>NC_060143.1:103402819-104641256 GCF_021461385.2 Schistocerca piceifrons
GGTTACAATACTTAAGGTGTTGCGAAACAACTCAAATCACTTAAGAAAGGCAGGTCTTCCGGTCCAGATGGTATACCAATCAGGTTGCTTTCAGAGTATGCAGACAGCGGTCTCCTTTACAGACGAACCACACTTGGTCTAAATTCTCCCAATGAGCCGAAGTCGACCATTGGCCTACCCTACTACAGTCCCGACATGGTCATTCCATTTCAGATTACCTTGCAACGTCATAGCTAGATATTTAATCGAGGTGGTTGTGTCAAGCAGCACATTACTGTTCGAATATTATGGATTAATTCATCCTACTCCAATACAGATGCTTTTAATAGTTTCCACAATGAAACATTGTCTCAAAATATGGTAGAAAACCCAAGGAGATCCTGGTCTTATGTAAAGTACACCAGTGGCAAAAAACAGTCAATACTCTCACTGCAAGATAGCGATGGAAATGTTACCGATGATGATGTCACTAAAGCGGAGTTACTAAATACAGTTTTCCGTAATTCTTTCACGAAAGTAGTAAATGTTCCAGAATTCGAAACCAGAACAGCTCTTAGCATGAGTAACATAAAAGTAGATACCTAAGGTGTTGCGAAACAACTCAAATCACTTAAGAAAGGCAGGTCTTCCTGTCCAGATGGTATACCAATCACGTTGCTTTCAGAGTATGCAGACACAATACCGCCTTTCATAGCAAGCATATACAACCGCTCACTTGACGAAAGGTCTGTTCCTAAAGACTGGAAAGTAGCACAAAATGGCTCTGAGCACTATGGGACTTAACATCTGTGGTCATCAGTCCCCTAGAACTTAGAACTACTTAAACCTAACTAACCTAAGGACATCACACGCATCCATGCCCGAGGCAGGATTCGAACCTGCGACCGTAGCGGTCACGCGGTTCCAGACTGAAGCGCCTAGAACCGCTCGGCCACACAGGCCAGCGAAAGTAGCACAAGTCACACCAATATTCAAGAAAGGAAATAGGAGTAACCCATTGAATTACAGACCCATATCACTGACCTCAATTTGCAGTAGGAATTTGGAGCATATACTGTACTCGAACATTATGAATGACCTTGAAGAAAATGACTTATTGATACGTAACCAATGCGGATTCAGAAAAAATCGTTCTCGTGCAACACAGCTAGCTCTTTCTTCCTATGAAGTAATGAGTGCTGTCGTCAAGGGATCTTAGATCGATTCTATATTCCTAGATTTCCAGAAGGCTTTTGATACCGTTCCTCACAAGCGACTATTAATCAAATTGTGTGCATATGGAGTATCACCTCAGTTGTGTGACTGGACTCGTGATTTCCTCGCAGAGAGGTCACAGTTCGTAGTGATAGACGGTAAATCATCGAGTAGAACAGAAGTGATACATGGCGTTTCGCAAGGTAGTGTCATAGGCCCTCTGCTGTTCCTCATTTACATAAATGATCTAGGTGGTAATCTGAGCAGCCCCCTTAGATTGTTTGCAGATGAAGCTGTAATTTACTTCAGTAAAATCATTGGACGATCAATTCCAATTACAAAATGATCTAGAGAGAATTTCTGTATGGTGCGAAAAGTGGCAATTGGCACTAAACAAAGAAAAGTGCGAGGTCCTCCACATGGGTACTAAAAGAAATCCGATAAATTTTGGGTATACGATAAATCGCACAAATCTTAGAGCTGTCAATTCGACTAAATACCTAGGATTTACAATTACGAGCAACTTAAATTGGAAAGACCACATAGATAATATTGTGGGAAAGGCGAAACAAAGACTGCGCTTTGTTGGCAGAACACTTAGAAAATGCGACAAACCCAGTAAGGAGACAGCCTGCATTACACTTGTCCGTCCTCTGCTTGAATATTGCTACGCTCTGTGGGATCCTTACCAGGTAGGACTGACGGAGGACGTCGAAAAAGTGCAAAGAAGGGCAGCCCGTTTCGCGTTATCGCGCTATAGTGGTGAGAGTGTTACTGATATGATACGCGGGTTGGGGTGGAAGTCACTGAAACAAAGGCGGTTTTCTTTGCAGCGAGATCAATTTACCAAATTTCGTTTACCAACTTTCTCTTCCGAATGCGTAAATATTTTGTTGGCACCCATCATAATCAAACAAGAGAAATCAGAGCTCGAACGGAAAAATTTAGGTGTTCCTTTTCCCCACGCGCTATTCGAGAGTGGAATTGCAGAGAAGTACTATGAAAATGGTTCGATGAACCCTCTGCCAGGCACTTAAGTGTAAATTGCAGAGTAACAAAGTAGATGCAGATGAGGTGAATTCACATTTTTCTACATTTAGAGCTAGCTGGCATTCATCACACCAACTACAAATTTTGTCTAAGTCGTCTTGTATCCTCCCTCCTACAACTACTCAACGACGACACCGACCTTACACATAGGATCATCAACAGAGCTGCAGACTGCTGCTTACCCTGTCCGCCAGATCATTTATGTATATAGAAAATGACAGTGGTCCTATTACACATCCATGGGGTGCTCCTGACGATACCCTTATGTCTGCAGAACACTCGCCGTCGGGGACAAGCTACTGCGTTCTATCACTTAAGAAGTCTTCGAGCCACTGATGAAACTGTGAACCTATTCCGTAGGCTTGTACCCTCCTTAACAGTCTTCAGTGTGGCATTGTGTCAAGTGCGTTCCGGGTATCTAGGAATATCCGCCTTTGCGCTTCATCCATAGTTCGCTGGGTATCATGTGAGAAAAGGGCAAACTGAGTTTCGCGCGAGCGATGCTTTCTAAAAACGTGTTGATTTGCGGACAGAAGCTTTTCCCTATCAATGAAAGTTATATTTCACCTGAGAATATGTTAAAGGTTCAAAATGGCTCTGAGCACTATGGGACTTAACAACTGAGGTCATCAGTCCCCTAGAAGTTAGAACTACTTAAACCTAACTAACCTAAGGACATCACACACATCATTGCCCGAGGCAGGATTCGAATCTGTGACCGTAGCGGTCGCGTTGTTCCAGACTGAAACGCCTAGAACCGCTCGGCTACACCGGCCGGCTTATGTTAAAGGATTCCCTAGCAAAACCGATGTTAAAGATACTGGTTTGTAATTTTGCGGGTCCATTCTGTTACTACTTCTGTATTTTCCACGAAAAGCGTCTAGAACATGATCAAACCCTCGAGCGGGCGCGCCGTTTTTCCAAAACACGAGCAGGCGCTAGGCGCACTTTGTACACATGTATAGGATAGCTTTCTTTATGTTATCAAGGTAAGTCACGTATGATCGAAATCACAGTTTAATCTTAGTTTATTTAAACAACGAGAAAATAAACTTACGTAATATCAGTTTGACAATTGTTTTATTAAACAATAATGAAATAAATTTCCACTATAACACTCTGTTGTCAAGGGCGGGTGTAACAGAGACAGTAATGACCCACTTCCTCAGTGTGGGATTATGCTGCTAGTTCTTAATCAGGCTCATTTTGTTGCATCGATCGTACATTTTTTTTCGCCTTTGTATTTTACATTACTGCTGCTCAATTGGACGTATGACAACACAGTTTAGCGCTGTGTTACCTGAACCAATAGTGATGGAATGGGTACGGGTTTGCAGTTGCCAAACAATAATGAAACTGCGCAAAATCATTTTATTTTTGGTTGGCACCCGCTAGGGGGGTAACAGCGACTGGTAAAATACTGCTCAGCAATGAAAACTCTTTGTTCTTGCGAAAACGAGATGTTACGAAGTTGTTAGGTGCACTGTGACCTGTTGCCTTTGCGCAGACGTCTTTGTTGTCGGTAAAACCGGTGCTCTGTCGTGGTGGCTCATCTAACGAATGCGTTACATTTCCTGTTTATAGACAAATTTATTTTCACGTGCACGGCTTTTCGATCGCGTTATATTGTGTCATAAGGGAGTATGAGTGTGCAGGTGAGTCGGCCATAATCGGAGTCGTGCAGTGTTTGGCGGGGCTCGGTTGTCCGCTGTCCGTTGGGCCGCAGTGTGCCTGCGTGCTACTGTGGACTCACAACAAGAGGCGAGAGGGCAGCTGCGAGCCGAGCTGAATGGGTCGCGCCCGCAGTACAATGGCGCAAACGGCGGCGCGCTCCCCACGTGTTGGCCCGCCGGGTCCCGTCACTGCTCCATAAATACCTTCACGTGGTCGAGGGGCAGGGGACGGGTCGGCGCTGCACCGCTACAAAAAGCAAAGGGAAAAGGGAAACGCCCTACAGCCCGCTGACTTCCTGCCGCAGCACAGCACAGTCCCGCTCTTCCCTCCCTAACCACGCGGGCTGGCTAGCTCCTTAAAAGCGGCCCCTAGACCGACAATAATACTGCACAGTAATAAAGGGGTCCCAGAAGTCTTTTCCTGATCACAAACACGCATAAGGCAAAAAATATGACACACTGAAACATATCGTTTATTTAGAAGTGCAGGTAGCATGTTCAAGTCTTTGTACTAGATATGGGTAGTTCGCGAACGAACGGGTACAAAGGAACGGTTCACCAATATGAACGAAAGCACCGAAGAACGAATTCCAAGGAACGATCGGTTCATAGTTCACTTCGCTCGCGGCGGTCTACTTATAGTTCCCGGGAACGAGGAACGATCGGTTCATAGTTCACTTCGGTCGCGGCGGTCTACTTATATGCAACTTTGTCATATGATGACATGTTGGAGACCGTGGCTGTTTTTGAAGACAAATGTTGATCGTGTTAGGACAGCAACCAGCCACAAATTTACTTTGAGTTCCTTTATTCAAAGGAAACCGTTACCGGTTTCGAATCGTTGCGATTCCTCATCAGACGGTTTACACGCTTTCTTTCTACATTTGGTGTGTTTTTTACAGATTAATTGTCCTAAAATATAAATAAAACACAATTACAAACACGCCACACACAGATGGTTGCGTTGCAGATTTTCGTTGCATGTGACTTACGTGAAACGTCGGTTTCCATTGACTGTTTCTATAACGTTCATCCAATCGATGTAAATGCATTCCCACTGCATCCTCGTTGTTGCACACGTAATAGTTCTCACTGTACACTTTAGATTTGTCACTGAGTTCATTCCAACCACGCACCACATGTTTTGGTACATACAAAGAGCTTACAAACATATGGGTGTCACAGATGCTATGATATATCGTAACATTTGACGATGATGTCCTATGTTTGGAAAGGATCATATATTCTTTTACAAAACTGTAATGTCTTTTACATTAGTGTAGAGAGATTGAATTTTTTTTTAATATATATGTATAAATCTGTTATTGCTAATTTAATTATAAAGTTTTTTATATATATTTAGAGCTGTATAGGTAAAATAGTACATTATTTTATTACATTTGACAGCATGAGAATTATAGTAACATATAAATTTTCTACTTGATCTGCAGATAGGTGCATTAGTATTATTTTTTGCTTTGGAGGCTGGAAAGTAATTTTTGGAAATTTTTCAGGAAGGGGGCGTTAGCCAACTCTGTTTGTTCGTTAAGGATATAGTCTGGGGTGCTGTTTTTGTGTGTGTGTATTTCTAATTCTTCTAATATATTCATAGTGGCCCTTTTTCTGTTAGATGTAAAATCTTTAAGTTGTCCTCAATGTTACCCACTGAATGGTTTTCTTCAGCAATATGGGCTGCAAATGCTGATTTGTTCAAGTTACCAAGTCTTAGGGCGTCAATATGTTCTTTATATCTAATTTCAAAACTTCTGCCTGTCTGTCCAATGTAGAATTTTGGACATGTATCACACTTGAGTTTGTATATTCCTGATTTATGGTAGGGACTCTTGGAGGTGTTTACATCATGTATCACTTTTTGTTGTAATTTATTTTTTGTGGAAAAGCTGATTCTGATATTTTTCTTCGTTTTAAATAAGTTTGCTATTTGGTATGAAAGTATGAGCAACTGTTTTAATTATATTGATTTCGTTTTGTTGGTCTGTGTCACTCATTGGTACTTTTTTAATTCAGTGTAGCATCGTTCTGAAATATGCCATTTTTTGTTGGCGGGGGTGGCAAGATGAGTTGCTAATACTGACATCTGTGGTGGTAGGTTTTCTGTAAATACTGAATTTATGTTTATTGTTAGTATTGCAAATTTTCAGGTCAAGAAAGTTGATGCTTTTATTAGTTTCATGTTCAACGGTGAATTTAATATTTTTGTGCATTTTGCTAAGATCTGCTGCTAATGTATCTATTTCATTGCTTGTACCATCAAAAAGCAGTATTGTATCATCAACATATCTTCTGTAGTATATTATTTTGTTTGAGATGTGCTGGTTGGCAGAAAAGAATTTTTGTTCTATATGGTTGATGTAAATGTCAGCCAATATCCCAGCTAAGCTACTTCCCATTGCTAAACCATCATGTTGTTGGTACAGTTTGTTGTTGAAGCTAAAGTAATTATGGTCTAGAAAAAGTGAAAGTATTTCTATGAGTTCACAGATCTCTGCAACACTAATTTTCTTATATTTAAGCAGATTGTTTCTTATAATGTTAATAGTCTCTTTTACAGGGATGTTCGTGTACAGGTTGACTATGTATAGTGATGCTAATTTAGCTGTTGGTGGGATGTGGATGTCTTTAATTAAGCTTATGAGTTCATGTGTGTTATGTATGGTGTAGTTATTTTCAAATGTATAGTATTTGGTAATGAGGTCTTTTAATTTACGGCTTATGAAGTATGCAGGGCTGTTTCTTGAGTTAACAATCGGGCGAATGGGACAATTTTCTTTATGAACCTTTGGCTGTGCACGCAGTTTTGGTGCCAAGGGATTCATTGTTATGCAGTTACGTATTTCATATTTGTTCAGTAAAAAGTTACAGTTTTGTAGTCGCTTTCGGAGTTTAGTTTGGAATTTTACTGTAGGATCCGTCTTTATTTCAGTAATATTGTTGCTATGGAAAAATTGCAAGGTTTTCTCTATATATTCCCTTTCATGCATTATGATTAAAGAATTTCCTTTGTCAGCTTTTACTATGAGTGCTTTACTTTACCCGCAAAAACACTGAACTTAAAGATTTGAAAAATATTAATAGCAAACTGTCTGAAAGTAAAGCACAAACAATAATAGAAAAACTCCACAACAAAATGCAGACAAAACCCACAGATCCTCTTCACAGCAGTCACTTCATGCCAAATCAGTGTGCCACTGAAGCCAAACCTAAATATGCTACTCTCCCATACATAGGCCCACTTTCATACCAAACAGCCATCTTATTTAAAAAGAAGAAAAATATCAGAATCAGCTTTTCCACAAAAAATAAATTACAACAAAAAGTGATACATGATGTAAACACCTCCAAGAGTCCCTACCGTAAATCAGGAGTATACAAACTCAAGTGTGATACATGCCCAAAATTCTACATTGGACAGACAGGCAGAAGTTTTGAAATTAGATATAAAGAACATATTGACACCCTAAGACTTGGTAACTTGAACAAATCAGCATTTGCAGCCCATATTGCTGAAGAAAACCATTCAGTGGGTAACATTGAGGACAACTTAAAGATTTTACATCTAACAGAAAAAGGGGCCACTATGAATATATTAGAAGAATTAGAAATACACACACACAAAAACAGCACCCCAGACTATATCCTTAACGAACAAACAGAGTTGGCTAACGCCCCCTTCCTGAAAAATTTCCAAAAATTACTTTCCAGCCTCCAAAGCAAAAAATAATATTAATACACCTATCTGCAGATCAAGTAGAAAATTTATATGTTACTATAATTCTCATGCTGCCAAATGTAATAAAATAATGTACTATTTTACCTATGCAGCTCTAAATATATATAAAAAACTTTATAATTAAATTAGCAATAACAGATTTATACATATATATTTTAAAAAAATTCAATCTGTCTACACTAATGTAAAAGACATTACAGTTTTGTAAAAGAATATATGATCCTTTCCAAACATAGGACATCATCGTCAAATGTTACGATATATCATAGCATCTGTGACACCCATATGTTTGTAAGTTCTTTGTATGTACCAAAACATGTGGTGCGTGGTTGGAATGAACTCAGTGACAAATCTAAAGTGTACAGTGAGAACTATTGCGTGTGCAACAACGAGGATACAGTGGGAATGCATTTACATCGATTGGATGAACGTTATAGAAACAATCAATGGAAACCGACGTTTCACGTAAGTCACATGCAACGAAAATCTGCAACGCAACCATCTGTGTGTGGCGTGTTTGTAATTGTGTTTTATTTATATTTTAGGACAATTAATCTGTAAAAAACACACCAAATGTAGAAAGAAAGCGTGTAAACCGTCTGATGATGAATCGCAACGATTCGAAACCAGTAACGGTTTCCTTTGAATAAAGGAACTCAAAGTAAATCTGTGGCTGGTTGCTGTCCTAACACGATCAACATTGGTCTACTTATAGTTCCTGGGAATGAGGAACGATCGGTTCATAGTTCACTAGTTCACTCCGGTCGCGGCGGTCACTTCGGCTGTTCTCGTTCCACCCTCGGTCGCGTGCTCGTCTCAGTCTCGGTCTCCCTCGGCCGCACTCAAAACAAGACAAGTTTCTTTTTGTTTCATCGACTTGATTTAGCAACTAACTTTCAATAATTTGCTTAATTTTTTGTGTAAAAAATTCATACAAAACGATTTTCGTGTATCTTTCATATACAAAACATTACATTTAGGAAGGCTCTAATTATTTTTAAGTTTGGTTGTTTCCAATTTGCATTACCTGCTAGTTAGGTTTCTTTGAAAAAAAAAAAAAGGTGGGTTGTGGGTCATTTTGGCTCAGTAGGAAAAGCGGTGCCTCTTCAATTGAAAAGACATAGATTGCCATAAAATCGTATTTACTTATTATCTCAAAAAATCTTGTTCAGATGGAGCTTCCAAACCAAAAACTTTATTACTGCGAACTTCATTATTATTATTATTGCTGCATTAACTTTAATAATGAAACATAAAAACATAATTTTTACTAAGCATGTGACGCAAGTATGATGAGAAAACCACATTTTATTTTATGCTCCATAAAGTCTCTACTTCGCCTACGAACTCAGAGACAACGTGAAGTATATATAGGATGTAAACAATATTTGTTTACAACGTAGCATAGCTATGTAGTGGAAGTCGAAACGAAGAATTTTATACAAGACACTTGTGGTCTATTAAGTTGGGAAACAGCCACCAATAGGTTTACAAGACTACATCAACTATAGCCCATGTGCGTCGCGTGAGATTTTCATGTTCTCTTCTCCAGCTATCTACACACCGTCATCGATTGTTTCGCAATTGTTGCTTGCATTAGCTTGTTATTTCTTCACTGCCTAATTATTACATGTTTGTCTGTTTGTTGTATCTGCTCGTAATGGGCAACACATTGTCCGTAATTGGCGAACAGTCTGTACTCGGGGCCGGTTTTCTGTGCGTCACCCTATATTATTACCCTGCGATCAGCAACACAACGCTGCAGTTGGCTAAACGAGAGGTTCTGCAGAATCACGGAAATTACTTCTAAAAGTGTGTAAGAATTCTGTAATGAATAAAAACTCTTATACTCCAGGGGAGAGGCAAGTGCTCCCTCTTGGTGCCCTCCATCCTTCAGTCACCTACACTACTAGTTTTCAGTTTTTCATAAGGACCACATACCAAGCACAAATGAACGGTGAACGAGAAAAAATGAACGGTTCCAAAAAAGAACGATCAGCAGTGAACTAGTTCCCAAGGATGAACGAGTTTGCCCATCTCTACTTTGTACACACACACACACACACACACACACACACACACACACAATGAACACTTTGCCGTCCGGCGAAACCACAGTGGTGTCGTGAGCATAGTATCGCGCAGTGGCCGGCGACAGCACTTTAGTATCTTTTGCCTTCTGTTGGTGTTTTGTTTAGGTAACAATGAGTTACATACGTAACACGTTTTTTGTTTTTATAATTACTTGGGCCCTTTCATCATGGCAGACGAAAGAGACGATAGGATTATTTACGATAAATGCGTGGACGTCTTCTCTGACGTTCCGGACGACTTGGACGATTGGGGAGAAGACGTTGGATATTACAAAAATGAAAGTGAAGCAGAATCGTTGGAAGATAGTGAAATACGTCCAAGAAGAATTTGGCGAACGCCACGGTTGCCAACTGATTCGGATGAATCAGACGAAGAAGACAGTGCACAGTGGTCAGACTTTGATATACCGAGGACCAATGATAAATTTGAAGGATCTCCGGGTCCAAACGTATTTCCCCAAGATACACAGCGTCGAGGATATCCTAGAATTATACAGGGTGTCACAAAAAGGTACGGCCAAACTTTCAGGAAACATTCCTCACACACAAAGGAAGAAAATATGTTATGTGGACATGTGTCCGGAAATGCTTACTTTCCATGTTAGAGCTCATTTTATTACTTCTCTTCTAATCACATTAATCATGGAATGGAAACACACAGCAATAGAACGTACCAGCGTGACTTCAAACACTTTGTTACAGGAAATGTTCAAAATGTACCAGCGTGACTTCAAACACTTTGTTACAGGAAATGTTCAAAATGTCCTCCGTTAGCGAGGATACATGTATCCACCCTCCGTCGCATGGAATCCCTGATGCGCTGATGCAGCCCTGGAGAATGGCGTATTGTATCACAGCCGTCCACAATACGAGCACGAAGAGTCTCTACATTTGGTACCGGGGTTGCGTAGACAAGAGCTTTCAAATGCCCCCATAAATGAAAGTCAAGAGGATTTAGGTCAGGAGAGCGTGGAGGCCATGGAATTGGTCCGCCTCTACCGATCCATCGGTCACCGAATCTGTTGTTGAGAAGCGTACGAGCACGTCGACTGAAATGTGCAGGAGCTCCATCGTGCATGAACCACATGTTGTGTCGTACTTGTAAAGTCACATGTTCCAGCAGCACAGGTAGAGTATCCCGTATGAAATCATGATAACGTGCTCCATCGAGCGTAGGTGGAAGAACATGGGGCCCAATCAAGACATCATCAAAAATGCCTGCCCAAACGTTCACAGAAAATCTGTGTTGATGACGTGATTGCACAATTGCGTGCGGATTCTCGTCAGCCCACACATGTTGATTGTGAAAATTTACAATTTGATCACGTTGGAATGAAGCCTCACCCGTAACTGACGAAACTAAAATGAGCTCTAACATGGAAGTTAAGCGTTTCCGGACACATGTCCACATAACATCTTTTCTTTATTTGTGTGTGATGAATGTTTCCTGAAAGTTTGGCCTTACCTTTTTGTAACACCCTGTATATTGGGAACGATCTGTTTGAATATATTAGCAACGAAACCAACAAGTACTACAGTCAAAATTGCAATAGAAGTAAACTGAATAAAAAAAGCCAAATTTGTCGACGTTACTGGACCCGAACTTAAAAAATGGTTTGGTCTTGCTATCCGCGTAATGAGAATCGTAAGCAAGGATCGATTATTATTGGTCAACGAATCAGTTGATAGACACATCGATATTTCGCAAAACAATGTCCCGCAACCGATTCAGACAAATATTATCATTTTTATATTTTTCCGACAACAACAATAAACCGGATAATGCCGACTGGCTTTGCAAAGTGCAATTCGTAATTGATTATTTTGCCAAAAAGTTTAAAGAAACTTTTAATCTAAGTCAATACACCCCAACTGATGAAGGAATGATACCGTGGCGTGGACGATTAAATATTAAAGTTTACAATCCGTCGAAAATTACGGAATATGGCATACTCATTCGGATGGTGTTAGATTCGTGTACGGGATACATTTCCTCATTCAAGATACGTTCCGCAGCTGCACAGCCGTTAGCAGAAACAGTGATGGAACTATTGACACCCTCTTATGGAAAGTGCCATCACCTCTACATGGATAATTATTATAACAGTGTAGAACTTGCAGAGAAGTTACTTGAAAATAAAATTCGAGTTTGTGGAACGATACGGCAAAATGGAGGATTTCTGGAAAAATTAAAGAGCGCAAAAGTCAATGTGTTTGAAGGTTGTCATCAACGGAAAGGTAAAGTACTCGCACAGGTATGGAGAGATTCGAAAACTAAAACGATACCAATGATCTCTACAATACATCATGCCACTTCGACTGACTCCCCCCCAAAAAAATGTAGAAAAATCAATTGCTCAATAAAAAAACCTGAACGTGTATTAGACTTCAACAAATACGTGAAAGGAGTGGATCGGGCAGACAAATATTTGTGTTATTACCCGATATACAGAAAAACTAGAAAATGGTCAGAAAAGGTTTGCATGTACCTCTTTAATTGTGCATTATTTAATGCATTCCGTACTTGTCAATCTTTCAGTATAGAACACACGATTTTTTTTTTAAAGTGTCTGATTCGTGCATGAAAGACCATGTACCTGCTTCTAGCAAAACCTGGAGGTTGCCACTACATTGCGTACGTCTCATCATGGTCCGGTTGACACTTTCCGGTGGCATAAAGCAATACCAACTAATACTTATTTCCGAAACGAATAAACGAAAACGATGAAACTGCCACGTATGTTCCAAAAACAAAAGTAATAAGAACAACAAACTTAATGTGCAAGTCTTGTGGAGTTGCGTTACATCTTAGAGACTGTTTTGCTGCATATCATACGAAAGATAAATACTAAGTACCAAAGACAATGCAGATAAACAAATATATGAAACAAACAAATTTTGTATTTATTTACGTATGTGTATCTTCGAAATTTCATGGAAGTAGGGGAACAGGGTTGAGAACTTATGAGAACTAACGATGAGACTAGTTAGACTTAACAATTTATAATCTCCCCGTAATTTGAATAACGGCCGGCGACAAGCCAAGTAATCCGAATTAGCACTGCTGGCGCCAGGTGAATCAACTTGTACGAGACGCGCGGACGGCAAAGTGTGAGGTTTGCACCTTTTGTTGCCCGAAGCATGTCTAGGCGATATTCCAATTCCACCCACGTGACCGAGTGAGATGGCGCAATGGTTAGTACACTCGACACGCATTCAGGGGCACGACGGTTCAAACCCGCATCCGCCAACCTGATTAAGATTTTCCGTGATTTCCCTGTATCGCTTCAGGAAAATGCTGGGATGGTTCCTTCGAAAGGGCACGGCCGTCTTCCTTCCCCATTCTTCCGTTATCCGATGCGACCGATGACCCCGCTTTTCGGTCCCCTCTCCTCAAACCAACCAACTACGCGTTAGTGGGGATTGTCGGATCCCCCCAATCCTAGCATTGTATCGGTCGGCAACTCTGTTTCAAATGAAATGCGGCCTCATTGGAGAAAAGGACACGTTCCAGCGAATCATCATCTTCCTCATTCTCAGGAGCATGACAACAGCAAAGTCATAACGAGCACTGTAATCCATTGGTTGGAGGGAATGCTCGATCTGGACTTTGTACCTACGGAAAAGAACTTGCTTACGCGGGATGCGGTGCACTGTTGTGTTCGGAACCCGCTGCAACTCACACGAGGCTATGTGTGACGTTTCACGAAGGTGTCTCTCAGTGTCTGAAACGTCTGGGCACTAGGTACAGGCCTGTCTGTTCTAGGGGAACCACAGACGCTCTCTGTTTCCTTAAACTTTGCACAACGTACCATATCTTGATGCTTTTAAAATCTGTTGGCTGTCGATGGTATGCCCTCTAGAATTTTCTCTGGACTGTTTCTCACGACCCATGATACCAGAGGACACATTAAGCTTTCTGCTGGTTTGAGTACATGTTGCTTGCAAATGGTGTCCGAGTCCGCTGTTGTTACGTCACTGGGCCCTGTAATAAAGCAGCAGTAACAATGTATGTACACAAAAACCTGACTGTGTCACACGCAGTTCAAATAAAATAGTATCTGTGTGTCACATTTTATGCCTTAAGAATGTTTGTGATCAGGGAAAGACTTCTAGGACACCCAGTACGGAACAATATTCCCACCAGGCTGCTCAATAGTATCGTGCAACATTACTGTCGTTCGGAATCATGGACGATAAAAGAACACGTTTCAGATAGCCAGCTTCCTCAATCTCAGCCATGATGGCTTCTGCTGTGATCATTGCTCTATTTTGTTGCAATCAGAGAAAAATGATTCATGAAAAATTGACAGTATGAGCGTCGAATATCACCCACGAAAACTTGTAGAGAGAACTGAGACTGAAAAAAAAAAGGTTATCGTAAATTTTTGTGTGTTGATGGCCCAATAATTGATACCTTACTGGACATGGTTCTGCCCATAAACTGGCGTCACCATACATTGCCATTCCTCCAATATCTGAACTCCCCTCCCTGGATAAACTCCTTCGGACGTACATATAATCGTTGTTTCTTTGACTCAGTGCTAATCTGTTACGTTGCGAAACCTTGCTACTGGCGAGTCTTTCGAAGATTTGAAATTTACAAGTGCAGTTTCGCCTTACAGTATTTGAGCCATAGATACGGAAACGTGTCACGCAACAATACATGAACTGATGGAACGTATTCGGGAAAGTAACTTATAAGCAGTGATAAATATCTGTATAGGATTCCTCATAACTCTGCATTAGTTAGATGTGTTTTAAATCTTCCGTCGTGGCCGTACTCTATATTTCCTGCGGAACAAATCATTGTTGTTGTTGTTGTTGTTGTTGTGGTCTTCAGTCCTGAGACTGGTTTGATGTAGCTCTCCATGCAACTCTATCCTGTGCAAGCTTCTACATCTCCCAGTACTTACTGCAACCTACTTCATTCTGCATCTGCTTAGTGTATTCATCTCTTGGTCTCCCTCTACGATTTTTACCCTCCACGCTGCCCTCCAATGCTAAATTTGTGATCCCTTGATGCCTCAGAACATGTCCTACTAACCGCTCCCTTCTTCTTGTTAAGTTGTGCCACAAACTCCTCCCCAGTTCTATTCAATACCTCCTCATTAGTTATGTGATCTACCCATCTAATCCTCAGCATTCTTCTGCAGCAGCACATTTCGAAAGCTTCTATTCTCTTCTTGTCCAAACTATTTATCGTCCATGTTTCACTTCCATACATGGCTACACTCCATACAAATACTTTCAGAAACGACTTCCTCACACTTAAATCTATACTCGATGTTAACAAATTTCTCTTCTTCAGAAACACTTTCCTTGCAATTGCCAGTCTACATTTTATATCCTCTCTACTTCGACCATCATCAGTTATTTTGCTCCCCAAATAGCAAAACTCCTTTACTACTTTAAGTGTCTCATTTCCTAATCTAATTCCCTCAGCATCGCCCGACTTAATTCGACTACATTCCATTATCCTCGTTTTACTTTTGTTGATGTTCATCGTATATCCTCCTTTCAAGACACTATCCTTTCCGTTCAGCGGCTCTTCCAGGTCCTTTGCTGTCTCTGACAGAATTACAATGTCATCGGCGAACCTCAAAATTCTTATTTCTTCTCCATGGATTTTAATACCTACTCCGAATTTTTCTTTTGTTTCCTTTACTGCTTGCTCGATATACAGATTGAATAACGTCGGGGAGAGGCTACAGCCCTGTCTCACTCCCTTCCCAATCACTGCTTCCCTTTCATGCCCCTCAACTCTTATAACAGCCATCTGGTTTCAGTACAAATTGTAAATAGCCTTTCGCTCCCTGTATTTTACCCCTGCCACCGTTAGAATTTGAAAGAGTGTATTCCAGTCAACATTGTCAACAAATCAAACCATTCATCATTCCCAACACTTCTGTTTCTGTGCTCACCTGCCCTAACATCTCACAGAGGCGACAATTATTTACATATTTCAATCCACTCTATTAACAATGCTCTTTGGTCTTGTTTTGAATTCATTTTCCACACAACAACAACAAACCTAACGTGAGCGTTGTCAGCTCTGTCCACAAACGGCGCAATATTTCCAGGCAACGCAATATCCTCCTGAAATCCAAAGCTGTTTTAGCTGTGCATGAATAATGAACTTCTCTTAACTGTATTCGATCAGTACAAACAACATATTAAAGACTTATTTTAAAGGAGTTTTAAACAAAGGGCTTAAATATGGAATGGGGATTTAAGTGGAAACTGGGTCTGAATCGGTACATACGATTGCTGGACTTAAAAATATTCCTCCTTGATATAAAAACTTGTTTTTGCTTTCTTTATCAAACACAGTTACACGGGTAATCTTGCATACATTTCTTTTAAAGTGAATTGGCTGTATATTGGATCAAGATATTTACCTTATCACATTTTGACCTGTTTTGTAAATGTAAGTTGCCTCCTGCAAGGTACGGAAGGCACTAGTAACAAAATGCAACATTTATATAGTAAGTTTAAAGATCGAATATTAAACACATGTAAAACTGAACACGACACTAAAGAGCACTAGCTTTTTTCCAAAACCATTTTTTGTGCATCTCTGATCAGCAATTGTTGTGCACAATAGCACAAACATATGCTTACGCACTTGACACATTAATTAGGCTTCTTTGCTGCAACCACACTTCTTACAACTCACGCTATTTTTTTTACATTTATCATGACCGGAAGAATTCTTATCTTCTCTGGTGTATCACTCTCATTACTGCTATCCTGCTTCCTCGTAACTGCAATCGATGTCACTGGAAGTATCATCTATTTTTCTACAAATTTCTTTGCCAGAGCTCTCTTGAAAGCCACATACTGCAAACCATTCTTTCTAGGCTCATTCAATGTAACCTTGTCCACCCTATACTGTTTGTAATTTCCAAATCAAGAAAATGAAAAATACTTGAGCCCACTTTTTTCGTCCTGCGATAGCTGACCATTCTATCGATGACGTCTATGCCTCCCATGTTGAAGCTGCACTGAGATTCTCCCATGAAGATACCTCTCACAGTTTTCAAAATTTCCTCCTTGCATTTCCTGCGTTTTCTGGAATCTCATCGCCTGTATTGTCAGTATCATCATCATCCCCATCATCACGACTGTCATCACTTGATGAATCATCTGCATGTTGTGGCTTTTGACGTATTTCATCCACACATGCTTGCTGCTGATCAATCTTCCTCGTCATCGCTAAAGCCCTTCAGGTACGAAAATTTTTCATTCATCAGCAAACCTACTATCTGTTCTTTTGCAAGTCCCTTTCTTCCTAATAAATTAAATTATGTATTTTAAATATGCACAAGAGCAAGAATTGCCATGTTTGACAATATTTCACAGACATGGCCCGATGCAAATTGAAGACATTTTAGGTTATGTTGAGATATATTTTGTTAGTACTAAATCGCAGTGTCTATTACAATACACATATTTCTCTCAGAGAGAAGCAGTGGAAAATTGTATTCATTGATGTCAGTACATTAATTTCAAAATCTTAGGCACATTAAAAACTGTATTTCAAGAACTTTTATCTGCCAGTTATTTGTTTATAAGACGTTATTTATTAACAGACTATAAACACTCACCCACCATCTTTGCCTTCAACAGCGATACTAAAGCAGAAGCTCGGTTGTACATGCAGTGTGCACAAGCTCCAGCAAGTTGGAGCGCCAAGCAGTCTGCTTTGTTGGACAGTGGATCGTGCTTAACAAAAACTTGTATCTACCAGATGGCAGACCAGACATTAAATGTCTATTTTAGTGGACGTGGGGTCTCAGAAGTTTTTGATGTTCTCAATATTGTTGTCCAATCTCTTCATCTATCACCTAGACGTCAGTATTATGGTGCATACGTGAAATATTGGGCATATTATTGACCGTCCAGGGTCGCTTAAGGCCTGTTTCCACCAGCGAGTGAACTTCTGCAAGTCGCTTGTACTTGCTACTTCTGGAAGTTCTCTGACGCGGAAACACCCCCAGCTTGTTGAGTTCTGCAAATTTCCTCAGCTTCCGGAAGCAGCTCCCGCAAATTAGTGGAAACAGTTCTTCTACCTTAAAGCAAGAGCTTGCCGAAATTGCCAGTCGCTGGAAGTTTTTATCAACCTTTCAGAAGTTGTGTTCGATACCGGTACGAAGGAGTCAGCGTCGAAAAGGAGAATGGCGCAAAGACAGTGGTGCTGAAACAGATGTCTCATTCGAGCCACTAAACATATATAATTGGCCACCGTCAGCTAAGAAGTGCGAGATTAGTTTTGCCGATTACTTTGTTTCAATCGGCTTAATACTGTAGCTGATTTTTTTACGTTAGTGTAAACATAAATAATTACATTTGTACTAAAAATTATAAATATTGCTTGCAAAAATCGAAGAGTATTTAAAAGTCGATCTCTTGCAACCTGCCGCATTTATTTATCCTGTTTTCTAACACCTATTTGATTATGCCTTAAACAACAGGTGTTAAAAACTTGGATGCGACGTTCTCAAATAGCAATATGAGGAGACTCATCCGATTTTTCTTCACTCCATAGTTCTTCTTGATAACTTAAATATGTAGGTTACGCCCCTGTATCCAATTATTTATCCAAATATTTCTTTTTCTTTTTTGTTTTCTCTCACGATTTTTCTTGAATAATGATAATAATAATGCGACGTCGACTGCTCTGGTTGTGAAGCACGACACCCTCTACTTCCACTCGCCTATCACGCGACCCAAATCTAGCGGAAACACTTCCGCATATGCTTGCACCGAGTCCCTGAAGTTAGCTTGCCCAAGCGACCTGCGGAAGTAAACTTGCGCAAGGTCTAGTTCTAATGCAAACATCTCGGAAGTGCTTGTGGAAGTTGCTTGCGGAAGTTACTTGCTAGTAGGCAACGTCTTTAGGTACACACATAGAGACAAAGCCACGCCGCATTGTATACGGACAGTCCCGCTATACCGTTATCGCGACAGTCGCTATATAAAGTGGCGCGTTCATACCTTCAAAATCAAGTGAACTACGAAATCCGAACACATGGGCTCACGAAATTACTTAGGCCTAACTAGCCCAACATTATTTTTAAAAAAAATCTTGAAAGCGAACGTTAGTTTGAGGATGACACTACTTTTGGGAGCCTTTATTATTGTTACGACTCTTCAGAAAGAGAGTATTGGTTTCAGACATCTTTTGTAAGGATGTGCTCCGCTGATTTCAAAAGCTCTGCTGCACATGGTTGTAGAAAATATTTCGAAATATTTCACTGTACTTAGAGAAACCTTTACAGCATTGGTCAGGCTAGCTGTCACACTCCAGTTCCTTACCAGCTCTGAATCTTTCACCAATCTGATGTACATGTTTAGAACTTCAAAACAAGCTGTCTCATGTCCCGTCCCACGAACATATGAAGCCACAATTACTTCGCTGAAAGAGGCACCTACGTCCATTAGCTCTCGTAGTAAAGTGGTATTTTTTGGCGTTGAAGTGTTCTACAGTCGCCGGCCACGATAACCGAGCGGTTCTAGGCGCTCAGTCCGGAACCGCGCGACTGCTGCGGTCGCAGGTTCGAATCCTGCCTCGGGCATGGATGTGTGTGATGTCCTTAGGTTAGTTAGGTTTAAGTAGTTCTAAGTTCTAGGGGACTGATGACCACAGATGTTAAGTCCCATAGTGCTCAGAGCCATTTGAACCATTTTTTTTTTTTTTTGTTCTACGGTCGACAGGTGTTGTCAACGAGCGTTTCGTGTTGGCACTGCATTAATAATAACAGTGCAGCACATCTGAACACGAGATTCGCAATAAAAGTGGTGGTCTAAGAACACGGTCATTGGCTGTGAAGATAATGTTCTACTACAAAATATTCCTCTGAATTCGACAAAGCAATGGACAATGCGCAATATCATTCGATTGTGATGGATAAAGCTTCAACAATGCAGCGGAGGAAAGCGGCAATTTTTCTCTGGGTCCAAAGAAACGCTCAATTGGATTAAACTGAACCTAGTTTGTGAAAGGCGAAGTTAACGGAACTTGTAGTACTACACAAGCCAAAAACTCCACGCTACCAGGTCGTCGAACTGGCTAACGCTAAAGGGCATAGTTTAATCCGGCTTCCTCCGTATCATTCTTATTTAAATCAAAGTGAGATTATGTAGGCTTAGGTGAAAAGTAATGAGGCAAAAAACAACAAGAAATTTACGCTCAGTGAGGTTGAAATACTGACAAAAGAAGTCTTTGGAAATGTTACATCACAGGACTCGTCTCAAGTTGTCAGCCATACCAAGGATGTGTTTAAGGAGACATAGATTCATGAAGGACAGTGTCGGGTTTTGAGTAACACGTCACTCCTCTTGTTGCTGTCTTAACAACTGCTTCTTTCGCCTAAACATAGCAGAGTTTACATATATGCATCTCACTAACGTTCAACTGGAGTTGAAATAGTCATAGAATGCTGAAACAGCGTATTATTAAACTAGCAACTGAGGGCGACACATATCATTAGTTACGAAGAAACCCATCCTCAGTACAAAAATAAATTTGCAGTTTCTTCATTTACATTGTTGCAAAACCCACAGCAAGTTTCGTTTCACAGGCTACTGATGGTCTCTCAAAATTACGTTACTTCATTTAAAAACGTCTGTAATTGCTTGGATGCTGCGATAGATGTAAAAGTTTCGCATCTTAATCAAATGGCAAAATACTCTGCTCTTTACCAAAATCTTGTTTCGATATCTCAGACAGTTTATGAGATACGAGGGAGACTGATATAAGGAGATATGAGGAGACTGCTTACACTACGCTTGTCCGTCCTCTTTTAGAATATTGCTGCGCGGTGTGGGATCCTTACCAGATTGGAGTGACGGAGTACGTCGAAAAAGTTCAAAGAAGGGCAGCACGTTTTGTACTATCGCGAAATATGGGAGAGAGTAACACTGAAATGATAGAGGATTAAGGCTGGACATCATTAAAAGAATGACGTTTTTCATGCAGCAGAATAGTCTCACGGAATTCCACTCACCAACTTTCTCCTCCAAGTGCGAAAATATTTTGTTGACACCGACCTACATAGGGAGAAATGATCACCTCGATCCAATAAGAGATATCAGAGCTGGTACGGGTAGATATAGGTGTTCGTTCTTTCCGTGCGCTACACGAAATTGGAATAATAGAGAATTGTGAAGGTGGTTCGATGAACCCTCTCTGCTAGGCACTTAAATGTGATTTGTAGAGTACTCATGTAGATGTAGATTTCATTCTGTTTTTTTTTTTCTTTTTCCTTTTTTTTTTTTTTACTGGCGTGTGCATTCGTGGCGGAGACCTTTACTCACATTACATTTTCTTGACTTTCGAGATAGATAACGATACCCTTCGAGGTGTAATGAATAATTCAATATGTTACCTAAATTTTATATGCAGCTACATATGACTTAGTACACAACAAACGCAAATTCGTAGCGATCCATATTTTTCACTTCAAACTTTCTCGCAATAGTTTAGCTAATAACGAAATGTCACAATAACTGTAACCATTAACCTGCGACCGTAGCAGTCGCGCAGTTCCGGACTGAAGCGCCTAGAAGCGCTCGGCCACCGTGGCCGGGGTAGTTCTAAGTATATGGGACTGATGACCTCAGATGTTCAGTCCCACAGTGCTTAGAGCCATTTGAGCCAGCATGTGCTGAACGTGTCAGCTTGTGACGATAACGCCAGACCTGCTCGGAACATAACATGTCAGCCGCGTAAGCCTACTGACCTGCAGTCTTCCTCAAACGATTTTAGAGGAACTAAACGGTAATAAACTCTTAGTCTCGCACTCCTTCATTCGTCAGCTTCATGCTGAATTCATCGTTTGAGGAAGACTGCAGGTCAGTAGGCTTACGCGGCTGACATGTTATGTTCCGAGCAGGTCTGGCGTTATCGTCACAAGCTGACACGTTCAGCACATGCTGGCTCAAATGGCTCTAAGCACTGTGGGACTGAACATCTGAGGTCATCAGTCCCATATACTTAGAACTACCCCGGCCACGGTGGCCGAGCGCTTCTAGGCGCTTCAGTCCGGAACTGCGCGACTGCTACGGTCGCAGGTTCGAATCCTGTCTCGGGCATGGATGTGTGTGATGTCCTTAGGTTAGTTAGGTTTAAGTAGTTCTAAGCTCTAGGGGACTGATGACCTCAGATTTTAAGTCCCATAGTGCTCAGAGCCATTTGAACCATTTGAACTTAGAACTACTTAAACCTAAATAACCTAAGGAAATCACACACATCCATGCCCGAGGCAGGATTCGAATCTGCGACCGTAGCAGCAGCGCGGTTCCGGACTGAACCACCTAGAACCGCTCGGCCACATTGGCCGGCGCACACGCTAACAACTACACTTCCCTCCACTCGGTCCGTACTGAACTGTCAAAAGTCGCAACTAACTGTAAACGCATTATAGTAAACAAACAACATGGCGAAGAGAGTAGCTAGTGGTGAGGCTGAGTGAGTGCACTGTTAACAGCACACACTGTTTACAGGCGACTGCCAACGAGTGACACCACTGTGAGACTTCAGGGAAAATCGTGGGCAAGTCCATTTGAGAAGAAAAAGAATGTCACAAAAGAGTGTGTGAAAAAGAAGTGCGTGCCAGCGTAAAAACTGTGGTGTTGCTCTACATATAGAAAACTGTTTTGAGGTCTACCATGCCCAACAATTGTACTAGGAGATAATTAAAACAGTCATAGTAACTGATAAATTTAGTTTCACAGTAACTAGTAGGGCGTTTAAATACGATGCCATTGCGTTAAGCAGAAACTGAATCGGAAAGCATACTGACTGCAAGTCCCGCATCACTGTATATGGACGATGTAGCAGAAAGCGTCCTAAGCTCTTTGAGACTGTTCGCAGGCGATGTTGTTGTCTAGAATAAAGTGGCAACGGCAGAAGTCAGTATCGATTTGCAGAACGACCTACAAAGGATTGACAAATGGTGCTGGCTCCGGCATTGCGCGTACGTAGGAAAAGAAATCCACTACTATACAACTACACTATTGACGACAAGGTGCTGGAAATAGTACGTACAGTAAAGTATCTACGAGTAACTATCCCTATGAGGCGTAGCAACTTGTATTGCGCCTCTGTAAGTAGGTCAATAGCAAGCAGATATATATAGCCGAGTAATGGTTCCAGCATGACAGGTGTGCTCCCTGACAAAGCAGTTGTCAGCATCAAAAGACCCAAGTCTTAAGCTGTCTAAATAAGTATTTTTAAAATGAATCTTTAACTTTTGTGACTATTATGACTTTACAATGAAATGAATACCCTATCTGCATACAGGCGTTGATATAGGTCAACGGGGACAGTTGAAAATGTGTGCCCCCACCAGGACTCGAACCCGCGAGCTCCTGCTAACATCCCAGAAGCTCCATCCACCTTCTTCCTTTTTTTTCGGGTTTGTTCTTTGTGTTTGGTCTGGGCGGACGTCACAAGACATCCGTTCAAGTTGTTCGTTGATTTCTTTACTCAGTTTTCTTCATTACAGAGGGCCAGCAGCCCTCTGACCGAACACGCTGAGCTACCGTGCCGGCTAATCTGAGCCACCGAGGACACAGAGGATAGCGCGACTGCAGGGACTTATCTCTGGCACGCCTCCCGTGAGACCTACATTCCCAACTTACTGTCCCGCACTATATTCACAGTGCCCCTGCCCATTATACTCATTACTCGCGGTTTTTTTTTTTTTTTTTTTTTTTTTTTTTTTTTTGCCGATTCCCGTAAGAGTTCGGGCACTGTTTGTGCATCCGCACAGAAGAAGATGGTCAAATGGCCGTTGTGACTTTTATTAATTTTGTATGATTAAGTATGTTTCGTTATCAACGTGAATGAAGGTGTGAATGCGAAGTAATGTAATAAATGAATATTGTTAGCTCTGTTAGTACAACCCGAGAGTGAGAACTGTACCTGTACGGAGACAGTTAACCATACTATCAGGGGAAACTTGTACAGTGCAAGTAGCCAGTTTATGATACACTGAAAATAAGAAAGATTTTGTGATAATTCAGTTACTGAAAGAGGGAATAATTTTGATATTTGTGGGTTTCATAAAGTTGTTCTTTTAATAAAGTGCTCATAAAAACTATTTAGTTGTGGTTCGTGAATTGTAAAACACGCAGGACGGCACGGTTTAGTACTATTACCGGTTTTGCTACGATGTATATCAACCAAAGAGCAGCACGTTTGCGCGTATTTTTGGAGCTAAAGAATAGTTTTGCGAAAGTAAGTTAGTTTGGAGCTCAGCCTTTACCATGTTCGGAAATGGGTATGATGATGATGAAGTCACATATTCGTTGATAGAGCGTAGGGGACGATGCGGGAGACCCGCACCGTCATACTAGGCAAGGACCTAGCGGAGGTGGTTTGCCATTGCCTTCCTCCGACCGTAATGGGGATGAATGGTGATGATGAAGACGACACAACAACATCCAGTCATCTCGAGGCAGGGGAAAAATCCCTGACTCCACCAGGGATCGAACCCGAGACCCCGTGCTCGGGAAGCAAGAACGCGACCGCGAGACCACGATCTGCGGACGAAGCAGGTATAAGGAGCTCTGAACAGACTTAATAATTTCAAGGAACAGCCGGCCGTTGTCACTGAATGGAAATACTGCGCGTTCGTCTTTCTCACTCACCCACGACTACTTTGGAGCACTCCATGGTCAATTTTAACTCATTTTTCCTTGGAAAATGGTTCAAATGGGTCTGAGCACTATGGGACTTAACATCTGAGGTCATCAGTCCCCTAGAACGTAGAACTACTTAAACCTAACTAATCTAAGGACATCACACACGTCCAAGCCCGAGGCAGGATTCGACCCTGTGACCGTAGCAGTCACGCGGTTCCGGACTGGAGTGCCTAGAACCGCACGGCGACCGCAGCCGGCGGAGTTCGAAGAGGTTCTGATCGAAGAGAGCACAACTGTCCACTGGAGACTATACAGTACGCCAGTATTCCAAGAATAATCGCAGCCGTATTACGGGCAAATGGGGGTCCAACCCCTTATTAATAAACCATGCCCAAGTAAGCAAAGCTTTTCACGTGATTTTGCCTATTCCCTGTACATGGGAAATCTCAGACTTGCGACTGTCGTATCGCGACAGTCGCGGGACGCCAGAAAAAATGTCGCGTATTAGCCGCGAAACTTGTCCAGCGATTCGTGTTGCGTGACTCCGTCGTTGGGTGTGTACGCGGCTTTAAGGCGGTGGGGCGAGGCGACTTCAGATCTGGGGCGAGAGTAGGCATAGGAGGGGGGGGAATGTGGTTCAGTGTGGCCCCGAGACCTCCTCACTCAACTCCCCTGTAATTCGTCGGCGGGCCCCCGCAGTGACCTCCGTCCTGTCACGCCGTTCCACTCACGACGGAATTACTCCTGATGGAGCAGCGCCGCCACCGCGACACACCTCGGATTCTCCTCACAAAAAACGAGCAGGTCGTCCCTTCCCTCAACGACCGCGCCAGACACGGCCGAGGGGTCGACGAGGCGTCGTCCGTGAAGTACGATTTGTAATGGGAAGCAGGAGAAGCGCCGCGACGAAGACGGAGTGCTGCCGGTCGCCTGCGGTGCGCGGAAGGTACGGCGGAGGCGGACGAGAAATAGTGACGGCGTAAACGATAACGGACAGCTACACAGGCGGAGAAGGCAGGGGCAGGAAAGGAGACGGAAGGCCGCGGGGACCGCACAGACACAAAACGAAGAGGGGGCGCGCTGGACGGCGGTCCGGTGGAGCGGAGAATTCGCGCAAGTGGCCAGCGCAGAGCACACACGCACACGCGCACTGCGGGCCCGTAATGAAGCGCTGTTTTCGGCCAGTGGCCGCGAGGTATGCGCGCAGCGTTTCGTGTAATGCCGCGCCGGTGTCGGCCGGCCGGCGCGCTAACCGCCGCTCCGCCGAGGGATATTGGTTACGCGCCGCTGAGGGGGCAGCGATCCGGAATGCGAGCACCTTGTCTGGCACTGCTGATGGACCGGCGTCGCTGCCTTTGAACGTCACGGGCGTGTTAGTAATTCGAATTGCAAAACGGATTAAGACCGCCGTACGTGTAAACAATACCTAGGCAGCAAGTCGAAATTCAGTACCAGCAAATCTTCTACGGGGTGTTTCCGTAAGAGCGTGCCAAAATTTAACAGGACACAGAGGATGCTCCTTGGAAGAGCAGTTGAACGCAGTGCAGAGTACCCTGAAAGGAGGATATAAGTTGAACATCAACAAAACCAAAACGAGGATAATGGAATGTAGTCAAATTAAATAGGGTGATGCTAACGGGATTAGATTAGGAAATGAGACACTTCAAGTAGTAAATGAGTTTTGCTATTTGGGAAGCAAAATAACTACTGATAGTCTAAGTAGGGAGGATATAAAACGTAGACTGGAAATTACAAGAAAAACCTTTCTGAAGAAGAGAAATTTGTTAACATCGTGTACATATTTACGTATCACGAAGTCCTTTCTGAAAGTATTTATATGGAGTGTAGCCACGTATGGAAGTTAAACATGAACGATAAACAGCTTAGAAAAGAAGAGAATAGAAGCTTTTGAAGTGTGGTGCTACAGATGAATGCTGATGATGGGTACATCACTTAACTAATGAGGAGGTACTGAACAGAATTGTGGAAAAGAGAAATTTGTGGTACGACCTGAGTAAAAGAAGGGATTGGTTGGTAGGACACGTTCTGAGGCATCGAGGGCTCACCAATTTAGTACTCGAGGGAAGCTTGTGGGGTAAAAGTCGTAGAGGGAGACCAGGAGATAACTACATTAGGCAGATTCAGAGGGGTGTAGGTTGCAGTAGTTACTCGGAGATGAAGAGGCTTGCACAGGATAGAGTAGCGTGGAGAGCTGCATCAAACCAGTCTTTGGACTGAAGACCACAACAACAGAGTATGCTCGAGATAGTGGCGGAAGTAAAGCTGAGAGGACGGGACGTGAGTCGTGCTTTGGTAGCTCAGATGGTGAGCTGGTTGGCCTCTGTAATAAAAAACTGAGTAGACTGGTCAACAAACGAACTTTAATGGATGTCATGTGACGTCCGCAACGACCAAACACAACGATCAACAACGAACAAAACGAAAAAAAGAAAATGTGGTAGAGCACTTGCCTGTAAAAGGCAAAGGTCCCGAGTTCGAGTCCCGGTCCGGCACACAGTTTCATATCAGCGCACACTCCGCTGCAGAGTGAAAATCTCATTCTAGAGTATGCTCGACTCAACAATTTGAGGCGGGGAACCTGGGGTCGGAGAAGCCAGCTTAAGGAGATAATAGCAATAAAATTTCATTACTGTGTACTACTTTATTTGCATTACATACAGTCAACTGCAAATACCGTCACTGACACAATGAACGTACCATTTCTACTGTATCTTACAAAATGTGCTGAATCTGACGACCATCAACCACAATGCAAGCATAACATCCACGAAAAAGATTCTGACGAACCCTTACAGATAACCCTGTTGTGCTTCGAATAACATTACAGGCAGCTACAATTCTGGCAACTAATTCCGTCTCCGTATCCACTGGGATCTCATAAACAAGTGACTTTAGGTATCTCCATAGGAAATAATCAAGGGGATTCAGGTCAGGTGACCTCGCAGTCCACCACTCCCCTTCGAATCCAGTGACCGAAAATACTGTACCGGTACTGCTACATCGTATTGTACAGAACGTCTCTGAATAGTACTGAGTAATGAATGGGTCTGTCGTTGACTCACAGCACATTCTGACATGCGCAATGCAAATATGAAACAACAGAACCACAATATGAACAAGTAAAGTAAGTAAACCCTGCATCATGACTTCCTGCTAATCAGGCTTGTCCTCCTCGTTTCCTTGCAGGAAATAAAGAATGTACTTGTATATAAGCGCAATACGTGTAAACGTGTCCGCATGTTAGCTTTAAATAAGCTGGAAAACAATAATGTTAGACTAGGCAGTAGACAAGTTTACTTCCATAGCTATTACTACGAAGAGCGGAGCAGGTGCGCAAGTTATTCTGAATGGTCCTTGAGTGTTTTGTGGATGCGTACTGAATTTTACACCTACTAATGTCCCCCCCCCCCCCCCCCCCCATTGAACCATGGACCTTGCCGTTGGTGGGGAGGCTTGCGTGCCTCAGCGATACAGATGGCCGTACCCTAGGTGCAACCACAACGGAGGGGTATCTGTTGAGCGGCCGGACAAACGTGTGGTTCCTGAAGAGGGGCAGCAGCCTCTTCAGTAGTTGCAGGGGCAACAGTCTGGATGATTGACTGACCTGGCCTTGCAACACTAACCAAAACGGCCTTGCTCTGCTGGTACTGCGAACGGCTGAAAGCAAGGGGAAACTACAGACGTAATTTTTCCCGAGGGCATGCAGCTTTACTGTATGGTTAAATGATGATGGCGTCCTCTTGGGTAAAATATTCCGGAGGTAAAATAGTCCCCCATTCGGATCTCCGGGCGGGGACTACTCAAGAGGACGTCGTTATCAGGAGACAGAAAACTGGCGTTCTATGGATCGGAGCGTGGAATGTCAAACCCCTTAATCGGGCAGGTAGGTTAGAAAATTTAAAAAGGGAAATGGATAGGTTAAAGTTAGATATAGCGGGAATTAGTGAAGTTCGGTGGCAGGAGGAACAAGACTTTTGGTCAGGCGAATGTAGGGTTGTAAATAAAACGTCAAATAGGGGTAATGCAGGGGTAGGTTTAATAATGAATAAAAAATAGGAATTGGGGTAAGCTACTACAAACAGCATAGTGAACGCATTATTGTGGTCAATATAGACACGAAGCCCACGCCTACTACAGTAGTACAAGCTCTGCAGATGACGAAGAAATTGAAGAAATGTATGATGAAACAAGAGAAATTATTCAAATAGTGAAGGGAGACGAAAATTTAATAGTCATGGGTGACTGGAATTCGAGAGTAGAAAAGGGAGAGAAGGAAGCGTAGTAGGTGAATATGGATTGGGGGAGAAATGAAAGAGGAAGCCGCCCGATAGAATTTTGCACAGAACATAACTTAATCATAGCTAACACTTGGTTAAAGAATAATAAAAGAAGGTTGTATACCTGGAAGAATCCTGGAGATACTAGGAGGTATCAGATAGATTATATAATGGTAAGACAGAGATTTAGAAACCAGGTTTTAAATTGTAAGACATTTCCAGGGGCAGATGTGGACTCTGACCACAATCTATTGGTTATGAACTGTAGATTAAAACTGAAGAAACTGCAAAAAGGTGGGAATTTAAGGAGATGGGACCTGGATAAACTAAAAGAACCAGAGGTTGTACAGAGTTTCAGGGACAGCAAAAGGGAACAATTGACAGGAATGGGGGAAACAAATACAGTAGAAGAAGAATGGGTAGCTTTGAGGGATGAAGTAGTGAAGGCAGCAGGGGATCAGGTAGGTAAAAAGACGAGGGCTAGTAGAAATCCTTGGATAACTGAAGAAATGTGGAATTTAACTGATGAAAGGAGAAAATATAAAAATGCAGTAACTGAAGCAGGCAAAAAGGAATACAAACGTCTGAAAAATGAGATCGACAGGAAGTGCAAAATGGCTAAGCAGGGATGGCTAGAGGACAAATGTAAAGATGTAGAGGCTTATCTCACTAGGCGTAAGATAGATACTGCCTACAGGAAAATTAAATAGACCTTTGGAGAAAAGAGAACCACTTGTATAAATATCAAGAGTTCAGATGGAAACCCAGTTCTAAGCAAAGAAGGGAAAGCAGAAAGGTGGAAGGAGTATATAGAGGGTCTATACAAGGGCGATGTATTTGAGGACAATATTATGGAAATGGAAGAGGATGTAGATGAAGATGAAATGGGAGATATGATACTGCGTGAAGAGTTTGACAGAGCACTGAAAGACCTGAGTCGAAACAAGGCCCCGGGAGTAGATAACATTCCATTGGAACTACTGACAGCCTTAGAAGAGCCAGTCCTGACAAAACTCTACCATCTGGTGAGCAAGATGTATGAGACAGGCGAAATAGCCTCAGACGTCAAGAAGAATATAATAATTCCAATCCCAAAGGAAGCAGGTGTTGACAGATGTGAAAATTACCGAACTATCAGTTTAATAAGTCACGGCTGCAAAATACTAACGCGAATTCTTTACAGACGAATGGAAAAACTAGTAGAAGCCGACCTCGGGGAAGATCAGTTTGGATTCCGTAGAAATGTTGGAACACGTGAGGCAATACTGACCCTACGACTTATCTAAGAAAATAGATTAAGGAAAGGCAAACCTACGTTTCTAGCATTTGTAGACTTAGTGAAAGCTTTTGACAATGTTGACTGGAATACTCTCTTTCAGATTCTGAAGGTGGCAGGGGTAAAATACAGGGAGCGAAAGGCTATTTACAATTTGTACAGAAACCAAACGGCAGTTATATGAGTTGAGGGGCATGAAAGGGAAGCAGTGGTTGGGAAGGGAGTGAGAGAGGGTTGTAGCCTCTCCCCGATGTTATTCAATCTGTATATTGAACAAGCAGTGAAGGAAACAAAAGAAAAATTCTGAGTAGGTATTAAAATACATGGAGAAGAAATAAAAACTTTGAGGTTCGCCGATGACATTGTAATTCTGTCAGAAACAGCAAAGGACTTGGAAGAGCAGTTGAACGGAATGGATATCGTCTTGAAAGGCGGATATAAGATGAACATCAACAAAAGCAAAACGAGGATAATGAAATGTAATCGAATTAAGTCGGGAGATGCTGAGGGTATTAGATTTGGAAATGAGACACTTAAACTAGTAAATGAGTTTTGCTATTTGGGGAGCAAAATAACTGATGATGGTCAAAGTAGAGAGGATATAAAATGTAGACTGGCAATGGGAAGGAAAGCGTTTCTGAAGAAGAGAAATTTGTTAACATCGAGTATAGATTTAAATGTCAGGAAGTCATTTCTGAAAGTATTTGTATGAAGTGTAGCCATGTATGGAAGTGAAACATGGACGATAAATAGTTTGAAAAGGAGGAGAATAGAAGCCTTCGAAATGTGTTGCTACAGAAGAATGATGAAGATTAGATGAGTAGATCACGTAACTAATGAGGAGGTATTGAATAGGATTGGGGAGAAGAAAAGTTTGTGGCATAACTTGACTAGAAGAAGGGATCGATTGGTAGGACATGTTCTGAGGCATCAAGGGATCACGAATTTAGCACTAGAGGGCAGCGTGGAGGGTAAAAATCGTAAACTGAGACCAAGAGATTAATACACAAAACATATTCAGAAGGATGTAGGTTGCAGTAGGTACTGGGAGATGAAGAAGCTTGCACAGGATAGAGCACCATGGAGAGCTGCATCAAACCAGTCTCAGGACTGAAGAGCACAACAACAACAATGCTGATGCTAGTGCACATGGTAACGGTTGGGTTACTGTGGCTCTAGCACGTGGTGGTAAAGTGGAGACTGTATCAGGGCTGGATACTTTTAACAGCCGAGAAGTTATTGCTTATGGTACATGTTAGGTATGTAAGGTGTATAACAGAGATCGTGGTTCATCTTACTATATATCTTCAATGCCGTTGGTTCTTAGGACAAGGAATCATCGTAAAGTAAATAAATCAGAGTCTGTGTCCGTATGTGTTAAATGTGCACTGATTGTGCAAAGACTAAAGTTGTTGGTGATACCACGCGTTATTATAGAAACTGAAATAAAGCACCTGTCCTTTTCTTATTTGACAAAATAAGCTGGTTCCTCCAACCTTACTTGTGTTGTTCTGTGGAGCATTCCGTACGTCCTGTTAAATTTTTGCACACTCTTACGGAAAAAGTTGTGTATCCTATTCCCCGACAAAGCGAAGAGGTAACCTATCCACGGCGGCAGCCGCTGGTGCCATGTCTCTTCTGAACAATATGCAATTTTTTCATAATGCGGAGCCACAGTCATAATATATTTCTTTAAAGTCAGTACCGCCTTATACTGTTGTTTATTTGCAATGTTACATTTACACTTACACGATCATGATTTCGGCTTCAAAGTGCCATTATTAAGTGTTTTAGGTGTTATATAGTGCCTGAGATGGCATACTCTCGTAATAGCGTATTTTAAATACGAGAGTATGCCATCTTAGGCACTGTATAACACTTAAGACACTACTTAATGGCACTTTGATGCCGAAATCATGACCGTGTAAATGTAAATGTAACACTACAGTCTAATGGCGGTACTGACCTTAAAGAAATGAACAATATATGTTTTACAATGCTTCAATCGTTTGGGAGAAAAGGAGGGGGGCGATCTCGAGGTTATATCATTCTTGAACAATCATGTCTGCCAAGGCCGCTAGTAATTCTTTTTATTACTATTACCGCATTCGACAGATCTATGCTGTCATCATCGGTTCTTGTAACATTGTTAGATCTACATGCTTTCTACAACACTGAAAGTCACATAGTGATGTTGCGTCAACTTGTAATAAAATGTGGCAGGGAACACCAGCTTGTCACAAATAAAATATCACACAAATAAAATGTACAAAATGTTGTCCTGCCCTGCCACTATACACGGGTCACACTGCCTCCAGTAATCAATTCTGATTAGTGTATGCTGCAATATCACCACAACATGTTGTATGTTTGAATTGTGTGGTATTTTATTTGTGACATGCTGATGTTTGATATCCCTTGCTACTTTTTATTACAATCTGATGCAACAGAACTATGTGAGTTTTCAGTGTTGCGAAAAGCATGTAACCGACCCGGAGTGGCCGATTGGTTCTAGGCGCTACAGTCTGGAACCGCGCGACTGCAACGGTCGCAGGTTAGTATCCTGCCTCGGGCATGGATGTGTGTGATGTCCTTAGGTTAGTTAGGTTTAAGTAGTTCCAAGTTCTGGGGGACTGATGACCTCAGAAGATAAGTCCCATAGTGCTCAGAGTCATTTGAACCATTTGAAAAGCATGTACCGGGTGATCAAAAAGTCAGTATAAATTTGAAAACTTCATAAACCACGGAATAATGTAGATAGAGAGGTAAAAATTGACACACATGCTTGGAATGACGTGTGGTTTTATTAGAACCACCCCATATTGCTAGACGCGTGAAAGATCTCTTGCCCGCGTCCGGCCATCCTGATTTAGGTTTTCCGTGATTTCCCTAAATCGCTCCCGGCAAATGCCGGGATGGTTCCTTTGAAAGTGCACGGCCGACTTCCTTCCCTAATCCGATGAGACCGATGACCTCGCTGTTTGGTCTCTACCCCCAAACAAACCAATCCAGATCTCTTGCGCGCGACGTTTGGTGATGATCGTGTGCTCAGCCGCCACTTTCGTCATGCTTGGCCTCCCAGGTCCCCAGACCTCAATCCGTGCGATTATTGGCTTTGGGGTTACCTGAAGTCGCAAGTGCATCGTGATCGACCGACATCTCTAGGGATGCTGAAAGACAACATCCGACGCCAATGCCTCACCATAACACCGGACATGCTTTACAGTGCTGTTCACAACATTATTCCTCGACTACAGCTATTGTTGAGGAATGATGGTGGACATATTGAGCATTTCCTGTAAAGAACACCATCTTTGCTTTGTCTCACTTTGTTATGATAATTATTGCTATTCTGATCAGATGAAGCGCCATCTGCCGGACTTTTTTGAAAAACTTTTGTATTTTTTTGGTTCTAATAAAACCCCATGTCATTCCAAGCATGTGTGTCAATTTGTACCTCTCTATCTACATTATAACGTGATTTACTCAGGTTTCAAATTTATACTGACTTTTTGATCACCCGGTACATATAATAATGTTACAAGAACCGATTATCACAGCATAGAGCTGTCTAAACCAGTAACAGTAATAAAAAGAATTACTAGCGATCTTAGCAAACTTGATTCTTCAAAAAATAGTATCTTCTGAGCAAAATAGGGATCTTTTACAAAACCCAAACAAAACATACGTAGTTTATTTTACAGGTCCATCTTGATCACATAATTTTTTTTTTTTTTTTACTGTGTACCTACATGTTTACTTTGACGTTGATCCTACATCATAATATTTTATGATCTGAAGATGGCAGTGGCCGAAACCGGTCACAGTGAAGTGTAAAAAAAAATGTATGTGATCAAGACGAACCTGTGAAATAAAGTGCCTAAAATATGATCACAGATTCATTTTCAGACTTTATGTCTTCAATTAAAAACATACGGGTATCAAAGCACTGCATTTTAGCTTTTTGATGTTTTCGTCCTCTTTTTCTACCCTACTTTCCCGTCGAGAATACGACGAAACTGCCGGTCTTATGAGTAATGTATCTTCACCAATAATTCAGTTATAATGTAGCATCACGAGCCTGAAAGTAGTTTCTGTAGCAGCGTTGCAGTGAGGTACAGACAACACGAAACAGACCCTGAACAGGTTTTCACAGTTTTCATAATAACGAAAAAATTTCATTCACTTATCATCAGATTTCATCTTAAAAACTGCTCTCCTTCCTTGACAAAGATGTTTGGCTGCACAAATTCTTCCAACATCAAATCGTCGTCTGCACGAAGTTCATATCGTCAAGTCATTTCTACGAATTCTGAAATTCAAAAAATGGTTCAAATGGCTCTGAGCACTATGGGACATAAAATCTGAGGTCATCAGTCCCCTAGAACTTAGAACTACTTAAACCTAACTAACCTAAGCACCCCACAGACATCCATGCCCGAGGCAGGATTCGAACCTACGACAGTAGCGGTCGCACGGTTCCGGACTGAAGCGCCTAGAACCGCTCGGCCATGCCGGCCGCCATTCTGAAATTGTTTGCCTGTTAATGAAACACTGGACAAGCTCACTTCAAAGTCAAATCTTTTGTCAAGATAGTTTATACATCTACATCTACGTGATTACTCTGCTATTCACAATAAAGTGCCTGCCAGAGGGTTCAATGGACCACTTTCAAGCTGTCTCTCTACCGTTCCATTCAGGAAAGACGCGCGGGAAAAACGAGCACTTATATTTTTCTGTGCGAGCCCTGATTTCTCTTATTTTGCCGTGATGATCATTTCTCTCTATGTAGGAGGGTGCCAACAGAATGTTTACGCAATCGGAGGAGAAAACTGGTGATTGAAATTTCACGAGAAGATCCCGTCGCAACGAAAAACGCCTTTGTTTTAACGATTGCCACTCCAATTCACGTATCATGTCTGTGGCACTATCTCCCCTATTTCGCGATAATACAAAACGAGCCGCCCACCTTTGAGAACTTTTTCGATGTTATCCGTCAGTCCCACCTGATGCGGATCCCAAACCGCACAGCAGTACTCCAGAATAGGGCGGACAAGCCCGGTGTAAGCAGTCTCTTTAGTAGACCTGTTGCACCTTCTAATTGTTCTGACAATGAATCGCAGCCTTTGGCTTGCTCTACCAACAATATTATCCGTCTGATTGTTCCAATTTGGGTTATTTGTAATTGTAATCCCTAAGTAGGCCTATGTAGTTGAACTTACAGCCTTAAGGTCTGTGTGACTTACCGCGTAATCGAAATTTAGCGGATTTCCTTTAGTACTCGTACGAATAACTTCACACTTTTCTTTACTCAGGGTCAATTGCCACATTTCACACCATAAAGATATGTTATCTAAATCATTTAGCAATTCGTTTTGGTGGCCTGATGACTTAATAGGGCGGTAAATGACAGCATCATTTGCAAACAGTCTAATAGAACTACTCAGATTGTCTCCTATGTCGTTAATATCGATCAGGAAGAACAGAGGGCCTATAACGCTTCCTTGGGGAACATCGGATATTACTTCTGTTTTACTCGATGACTTTCCCTCTATTACTATGAACTGTGACCTATCTCATAGGAACCTGCGACGTAGCAGCCGCGCGCGGTTCCGGACTGAAGCGCCTAGAGCCGCTCGGCGACAACGGCCGGCAATCTATTTGATGGTAAACTGTCGACAGTAATACTTTAGTCATCGAAGAACGCGTCACTATACACTTCACGACTTATATACCCACAGTATGTACTTCAAACATAACTAACTTGCACTCGTTGTTCGAATTAGAAGGAATCCTCTTAACAGATGGCTGTTCAGATGGGAACTGCCAATTCTTCATCGTGGCGCTGTTTAAATAGTTCCAGGCTGTACTACTGGATAAGTCTGGTGTTTTCTCTCGAATGATAGCGTTAGATCTAGAAGGTGCGTGTATCGCCTATCCAGGGTACGCAACATACGACGCCATCTGTGAGACGACCATGTCAACATAAATTTGATGACATAAATAAAACTAACATGGGCTTCATTTACATTTTGCGCTAACAGATGGTGTTACTTCCGTACTTGAGCCAATCTCGTGAGACTATTTTACAAAATCATGATAAAATCGGGTCTTGTCGGGTTGTCGGGACATCGGGACGGATGACAACCCTAATATTGCTCCTTTTTTTTAAAAAAAAAAACTAATAAGGGGAGGAGCCACAACACAGTTGCGACATCATATGAGGAAAAATCTTAAAGCTTTAACAGGCCATTCGCAGTTTACGATAAAAATAGAAACTAGCTGATTTACTGTCTGTAGCTACATAATATTCCTTCTTCTGCTTGTAGCCCTTCAAAACGGAAAAACTAACATGAAAAATAGCGCTCTTCAACCTCAGTTTTCATCTTTAGCACTGGCTATTCGTAATGCCCAAACAGTGGCATGATCCTCGATTAAAATGTGGCTTTTGAGCAGAGTTTAAAAAATTGTAATCAATAGGAGAATACTTGTGATTTTTGCAGTAGTCAACCACTTACCATTTTTCGAGGAAAGCAGCAAACCGTGGACGGACAAGTTTTCTTGCCTACTTAATTTCATATTTTGGTTTTCTTTCTCAGCCGGTCGTTGTGGCCGACCGTTTCTAGGCGCTTCGCTCTGAAACCGCGCGACCGCTACGGTCGCAGGTTCGAATCCTGCCTCGGGCATGGATGTGTGTGATGTCCTTAGGTTAGTTAGGTTCACGTAGTTCTACGTTCTAGGCGACTGATGTCCTCAGATGTTAAGTCCCATAGTGCACAGAGTCATTTGAACTATTTTTTTAATTTATCTTCAAACTAATAGAGACAAACTTTTTCATTATTTTTTCGGTTTCTACGTTCATCACAGGAAAAAATAGGAATAAAAAAACTGAAAATCGGTTATTTCATGAACTGATTACTTTTAGGAGTATGATATCAGGTAATACTGGCGATGAAAAAAAAAGCGATGTAACTGAAAAGCGGTTGTTTCAGCGATAACCTTCCTCACTACCTCAGGGAAGATCAGGGTGGGTTCCAGAGAAGTTTAGGAACACGTGAGGCAACATTGAGCCTATCACTTATCTTAGATAATAGGTTAAAGAAAGTCAAAACTTAAAGAAAGCTTTTGCCAATGGTGACTACAATACACTCTTTGAAATTATGAAGGTAGCAAGGATAAAATACAGGGACGCAAAGGTTATACACAACCTGTACAGAAACCAATAGAAACACACGGAAGGAAAGGAGTGCTTGAGAACGAAGTGAGACGGGGTTATATCCTATTCCGACGTAATTCAATCTGTACATTAGGCAAGCAGTAAAGGAAACCAAAGAAAAAATTTGGAGAAGGAATAAAGTTGAGGGAGAAGAAATTAAAACTTATAAGTTTGCCGATGAAATTATAATTCTGTCAGAGTGAGCAAAGGACTTGTGAAGACAGTTGAACGGAGTGGATAGCGACCTGAAAGGAGGTTATATGTTGTTGTTGTGGTTTTCAGTCCTGAGACTAGTTTGATGCAGCTCTCCATGCTACTCTATCCTGTACTAGCTTCTTCATCTCCCAGTACCTACTGCAGCCTACATCCTTCTGAATATGCTTAGTGTATTCATCTCTTGGTCTACAATTTTTACCCTCCACGCTGCCCTCCAGTACTAAATTGGTGATCCCTTGATGCCTCAGAACATGTCCTACCAACCGATCCCTTCTTGTAGTCAAGTTGTGCTACAAACTCCTCTTCTCCCCAATTCTATTCAATACCTTCTCATTAGTTATATGATCTACCAATCTAATCTTCAGCATTCTTCTGTAGCAACACATTTCGAAAACTTCTATTCTCTTCTTGTCTAAACTATTTATCATCCAAGTTTCACTTCCATACATGGCTACACTCCATACGAATACTTTCAGCAAAGACTTCCTGACACTTAAATCAATACTCGATGTTAACAAATTTCTCTTCTTCAGAAACGCTTTCCTTGCCATTGCCAGTCTACATTTCATATCCTCTCTACTTCGACCATCATCAGTTATTTTGCCCCCCATATAGCAAAACTCGTTTGCCACTTTAAGTGTCTCATTTCCTAATCTAATTCCCTCAGCATCACCCGACTTAATTCGACTACATTCCATTATCCTCGTTTTGCTTTTGTTGATGTTCATCTTATACCCTCCTTTCAAGACACTGTCCATTCCGTTCAACTGCTCTTCCAAGTCCTTTGCTGTCTCTGACAGAATTAAAATGTCATCGGCGAATCTCATAGTTTTTTGTTTCTTCTCCCTGGATTTTAATACCTACTCCGAACTTTTCTTTTGTTTCCTTTTCTGCTTGCTCAATATACAGATTGAATAACGTCGGGGAGAGGCTGCAACCCTGTCTCACTCCCTTCCCAACCACTGTTTCTCTTTCATGTCCCTTGACTCTTATAACTGCCATCTGGTTTCTGTACAAATTGTAAATAGCCTTTCGCTCCCTATATTTTATCCCTGCCACCTTCAGAATTTGAAAGAGAGTATTCCGGTCAGCATTGTCAAAAGCATTCTCTATGTCTACAAATGCTAGAAACGTAGGTTTGTCTTTCCTTAATCTTTCTTCTAAGATAAGTCGTAGGGTCAGTATTGCCTCACGTGTTCCAACATTTCTACGGAATCCAAACTGATCTTCCCCGAGGTCAGCTTCTACCAATGAGCATCAGTAGTACTGAGACAAGGTTAATGGAATGTTAACGCGAAGTGAAGATGACCTTAAGTGCACCAAGGGAACGATAGTAAAATTCTACAGAAATCTTATAAGATATTTGGACGTTTACGAAAAGAGAGCCAAAGTAGAAGCACTAGTATGAAATGCAATTACTTCTGCCAGGTGAGGAATGTTCTTGCGAAAACAAAACTAGATCGAAAAGCTACATAGAGAGTTAAACAGTAATCCTAAAATACAACAACATTGGAGATACGTATAACCATTAGCGATATTTGCAGATTTGCTTTACGAGACTATGCGTACGGTAGAAGATGCGTTATGTACCGCAGCTACTAACGTACATACGTTCTTTGTAAAAACAATTACCGGCTGGAGCGACCCTTTAGAACCTATCATACGACGGTCAACCGAACAAGCATAAGCCTTGAAAGAAAAAGAAGGTAATGATGGTCATTCTACGTTTAAAGTTTGTCACAGCTAAGCAGATGAAATTCCGTTTGCTCCGACCTGTTCGCTAGGCAGGAAGGGGAGGCTGAGCTCCGGACATTCCAGTCCCGTCCCTTCCGGCTTAGCGGCAACAAAGAACTGAGGTACAGAAGAGAGGCGCGGGTCTGTTAATCCCCGCTCTTCCGAAGCGTTCACCTACACGACTGAGTGCCTTGTCCGCAGCCGCTGTCACACACTCACCGGAGCATATCCACGTGAATATATATTACAATTTAAATAAATGAAGTGCGTGCTCTGGTACTAGACACGTTGTTAATAAACTGACAACCATCCTGTAAAGGTAGAAGGAAATAATGTTGACGGTTAGAATGCAGATGGGGAGTTCAAATGCAAATGGCTCTGAGCACTATGGAACTTAACTTCTGAGGTCATCAGTCCCCTAGAACTTAGAACTGCTTAAACCTAACTAACCTAAGGACATCACACACATCCCTGCCCGAGGCAGGATTCGAACCTGCGACCGTAGCGGTCGCTCGGTTCCAGACTGAAGCGCCTAGAACCGCTCGGCCACCCTGACCGGCGCTGATGGGGAGTATATTTAAAGACGAAACAGAATGTACCTAACTGACCCAGCGCAATACTACAGCCACACTGGAACGAGGGCATAAAAAATGTCCGAAAAACGGACATCAAGTCCGTTTTACACTAGCAACTTTCTTGGCTAAACAAACTGCTCATGCATGGCGTAAGTCACATGCCAGCAGGTAAATTTTCAAACAACTTACGGGTATTCAGTCAGGTAATATTTTCAGCGCCGAAATATCGGCGGTCGCTGAAAATACAGTATTACGTGGCTGAATACCCGTAAGTTGTTTGAAAATTGTATACGCCAAGAGAAACTCAGATCTCAGCATGTAAATTATCCGTCAATCGTGTAGCGGATTCGAAGATGATATCAATCATCAAAGCATTGTCCAGAATGTGTACTGAAATACTGTGTATAATTAAGACTGTACGTGTGCGGAAACAGGGGATGGTGAAAACATCCGCTAACATCGGAAGTTACAAATCCTCCGTACGATAACTTATGTGTGACGATCGCTCCAAAAGTTGTAAGGTAGACGTGAAGAAAATAATTTATTTTCAAAATGTTTTTACAGGCCTTGAACGTAATCTCCATTATTGCTCATGATAGTTTTCCAACGTTATGGCAACTTCTACATTCCTCGTTGAGCTGTCTGATTACTTGGGTCACGTCACTGGAAGCTTCATCAGTTGTAACAAAATGTTTTTCACGGATTTATGTATGTTTACAGGTGGGGACATTCAGCCGGCAAATAATTGTTAAAATTCGTTGTGAAACCTATAGCTGTCAAAATAAATGATAGCTGAAGGTTGGATCACGAATTTTAACGAAGTTTTCCACGAAGTAGTTCTTTTAATTTCAGAAACAAATCGAAGTCTGGTGGGCTCGTTTCAGGACTGTATGGTTGGTGGGGAAATATTTCCAACCCATATTTGTCCAATGTTTCTCGCTCTGATAGGGCAATATGCGGTCTTCCAATATCGTGCAAAATGGAGGCACTAGTTTCAAGCACGTCAGGTTCTCTTTGAGGAATTTGTGGGCGCAAAACATTTTGGATCACGAATTTTAACGAAGTTTTCCACGGAGTAGTTCTTTTAATTTCAGAAACAAATCGAAGTCTGGTGGGCTCGTTTCAGGACTGTATGGTTGGTGGGGAAATATTTCCAACCCATATTTGTCCAATGTTTCTCGCTCTGATAGGGCAATATGCGGTCTTCCAATATCGTGCAAAATGGAGGCACTAGTTTCAAGCACGTCAGGTTCTCTTTGAGGAATTTGTGGGCGCAAAACATTTTGCAGGAACAGGTTGTAGAAAGTGCCTGTTACAGACGTCCCCTGGGGCACTCTATTCGTAGCTATGATTCCATTCACGTCATACGCAAAGATCATCATCAGTTTCACCTTTGACTATTACCGACGGAATGTTTTCGGGATTGCAGAGTCGGAACTTTTCCATTACAACGACTGACACTTCAGTTCTGGCTCAAAATTTCGTATCCAGGTTACATCAAGTGCAACAATTCTTCTCAGTTCCTGACAAAAAAGATAAACACAAGAATGGAGGGTTTAGGAAAGGTAAAGGCACCAGAGAAGAAGTTCTGACACTGTGGTTGATAACGGGGCCAAGACTGAAGGGAACTCAAGACACTTTCATAAGATTTGTCGCTCTGGAGAAAGCGTTCGACAGTATACAATGATGCAAGATTTTTGAAATCCTCAGAAAAGTAGGGGTAAGCTATAAGGAACAATGCGTAATCGACAATATGTATAAGAGCCATGACATAATAATAGGAGTGAAAGATCAAGAACGAAGTGCTGTAATTAAAAAGGGTGTAAGACAGGGTGGTACTCTTTCGCCCCTACTTCTCAATCTATACATCGAAGAAGCAATAAGCAAATAAAGAAAAATTCAGGAGTGGGATTAAAATTCATCAATGATAAAGTTCGCTGACGGCATTGCTGTACAAAGTGGAACTGAAGAAGATGGTATCTGTTCTTTCGGACATGTCCCTAAGAACAGATACCATTGGTGACCATGCAGCTCGTTAGAACGAAATTACGATGAAATGAATACCCCTAGCTGCATACAGGAGTTGATATAAGTCAACGGGAACAAATGAAAATATGTGCCCCGACCGGGGCTCGAACCCGGGATCTCCTGCTTACATGGCAGACGTTTTATCCTTCTTTTTATTTTTTTGGTCGTTGTGTTTGGACGTTGCGGACGTCACATGACATCCGTTTAAGTTCGTTTGTTGATCCTTCCACTCAGTTCTTTATTACAGAGGCCAACCGGCTCTCTGACCCAACACGCTGAGATACCGTGCCGGCTGCCATTTAAGCAGGAGGTCCCGGGTTCAAGTCCCGGTCGGGGCACACATTTTCAGCTGTTCCTGTTGACTAATATCAACGTCTGTATGCAGCTCGGGGTATTCATTCCATTGTAATTTCATGGAGAAGAATTACAGGATCTGTTGACTGGAATCGACGAAAGACGAAAGTAATGAGACGCAGCAGAAATGGGAACAGCTAAAAACGTAACATCAGAATTGGGGATTATGAAGAAGGCGACGTTAAGGAATTATGTCACGTAGGCAGCAAAATAATACGTGATTGACGGAGCAAGAAGGAGATAAAAATCAGATTGACACTGGCAAAAAGGGAATTATTGGCCAACATAAGTCTACTAGTCTCAAAAATAGGCCTCAATTTGATGAAGAAATTTCTGAGGATGTACGTTTGGAGCACAGCGTTATATGGTAGGGAAATATGGCTTGTGGATAAACCGCAACAGAAGGGAATCGAAGTAGCTGATTCGATATGCCAGATGTCTTACAGTACTATACACATTCAGCACGGGAAAAATAATTGACATGCAAAGGTAACAAAACATTATTCATTATGAGTTTAGTTATACCTATTACAGTACTTATTATCGTATAGTCCGTCAAAAAATTAACAATTAAACAGAAGAACTTAAATTACAAAGCGATGGCCAGATGTACCCGTAGCTCCCGGCCCTGCCAGATGCGCTACTCGAAGTAGCTGAGATGTGCTGCTACAGAAGAACGTTGAAAATTAGGTAAGGAATGAGGAGGTTTTCCGCAGCATCAGCGAGGAAAGGAATATATGGAAGACACTGACAAGAAGAAGGGACAAGATGATAGGACATCCGTTAAGACATTAGGGAATGACTTCCATGGTAATAGAGGGAGCTGTAGAGGGTAAAAACCGTAGAGGAAGACAGACGTTGGGATACATCCAACAAATAATTGAGCTGAGGATGTAGGTTGCATTTAGTACTCTGAGATGAAAAGGCTGGAACAGGAGAGGAATTCGTGGCGGCCTCTAGTCAGAAGACTAATGACTCGAAAACAAAAACAAATAAAAATAATAAATAAAATAAAATCTTTGATCAATTCTGCTTTTGTGGTACAATGCAAAGGTTGCACGAGACTTTTCCTTTTTCCTCATGAGAGACCAAATATCTGAAGAGATTACGCTTTGCGTAAATAAGAAGAGAAGTAGATTAAAAGATCTTAATTCAATGAAAATTGTTCGTACAATGAACACGTCAGGAGAAAAATAGCTTAAAAAGGAAACGAGACGAAAATGATACAGTAAAAGGGGCTATGTAATGCTTTGTAAATATAGTTTCGTGTGTTTGTATGTATCTGTTTTCTGGAATAAATAAATGTGATGCTTTGAAATGTTTAGACGACACTTGTCCTTTTATTCCTGTAACACAAGAGAGAAGAATTACCCGTACGGCTTCTGTCACCATTATGAATTCTGCTTTAATAGTTGGTAAACTCTTATTACCGTCAACAGAGCCCTAATGGCCAACGGCCTTGCCGCAGTAGTAACACCGGTTACCGTCAGATCACCGAAGTTAAGCGCTGTCGGGCTGGGCTATCACTTGGATGGGTGACTATCCGGTCTACCGTGCGCTGTTGGCAAGCGGGGTGCACTCAGCCCTTGTGAGGCAAACTGCGGAGCTACTTGATTGAGAAGTAGCGGTTCCGGTCACGCAAACTGACTTACGGCCGGGAGAGCGGTGTGCTGACCACATGCCCCTCCACATCCGCGTCCAGTGATGCCTATGGGCTGAGGATGACACGGCTGCCGGTCGGTACCGTTGGGCCTTCATGGCCTGTTCGGGTGGAGTTTTTTTTTCTTTTTCTTTTTTGGAGCCCTAATGATAAAACTATCTTCTGATTCTTTGTAAGACGGACAGCCTTCAGAACAAGATGTGTAAATGCGAAAGACCACTCGTGAAAAGTGAGTCTCAGCACCGGAATAATCATTTATCCAGACTGCTGCCCTGCGACTACTGGAAAGGCTGCAGCCTGTCTTCAGGAACGACACGTTTGTCAAGCCTCGGCACACATATTCGTCCGCTGTGGCAGCACTTGCGGCACGGCTATCTGTATCACTGAGGCACGCAAGCCTCCCCACCAACGCAAGGTCCTTGGTTCATGGGAGTTCGTAGCTAGTGAAATGTAACAGTTACTGGATTCGTAGCAATACATCATTCGCGATGACTTCATCTAGCTGATGCTTTTTGTCGGTGGTGACAGTTGAGGATCTACATTAACGTGATTCAGTCACCGAAACTCTTTTATTTCAGTTCATTTCTCTGAACCTGTAGACTAGTAATAGCTTAATGTGAATCGACGTTACCCGTTTCTCCCGGATTTGGAGAGAATTTGATCACTGCGCGTTGACATAGAAGGGTACTACAAAAAATGTTAAAATGTGTGTGAGATCTTATGGGACTTGACTGCTAAGGTCATCAGTTCCTAAGCTTTCACACTACTTAACCTAAATTATCCTAAGGACAAACACACACACCCATGCCCGAGGAAGGACTCGAACCTCCGCCGGGACCAGACGCGGAGGGTACTACAGCGATCATCCGTAGCGACATACCTGAAATAATAAGAAAAAAAAATTAGTTATCGGCCAGCTGCTAAAGGGCCAAAGCTTCTATGCAAAAAAACTTCATTTCCTTTACGCTTACAATTTCCGACTGACGGTAGATTCATCGTTACTTTTCACTAACATTTGTGTGTTAATACCATTCAAAAATGGTTCAAATGGCTCTGAGCACTAAGGGACTTAACATCTTAGGTCATCAGTCCCCTAGAACTTAGAACTACTTAAACCTAACTAACCTATTGGACATCACACACATCCACGCCCGTGGCAGGATTCGAACCTGCGACCGTATTAATACCATTGAGAAGTAGTTGCTCGAAGTGCTATTTGCAGGCAGATACACACAAAGAGCTGTGACTGCTTAGTGCTTTCTGCAAATTCTATTTCTTATACGGAGTTTTGTGGAATTTTGGCGCAAAGGCTCATGTGAGAGCCTAAAAGGGAAAAAAGTAATCTTTTTACTAAAATTTTACGAAGTTAATGGTAAACGTACCGATTTAGATTGTTCCAATATTGTTACAAATTATAGACCTTCAGTTAAATGTAGTTAATTAGATTTGTCTATTCATGTCCTATACCATGTAATATTTATGTTTAGTGTTACTTTTCAGCTGGAGTAATCTAACACAGCTATAAAAACGAAAATATGATAACGACCTATGGAAAGAGGATTTCTTTTTTTAAAAAACGGCAGTGCTTATAAAAATTAACTGTATAACCTGTTGGTCACAGAATTAGTCTCTCATCGGCCGAGAGACGAAACGAACTACGAGCATTTTGTTCTTCGCCTACAAAATTTACATGTTAGGAATTGTGCTTATTCAAATACGTCGTACTAAAACGTAGTCATTTATCTGACTGTGGTAATATTACCCAGAAGTAACATTTTAACTCACACGTGGCAAAACTGCGTCGAATATCGTTCTTTCAACCCAGAAACAGATAGTTTTATTTAAATTCTCTTAATGAAGCGTTTATTTGTGGGAATCTATTGGGACCTCGACGCATCGTCAGCAGGTGTGCATTTTTGTGCGTATTTCAGAACGTAAAAGATGCTTACATACAAGAAGAGTTGATGATTCTGATACATTTTCGAAAACTTTTACTTGATTGCATATACTAATAATAACAGAATATGGAGTAGTTCGCCTGTAGTATATGTTTTACCCGACACCGCGGGAGGGAAGGGTGTGGCGTAAAGTTGATCTCCATTAAGACCGCCGTAAACGATCAAACATTTTGTCAAACTTAATTAAGCTTATCAAATATTTGACGGTGATGCTTGACGTGTTTGTCAAAAATAGATCGTGTTTGCGAGAAATTTTGATTGACGATAAGTTTGACAAGATGGCGGACGTTGTTTGTGTCCACTTACACCGCTGCATATATTTGGTGAAAAACTGTTTTATCACAATTCATCTCACTGTATCGTGAGTTTCCGCAAATATGGAAACTACGATCAAGTATAAAACCAGAATTGCACTGACAGTTACCAGAATGGTAGAGGTACCATGTCTTTCCCAGCCATATACAGGGAGTTACAAAAAGGTACGGCCAAACTTTCAGGAAACATTCCTCACACACAAATAAAGAAAAGATGTTATGTAGACATGTATCCGGAAACGCTTAATTTCCATGTTAGAGCTCATTTTAGTTTCAAAAAAATGGCTCTGAGCACTATGGGACTCAACTGCTGAGGTCATCAGTCCCCTAGAACTTAGAACTACTTAAACCTAAATAACCTAAGGACATCACACACATCCATTTTAGTTTCGTCAGTATGTACTGTACTTCCTCGATTCACCGCCAGTTGGCCCAATTGAAGGAAGGTAATGTTGACTTCGGTGCTTGTGTTGACATGCGACTCATTGCTCTACAGTACTAGCATCAAGCACATCAGTACGTAGCATCAACAGGTTAGTGTTCTTCACGAACGTGGTTTTGCAGTCAGTGCAATGTTTACAAATGCGGGGTTGGCAGATGCCCATTTGATGTATGGATTAGCACGGGGCAATAGCCGTGGCGCGGTACGTTTGTATCGAGACAGATTTCCAGAACGAAGACGTTCGAAGCAATTGATCGGCGTCTTAGGGAGCGCGGAACATTCCAGCCTATGACTCGCGACTGGGGAAGACCTAGAACGACGAGGACACCTGCAATGGACGAGGCAATTCTTCGTGCAGTTGACGATAACCCTAATGTCAGCGTCAGAGAAGTTGCTGCTGTACGAGGTAACGCTGACCACGTCACTGTATAGAGAGTGCTACGGGAGAACCAGTTGTTTCCGTACCATGTACAGCGTGTGCAGGCACTATCAGCAGCTGATTGGTCTCCATTGGTACACTTCTGCGAATGGTTCATCCAACAATGTGTCAATCCTCATTTCAGTGCAAATGTTCTCTTTACGGATCAGGCTTCATTCCAACGTGATCAAACTGTAAATTTTCACAATCAACATGTGTGGGCTGACGAGAATCCGCACGCAATTGTGCAATCGCGTCATCAACACAGATTTTCTGTGAACGTTTGGGCATGCATTGTTGGTGATGTCTTGATTGGGCCCCATGTTCTTCCACCTACGCTCAATGGAGCACGTTATCATGATTTCATACGGGATACTCTACCTGTGCTGCTGGAACATGTGACTTTACAAGTACGACACGACATGTGGTTCATGCTCGATGGAGCTCCTGCACATTTCAGTCGAAGTGTTCGTACGCTTCTCAACAACAGATTTGGTGACCGATGGATTGGTAGAGGCGGACCAATTCCATGGCCTCCACGCTCTCCTGACCTCAACCCTCTTGACTTTCATTTATGGGGGCATTTGAAAGCTTTTGTCTACGCAACCCCGGTACCAAATGTAAACACTCTTCGTGCTCGTATTGTGGACGGCTGTGATACAATACGCCGTTCTCCAGGGTTGCATCAGCGCATCAGGGATTCCATGCGACGGAGAGTGGATGCATGTATCCTCGCTAACGGTGGACATTTTGAACATTTCCTGTAACAAAGTGTTTGAGGTCACGCTGGTACGTTCTGTTGCTGTGTGTTTCCATTCCGTGAATAATGTGATTTGAAGAGAAGTAATAAAATGAGCTCAAACATGAACAGTAAGCGTTTCCGTACACATGTTCACATAACATATTTTCTTTCTTTGTGTGTGAGGAATATTTCCTGAAAGTTTGGCCGTATCTTTTTGTAACACCCTGTATTACCATGAAGAGCTCATAAACAAAATCAGTATTTTACGCAAGTAGTAACATACAAGCGGGAGTGAAGTGAAATAAAAGAAACCGAAGTTCTCCGGTTCTTTAGCGGACGATGTGGGCTATGTGTTCTCACAGTGTGGAATTTTAATGGACTGCCGTTAGAGGACCAAGCAGAAGGGAATAAATTTTCGCATACTTGTGTCTAACGCTAAACAAGTTGTTAAACGTTTCATTCTCCATCCACTGAAAGTTTTAGTAATGATCAAATCCTGGCTGTACCATCTCCATTAATAGGTTTTCAGTTGTATATTTTTCTCTCTTTTTCACACATTCGCTAGACCAGCGTCTTGTTTACTTCATTTTTAAACACGGTGGCGGAGGCAATGTCAGAAACGCTTTATCTGCATTTGAAGCCATTCCCACTAATGCCAAAATACAGCATACACGAAACGCATCTGCTTCACAAGTAAGGTTAAATTGACAAACTTTGTTCGTACATGTACGGGCTTATTTGATACGTTCGTGGCTCGATAAGAGCGAACTTGGCTGAAAGTTTGCTCTTTTTTAGTAGGGCCTTCACAAGTTTCAGTTTCATTGTCCGTTTGAAGAAAGTTTGTATAATCATCGAACTCTGAGAGTAATATTTCCTTTAGCAGATCTTCATGGGTAAATCCCTCATTGTAAGCCATTCTGTAGACCAGAATCTTTTTTTTTTCTTCTTCTTTAAACACAATGACAACGGCAATGCCAAGACTGCTTTATCTGCATTTGTGGCCGTTGTCACTATTTTCAAAATACACTCCTGGAAATGGAAAAAAAGAACACATTAACACCGGTGTGTCAGACCCACCATACTTGCTCCGGACACTGCGAGAGGGCTGTACAGGCAATGATCACACGCACGGCACAGCGGACACACCAGGAACCGCGGTGTTGGCCGTCGAATGGCGCTAGCTGCGCAGCATTTGTGCACCGCCGCCGTCAGTGTCAGCCAGTTTGCCGTGGCATACGGAGCTCCATCGCAGTCTTTAACACTGGTAGCATGCCGCGACAGCATGGACGTGAACCGTACGTGCAGTTGACGGACTTTGAGCGAGGGCGTATAGTGGGCATGCGGGAGGCCGGGTGGACGTACGCCGAATTGCTCAACACGTGGGGCGTGAGGTCTCCACAGTACATCGATGTTGTCGCCAGTGGTCGGCGGAACGTGCACGTGCCCGTCGACCTGGGACCGGACCGCAGCGACGTACGGATGCACGCCAAGACCGTAGGATCCTACGCAGTGCCGTAGGGGACCGCACCGCCACTTCCCAGCAAATTAGGGACACTGTTGCTCCTGGGGTATCGGTGAGGACCATTCGCAACCGTCTCCATGAAGCTGGGCTACGGTCCCGCACACCGTTAGGCCGTCTTCCGCTCACGCCCCAACATCGTGCAGCCCGCCTCCAGTGGTGTCACGACAGGCGTGAATGGAAGGACGAATGGAGACGTGTCGTCTTCAGCGATGAGAGTCGCTTCTGCCTTGGTGCCAATGATGGTCGTATGCGTGTTTGGCGCCGTGCAGGTGAGCGCCACAATCAGGACTGCATACGACCGAGGCACACAGGGCCAACACCCGGCATCATGGTGTGGGGAGCGATCTCCTACACTGGCCGTACACCACTGGTGATCGTCGAGGGGACACTGAATAGTGCACGGTACATCCAAACCGTCATCGAACCCATCGTTCTACAATTCCTAGACCGGCAAGGGAACTTGCTGTTCCAACAGGACAATGCACGTCCGCATGTATCCCGTGCCACCCAACGTTCTCTAGAAGGTGTAAGTCAACTACCCTGGCCAGCAAGATCTCCGGATCTGTCCCCCATTGAGCATGTTTGGGACTGGATGAAGCGTCGTCTCACGCGGTCTGCACGTCCAGCACGAACGCTGGTCCAACTGAGGCGCCAGGTGGAAATGGCATTGCAAGCCGTTCCACAGGACTACATCCAGCATCTCTACGATCGTCTCCATGGGAGAATAGCAGCCTGCATTGCTGCGAAAGGTGGATATACACTGTACTAGTGCCGACATTGTGCATGCTCTGTTGCCTGTGTCTATGTGCCTGTGGTTCTGTCAGTGTGATCGTGTGATGTATCTGACCCCAGGAATGTGTCAATAAAGTTTCCCCTTCCTGGGACAATGAATTCACAGTGTTCTTATTTCAATTTCCAGGAGTGTATTTACGAACACGAACAGCGTCTGCTTCAAAGTCGGGTTAAACTCACAAACATTGTTTGAAAGTGTAAGGGCTTGCTTCGCAAATCTGTGGTTAGATAGGAGCGATTTGTCAAGCCCATCTCTTCGTTTACGGGGGGTCCTTTCATTGCGATTCAGCCTTCTGACTCATATTCCGCAACGCTCGAGGTTCTCGTGGAGTGAAGGCTCTGTTAGAAATGGGCAGTCTGTCGAATGGGGACATTACCCCTGCGGACACGTAGCGACTGTCCGCGAGGAATAGGGTGTATGTCAAACGCTTTTCTCACGCTGTGCCACTCCAGAAAAATCTGCAACGGCAAAAATGGTTCAAATGGCTTTGAGCACCATGGGACTTAACATCTCAGGTCATCAGTCCCCTAGAACTTAGAACTACTTAAACCCAACTAATCTAAGGACGTCACACACATCCATACCCGAGGCAGGATTCGAACCTGCGACCGTAGCGCTCGCGTGGTTCCAGACTGACGCGCCTAGAACCGCTCGGCCACCAAAGGCCGGCTATAGCACATCTCCAGCGTTTCGATCCTCATTTCCAGTTTTCCCACAATCCATGTTTCACTACCATACAGTGCTGTGTTCCAAATGTACATTCTCAGAAATTTCTTCCCCAAATTAAGGCCTATATTTGACAGTAGTAGACTTCTCTTGTCTGGAATGCCGTTTCCGCCAGTGTTAGCCTTCTTTTAGTGTCTCCTTGCTCCGTCGATCATGGGTTATTTTGCTGCTTAGGTAACAGAAATCATTAACTTCATCTAATCCGTGATCACCAATTTCATGTTAAGTTTCTCGCTGTTCTCATTTCGGCTACTTCTCATTACTTTCGTCTTCTTCGATGTAATCTCAGTCCACATTCTGTACTGATTAGACTGTTCATTCCCTTAAACATATCCTGTAATTCTTCTTTCCTTTCACTGAGGATAGCAATGTCATCAGCGAACTTGTATTTGTTATTCTTTCATCTTGAATTTTAATCCCACTTTTGGACATTTCTGCTATTTCCATTATTGCTTCTTCGATGTATAGACTGAATGGTAGAAGGGAAAGACTGCATAGGTGTCTTACACACTTTTTTAATCTGAATCCTTCCTACTTGGTCGTCCACTCTTATTGTACCCTCTTGGCTCTTGTTCTCATTGTAAATAGCTCGTTTTTCCCTATAACTTACCCATATTTTTCTCAGAATTTCGAACTTCTTGCACCATTTTACGTTGTCGAAAGCTTTTTCCAGGTCAACAAATCCCATGAACGTGGCATGATATTTCTCCAATTATGAAACAGAACTTCAGAACTGCTTCTGTGGTGCCTTTCCATTACCTACAGCCACACTGATTGTCGTCTAACAGTCGTCAGTTTTCTTTTCTGTTCTTCTCTATATTTTTCTTGGCAGCAACTTGGATGCATGTGATGTTAACCTGGCTGTGCAATAATTCTCGCACTTGTCCGCTCTTGCAGTCATCGGAACTGTGTGGACGAGGTTTTTCCGAAAGTATGATGGTATGCAGCAAGTCTCATACATCCTGCACACCAACATGAACATATAACATGTAATGAAGTAGAAACAAAAGATCGTGTAACAATTAAATGTTATGTGATGTTGCAAATCCATAACATAAACGTACTACACAACTGTTGCACAAATATTGGTATATAACTCTAAAAGGACATTAGCAATAAACAAAATAGAGACGGATGGGCCGGCCGCTGTGGCCGATCGGTTCTAGGCGCTTCAGTCCGGAACCGCGCTGCTGCTACGGTCGCAGGTTCGAACCCTGCCTCGGGCATGGATGTGTGTGATGTCCTTAGGTTAGTTAGCTTTAAGTAGTTCTAAGTCTAGGGCACTGATGACCTCAGATGTTAAGTTCCATAGTGCTCAGATATGCCGAGCGCTGTTGGCAAGCGGGGTGCACTCAGCCCTTGTGAGGCGAACTGAGGAAATACTTGATTCAGAAGTCTTGTAAACTGACATAGGGCCGGGAGAGCGGTGTGCTGACTACATGACACTCCATATCCGAATCCAGGGGCGCCAGTGGTCTGAGGATGACACGGCGGCCGGTCGGTACCGTTGGGCCTTCCAAGGCCTGTTCGCACGGAGTTTAGTTTAGTTGGGTTAGAACTCATTCCATTTATCACGTCTTGTAATTCTTCAACGTTTTCACTGTGAATGGCACATTTGAGCAAATACGTGATATCTTTTCACCGAGGATTTTAATCCCACTCCTGAATATTTCATCTGTTTCTGTCATTGCTTCTTCCATGTACAGGTCGAACAGTTGATGAGAAAAGGAAAATGGTCGTTACCAGGCAGATCCTTACTTTTCATCGCCTTTCTTCTCTACATTATTCTTGTCAACAGCTAGGTTGGTGAGCTGTTAATCTTGTTGTACGTAGTTCTCGCATTTATATGCCTTTTCCATCTTTGGGAGGATGTAATTTATTTTCTCCCGAAAATGTCTCCAGTATCATAGAGTTTTCTTGGATAATCATTATTTGCCACTTCGCCCAGTGATTTTCTAAACTCCAAAGGAATTTTATGTATGCTTTCTCCTTTGTGTGATGGCAATTCCTCCACAGCTCTTTCAAATTCTGACTCTAAACTGGATCCCCTATGTCTTCCAGGTCTACAACCATTTCTACGTTTACTACGTCGGTAGACAGTGCCTCCTTCTCGCAGTGGCTCTCATTGCTTCTACAGTCTGAAAATTGAAGGTTATCACCGAAAGTTGTTTGACGTCTGTGTGTTTCCGTCTTATGAAGGTCAAATGAATTATTTCTTCTGTACTCCTGTATCTCCGCGCGGCTCCCCCCATCGGAGGTTCGAGTCCTACTTCGGGCTTGGGTGTGTGTGTTGCCCATAACGTAGGTTAGTTTAAGTTAGACTAAGTAGTGTGCAAGCTTAGGGACCGATGACCTAAGCAGTTCGGTCCCTTAATATCTTACCACAAATTTACAATTTTCTCCTATATCCTAACGGTGCTTTACTAATATGATAACTGCCGATTTTGGAAAGTGGTTCACAATATTACTATCACTTGCCCGAGCTTCCTTCTATTCAGCAGAAGGATTTCTTTTACTGTAGGGTGTAAAAAGTGGTGGGTAGGAATTACTAATTCACATTTGTATATCTTTTTCGTTTTGTAAAAAATCTTAGAAATGTTCAGAATGTAAAATTATAAGAAAAATTTAATATGCGATGTGAATGTAAAATCATTAGTTCCACAACATTACGATTTATCATGCAAAATGATTCGTGGAACATATAACTGACTCACTCAGTCACAATTGAAACCTCAACGCCTCTGCGTGCGTATTGTGAAACCACCTACAACTTCTTGTGTTGAATAAATCGAGGTGATTCCGAAAATATTCTGCTGCGAGCTGTGGCAATACTCATTCGAATGCAGAAATTTTAGTCAAAAACATTAAGACTAAGAGTTACAGAGAAACTCATAGGATACGGAAATTAATGCATGAATGTAGAAAGAGACTCACTGTCACTTTAATGTAACGGTCATACACGTATTATTTATTTTATCGAACTGTACCCATTTTAACTATAGAAAGTTGGCATAAAAATATTATTCACTAGTTGAGGTGCACTATGGTTTGTGGAGCTTTGTTACCAACGTGCATCACAATATTTTCTACAGGGGCTGTTTGCTTCACACTGTTAACGAAGCTCGTGTAAAAACTAATTTGTCGTAATATTGCACTAAAACTGAATAAACCGTTAACCAAGCCATGTGGCTAACCAGAATGCTCCAACTTTCTGACAGTTATTCTCTGAACTAAGGTTTTTGACCTAGCTGACTTAGTACTTTTTATGCAATCCCGTTTTACATCTCTTTCAGCAATTCTGAGTTCAGGTACAGTTTGTACGGTATGTCTGTCTACCATCTTACAACCCAAACCTGTAAAGTTTTCACACGCTTGCATGTTTGAACCACTCAGATACGCCTCTGTTCTGAGTCACTCTCGTCGAATGACGCAGTGTTAGGTTTCCAGCAGCCACCACTTTATAAGCACAATCGTATGCTACACGTACAGTGGCTCACTGATTCTTCCTATCAGGTGCTGGCGACCATCGGACGACATCGGAAGGAACACAAACACCAAGACTACAAGGTATTTTAATAAATCAAACCTCTCGACCTGTGCTACAAGGTTCCCAACAACGTAACACCGTAGAACTCAGATGGGCCAGTTATTCAGTTCTGGACTTGTGTCTTCTGATTCATCTGCAGTTCGACATAACGAATTACAATTTGCTTTTAATTTTCAGTAACTGATTTCGTAATTTTCTTCCATATTTATATGCCATTGTATACCTTCACGTAAGGTAAAAGTTGTATTTATCACTGGATTTTTCCTTATACATCTGAAGTGCTGCTGTTTTCATTACTGTTCATAGCTTGTACGTGGTTACTCACTTGGTTCCTGGTTAATAATAGACTACGTAATTTTACTGTGTAACAGTTCTTAAAATTCAGTGCCTTCACTCGGTAGTACTGTGACTGTAAGGATTGCTTCTGGACTGAAGCACACTCTTAAGTTAGACTGATCAGTTATAACGTTTCTTATTTCTCCAAGAATGTGGTCTAATCAGAGGTGCCGCTCCTTGAATATATCTGGGTAATTTCATAAAGTTTGGCACAGTTCCAAAAATTCCCTACAGATCTATGTTTGAATAAACCTTTCCTACTTTTTCCAAAAAGTTTTTCAGGTCTGAGACCTCAAAAATTTGCTCCAAATGTTAGGCGGGTCGTTTCGCCCGGTCTTCCCTACAGTGGCTCAAGTAGCGAAAGAAATTACCACTCTGTATTCAGAAATCAAAGGAGTATTGCACAACCTCTGTATTGGTCACTAAATAAGGAGCCACCGGCTGATAAACCTGTGACTTTATTTGACACGTTTGAGGTAGAGCTCACCCTCAGATTTTTATGTGACATCTTGGTGATCAGTTACGTGAAGATTAGATTAGAGATTAGATTAGATTAGTACTTGTTCCATAGATCATGAATACGACACTTCGTAATGATGTGGAACGTGTCAGGTTAATAAAAGGTGTCTATACAGGATACTAAATTACACAAAATATTACATGATATTCAATATTTGAAATTTTTTTCTGGTGGGGGTTGAGAAATTACCCACTTACTATATCCAAAAATTCATTTAATGAGTAGAAGGAGTTGCCATTAAGAAATTCTTTTAATTTCCTTTTAAATGCCATATAGCTATCTGTCAGACTTTTGATGCTGTTAGGTAAGTGACCAAAGACTTTTGTGCCAGCATAATTTACCCCCTTCTGAGCTAAAGTTAGAGTTATCCATGAGTAGTGAAGATCATCCTTTCTCCTAGTGTTGTAGCCATGTACACTGCTATTACTTTTGAATTCGTTCGGATTGTTAACAACAAATTTCATTAACGAATATATATATTGTGAGGCTACAGTGAAGATTTCTAGCTCTTTAAATAAGTGTCTGCAGGATGATCTTGGATGAGCTCCAGCAATTATTCTGATTACACGCTTTTGTGCAATGAACACTCTTTTACTCAATGATGAGTTACCCCAGAATATGATGCCATACGAAAGCAGAGAATGAAAATAGGCATGGTAGGCTAATTTACTCAGATGTATATCGCCAAAATTTGCAATGACCCTAATAGCATAAGTAGCTGAACTCAAACGTTTCAGCAGATCTTTAGTGTGTTTTTTCCAGTTCAACGCCTCATCAATGCACACACCTAAAAATTTTGAATATTCTACCTTAGCCACCGATTTCTGATCGAAGTCTATTTTTATTAATGGTGTCATTCCATGTACTGTGTGGATCTGTATAAACTGTGTTTTGTCAAAGTTTAATGAGAGCCCATTTGCAGAGAACCACTTAACGATTTTCTCAAAAACATCATTTACAATTTCACCAGTTAATTCTTGACTGTTGGGTGTGATAGCTATACTTGTATCATCGGCAAAAAGTACCAGCTTTGCATCTTCATGAGTATAGAATGGCAAGTCATTAATATATATTAAGAACGGCAGAGGACCCAAGACCGAACCTTGCGGCACCCCATTCTTGATTGTTCCCCAGTTTGAGAAATCACCAGTTTTTTGCATATTATGTGAACTGTTTATTTCAACTTTCTGCACACTTCCAGTTAGGTATGATTTAAACCATTTGAGCACTGTCCCATTCATACGACAGTACTTGAGCTTATCTAGAAGTATGTAACAAACAAAGCTGTAATGCAGACTCAGTCTGAGGATGGGTCCTACTTGAAAGCGTCAAATAGTAGTTGGGTTATCAGTTTATGGATTCTTGTTTAGTGCCCAGTACAGCGACTGTGCAGTACTCCTACTGATTTGCGATACGGTCGCATTCCTGTGTGAATTCTTCTCCCGCTAACAGCTCAGTTCTGCGTCGGTGTGTCGTCGCCCTCGCTGCAGCTTGCGTCAGTCTTTCGTGGGCGTTTGGCGGAGACGACGGTAGCTGGCCGTGCTGTATGTCACCACGTCCTCCTTCCTGTATTCCTGAATAAGAATGAGGCAGCTGTGCCTGTGCTGGTTTTCCTTAGCCACTGTGCCTTGTCTCCTGCAAAGACCGCCTTGACCTCGTTCACACAGAGCGCAAGTCGTTGCTCGTCCTGCGCCCGTGTTTACGTCACATCAGCGGCGCCCCACCCTGAACAGCTGCTACAGCACGTGCGTACACAGCGGCGGGCAGGTCCGGACAGGCTTAACACCGCTCTGCGCTCTGCTCGCCAAGCAGCCGGCAGCAGATAAACGCGGCCTTGATAGCGCTGGTCTCGACCTGCCTGCAGCCGGATGCGATACGATGCGGTGACGCCTCCACACTTTGTCGCGTCTCGGCCCGGCACAGAGGAATGCGCGCGGCTCATGCGTCTGCAGACAAGGACCTCAGTGCAGGCAGAATCTGCTACGCTGCTGGGCCAGTAATGCACCTCTCCCACTTTCTTCCGCACACTCGACATTCCGACCCTTCTGCTGGGCACTTCTTTATGAAGTTCCGGTGTCCCCAATTAGTTCACTGCTGCAGCGTGGTCCATTGATCGTGACCGGGCCAAATATCTCACGAAATAAGGACCAAATGAAAAAAACTACAAAGAACGAAACTCGTCTAGCTTGAAGGGGGAAACCAGATGGTGCTTTGGTAGGCCTGCTAGATGGCTCTGCCATAGGTCAAACGGATATCAACTGCGTTTTTTTTTTTTTAATAAGAACCCTCATCTTTTATTACATATTCGTGTAACACGTAAAGAAATATGAATGTTTTACGTGGACCAATTTTTCGCTTTCTGATAGATGGCTTTGTAATAGTCACAAACGTGTAAGTACGTGGTATCACGTAACATTCCGCCAGTGCGGACGGTATTTGCTTCGTGATACATTACCCGTGTTAAAATGGACCGTTTACCAATTGGGGAAGAGGTCCATATCGTGTTGATGTATGGATATTGTGATCAAAATGCCCAACGGACGTGTGCTATGTATGCTGCTCGGTATCCTGGACGACATCATCCAAGTGTCCGGACCGTTCGTCCGATAGTTACGTTATTTAAGGAAACAGGAAGTGTTCAGCCACATGTGAAACGTCAAGCACGACCTGCAACAAATGATGATGCCAAAGTAGGTGTTTCAGCTGCTGTCGCGGCTAATCAGCACATCAGTAGCAGACAAACTGCGCGGGAATCGGGATTCTCAAAAACGTCGGTTTTGAGAATGCTACATCAACATTGATTGCACCCGTACCATATTTCTATGCACCAGGAATTGCATGGCGACGACTTTGAACGTCGTGTACAGTTCTGCCACTGGGCACAAGCGAAATTACGGGACAATGACAGATTTTTTGCAAGCGTCCTATTTAGCGACGAAGCGTCATTCACTAACAGCGGTAACGTTAACCGGCATAATATGCACTATTGGGCAACGGAAAATCCACGATGGCTGCGACAAGTGGAACATCAGCGACCTTGGCGGGTTAATGTATGGTGCGGCAATATGGGAGGAAGGATAATTGGCCCCCATTTTATCGATGACAATCTAAATGGTGCAATATATGCTGATTCCCTACGTAATGTTCTACCGATGTTACCACAAGATGTTTCACTGCATGACAGAATGGCGATGTACTTCCAACATGACGAATGGCCGGCACATAGCTCGCGTGCGGTTGAAGCGGTATTGAATGGCGTATTTCATGACAGGTGGATTGGTCGTCGAAGCACCATACCATGGCCCGCACGTTCACCGGATCTGACGTCCCCGGATTTCTTTCTGTGGGGAAAGTTGAAGGATATTTGCTATCGTGATCCACCGACAACGCCTGACAACATGCGTCTGCGCATTGTCAATGCATGTGCGAACATTACGGAAGGCGAACTACTCGCTGTTGAGAGGAATGTCGTTACACGTATAGCCAAATGCATTGAGGTTGACGGACATCGTATTGAGCATTTATTGCATTAATGTGGTATTTACAGGTAATCACGCTGTAACAGCGTGCGTTCTCAGAAATGATAAGTTCACAAAGGTACATGCATCATATTGGAACAACCGAATAAAATGATCAAACGTACCTACGTTCTGTATTTTAATTTAAAAAACCTACCTGTTACCAACTGTTCGTCTAAAATTGTGAGCCATATGTTTGTAACTATTACAGCGCCATCTATCACAAAGCGAAAAAAGTGGTCCAACTAAAACATTCATATTTCTTTACGTACTGCACGAATATGTAATAAAAATGGGGGTTCCTATTTTAAAAAAACGCAGTTGATATCCGTTTGACCTATGGCAGCGCCGTCTAGCGGGCCAACCATAGCGCCATCTGGTTTCCCCCTTCAAGCTAGACAAGTTTCGTTGTTTGTAGTTTTTTCGTTTGACGATTATTTCGTCAGATATTTGGCCCCGTCACGATCAATGGACCACACTGTATATACAATGGTGTCCAAAATTAAAGCAACAAACTGAAATTCTGCAAGGTTGCTTTTATTTTGTCAGAAAACAGTATAATCAAGTGACAGTTAAGTGGAAACAATATAAAGAATACAGAACGTAAACGACTGCAACATCCATAACAGTAGACAAAAATGTTCTTCGTTTTTTCCAACTAAACGGATTTACACACACATTCTGACAATTGGTTAATGCTCTCAGTATGGGGTGTGACCACCTCTGGCAGTAGTACAGGCCTGACAAATGACGGGGCACGCTGTGAATGAGACCATTAATCTCATGTTGAGGCAATAAAGCCCTTTCTTCCTGCAGCACTGCTCGCAAGTCTTGGAGAGTGGTTGATCGATACTGACATGATGCAGGCTACCCCCTAGTCACTAGTGCATATCAGACATGCTCTATTCCGTTCAAATAGAGAGAGCAGGGCACGCCGTGCGGGCAGTGCCTTCCGTTCCCAAGAAAACTTCCACTACCCGTGCTCTGTGAGGTCGGGTATTATCTTCCTTCAATACGAACTCGGGCCCGCAGCGCTTCGCAACAACCGCAAAAAAGATCCCAAGATCTGACAGCAGTTAAGACTTCCTGATTTAAAAGTACAGTTTCGTGAAGACGTGTTCGGGTGGTCGAGATAGTCCCTGCCCACACCATTAGCGATCATCGTCGGTATCAGTCTCTTTCCACAATGCTTGGATCCTGAAATCGTTTTCCACGTTCCCTCGACGTGCGAATTGTCTAGAATCACTGTCCAGACCACATCGGAACTCATATGTGAAAAGAACATTGGCCCACTGTTTGACAGTCCAGGTGTTATGTTGACGGCTCCACTCTAGACGTACAGCAGGTATCCGATAATGAAGGCCACTCTGCCGAAGCCTTCTGTATACCGTTTCCCTCGATACAACACGCCCAGTGGACGCTGAGAGGTCAGATGCCAGTTGCCGTGGAGTGCTAAAGCGGTACTGTAATGACCTTACGGTCAAATACAGCTTCTCTCTTTCTGAGGTCACACGTGTCGGCCCCGCCCTGGTCTTTGGAATACAGTTTGGGACTCTATAAAATATCGCCTTATCGAGAAACAACAGGACGATTCACATTAAGCCGTCGGACCACATCAGTTTGCGATTCCCCTGCTTCCGTTCTTCGAATGGCTCTCCACCGCAGACAGTCTGATAGGCGTCTTCTCTGTGCCATACTGCACCGTCTGTAACTGTGTACCCAGCGACTGTGGATGTGGGACTACCCGGAAAATACTATCCCGTTTGATAGGTGCCCTGACGTCATCATTGACGTGGTTGCCCATTGACCAGAATGCCATCTTCTGTGAAGGACGCGATTGTACGGACGTCAGTTGGCAGTTTGTATGATTATATCGTGAATTAGACACATGATGGAGAAACAATGGTTTGTTGCTTCAATCTTGGACACCAGTTTATATATTGGGGACATCAGAAATTCATCAAAAATATATATCTTCTTCTTTTCGTTCCGCGTGCCTGCAGAGTCCGCTACATGGGTCCGTTGTCTCCATTTCACTCTATCACGAGCTGCTTCTGAGTGAATGTTCACGCATTTAAAGTTTTTATGAATCATACCAGCCCAACGTTGCTTAGGTCGTCGTTTGGGTCTTCTTCCGACGACGTCAAGTGGGTAATCCGCCTTGGCAATAAAGTCATCACCAGCCCGTAAAACATGCCCAAACCACCGAAGACGACTATCACGCATCGTGTCTTGGATCGGTGCAACACCAAACTGTTTCCTAATGCTGTCATTGTAAATGTGATATAACTTAGTGGGGCCCACTGTCCACCTTAGCATCTTCGTTGCCATTACACTTAGGCGGCGTTCTGTCTTAACTGTAGTCGACCAGCACTCACAACCATACAAGGCGACTGGTCGGATGACAGTGCGATAGATATTTGATTTTAAATTAACTTTCATCCTTGCGGTCGCAAGTGACTCCGGTTGTTGTTCGCCACTTCATCCAGGCTTCCTGAGTTCTGGTGTTGACCTCTTTGGTGAGTCGGCTGTCAAAAGTGATCGTGGAACCAAGGTACTTAAATTTACTCAACGAGTCAGATTTTCACCATTAATCGTGATGGTTTCCATTTCATGTCTTCTGATGTCATGTACCTGGTTTTCTTCAAGTTAAGAAGCAAACCGTGTTGCGCCAACCAGTCACTCCAATCTTGTTTTCTGCTGCCAGCATCACGTCGTCAGTATAAAATAGGGTCCATGGTAATGGCCAACGCAGGTCAGCCGCACGGTGTCCATCACGAGAATGAACAGAAGTGGAGATAATGGAGAACCTTGATGGACGCCGACTGTGATGGGGAAGTCCTTGGATAGTCCTGAGGCTGTACGAACATAACTTCTTGGCTGTGCATAAAGTAACTGCACCCAGTTAATAAGCTGCTCTGGCACATCATGCTGTCGAAATGCTGGACAGACAAGACTGTGTGGCACCCGATCAAAGGCCTTTTCCAGACCCAGGAATGCTAGAGGCAGCGGCTTGGCTTTCTCATGATGTTTGTCGTCTAAAGAGTCAAGCAGCATGAATCGCATCAGTTGTGCCGCAGTTCTTCACAAATCCAGCTTGGTTTCTGTAAATCTGTATGATCTTACAGATCCTTTGGTCCAGAACATGCTCAAAGATTTTCAGAGCATGGCAGAGAAGTCAAATTGGACGCTATTTGGTGCAGTCAGTGGGATTTCAAATGGTTCAAATGGCTCTAAGCACTATGGGGTTTAACATCTGAGGTCATGAGTCCCCTAGACTTAGAACTTCTTAAACCTAACTAACCTAAGGACATCACACACAGCCATGCCCGAGGCAGGATTCGAACCTGCTACCATAGCAGCAGCACAGTTTCGGACTGAAGCGCCTAGAACCGCTCGGACATAGCATCCGGCCTCAGTGGGATTCCCTTCTTCTGAAAGATAGGCATGGTGGTGCTCTGTTGCCAATCAGTTGGTGTTTGTCCCTTATCAGTGATCTTGTTGATGAGTTCCGTTAACCATTCGGCTGTCTTCCAATGATGGGAGCACCATAACTCTGTTGGAAGGTCATCTGGGCCAGTGGCTTTCCCGGGCTTCATTTTCCTCAAAGCAATCTTGCAGTTTCTCTTGGAGGCCCTTCAACAGCATGGCCGGTGGGTATTGGTGGATGGGGGAACTCTTCTGTTGAGATCTTCTTCTGCACCATCGTTCGCTGGCCTTCTTCCAGTCAACTAGCAGATTACCGGTCTCATCACTGACTCCATAGAACCGCTGAACATCTCCCGAATTGCGATGTCTAGCTTTAGCGAGTCGATATAAGTCCCACTCTCCTTCACGTGTGTCAAGTTTTGCGTATGGATCAGCATAAAGTGAGGATTTGGTTGCTGCTATAACCTGTTTTGCATATCTTCGGGTTGTTCTGTATGTATTCCATCGCTCCGGTGTTTTATCGGCAAGAAACTCATGATACAATTGTTTCTTTGTGTGTACCGCGTCTTTGCCAGTGTCATTCCAAAGCCACGTACCTCCATCGATCCTCCGTCGTCCTAGTTTTGTTGTCCCAAGAATTGCTCGTGCAGCTTCGTGAGCCGACTCTTTCAGTTTCTCCCAGCTTTCTTCAACTGTGGTAACTGGTGGCAAAGTACTTCTGGCTATGATGTCGGCTTGCTTATCCTTGAATTTCCACCATTTGATCTCGCAGGTCCTGTGCGATCTACGTGCTTATTTGCTGGCAACTTGATTTGTGGCTTGCAGATCAATGGACGGTGTTGTGTTGCAACTGTTTCCTAGGTGATGACCTTTGCATCAAGCACATCTCTCAGATCGCGGCGTCTCACGAGGATGTAATCGATCTGCGTGGCATTAGTGCCGCTGTTATACATGATTGGATGTGAGTCACGATTTTTGAACCATGTGCTCGCAATTGTCTGGTTATGAGCTTCTGACAAATCGAGGATACGCTGACCGTCGTCATTCTTTCTCCGAATCCATGCACACCGTGAGCAGTATGTTCTTTCTTTCTGCATTCTACGTGCCCATTCAGATCATCAGCGATGATGATGTAATCTTCAGCGGGCACTTCAGCAGTCTTTGCATCAAGCATCATCCAAAACGCGTCCTTGATGAAAGTTGCTTGGCCAGTTTGTGGAACGAAGGCACTGAAAAAGTTCGATTTTTCTGTCATCTGTGATGTACACAATCTTCATCAGCCGATCATCATATCTTTTCACTTCAGATATATAACCGTCAAACTTGGATGGTACTATAATTCCAAAGCCACTAGCTGTTCCGCGTGTGCCCTTATACATACCGTAGCCTGTAAATGTATGTACGTTCATAGTGAGTCCGATATAGGAAATGGAAATGCCGTGTGGCTAGGGCCTGCCATCGGGTAGACCATTCGCCTGGTGCAAGTCTTTCTAATTGACGCCACTTCGGCGACCTGCGTGTCGATGGGGATGAAATAATGATGATAAGGACAACACAACACCTAATCTCTGAGCGGAGAAAATCTGCGACCCAGCCACGAATCGAACCCGGGCCGTTAGGTATGACATTCCGTCGCGCTGACCATTCATCTACCAGGGGCGGACAATTCCATGATGATGTTACAGACTTTCTAGGATGACAGAGACAGATAAATGTATCAATCTGAAGTAAGGGTCCCTGGTACTGAAATGAACGAGTCGAAATTTGCAAGCGAAAATCATTCTGAGACCTTTAAGAGTGGAATACACGTACCGGTACTGCTGTTGCTGATGATGTAGGATATGCAATTTGCAGTGGTGGTGTAGTACGGACCAAAAGAAGAAAAAACGTGCGGTAAACATGGGCCATAAAATGCATACCTTAACAGCTACGGGCACTTGTTCGATATAGGAGAAGCGTTTCATAGTAGTGACGCTGAGCAAGTGCTCATAGCTCCTCAGGCATGCATATTAGAACCATGTATACCGGACATTTTTTCCTTTTTTTGGTCTATACTACACCACCTATGAACTTTACCTGTCCTACAATATTAGCGACAACAGTACTAGTACATATATTTCACTGTCAGAAGAATTAGAACGGTCTTAGCTCAGAACTTCCGACTCGTTCGTTTCTGGTATGGGGGTCCTCACCTCAAATTGATACATTTATGCTTCTTCGTCATCTTAGAAAGATCGCAGCTTCATCAAGAAATCACCCTGTATACACATACATTTACAGGCGCTGGGGCCTACAGCTTCGACGCTCTGTAGCATCATTGGATAGCAAATATCTCTGGAACAACTATAGACATCGGAAAACGACTTTCATAGGTATGTATGGAAAGCAGGGGGTCATGAAAGTAAGTACGATGAGACTCTAAGACGTAAACAAATATTATTTTCAACACATTACATTCTTTTTTAAACAATGGACGCGCCATATTAATTCTTACGCAATAGATAACACGAAAAATCACAAAAACAATGACATTGGCTGCATAGAAATACGTCAGTCACATTCAGAGAAATTGCAAAGCGAAGATGACACTTGAAATAAACGAAACGCACCGCTATTGCATATCACGGGATGCAAGCGTGAACCCCAAGTTGCTCGTAAACGCGATGTGATTGACATACTAAGATGTAACTAACGCTGCACTTATTGCAATTTGCACTCTTATAAGTGGGCTGGAAACAATACAGTGTCCAGTCACACAGTTTGAAAAGTAAGGAAAGGGATTACTCGTTCACGCTTTATTCATCTTTACTACAGTACTAAAATGGACATATTGGCAGCGAAAAATCGAATATGACCGGCCAAGGTAAACATAATTAATGGCTAACCAAGGATCTAACAGACGGGTAAATGGTGGTTGTACGTAGTTGTGTGACTGGACATCTGTATTGTTTCCAGTCCACTTAATAACAGTGTATATAGTTAAAAATAAACCGTTTGTTGCCTCGTAGTACTTCAACCACATCGCGATGACGAGCAACATGTAGTTAACGATTGTGTTTCGGACTGCGCAATAGCGCCGCGTTTCGTTTATTTCAAGCGACAACTTCACTTTGCAGTTTCTGGGGATGCAACCAACGCCATTCTTTTGTGACTTTTCGTGTTACTGATTGCGTAAGAAACACTACAGGGTGTCTATTTAAATAAATATAAGCGTGCGTTGAAAATAATATTCGCTTATGTTTTAGAACGTCTCATACTATTTACTTTCATGAACTCCTGCCCTACGTTCATACGCGTAAAAGCAGTTTTTCAATATCTGGTGTTGTTACAGGGATATCTGCGCTGAAACGTTTAAGTGGACCACCCTGTATAGGCTGTTCCACGAGGAATGATCAGTGCTCGGGACATTGACATTGAAGTTTATCTTTGCATCTTGCGCTCAGACGATCCCAAATGACTTTTTACAATTATCCTGCCGCACTTTCACCGTCCTTTTCGCTTTTATATATTCCTTCCTTAGCAACGAACAGAACAAATGGTTTATTTCTTTCCTCTGTTTACCACCAAAATATCGATGTTAGTGTTGTCTGCTGCAGGAACTGCAATGACCTTTCCCTCAAGTTAATATACACTCCTGGAAATTGAAATAAGAACACCGTGAATTCATTGTCCTAGGAAGGAGAAACTTTATTGACACATCCCTGGGATCAGATACATCACATGATCACACTGACAGAACCACAGGCACATAGACACAGGCAACAGAGCATGCACAATGTCGGCACTAGTACAGTGTATATCCACCTTTCGCAGCAATGCAGGCTGCTATTCTCCCATGGAGACGATCGTAGAGATGCTGGATGTAGTCCTGTGGAACGGCTTGCCATGCCATTTCCACCTGGCGCCTCAGTTGGACCAGCGTTCGTGCTGGACGTGCAGACCGCGTGAGACGACGCTTCATCCAGTCTCAAACATGCTCAATGGGGGACAGATCCGGAGATCTTGCTGGCCAGGGTAGTTGACTTACACCTTCTAGAGCACGTTGGGTGGCACGGGATACATGCGGACGTGCATTGTCCTGTTGGAACAGCAAGTTCCCTTGCCGGTCTAGGAATGGCAGAACGATGGGTTCGATGACGGTTTGGATGTACCGTGCACTATTCAGTGTCCCCTCGACGATCACCAGTGGTGTACGGCCAGTGTAGGAGATCGCTCCCCACACCATGATGCCGGGTGTTGGCCCTGTGTGCCTCGGTCGTATGCAGTCCTGATTGTGGCGCTCACCTGCACGGCGCCAAACACGCATACGACCATCATTGGCACCAAGGCAGAAGCGACTCTCATCGCCGAAGACGACACGTCTCCATTCGTCCCTCCATTCACGCCTGTCGCGACACCACTGGAGGCGGGCTGCACGATGTTGGGGCGTGAGCGGAAGACGGCCTAACGGTGTGCGGGACCGTAGCCCAGCTTCATGGAGACGGTTGCGAATGGTCCTCGCCGATACCCCAGGAGCAACAGTGTCCCTAATTTGCTGGGAAGTGGCGGTGCGGTCCCCTACGGCACTGCGTAGGATCCTACGGTCTTGGCGTGCATCCGTGCGTCGCTGCGGTCCGGTCCCAGGTCGACGGGCACGTGCACCTTCCGCCGACCACTGGCGACAACATCGTTGTACTGTGGAGACCTCACGCCCCACGTGTTGAGCAATTCGGCGGTACGTCCACCCGGCCTCCCGCATGCCCACTATACGCCCTCGCTCAAAGTCCGTCTACTGCACATACGGTTCACGTCCACGCTGTCGCGGCATGCTACCAGTGTTAAAGACTGCGATGGAGCTCCGTATGCCACGGCAAACTGGCTGACACTGACGGCGGCGGTGCACAAATGCTGCGCAGCTAGCGCCATTCGACGGCCAACACCGCGGTTCCTGGTGTGTCCGCTGTGCCGTGCGTGTGATCATTGCTTGTACAGCCGTCTCGCAGTGTCCGGAGCAAGTATGGTGGGTCTGAAACACCGGTGTCAATGTGTTCTTTTTTCCATTTCCAGGAGTGTATATATATATATATATGAGTCACCTAACATTACCGCTGGATATATTTCGTAAACCACATCAAATACTGACGAATCGATTCCACAGACCGAACGTGAGGAGAGGGGCTAGTGTAATTGGTTAATACAAACCATACAAAAATGCACGGAAGTATGTATTTTAACACAACGTTTTTTTAAATGGAACCACGTTAGTTTTGTTAGCACATCTGAACATATAAACAAATGCGTAATCAGTGCCGTTTGTTGCATTGTAAAATGTTAATTACATCCGGAGATATTGTAACCTAAAGTTGACGCTTGAGTACCACTCCTCCGCTGTTCGATCGTGTGTATCGGAGAGCACCGAATTACGTAGGGATCCAAAGGGAACGGTGATGGACCTTAGGTACAGAAGAGACTGGAACAGCACATTACGTCCACATGCTAACACCTTTTTATTGGTCTTTTTCACTGACGCACATGTACGTTACCATGAGGGGTGAGGTACACGTACACACGTGGTTTCCGTTTTCAATTACGGAGTGGAATAGAGTGTGTCCCGACATGTCAGGCCAATAGATGTTCAATGTGGTGGCCATCATTTGCTGCACACAACTGCAATCTCTGGCGTAATGAATGTCGTACACGTAGCAGTACATCTGGTGTAATGTCGCCGCAGGCTGCCACAATACGTTGTTTCATATCCTCTGGGGTTGTAGGCACATCACGGTACACATTCTCCTTTAACGTACCCCACAGAAAGAAGTCCAGAGGTGTAAGATCTGGAGAACGGGATGGCCAATTTATGCGTCCTCCACGTCCTATGAAACGCCCGTCGAACATCCTGCCAAGGGTCAGCCTAATGTTAATTGCGGAATGTGCAGGTGCACCATCATGCTGATACCACATACGTCGACGCGTTTCCAGTGGAACATTTTCGAGCAACGTTGGCAGATCATTCAGTAGAGACGTGATGAATGTTGCAGCTGTTTGGTCCCCTGCAATGAAGTGAGGACCAATGAGGTGGTCGCCAATGATTCCGCACCATACATTTACAGTCCACGGTCGCTGTCGCTCTACCTGTCTGAGCCAGCGAGGATTGTCCACGGACCAGTAAAGCATGTTCCGTAGATTCACTGCCCCGTGGTTTGTGAAACCCGCTTCATCGGTAAAGAGGTAGAACTGCAACGCATTCTCTGTTAATGCCCATTGACAGAATTGCACTCGATGATTAAAGTCATCACCATGTAATTGCTGATGTAGTGACACATGAAACGGGTGAAAGCGGTGACGATGCAGTATGCGCATGACACTACTTTGACTCAGTCCACCGGCTCTCGCAATGTCCCGTGTACTCATGTGTGGGTTCATGGCAACAGCAGCTAACACACCAACTGCACCCGCTTCTCCTGTGACGGGCCTGTTATGGACCCGTTTGCGTGCTACGACCATACCTGTTGCATACAGTTGGCGATAGATGTTTTGCAATGTGCGGCACGTTGGATGCTCTCTGTCCGGGTACCGTTCTGCAAACACCCTGCAGGCTTCAGCTGCATTTCGTCGACACTCGCCATAGATGAGTATCATCTCCGCCTTTGCAGAGTTCGAGTACACCATGGTCACAGTTCCTACAACACTACACTATCACAGACGTCTGGTAACACGGTGTACTACAGTTGGTCTGCGTGCGGAGATGAATGCAGAATAACAATAGCAGCAAGCGCTACATTCGGACACTGCGACAGCTAGACCAAATCACAACAGTGCACTACAGCCACACTCGTAAACACGGTCGTCATCGTAAAGATGTCCCTTCAGATGCTGCTCGCCGACCGTGGCCCGTGTTTGTTACAACACGCAACTGAACGTCGGAGGTTTCAAGCGTCAACTTTAGGTTACAATATCTCCTGATGTAATTAACATTTTACAATGCAACAAACGGCACTAATTGCGTATTTGTTTATATGTTCGGATGTGCTAACAAAACTAACGTGGTTCCATTTAAAATAACGTAGGTTTGTGTTAAAAACATACTTCCGTGCATTTTTGTATGGTTTGTATTAAACAATTACACCAGCCCCCTCTCCTCACGTTCGGTCTGTGGAATCGGTTCGCTAGTATTTGTTGTGGTTTACGAAATATATCCAGCGGTAACGTTAGGTGACTCACCATATATATATATATATATATATATATATATATATATATATATATATATATATATGCAGCCCCTAATCTTGACGTAACTGTTAAGTTCCTCCAGATAAATTAACCGCTCCGAGTACTTGACTATTCTGCCATTTTCAGGGCGAGGAATCAACTTCGAACCCAGATGATTCGGTGTAGCGATGATTATCGAAATGAATCGGGCACTTTTCAGCTCATTTAGAACCATTTAAAATACAGCTACTGCAGTTAGTTATTTGCATGTTCCAGAGATCACTTAAGCGATTCTTTGATCGAAATGATGTGGAGCGAATCAGTTTCCATGCTATGTGCACATGATTAGTGTTCACGTTATTTAGCACACTACTTTTAAGTACTTGCTTTGCAACCTTCAGACATGTTATGTTATTGAGCAAATGTTGCTGTGTGTTTGGAAGGTCACAAGCCGTCTGGGTTGCCTCCTTCCGTTTGTAGTAAATTTATCTGCCCCTTGTCACGACTGCCGATAGGCAGGACACTTGGCTGCATCTACTTAAAGTCTCAGTACTTTGATTTATTGCAGGGAAATGTATTTTATAAAAAAATCAGCTGTCGGCGGCAAAGGGGCTAATAGTTCCAGTCAGTGAATACGTGAGAAATGCACAGCTCGCCCACTGCTCTGAATGTGGCAGGTGAGTCGCGGCCACACAGAGCTCTGTGTTGGCTTGCGCGTGACAAGTGGCCACCGATGGAAGCTTACGGGACCGACCGGCCCTTTTCACTAATTCGGGATTAGCGGTCTGTCGCACGACTCGCCTCTTGAGATGGTCGAGGGCAACAAATTCAAGTGCTTGCTGGGACAACACAGATTATGGCGGAAATATACAAGCCTTGGAATGTTGGGGGAAACCATGCTGAGAACAGGGACCTCGGGAAAATTCAGGAATCGTTAGCGCCAGGATTTCACCCGGAACAAGTCCCGCCCACTCACCCCCGGTCTTCCCGGTCTTTGTTCGGCGCCTGGGCATCGTTTCAGTTGACCCACGTGGTTTACCGCGTTCAGCTGCACTCGCTCGGCGTGAATGTTAGATTAATATTTTGCTAGGTCTTAAATTTTGCCACATAGTTACAAGACACGTTACAAAAAACGTGTACAGTTGGCCTCAGCTGTGCCAGGTACTTCCACAGCAAACATAAGAGAAAACAATTTAGCACTGAATTCTTTAAATGCGAGAACTCAGTATTCAGATGAATGGCCTATGAAGAAACATACTTCTGTGTGAGAAAAAGCACCCAAAGGGAAAACAGGAGAAACCTACCCTCAAAGAATAATTTTCTAGGAGAAATAGGAACCACGGTATATTTGACACTCGAGTTTCAGAACTCAGACAGTATACGCGAAACAGGCACCAGTGTTCACTATAATTCCAGAGGGCATCAAAATTACTTTGTTCTTGCTAGATAGATCCAGTGTGTTTTCGCATGTTATTCACTGAATAGTTTTGCTGAAAAGTTTTAGGGGTGGAAGAAGAGCTGCACAGCATGAAGAACGTTTTAAAGCCGTCAAACACTGCAGCATTTATTTCCTCCATAACTGCTCTGTGACAAACATACACATCATCATTATCATTTTTAAAAAATGGTTTGAATGGCATTTATGAAATTAATAAATCTTTTGGTTAAAAATAGACAGGACAAAGAATAACGACAGATTATTTTCCTGAGACGTTTGCAACAGCGTATAGTACATTAATCACACAGAAACAGCCACAATTCTTTATAACCTCGTTTATAATGCGCAGGTATGGCATTGGAAGAATTTACAATTTAAAATTCACCCATTACCCATGCAAATACTAACGAAATATGTCATATAAGCAAATATCTTACTTCTTTCATTAGGCATTTCTACTTTATGGCATTCTTATATTCTTTAATTTTCCTGAGTTACTATGAGGGCCTACATAAACAAAACGACTTTCACTTATTTTTATATAACGTTGATGTTAGACAAAAGAGTTAGTCGACTGCACCCGTGGCTTTACTACCGACATGACAGATTCAAGACCATTGTTTCCGCATTGTATGTTTGCTCTGCTGTTTCCTTCAAATAAACGTATTATAATAAGTGAATTAGTTAACGAAAATTTGTCCTCATTGCCCTTAAATAACATCACGTTATTTTTTGTTTTCTATTGCTGGCGATGCTTTCAATTCTCTATAAATATCTTTATTTCTTTAATAATTCAAATTCGTGTTATATTACTATCCAGAAAAACTTAAATTTCTTATCATTACTGAATTTCATCAGTGTAACACGTGTTGAACAGTGACGATAACAACTTTGCTGTAGCTTCCAGTTTGCGGAACTGGCGGCTGTTTAGGGGAGGGCCTTACACTACAGATAGGCATGGAGGGGGGTGAATGGGCGGGACTTGTTCCGGGTGAAATCCTAGCGCTAAGGGCACGTGGAAAATTCAGAAGTGTTAAAATCGTTCTGATTCGCCCATCGCCGGCTGACATCAGACGGGAATTTCTGGGACGAATTAGTGAGCAACACATCTAGACTGGCCCCTGACTGACGACATTCTGTGGTGGGAATTTCTAAAACGTGGCATTCACACGCTGTTGGCGGAAAACAGTAACGTTTTTTCCTGATTGGCGTTTGCGGCCACATTGGCGCAAATTGCCGGGTCGGGAGTTGGTGGAAGAAAAAAGGACACTCTTTGTCTGATAGTGGATGGGGGCAGGTCGCTGGTTCGAGACCGTGGCGTTTGGAGGTGTCCGAAACCTGCCGAGCGTAATTCTGATCCTCCACTATGACCACGGTCCTCTGACTTAGGCCCTTATTACATTAGGCCGCCAAGCAGCGCAGCCAACAACGCCAGTGGTGGCGCTGCTTGTTATGGATCTTATTGGACTAGGGTAGAGAGTCTATACAGAGGGGCTTATTGGACTAGGGCAGCCAGTGGCGCCGCCAGAAGCTGGCTGCCTTACCCCACCACCACATCGGCCGCCACTAGTGGCAGAGACGCCAAACCCACTCGGTTTGGCCACCACACTGTCAGTTCGCTGTGCACTAGTGACCAGGGAACATGTTGGACAACTATTATACATGCATGCTTCTGCTAGCACTTTTAATGAAAAGGAGAAGACGAAGAGAGAGAAAGATGCTTGTACACCCTATGCTATCGTTAAGAGAACCTAAAGTGTTGTATTATACTATTTTTGATGGATTGTGTTTACCTGACAACAAATTTTTCATTGCCCACGAATGTCTAAATCGTCTTTCTTTGAGCTATTGTGGTTAATAAAGGCTCACATTACTGGGAAAGAAACGAAAATGAGTAAGTGTGTCTCACAAGAAGAAAAACTTGTAATAAACTGATAAATTGTAATGAAAATTATTAAAAATTTTAGCTTTAGGAATAATTAATTACTTTTGAAAACGCTTAACATCTTAAAAAATATGAATATTTTAGTTCAATTTTTTTATCCTATTACGACAAATGGAAATCGATTCAAAGTATGACTAAAAGTAGAACATTTATTTTCAAAAAGAACAGCGATAAGAACATTTTTTTCCAAAAGTTTTGTACATTGTACGTGTTGAATATTTGTAAATATACAATACATACTGAAGGGCAAAGGTTCACTCATTTGATCATCAGAGTCTTCATTTGATGTGACTGAAGTATCTGCACATGGAAGAGATTGTAAGGGCACGTTTGCATTTGGGCATTGTTGAAACTGAGTCTGAAAAAATTGTTTGTGGTTGTTGATCCACTAGTCCTGGCTCAGGCATTGTTTTCTGTTGCATCGGATGTTGTTCCATCGGCCGTTGTGGCATGCACTGTATTTGCATAGGGTGGGATACTGTAGCACGGATGATGGTGGCAAAGGAGTGAAGGGTCCAGTATAACCCATTTGCTGCCATCCTTGCTGTACAGGTTTTCGGGCAGCAGCGAAGAGAGATATCATGTCTGCCCGGAGTTTTAATTTGTTTTCAGCAGGTACTTTAAAAATCGCAGTTAACGTAGAGAGGAGAAACAGCTTATTCTCATCCTTTTCATCGAAAGTACGAGATGTTTTTTCCGATGCAATCTTTTTCTTTAGAACTTCAATTAGCTCATCGTCGTTGCTGGTTCTGTTTTTAGATTTGTGCTGAGAGATCCTACATGTAGGTTCATTATCAAACGAAATAGAAGTTTCATTTTCTTCTTCATTCACAATGTCTTCTTCGTCCAGGTTTGATGTAGATTTTTTTCAGCGCACTTTCTGGAAAACGTAGTTGTTCAAAACAGGTGTACTGTTTTTTCCTGGTTGCAGCTGAACCACTTTTGACACCCTTTACCCAAAGTTCTCTCGTGTAATATGAGCGGATGGATTTCCACTTTTTCTGAATGAGTTTCACTGAGAAAAAAAAGTACAGTCGCTAAGTGCTATCATTCTCAAATATTGGGTGCATAAATCTTGGTATTTTCGCGCGGTGGCATCTCATTGATTATGACGTCATATTTTCTCAACAATGTGTCGTATTTCTCTTTTCTTGGTTAGGAACCTTCGCGGGAGTACGGAGAACAACTCACCAAAATTTCATCGTAATCGGATGAATGGTTGAGGAACGCATAGAGGACAAACATACATACATTCCTTTTTATATATAGAGATGTTAAAGTGATTGAACTGCTTTTTAAATTTTGTTTTAGATATATGCCAATGGGAACTTCGATGCTAGATCTACATTACCAGTGCAGAATAAGTCAACCTACAATCTCAGTGTTTGTAAGACAGGTTTTAGGTGCCATCTGGAAAACCGTTAGTCGAGAGTGCTTTCCAGACTTCACCATAGATTTTTGGCTTAAGACAGCTACTGGATTTTACCAAAAAACCAACTTTCCACACTGCATTGAGCCACTAACGGAGAACATGTACGAGTGATCAAGCCAGCTGGGAGTCGTTCATTGTATTATAATTACAAAAACTTTTTCTCAGTCGTGCTACTCGCTATGTGTGATGCCTACTACAAATTCAGTTCCGTGGATGTGGGTGCGTATGGTAGGTCTGCTCATTCCACGATATTTTAAGGACAGTGTTTTTAAGAAAAAAATTGATGAGGGCTCCTTAAATATTCCTGAAGCTCCATCTTCTTTCCAGGGTTTCGATGAGACTACGCCCTTTGTGATTGTTGGGGATGAAGGTTTCGTTTTACCAATAAAGCTATTTAGACCTTATGCAGGTCAATGTCTGAGCGTAAAAAAACGTGTATATGACTACCGACTTAGCAGAGCACGAAGGAATACAGAGTGACGTTTGGAATCTTGGCCAATAAATGGAGTTTTTTCCATCGACCATTGAATGTTGACCTTCGTTTGGGTGAATCCGTAATACGAAGTTGCTGTGTTTTGCATAACTTTGTCAGAGAACTTGATGGTTACAAAGTTGAAATTACCTTGTCAGTCGAAGCTTTATATGAATGGAGTGAAGACCGTCAACCGCCAACAACGCAGCTCACATACAAATTTTGTGATTAAAAAATGGTTCAAATGGCTCTGAGCACTATGCGACTTAACTTCTCGGGTCATCAGTCGCCTAGAACTTAGAACTAATTAAACCTAACTAACCTAAGGACATCACACACATCCATGCCCGAGGCAGGATTCGAACCTGCGACCGTAGCGGTTGCTCGGCTCCAGACTGTAGCGCCCAGAACCGGACGGCCACTCCGGCCGGCTTTCGTGATTACCTTGTCAGTGAAGCAGGAGTTGTACCTTAGCAAATGGACAGTATCTGAATGAGCGAGCTCAACGGCACGACCGCTGAAGCGAGAACAAGTACCTACTACACACATTAAAAAAGTTTTACATCACCTCGGTTCTGAGAGTTCCGGAACCTGTACAGAAAATTGGAATAGAGATCAACATAAACATCATTTCCGCCCTTTTTATTGCTAATGAAAACCACACATTGCATGTTGTACCACCATACAGCGAGACCTTCAGATGTGGTTTAGTGACATTTCTGAACAGTCAAAGGGACTGTGTCTGTGATACAATATCTACAATCAACGTTTATCTTCAGGAGTTCTGGAAACCGGAGTGAAGCAAAGCTTTTTTGATGTGTGTATTTTTTCATAATTATGGTTTAGTGGATATAGTCGGCTTGGTATTTTAACACCTATGTGAGTATTAACAAAAAATTAAATAAAAGGCAGCTATTTTAAAAATTCATAACCTGTTGAATTTTTTCCTTATTGTAGAGAGAAACGAAGGATATCCTCCCAAGCATAATGTAGAAGGTTATGATTTAAAAAAGTAGAAGTAAAAGCATTCAGTCATAATGATAACATTATACTTGCGAGGATATACGAATAAATATAATGCTTAAATACTTACAAAGATTATTCCTCTCAAGCAAGGACCGCTGCTCAACATCCGGTACGAGTGAACAAATAATTTTATTCCAAGCATTTAGTTTTAACTGCTTACTACTGTAAACTTCAGAACTGATGTCCCAAATTGCGGCATGCTGTTCAATTGCACGAATGGAATCTGCGGTATTCATTTATGTGTCCAATAACTTCTGGCATTCTTTCAGTGCTTCTTCCAGCTTCTTATGTTTCTCTTTTATCGTGTCTACACTTTCACTCCTTTCCACAGTCACACTCTGCAGTTCACTAGACATACTGAAGCAAATGAAAAAGTGCGCAGAAAAGTGTGCGAGGAAAACAGGCTGCTCGACTGGCGAGAACTGCCGAACTACTGTAGCCTGAACAACAGGTGATTCTTGCGCCGCCTGTGGCGCATTTGGCTACAGCCTAGTGTAATAGGAACAGCTCCCAGTTGGTGTGGCTGGCTGCGCGGCCTGGGGTCCTAGTGTAATAAGGCCCTTACAGTCACAGCAGACTGGTGAGAGTATACAGCAACACGACTCACTAGACTCGGTTTAATGTTATATAGGAAGCATACCATTGTCATAGCTTCGCTACGTGAGATTCATGCCTTAGTATCATTTCTCGTGGTATTCAATCGACCACTGTAGTTTCTAAATCAATCGATGGGTTGTATTGGATTAATGATTTAATGTGTAGCTGGGATACGCTATCCATGCCTATCTTGTCAGTTATCGTCATCAATTAACTTCGTTTTTTTGGTAGAATGTTCATACAAATACTCTGTAATTGTTCAATATAATAAATAATCGGTTTACGTTTCATTTGTGCTTTTATTTGAAACATCACGTAGTTCCCTTCAATTCACTGCTCTATTCCACTGACTGAACTGATAGTTATGCAGTAGTATTATTGCAGTTTCCCACCTGGTGATTCTATATTAGGGCATTTCAAGACAGCGACTCCGTTGCGTAATTTGCAGTTAACATATTTTTGATGGAATATTATAAAACACATTGAGAGATTGCAGGGCACTCTCACTTCTGATTCAGTGTTATGCCGCTTCATGTTCTTAGGGAACAGGATCTGTATTACGAGTCGACTTTATGCATCTTGATGAAATGGTGGGCGGTAGTTAATGCTCTTGCTTGCGTGCTCTAGGGAGGGAATAACAGTAAGTCTTACCTGCGTTCAAAGGAATAGGGTGCCGATTTAAGGGACTGCAGTAAAAGAGCATGGCGACGGTGAGCTGCGGGAAGCGCGTCTTTTCTGCGGGACCTGGGTGGAAACATTTCCGGATGGCCGATTTCCGCAGTCTCATTGTGCAGGCACATTGGTCGGCGCGGGTTGAGAGGCAACCATGTCCAAGTTAGACTGACTAGCGCCGAGAAGTCACCGCTGCAATGGTCAGCGCATTGTAGACCGGCAATAAAGCAGAGGATGGGCCCTTGTAAGGCAGGTAGTCGATAAAACAACTGTGAGCGTTCTGCGAATTTCCGTGGGACAGGCCACTGGCGCCCAGACGTCCAGACTCTGTTACAAAACATATTTGTGAAAGCACGAGGCTTTTAGCGAGTTTATGACCGTTCTTTGGAAATTTTGAAATGGATGCAACGGGGGAGATAATAAGCTTTTTATGGAGGGGTGTGGTTCCATCCTCATCCTGCTGGTAGCAAAAGACATGTGAAACGTCCCCTTAGAAAAATTATACAAGACTGTGCTTAAACTGACACACAATATTTTTAGCGCAACGCAATCTGACTTTCAAAAATCCCTACAAAAGAATGGCCCTGACTAACATTAACCTATACGTTTCACAAATCACTTACCTCACAAAAATCTTGGTTACTCGAGCTACTGCAATAAAGCGAGCGCCACTACTGCCAGCTAAATAAAAGATTCAAACTACGGAAGGCACTAACTACTGATAGGCATAGTTAGCAAATGAAAGAATTTAATACAGAACAAACACTGTATTTACCTTAATAGTCATAATATATATAGCAGTTCATGACAGTCTTACAAATTTCAAAACTCCGCCAACTCTCTCCCCACATCCATCACTGCTGGCGGCTCACCTCCAACTGCGCAACGCTACGCGCTGTTCACATCCAGCTGCCCAACACTACAATGGCAGACAACAATGCAAACTAGCCACAGACTGCACACAGCACAGCCAGTGATTTTCATACAGAGGGCTACGTAACGTTGCCAATAAGAAAACATAAACAGCCTGCTTACACATGGAGTAAATGCATAGGAAAGAGTCTTTTTTTCCTTTTCTCCCAAATAACTTTAAAGTTTCTGATTGGTCAAATCGGTGTAAGCAGAGCAAAGGGCGCTGTCCCAGCTTCGAATGCCGTGCTCCAGCTCGTGATTGGTTTGTGCTAAAGTAGGGGAACTCTAAGGTGTAAATGTGCCTTGCTACTGCCGGCCGAAGTGGCCGTGCGGTTAAAGGCGCTGCAGTCTGGAACCGCAAGACCGCTACGGTCGCAGGTTCGATTCCTGCCTCGGGCATGGATGTTTGTGATGTCCTTAGGTTAGTTAGGTTTAACTAGTTCTAAGTTCTAGGGGACTAATGACCTCAGCAGTTGAGTCCCATAGTGCTCAGAGCCTTTTTTTTTTTTTTTGCCTTGCTACTGAGCTGAGGAGGAAAGTGGACAGAAAGAGAAGCTCACTCTTGTACTGGTGCTTCGCTAGTAAAGAACTGCAGGTCTCTACCTAAACGGTGAGACTTGTGTCCTTTGCTAGTGTTCAAAGGTGGCTGAGTCACAGCGCCAGATATTGTGCCAAAGATTATTATTCCGCCCCCTCCACTGGGCAGTAGTAATTCAGAGGGTGCCGAGGGCAGTACTTGTTGAGAGGATGTCGAAAGCAGTACTAGTTCAGTGGATGTAGAGTGCAGTTGTAGTTGTGTTGGACGAGAGAGCAGATGCTGTTCCGTTAGTATAATGTATAGATGGAAGATGTTGCAATGATCACAGTGTATTTTTCGTCAATATATATAGAGGTAAAGAAAAATTCATTTCACATTTCTTTAATGACAATGCCTCTTGGTCACAGGTTCAGTGAACAAAGCATCTGGCTCGTGTTCATGTGTTAGACTTGTAATTCTGGTTTCTATGTGCAATTATAGTGCCGGCCAGTGTGGCCACGCGGTTAAAGGCGCTTCAGTCTGGAACCGCTCGACCGCTACGGTCGCAGGTTCGAATCCTGCCTCGGGCATGGATGTGTGTGATGTCCTTAGGTTAGTTAGGTTTAAGTAGTTCTAAGTTCTAGGGGACTGATGACCTCAGATGTTAAGTCCCATAGTGCTCAGAGCCATTTTTTTGCAATTATAGTATTTCTGGTTTTCAATTAGTTCATTGTAAATGGTGTTTAAAATATCTTGTGTATTGAGGAAGAACCGTTCCAGATACATGTACGTTGAATCTCATTACCACACACAGAACATTTACACTTGTACTTTGTTGTTTCGTAGCCTTTATAGTTGCAGGGGACCTAATTAATCGACCGAGCGAGGTGGCGCAGTGGTTCGACACTGGACTCGCATTCGGGAGGACGACGGTTCAATCCCGCGTCCGGCCATCCTGATTTAGGTTTTCCGTGATTTCCCTAAATCACTCCAGGCAAATGCCGGGATGGTTCCTCTGAAAGGGCACGGCCGACTTCCTTCCCCATCCTTCCCTAATCCGATGAGACCGATGACCACGCTGTCTGGTCTCCTTCCCCTAAACCAACCAACCAACCAACCAACCTAATTAATCAATTGTGTTAACGGAAATTTCTTGTCATTCTTTATTGCTATTTTATGCAGTCAGATTGCGTACTAATACTACTCAGGGCCAACCGGTTACGAGAAATCGTAACCGGACACACAGCTACTAAAGTTATTGCATTTATCCTTGCACTTTAGTAAAGCCCCCATGCAGTGTGCACTTAGAGCCTGTGCCAGTCACCTTCTGAACCGTCAGAGGTACTGCTTCTAGCATCACACACACAACGAGTGATGCGTGTGTGTACTTACTTGTCTTGAGTCGGCCGTCTAATCATTTGACATATTCCGTCAGGCATACTCGTGGCACGGAGTTCAAAATGGTTCAAATGGCTCTGAGCACTATGGGACTTAACATCTGACGTCATCAGTTCCCTAGAACTTAGAACTACTTAAACCTAACTAACCTAAGGACATCACACACATCCATGCCCGAGGCAGGATTCGAACCTGCGACCGTAGCGGCCGCGCGGTTCCAGACTGAAGCACCTAGAACCGCTCGGCCACTCCGGCCGGCGGCACGGAGTCAAACTGGTTTGGCAGACCAGCAAACGGGCCCACCTGCACAATGGAATCCACCGGGGTTTCAGAGGCTCATACGGAAGTACCTGCGTTTTGAATTAACCGAACACGAGACCGCGTACTTGCATTTTTCGGGCGCGCGCCATTTATAACAGATTACGGCCGTCCATGACTTCAGTCGCCTGACCAGCAATAGGGTAAATTATTCGTTACTACAGCATAGGGCTCCAATATATGTTTCTCAGTACCCTGTTCTATCGAATCATATTTTTCTTTTTGGAATGGTAGAATAAAGATGCTTGATGGTGGCATAATTTTTGGTGCCATAACCTGGATTCACGTGTATGGAGCCATATAAAACGATTAGTGTTCCGGTTAGTGTCGTGTGTCGATCCCCAGCTGATCACTTTGTCTACCATAGACCGCAAGTTAGTGAAAGCGTTTTTCAAATAAAAATGTTTGTGTGACGTTTCTTTAGTCATTTTTTTTGTCTTGTGATGTTAAGGATGAATAAATCTATTGTCATTTAGATCACAACTTCTCCCTGTGTTCTGATTAACAGTACCTTCCCATTTGAAACGTAAGTAGAAGGTTTCCAACATTTTTGTAGGTCATCTAGGTATTAATATTAGTCAGCCATTCCACTGAATGTGGACATCATACAATATAGTGAGCAGGACTGCGAATAAATGTTCGTTTTACACAGACAGATTTAATATTACTGTGCTACTGGCTATCAAAATTGCAGTAACAGATAAGATGCCGCGATACCTACGTAAGAGAACAATAATTGCTTAAGAAACAGGAGCTTTGACTTAGCGGAAATTTTTAATATGAATGAACAACAACTTTAAAAAATATGAGACCTCTCCGTTAGAAGTTTTGTATCATGAATATCCCGCGTATATCGTGTAATCAGACGACGCGAACAAATCCGTAGTTCCAGCCGTGTACGTTTGGAGCGCTGCTGCAGAGATGTGCGCCTTTGGTGCGTCTTGTAATACGGACTTCATGGTTTCCGGTGGAAATAATTGCAGATCGCTGTTCTGGTGTCCTAACAATACAAGATGGTAATAATGAAGTTTTTCCACTGTCCATTGTGATTTCTGCAGGTAACTTTGTTTTGAGTAAAATGTATACAGAAATTAATTGCAGCCATGTCAATAATGAAAAGTATCTCTCTTGAAACGGAAGCTCGGTTATGGTGATTCTGACACACGTGAGCCACCTGCAAACCGCGAGCGATCGAAGAGGTCTTTTCACTGCAGCCACGTTCACACGGCTAAACGTGCCCGGCCCGAGGGGAAAACACGCCACAGCACTCGTGCGCCACTTGCTTCCCGATTCCGTGAACACGGCCTGCCTGCACCGCATCACTGCTGTGTCAAACACGGACAACGCAGCCCGTGCAGCAATGCTAGATGCAGCTGGCTCACCCTCACAAAAACAGTAAGAGCTGAAAGGGAACAGGAGCAGACAACTGTTGTGGATTGGCAAGACAGCCAACCCACTATGAGAGGAAGCCGAAAGTCACGCGTTTTAGCTCACGCAGGCTGGCGTGAGGTCTGGAACAGGTCAAGGAAATGAGACTAACAAAGAACGTACGTAGCTGCTGGAATACTTAACTTTAATCCGTAAATGGTGAACATCGCTCTTGACGGTACATGTTTTACAGCATCAATAGTAACTGGTAACGGCGCTTTGCTAGGTCGTAGCAAATGACGTAGCTGAAGGCTATGCTAACTATCGTCTCGGCAAATGAGAGCGTATTTTGTCACTGAACCATCGCTAGCAAAGTCGGCTGTACAACTGGGCCGAGTGCTAGGAAGTCTCTCTAGACCTGCCGTGTGGCGGCGCTCGGTCTGCAATCACTGATTGTGGCGACATGCGGGTCCGACGTATACTACGGACCGCGGCCGATTTAAAGGCTACCACCTAGCAAGTGTGGTGTCTGGCGGTGACACCACAACAACAATTATTGTGGACAGGAGGTTGGACAGTGAAGAGACATACTTACTGAGCGTCTGCAATGTGGTGATGAAGATCAGGACACCTCCAAAAGTATTAAAGGAAACATGGAAAGTGTGCCAAAACTGAAATTCCTGCGACATAACAGCTAATTCAGAAAAAAGTTTGAGGACAACATCATATGCTGTAAAAAAAATCGTAGTTCCGGAACATCATAGAGTAACGATGCATAAATCCCGTTAATTCAGAGAAACACATTGTAAGCTGTTATTTGTTGTATACAGGCTTTTTCCGTAAGAACGTGCAATAATTTAACAAATGGCTCTAAGCAGTATGGGACTTAACATCTGAGCTCATCAATCCCCTAGAAATTAGAACTACTTAAAGCTAACTAGCCTAAGGACATCACACACATCCATGCCCGAGGCAGGATTCGAACCTGCGACCGTAGCGGTCGCGCGGTTTCAGACTGAAGCGCCTAGAACTGTTCGGCCACAGGGGCCGGCTCAAAAATTTAACAGGACATAGAGGATGCTCCACCGAATAATATGATGTAGGGAACCTGGGGTCGAAGAAGCCAATTTAAGAAGAAAGTAGGAATAAAATGACATTACTGTATACATTTTTATTTACATTAGTTGCAGTTAATTGCAAGTATCATCACTGACACAATGAACGTACCATTTGTTCCTTCCGATCTTGTCATGTAAGCGTAGAAAAGTTGTGGAATGATTTCAAAGAGATGGCATCGACAGCAATTCAGAGATATATACCACATAAATTAATAAGTGACGGTACTGATCCCCCAGAGTACACAAAATGGTCAGATAGCTGTTGCAGAAGCAGCGAAAAAAGCATGCCAAATTTTAAAGAACGCAAAATCCCTAAGACTGGCAAAGTTTTACTGAAGTTCGAAATATAGCGCGTACTTCAACGCGAGATGCATTTAATAATTTACATAATGAAGCCCTGTCTCGAAATCTGGCAGAAAACCCAAAGAGATTCTGGTCAGACATACGAGTAAAGCACACCAGTGGCAAGACGCAATCAATGCTTGCACTGCACGGTAACAACGGTGAAGTCACTGATGACAGTGCTACTAAAGCAGAGTTATTAAATACGTTTTTCCAAAACTCCTTCACCAAAGAAGACGAAGTAAATATTCCTGAATTCCAGTCAAGAACAATTGCCAAGATGAGAAACATAGAAGTAGGTATCCTCAGTGTCGCAAAGCAGCATAAGGGGACATGACTGTGAAAATGACCAAAAATTTGAAGAAAATTTTCTTGGTCTATATAAAAGAGTATTTCATGCTGATTTCAAAAATGTATAGTTTATGGCCATTATCATTTTCCGTTCGTTCTAAAATTGAGGTTGAACGTAATGTTGCACAGCGACCATGCCCATCTATCAGTTCGAAGTGCGTCAGAATACGTGATGCATTATTTTGCTCTTCCGTTTTTTCCGTCGTTAGTTACGGATCGTTAACACAGGTGTAGTCTAGAAGGCACTGACTCCTGGAACCAAAGTACAGGCATGTCTAGAAGGCTATGGCTCGAATGTAAACAAAGATTTGAGAATATATGATTTCGGAATTTCATACGCGTGTGGTTTTGTAGTTACTGTGTGTTGTTTTGTTTCTGTGTGTGTGTTTCCTGTGCTGCAAGTGCCGAGAGTAAAGAAATTTAGCCCCAAACGAAAGTTTCTAGGCAACCAGTTCCAAACACAACCAAATAATACACATCTGTTGCTTCAGGAGTCGCCTGCAGAAACTGTGTCTACAGGTAGTGTTTCTAGACGTAAACTTTCGCTTTCTACATGCAATAAGAACAAGCCTGGTAGTATTGTGAGCAGCAATAACGACAGAAATGTTATTGTGAACCTAAATATGCTGCCAAGACTTTTGAAGAGTGCTGTGTAATGTAAGTACTGAAATTGTGAAGATAATATTGACGTTTCTAAGGACATTTCAGCAAGGAAGGGTCTTTCAAGTCTGTTAGTGTTTGCCTGCAACTCGTGTACGTTGCACAGTGATACTATGATGTCGCCAATAACTGATAGTCGACATTACAGTGTAAATATTCAGCTTGCTAATGCAATGCGATGTATTGGAAGGTAAAGGAGAGCTGCCCAGACATTTTGTACAGTGATGGATTTGCCTCCACCTCCACTGAGGTTTGACAGATACAATAAATTAATACATAATGCTTTATGTGGTGTAAGTGGGCATTCAATGAAAAGAGCAGTAGAAGAAGAAGTAGCCTTGTCTGAGAATACAGACGCTGTAGCAGCTCTTGATGGATCTTGGCAGAAGAGAGGTCATACTTCTCTGAATGGGGTTGTAACTGACTCATTTATTGCAACAGATAAGATACTAGATTATGAATGTCTAACAAAGCACTGCCAGGGCTATTCAAGTACATTTAATGGCACCCATGCTTGTGTAAAGAACTTGGATGGCCCAAGTGGAAACATGGAAACGAAAGGAGTTCTAAACATTTTCAGAAGATCAGAGGTTAATCGTGGTGAGAGGTATGTAGGCTACCTTAGGGGACACACTACTGTTGTTAATAACAGACCATAAGGGGACATACTGATAGAAAAGCCTGAATGTGTAGGGCATGTACAAAAGAGAATGGGAGCTCAGCTGAGGAAATTATGTAAGGACTTGAGTGGAAAAAAACTGTCAGACGGAATGCACATAGGTGGTCCAGGTCGTCTTACAAAAAGTGAAATTGAATCTTTGACTCAATATTATGGACTATCAATAAGGAGAAATGTAGGAGATTTGGAGAACATGAGACGAACTGTTTGAGCAACATGTTTTCATAGAGTATTAACAGATGAAATTACGTTATCACAGCTGTTTAGCTTTATAGCCCTAATAAGCCAATGCAATTAGCAATATCACCGTTTGTACTGCGTTCGGTGCGCTGCGCCGGTGTGATGGTTCTTGTACATCTCTGCGACGACGGCAGAACTCCAGCCACAAAATATAAAAACAACTCATTCAAATAATAGGACGGCAGAAGACGGTCCTCTGACTAGTATTATCTAATACTGTCTTCTCCTTTCTGTGTTCTACAGACGAGAAACGCGAACTCGCAGCCACAAGGACGGAACTCAGATAATGTCTCAATGTGAGTATAGGCAGAAGAACGCTGCATACTCAACGACAACTCCCTACCCGGTAGCGAAGTCCAGATTCGTTTAAGTTCGCAACAGTACAGTGCTTAACCGTTCTAACTATAAAATCTCCTGAGGGCAAGACAGCAAGTCCGTCTGTACCAACAAAAGCTGCTACTGAGCGACTGTCAAACACGGGCGCTCAGAACGGAAGACCACCTTCTCTTCACCGCTGGCTTCCCAGCAAAGCTCGGCTCCCCTCCCTCGTAACAGCAGAAGGCGAATCATATTCTTGAAACCATGGAATATTCTCCGTCTCTACATATTTCAGTGTTTTGTCGTCCAGCACGGAAAGTTTACGAGGAAATACCTATCCTCGTTAATTAGGAATTCATACAATGGTACACTTCTCAGAGTAAAAATCCTCGGAAATAACCAAGCCTGCATGATTTCCGAAGTAACGCTTCTTTGTTCCTCTCTGCTGCGTCCAAGATTTTCTGAATTTCTGGTTATCCATCCGGCCTACCTACAACATTGGTCAGCCGCCACTTTATTGTGCTTCAGCGCTCAGGTGCTCATACTGTGCGGCTAGGGCTACTTCCTGTGTTAAGCAGGACCAACACACCTGCACGGGCATTTCCGCCCAGGTCCTGAGATACGCCTACCGTTTGATTTCCATTGCCGTTACAACCTCGCTATTATAGACAATCATTCATTACGCCGTTTTGATAATAAAGACATTCCATCACCTTTCATGCCATAAGCGCTAACAGCTATTTAGAAGGTGTATGTAACAATGTCAGTCTTCTTTAAATATTCACATATACGATGTACAACCTATCAAATGATAATTATAGCCACCTTACATCCGTACCTATTTCAGAAAATTAAGCTACACCTATGTGATGCCGTATTACGCACGGAATCGCAGAGAAATGTACTTGTCACTGGTGGCTGTACACCGACATCGAGTCTGTAAAACCTATTGTCTCAATACAGTATTCCCGACGAATGTGCTTGTGTGGGGTATTGTGTTTAAGCACATCTATTTATTCCTGATTTAGCCAGACGCTCTTAAATAATAATGATTCATTGTGCATTATTTAATCAAGTTCAATTTATTTTCTCTTATTATGAATCGGAGCTAAAAGTTTCTTTTAACTTGGAAGTCACGTTTTTCCTTAGTGGGAGTGAGTCATTAAAACTGATCGTGATATACAGATTTATATCAGTGTTAAATTTGGGGATTATTGTAATTAGTGCTTTATTAAAGGAGTAACTCCAAGCTCAGGCAGTCGCTCCACCCATTATCCCAACAGTCCAGTTATACCGCTAAAGCATCTGCATTTCCTTTCTGTAAAAGTCAAATTCCACAAAATTTATTCTATAGCAACTGCTTTCCACAATCTATCGAGTTAAAAAAGAAAAATTGACGTACCTTCTGTCCTAATAATTGCATCAGAGCTGCTTTCCTGGGTACGCTCGCAGATTCGAATTCTGCCTCGGGCATGGATGTGTGTGATGTCCTTAGACTAGTTAGGTTTAAGTAGTTCTAAGTTCTAGGGGACTGATGACCTCAGATGTTAAGTCCCATAGTGCTCAGACACATGTGAACATTTTTTGTTTTTTTTTGTTTTTTTGCTTTCCTGGGTGCTAAACGTTGCTTTTAGATAAACAGAACACTGACAGGTGGACTTTTATGGGAGTACTTCAGTGTTTGCTGTTGCCACGTCGCAATCTAGGTGTATCTGGCGACAGCACCTGTACATTCAGTGGTCCAGGCATGACAGCCTGTTGGCGCATCAGTGATCAGCTGCCGGGGCAGCCACATCATGCTGGGGTAGGCGTCTGTTGCTAGAGTCGGACTGATGGGGAGGGGGGGGGGGGAGCACAGAACCAATGCAGGAGGCAAAGTGACTTTCCTACTGCACCATGACCCATATCGTAGCATCACAGGTTACGAGTGTGACTGTTCCCTAGCCTTTTGCTGAATTTACTGTGAGCATGTCCTTAAATCTGATTGGCCGGGCCAGAGTGTTCGTGTTGAAAATGGAATTGCTTATCAGGAACTATAGTAGCTGTTATGTCATGCTTTTTCCCTTCACCAAAACACAGACCCGACGATAATGCCTCTTTCTTAAAGCATTTCATTACTGAGTACCATTTAATTTTTCGATGACTGCGAGCTTCCATGTCCTGTTCAGCTGTAAATTTTGTTATGTCACATCGAGTGGCGCCTCCATGGCACTGTCATTACTAACATACACACAGGGTACCTGTCTGGTCCTTTCAGACATACACTACCACTTAAGACCCTTCAGAAACATTGTCTGGTGAAAAGCTTTCTGTATCTCCAAGCAGCCGGAGCTCCTCACCCGTGGATGCATCACAACTCTTTCTCCTACGTTCCTATTATTCTGCTGAGAACCCTACTTCAGTCGGCACATGTGAAAGTGTGAAGCGCCGGCCTGTTTCTCCCGTCTCTCCTCGCATTTTATCCTGTTTGTATCCTGAACTTGCATACGAGACTATCTTGCTTCATTTACTTTCCGATTCAGTTTTATTTGTCGACTTTGCACATGAACTGTGCGTTGTTCACATGAGTGGCTAAGGGTAGCGTGTAGCAGTGTAGGTAACTCACCCTTCTAACATTTCATCCTTGTAGCAGTTGCATCAAATACATCTGGTCTTCACTGGGGGAATTCTGTTTCGCTGGGGCGAAACAGGAGTAACTTTCGCACGTCCTGGAAGAGCTGCCGGATGTTTAGAGCGGAGGGCCCCAGGCTAGTGGGCCGCATGGACAGTTGCACAAGCCTTTGCAGGGGTTATCCCCCTCGCCCACCTTCTGAGGACAATGAGTGACGGAGCAGATGACTGTTGTGCTCAATAGGATAACGGGAAACTACTGGTGGAAGTGATGAAAACCCTGCTTTGTTGGTAAACAGCGGGTGGAGTCCACAGGTGTCCATTTGCCGTTATGCTACTGTGTCTGGTTTCCGGACACATTTCCTCATGCATTTCGCCCAGGCCATCACTCACATAGTAAATTTACTCTTCGCAGCTAAGAGTGACGCTAGTTGACACTTGGTTGCTCCTGAACAAAGTGTCCTTTCAAGACTTACAATTTACTGACAGGGGGGACTCTAGGATGTTCGTGGCAACGAAGGCACTTCCGTGCCATATTGTTCACCATAGGCAAACGGACGGAACTTTTTGTTTACCCAGAAAATGAGAAAAATTACATCTAAGTACAACATTTTACAATCCGTAACAATTCGCCGTTCTGGAGAAGGAGTGCAAAGGTTGGAAGAAAAACACGCACTTGCCAAATCCATCTACGTAGTTCTAAAATGAACTACAGTAGAGCGTCGATTATCCGAAGTAATTGGGGGACATGGGTGTTCGGAAAACTGGTTTGTTCGGATAATCGAACTGTTCATGTTTATTTGCCAAAAAAAAAAGTACTGTACAGTAAATTTATTCATAAAAACAGGCATCTCTTTTAGTATTACAAAGTAACATACAAAGGCAACTTCGGTAGGAACATATAGTATGTGGCACAGTTTATTAAACAAAAATATATACATATTACATACACATTTTGCATGAACAATACGCACAGTATACAAAATTAACGTTTAAAACATTCTTTATTTTGGTCTGTCCAAGCGAGCCTACACGCTTACGAGCAGCTAAGTCACGTACTTTTTTCATTACAGATATCTGAAACTGGTCACTTTCATCTTGGGCTTCAAAACATCGCAAGGCAGTATCTAAACAAGTGAACGTCTCAGAAGCTGTTGGTATACTTTCTGCACATCTGCACTTTCTGGAGCACTGATTGATGAGATGCTGGCGGCGTCATCTTTATCAGTGACGACGTTTACAATCTCGCTGTCCTGCATGATTTGGTGTCCTCGATCTGCATCATCGATATTCATCCACTCATGAACGTCTTCTTCATCACATTCGTGGCAATTCATTTCTTTTAGCATACCGACAATTTTGGACATATCATTATGTTCGTCATTTTCAATCACACCTTGTGAATTTTCTTCTGTGTCTAAAATTTTATTCCAGGCTTTCTTCAAATTCTCTTCCTTTACACTATTCCATGCTGTGCTGATCATGTAGGACGCGTCTTTCAAGTCAATAGTATTATGATTTCTTAAGAGACTTTCTTCTCCATCCTCTTCTCTTTTTAACAATAACTTACGCAACAATTCTTTCCTGTAATATCGTTTGAAAGTCTCAATAACGCCTTAATCCATGGGATGTAATAAGGAGGTTACGTTAGGTGGAAGAAATATTACCTTTATGAACTCGTCTTTTTCGTTTAAAATATCACATGACGGATGAGTTGGTGCTTTGTCAAGGAGGAGTAGTGTTTTCTCCCTCTTCCCATTCTTTAGCTGATGAGCTTTTACAGACGGTACGAAAACATCCAGAAACCACTTCATAAAAATCGTACTATTCATCCAGGCACTCTTTTGTGAGGTGTACACAACAGGCAAGGCTGACATATTAACGTGCTTGAAACAACGCGTTTTTTTACTTTTACCAATGACGAACATAGGCAGTCGGTGACTTCCAGTAGCATTAGCACAAGCCAAAGCTGTAATACGGTCCTTGCTTGTTTTAGGAGAGTAACAGGTGCGAGCGAGTACACAGTTCGGTTAAGCGTGTAAGTAGGCTGTTTAGGTTTTTTTATTGGTAACGCCACCTTTGTATAAAAATCACTGGCTGTGCTGTGTGCAGTCTGTGGCTAGTTTGCATTGTTGTCTGCCATTGTAGTGTTGGGCAGCGGCAGCTGGATGTGAACAGCGCGTAGCGTTGCGCAGTTGGAGGTGAGCCGCCAGCAGTGGTGGATGTGGGGAGAGAGATGGCGGAGTTTTGTAATTTGTCATGAACTGCTATATATATTATGACTATTAAGGTAAATACATTGTTTGTTCTCTATTAAAATCTTTCATTTACTAACTATGCCTATCAGTAGTTAGTGCCTTCCGTAGTTTGAATCTTTTATTTAGCTGGCAGTAGTGGCGCTCGCTGTATTGCAGTAGTTCCAGTAACGAAGATTTTTGTGAGGTAAGTGATTTGTGAAAGGTATAGGTTAATGTTAGTCAGGGCCATTCTTTCGTAGGGATTTTGTGAAAGTCTGATTGCGTTGCGCTAAAAATATTGTGTGTCAGGTTACGCACAGTCCTGTACAATTTTTCAAAGGGGACGTTTCATATGTCGACCCTTAGCCGAGGATACCTCACTAGAATCTTCTGATTTTTTTTCTTGTAGTTTGTGTAGTTAGTGTAGCTATTGTTTATTGCTAGCGCGTAATTGTAGAGAGAATCTCCTTTGTAGTTGCAGTCTTTCATTGTTGTACAGTAAAACAGTTGTGGCATGCATGTAGATTAGCAGCAAGTATTTCGCAGCTGCGCTTGCAATTAACGAGATATTGTTTTCAGTGCTATGTTAATGTGTTCCCCTATTTTTGCTCTTCAAATTGTGTTTTCTGTGTTGTCTTGTGAAATATTGTGACAATAATGGCGTGTGAAAAACGTAACACTAGGCTCCAAAGTAAACTGAGAAATGACAGCGAAGACGAAAGCAGTGTGTTAGCGCCACTGTGTAATGAATTAACTAATGTTCAACATAGTAACTTGGTAATTGTGCATAGGGAAATGGAGCGAGCGGCAAACAATGGCGTAGGCAGTGAAACAATTAGTGAACAGGGAAGCATTATCGATCGATCGATCGGCAACAGCTCGCCTCAGGAATCGGGAATGACAGAACACAATATTGCAAATACTGTAGACTCAGGTTTTGGGTTCTCACCGTTTTCTCAAATGGGTCAAGAAACATTTTCTGCTTGTCAAAATGTGAATGTTGCCGGTGCAACTACACGGCCGAAAAGCACTGTGGAACATGTTTCAGACACCAGTGCATTGTTATTACAGTTAATGCAACAAATGGGACAAAGGCTACAAAAATTAGACACAATGGAACAAAATCTTCAAAAGTTAGACACAATGGAACAAAATCTTCAAAAGTTAGGCACCACGCTTGAACAAACACGTGAAGATTTAACTACTGAGTTACATAACATCGAATCGAAATGTCAAAAAGTCTGTAATGACGTAAAAACACAAACTTGTGAGCATTTCCAACCTATTTTTTCGCGGCATGAAAATGCATTACAGAATCACGAAGCAGCCATAAAAGAACTGCAGACTATTGTTCATCAAAATCATGAGACCCTGCAAGCTAAAATTGACTCAGTTGCATCTACCGATTCGGTTACGCAACGTGCAAAAACTCAAGAAAACTTAAAGGACACAGTAGATACTCTGAAAATTGGTTCAGAAAGACACATGGAGGAAATTAGTTCATTATCAGAGAAAGTAGTTGAACTTTCGGATCAGATAAATAATTTATCTACGAAGGTAGATGATAATCTGAATGACACAAAGCCGGTAGTCTTTAATGAGACAGAAGATTGCGAACAAATTAGGAAACTGAAACAAAATCTGAATCAAATTAATACGCAACACCAAAGAGAAATCCGGGAAGTACAAGATCAGCTGACACAGGTAATACAAGAATTACGTATTTCAGAGGACACTCGCGCCCCAATACGGGATGAGGGACACAGAAATATGGAACAGCCACAAAATAATAACACAGCGCATTTCGGAAATTATGACAGAAATTGGCAAGGTGCACCGAATTTTGAAATGGAACCGCCGAAACGACGTAACAATGACCGATATGCGACTCGCCGACACGATGATTTTGACTATAAGCTGTTCATTACTACACGTAAATTCAAAACATTTAAGAATTCTGGCAACGACATTCATCCACAAGCGTGGCTTCATCAATTCACTCATTGTTTTCCTCCCAACTGGTCATTGGAGCACAGGTTAGAATTTATGTGTGGCTACTTGGAGAATGAACCAGCTGTAAGAATGTGATCGGTCATTCACGATTGTCACAGTGAAGGAGATTTTTATCATGCCTTCCTCTCAGCATATTGGTCTCAAGCTACACAGACCGAGTAAAACATAGCATCATAATGATGAAACACTTCGAACAATCTGAATTTTCCAGTCTCGTGAAATATTTTGAAGACATGTTGCATAAGAATCAGTATCTTTCAAACCCATACAGCCCCTCAGAACTCATCTGCATTTGCTTAATCAAATTACCTGAACATTTACGCCATATTATTTTGGCAGGACGTTGCAAATACGACATTGAAGCTTTTCAGGGACTCTTACAAGAATTAGAAATTGACACAGACAGTCGCCGGATGCGAAAACAGGAAAATAATCACACAGGTCACATACGTCACAATTCCGTGACGACAGAAACAATAACTGGACACGACAAGGCTATTCTTACAACGCAAATCGTGACCAAAACAGACACCATCCATATGACAACCACTGGCAGAGTAATAATAGTTACAGAGAAAGATCGCATTTCCGTAGTAATGAATATGACAGAGATTACCTTAGAAGCAGACAATATAGGAACCAAAACAATTATTATCAATGGCGACAGAATAACTTCAGACGCAACAGTTCGGCGCACAGTTACGATTCAGGGAGAAATTCTCCACCACGTGACGGACAAGGAAGAAACTACGGAATCTACCGACATGACGACAGACGATATATTCGTAACGACAGACCTGAATTGCATCAGAACTGGCGGGATTCAAACAGGGCAGGGCCACCTCGTCAGAGTGAATTTGTAGAAGTTAGGTCTCCTAATCCTAACGATGCGCGCCAACAAAGAGATAGACAATGACTCGCACAGCAGGCAGCCGCGTGCGCCCGCTGGCTCCGAGGAAAATAACATAAGACGTTAGCCCTGAGAAAAATTTTAGCATTCTTTACCGATGTATACAACATGATAATTGCTTTGAAGTTGAAACTCTCTGCACTAGGAAGAGTAAAGGTTTACACCACATTTCACATGTAAAACCGTTTATAGAAAGATAATCTGCTTTTTAACTTTGTGTTTGCCATAAAACTTTTCACTTCACATTTCTAGTATGCTTTGTCAGACTTAAGAAACTGTTAAAATGCAACAATGTTTGAAGTTAAATATCCAGTCAAGAACCAAGAGAACTTATTTAAACAGAAATTACGAATGCATTGTTATTGTGAACAGACGACACAGTGTTATTGTGTGTGTGCATTCTTGCTTGTTTGTTGCACCATTACGTAACGACTATAAGGTTCACATACTTAGAACATTTACCAGTACTGCTAATGAGATTTTAATGCAACATTTTGGTTTACTTGAAATTTGGTGTATCATGAGGTAAGTACATTGGCTTCTGCAGAACTTAGCTTTCGGAGGACGATAACTACGACACTTCCACAGAGATTATCTTACAGCAAGACACACATTTAGCGCTACAGGACACGTATTTGAGTGATTAATTTCGCACTTAAAACATGCATTTTTTAAGATATTTGAAGTGCAATGATACAAGGGTTTTCCGTGATACATTTCATTCCATTGCTGTAATCTGTAACACCTGAGGGTATAATTACATTAATCCTCAAGGGGGGTACACGTTTACTTTGTGTACCATGTGTTTGGCGAGCACAAGGAGCCCTAGCTAATATGGTATTTGCTTATACAACTTTACACATCGGTAACATACTTATCTAACACAGAAATTACACAGCTATCTGATCATTTAACTGAGAGATAAACTTTTTTTTTACTATGTCAGTGACAGATGTTTCGTAATTACACAGTTGGGTAACTTCACACTTACGAAATTGTATTTTGTCTGTACTTTGTGAACTGTTCATATTTTTTCGGAACCATTGTGATATTATGAGAGCTTTGAATGATATATTTGGTATGGGATCATGATTTTTAAAGTGCGTTTAAGGCAGATGACACTTTTGACATGAGCAGAGAATTTTTTTAGGCTTAGAAATTATTGGAGGAAGTTACGACGATTTTGAGAGTTGACTGAGGTGTTATGATGTTATTATTACGATGACTATGTGTATTATGCTGTTGCGGTATGTTTATGATCAGTAAGCTGATGCTATATGAGTTATTTGATTATGCTACGTATCTGTTATGATGAAATATTGAAGAAATGTCGACGAATAAGGTAAGGAATAATGAGTAGTGGGTAGGGACTCTGGTTTGTGAAAAAGGTTGTTGGAAACCAAGAATCGTACTTTAAGAGTTATGAAATGTGTGTGTATATGCGTGAATGTATCACAATGCTGGCGAAAAGTTTTTGGATGCTGTTATACACTCCTGGAAATTGAAATAAGAACACCGTGAATTCATTGTCCCAGGAAGGGGAAACTTTATTGACACATTCCTGGGGTCAGATACATCACATGATCACACTGACAGAACCACAGGCACATAGACACAGGCAACAGAGCATGCACAATGTCGGCACTAGTACAGTGTATATCCACCTTTCGCAGCAATGCAGGCTGCTATTCTCCCATGGAGACGATCGTAGAGATGCTGGATGTAGTCCTGTGGAACGGCTTGCCATGCCATTTCCACCTGGCGCCTCAGTTGGACCAGCGTTCGTGCTGGACGTGCAGACCACGTGAGACGACGCTTCATCCAGTCCCAAACATGCTCAATGGGGGACAGATCCGGAGATCTTGCTATATATATTATGACTATTAAGGTAAATACATTGTTTGTTCTCTATTAATATCTTTCATTTGCTAACTATGCCTATCAGTAGTTAGTGCCTTCCGTAGTTTGAATCTTTTATTTAGCTGGCAGTAGTGGCGCTCGCTGTATTGCAGTAGTTCCAGTAACGAAGATTTTTGTGAGGTAAGTGATTTGTGAAAGGTATAGGTTAATGTTAGTCAGGGCCATTCTTTCGTAGGGATTTTGTGAAAGTCAGATTGCGTTGCGCTAAAAATATTGTGTGTCAGGTTAAGCACAGTCCTGTACAATTTTACGAAGGGGACGTTTCAAGCGGTCGTTCGGTTGACCGACGTTCGGATAATCGACGCTCTACTGTATTATCTTCGCAGGAAAAAATTCTCACGGACTACCTGTATACTACCGACTGCGGGAGGATCGCAACAGTTATCGTTGGTTCTCTTGATGGATACGTCTAACTTGGAAGCGTGATCTTCTCTGCCCTAGAGCCAGTACATATTGAATATAACATAATCAGTGTCATTCGCCCGATGTATATATGCTGATCACCACTAGCGTAAACGACATTACAGTCACAAATAACAAGAGGGAACAACTTAATACACAGGCTTCACAGCTCTGTCCCTTTAAACTAAAAACAAACGTTTGCTGTACAGGATGATAAAACTGAATTGGAGCTTTGTATTTTTACAACTCGGAGTTTCTCAAAGATCACAGGCGTATTTGACCCGTCGTAAAGCATCGCGGACGTGATGAAGAACGTGAATTGGCGGGCAAACAAGTTCCACGGTTTTGAAGCACCGGTGTTAGGTGAAGAATCTTGAGATATTCTGCAGCGGTCCTATGTATCTCTCACGTAGCGACCTCGAAAAGATTAGACTAATTGCAAAACGTACAGGGGAATCTAAGCAGTCATTTTCTCCGCGCTTCTTACTTGATAGGAACATGAAGGAAACCTAACATATCATGCTGATCCTCCTCTGCCATATACCTCACTGTGTCTTGTAGAATAAGTATGTAGCTGTGGATCTATAGCTTAACCGATACTTAATTCGCGCCTACATCTACATCTGTATGTACATTTACATGACTACTACACATTTCGCACCTAAGTTCTGACAGAGGGTTCATAGAAACCCTCTCAGACAATTTCTCAGCCGTTCCACTCTCGAAAAGCAATTGGTAAAAAGGAACGCCTACATCTTTCTGTGGTAACACTGATTCATTATATTACGACGATCATTCCTCCCTACAGGCAGGAGCAAACTATTTTGGCGTCCGGAGGAGAAATATGGTTCTTGAAGCTTCGTGGAATGATCTTGCCACAACGAAAAACGCCTCTGTTTTAATGACAGTCACTCCAACTCCCATGTCATATCTGTGGCACTCTGTCCTCCCTCTTTTTCCATAATACAAAACGAAATATCCTCCGTCAGTCCCATTTGGTAATGATCGCACGCTCTCCAGTAATACTCGAGAAGAGCTATGGCCAGCGTGGTATAGGCAATCATACTGAAAACAGTTTTTTTAGTAGATTTGCTGCGTCCTCTAAGTGTTCTGTCAATGGGCCGCTGTCTTTCTTTAGCCTTCCTCATTATGTTTCCTATGTGACGGCTCCAATTTAAATTGTTCGTAATTGTGATCCCTAGCCTTTAAATTTGTGTGAAAGCGAAATATAACAGAACTTTTCGGTACTCGTGTGGAGAACCTCACACCTTTTGTTATTTAGGTAGGGCCAATTTCCGATTTTCGCACCACACAGATATCTCGTCTAAACAATTTTGCGATTTGTTTTGATCTAACGATGAATTTACTAGACTGTAAACGAAAGCATCATCTCCAAACAATCCAAGAGAGCTGTTCAGATTGTCTCCTACATCGTTTTGAAACGTCCCCATTGAACAATTTATACAAGACTGTGCTTAACCTGACACACAATATTTTTTAGCGCAACGCAATCTGACTTTCAAAAATCCCTACAAAAGAATGGCCCTGACTAACATTAAACTATACCTTTCACAAATCACTTACCTCACAAAAATCTTCGCTGCTCAAGCTACTGCAATACAGGAGCGCCACTACTGCCAGCTAAATGAAAGATTCAAACTACTGAAGGCACTAACTACTGATAGGGATAGTTAGCAAATGAAAAATATTAATAGAGAACAAACAATGTATTTACCTTGATATCATCATGTATAAATATAGCAGTTCATGACAAATTACAAATCTCCGCCATCTCTCTCCCCACATCCACCACTGCTGGCGGCTCACCTCCAACTGCGCAACGCTACGCGCTGTTAACATCCAGCTGCCCCTCTACAATGGCAGACAACAATGCAAACTAGCCACATACTGCACACAGCACAGCCAGTGATTTCATTTTCATACAGAGAGCGCTACGTGGCAGCGGCGTTACCAATATAAGAACCTAAACAGCCTACTTACAGTTTATACACAGAATGATTCACAATTTTTATTGCAGGCTTATAGAGGTTGTGTAGGAGTCTTAGAAGACAAAGTTTTGGTGAGTAAACCATGTCCGGAAACGTACGATCTGGATGTAAGATATGTTTGCAGGTCGGATCTCTTTCAAATCTCCCGCTTCACGACGGTACGAACACAGAGGAGAAATGAGCTCTCAACTCCGTGGGTACGGAAGCCCACCGCATGGGCCGTGTCTCGAATACTCGTCCTGGTCTTCTGCTACGTGACGGAAGACGTCGTCTTCAAAGTCGAGAGTGAGACGCGTTCTGTGGAGCACCGCAGCGAATCCTAGCCGCAAACGTGCGTTTCCCGCAGCCGTTGTTCTGATCGGATAAAGTATGTGATGTAGTACTAATAATTAGAACAGGAATTAAAGGCGACGCCCTCTTCTGAGTTTGTATGCGCACCGTGAAGCGGGAGTTTTGAAAGTGATCCTACCTTCAAATATTTTGTTTCAAAAGGGTACGTTTTCAGATATGTGTCAGAAAACTTCTACGGAAATAGAGAGAACTTCACCTCAGATTCAAGAGAAGTAAAAAGCTAGATGACAAAACCTGAGCGAAGCGAAAATAAGCGTAAGGAAAGCAATGAGTGAAGCATTCAGTGACTTGGAAAGTAAAACTTTTTCATCCGATCTGAGTAAAAACCCTAAGAACTTTTTGTCCTATGTAAAATGAGTAAGTAGGTCACAATCATCTATTCACTCAGTGATGATACTGGTACTGAAACTTAAGATGACAGAGAGAACGCCGAAATGCTGAACTGAGTCTTCTAAAATTATTTGACCGCGGAAGATCGTAACACGGTCCCTCCTTTCAATTGTCGTACGAACGTCAAAATGGCTGATATTGAGATAACCGATCGCGGAACAGAGAAACATTTACAATCGCTTAGTAGTGGAAAGGCGTAAGAACAAGGTGAGACACCTATAATATTCTACAAAGATTATACGACAGAACTTGCTCCCGTTCTAGCAGTGAATTATCTTAGATCGCTTGGGCAACGAAGGGTACCTAGCGACTGGAAGAGAGCTCAGGTCATTCCTGTTTTAAGAAGGGCCGTAGGATGGATAGAACCAGTTATAGAACTACATCGTTGACGTCAATCTCTTCTATAATTATGGAACATGTTTTATGCTCAAGAATTATGACTTTCTAGGAGAAGGAAGATCTCCTCTATGAAAATGAACATGGATTCCGCAAACAGAGATCCTGCGAAACTCAGCTCGCTCTGTTCCTCCACGAGATCCATAGCGCTGTAGACAGCGGCTCTCGGATTGATACTCACTTCCTTGACTTCAGGAAGGCATTTCACACCGGCATGTAGTGCCGTTTAGTGAAAAAAAAAAAACGAGCTTATCGAGTATGGGAGTAGATTTCCGACTGGATTTAAATCTTCCTTGCGGACAGGTATCTTTACGGAACAAAACCGACAGATGTAAAGCTGGTGTAGTAGGACCGTTACTGTTTACAAGATGTATAAATGTTGTAGTTGAAAGCGTCAGATGCTCTCTAAGTTTGTTCGCAGATGATGCGGTTGTCTATAACAAAGTAGCAACGCCAGAAGATAGACACGATTTGCAGAATAACGTCCAAAGAATTGATGAATGGTGCAGGCTCTGGCAGTTGACCCTGACCGTAAATAAATGTAACATCTTGCGTATACGTAGGAAAAGAAATCCACTACTGTATAGCTACACTATTGATGACAGATCGCTAAAATATCTAGGAGTAGCTATCCGGAGTGACGATAAATGGAATGACAATATAAAACAAATTGTTGGAGAACCAGATGCTAGACTTAGATTCATAGGAATAACCTTAAGGAAATATAACTCATCCAAGAGGGCAGTGGCTTAAAAGGCGCCTGTTGGACCCATTCTTCTATCTGGGATCCTTATGAGGTAAGACTGGTAGAAGAGATAGAGCGGATCCAACGAAGGGCTTCTCGTTTCGTCACGGAATCGTTCAGTCGGAACGAAAGCGTTACAGAGATGCTCAACGAACTCCATTGGCAGACGTTACACGAGAGGCATTTTGCATCACAGAGAGATTCACCATTGAAATTTCGAGAGAGCAGTATCCGGGAAGAATGGGACAACATATTACTTCCCCCTACGCACGTCTCACGTAATGACCATGAGGGGAAAATTATAGGCAATACAGAGGCTTACCGACAATCATTCTTTCCACGCGCTATTTTCGAGTGGAACGAAGTTGGAGGCCTCAGTTAGTAGTACAAAAAGTACCCTCCGCCACTCGCCATTAGATGCTTTGCTGTATGATGTAGATGTAGATGTAGATGTAGATATCAAAACTTTATTCAAAGGCCTATTCTATAACGCTTATAATCGTTTAAGAGGATTTATGAAACGCCTTCTAGATTAGGAATAGCACAGAGTTTATAACATGTCCTTGGGAAACCCCAGAAATCACCTCTGTTTCACTCTACGACCTGCCGTCAGCTGTTACAAACTGTGACATTTTATACAGGGGTCAGGAAACTAGTCGCACAACTCAGACGTTACTACATAGGTACGTGTGAGTGAAACTGCGCTCTGCAGTAGCTGTGTTCTACATATACAGGTACATAAATACTCCGCAAGCACCGTACGATGCGTGGAGGAGGGTACCCTGTACCACTACTAGTTATTTCTTTTCCTGTTCCACTTGCAAACAGAGCGAGGGAAAAACGCCTCCTTATGAGCCACAATTTTTCGTATCTTCATGGTCATTACGCTCAATGTATGTTGACGGCAGTAGAGTCGTTCGGCAGTCAGCTTCAGATGCCGTTTTTATAAATTTTCTCAATAGTGTTTCTCGAAAAGAACGTCGCCTTCCCTCCAGGGATTCCCATCTGAGTTGCCGAAGCATCTCCTTGACACTTATGTGTTGTTCGAACCTACCAGTTGCAAACCTAGCAGCCCGCATCTGAATTGCTTCGATGTCTTCGTTCAGTCTGACCGGGTGGGATCCCAAACACTGGAACATGACTGAAGAATAGGTCTCCTTTAAAGGTGAACCACTCCTTCCCAATATTCTCCCAATAAACAAGTCGACGATTTGTCTTCCCTACCACAGTTTTCACATGCTCGTTCCACCTCATATAACTTTGCAGCGTTACGCCCGGGTATTTAAACGACTTGACTGTGTCAAGCGGGACACTAGTAGTACTGTATCCGAACATTATAGCTTTGTTCTTACTGCTCATCCGCATTAACTCACATTTTTCGACATTTAGAACTAGCTACCACTCATCACATCAAGTGCAAATTTTGTCTAAGTCGTCTTGTATCCTCCTACAATGACTGAACTTAGTCAGCTACCCGTACACCGCAGCATCATCTGCGAACAACCGCAGATAGCTGCCCACCCTGTTCAAATGGCTCTGAGCGCTATGGGACTTAACATCTGAGGCCATCAGTCCCCTAGAACTACTTAAACCTAACTAACCTAAGGACATCACACACATCCATGCCCGAGGCAGGATTTGAACCTGCCCACCCTGTCCGCCAAAATATTTATGTATATATAGAACAACAGCGGTCCTGTCACACTTCCCTGGGGCACTCCTGATGATACCATTGTCTCTGATGGACACTCGTCGAGGACAACATACTTTGTTCTGTTATTTAAGAAGTCTTCCAGGCACTTACTCCATATGCTCGTACCTTCGTTAACAGCCTGCAATGGGGCACCGTGTCAAATGTTTTCCGGAAATCTAGAAATATGGAATCCGCCTGTGCCGTTCACCCATAGTTCTCAGCATATCATGTGAGAAAAGGGCGAGCTGAGTTTCGCAGAAGCGATACTTTCTAAAACCATGCTGATTCGTGGACATAAGCTTCTCAGTCTCAAGAAAGTTTGATATATTCGAAATGAGATTCTGCAGAAAACTGAAGATAGGGATATTGGCATGTAATTTTGCATGTTTGTTCCTTTACCCTTATTATATTGTACAGTCACCTGCGCTTGTTTTCCAGAAGCTTGGGACTACGTGCTGGGTGAGAGATTTACGGTAAAGGGCCAATGTCCTAGAGCACTTGTAAGGGGTTCATTACTATACGCCAACGCACTTGAGGAGATGTAATTTCGATGGATTGCTCACGCGCTGCCTGTGATATGGAATATCTATGCTACAATAGAATCGCAGGTCAGAGCAGTGTTGGCAGTAAGTCGAGTTTAGTAGGTTGCATAGAGCAGTCGTGTTTTGTAGGTCGCACGGAGCGCTTGAGTTATGGAGTTCGGACAGGGCAGTGCAGCGGTTGACTTGTGTTGGGCCGGTCGTGCAGAACGATGGCAGTGCCTGAGCGATGTAGTATAAGGTAAAAAAAATTATTGTCCTTTGTTGCTGCGGACATATGTTAATTGCCACAGCTGATTTAACCACAATTGTAATGTTAAAGTCTCGTGTAATTCCTTGCAGAAAGGTTTCAATAATAACTTTTTATCTGAAGAAAACTTTTGCCAGTCATTTATCGGAATTTAAAAATTTTACGAATTTTTCCTGTGCATACTCATGTTGATTAAGCAAAAGAAAATCAGTTTTTTTCCTACAAATGAAAATCTAGTGGCCAGAATTGCAATGGGCTGTGCCAAAAATTTCTTATGGTTGCAGATATATAGATAGCGTTATCCGGCGATATCATTGTGAGGTAAGAACTATTCAGTTTATTCAGAATGATTTCACAGGGCCATGACGCAGCGGTGCTGACGTCAAAACTTATTAATCTCGATATGCAGTCAGTCTTTAATGGAAGGTCACATTAAAACTTGAAATTTTATTATTGGAAAGAAATTTCTCTATTGGGAACTTAAACGAGATTTTTTTCTGTTGAGAGGTTACACTAAATGTGAATGTTACAAATATTTTTTCTGTTGGGAGGTTACACACTGTAAAATCTAACTGGGATTCCATGCGGAGCTGGTGATTTATTTGCTTACAAATATTTCAGTTGTTTCTCTACGGCAGATATGGTTATTACTGTGTCGGGCATACGAGAGTGTGTCCGATGGTCAAATGATTGTATGTTTATACGATTCTCCTGTGCGAACGATTTCTTGAATGCGAAATTTAAAACTTCGACTATCGTTTTGCTGTCTTCAACTACCACACCGGATTAGTCGACGACTGAATGGAAGCCTTACCCCGCCAGGGTATCCGAGAACGCTAACGCATTGCTTCCTGGACTCGGGTAGGCGCGCCGGCCCCGGATCGAATCCGCCCAGCGGATTAACGACGAGGGCCGGTGTGCTGGCCAGCCTGATTGTGGTTTTAGGCGGTTTTCCACATCCCACTAGGTGAATACAGGGCTGGTCCCCATGTTTCGCCTCAGTTACACGGCTCGCAGACGTCTGAACACATTCGCACTATTCCATGGATTACACTCGATGCAGACAGTTGGGGTACACTAATTCCGTCCCAGGGGGTACGGGGTGGCGGCAGGAAGGGCATCTGGCCACCCCTTCAACATTAATACGCCAAATCCGATTAGCGATGGCTGACCCTGCGTAACTGCGGAACAAGGCTCAAGCGATAGAATAGAATAGGACTGAATGGAAGCCTTAGACCCGATTTCGGGTTCTCTGCCAGGTCTTTTGTTAAGGTGTTGCGGTGCACTAATCTCACTGCAGATACAAGAGAGAACAGCCACGCGTACGACTTTTATCACTCGCGAAACGCCACAGGAAGCCCCGAGTGTGGAGACGGGTGGCTGGGGAGGCTGCCGTGCCACAGGAAGCAGTGTGACCGCAACTCGCCACCCGCCACCCGAGGCGCCGAGCCGGTGTCGGCGGATGCTGCGGTTTACTGGCCCCTCTGCTGCCTTACCGCGCTTCCGGCGACTTCACGCACTTTCACCCGTACGCACCGTATCCAGAGGGTGTCAGATGTTCAGGGCAGCATTTCATTTTCAAATTTGCTATTATTAACTGAGTTCTTTACAGGCGAATGGAAAAACTGGTAGAAGCCGACCTCGGGGAAGATCAGTTTGGATTCCTTAGAGATGTTGGAACACGTGTAGCAATACTGACCCTACGACTTATCTTAGAAAACAGATTAAGGAAAGGCAAACCTACGTTTCTAGCATTTGTAGACATAGAGAAAGCTTTTGACAATGTTGACTGGAATTCTCTCTTTCAAATTCTGAAGGTGGCATGGGTCAAATACAGGGAGCGAAGGGCTATTTACAATTTGTACAGAAACCAGATGGCAGTTATAACAGTCGAGGGGCATGAAAGGGAAACAGTGGTTGGGAAGGAAGTGATACAGGGTTGTAGCCTATCCCCGATGTTATTCAATCTGTATATTGAGCAAGCAGTAAAGGAAACAAAAGAAAAATTCAGGGTAGGCATTAAAGTCCTTGGAGAAGAAAAAATGGCTCTGAGCACTATGGGACTCAACTTCTGAGGTCATTAGTCCCCTTGAACTTAGAACTAGTTAAACCTAACTAACCTATGGACATCACACACATCCATGCCACGAGGCAGGATTCGAACCTGCGACCGTAGCAGTCGCGCGGTTCCGGACTGAGCGCCTAGAACCGCTAGAACACCGCGGCCGGCATGGAGAAGAAATAAAAACTTTGAGGTTCGCTGATGACATTGTAATTCTGTCAGAGACGGCAAAGGACGTGGAAGAGTAGTTGAACGGAATGGACAGTGTCGTGAAAGGAGGATATAAGATGACCATCAACAAAAGCAAAAGGAGGATACTTGAATGTAGTCGAATTAAGTCGGGTGATCCTGACAGAATTAGATTAGGAAATGAGGCACTTAAAGTAGTAAAGGAGTTTTGCTAATTGGGGAGCAAAATAACTGACGATGGTCGAAGTGGAGAGGATATAAAATGTAGACTGGCAATGGCAAGGAAAGCGTTTCTGAAGAAGAGAAATTTGTTAACATCCAGTATTGATTTCAGTGTCAGGAAGTCATTTCTGAAAGTATTCGTATGGAGTGTAGCCATGTATGGAAGGGAAACATGGACGATAAATAGTTTGGACAAGAAGAGAATAGAAGCTTTCGAAATGTGGTGCTACAGAAGAATGCTGAAGATTAGAAGGGTAGATCACATAACTAATGAGGAAGTATTGAATAGGATTGGGGAGAAGAGAAGTTTGTGGCACAACTTGACCAGAAGAAGGGATCGGTTGGTAGGACATGTTCTGAGGCATCAAGGGATCACCAATTTAGTATTGGAGGGCAGCGTGGAGGGTAAAAATCGTAGAGGGAGTCCAAGAGATGAATACACTAAGCAGATTCAGAAGGATGTAGGTTGCAGTAGGTACTGGGAGATGTAGAAGTTTGCACAGGATAGAGTAGCATGGAGAGCTGCATCAAACCAGTCTCAGGACTGAAGACAGTAACAACAACAACAACAACAACTGCAAGTATCCCATTACTCAGTACCTGTCTCATCAGAGGTTAATTAGTTCCGAATTTGCCGGGTAGCTACCCGTGTTCGTCTTGACAGTACCCCACAAGACAAAGCCATGAGGAAGTTCCTTGAGAGTTTGGATGAGCACTGTGAGAGCTCAACAGGTCTTTGAGCAGTAGCGTAACGAGGGTACCTGGCGATACCACCTCCTCCTTTCTGTTTCCTACCCCCCCCCCCCCCCTCCTCTCCTTACCTCACACGGCGCTATATTTAAATGTGCCAATAACGCAAAATTATTTTTTCGTTAAAAATAATTGTAAGATGAACGGGTAGAGACAGTGTATGAAGATGCTTAATATGTAATTCGGTGGCCGGCCTGTGTGACCGAGCAGTTCTAGCTGCTACAGTCTGGAACCACGCGACCACTACGTCGCATATTCGAATCCGGTTACGGGCATGGATGTGTGTGATGTCCTTGGGTTAGTTAGATTTAAGTAGTTCTAAGTTCTAGGGGACTGATGACCTCAGAAGTTAAGTCCCATCTACATCTACGTGATCACTCTACTATTCACAATAAAGTGCCTGGCAGAGGGTTTAATGAACCATCTTCGAGCTGTCTCTCTACCGTTCCACTCTAGAACGGCACGCGAGAAAAACGAACACTTAAATTTTTTCTGTGCGAGACCTGGTTTCTCTTGTTTTATCGTGATGATCATTTCTCCCTATGTAGGTGGGTGCCAACAGAATGTTTTCGCACTCGGAGGAGAAAACTGGTGATTGAAATTTCATGAAAAGATCCCGTCGCAACGAAAAACTCCCTTGTTTTAATGATTGCCACTCCAGTTCACGTATCATGTCTGTGACAGTGTCTCCCCTATTTCGCGGCAATACAAAACGAGCTGCCCTTCTTTGTACTTTTTCGATGTCATCCGTCAGTGCAGATCGCACACCGCACAGCAATACTCCAGAATAGGGCGGACAAGCGTGGTGTAAGCAGTCTCTTTAGTAGACCTGTTGCACCTTCTAATTGTTCTGACAATGAATCGCAGTCTTTGGCTTGCTCTACCCACAATATTATCTATCTGATAGTTCCAATTTGGGTTATTTGTAATTGTAATCCCATAGTGTTCAGAGAGATTTGCACAGTTTTTTTTAAATTCAATGTGTAAACGGAGATGAAAATATAGTAATCATGTGTGGCTGGAACGCTGTTCTGGGATCAGTTTTGTGGTGATTCGATCTTTGAAGGATCTTATTAATTCCATCGGTATTACTCGAGGGGCATTGTTTGGAGATAGGTCTGTCTCTGCCCTCTAAGATTCTTCTCGCATTGGGGCATCCACACTGTAATCCCTTTCCGCAATTTCACTTTTATTTCCTTTATAACACCTTCTATCTAATTCCTTTCACTTATCACCTTTCTATTCTTCGCTCTGTAATTGTGTTCTGTAGGAACTATTTCCCTTTCTTTATTTTCAATCGTTTCTTCAATTTTGCCGAATGCTCTTTCATTCCCAAAGTCACGCAAGCTACTACAGCTTCTCCTTTCTCTTCTAGGCATTTCTTCTTACCCATTTCGCACTTGTTGTGTGTCTCAGGTTTTGGACGTCTGTATTCCCTTCTGCCTACTTCATTTGCTGCGTTTTATATTTTCGTCTTTCATAAAATAAATTTAATATTTCGCGTGTTATAGAAAGATTTCTGATGGGCCTTGTTCATTCGTCTGTTAGTTCCTCTTGCGCTTTCTGTATTTCATTTCTCAAAACCAACAATTCATCATATATTTTTCCACCTACTTATCAGCAGCTGCTTGGTGCTCCTCTTGAAACTCTCGTCTAGTTCTGGTTGATTTAACCTATCTACATTTCTACTCCTTAAGATCCTTTGCATTTTCTTCAGCTGTAAATCCACATCCACAAATGGTTCAAATGGCTGTGAGCACTATGGGACTTAACTTCTGACATCATCAGTCCCCAAGAATGTAGAACTACTTAAACTTAACTAACCTAAGGACATCACACACATCCATGCCCGAGGCAGGATTCGAACCTGCGACCGTAGCGGTAGCGCGGTTCCAGACTGTAGTACCTAGAACCGCTCGGCCACTCTGGTCGGCCCACATCCACATTTCATACGTAATAACTTATGGTTAGAATCTAGAGCTGCTATTTTCCAGTTTAAGATCTGGATTCTATGTCTCTGTGTTAGTGTTATGTAGTGTATCTGAAACCTTCCAGTGTTACCCATTTCTTCTCCATGTAAAACGTTGTTTCATAATTCTTCTACCAAGTGTTTGCAATGATTAAATTGTGCTCTTGCACAATTCTGCCAAGCCGGCCGAAGTGGCCGAGCGGTTCTAGGCGCTACAGTCACGAACAGCGCGACCGCCACGGTCGTAGGTTCGAATCCTGCCTGGGGCATGGATGTATGTGATGTCCTTAGGTTAGTTAGGTTTAAGTAGTTCTAAGTCTAGGGGACTGATGACCTCAGAAGTTAAGTCCCATAGTGCTCAGAACCATTTGAACCATTTTGAACAGTTCTACCAAGTCGCTTCCCCTTTCACACCCTGTCCATATTCCCCTACAATTTTCCTTAGCTTGTTTTCCCTACAATCGAATTCCAGTCCCCAATATCATATGAATTTCCCTCTCCCTTGACGAACAAGAGCTCCCACATTATACTCTCCAACGCACAGAACGCCAACTTCCAGATGACAACACTCTCTGGAGTAGCCCTCCTCGCTCTTCCCTCCCTTGCGATGCGAATGCAAGACTACTTTGCCTCAGAAATATTTTACCCAGGCAGATGCAGACATCATTAAAGCTTACAGCGGAGTTAAATTGTCCGCGGGAAATATGGCTATAGTCTCCTATTGCTTTCAGTCGTCCACAATCGCAACACAGCAAAACCTGGGTTAATGACGCAAGACGATTTCAGAGTAATCCCCCGCAACTACTGAAAAGGCTGTTGCCCGTCAGAATCCAAATGTTAGTCTGATTGCTATGCAGATGCGCCTCCGAAGTGTCTGCACCTACAAGACAGCCTCCATATCGGTGACGTAAGCAGGGTGCTCCACCCTGCCGCCGGCCGAGCGGTTCTAGGCGCTTCAGTCTGGAACCGCGCGACCGCTACGATCGCAGGCTCGAATCCTGCCTCGGGCATGGATGTGTGTGATGTCCTTAGGTTAGCTAGGTTTAAGTAGTTCTAAGTTGTAGGGGACTGATGACCTCAGATGTTAAGTCCTACAGTGCTCAGAGCCATCTGAATCATTGAATTTTCCACCCTGTCAAGGTTCATGGTTCCTGGGAGGCATTTAGAATGAAGTACCCTTATTTCGTAGTTTGATAGATCATGACTGATCAGTTATGAAATTCTCCTTATTTAAACAGTAACAGTAACCTTCTTATCGAATTTCCAAATCAAAGGATATACCAGCAGCCTCAGTAATAGTAGTAATGCAGCTTCTGTGGTGATCGTTCTCTTCTTATGACCGTAACAGATTTCGAAGTTTTAGCAATAATCCACTATTACTACAAGTTCACTGTCGATCCAAAATTTTTTGCAGCTGTGGGCCAATTATTCCAAGACTACTCTACTTCTCTGCTAGGTTCCTTTCCAGCTGTTAGCACCGACCAGCAAAAGAAGGTAGTCAGCTTTTCCTGTTGTCCCCAGAGAAGCTGCCTCCTCTCATAACGTTTCCAAGAGAGATTTCAAGTTAATGCCTCATATGAAGAGCGCAAACAAGGGCACATGTGTCTAGCTCTTCGTTATTACTTTGTTCATCTAACGCCTCTGGAGATGGCAGACTGACAAACCAATTCTTGCCAGTCGCGAGGAGTGGCAGCACGGTTAGAGGCGCCATGTCACGGATTGCGCGGCCCTCGCGCCGGAGGTGCCAGTCCTCCCTCGGGCATGGGTGTGTGTGTTGTTCTTAGCATAAGTTAGTTTAAGTAGTGTATAAATATAGGGACCGATGACCTCAGCAGTTTGGTGCAATAGGAATTCACACACATTGTTTTGATTCTTGCCATAATTTTTCAAACAGTTATTACCGGCCCCGAATACTGTATCTCAAGTGACAGCTAACGTGAAGGGAACTCGCTTGTAGTGGTAGAAGGTGCTCTCTACCATGCACCGTACTGAGGCTTGCGGATTATGCATGTAGACGTGTATGTTTAACGACAAACGCCACCGTAGGTTCTCGAAAGCACCACTGAAACATCCCCATAGAAAAAATTTTTATAAATGACCATGCTGGTAAACCTCTTACGTTATTTGATTTTCAAACAGCCGAACAAAACTGAACGTAAACAGACATTTCTCCCTTTACTTATTCTTATCAACACTAAACTGACACGCAATATTTTTACCGCAGCGCAGTTTGACTTTCAATAATTCCTACAAAAGAATGGCCCTGACTAACAATAACCTATACCTTTCATGAATCACTTACCTCACAAAAATATTCGTTATTCGAACTACTGCAACACAGCAGCGCCAATACAGCCTGCTAAATGAAATATTCTAACTACTGAAGGCACTAACTACTGATAGGCATAACTAGCAAATGAAAGATTTTGATAGAGAACAAACAATGTATTTACCTTAATAGTGTTCAAAAGTCATTATATATATATATATATATATATATATATATATATATATATATATATATATCAGTTCATGACATCCAGTCTTACAAATTTCCCTTTTCTGAAGGACACACGTCCAGATCGTCCGCTCTCAAAACGCTGCCATCTCTCTCCCCACATCCACCACTGCTGGCGGCTCACCTCCAACTTCACAACGCTACGCGCTGTTCATATCCAACTGCCCAACACTACAATAGCGAATATTCCAACAATGCAAACCAGCCACAGACTGCACACAGCACAGTCAGTGATTTTCATACAGAGAGCTACGTGGCGTTACCAACATAAAAACCTAAATAGCCTACTTACACCACATGTACCTGCCGGGACTATGTTTCCTTTTAACTGACACGGCCAAAAATTCAGTTATTACTGTGCAGTGTAAACGTTACGTTGTTAGCAGTTCGGAACACTGGATGAGTGTTAAACATCCACTTTGAAATGTTTCCTCTTTTATAACTGTCTTCTTTCCTCAATGAAAGCAAAGAACATTTTTCAGCACGGACAATCCTTCTTGGTTCAGCAACTACTTTCACAAATGCTTCGTAATTAAAAAGTGCTGTTCTCATCGCGAAGTTTCTCATTTAGGTGAGGAGAAAGCCCGCCACAATAATAAAGATGAAGAATGCTCCCAGTCAGAACATTTGGGCAGATAACGTCTGCCATTATTCTCATGACACATTCCGATATCAGACGTATTGTACGCACGTGTGACGTAATGAACCTCCGTTGGTTTTGAGCAAACAAAAACGAATGGCACAATGTACACAAACTCGCACTGTTTGTGGAGGCAATTTACAGCTGAATTGTTGGCTCCAGCGAGTGTTCTGCAAGAGCGAATGAGCTTGCCCTCTCTTTTGTCCTTATGAGTTCGCGACCTTGTGTGTGTGCGTGTGTGTGTGTGTGTATGTGTGTGTGTGTTTGTTGTACACGGTTGAAGGGGGGGGGGGCAGTGTAGTGTCGCACATTTAGCTGATAAAAGGCACTTTGTATACATAGAGCTGTTCAGAAGCACTGCTATTGCAATCGCCGAAAATACAGACGATGGTATGTGAAAAATGTAGAATTTCACTGGCCGGAAGTTAAACAGATTGGCAATTCCGTAAATTCAATTGCTTGCTATGACAACGTGCTCATCTGTTGTGAGAACTTTCTGAATGATATTACTAATCAACATGTTTCATCATTTAAAAATCATAGCATTTGTTTACTGTGGTCTGTTAATCGTTATGGCCCTAGATCTTCTTTTTTGTTATGAAACGTAGTAGCTTTGACATCAAAGAACAAAAACTACTACTTCCACTCGGGCTATTCGGTTGGAACAAATGCTTTATTCTTCCCCACTGATTAGTTTTGACTGTACATCATTGTCAGCGTACGTATAATGCATCAACGAAAACGAAACTGTTCAGTCGCTTTGTTAATAGTCTTCACGTTTTTAGGAAATACGGCTAAGTTGGCAGGGACACAACTTGTATATGTGAAGATTTTCGTAGTGTGTCGATGCAATGAAATCTTCTCCGGGTAGTCATCGCATCAGTTCGCATTGTCTCGGTGTCGTTTCGGAAAAGTAAGTTGTCTCTCACCAACTGGGGATGAAATGCGTGTGTCTAGTAGCCCGGGGCAAGCTAGAGCACGGATTTCTTTCATGTTACTCAGATCAGATGGTCTATTTTAACGTGTGTTACGTTGAGGAGTAGTTATCATATGGTAAATTATAGATTGCAGCAATCAGTCATCTTTTTAAATTTTATTATGCAGATCTAGATTTCGGCTAGAAGCTAGCCATTCTCAATGCACAGTTCAATGAGCTGTGGATGAAGCCCGGACAACAGGGAATTACATGTACTGAGCGAAAATAATAGTGCACTGAGAATGGCTAACTTCTGCACAATTAAATTTAAAAATTGCTGCAATCTATTATTTACAAGTCAATATAACAGTCGCTGAGTGCAACAACTTTCTGAATGGAAGGTAACCTAATGAGTTACCATATTGTTCACGTGTGTGTATGAAATACGACATTGCTATCACCTGACAAGCATGATATACGCTGCGATCAAGGGATGATTTTAACAATATTGAGTAGAATTTGTGTCTGGAGTACTATCATTGCAACAGTCTCGAGGTAATGGTGTTAACAGTAGGAAACCAAGTGGGTCCTAATTTGTAGCAAACGCAGGGGAGATCAGGAAACAACATATTTATGTAGTTCTGCCAGTGTTGCGAGTGCCGTGGAACAATTTTCCCCTATTCCGAAAAGAATCATCAAAAGAGGGATGCAATACTCAGGACAAGGACGATGTATTAGGGCTGCTACTTGCACGAGTAATCGAGAGTTACGCGAATTTCAAGCAGCTAAGCAAAATATTCGACGAACGGAACGAGGAATTCAACGAATCGAACGAAATTAATTCATAAACTGCCCGTTCCACAGCATCACTGAAGGACCATATTAAGCATGTGGAAGAAGTTTAAAAAAAATGGATAATTTGTCAGCACTAACTGATGCCAGGTACGAACAAACATCCCAGGATATCAGCGAAATAAAACATGATATCTGCTCATGTTTACATTGCGAGCAACAGGCTATTGGGCGTGTTAATGACGTAGCAGACGATGTTAGTAGCCTCAGACATTTCACAAACGATGCCGTTATCTACAACATAGTACAATCTGAAAATAAGTTGCACAAGTATTGAGGCAAACCTTGATAAAATTTCCTAAAAATGGCAACTTCCTTTAATTCTTAATACATGTAAAATGGAACACTTCACGAAATGCAAAAAAATAGTATCCTATGACTGCAATTTCAATGAGTTACAACTGGAATTAATCATCTCTTACAATTCGTATTTGTATTAAATTTCTTTCACGACCAGGCTTCGAACTAGCTACCTGGAAAGTACCGCCATCTCATAACGAAATGGGTGTTAGCTGCCGTGTGTAAGGCATTTCGTTCGCCTCACTGCAGGGAACGTCAGAAACAGCAACGGAAATGCTCAGTGTAACCCAAATTGTCGTCAATCTTTGTGAAGACAGCATTGCGCTTTGTATCTTATCAACAACTCGACGCTGAGGAGGAAGGAGAATAGTTTTCAGGGTAAGTAAAAACCCTGCGTTTACATAAAATGCTGTACACGATCTCTTCTATTATTTGCTAATCATTTTGATTACAATATATGTTCCATAGCTCCTTTTGTGACTCACTGGTAAATATTCATTGCTAGCTTACTGTCGAGAAGGTAACTATTATTCTCATGGGGTAGTTGGAATGCACTGTTTCTGTGACGTCTATGGGGGGAACCATAAAGAAGTCTGTGTGCCGGATAGTTGGACACAGTACTTCATATGTTTAACCATGCGCTAGTCGCATTTAGAAAGGTGGAAATTACTTTCTATGTCTAATGAATGACTCGTGCGTGAGTCAAAAGCATGATATTACGCAGTTTCCCAATGACGTTTTTCATGATGTACTTGACGGTGGAGGATTACATTTTCTTTTAGGACTGCGGTTTTTATTGATCGGTTTAAAATAATTCTTTGCTGAATTTTCGGATGGTCGAAGTGTGATACATGCTACGTCAAAAAAGGGAGAGAGTATCATTTGAGTTACTATTCGTTGCAAATGTCTCTGACTGTCAATTTTCAGGTCGCTCTTGATGGCCGCACACGCGGTTTTGTTGGCCGTGTGCTGTTGCTGAAACGCAGTCCCTGTCTTCGCGTGACATGCTGGCCTCCGGCCGCCGTTCTCCGAGAATTTCACGTGAGATCCAGCAGAGTGATAAAAGTAACAGGACACGTGAACTGTGTTAGGAATAAGAAATTGTGGAACGCTCGCGGCCTTGAAAGTCGTGTATTTTTCTGCATTTACTGCGATATGGGCGTACCGCGCAAAAGTAAGAATTTGTAATGATATGTATTCAAAGAACAATCAGTACAGGATTATGGATAAAATATGTAAAGAAGCAGTCAAAATTCTTCATTCACAACTGCGAACACTTTCACAGATTATTGGTAGTGTTATTATTCCCTTACAGTCATCCATATGGGATAAGATAGACATGGAAATAACGTGCCGCATTATTATGTTCTTATCCATTTTGCTTCATTATGCGCCAGAACTTTATGGATTTTACATCTAGTGAATGAGAAATGCAACACAATCGAATTGGATCTCTGTTCCATTAGGCACTAAACTCGAACGGTGCTTTTTACAAGAGGAGACAATGAGAAACAAAAGACTATTTCGGCTCCAAATTCATCAACACTTACTTTAACATTACGCTCACTGTATTATATACCTTTGGCCATCGCTAAGCAGAAGAAAATCAACTATGCAAGGAATCAGTGCGAGTGACCGACGAAATTTACCGTAACGTCGCCTTTTTATGAAGGGGAAGTCAAAACAGAAACTGTTTCTAGCACACAATCAACGAAATGACTGCATTTTTTTCAGCGCCAGCCAGTACTGGTATTGTGGGAAGAATCGCCCAGCAGAGTTCCCAGGCAGTACATCTAACACAAACAAGTTTCCACTTAAAAAAGACATTACAGTATGCACAAAAAGTAGATCAATTATCAGAATGACTCTTGAAGTGACTGAGAATGACGTACTCAGCATAACGGTAATCGATATTGTTGTTATGGTGAAACTTTCTGGCAGATTATAACTGTGTGCCGGACCGAGACTCGAACTCAGGACCTTTGCCTTCCGCAAGTGCTCTGCCTACTGAGTGTCGCAAGCACGACTCACAACGCGTCCTCATAACTTCAGTTCTGTCAGTACCTCGTCTGCTCCTTCCAAGCGTTGGAGGTATTTGACTAAAAACTAAACATAAATGCAAATATGATAATAAAACAACTAAAAGAGAATACCTCCAGTGGACACAGGTTCCTTTCTTTGTCATAATACATTACAAACAAACTGTTACACTGACTAAACAAAGACAGCGTCTATAAACTACTACGTTTATATACGTCTAGAAACTTGACAGAGACGGCCGAAGTGGCCGAGCGGTTCTAGGCGCTTCAGTCTGGAACCGCGCGACCGCTACGGTCGCAGGTTCGAATCCTGCCTTGGGCATGGATGTGTGTGATGTCCTTAAGTTAGTTAGGTTTAAGTAGTTCTAAGTTCTATGGGACTGATGACCTCAGATGTTAAGTCCCATAGTGCTCAGAGCCATTTGAAACTTGACAGATAGGGAAATATGTATTCTAATGTAGGTATCCATCAACTCAACCTCATATCTCTACAATGTTTTTAGGCGGTATTGTCTTTCCATATGTTCTTCGGCCTTTGAAAGTCCTCCTGCTTAGCTGGGTGGTAACGTGCTCGCCTCCGATGCAAGTTGGCCCGTGTTCGATTCCCGCCCGGGTTGGAGATTTTCTCCGCTCGGGAACTGGGTGTTGTGTTGCCATATCACTTCATCCTCATCACCGGCGCACAAGTCGCCCAGTGTGGCGTCGAATGAAATAAGTCTTGCACTTGGCGGCCGAACTTCCCTGAATAGGGGGCCCCCGGCAACCGATGCCATACGCTCATTTCCATTTCTCCCACTAGAGCCTCGTGTATATAACAGTGATCTCCTAACGTTAATTTACGTCATAAGCTGTTGCTGTGTTGCAGAATGCGCAAATTGGCTTCGAATTTTACGGAGTGATTGCTCTCGGTTAGAAAGTGTTTGAGGAAGTGTTATGTAACTTTTCACTCTTTAGAGCCCTTATATATTCTGTGTACCTTCTTCGCCCCATGTATTGAGATTGACAGGAGTTGCGCATGAGTCGATATATCTCTGAATTGCTAAATTTCTATGGAATTCTACTACCTTATCTAACAAATGGTGTAAGTCAGCCACAATACAAATGCACCTGGGAATGAGAGCGCTTCTGTCGGCTTATCGTGAGTTTTTATCGTGATATTTCACGAGGACACGGTAAACCACTTGACAGTATACGCACAACTGTCCTGACAGCATTTACAGTGCAATGCTTTTTCCTTAGTCGCCACTGAACTTGTTTACTGTAACGTCACAGCGTGTTTCCTGTAACGGCCACGTGAGATCGAGTGCAATAGTATCGTCGACTGAAATCAAACTTGCGCTTGGCGGCTGAACTTCCCCGGATAGGGGCCTCCCGGCCAACGACGCCATACGCTCATTCCTATTTTCGGACTTCAAAACAGGTTCTGTTTTAGTGTACGCTCTTTGTATTTAGTACTTTCCACACACCGTGTTTGTTTGAATAGCATGACTGTTTGTCTGTGACGTGCTACAACAAATAAAGGAGCCTGTGACCACAGGAGGCATTTTGTGTTAGTTGTTTCCTTTTTAGGTTTACATTTACGTTTGATTTCTAGTCGTAACCTCCACTTAGCCAAGTTCATAAATAGTGTTTTGTTTCTCCACAGACAGCTTCACAGGTTTCTCCAAATTAGTAACACAACAACCACAAATAAATCCTCCTGATGATGGAGATTTAAACCTTTGAAACGCATTGTCGGTGTAAGTAAACTTGTTGTTTCATTCAAGTTGTAGGTGAAGTCAGATACTGGAACTTTTTCAACAAGTAACTAAGGTTTCGTTGGTTGTAGGTGTTGGCATAAGAGCGTAAAAAAAAAGATAAAAAACAATTTAGAGGCGTTGAAGACGCAAGCCATTGTGTATGGAAGATAGCACGCCATGGCCAAGAGGTTAGAGACCGCAACTTCTTGTTCCTCCCACGGGCGCCATGATCTGCCTCAGCAGCTAGACCAGGGGTCTCCAAACTACGGCCCGCGGGCCGCAACCGGCCCGCGAGAGCCGGCAAACCGGCCCGTGTTAGCTGGCCGGACATCCCCCGTATCCGGCCCGCCAAATATTTGAGGTGGTACCTATACAGCCAACAATTGAGTTTCGAGGCCTATCGCGACCAATACACCGCGACATTGGCTCCGCTGCTCGCTACAAGACTACATAACTAAACTTCTTGAAGTAACAATGCGTTGACATACTCTACCTCTGTTACGTCTTGCAGTAATAGTGTTGCTAACAATGATTTTGAGATTTCGTTAACTTTGCAGGACGCTTTCGTGAAGACTGTGCAGTGACATACTTTTTTGTCGGTGAAATTCGCCATAATAAAATACGCCTGAATTTCGGTCAGGTACGTCCACCAATCAAAATTATGTAATTAAATAAAAATCGTAGTTCGTTTCAGTGATAGCTAGTCCCACAACCTTAGATTTTTGCGATTTCATCCTTCCTTTAGTCTTACATTATGGTGATCACGGAGTGCTAGGGTGCTTTAATCCCACTAGGTAGATCTTGGCCCTTATGACTTCGTGGAGGAGTCAATGTGGCCCGCGGACTAAAATGTTTGGAGACCCCTGAGCTAGACTACTGGAGGTAGGGGGACTCCACAGTTACGCTGCAGCCACTGTTAGCTGCTGCATCACACACTTCTTCGTCTCGAATTCCTAAGTGTCGCGGCACGCTGTAGATTAAACGGCTCCTTCCCAAGACGCTTACTTTTGGAGAGTGGCGGAAGTCGAACTCGTCGCGAGAGCCAAGTAGAGGAAATCGTAGGCCAACCGTGAGGCTACACCTCTCTAGCAGGAAGACGGATGTGACGAAGCATCGACTTGTTGCGGAATGGGTGGAAACGCGCAACAGCTGGGCGCGTTGCTGCCCTACAGGCTAGTAGCTCGGCGCAGCAGAGCACACAGCAGACGGGGTCGTCCCATCTGCGCGATGCTATCTCGCCGGCAGCCGGCGCTTTCGCCACCGGCTTCACACGCGCCTCTTCCCGCCGGCTTTCCACACCGGCTCTATCGTCTGTGAACATCGTCTGCTGCCCGCCTCTTGAGACTGCACCTCTTCCGGGCCCGTGACGTCCCGTGCGAGAAACCGCGATTCCGCTAAAGTTAACATGAACTCTGCTCTTTTTCTGCTTAATTAGCCATTTCAGTCTTCTAAGGAGACCACCAATGACTGGATTTTTGTAATTTTATATATTTATGGTACGTGTAGTAGGAACTAAAATATCAATAACCCAAAGCAGATACGTGCAGTTCTCAAAGATACTACACTCATGCTCATAAATTAAGGATAATTGCAGAATGTGGTGCCACACAATGTGGCACTATACAAAACTGGCGCTAATAGCATAGGCACATAGGGAACACACACGACACAGATCTGTTCCGCGGTATTGGTGATAAGTTGAGAAAACCACCCCGAAACATATGTGCTACAAGACGCCACTGTTTCCTGCGCATGTACCCCGACATCAGTATGGGATATGATCACCATGCACATGTACACAGGCCGCACAACGGGTTGGCATACTCTGGATCAGGTGGTCGGGCAGCTGCTGCACCAGTGCCTGTCGGAGCTCCTGAAGTGTCGTAGGGGTTTGAAGCCGTGCAGCGACGAGAGCATTCCAGACATACTCGATGGGGTTTAGGTCTGGAGAAAAGGCGGCCACTCCATTCGCCTGATATCTTCTGTTTCAAGGTACTCCTCCACAATGGCAGTTCGGTGGGGCCGTGCGTTATTATCCATCAGGAGGAAGGTGAAACCCACTGCACCCCTGAAAAGGCGGACATATTGGTGCAAAATGACATCCCGATATACCTGACCTATTACAGTTCCTCTGTCAAAGACATGCAGAGGTGTACGTGCACCAATCATAATACCACCCCACATCATCAAACCACGACCTCCATACAGGTCCCTTTCAAGGACATTAAGGGCTTGGTATCTGGTTCCCAGTTCACGCCAGATGAAAACCCGGCGAGAATCACTGTTCATACTATACCTGGGTCATCCGTGAACATAACCGGGGACGACTGTTCCAATGACCATGTACTGTGTTCTTGACACCAGACTTTACAGGCTCTCCTGTGACCAGGGGTCAGTGAATGCACCTTGCAGGTCTATGGGCCAATAAACCATGTCTGGAGGCAACTGTTCCAGTGGCTGCAGTAACGTCCTGAACAAAGCTACCTGGAGTACTCCATGGCCGGCTGCGTGCACTGATATCGGTCTACTTGTGGTGTTGTACAATGTATACGTCCCGTACTGTAGCGCCTGGACACGTTTCCTGCCTTCTGGAATCGTTGCCATAATGCTTTTTTCACCAACTGTGACATAATCGCGTGTGGCACACGGGGGCCCGTGCTATGACCTGCTGTGTTTGACCAGCCTCCAGTCGCCCTAGTATTCTACCCCTCATAACGTTATCAATGTGTGTTCTTTGAGCCATTTTCAACACACAGTCACCATTAGCACGTCTGAAAACCCTGCACACTTCCTCGCTGCATGGTACTCTGACACCTACCAACAAACCTCTGCATTTGTGGACTGCTGGCAGCACCACTGTGCGACGTTCGCAGGTCAAATGCACCGCATGGTCCTACCCAGAGGTGATTTAAACCCGCAAACCGACCACCAGAGCGTTGTTTCACAATGTACCAGCATTATCCTTAATTTATGAGCATGAGTGTGGAAGAAGCCATCGCTGAAGATTTCTGAGTAATTTTCAAGCATAGGAATTTCACAGCCAACCGGTTGCAAATAACTGTTTGGTACAATTGACCTAGGTTTCGACATTTAGCAAAATAAAATAGGTTCCAGCCTTGTCACGTATGCTTCGCTGGGAATAACATCTGTCAGCTGTTGTTCCTAGCTAGCAATACGTGACAAGGCTGGAACCTATTTTATTGTATTTTTGTTTTGAGCATATTTGCTCTAAATTCTGAGCATTGCTTTCTTGCAATGTAATTTTACGCTTTCTCAAAATTTCATTCTGATGAAGACACCCCAAGTAGGTGCGGAAACATGGGACACTTGTACCAAACAGTTATTTGCAACCGGTTGGCTGTAAAATTTCTATGTTTGAAAACTGTATGCTGTTACTGAGAAACAACTACGTTTAAAACTGTAAGATAACTGAGCAACTTTGATTCATTAAGTAAATGTAGATGTTTCGCGAAGGCCGCGTGGCTCACTTGGTAGCGTTGGAGTATGGGTAATCAAATCTTGCCAACGTCTTTTTTCGTTTTATTTATTTTGCCTTTAGTTCAGATACCTACATCATTTAAATATACAATTCACCGAATACATGCTGATTGACATATTTTAATGAAGTTTTAATTTTAATGAAAAACATACATATTCTTCTTTTACACGTATTCTTAATTATCGATATTATATAAGAAATTGTTAATAGATTCGAAAAGTTTCTATAACTGAAACAATGTTCGTTAAGAATCATTTAAAAACAATCTATAACAAAGAATCAAGTTATATTTGCAATGCATGTGAAACTAAAGGCGTGCATTTTCCATAAAACAAGGTGACTTGATATGTGTTAATTACCATATATTTGATGAATTTTATATTTAAATGATGCAGGTATTTAAATAGTAGGGAAAAAATAAGACGAAAAGGAGACGATAGCAAGACCTGAACCAGCGATCCATAGATTACCCAATTAGCATCCTCTAACCCTTCCGAGTGAGCCACTAAGTCCCTCGTAAAAGAATTAAAGTTACTCAAAAATCTTCAAAGCTGATTTCCTCGAGAACTTTTGAGAATTGCATCGAACTGCTTTGGAATATTGATATTTGAGTTATGAACTATACTCGCCACAAATATAAAAATCACAAAAATCCAAGTGTCTGGTAGTGTCTTTGTTAGCCTTTCAGTCACAGTTCACTAAGATGGACAAGATTCTCGGGAACCGCAAACTCCATCACTGTCTTAACCAAGCTATAGTTAGTCTCTGTATGTCCATCTTTTTAGAGTCGGTTGAGGGACTCGGTTGTTTGATAGAGGACATCAAGTTAAACACCTTACAACCGTAAAGTTTCCAACCTTATTTTCTTAGGCAAGCACTTTCAGCGTTTTACTATGCCATCTTCAGACCCCTGACCGAGGTGTAGGATCACAACCGAGGTATATCATTCCTATGAATCAGTCAGGGTCCTGAAGATGACGTAGTAAAACACTGAAACAGGTAGCCAAATAAAATAAGGCTGGAAACCTGACGGCTGTAAGGTGTTTAATTTTGTATCCTCTAAACTATTACCATTCTTTTGTATTCTTTATTATGCTTTCTGAAAGATTACAAAAAGCCTTTTGTAATGTAATAACGTACTTTTCGACTGTCTCCCCACCCGTAATTTAGAGAGACCGTCGAGGGCATCTCCACGTGTATATCTCCCAGGACAGCCAACTGTTCAAAAATGGCTCTGACCACTATGGGACTTAACTGCTGTGATCATCAGTCCCCTAGAACTTAGAACTACTTAAACCTAACTAACCTAAGGACATCACACACATCCATGCCCGAGGCAGGATTCGAACCTGTGACCGTAGCAGTCGCGCGGTTCCGGACTGTAGCGCCTAGAACCGCTCGTCCACTCCGACCGGCACAGCCAACTGTTGATCACATCTATACCCTAAAACAAATCGTAGAGCAGAGGATAGAATTCGGGATTGGCATGCATCACCTCTTGATAGAATTTAAAGCAGCGTATGACAATATAGACAGAGAGCAACATTTATCATGCTATGGTTGAGGTGGGAATCCCTAGAAAATTGGAAATTCTAGTGAGAACGACAATGCGCGAGAGATTAGGAGCATAAGAATGGGGAAAATGTCGTCTGATACACTAGACATCGTAAACTAGGTTAGGCAAGGAGACGCGATATTCTGCCTCCTTTTTAATGCTGCCCTGGAGCAGATGGAAAGAGATGCAAATCTTTTGAGCAAGGGGACGCTCTTGCATAAATCAGTGCAGATATTTGCTTTTGCGGATGTCAAAGGTATAGTGCCAAGAATCCGAAAAGCATTGGAAAAGACATGTATCATCCTTGAAAAGGTTACCAGGAATATGGGATTAAACGTCAACCAGCAGAAAACATATGGCTGCCCAAAAGACACGCAGGGAGAACGTGCCAGCCTCTGTGATAGTGGCAAACTATACCGGTGCCTTTGGGAGAGACGCGTAGGGCTCTACAGTCACCTACTCAAATGACGCTTCCTATGAAATCAGAGACTAATAACAGCCAGTACAGCCTATTTTATTGTAATAAGACTCTTATCATAAATGCTCCTGACCCGTACCACCAAGTTACTCGTCTGCAAACACTTACAACACCAACGCTCACATATGTCTCCGAAACTTGGATCCTAACAGCAAAAGACATCGAAACTCTGCACACATTCGAAAGAAAGATTCTTTGAAGAATCATAAGCCCAGTTTGTGAAAGACGAATAAGAAGTAAATGATAAAATGGTAAGTCATACATCATTCATAAGGAGCCACCTTTCAGAAGAATAATGAAATTATCCATACTGAGGTTGGCTGGACACGTAGCAGGGATGAGTCATACAGAAGTACCCAAAACGATACTTCAAGAAAATCTAGGAGCACTGAGACGGGGTGGTCGGCCGAGAATCACAAGGAAGGATGAAGTCATTGTGGATTTCCAGAGAATGGGTTGTAGAAATTGGAAAGCCCCAGGAACGGACCGAGACTAATGGTGGAAAATTGTGATCAGGTCAAAGAAGAAGACTTGGAATGTCAACCACATGTTTTTGAAAGGAAAATATATGGGGCAGTCCAGTAGCCAGGTACTGGTTTATGGAGAAGAGGGCAAAAATTCAGAGCTGGAACAGCTACACAGAGAACTAAATACTGTGGGACTGATAAAGGCTGGATGATAAAATGGGTTGACCATGTAAAAAAGATGAAAGGTGACTGAAGACTGCAATGGATGTGGTCCACCAGAGAGAAGACCAGTACTCAGACCTAGAAATAGATGCCTAGTTCGAATGAGAGACCTACAGCGACTGGGAAAATGGGAAAACGTGTTGAAAATCTCACAGAATATAAAGATCAAGGTGAAGATACGGGGCAGGCCACAGGCCTAGTACTTTGAAGTGATGATGACTAATACAGTAAGCGCTGTGCGAGAAGGTGATGTTGACAATAGGATGTAACGAGCACAATAGTGCTAGTAATGTAAACGTTTTCTGTCTCGGCCACAAATTTTTTTCAGTAATATGTGACCAATTTCAGTACCTGTTACGCCATCAAGAAACATAAAATATGAGTCTGCTGGCTTCTTCAAGAGTCCACTGGTGTCTCTGGATGGCTGAACTCTGTCTAAAGATAGCGTCGCGTTCGCTTATAAAAGGTTATTTTCCATAGATTTTCCAGAGAAGTGGAGCTAATGGGGAGAAGTCTCCATGCTGCCTTTGGGAGGCCGTCATAATTGGGTAAACACTGAGGGCCGATAGTGAAAGAGAGCAGGAATCCAAAATATTATTGCTGTTGTGCCGACTCCGTTATTTGCTGGTGGTTGTTTACGTTTCTTGCTTGAGGTGGCTGGGTGTTTACTTCCTTGTCTGCGTGTAGCCACTAAGATGGAAGGCTGTACAGGTCATCTCTACTGAAACTCCACTCACTCTTTGATATTTCAACTGCTTCAGCGGACTTCCCATTTGTAAATGTTACTTTTTTTGTCCAGCACTCGTGCGTTCTCAAAATCCATAACCTGGCCACATTCTTGCCCGGCTGTGAATAGCACGTCATTGTGAACCACAGTATCACAAGCAGCAGTCCGTGCCTTGTGCTGATCACTGCTTTCACTTCCTGCTTGTGAGATCGGATGCGGTCAAGTTTAGCCTCGAGTTCCGATTGCTCTTCATGTTGGCAACCCTTCAGATGGCTGTCAGCTCGTTTGTTGCCCAGATGTAAACAGCAAACTTTGGTCTTGCTCTCTAAAGTGGTTCTTTTTCTCCATCGCCGCGAAATTTTCTGGGACGCCTGCAAATGTTGTCAGTAAGTTACTTCCATGCGAAATAATGGCTCATAACGCTAGTGGTGGGCTCCCACTTGCTAGCTATCGGGCTCTTATCGCTGGCTGTATGCATGAGTAAGTTTCCCAAGTATGTGTAAATCCATCTTAAGAGCAGACAAATTGTATATATAAAGGTACAGCTGGTTCCCGTTTTCCAAAGCTATCACAGTGGTTCCCAAACAGGGGGTTATTACTCCCAGAGGGGTGAACTGAAATTTTATGCCGGCCACTGTGGCCGAGCGGTTCTAGGCGCTTCAGTCCGGAACCGCGCTGCTGCTACGGTCGCAGGTTCGAATCCTGCCTCGGGCATGGATGTGTGTGATGTCCTTAGGTTAGTTAGGTTTAAGTAGTTCTAAGTCTAGGGGACTGATGACCTTAGAGCCATTTGAACCATTTTTTTGAAATTTTCTAAGGGCTAAAAACAGTAGGGTTCGATTGTGTTTCGGTCACTAGACTAAATTATTTCTAAACATCATTACTATTATCACTATTTCATAAGACTAATACTGATCAGGTAAGTTTTCAAGAGACACGATATGGTAAAGGTTACATCCTCCTCACATAGCCCATCCTCCACACACACACACTTTGTACCATGCATATATGACAGTTAGATTGAGGTATGTGCATCACATATGCTTGCAGATTTCTTGAAATTACTGCAAACAGTCGTCTTTTGTTATGTTCTTGAATTATTTTACCATCCCATTACCGGTTTCCAGCCGCCTAGTGATTCATCATGAGTTGGTACATATTTATTGATTGTCTGCGGCAGTGTGGAAGTCGTGCGGAGCCGTTAGTATTCGTTGGTTGGGTGTTGGTGTACACACTATTCTGGAAAACATAATCAATGTATTCTAGTGAAGTGAACTATGCTCCACTTTACACACTTAGCCACAGGTAACACGTTCCACCTGTGGTAAAGTGTTTGAAGTGGAAGCGGTCTAAGGCGCTGCAGTCATAGACTGTAGGGCAGGTTTCGGCGGAGGTTCGAGTCCTCCCTCGGGTATGGGTGTTTGTGTTTGTCCTTAGGGTAATTTAGGTTAAGTAGTGTGTAAGCTTAGGGACTGATAACCTTAACAGTTAAGTCCTATAAGATTTCACACACATTTGAACTTTTTTTTTTTTTTTTTTTTTTTTTTTTTTTTCAGTACAGTTCACGCTTCCTCAGCCTCCAAAAGATAATTTCTGCCAGCGAAAAACTTGTGCTCTTCATGAGGAACGTTCCCCACGGGCCTCTTCCTACTTTTCAGCGATCACACTCGTAGATTTAACACAAAACTTGATGGCATAACATTGCTCTAAATTCCGCTGTTCCTTTTGGGAAAGACTCAACAAAAACACAGCTTCACTGATGGCGCTGTCAGCAATCACGTGATAGCTGTACAGTGCTGGAAACTCGGATTGAGGATCTGGAAGAGAAGAACACACATCGGTCTATACAAGTAGAACAACACAGCATTGCCAGATCGCCTGCAGTGTTTGCAGCTTCATTACTTGTCTCACACACCTTGTATAATGGAAATTGCTAATGTCCTTTGTTTTTGTTTCATGCAGTTGTGGCATCGAGTGGTACGAAATGTTGTGGGCTCGTAGCGAAGCGTCGAGAGTCTGCGTTTCCGGAATTTCATTCCATTTTGCGCTGCTTTTTCCAAAATCAAATAACAGGCTCTAACCATTACCCAAGAAACATTAACACGCACTGTGACTTCGTAGGCTTTCCCGGCGTGGTCGGCCGCTGTGACCGAGCGCTTCAGTCCGGAACCGCGTTGCTGCTACGGTCGCAGGTTCGAATCCTGCCTCGGGCATGGGTGTGCGTGATGTCCTTAGGTTAGTTAGGTTTAAATAATTCTAAGTCTAGGGGACTGATGACCTCAGATATTAAGTGCCATAGTGCTTAGAGCCATTTGAGCCATTGTTTTTCCCGTCTTAATAAGTCTTGAAAGACTCTTCGGGTTTGCTGCAGGATCCTAAAATCAACTTGAGTCAATATTTCGACGATCCAACTGTTCGCTATCTTCAGCAGAACATGCTGCTGCTGCTACTGAGTTCCGCAGTTCTCAGCGGGACTCAGCAACAGTAGCAGCAGAGTCCTGCTGAAGATAGCGAACACTTGGATTGCCGAAACATTTAATCGAGTTGATTTTAGGATCCGCTAGCAAACACGAAGACACTTTGAAGATATTATCACGCAGTGTACCAACGCGTTCTAATTTACCAAACACGTCGATCTCGGGAAGCTTCAGATTTCAATTCTTACTGGCTGTATTTACGTACATTACAGCACTTGAATTAAATTGCAAATATTTCACAATAATTGAATGACAAAATACTTAAATAAAAGCCTAGAAAATTTGTTTTTAGACGTATTACAGTATAATTTCCTTTCACGTACAACTTACTAAAGTCTGATTTAAAGTACGAGGTGCATTCAAGTTCTAAGGCCTCCGATTGTTTTTCTAATTAACTACTCACCCGAAATCGATGAAACTGGCGTTACTTCTCGACGTAATCGTCCTGCAGACGTACACATTTTTCACAACGCTGACGCCATGATTCCATGGCAGCGGCGAAGGCTTCTTTAGGAGTCTGTTTTGACCACTGGAAAATCGCTGAGGCAATAGCAGCACGGCTGGTTAATGTGCGGCCACGGAGAGTGTCTTTCATTGTTGGAAAAAGCCAAAAGTCACTAGGAGCCAGGTCAGGTGAGTAGGGAGCATGAGGAATCACTTCAAAGTTGTTATCACGAAGAAACTGTTGCGTAACGTTAGCTCGATGTGCGGGTGCGTTGTCTTGGTGAAACAGCACACGCGCAGCCCTTCCCGGACGTTTTTGTTGCAGTGCGGGAAGGAATTTGTTCTTCAAAACATTTTCGTAGGATGCACCTGTTACCGTAGTGCCCTTTGGAACGCAATGGGTAAGGATTACGCCCTCGCTGTCCCAGAACATGGACACCATCATTTTTTCAGCACTGGCGGTTACCCGAAATTTTTTTGGTGGCGGTGTATCTGTGTGCTTCCATTGAGCTGTCTGGCGCTTTGTTTCTGGATTGAAAAATGGCATCCACGTCTCATCCATTGTCACAACCGACGAAAAGAAAGTCCCATTCATGCTGTGGTCACGCGTCAACATTGCTTGGCAACGTGCCACACGGGCAGCCATGTGGTCGTCCGTCAGCATTCGTGGCACCCACCTGGATGACACTTTTCGCATTTTCAGGTCGTCATGCAGGACTGTGTGCACAGAACCCACAGAAATGCCAACTCTGGAGGCGATCTGTTCAACAGTCATTCGGCAATCCCCCAAAACAATTCTCTCCACTTTCTCGAACATGTCGTCAGACCGGCTTGTGTGAGCCCGAGGTTGTTTCGGTTTGTTGTCACACGATGTTCTGCCTTCATTAAACTGTCGCACCCACGAACGCACTTTCGACACATCCATAACTCCATCACCACATGTCACCTTCAACTGTCGATTAATTTCAATTGGTTTCACACCACGCAAATTCAGAAAACGAATGAGTGCACGCTGTTCAAGTAAGGAAAACGTCGCCATTGTAATTATTGAAAACAGTTCTCATTCTCGCCGCTGGCGGTAAAATTCCATCTGCCGTACGGTGCTGCCATCTCTGGGACGTATTGACAATGAACGCGACCACATTTTAAAACAATGTGCATGTTTCTATCTCTTTCCAGTCCGGAGAAAAAAAATCGGAGGCCTTAGAACTTGAATGCACCTCGTAGTTGTCACTTGACGTTTGCACTGCGAAGTTGTGGTGTTGTCACGTCAAGCACTGGCTGGAGGCAACCGCCTCAGCGCATCGCTACCCCTGGCGATAGAGAATTGTTCCTGTATCACTCCTTTCACGTGATGCACTACCTTCTGCCAGTCTTCTGATGTTACAATTTCAACTGCCTCTTTCAAAAGACATTCCACTTCGGTTAATGTGAATTCCTTATTTTCTGCAGGAATATGCCGTTTAACCTGAGCCCAAATCAGCTCTATTGCGTTGAAATGGCAATGGTAAGGAGGCAATCTGAGCACTTTATGCCCGTATTTTTTTGCTACTTCATCCAGAATGTAAATCGGGTTCTTTGGCTTGTGTTGCGATACCATTTCTAATAATTCTGCCCTTGTCAAAGTACTGTCGAACTGTACCTCATGTTTCTGTAACCAGCTAACAATGACATTTTTCCTCGTTGCTTTTGTGGGTGCTTTATTACTGAGTGATAAGGAGCGTTATCCATAACAATGACAGAGTTTTTTGTTAAGTTCTGGAGCACACAGTCTTTAAACTGTTTCACAAAAGTATTGTGGTTCATCTCTTCGTGGTAGTCGGAGGTCTTATTTGAACTGAATAGCAGCAGACAATTTGGAATGACACCTTTTGAATTTCCGGCATGTGCTACAATTATCCTTTTCGCTCTACCGATCGGAGCTGCCATACCAGCGCTGATGGTACCATCTGCCCAGCCTTTTTTTAAACTTTGTGCTGCATTCACCCACGTTTCATCAAGCCAAACGATATCATCAATATTTGTCCCCACTAATTCTCTAAGAAAGTGGCATCGCTAGGCTGCAATATCTTGGCATTCCATTAGTAACTTTCTGCCAGAGATGGATTTATAGCGGAATCCTAACATTTTCACGACTCGTAACAAAGACGATCTACTACCCTGAAACAGGTCAGCCGCTGTGAGGGTATCATGTAGTTTTTTGAGTGTTGGATACTCCTTCCTCGAATAAAATGCGTGTATTTGACAACGAATGGCATCTTCCTGAAAAGAGTCAAGTTTTGTGACCGTCTTCTTTAGTCGCCTCTTTTTCCCAGGTGTCTCCAATGTAGATGATTCACTTGAGCCTTCTTTCTTGAATTTCTCCTTGCAGACTCTTATTACTGATTGTTCGCTAACTTGCAGAGCAGCTGCAGTTCGCTCCACCACCTTATCCAAAGGAACGAGAGGCCCTCCTGCATCTCTCTCTCTCTCAAAATACTCCCTAAAGGGACACACGTATTCAAGCGCCTGACTGCTTATAACGACGCCACGTCCGCCACTTTTTGGAAGTTTCCGAGGAGTGTGCAGCCTCGGCCTCCCTCTCTTGTGACTGCTTTCATCAGACATCGTAAACACGCGAAGCTACAAGTCACTCAAATCTCTCACCCGCACGTCTACAACGGCTCACTGAGGACTGGCTGGCACAGTGCCTTAGTCAGCTCAGCAGAGCGAAGTGGCAACGCAGGGGCGGGAGCCCTGCAGCCCGTTGCCTGTCAAGTGACTACTAGTTTGAATAGTAGTATAAGTGACCATGACCTGAATGTCAGAGGCTACATGGGGTTTCCTATCGTGGGGTTTCCTACAAGGGTGCAGCAGGTAGCGAAGCTGTCCCGAACAACCGGTTCCCTAACGAGGTGTTTGCGAACTGAGCCTCCCCCACTGCTTGTCTACCCCAGTCGCTCACCCTCAGTGCAGGTGTTGTCACCGTTTCTCAGACAGTGTCGTCGTCAATCAGCGTCAATAATTTCGCAAAGTTAATTTGCCGATTCTGGAGTTTCGTCATATATGTCATACGAAACTAATTATTTGTGTTTGGCGGGTCTCATTCGCAAAAGTACGCGTTTAACAGCATTTCTAAAGTTCTAATACACAATCTGCTATTTACTGAATTTTTATCTGAACAAAACTGAAATTTTACTTGGTAAATTTCTTACATAACATGGTCACTCGTCCTGTGAAGCTTCCACAATTTTTGGTGAAGAAGGCGGAATGAGGACTCAGACAGTTGGTTGCCCACTTTTCTGTCAGAGATTTTTAAACACGATCATATTTGCCTTTATTGTGCTCCAACAGGAGCATTTTTCAGCTGATTATAATGTAGTTCATTTTATAAAGATGAAATTCCAACTAGATGAACTTTGATGGATCATCTATATTAAGCAACGAATTTTATCATCTGTAGATATCAAGAACAACACTCTAGTTATCGATACTTTATATGCCGCATCTAACCATAGGAAAATATTCTGTAATTTCTTTCAGAGGAACACGCCCATTGTCGCGTAAATCTTTATCTAATTGGTAACCGTAAACCCGGCGTTGCCCGGATATTTATTCACCCCAGTTTTATGTCAGTTCATCCCCTCTTGCTTCATCTCTCTTGTCCATTTAGTCCTATCTCGTCTCTCTATCCACCTCCTCCTTCCGCCCATCCGTCTCTCTTTCCATCTCCTCCATCTTTATCTAATTGGTAACCGTAAACCCGGCGTTGCCCGGATATTTATTCACCCCAGTTTTATGTCAGTTCATCCCCTCTTGCCTCATCTCTCTTGTCCATTTAGTCCTATCTCGTCTCTCTATCCACCTCCTCCTTCCGCCCATCCGTCTCTCTTTCCATCTCCTCCATCTGCCCCCCTCTCTCACAACACTTCCTCCTCCTCTCCATCCTCCTCTCCTTCTCCATCCATCTTCCCGTCTCTGTCCACCTCCACCTCGGCTTTTTCTAATAGTACATCAAATTCACAATAACACCCCTAATTTATGTATCTGTTACAGTGTTCCATTAGTCATTCATCACCTTCCTCCTTTCTCTGTTTACTTGCTGCTCCCTCTCTCTTTTGATCTGCTTGTCTCACTTCTCTGGATGCACCTCCTCCCGCTTCCCCGCCCCTATCACGTTGTCCTCTCTCCGTATATCTCCTCCTTTGCCTCCGTCATGCCATCTCCTCTTTCCCCGTCTATGAAAAAATACGTATATCTGCCAACTTTCATGCAGATTGACGAGACGATGTTGAATTTATTTAAAGGTAGGCCAACCATCCGCCATTCAGCATACGTTTGATTGTATAAACGCCTTCACCACGAAAACATACATACATGAGCCAACTCCAAAGCTGATCAGTCAAATGGTGTGTAATTCTGTTGTAAGGCACCCTCCGTCAAACACCGTATGAAATTTCACGTAGACGGTGAGGTTCCCCTTGTTTTGAAGATCAAATGTACAAGATTTCATCAAGATCGGAGCAACACTGTGGCTTTTGATGAAATCCGTAAGTAAAGTACCCTCCACCATGCACTGAACGAAGTTTTATGTAGACAGTAGCCTTCCTCTTGGTTTGGGAAATAGGAATTCATTTTCATACACCCCGCTCGCTCTATGCCGACTTAGTTGCGAAACATAAATAATAGATTCGAACAACAGAAATCATGTAATGATTTCTGTCGCTCAAATGGCTCTAAGTACTATGCGACTTAATTTCTGAGGTACTCAGTCGCCTAGAACTTAGAACTAATGAAACCTAACTAACCTAAGGACATCACACACATCCATGCCCGAGGCAGGATTCGAACCTGCGACCGTAGCGGTCGCTCGGTTCCAGACTGTAGCGCCTAGAGCCGCACGGCCATTTCTGTCGTATAAGAGGCAACATAGCTATTAAATAACAGTAACGAGATTACGATCACACTCACTTTCAGTGTTACGTAAAATGTGCGAAATTCCCGCTGTCCCTATACAATATGCGAAATTCCCGCTGTCCCTTGAATTTGCGAAAGTCCCGCTGTCCCTACCAAGCTGTCGAGCCCAGTAGACGTGTTTTTGTGCGCGCTCCGTTTGTAAGCACCTCGAGCTGCAGGGAGGCGCAGTGGACAGTGCCGTTACTAGAAGCAAGACCATAATACTGCTGTCTGTCGTTCAACGTCATCTCAACAGGGAGCTGAATCCTTCTGAACACCTGGTGCAACTCTCCGTGTGTGAAAAAATGTGCCTCCAGATGTGAGGGATGTGTATCTTCGCAATTGCAGCAAGGCGCGATTAAATGTTGCAAAAGGACCTCTACAAAAGTAAGTGAAACTTTTTAAGTAACACTAACGATTTGCGTGTGAAACTTTAGAAGCGGTTTAGTACTGTTGTTCTAACGTAAATGTGGTACGTATATCCTAAGTGTAGGTTAATGGGAACCTTGCTAACACTTTGTGTACTGGAAACAGGCCCTTTTGGACAACTCTTAAGTATTATCAATGAAAGTGATATCAATTTCTACTAGAGTGTTCAGTGTAGATATAGAATAATCGCAACACTCCAAGCTATTCCTGCGAAATAAGAAAACTTTTAGAACCAGGAAGATGGGAATCCAACTATAAACCATCAATACTCAAAGTAAACACAAATAAGAACACAATACAGTTTGCTTTCATAGTAACTGTTGTTTTAACTCTTGTGAAGTTTGAGATCTGGAAATGGACAATATGTGATTGAAAAACTTCTCTTAATTTTCCAAGATCATTTGTTTATCTGAGAACAGCAATAATTAAATTCTGTTTTTGGTCAACTATAGATTGCGTTAGGTCTCTGTTGTGCCTTTATGGTAATTAAAACTCAGTTTTTTAATGGTAAACCGTTTTCTGTAAAGTGGTCAGATCTTATATGACGGCCGCTGTTAGTTATTTATCACGTAATAGCTTTTTGCTAGTGCACGTAGTTGCGCGATTGGTTGCCGTGCTGCGCTGTAGTTACCACAGTGTGAGCACCATTGCCTTCCCTAACCAACGTAAATAAGGTACAATACGAGAGCCACGTGGTGGACCAATACACTTTTCTTTTGGATAGCTGTAAGACTACTAATAAGCTAATTTATAATTATTAATTATATAATCTGTACAATATGCTATTTGTGTCTTACCTTGCTTAGCACTTTGGGAAGTATTCTCATAATTTTCAAACTCCTGTCTGTCTGAAATACTCGGACACTGGAGAAAACTAGCTGAGCAGAGCTGACTTCCGCTAAGGCTCGTGGTGTCTGTACACCTGGTACAAACATCACCATTGCGTCTAACAGCAGGCGAAGTAGTGATGGAACGCCTGTGGCCAGGAACACAGGCGCCATAAGGCGGACATATCCAATTGAATCAATTCCGCAAAGATCTGAAATGGAATCGCGGTTGATACAGACGGTCGACGAGATTCTAGCTGACTTTCAACAAGAACTAAAGCAGAAAAAGTGTCATCCACAGTCACATCTCAAGTAAGGGATAAGATCTGGGCGTTAGCGCTAGGGCAGGTCAACCTGCATGGACAAAATGAGGAGCTCCGATCGGAAAATGCAAAACTTCGTAAAGAACTCGCGGCGGCTGCACCTCCCGATTCATTAGAGCGAATACAAAAATTAGAAGCGGAAATTATGGAGCTCAAGCTAGAAAATCAGAAACTTAAAAATGAAAGTAAATCCTTCCCATTGTCCATTGCGGCTGTAACTGCCACAAGCACAAGACCATTAAACAGGGTACAGGAGCATATACAGCAGGCAAAATTCAAACAGTCGAGTACTCTCTTCTTTAAATCCGAAACAAATCAGGATGCCAGGGCCATACGTGAGGCAATTACCCAGAGTGTAAACCCCAAGCAAGACAAGCTCAAAATTAAGGCAATACGATCCACAGCAAATACAGTAATAATAGAAACCGAAACACAACAGGACAAACAAAAGCTAATAGAAAAAACGGCACAGCTACAAAACATTAGATGTGAGGAACCCAGGAAATTCAGACCTCTCCTTGCAGTTTACGGAGTAGGAACATTCCTTACAGATGAAGAGTTCCTAGAGGAGCTGTATGAAATAAATCTCAGTGAGCATATAAACAAGGAGGAGTTCCAAAATGAGGTTAAAATTAAATTTAAAAAGGGTATAAGGGGAAGACGAACTGTCAATAATATTCTTGAAGTAACACCAAGGGTTAGTCTACTTCTCTTAGAAAAAGAAAGAGTCTACATACAGTTTGAGTCACTTCACATTGAAGATTACGTGGCTGTTCAAAGATGCTCTAAATGCTGGGGTCTTGGGCACTCACCGAAGTACTGTGAAAAACCTACAGTATGTGGTAAATGTGCGAAAACAGGCCATGAACAATTAGAGTGCCAAGAAGAAACTACAGTGGGATGTATACCATGTATGTACAGAAACAGGGTATGTAATAAAGCGGGGGGCCCTGAGTGTCCGACATATAGACAGCTATATGAAAGGCAGATGGAGCGCACAGAATATGAAACCGTTAACAACGCACAATAAACAAGAAAGAAGCTGTAGTAACCACACCAAAATAACTCCCCTAAAAACACACGTAAGAATTCATAAACTTATTGATGTAGAGTCGTACAATATAAGTTTGCTCAAACATAAAATATTAAGTAACGGGTTAGGGTTTCTGCAGCGAACAACTAGTGTTAGGCGAAGTTCAGTCTCAATGTTGAGCATCGTATTAAACAACAAATTTCACGCTAGCAGACCTGTATGTGTCCACAGAATAGTTTCCCATTACCTGTATATAATATCTATGGATCTGGCTAGAATATATGGACGAGTCTCCTTCGACCCTAAACAGCCTGTGTCAGAGAGTTTTCTTCTTCTGGAAAATCCGCCTTGAAGGTGATCCAACTGAACTGTATGAGGAATTCCACAGTTAGTATGGAACTAGGCAGGTTCTTGGGCGAAGTAAAAGCAGACGTCCTCTGTGTTCAGGAACCTCTCCTGCGTGGCGGCAGGATCCCAGAGCTACCCTCTAATTATATAACAGTTGCTGGCACATCTGGCGCGAAGTCGGCCATAATAGTATTAAACAAAAATATTGCAGTTACAAAGATTGCTCAGCTATGTTCTGAGCATGTGGCCACCGCCGAAATAGCCGTAGGCCAAGATATATGGATAATATCGTCAATATATGCTCGATTCTCCTACGATATCCAACCTTTTGTTGATAAAATAAGGGACATAGCTCAATTCTCGGAAAACAAATAACTTTTTATTGTGGCAGATATACACTCCTGGAAATTGAAATAAGAACACCGTGAATTCATTGTCCCAGGAAGGGGAAACTTTATTGACACGTTCCTGGGGTCAGATACATCACATGATCACACTGACAGAACCACAGGCACATAGACACAGGCAACAGAGCATGCACAATGTCGGCACTAGTACAGTGTATATCCACCTTTCGCAGCAATGCAGGCTGCTATTCTCCCATGGAGACGATCGTAGAGATGCTGGATGTAGTCCTGTGGAACGGCTTGCCATGCCATTTCCACCTGGCGCCTCAGTTGGACCAGCGTTCGTGCTGGACGTGCAGACCGCGTGAGACGACGCTTCATCCAGTCCCAAACATGCTCAATGGGGGACAGATCCGGAGATCTTGCTGGCCAGGGTAGTTGACTTACACCTTCTAGAGCACGTTGGGTGGCACGGGATACATGCGGACGTGCATTGTCCTGTTGGAACAGCAAGTTCCCTTGCCGGTCTAGGAATGGTAGAACGATGGGTTCGATGACGGTTTGGATGTACCGTGCACTATTCAGTGTCCCCTCGACGATCACCAGTGGTGTACGGCCAGTGTAGGAGATCGCTCCCCACACCATGATGCCGGGTGTTGGCCCTGTGTGCCTCGGTCGTATGCAGTCCTGATTGTGGCGCTCACCTGCACGGCGCCAAACACGCATACGACCATCATTGGCACCAAGGCAGAAGCGACTCTCATCGCTGAAGACGACACGTCTCCATTCGTCCCTCCATTCACGCCTGTCGCGACACCACTGGAGGCGGGCTGCACGATGTTGGGGCGTGAGCGGAAGACGGCCTAACGGTGTGCGGGACCGTAGCCCAGCTTCATGGAGACGGTTGCGAATGGTCCTCGCCGATACCCCAGGAGCAACAACAGTGTCCCTAATTTGCTGGGAAGTGGCGGTGCGGTCCCCTACGGCACTGCGTAGGATCCTACGGTCTTGGCGTGCATCCGTGCGTCGCTGCGGTCCGGTCCCAGGTCGACGGGCACGTGCACCTTCCGCCGACCACTGGCGACAACATCGATGTACTGTGGAGACCTCACGCCCCACGTGTTGAGCAATTCGGCGGTACGTCCACCCGGCCTCCCGCATGCCCACTATACGCCCTAGCTCAAAGTCCGTCAACTGCACATACGGTTCACGTCCACGCTGTCGCGGCATGCTACCAGTGTTAAAGACTGCGATGGAGCTCCGTATGCCACGGCAAACTGGCTGACACTGACGGCGGTGGTGCACAAATGCTGCGCAGCTAGCGCCATTCGACGGCCAACACCGCGGTTCCTGGTGTGTCCGCTGTGCCGTGCGTGTGATCATTGCTTGTACAGCCCTCTCGCAGTGTCCGGAGCAAGTATGGTGGGTCTGACACACCGGTGTCAATGTGTTCTTTTTTCCATTTCCAGGAGTGTAAATGCAAAGTCGACGTTATGGCATTCGAGCAGAACGGACGAGAGGGGACAAACAGTGATAGATGTAATTAATGAGTGCAACTTATTCGTATTAAATAAAGCAGGACAACCACCAACTTTTCGTGGACATGCAGGAGGCGAAACCAATATTGACATTTCACTAACGAACACCAAGTCCATACCACTCATTAATACCTGGGAGGTTATGGACCGAGCCACATGCAGTGACCATAATCCCATTATCATTGGGATAAACCATTCTAGGTCCATACAAAATAGGGACGCTCAACATCAGCGTTAATTGATGAGTAAGGCAAATTGGCCAAAACTCAGGGATATGGTCACGGCAGCATCTTTGTTAACAATCAATGGCAGCGTAGACTACAGGACACACGTTATAACAAGTGTCCTACAGAAGGCGCAGCGTGCAACTATCCCTACGGTACAGGATAAGGGCGGAAAGCAGCTGCCATGGTCAGTGGAACTAACCAGATTGCGTAGGGAATCTAGAGTCAAAAGAAAGCACTACCAGACCGCGAAAACGGCGCCGGAGAGACAAATTAGGCTTCAACTCTATAGAAATGCAAGACAGAAGTATAAAGAGGAATTACACAAAATCAGGAACAATCATTGGACAAACTTCGTTAAAACAGAATTACAAAAAGACATATGGGGGCAGCCGTATAAACTTCAGTCAGAGCGCCTAAGGGCACCGACTGTACTCTTAACATTAAAACAATCTGATGAGGAGGGGTGGCGGAGTTCGGCTGAGTATCTTTTAAGCAGACTGCTGCCAGATGACGATCACACACAGGATGAACAGTGTCACTTAGATCTTAGACGGAAAATGGGGGAAATTTATGTAAGTGACAGAATTACTTTGCCATTCTCACAAGAAGAAGTCGCAATAGCAATCAAAAAGCTTAAGAGTGGTAAAGCACCTGGCCCAGATAAAATCTTTCCAGAAACAATAAAACAGGCAGTCACCCAAATTACGCCATTTCTCACAAAATTGTTTAATGATGCTTTAAGCCTAGGTAGAATCCCACATTTGTGGAAAACAGGTGAGGTGGTCATTATAAAAAAGTCTGAGGACAAGGACCCGGCTGATCCTAAAACATACCGTCCTATATGCTTATTAAACACACTGGCTAAGGTGCAGGAAAGGCTATTGTGTGATAGGCTACAGTCACAAAGACGTCTTACCGGCCTTACACCCTTCCAGTATGGCTTCAGAGAGGAGAAGTGCATAGACGATGCTATCAATCAAGCACTACAAATTACGAATAGCACTCCTGACAAGTACGTGAAGGCTATACTTATTGATGTAGCTGGAGTCTTTGACAATCTATGGTGACCATCACTATTTGCTCGCCTCAGAGAGATCCAGCTACCTACATCTCTATATAACAGTCTACTAGACTATTGTCGCAATAGAGTATTGGAGTGGAGAGGAGGCACTAGAAAGGTTGTCAAACGTATTAGTAAAGGCTGCCCACAAGGCTCCATATGCGGCCCGATTTTTTGGGACATCGTCTTTGAGCCCCTCTTGGGTATTATGGTCCAAGATCACCGTGTAAGAGGGGTAGTTGCTTAAGCTGACGATCTCCTACTTCTGACGTCGGCGAACTCACGAGCTGCACTCGAAGAAAACGGCACGCAACTCCTTATGAAAATCGACGATTGGTGTAGGAAAAATAAACTTCATATTGCTGCAAACAAAACAGTTTACATACTACTCAAAGGAGTACTGCAGAGAAATCCGATTCTGAAACTAAACGATGTTAACATACAGAGAAATCAGGTTACGCGTTACCTCGGCCTACACTTAGATGAAAAGCAAAATTTCAGCGAACACATGAAACTCACAATAGATAAAGCCAGTAAAATCATGCGTAAGTTGGCCAGGTTGAATTCGACGCAGTACAGATTGCCTCTAAAGATACTACGAACATATCGCATAGCAATCTTCGAGGCCATAACATGCTTTGCAGCAAGTACCTGGGCACACCGATTAGTGCTGCAAACCAATAAAACTCTTATTAGAAGAGGACAGAGAAGCACGCTATTGAGAATGACTGGCGCTTTCAGCACGACATCTGCGGAAGCTCTGTGTGTGGTCATGGGAATCTACCCCACTGACATCACAATAAAATATAGGGCTGCCTCCTATTGGCTTCAAAAAGGAAGAGGAGATAAGGTGCGGGAAATTACTGGGGAAGAGATCAGGGACAGACTGGGACTTAAAAAATGGCGTAACGAAACATGGCAAAGGGAATGGGACACCTCGGACAAGGGTCGTCGCGTCTACTCCTTCTTTCCGGATATTGAGGAGAGGCTGAGGTTGACACATGTAGATCCAAGCCGTGGGATGGTCCACCTTTTAACGGGCCATGAGCCATACCCAGTACATCTAACACGTGTTGGATTAGTTGAGAGTGACATGTGTGTCTGTGGGGACTTGGGGTCCCCTGAACATGTCGCACTTACGTGTAACACCCTTACGCATGTACGGCAGGTACTAGATGACACAGATATAAAACAAAAAATACGTAACCAAGACACATGGAATACACTCAATGACATAACAGACAAGGTCTCTACAGAAATGTATGACCTTTTTAGAAGGCAGAATCCCAATGGTAGGAGGCAGGGACATCATGGTACACAAGGCCTAAATTACACAACAGAAACAAGTACTGATACTAATTCTGAAAGTGATACACAAAGTGAAGTGGATCTAGAATGAGACTGAATTGAAGTATCTAGCCTGGTAGTAATTATGAAGGTTATTCAGCTATATAAAAACTCCACACTAGAAATGACTGGAATCAGACACAAAACAGAGATCTGGAAATGCCTGAAGTCGTTAGTACCTACTACACCCTTGGCAATTATACTATATCCTAAAGTAGCTACACTTGAAAGGCCTGTGCCTGCTGTTATGTGCATCATATATAATTGTACTGCTTAGAGCCTTTTATGTGTTGTATCCTTTTAATGCAGCTGTAACTAGGTGGGATCAGGACCCTATAGAAGACTAATTGTATAACTATCAGTAAAGTTGTGTAAAGTTGTGATGCCCCAATACAGGAAGGGAATGCAAATAAGTTAAACAATGTGTGCAATAACTATAATACCAAAGTAGCTACATTTGAAGGGCCTGTGCCCGCTTTTATGGGTATTATATATAAATGTACTGCTTAGAGCCTTTTATGTTTTATATCCTTTAATGCAGTTTTAACTAGATGGGGTCAGGACCTTATAGAAGACAAATTTGTGATGCCCCAATAGAGGAAGGGAGTAAAAATACTTTGGATAATGTGTGCAGTAACTACAATCCCAAAGTAGCTACATTTGAAGGGCCTGTGCCTGCTATTATGGGTGTTATATATAATTGTACTGTTTAGAGCCTTTCATGTTTTATATTTTTTAAATGCAGTTTTAACTAGATGGTGTCAGGACCCAGGACTATAATCCCAAAGTAGCTACATTTGAAGGACCTGTGCCCGCTGTTATGGGTGTTATATATAATTGCACTGCTTAGAGCCTTTTATGTTTTATATCTTACATATACTTGCACTACCTAGAGCCTTTTATGTTTTATATCTTTTTAATGCAGTTTTAACTAGATTGGGTCAGGATCCTATAGAAGACTAATTGTATAACTACCAGTAAATCTGTGTAAGTATTAGTAATTGCTTGAAACTAGTTGCAATAACCAATCTCAAAATTTATACATCGTTATGTTCACATGTTATTAGTTTTATCAGTCGTAAGAGAGTGTGACAGGCTTTGGTTAATACCACTAAGAGTACATTATTAAGTATTACTTTAAATGTTCTAAAACAGTATAAGACAAGGGTGTATGTAGACCAATCATAATACTGTAGTGCCTCTGCCCTTTAAATTTGTGATGCCCCAAAACAGGAATGGAGTCCAAATACTTTAAACAGTATACGCAATAACTATAATCCCAAAGTAGCAACATTTGAAGGGCCTGTGCCCGCTGTTATGGGCGTTATATATAATTGCACTGCTTAGAGCCTTTTATGTTTTATATCTTATATACAATTGTACTGCCTAGAGCCTTTTATGTTTCATATCTTTTTAATGTAGTTTTAACTAGATGGGGTCAGGACCCTATAGAAGACTAATTGTATAACTATCAGTAAATTTGTGTAAATATTAGTAATTGCTTGAAACTAGTTGCAGTAACCAATCTCAAAATTTATACATCTTTATGTTCACATGCTATTAGTTTCATCAGTTGTAAGAGAGTGTAACAGGCTTTGGTTAATACCAGTATGAGTACATTATTAAGTATTACTTTAAATGTTCTAAAACAGTATTATATAAGACAAGGGTGTATGTAGACTAATCATAATACTGTAGTGCCTCTGCCACTTATTGAAGTAGACAACGCTGTCTGTGCTAGAAATGTATACTTATTCTTAATCAAGCTTCTAAGCTACAAGGTCAAAGCAACTATAGACAACTCTCATTAAATGTATATGTTTTTCTTTTTTATTCTATTCGTGTAAAGTAATATCGTTCTTTTCTAACTCACTATGTTCATATCTTCTTTATAATTTTATTTTATTTAGTTTTACATTTATACTAAATATTATTAACATGTTAATACTTTGTAACTGTAACACCAAACCACGCACGCAGCATGCAGCATATGATAGCATAGATCTGGTCCGCCTCCTCGTGGCTAGGGACGGAAACGGTGCAGCTACTCACAAACAAACCATTTGTGAGTGGGCGCAACGGCTAAGAGACCATGACCTGCTGCATACATACTGAAATCAGTAAGCTGACAACCCACCATAGTTATCAAAGCAGTGGGTTTTGCATGTGGTTAAATGTAAAAAAAAAAAGTTACGTAAAATAACGTTGGAAAAATGGAAATGAAGTCCCATGCTTCTTTACAGAGCGTAGGGGAACGATGCGGGAGACCCGCACCGCTTTACCAGGCAAGGTCCTAGTGGAGGTGGTTTGCCATTGCCTTCCTCCGACCGTAACGGGGATGAATGATGACGATGAAGACGACACAACAACACCCAGTCATCTCGAGGCAGGAAAAATCCTTGACCCCGCCGGAAATCGAAACCGGGACCCCGTGCTCGGGAAGCGAGACCGCGAGACCACGAGCAGTGGACAAAATAACGTTATACCTTGTAAATTATCACGACACAGAATGAAGATTATAAGCAATGTGGGACTTCCTTCTGTTTGCGTTTGAAACTCTCGGAGAAATCCTGTGTGGCGAGGAGGCTGGGAGGGGGCAGCAAGGGGAGCCTCGATTTGTTTTGCCGGCCAGGGCCTCTGACAGGTTTAGTGTGCCACCACTCGTAGGAAACCCCACGGTAGGAAACCCCACGGTAGGAAACCCCACGGTAGGAAACCCCACGACACCATGTCAGAGACTCTCACACAGAGGCTTAACGACATTCGTTCTTCCAGCGTGCTATTTGCGAATGGGAGTGGAAAGAGGTGGACCCGCTACTGGAAGCATCTGCAGAAAGGAACTGAGCAAGTCGTCAGCTACTGTGTGCATTTCGCTATGTGGAACAGCCCGAGCTGCGGCTGCCAGGTTCCGGGCTGGTGCGCTGGGACAATGCGGGGAGCAGCAGCCGCGGCGAACAACTCTTCCGGCAAAACCTGCCGCGTCGTTTCGGTAATGACTTTACGAGGAGGTGGCCAACCGGAATGCTCTCCAGGCCGGATGCGGCGCGGGCGGATGTTTAGGCGACACCTTGGGCGCGCCGGCTCACACGTGGGACGCACGCGGCCGACCGCCCACAAAAAGCCGGTGCGGGCGCCACAGCCCGGCGGCGAGCGCTCGCACTAAGACGCACACATCTCCCCACACGGGACCGCGCGCTAGAGATGGGCCGTTCGCGCACTAACGGGTCCAAAGGAACGGTTCATCAAGGTGAACGGAACGAGCGATGAACGAATTCCAAGGAACGGTCTATCATAGTTCACTTCGGGTGCGGCTTTCCACTTACAGTTCCCGGGAACGGGAAAGGGTCGGTTTCGTTCAGGCAACGGCATGTCGGTTGGTCTCGTTCCAGCCTCGGTCCATTTGCAATCTGTCTTGGTCTCGCTCGGCCGGACGCGTCCTCCTTCGCGTGGCCACTCGTCACAGTTCCACTGCCGACTGCTCATAGTAAGTTCAGTATAGAGTTGTTCGCTTCGTTCGCTGCGCACGCCCATTCTAGATCTGTTTCAAACCTCTTTTGAACTCTGCACTTCTGGTTCTTTTCGTATTCTATTCAGCGTCCATGACCGGTAATTAAAATTGAAACATCCCCTTAGAAAAGTTTTACAAATGGCAGTGCTGGAAAACCTCTACGTTATTTGATTTTCAAACAGCTGAGCAAAACTGAACGTACTCAGTCATTACTCTCTTTACTTATTTGATCAACACTAAACTGACACACAATATTTTTAGCAGAACGCAATCTGACTTTCAAAAATCCCTACAAAAGAATGGCCCTGACTAACAATAATAACATATACCTTTCATGAATCACTTACCTCACAAAAATTTTCGTTACTCGAACTACTGCAATACAGCGAGCGCCACTACTGCCAGCTAAATAAAAGATTGTAACTACTGAAGTCACTAACTACTGATTGGCATAGTTAGCAAATGAAAGATTTTGATAGAGAACAAAAAATGTATTTACCTTAATAGTATTATATATATATATATTAGTTCATGATACCCAGTATTACACATTTACTCTTTCTGGCGGACACAAGACCAGATAGTCCGCTCTTACAATTCTGCCATCTCTCTCCCGGCATCCATCATTGCTCACCTCCAACTGCGCAACGCTACGCGCTGTTCACATCCAACTGCCCAACACTAGAATATTCCAACAATGCAAACCAGCCACAGACTGCACACAGCACAGTCAGTGATTTTCATACAGAGCACTATGTGGCGTTACCAACATAAAAACCTAAACAGCCTACTTACAAAATGTATTTTATAATTACGTGACTTACATAAAATTACATGGTATGTAATACATACATCTTTTTAGGTAACAAAACGGCTTATGGGCTTACTTCAATATTTCGATAAACAACAGAAGAAATACTTTCAGGAAGGCGAGATTTTTTTCTTATTACACATGCAAAGGAAGTCGACACGGCACATACGAGTGACCATTTTCCGTTTTTTTTTTTTTTTTTGATCCAATGTAAAAGAGCATGTTCATTGTTATGGAAGGCAGACCGACTTACAACCGAATGAAGTCCGCGTTCCATAATCGAGTGTCTGGTATCATATTTTGTAAAGAGAATATGATGACTTCTACAATATTATTTCAGTGGCACATGGTGGCGCAGTTCCATAATCGAGTGTCTGGTATCACATTTTCTAAAGAGAATATGATGACTTCTACAATATTATTTCAGTGGCACATGGTGGCGCATGAAAAATCGGCCCCGATTACTAGACTGCTCATTGTCGCCTACCAATCGTCATCTATTGTTTCGAAGTTGTTGTTTGCATTAGCTTTAGTTGATATTGCTTAACTCCCTAATTATTACATGTTTATCTATTCTGCTCGTAGCAGTCAACAAATCCTGCGTAATTGACGAGCAGTCTGTACTCGGGGCCGGTTTCTCGTACGCCACCTTATATTAGTTCACGGCGATCAGGCACATAAAGCTACAGTTGGCTAAACGAGAGGTTTTGCAGAATCACGAAACTTACAAAAAAAAAATCAAAAATGTTCAAATGTGTGTGAAATCGTATGGCACTTAAATGCTAAGGTCATCAGTCCCTAAGCTTACACACTACTTAACCTAAATTATCCTAAGGACAAACACACATACCCATGCCCGAGGGATGACTCGAACCTCCGCCGGGACCAGCAGCACAGTCCATGACTGCAGCGCATTAGAACGCTAAATTTACAAGTGTGTTAGAATTCTTTTACGAATAAAAACTCTGTACTCCAGGGCGGATGCAAGTGCCTCCTCTTTGCGTCTTTCGTCTTCAGTCACCTACGCTATTAATTTTCAATTTTTCATGAGAACCGTATACCAAGCGCAAATCAACGGTGAACGAGCAAAAATAAACGGTTCCCAAAAAAGAGCGATCAATAGTTAACTAGTTCCCAAGGATGAACGACTTTGCCCATCTCTACCGCACTCTATCAATTGTGTCTGCACTGACGTGACAGGAGTCATAGGCTAGCGATATGTGCGCACATAGATAGCGGTAGTATCGCGGAGACAAGGTACAAAAGGACAGTGCATTGTCACAGCTGTCTTTTGTAGGCAGGAGACCCACGTGAAGAGGTTTACAACTTGACTATGACCGCACGACTGCAGTTAACAGGCTTTGAACTTGGCGTGGTGGTTGGAACTAGACGCATCGGACATTCCATTTCGGAAATCGCTAGGGAATTCAGTATTCCGAGATCCACAGTGTCCAAAGTATGTCGAGAATATCGGATTCCATTTATTATCTTTCACCACAGACAACGCAGTGGTTCACGACCTTCACTTAACGACCGAAAGCAGCAGCATTTGTATAGGGTTGTCAGTGCTAACCGACAAGCTGTGCTACATCGAGTAGAACAGAAGCGATATCTGGTGTTCCGCAACGTAGTGTCATACGCCCACTGCTGTTCAAAAAATGGTTCAAATGGCTCTGAGCACTATGGGACTTAATATCTGAGGTCATCAGTCCCTTACACGTAGAACTACTTAAACCTAACTAACCATAGGACGTCACACACATCCATGCCTGAGGCAGGATTCGAACCTGCGACGTAGCAGTCGCGTGGTTCCGGACTGAAGCGTCTAGAACTGCTCACCCACCGCGGTCGACCCCTCTGCTGTTCCTGATTTACATAAATGATCTAGGTGATAATCTGAGCAGCCCCCTTAGACTGTTTGCAGACGACGCTGTAATTTAACGTCTAGTAAAATCATCAGACCATCGATTACAATTACAAAATAAACTAGAGAGAATTTCTGTATGGTGCGAAAAGTGGCAATTGGCACTAAACAAAGAAAATTGCGAGGTTATCCACATGGGTACTAAAAGAAATCCGATGAATTTTGGGTGTACGATAATTCGCACATATCTAAGGGCTGTCAGTTCGACTAAATACCTAGGAATTACAATTACGAGCAGCTCAAATTGGAAAGACCACATAGATAATATTGTGGGGAAGGCGAAACAAAGACTGTGCGCCGGCCGGGGTGGCCGAGCGGTTCTAGTAGCTACAGTCTGGAACCACGCGACCGCTACAGTCGCAGGTTCGAATCCTGCCTCGGGCATGGATCTGTGTGATGTTCTTAGGTTAGGTTTAAGTCGTTCTAAGTCCTAGGGGACTGATGACTTCAGATGTTAAGTCCCGGCCGGCCGGTGTGGCCGTGCGGTTAAAGGCGCTTCAGTCTGGAACCGCGTGACCGCTCCGGTCGCAGGTTCGAATCCTGCCTCGGGCATGGATGTGTGTGATGTCCTTAGGTTAGTTAGGTTTAATTAGTTCTAAGTTCTAGGCGACTGATGACCTCAGAAGTTAAGTCGCATAGTGCTCAGAGCCATTTGAACCATTTTGTTAAGTCCCATACTGCTCAGAGCCATTTTTTGAAAGACTGCGCTTTGTTGGCAGAACACTTACAAGATGCGGCAGACCAACTCAAGACACAGCCTACATTACACTTTGTAAGAAGGCTGTTCAGGTTTTTATGTTGGTAACGCCACGTAGCGCTCTATATGAAAATCACTGACTGTGCTGTGGGCAGTCTGTGGCTGGTTGGCATTGTTGAAATATTCTCTATTGTAGTGTTGGGCAGTTGGATGTGAACAGCGCGTAGCGTTGCGAGGTTGGAGGTGAGCCGCCAGCAGTGGTGGATGTGGCGAGAGAGATGTGCAGAATTTTAAGAGCGGACGATCTGGACTTATGTCCGCCAGAAAGAGGAAATTTGTAATACTGGATGTCGTGAACTGATGTATATATTATGACTTTTGAACACTATTAAGGTTCTCTATCAAAATCTTTCATTTGCTAACTATGCCTATCAGTAGTTAGCGCCTTCAGTAGTTTGAATCTTTTATTTAGCTGGCAGTATTGGCGCTCGCTGTATTGCAGTAGTTCGAGTAACGAAGATTTTTGTGGGGTAAGTGATTCATGAAAGGTATAGGTTATTGTTAGCCACTGCCATTCTTTTGTAGGGATTATTGAAAGTCAGATTGCGTTGCGCTAAAAATATTGTCTGTCAGTTTAGTGATGATCAGAATAAGTAAAGAGAGAAATGTCTCAGTACGTCGAGTTTTTCTCAGCTGTTTGAAAATCAAATAACGTAAAGGGTTTACCAGCACAGTAATTCACTAATTTTTCTAAGGGGACGTTTCATAACGTGTCCCTCCTCTGCTGGAATACTGCTACGTGGTGTGGGATCCTTACCAGGTAGGATTGACGGAGGACATCGAAAAAGTGCAAAGAAGGGCAGCTCGTTCCGTGTTATCGCCCAATAGGGGTGAGAGTGTCACTGATGTGATACGCGAGCTGGGGTTGCAATCACTGAAACAAAGGCGGTTTTCTTTGCGGCGAGATCTATTTACGAAATTTCAATCACCTACTTTCTCTTCCGAATGCGAAAATACTTTGTTGACACCCACCTACGTAGTTGAGAAATGATCATCATGATAAGAGAAAGCAGAGCTCGAACGGAAAGATTTATGTGTTCCTTTTTCCCACGCGCCATTCGAAAGTGGAATGGTAGAGAAGTAGTATGAAAATGGTTCGATGAACCCTCTGTCAGGCACTTAAGTATGAACTGCGGAGTAACCATGTAGATGTAGGTAGTAGATGTAGATATAACTGCAGAAATCAGTGTGGGACATACGACGAACGTATCCGTTAGGAGAGTGTGGCGAAATTATGTGTGAATGGGCTATGGCAGCAGGCGACCGACGTGAGTGTCCTTGCTAACAGCACGACATCGCCTGCAGCGCCTCTCCTGGGCTTGTGATCATATCGGTTGGACCCCAGACACTGGAAGACCGTGGCATGATCACACGAGTTCCGATTTCAGTTGATAAGAGATGATGGCGGGGTTCGAGTGTGGCTCTGACCCCACGAGGCCACGGACCCAAGTTGTCAACAAGGCGAAATTTGGTGGTGAGTGGTGGTGGTGAGTGGTTCCATAACGGTGTGGGGCGTGTTTACATGGAATGGAGTGGGTCCTCGGTTATGTTCGGCTACTTGGAGCCCATTTGCAGCCACTCATGGACTTCATGTTCCCAAACAACAATGGAATTTTTATGGGTCACAATGCGCCATGTCATCGGCCCACAATCGTTCGCGGTTGGTTTGAATAACATTCTAGACGGTTTGAGCGAATGATCTTGCCACCGAAATCACCAGAGATGAATCCCATCGAACATTTATGGGACATATTCGAGATCTCAGTTCGTGCACAAAATCCTGCAAAGTAATACTTTCGCACTATTTATGCAGGGGACCTCCAACTTGTTGAGTCCATGCCACGTCGATATGCTGCACTACACTGGGCAGAAGCAAGTTCAACACGATATTACGACGTACAGGGTGATTCAAAAAGAATACCACAACTTTAGGAATTTAAAACTCTGCAACGACAAAAGGCAGAGCTAAGCACTATCTGTCGGCGAATTAAGGTAGCTATAAAGTTTCATTTAGTTGTACATTTGTTCGCTTGAGGCGCTATTGACTAGGCGTCAGCGTCAGTTGATGCTAAGATGGCGACCGCTCAACAGAAAACTTTTTGTGTTATTGAGTACGGCAGAAGTGAATCGACGACAGTTGTTCAGCGTGCATTTCGAACAAAGTATGGTGTTAAACCTCCTGATAGGTGGTGTATTAAACGTTGGTATAAACAGTTTACAGTGAATGGGTTTTTGTGCAAAGGGAAAAGTTCTGGACGGACGAGAACAAGTGATGAAAATGTAGCACGCACCCAGCAAGCATTTGTTCGCAGCCCAGGAAAATCGACTCGCAGAGCTAGCAGAGAGGTGCAAATCAGCAGGATGGAGCGCCACCACATTGGCACTTATCTGTCCGTAACTACCTGAACGTCAACTACCCGAGGCGATGGATCGGCCGCCAGGCAGCCTGTGACAGAGCACTTCATCACTGGCCTCCAAGAAGCCCTGATCTTACCCCCTGCGATTTTTTCTTATGGGAGTATGTTAAGGATATGGTGTTTCGGCCACCTCTCCCAGCCACCATTGATGATTTGAAACGAGAAATAACAGCAGCTATCCAAACTGTTACGCCTGATTTGCTACAGAGAGTGTGGAACGAGTTGGAGTATCGGGTTGATATTGCTCGTGTGTCTGGAGGGGGCCACATTGAACATCTCTGAACTTGTTTTTGAGTGAAAAAAACCTTTTTAAATACTCTTTGTAATGATGTGTAACAGAAGGTTATATTATGTTTCTTTCATTAAATACACATTTTTAAAGTTGTGGTATTCTTTTTGAATCACCCTGTACTGCATGACTTTTGTCACTTCAGTGTACATCTGTAATTTCAATCATCAAATGGCCATACTGATGTAGGTTTTCCGTGGTTTCCCTAAGTTAGGTATGTTAATGACGGGATGGTTCCTACTATAAGGCCAAGATCGACTTCCTGTCCCGACCTTCTCAAACTAGACCTGTAGTTATGGAAATTTATACATTGTCTAATCAGCGGAACCACGAATGGCGGTCCCGCCAGCACCAAAAGAGAAAAATGGAAATGAGCGTTTGGCGTCATTGGCCGGGAGGCCCCTTGCAGGGCAGGTCCGGCCGCCTTGGAGCAGGTCTTATTACATTCGATGCCACATTGGGCGCGACCTACGCGCCGGATGCGGGTGAAGTCAGCACAACATCCAGTCCCTGAGCGGAGAAAATCCCCGACCCAGCCGGGTATCGAATCCGGGCCTGTAGGACGGCAATCCGTCACGCTGACCACTTTTTTTTAATTATCATTTTGTTCGCTTTAGTTCGTTGCATCTGCTCGGGGCGGACGTCGTAAGACATTCATTTAAGTGAAATAGACAATTAGAAAGGCACACCTGGAAAAATACATACATATAGAGTTTATATTCGTAGATCATAAGTACTGTTATAATTAGACATTATTGAAGAGACAGATTTTAGATAGGAGTGCTAGCAGCAGGAAGTATGAGGGAGACTCATGGTGAAGGGAGGAGAAGAATAGAGTGACATGATGAAACATAATTAAGGAAATATAAAGGAAAAGAAGATTGCGTGGCTAATAGAAATAGACGAAGAGGAAGGCATCTCAGGAGCAAGATAGGAGACGCTAGCTTTGCTATTTCACAGATGAGATGATTGGCCTTGTACATTAATTTTGTGGAGAACGTTATGAGAATGATAGTGGGAAATGCTTCAACTTCTTCTTAAAAGCAGCAGGAGATTGAATTTTGCGCAAGGTAAGGGGCAGTTTGTTCCAGAGGGGGACAGCGGCAACTGAGAAGGAGTTTGCCAATGTTTTTGTTTTGTTAGTGGGCACAGTTAGGATACCAAATGAGAGTGACCTCGTGTTTCGATTATGATGGCATGACAAGTTTTTAATCTCTGAAGCAAGGTACTGGGGTGCTTGCGCGACGAGGAGTCGGTGAAGTAGACATAGAGTGTGGTAGTCACGCATTTTGTCCGGCCGCAGCCACCCTAGCTCGGAGTATGAAGCACTAACATGATCATATCGGCGAATGTTGCAGGTGTAACGCACACAGGCATTCATGGTTAGTTCTAGCCGTCTCTTGTTTTCACTATTCATGCCTTGTTGAATTACATCACAATAGTGGAGGTTCGGTAGAACGAGTGCTTGCACGAGCTGGCGTTTCAAATCATGTGGAAATATGTTCCGAAACTTTTTGAGAGCATAGAGACAAGCAGACGTCTTTCGGCACACTGCGACTGTATTCTCCGCCCAGTTGAGATGCTCATCCAAAGTTACATCCAAGTTCTTAACTGTTTTCTGATAAAGTATTGGAGTACCGTCGAGCAGAATAGGAGGTAGCCGTTCGCGGAAATCTGAACTTACTAATTTCTGATGGGCTATTAAGATTACTTGCGTCTTTTTTGCATTTAGTTTAAACCCCAGGTTTTTCGCCCATGTCACTACTGAAGACAGATCATCATTCATCTGAGCGATTGCAGTGTTTACATCTTCAGGTCTGACGCTTAGGTAGAGCTGGAGGTCATCGGCGTAGAAATGAAAGGATAAAAAAAACAGAAGTGGTCCTAAGTCTGATCCTTGTGGCACTCTCGAGGAAACATGTTTCCAGGAAGATTGTTCATTTACGCAGACAACACATTGCTGTCTGTCTTTTAAGTAGCTTTCAAACCATCTCATTGCACTATTTGAGAAATTAAGCTGTTGCATTTTTCTGAGCAATATGTCAAAGTTAACAGTGTCAAAAGCTTTGCTGAAGTCCAGTAGCGTCAATATTGTTGCCGTTCGATTGTCGATGGCGTATTTCAGGTCACCAGTTTAATTAGAGCAGTGTTTGTGCTGTGATGTTTACGGAAACCGGATTGAAATTTGTCATATAGGCTGAATTCATGCAAGTGTTCGGTGGTTTGGTCATGAACAATATATTCAAGTGCTTTGGAAACAGCAGGCAGTATGCTAATTGGTCGGTAATCACTAGGCAATTGCGGGTTTTCGATCTTAGGGATAGGTCGAATTATGCTTCTTTTCCATGCAGTGGGGTATATGCCGTTCACGAGGGAAAAATTACATATGTCAGTTAAGACAGGTACTAAGATATCGGCAACATTCTTAATCATGGTTATACGGATACTGTCGTTGCCTATTACATCAGAAGAGATTCTCATTATTGCTTTTCTTGCCGTATTTGTTGTTACATGTTTTAGATGGAAGGTATCGTTGTTAGTTATCCTGTTTGGGGATTCTTGTGGACGGTAATTATCCGCCGCGCGGGTATTCAGAGGTGCAGAGAAGAATTCATTTAATTCGTTAGCTGACACATGAAAAGTAGATTCCGATTTTGCCTTTCCGACCTCCAAGCTACGGAGATTCTTCCATAGAGTCGTGGGCGTCAGATCGCTGCATACAAGGGAGCGAGCGTGCCTGATTCTAGCATTGCGAATGCATTGTTTCACTCTGTTCCGTAGCTTTCTATATTCTTCGAAACGCTCGGGTTTCGGATCTGCCTTGAAACGCCTGTGGGTAGCATCCCTATTAATCATTTGACGTAATTCAGCTGTCAGTCATGGAGCAGGAGATTTTCTTACACGGATTGTGCGTACAGGTGCATGTTTGTCATAGAGGGCAGTGAGTTTATCACCAAGTTCATTAATTTTTCCGTCGACTGTAGGTTCTCAGATTATTTGATGCCATGAGATTTCTGAGCAATCGGCTGTTAGAGCGTCAAGGTCAATACGTTTCATGTTCGTACAAGTTATGTAACGCGAGTTGATCCTTGGGGGCTGCACAGAGTAGGCCAGGAATATTACACCATGTACTGAGAGGCCAGGGGCCGATGTTTGACCAACATCTCTTACTTTGTCAGTCTGTTTCGCTGCGATTACGTCTATAAGACAAGCCCAACGCAATCTGACTGTTATACAGTGACAACTTGATTTCCAATAACTAACACAAAAGAATAGCCCTGAATTGCAAGAAATCCTAACAATAATAAAATTCCAAAAAATATGAAATTAAAGAAATATGGAACTACCACCAACTATGTTAATTGCCTAAACTATTTCAATCACGAATCCCATTATTACTTATTATAAGTCACTTACCTCACAGAAAATCTTCATAACACGAACTACTGCAATTACAGCAAGCAGCAACTACGGCCAGCTAAATAAAAAGATTATAACTACTCTGGCTACTAGGAGCCATATGGTTAGCAAAAGAAAGATTTTGTTGAAGAGCAGATAATGTATTTAGAAAATTTTACCTTATTCATGTGATATCCAGTTCTAGAAATTATATAGTTGTCTAAATTTTTTCGTGGTGTCTGTTTGTTCTATATCGTGTCTCCCTACCACTTTCGCGCAACGACGCTCTGAGCGTGTTTTTTAGGGAATTGACTAGTTTGAACCTGGAACCTGTTGCTGGTAAGGAGACGTCAGACCACACATGATATGTAGAATTCAGAAGAGTTCAGTGAGACTAGCGATGATATAACCAAATACTTAATGATTTCAGCGTCAGCTCCACTGCACTCCCTGTAAAAGAATCTTAATACTAACTAAATTTAATGGAAGGGGTTCAAGGCTTTCCTATTTTTAGTTAGCTGGTAAAATAACGTCAAAAAGGCAGTTACGTTTAACATTGGAAATTTTGTTCTACTCACAAAACATTGTTTATAAATTGCACTATTGATAAAAGGAAATATTTTAATATAGGGTGATAAAAACCAACTGCGTTCAACAAAAATGTGAACGAATATTCCCTGAGTGGGTTTCCAAGTTCTGCAATGGATCGAAGGATGACCTATGCCATATCACATCTATAATCTAGGTTTAAATTAAGTTTCACAAAAGAGAAAACTATCGAAATGGTCTACAGTGACCCTCAATTATCTTTAATTACTTATCTAACTTGTCGTAAATTACAGTGGCTGATGTGGCTTCTCAATAATTATATAACAGAAAAATCATCGCGTTTCAGATTTTAACTTACGTAGCAAATGTGAATACCATGAGCTTCAATTGACGATCGACACTAGTATTACGTAAAAAGGGGATGCAACAGATGAGACTTCTGCAGTTCTGAGTGAAGCCTTCTTCTTCTTCTTCTTCTTCTTCTGTAGTGGTCAATCCAAGGATTGGTTTGCAACAGCTACAATGGCAGCTTGTCTCCATTCTGTGCGTCTTTCAGCTTTTCTCTTCATTTCTTTATAGGTGTTACATCCCACATCTTTCACGATTTGATCCATGTACCTCAGTCGTGGTCTTCCTCTTGGTCTTTCTCCCTCGACATATCCCTCTATGATTGTGTTCAGGAGTCCTTTATGTCTTAATAGATGGCCTGTAAATTGCACTCTTCTTTTAACAATGAAACTCCAGAAGCTTCTCTTCTCACCTGCTCTTTCCAGAACCACTTCGTTTGTGACCTTGTCGATCCATTTTATTTTGAGCATGCGTCTATAGCACCACATTTCAAAAGAATTTAGCTTCTACTGTTCCTCTGTCCCGAGAGTCCATGGTTCAAATGGCTCTGAGCACTATGGGACTCAACTGCTGAGGTCATTAGTCCCTTAGAACTTAGAACTAGTTAAACCTAACTAACCTAAGGACATCACAAACAACCATGCCCGAGGCAGGATTCGAACCTGCGACCGTAGCGGTCTTGCGGTTCCAGACTGCAGCGCCTTTAACCGCAGAGAGTCCATGTTTCACACCCATAGCATGCCACACTCCACACATATGATTTCAAAAATCTTTTCCTGGTTTCAAGGCTGATGCTCTTAGATGTTAATATGTTTTTCTTCTTGTTAAAAGCAGCCTTTGCTTGAGCTATTCTACTTCTCACTTCTGCCTTGCTCCTTCCATCCCTGGTAATATTACTGCCCAGATAAGTAAATTTATCAACTTGTTCAAGCAGTTCACTGCCTACATGAACTTGGACTTTCACTTGATCTTCTTTGTCGCATGCCATTACTTTTGTTTTTGCTTTATTAATTCTCATATTATATTCTTCACCCATAACTTTATCCATTCTATTCAGTAGGACTACAACATCTTCTTCACTTTCAGCCAGGACAGCTATATCATCGGATATCTTATCATATCTATTCGTTGGCCATGAATTACTACACCTGTCTGTGAATTTTCCCTTACTTTTTTCAGCGCCTCTTCAATGTATACGTTAAAGATAACAGGGGATAGTGCACAACCTTGCCGGACGCCTATCCGTATCTTTACCTCTTCTTGTTTTGTCCGTCCACGGATAACTGCTGTCTCGTTTTTGTGCAGGTTCCATAACATTTTTCTATCTTTATGCTCTATTCCTACTTTTTTGAGTACCTCAAACATCTTATCCCATTTAACATTATCAAAGGCTTTCTCTACATCTACGAAAGCTATGTATGTTTTCAGGTTCTTATCTAGTCGTTTCTCTATTATTAGTTTTAGAGCAAATATTGCTTCTCTGGTTCCTCTATCTTTCCGGAATCCAAACTGGTCTTCGGAGAGTGTAGCTTCGACTTTTTGTTCTATGCATTTTAGGATAATTGAGTGAAGCCTTCTGCGCTCAAAAATGCGGCATCGCGAGCAATCATTACCTTGTCAGTGTTCGTCAGGGGGCGGCGGCCAGCGCAGCTCCGTACAGCTCGCCGTCTCGCAAGCAACTCTCTCCTAACTTCTCCTTACTACAATTTACCGAAGTTGGTTTTAAAAAAAAACTATCTTGCTGTGTTTTCATCTGACCAGTCAGGGTCTCAATGTCAACCTTAAGCTCTGCCTACAAAAATTCTGTCTATCCAATGAGAAACGTTATACTTTTCGTGGTGGGGCAATGTTTTTAAAGTTTGCAACGTAACAGAGACGCGAAAAAGTCTCACGGTAAAACTTGCGGCTGATGTGGCCCTTTTTGCATTATCGTAAGATCTATACTGTTCTTCTGGAGGGCTCTAGCTTTTAACATGGGCTGGGGGGTGGTCCTGGTGATTAGATGGAGCCGTGGGTGTCCGTCCCTTATCGTAGGGCCTTCTAGCATAACACGGTTCTGCTCTCGGCTTCTGTTCTCGTTTCTCCCTTGGAACTGCGTCTGTCTCACGGTGGGAAGGTATGACATGCATTTAGGCATTCTTGTGTTAGTCTGTGGTATTCCATTTGCTCACTCGTTACTCATATTACTTTGGTTAATTTAATGTCACGATTTATTCGGAGCTATGTGACATACTACTGGATTTGCTTATCATGTCAGGGTTTTCATGGAAGGTGTTGGATTTGCCTGACACCTTACAGTTGTCAATAATTCCAAAACCGAAACATTACCAACAACATCCGTCCTCATTTCACATTTCCTTTCGTCTCACTTTAGAATGCATGTCCTAGCAACAAAGAGTCTCCACTAAGAAAAACATGTCCATACGCTTCTCTATCCACTCATTAACTGCTAGTCCGTCCAACCACAGAGTCTCTTGTCAATAATTCCAAAACCGAAACATTACCAACAACATCCGTCCTCATTTCACATTTCCTTTCGTCTCACTTTAGAATGCATGTCCTAGCAACAAAGAGTCTCCACTAAGAAAAACATGTCCATACGCTTCTCTATCCACTCATTAACTGCTAGTCCGTCCAACCACAGAGTCTCTTGCCGAGGGCGGAGAGCACTGTTAGCAATGTTAACAGAGTCTATAGCGCGCTACCAACATACAAACGGGCTACTTATAATTACAGCACACAGCTGTCAGCCTTTTGCTCCCGATACTTCTAATCAGCAGATTTAACGTCTAATAGGTGTCCATATTTATTCCTATTTTTATTTCTTCTCCCTTGACTTATAAATCTTTTTCAAAAATTTTTCTTCGGTTTCCTTTACTGCTTCCTCAATGTACAGGTTGAATAACATTGGGAACTGGCTACAAAACTTCTCTCACTCCCTTCGAAACCACTGTTTTCTTTTCATGACCTTCGAATTGTGTAACTCGCTTGTGGTTTCCACACAAGTGGTATAGCTTCCTGTATAAACGTAGGTCGCTTTTCCGTAACGTGTTTTCTAAGACATTGATCTTCTCGAAGGTCGACCAATTTTTCCAGTCTAATGTAAATTATACGTATCAGTATTTTCAAACCACGACTTACTAAACTGATAGTGGAGTAATATTGACATGTGTCAGCACTTTCTCTCTTTGAAATTTGGTTTGTTACACTCTTCTTAGTGAACGCATTATTGTGGCCACGATAGACACAAAGTCCATGCCTACTACAGTAGTACAAGTTTATATGCCAACTAGCTCTGCAGATGATGAAGAAATTGATGAAATGTATGACGAGATAAAAGAAATTATTCAGGTAGTGAAGAGAGACGAAAATTTAATAGTCATGGGTGACTGGAATTCGTCAGTAGGAAAAGGGAGAGAAGGAAACATAGTAGGTGAAGATGGATTGGGGGGAAGAAATGAGAGAGGAAGCCGCCTTGTAGAATTTTGCACAGAGCATAACTTAATCATAGCTAACACTTGGTTCAAGAATCATAAAAGAAGGTTGTATACCTGGAAGAATCCTGGAGATACTAAAAGGTATCAGATAGATTATGTAATGGTAAGACAGAGATTTAGGAACCAGGTTTTAAATTGTAAGACATTTCCAGGGGCAGATGTGGATTCTGACCACAATCTATTGGTTATGAACTGCAGATTGAAACTGAAGAAACTGCAAAAAGGTGAGAATTTAAGGAGATGGGACCTGGATAAACTGAAAGAACCAGAAGTTGTAGAGAGTTTAAGGGAGAGCATAAGGCAACAATTGACGGGAATGGGGGAAAGAAATACAGTAGAAGAAGAATGGATAGCTCTGAGGGATGAAGTAGTGAAGGCAGCAGACGATCAAGTAGGTAAAAAGACGAGGGCTAATAGAAATCCTTGGGTAACAGAAGAAATATTGAATTTAATTGATGAAAGGAGAAAATATAAAAATGCAGTAAATGAAGCAGGCAAAAAGGAATACAAACGTCTCAAAAATGAGATCGACAGGAAGTGCAAAATGGCTAAGCAGGGATGGCTAGAGGGCAAATGTAAGGAAGTAGAGGCCTGTCTCACTAGGGGTAAGATAGATAATGCCTACAGGAAAATTAAAGAACCACTTGTATGAATATCAAGAGCTCAGATGGCAACCCAGTTCTAAGCAAAGAAGGGAAAGCAGAAAGGTGGAAGGAGTATATAGAGGGTTTATACAAGGGCGACGTACTTGAGGAAGACGAAATGGGAGATAAGATACTGCGTGAAGAGTTTGACAGAGCACTGAAAGACCTGAGTCGAAACAAGGCCCCGGGAGTAGACAACATTCCATTAGAACTACTGATGGCCTTGGGAGAGCCAGTCATGACAAAACTCTACCATCTGGTGAGCAAGATGTATGAGACAGGCGAAATACCCTCAGACTTCAAGAAGAATATAATAATTCCAATCCTAAAGAAAGCAGGTGTTGACAGATGTGAAAATTACCGAACTATCAGGTTAATAAGTCACAGTTGCAAAATACTAACGCGAATTCTTTACAGACGAATGGAAAAACTGGTAGAAGCGGACCTCGGGGAAGATCAGTTTGCATTCCGTAGAAATGTTGGAACACGTGAGGCAATACTAACCTTACGACTTATCTTAGAAGAAAGATTAAGAAAAGGCAAACCTACGTTTCTAGCATTAGTAGACTTAGAGAAAGCTTTTGACAATGTTAACTGGAATACTCTCTTTCAAATTCTGAAGGTGGCAGGGATAAAATACAGGGAGCGGAAGGCTATTTACAATTTGTACAGAAACTAGATGGCAGTTGTAAGAGTCGAGGGGCATGAAAGGGAAGCAGTGGTTGGGAAAGGAGTGAGACAGGGTTGTAGCCTCTTTCCCGATGTTATTCAATTTGTATATTGAGCAAGCAGTAAAGGAAACAAAAGAAAAATTCGGAGTAGGTATTAAAATCCATGCAGAAGAAGCAAAAACTTGGAGGTTTGCCGATGACATTGTAATTCTATCAGAGACAGCAAAGGACTTGGAAGAGCAGTTGAACGGAATCGACAGTGTCTTGAAAGGAGGATATAAGATGAACATCAACAAAAGCAAAACGAGTATAATGGAATGTAGTCAAATTAAATCTGGTGATGCTGAGGGAATTAGATTAGGAAATGAGACACTTAAAGTAGTAAAGGAGTTTTGCTATTTAGGGAGTAAAATAACTGATGATAGTCGAAGTAGAGAGGATATAAAATGTAGACTGGCAATGGCAAGGAAATCGTTTCTGAAGAAGAGAAATTTGTTAACATCGAGTATAGATTTAAATGTTAGGAAGTCGTTTCTGAAAGTATTTGTATGGAGTGTAGCCATGTATGGAAGTGAAACATGGACGATAACTAGTTTGGACAAGAAGAGAATAGAAGCTTTCGAAATGTGGTGCTACAGAAGAATGCTGAAGATAAGGTGGGTAGATCACGTAACTAATGAGGAGGTACTGAATAGGATCGGGGAGAAGAGAAGTTTGTGGCACAACTTGACTAGAAGAAGGGATCGGTTGGTAGGACATGTTTTGAGGCATAAAGGGATCACAAATTTAGCATTGGAGGGCAGCGTGGAGGGTAAAAATCGTAGAGGGAGACCAAGAGATGAATACACTAAGCAGATTCAGAAGGATGTAGGTTGCAGTAGCTACTGGGAGATGAAGAAGCTTGCACATGATAGAGTAGCATGGAGAGGTGCATCAAACCAGTCTCAGGACTGAAGACCACAACAACGCACTCTTCTTGAATTCTGAGAGTAGGAGTAGATCCCCTAGCTGATACATCTTGCACACTACGTACACTATTCTCCATTAAAATTGCTACACCAAGAAGAAATGCAGATGATAAACGGGTATTCATTGGACAAATATATTATACTAGAACTGATTACATTTTCACGCAATTTGGGTACATAGATCCTGAGAAATCAGTGCCCAGAACAATCACCTCTGGCCGTAATAACGGCCTTGATACGCCTGGGCATTGAGTCAAAGAGACCTTGGATGGCGTGTTAAGGTACAGCTGCCCATGCAGCTTCAAACAATACCACAGTTCATCAAGAGTAGTGACTGGCGTATTATGACTCGGCCACCATTGACCAGACGTTTTCAATTGGTGAGAGACGTGGAGAATGTGCTGGCCAGGGTAGTAGTCGAACATTTTCTGTATTTAGAAAGGCCCGTACAGGACCAGCAACATGCGGTGGTGCATTATCCTGCTGAAATGGTGGGTTTCGCAGGGATCGAAGGAAGGGTAGAGCCACGGGTCGTAACACATCTGAAATGTAACGTCCACTCTTCAAAGTGCCGTCAATGCGAACAACAGGTGACAGAGACGTGTAACGAATGGCACCCCGTACCATCAAGCCAGATGATAGCGACAGTTTGGCGATGAGGAATACACGCTTCCAATGTGCGTTCACTGCGATGTCGCCAAACACGGATGCGACCATCGTGATGCTGTAAACAGGACCTGGATTCATACGAAAAAATGACGTTTTGCCATTCGTGCACCCAGGTTCGTCGTTGAGTACATCATCGCAGGCGCTCCTGTCTGTGATGCAGCGTCAAGGGTAACTGCAGCCATAGTCTCCGACCTGATATTCCATGCTGCTGCAAACGTCGTCGAACTTTTGATGCAGATGGTTGTTGTCTTGCAAACGTCCCCATCTGTTGACTCAGGATCGAGACGTGGCTGCACGATCCGTTACAGCCATGCAGATAAGATGCCTGTCATCTCGACTGCTAGTGATACGAGGCAGTTGGGATCCAGCACGGCGTTCCGTATTACCCTCCTGAACCCACCGATGCCATATTCTGGTAACAGTCATTAGATCAGGACCAACGCGAGCAGCAATGTCGCGATACGATAAGCCGCAATAGCGATAGGCTACAATCCGACCTTTATCAAAGTCGGAAACGTGATGGTACGCATTTCTCCTCCTTACACGAGGCATCACAACAGCGTTTCACCAGGCAACACCCGGTCAACTGCTGTTTGTGTACTAGAAATCGGTTGGGAACTTTCCTCACGTCAGCACGTTGTAGGTGGCGCCATCGGCGCCAACCTTGTGTGAATGCTCTGAAAAGCTAATCATTTGCATATCACAGCATCTTCTTCCTGTCGGTTAAATTTCGCGTCTGTAGCACGTGATCTTCGTGGTGTAGCTATTTTAATGGCCAGTTGTGTAGAATCAAAGTGGCATATACGCGATACTAGGTTTCTTAATTTAGTGGTACCCGTACATAGTCGCACCATAACGTAAATTATGACAGCTGTACGCTTTCATAAAACTGTCCTGATGAAATCTGAATACAATTAGAACTGGGCGCAATGTGGGCGTTTATTCTCAAAATCGCCCTGACCTAAATGGTGTTGCTCTAGAGAAGAGTTATTAGACGACAAATAAATTGAGGTTCTCACCCGAGAATAAATCCAAAAATTTTTTGAAAGTTTGATTGATGAGGGAACTGCGCCTCAACACTTCATCACTGGCCGAGTGAGAGGGGGAGGAAGCGAGACGGAGCCGCAAAGTAAATGGTACTAGCGCGGCCGCTGCCGCAGAGGGCCGCTTTTCTTCGTCTTGTTCTTCCACCGGTAAAAGCTCTCGGGAATAAATGGCCAGCCGGTCGATTGGAGGAAGAGTAATGGCTACTTGTTTATTAGGGCGGTGCGGGCGCACTGTAGCGGCGCGCGGGGTGACGCCTTGGGAGTGCGGAGTGCGCGGCGCATCGGCCGCGCCGCATTAATAAAAGCCGCCGTCGACCACTGTGAAGTGTGCACTGTGAGCTGACCGCCGCGCCGAATAGCCGAGCAGAGCCACACTTAGGTCCCTGTCCGGCTCCCTGCATCTGCGTGGGAGGAAACACCGGTACTCACTTTGACCGCATCGATTTCACCTTTCCGCACCGCCAAACACTGATACTTGGCTGCACTAGATTTGTCCAGAACGGTTACCTGTTACCAAAAGACTTTCTGGTGAGCATTATTTACACTACTGACCATTAAAATTGCTACACCACAAAGATGACGTGCTACAGACGCGTAATTTAACCGTCAGGAAGAAGATGCTGTGATATGCAAATGATTAGCTTTTAAGAGCATTCATATAAGGTCGGCGCCGGTGGCGACACCTACAACGTGCTGACATGAGGAAAGTTTCCAACCGATTTCTCATACACAAACAGCAGTTGACCAGCGTTGCCTGGTGAAACGCTGTTGTGATGCCTTGTGTAAGGAGGAGGCCCGCATCCCGTGGTCGTGCGGTAGCGTTCTCGCTTCCCACGCCCGGGTTCCTGGGTTCGATTCCCGGCGGGGTCAGGGATTTTCTCTGCCTCGTGATGACTGGGTGTTGTGTGCTGTCCTTAGGTTAGTTAGGTTTAAGTAGTTCTAAGTTCTAGGGGACTTATGACCACAGCAGTTGAGTCCCATAGTGCTCAGAGCCATTTTTTGTAAGGAGGAGAAATGCGTACCACCACGTTTCCGACTTTGATAAAGGTCTGATAGTAGCCTATCGCGATTGCGGTTTATCGTATTGCGACATTGCTACTCGCGTTGGTCGAGATCCAATGACTGTTAGCAGAATATGGAATCGGTGCGTTCAGGAGGGTAATACGGAACGCCGTGCTGGATACCAACGGCCTTGTATCACTAGCAGTCGAGATGACAGGCATCTTATCTGCACGGCTGTAAGGGATCGTGCAGCCACATCTCGATCCCTGAGTCAACAGATGGGGACGTTTGCAAGACAACAACCATCTGCACGAACAGTTCGACGACGTTCGCAGCAGCATGGACTATCAGCTCGGAGACCGTGGCTGCGGTTACCCTCGACGCTGCATCACAGACAGGAGCGCCTGCGATAGTGTACTCAACGACGAACCTGGGTGCACGAATGGCAAAACGTCATTTTTTGGGATGAATCCAGGATCTGTTTACAGCGTCATGATGGTCGCATCCGTGTTTGGCGACATCGCGGTGAACGCACATTGGAAGCGTGTATTCGTCATCGCCATACTGACGTATCACCCGGCGTGATGGTATAATAGGGTACCATTGGTTACACGTCTCTGTCACCTCTTGTTCGCATTGTCGGCGCTTTGAACAGTGAAAGTTACATTTCAGAGGTGTTACGACCCGTGGCTCTACCCTTCCTTCGAGCCCTGCGAAACCCTACATTTCAGCAGGATAATGCACGACCGCATGTTGCAGGTCCTGTACGGCCCTTTCTGGATACAGAAAATGTTCTACTGCTGCCCTGGCCAGTACTTTCTCCCGATCTCTCAGCCATTGAAAACGTCGGGTCAATGGTGGCCGAGCAACTGGCTCGTCACAATACGCCAGTCAGTGCTCAGTGTTGAAGCTGCATGGGCAGCTGTACCTGTACACGCCATCCAAGCTCTGTTGGACTCAATGCCCATGCGTATCAAGGCCGTTATTACGACCAGAGGTGGTTGTTCTGGGTACTGTTTCTCAGGATCTATGTACCCAAATTGCGAGGAAATGTAATCACATGTCAGTCCTAGTATAATATATTTGTCCAATGAATACCCATTTATCTTCTGCATTTCTTCTTGGTGTATTAATTTTAATGGCCAGTAGTGTATAATCCCTGGCAGGGGCGCGGGTTCAACGGGGAGGGAAAGCAGACGATGTCGTGACCACAAAAAAAAAGGTTTATTAAAACTGCAGGAGGGGATTTAAAATAGTAGGTTACACGTTATTATGGTAGGGCAACTAATTGTTTTTGACGCTACACTACAGTTTCGAAGTGACACGGATGCATCACCTTGTTTTCCGACATGATCGTCATGAACGAGCGACAATGTGAAGATCACAGTTTCATCCTTGAAAATATGAGAGGTTCCATGCCCTCTTTTGCGTGTCTCCTCTCATTTTCATCAATTTTTTTAATGTTCTACGTCATTGCACGGTAGTAACAGACCGAATAAGGTTATTGTAATGATAGAGTTTGTACTGAGAGCTCGAAAAATACTTTTCACTTGATTCTTAAACATGTGGGGTTACTTCCCAGGGTGGCCTGTGCGAGACGAGAATCGGAGGACGCGGCACTCTGCGTTTCCGGTTGGGGGCTGCACTTGACTGAATTCTGAGGGGTTCGTACAATAGGCTTAAGCCCCTGGCGAAACGATTGACGTCGGTCGAGTTTCGACTATGGTATGCAGGGCGAAACGACCTGCGAGACGTGTGAATGGCGCCGCAGTTTATGTGTTTGCCGTTCCGGCGCGTCCGGAACGAAGACTCCTGGCACTGACTGACTGCATTGTACTCTCGATTCTGAGAAGGCTTGTGGACTGTTCCCTGCTGGGTACGACTGTCTGGCGCCGGATGGCCAGTGGTCTAGGCGGGTTGTTTTCGTAGCCGATCAAACGGCAAGTTCAGTGCCCTCAGCTGAATAGCAGAGGCGTTATTAGTCAACTTAAACTGAGGCTAGTTTATGTCATAAAGCCCTGCTCAAAATTGGAGGGAACGGTCGCTATTGGGGCGAGTGATGTTTTGAGACAGTGTGGGGGAATTTTGGAGTCAGTACAGAATGCTGATTCGCAGTTTTGGAGGAGAGTAGGGAGTTGAGCAATGTTGGCTTCGCTCTTGCGTTGCGCAGGCATTGCATCAGGGATCTGATCTTCGTCTGAGTCGGACAGTCTTGCGCTCTTTTTCGGAAGAACTTAAAGAATTCTCGGACAGCCTTCGAGGGCAGGGGCTGACTCAAGAGTTGCTGCACAGTAGAAGTCGGCGCCTACATCCTCAGGACGCTGCCTACCGGCGACGTCCTGCAGTTTTCAGTACTGGTACAGTATTTTGCGGCTCCGGCATTGTAGGGCCTTATCAATTTTATACTGAATCCCTCAGCAGCATGCGCGCTCGCTTTGCTACAAGTCCACCTTGCTTGTTTCTCCATGTGATCCTATTTGAGCTCTCACTACTAATTGCGATACTGCTATATAGTCGGGAGAGTAATATTCGATTCATTAGGACCTCCAGTCATTATCGTCAATCTATTGCATCACAGGGAGTAGGAGCCCCTTGTTCTCGAGCCAACTCTTATTCTCATAGTATTTCAGTATACCCTATCCTTTAACCTACTGTGTGTGTTGACAATCATGTGCATTTATGTTCTGATACACAATAAATCTCGTTTTAATATTTAATCCGCATATCATTTCGTAGATATAGGCAGAATCCCATTTCCTGTTGTTTATCATGATAAAGTTCTCTTCTTTTGATTAGATTACGATTTTTATTAAATTGTTGTGAGTGTGCGCTCCTTAATTTACCAACTAGCATGATCCACCATCATTTCCTTCCATTACCATTGTGCTTGTAATTAATTAGCTGGTAGATAAGGAGGGGGTCGAATGCATGTCTCGTTCTCATGCAAAATTCGTCCGAATTAAAGAGGTACAAACTCTTCTTCACCCCAGCACCTCGCAAATATTTCAGAAAGACGTCCATCAAATGTTATTTGGAAAATGTGATAAATCATTCGTGAGACACAGTTTTGGTTAAGGAAAGATTTAGCTACAAGAGAAGCAATAACTGCATTACAAGTTCTAGTTCAGAAACGCTATGTCTAGGTTAAAAACGTAGACTTCTGTTTCACTGATTAGTTGCTTTTACGAGCGATGTCGTCCACGTATGCGCTCAACACATTTACTGCTCACCTCTCCTCCTCCCATCTCTCTGCGTCCACCTGTTCTTATCCCCGCCTCTCTGTCCACCTCATCCTTCCACCTCGATCTGTCCTCTCCTCCTCCACTCTTCAACTCGTCCTGCTCCCTCTCATTGTACCTCTCCAACACTTCCTCTATCTGACTGCATCTTCCTCCCCTTTGAGTGATTGTATCTTCCTCCCTCTCTCTCCATCGCCTCGTCCTTGTCTTCTGTTTCCACCTGCCTCTTGCATCTCCCCCCCCCCTCCTTCCCCATTTCTCCATCTCCACCTCCCACTCTCTCTGACAATCTCCTCTTTCCCTCTCTTTCTGTACATCTCCTCCATCCCTCTCTGTGTCTGTCTCCTCCTCAGCCCACTCTATGTCCCATCTCTTCTGCCCCTCTCTGTCTCCACCTCCTCCTCCTTCTCCTCCTCATCCTCCACCTCCTCCTAACTCTCTCTGTTCATCTCCTCCTTCTCTCTCTCTCTGTCCATCTTCTCCTCCCCAGTCTCTCTGTCCATCTGACCCTTCCCCTCTCTTTCTGGCCATCCCTTCCTTCCCTCTCTATCTGCCCATCACTTCCTCCCTCGTCTGTCCACCTTCTCCTCCATCCCCCACAATGTCTTTCCATCTCCTCCTCCCCATTTCTCTGTACACTTCATCCCCCCCCCAGCTGTAGCTATACACCAACCTACCCCACCCCTCCTGTCTCTTCTCAGTCATGCCCATCTACAAGTGTAAAACCTGAAAGGTGTGTCTATACTGCTCACACAACATGCCTGTCATGCAGGGCAGCCTAAATGTCAGGAACAGAAGAAATTTTTTGGCTCTATCTCCCCTCCTAATGGAGGTAGGAGGTTCCAACACCACACTATACAGCAAGCAATATATATGTACCATCTTTTGTTGAATTCGTTCCAATAGTTTAGGAGGAGATTCTATACATACATACCTAGAAAAAAAATCCTTTTTATGTATATAAAGATGAAAAAGCTTGTGATAGAGTACAGCATCATAACTTCTAAAGAATCTCAATAGAGGGAGTATAGATCAGAAAGACTTCTAATGTATAGAGAATTCTATGGAACTGGCTAATATCTGCAGAGGATCTGATAAAGTTGCATTTGTCACCCTTGTGATTTCATTTGTACTCAGAGAAGGCACTTGGTATTGTAGAAAAAGGTGTAAAGGTTAGTAGAGTCTTGATCAACAACATATACTATGCTGAAAATATAGTATTGACTGCTATGAACTTAGATGATCTTCAACAACATATCAACATACTAACAGAATACAGCAGTAATCTAGGTCTTAATATTAACACCAAAAGGAAGCACTTCATAACTGTTACACAACTGCTCGACTGCTATACAAATGGAAAGCTATCATTCCATGGCTCCTTAACAAAGAGTAGATGAGTTTCAGTATCTTTGAAAGTTTCTATATGAAGATTGCAGACCAGATATGGAGATAAAATCACGTATAGAGAACGACTGTAAGCTTTAAGAAAGTTCTCACGAGTACAGTTCTAGACCTAAATGTTAGAGTCCGATTTGTAACATGTTACATATGGTTTGTACCTCAGTACGATTCTGGAGGACGGGCGCTAGATATGACAACAGAAATGAAACTCGAAGACTCTGAAACGTCCGTTTACTGGAGAATGCTCGAAAGGACATGGGCGGCAAGAATAACTAACAATGAAGTATTGCGAAGAATACACAAACAGCGAGAAACGTTGATAAGGGAAGGGAATATCGAGGTTAAAATAGGAAAAGGACGAACAAGATTACTTTGGTTACATAACATAAAGCAGTGGACAAGATTACAAAGTGCAGACCAAGTAGTATGTATTGTGGTTCGTAGCATAGAGATGCAGCATGTAGTCGTCGACATTCACTAATGGATAGACAGAAGAAGAGAAGTCATCAAGTCTCTGGAAGCGAGGGTCAGAAAGTTCTGCCAGTCGTTCAGTTCCTCGACGATAGATATCCGCTCTTTGGAGGCGGAGTAATTTGGGAACTGCTGCGAGAATCTCCTCATCCTGCTCATCATGTTCTTTCAGTGCGTCGAGCAAATTGAAAGCGCATGGTACAAGATCTGGACTGTGTTACCGATGCTTCTAAACTTTTAATGGAAAACGTTGAAGCAAAGATTGTGTTGTGCGCATCGAGTTGTAAGCGTACTGTCATATCGCTGGCTTGGTTGTTGAGTATCTTTGCGGCAGCCGCGTCTGCAGAGTTGAGCGCGGGACACCGAACTGTTATGTTGTGTTGTGGATAGCTCTGCATGTAAGAAGCATTGTTAGTATGGAAGTCGAAGTGTTGCTACAAGTGCTATTACAATAAGGTGATGAAATATGGAAATGATTCAGAGGAAGGTGCGTCAAGATGTAATTTAAATATGAGCAGTGCTGCTGATAACGTATTTGTGTATCCTCTCGTTGCGTGTCGTACCGTACAGTATCAATCATCCGCGCCGTGTTCGGTCTCCAAGAATGAACTAATGTGAATCGGTAAGACTATTAACCACAAAAGAGAGCATTTAAGTGCCAGTGTCTTGTAGTGAGCGTGAGAAGTGCGTTCGGTCATCGCGTTCGGCTTTATCAACAATCAGCCTCGCCGCAACGGTTACTCGCTCGTTCGTACAAGTGAGAACTGAGAACTGAAAAATTAACTTTACGAACAGTGTTATATCATTACTAGTGACAAGGAGGACTATTACCAGATATCTGTATGTGTGACGAGCGTAAGGACTTTCGTTCGATCATTCGGCTTCCGCATCATCAACAATCGCCCGCGCCGTGTCGGTTACGCGTACGCTCGTCCGAATGATATTTTGGACTGTTCATCAAGATTGTTGATTGGGATAAACATTTACGATTTAGAATGTAAACAGTGCAACCTGTGGTTTCCATATCGTCTCAGAATATAGATTTTCATACCAGACATAGGACAGTGTTGTGTTTTAACGTTGAGTGGCTCCCCTAAACCCGCTTGCATATTTCGATAGATAATTTCAGGCAAACCAACAGCAGTGTGCAGCAGGACAATACGACCGCCGCGGGATTATAAGGTACGTAGTGTGGACAGGGCGTACGGTCACGAAACGAGAAGTCAGTTTAAAGTACCCCACCCATACAAATACTCCCGGGCGTGTTACAGAGTGCGTTGTTGCATTGCCGCACAGAAGAACAATGTCTTTGCCTAGTTCTGCACGCCTGCAGGGAGGTCAGTGTTCCTCAGTAAGAATCAGCATTAATGGTTGTACCCTATGCCAAAATTCGGTCCACAAAACAATCGAAGAAAACAGTGGCCATGGCATTCCCTGCAGATGGAGTAACTTGTCCATTCCTCTGTGGAGGCGAGATGTGCATCCCTTCTACTGATGCTCTCTTTGTTGCAGCTGTGAAATGAGCAGCCCTTGTCATCGTCCATAATGATGTGGCTTATGGAGGCGTTGCCTTTCACGGAGTAACGCTCAACGAAGTCCAGGGCCGCCATAAATCTTCCGCCGTGAAACTTAGACGTTTACTTTTTTTTTTTAATTCCAAAGAGGATGCACAATACTAGAGACACTAGATCAACACACACTTCGTGAGGCGCTGACAGTAAGTCCGTAGCATTTTCTTCTACCACGACATTTTATTGAGCTCCTTCCTTAACGACAGTCACACTCCTTTTAGGCTAATTGTAGTAGGTTCCGTAATATGCGGATAAACTGCTATTCTTGTAATAGTCCTGCAATCTTTTTCCAGCAGCTGTAAGCCACGGCGTTGCAGTAGAAGGGCAGAAGCTGCCGGCACGGTAGCACCGCTGTACCTGGTATCGGCGCGGCTGCCCGGCGATACCATTAACATCGATTAGCGGGCGAGTTATGGAACAGGCCACGCGGCTTTCCTCGCCGTGAATTATTCGCTGTTCCGCAATCGGCGTGGGAAGCAAAGTGTGGCCGGCTGCAGCCGCAAAACCAGGTGGCAGGCCGCGGCGGTTTATCTTAATTAGGCGCGATCCGATCAACAGCAGTTAGTGATTTTCTTACCGAGCCGCGTACCTGTAGAATACACTCCTGTAGAAGGAAGGCTGCAAAATCGTGACAAAGACTGGTCTTCATCTTGATCTTTCTGAGCTCCACATCTGACTCTAACATTAATGGTTAATGAAAACAACCACAGCTCTATCGATACTCATTTATCGCAATACTGCAACAATCCGAAGTACCTAAGTGTAACTCTGGACACGTGACTGACATACGAAACCCATCTCCAGAAAGACACAGCTAAAAATCAAAAATCGGAACAGTTTCCACCAGGAGTTGACTGGAACTGGCAGAGGTTTCGTTGCAACAGTCCTCATTCCATCAGCCTTAACTCTTTCATATTCAGTTGTTCCATCTGGCTAAAATGTGCTCACACTTAAGCACTGCGCCTCACCGCTCCTGTCAGGATTTCTAGCAAGTTGTTGAAGGCACTGCTTCCTACCACCGTATACAATTTTGCGACTACGCATTTCCCATCTGTGACTTTTTATAGTCTTCATTAAGTGGGCTGTTACTCACTGGCTTAGTCGGCTGTTTCTTTAACAGTAATAATTTAAACTGCTCCGTGTGGGGATTGAACGAAAAGACTTTTGTAAACGTTATGCCTAAAGGAACTACGTTTACAATTCGACACAACTTGACCACTACAAGCACATTAGTTTCACAGTAATAAGACCAGGAAAACATAACTATTTAATTGTTAGATTTATGCTGGCTAAAATTCACAATACTGTAAGGTGAAATTTTCGCAAACGCAAATTTTATAATTTGTAAGTGCTTGACTAAGCCGGTGGCGTAATAATAGCCCAGAAAATGAAGACCAAAAAAGATGGACTCTTTCTTCTTCTTGAAACGTTTCTGCTTCTGCAGACCGTTCGCAGAGCCTCTTCCAAACTTGTCTTTTCTCCAACAGTCTATTATTCAGCATTTCGTCCCACTCCAGTCCTCTTCGTTTCCCACGATCCTTCACCTAGTCTCTCCATCTTGTTCATAGTCTTCCAATTAGTCTTTGTCCAGATTCCTTCCATTCTAGGACTGTCATCATAAGTATTTTTGGTCCCATTCTTTTGATATGGCCAAAGGATTTGAGCGTATTTCTCTCTACAGTTTCCCTTTTGGACTTCGTCTGCAGAGTGTTCGTATTGTTTCATTCCTTGTACTGTCCCCTCTCGTCTTACCCAGGATCCCTCACCTAAAGCACATCTCTGTTGTACGTATTCTCCTGAGATCTTTCTTTGTCCATTCCAGAATTCTGATCCACAGTTCAAAACTGGCAGATAATGTAAGTTGTACCTCGTGATCGTTGCTTTGACAGCTATTTTCCAGATTCTAATTATGTTCGATACACAATACTAAAATTTCGGATAGTTTTCTATTATCTCCCAAATTTTATCCTTGATGTCTCCTTCCTTTGTTAATTTAGTTCCTAGATAGGTTTGTTCGCATGCCCATCTGCAGCAGCAGCTATTAAAATGAGTTATTATTGGTTTTTCCGCCTTGAGCTTCCCGCAGCATAATTAAAGGGAATTTTATACCAGACGCGTTTCGCTTTTATTTATGAAGCATCTCTTCGTTGGTCATTCTGCAAATTTGATACATATGTTTGCACATTTTTGGTTGTTTTATATTAAAAACAGCTTTTTGTTTATGAAGTTGGAGTGCAAATTACGTATTGTGTTTGTTTACATATTCTTCAAACCACTATATCTTCCTTGCATTTTAGCAGCGGTTGATGTGGGAAGTAATCGTTTCGCATATACACTTGCCGGTTTTTCCCAAGTTTATATCTTTGGAAGGATATGAAATGTTGACTGGCAGTGGCAAGCTAGGCATTTCTGAAGAAGAGAAATTTGTTATCATCGAGTATAGATGTGTCAGGAAGTTCTGTCTGAAAGTATTTGTATGGAGTGTAGCCATGTATGGAAGTGAATCAAGGGCGATAAACAGTGTAGACAAGGTGAGAATAGAAGCTTTTGAAATGTGGAGCTATACCTGTAGAAGAATTCTGAAGATTAGATGGGTAGATCACGTAACTAATGAGGAGGAACTGAATAGAATTGGGGAGAAGAGAAATTTGTGGTACAACCAGGCTGAAAGAAGGGATTGGTTGATAGGACACATTGTGAGGCATCAAGGGATCACGAATGTAGTACTGGAGGAAAGCATAGGGGTAGGGGGGGGGGTAAGACTCGTAGAGGGAGACCAAGAGATGAATACAGTAAACAGATTCAGAGGGATGTAGGCTGCAGTTGTCACTCGGAGATGAAGAGGCTTGCACAGGATAGAGTTGCATGGAGAGCTGCATCAAACCTGTCTTTGGACTGAAGACCACTGGCAGTTGTAGAGCCATTGTTTTGTCATATACCGGACAATATGGACAACATCTTTCAGATGGTAACACTAGGAAACAGATGACTCGAATCGTATAAAACAGCGCGTATAAACTCGTTCCTTCTTTTGTCAGGTAATGACAATGCTTTTTATGAAAATCTGATGATAGCGCCACCATTTCAGATGAATATGTATGCCCCGGAGATTAAAGTAAGTGCGAAGGTACTGTTATCACCTCGCCCTAAGGGACGTCGACAAGAACAAACTGCCGTCGAGTGTCGAAAACGAGTGGGTAAATCGCGAAGGAAACCGTCAACCACTAGACAAGGACGGCGCCTGGGAACTAACAGCTTCGGCGCGAGATAAGAACTTGGTGGGGAATTCTGCAGACAGCCGGCCAGCTGAGTGCTCCGTTTGTGCCCAGTTTCCGAGAATCTACCTGCACAGCTGCCACGGCGCCTACTGTCAGAGGCGCCCGCAACACCACGACGTCGCATCTGCCCTGTCAATCAGTGGTTGGTCAATACAGACCTGCAGTTCACTTCTCACAGGTACATCTCGTTCCTTCTGCGCTTAACGAAGATTACTCGTTTGCAAGTTAAGGCCTGTCCCTTTTACTTTCTTGACATAATGTCTCGCCTACTGGAAGGAAGGTAGGAGAGAAGGTTGAAGGAGGAATGGATGGAAAGCTAGGGTTTGGTGACCTGTCGACGACACGATTAGCGACGGCGAACGAGTTCAGATTGGTAAATGATACGAAAGTAAATCGGCCATGACCTTTCAAAGGAAAGGCACCATTCGATTATTTGCGTTCCGCGATCTGCTGTAATCACAGGAAACGTATGATAATAATAGGCAATTGTTTGTATGCCTTGATGAAAATATATTTTTTAATTGTCCAAAGTAGTCTCGGTAAAATGCCACCGTCTTCAGTGGGTTTCTTTATTCCAAAGTATGAAAATTAATATTGTTACATTTCAATACGTAAAATTTTATTGTTGTTGTTGTGGTCTTCAGTCCTGAGACTGGTTTGATGCAGCTCTCCGTGCTACTCCATCCTGTGCAAGCTTCGTCATTTCCCAGTACCTACTGCAACCTACATCCCTCTGAATCTGCTTAGTGTATTCATCTCTTGGTCTCCCTCTACGATTTTTACCCTCCACGCTGCCCTCCAATGCTAAATTTGGGATCCCTGGATGCCTCAGACATGTCCTACCAACCGGTGCCTTCTTCTTGTCAAGTTGTGCCACAAATTCCTCTTCTCCCCAATTCTATTCAATACCTCCTCATTAGTTACGTGATCTACCCATCCAATCTTCAGCATTCTTCTGTAGCACCACATTTCAAAAGCTTCCATTCTCTTCTTGTCCAAACAATTTATCGTCCATGTTTCACTTCAATACATGGTTTCACTCCATACAAATACTTTTACAAACGACTCCCTGACACTTACATCTACACTCGATGTTAACAAATTTCTCTTCTACAGAAACGCTTTCCTTGCCATTGCCAGTCTACATTTTATATCTTCTCTACTTCGACCTTCATCAGTTAGTTTGCTCCCCAAATAGCAAAACTCCTTTACTACTTTAAGTGTCTTCTTTCATAATCTAATTCCCTCAGCATCACGCGACTCAATTCGACTACATTCCGTTATCCTCGTTTTGTTTTTGTTGATGTTCATCTTATATCCTCCTTTCAAGACACTGTCCATTCCGTTCAGCTGCTCTTCCAAGTCCTTTGATGTCTCTGACAGAATTACAATGTCATCGCCGAACCTCAAGGTTTTTATTTCTTCTCCATGGATTTTAATACCTATTCTTAATTTCATCAAGAGGGTTAAACAGAAACTAAGGTTACAAAGACTGCAATGAAACCTGTAAATTTTATTTTACACAATGTATGCAGCCAGCTGATACTGCACACATCAGGTTACTTTTCGGCAGTCTCGATATCCGTTTATGCACTCCTCTCATCGTGGGTTGAGTTTGAAAATATCCTCCTGGTAAGCATCCTGTCCTTCCGTGTTCAATCACTCTGTCGGGAAACGTTCCCCGTTCTCGTTTGAAGCGAATAACCGGCCTGAGAGGGGCTCCTTCGCCTGAGAAAATCGCCCGGAGCTAAGTCCGGCCTGTTGGGAACGGTGTTCGATGATGCCCGCTGCGATCCACATTGGTGACGTTTTCTCTACCTGCTGCAAACTTTCGACACCATTCTGTGGTGTACTTACATGTATGTTCCACAGAAATCGAAGAACTGAGCGTATTTCTTCGCGAGACCAGTTTTCCCAACGAGTCGCCACTTGTGTTTATCTACAACTAGCGCTGTAGGTGATGGGTGGATGAAATTCTGCGCAGTTGCCAACCGCATGTATCAGAATTACCGCGCACTACAAATTTCTCTATTAACGGACGAATTCCAGAAATGTCGGCCTTCTAACCTTAGCTTCTGATCACTCCTCGTATATGTTGTACTGTTTGCTTCAAGACATACATGCCAGTAACCCTACTGTACCTTTTTACTTTGTAGTCGTGCAAATTTCTATAGCTTTCTATGGCTTTTCGACATACCGCATGTCATCTGAAAAGGCAGCAGCGACTGTCGTTAGCAAATTTGAAATTAAAAACGTCTCTGTTATAAAAATGAAATTTGCGGTGTATTGTGACACAGTTTTGGTGGGCATTGTGTTGTAACGTATTCTCTGGTGTACTTAAGTTAATTGTCGAGTTACGTTGCTCCAGAAATCGCAGGAAAAACATAACTTCCGCTTTGGCAGCAACTAAAATATTAAATCATCTCCTTGTTGAAGTGTGTCGCGTATCGTGACAATTTCAAAACTGCAGGGGAATTCTGACGTGTTCTGTTCATGCTAGCGCGCGTGCGTGTGTGTCTGTGTTTGTGTGTGTGTGTGTGTGTGTGTGTGTGTATGTGATGTAGTAGCCAATGTCGCTACTTCTAGCACACGGGGTCCCAGATTCGATTTTCGGCCCGATCGAAGATTTTCTTCGCTCCAGGATTGGAAGCTTGTGTTGTTTTAATCAGTTCATCTGATATGCGTCACAAAGACGAGCAAGTCACTGCAGTGGCATTAAATATAAAGACCTGCTCGGAAAAAATGCATGATGACACAGTGCCGTCTTACGGAATTATTCATTTACAACCGGTTTCAGTCATGACCATCTCCACGGTGCTGTACACACGAGCAAGACAGAAGAAAAAGCCGTAAATACCGAAACAGAATAAGAGTTTCAAAGAAATGATAACGTCACATGACATATATATTTCTTCAAATTTGAATGATGACATTTTAGCTATATGCACTACACAGCCATAATAGACAAGCTTGTTACAGGCTTCTTGCTTCTTGAGTTACGTCGTTTTGTTAGATTAAATGTTCCATCTTACTTTGCACTTGTGTTGTCTTTAGCTGTATGATTTTGGGATAAGCTTTCTGACCCCTTGGATCGTACTTGTATGCCAGGCTGCCAGTACTTCGCTTGTTGTTGACTGAGCTATTCTCTGATACTGAGTAGCCACAATAAATATTTCTTACATTTTGACCTGACCATGTTATACTCTATATCTGAAGACATGTGTGTCATGCGATACTGCGACTGTAAAAATTTTTGTGTACGTATCTCACGTCCTTGATTGCTTTATTTCTTTGGAAATTGTGTTAGCCGGGCGCTGTGGCCGAGCGGTTCTAGGCGCTTCAGTCTGGAACCGCGCGACCGCTACAGTCTCAGGTTTGAATCCTGCCTCGGGCATGGATGGGTTTGATGTCCTTAGGTCAGTTCGGCTTAAGTAGTTCTAAGTTCTAGGGGACTGATGATCTCAGATGTTAAGTCCCATAGTGCTCAGAGCCTTTTGAACCACTTTCTGAAATTGCGTTATGTTTCCGTCTTCACGACTTTCTTCGCATGTACCAAACTGTGAATATTGTCTATGATCGAAACCGGTTGAAAATAAATAATTTCATAAGACACCACTACGCTATAATCTAAATAAAATTTTTGTAAGACAGCACTACGGTATCATTTTTGTCAGTTATTTTAAACCAGTGAATAGTGTGTTGTTGTAGAGTGTTGCCGGTTCATTTGTTACGTTTTTTCCTCCAACTAAAGTAGCCTGCCTAACTGGGTGCTAACGTACTCGCCTCCCATGCAAGCAGGCCCGGGTTCAGTTGCGGGCCAAGTTGGAGATTTTCTCCACTCGCGGACTGGGTGTTGCGTTGTCTTATCGTCACTTCATCCTCACCACCGGCGCGAAAGTCGCCCAGTGTGGCGTCGAATGAAATAAGTCTTGCACTTTATAATGGATTATACTGTAAATGATGAAAGTATATGAATGCAGCTTGCCGCTAACTTGGTGTAATGTCTCTCACACATAAACCTGTACAGTAAAGTAAGGGCCTCCTGTTTTATCTTTAGGCTGATCCGTGATAAGACAGGCAAACAATTATACTAATGGAGGATTCTGCGTATTTTCTCTAATTTCATTCGCTCTCTCTCTCTCTCTCTCTCTCTCTCTCTCTCTCTCTCTCTCTGTCCTTTATCTATATACAGTTTTAAATATAATATTTCATTACGTGAACTCAGCCCAATAGAATCTCTGGTGGAGCCCTTCGTCTTAATATTCAGCGGCTGGCTTGCTGTAAAAGATCTTTATATCTATTATTCTTGTTAAGCGCTGCATTCAGTTGGGAAAATCGATCGTTTGAACAATTCGTTCATTTTACGACAGATTTAGAATTTCATATGTGTCCGAAGCCTTTTTGGACGATTTTATAAAATCTCGGTGATTGCAGGCTCTCTTCGTCACAACTGAAACTTCCCAACTAATTACAGGGCCAAGACAATCATCAATGATTCAGACAGAGAACTCATTCGTCATTCACTCTAGAATAAAAGGGTCACAAACCTTATTTCTGAGGAAAATTGTATATTCAATCCATCTCCATTACATGTTCCGTTTTCTGTTGATTCCAAGTCTTACTTAATTTGCGTTTACAGTTTTTCTCTCTCTTCAAATAACCCGCTAGTGGCACAAACGTCAATAGCTCGCTTTAGCGAGAAGAAGAGCAAATATGTCTCTTTTAGCAACCCGACAATCTTCCAACAGATACTTCCGAAGCTGTCCTAGTCATCCGTCCCTAACAACCATGGAGAATAGATATGTGTATCTCTGTTCTTCCAAAGAATAAACGTACTAGAAAAATACCTTGGCGTCGACGAGCTGTCGGCGCATATATTACTAGAAAATCCGATCAGATACTTTCCAAAAGTGAATAAATGTGGATGATTTGATTGATAATTATTAATTATTGCGTGGTAGAGGGTAATTTTCCGTGGGGAGATTACAACTTGGCGGCCGAACTTCCCCGAATTGGGGCTCTCCGGCCATCGATGCCATACGCTCATTTCCATTTCTCCCACTAGAGCCTCGTGTATGCAGCAATGATCTTCTAACGTTAATTAACGATGTAAGCTGTTGCTGTGTTTCAGAATGCGCTAACTGGGGTCAAATTATACGGAATGATTGTTCTTGCTCAGAAAGTGTTTGAGGAAGTGTTATGTAACTTTTCACTCTTTAGAGCCCTTATATGTTCTGTGTACCTTCTTCGGGAATTCCTGTATGTTTGTCCCATGTATTGCGACTGACAGGAGTTGCGTTTGAGTTGATATATCTCTGAACTGCTAAATTTCTATGGAATTCTACTACCTGATCTAACAAATGGTGTAAATCAGCCACTATACAATTGCACCTGGGAATGAGAGCGTTTCGGTCGGCTTATCGTGAGTTTTTATTGTGATATTTCACGAGGACACGGTAAACCACTTGACAGTATACGCACAACTCTCTTGACAGCATTCACAGTGCGATGCATTCCTTAGTCGCCACTGAACTTGTTTACTGTTACGTCACCGCGTGTTTCCTGTAACGGCTACGTGAGACCAAGTGCAATAATATCGTGGCCGAGTAGTATTTTTTGTATAGTGTGCTGCTTCTGGGATCCCTTGCTTCTTCATTATGTTTCCAGTTATACATACTACTTTATTATTATATGTTTGTGTGTAGTATTTGTTTATTTTTGTAGATGTGATGAGGTCTCTTTTGTTGTCATTGTGTTTTGCGTTTGTATTTCTACCTGTCCAGTTGTGCACTAAGTGTGTGTTACTACACTGAAGCGCCGAAGAAACAGGTATAGGGATGCGTATTCAAATACAGATATATGTAAAATGGTAGAATGCGGCGCTGCGGTCGGCAACGCTTACATAAGACAACACAAGTCTGGCGCAGTTGTTGGTTACTACTGCCACGCTGGGAGCTTACCAAGATGTGAGTGAGTTTGAACGTGGCGTTATAGCCCGCAAACGAACGACGGGCCACAGCATCTCCGAGGTAGCAATGAAGTGGGGATTTTCACGTACGACCACTTCAAGTGTGTGTCGTGAATATCAAGAATACGGTGAAACATCAAATCTCCGAAATCGCTGCGGCCGGAAAAGGATCCTTCAAGAACGGTACCAACGACGACTGAAGAGAACCGGTCAACGTGACAGAAGTGCAACCCTTCCGCAAATTTCTGCAGATTTCAATGCTGGGCCATCAACAAGCGTCAGCGTGCGAACCATCATCGATATGGGCTTTCGGAGCCGAAGGCCCACTCGTGTACCCTTGATGAAGCACGACACAAAGCTTTACGTCTCACCTGGTCCCGGCAACATGGACATTGGACTGTTGATGACTGGAAACGTTGTCTGGTCGGACGGCTCTCGTTTCAAATTAGTATCGTACGGATGGACGTGTACGGGTATGGAGACAACCTCATGAATCCATGGGCTCTGCATGTCAGCAGGGGACTGTTCAAGCTGGTGGAGGCTTTGTAATGGTGCGGGGCGTGTGCAGTTGGAGTGATATGGGACCCCTGATACGTCTAGATACGACTTTGACAGGTGACACGTACGTGAGCATCCTGTCTGATCATCTGTATCCATTCATGTCCATTGTGGATTCCGGAGGACTCCGGCAATTCCAGCAGGACAATGCAACTCCCCACACGTCCAGAATTGCTACAGAGTGGCTCCAGGAGCACTGTTCTGAGTCTGAACACTTGCGCTGGCCACCAAATTCCCCAGAGATGAACCTTATTGAACATATCTGCGATGCCTTGCAACGTGCTGTTCAGAAGAGATCTCCATCTCCTCGTACTCTTATGGATTTATGGACAGCCCTGCAGGATTCACGGTGTCAGTTCCCAACAGCACTACTTCTAACAGTCGAGTCCATGCCGCGTCGTGTTGTGAACCTTCTGTGTGCTCGCGGGACCCTACACGATATTAGGCATGTGTACCAGTTTCTCTGGCGCTTCATTGTACTTTAATTACCATTCATTTTTACGAATGGCACTAAATAAGTAATGTAACACATTCTTTCTCGACCATTTTCGGTTGAGAAAAATGTTGAATTTGTTGTGGGACATCGTGGAATATTCCGCTTAAGCCCCTAAAAATTGGAAATTTGTGGTAAGTTCCTATGGGACCAAACTGTTGAGGTCATCGGTCCCTAGGCTTACACACTACTTAAACTTACTTACGCTAAGGACAACACACACACCCATGCCCAAGGGAGGACTGGAACCTCTGACGGGGGCAGCCGCGCGGACCGTGGGAACGTGCCTCACACCGCGCGGCTACCCTGCGCTGCCGCTTAAGCCCCTAGAATTTCATGAAGTTCCGACAGGTGAGGGTACTATACGTAGCCTTCAAAATGGCATTTGTAACGGAGGTGCGTTTCAAAAAGAAAAATGCCACTGAGTTTCTTTTGGCGTAAAACCAGAGCATCGCAGATATTCATAGGCGCTTGCAGAATGTCTGCGTAGGTCTGACGGTGAGCAAAAGCACGGTGAGTCTTTGGGCGACACGTTTGTCATCGTCGAAACAAGGTCCCGAAAATCTGTCCGGTTTTCCGCATGCTGGCCGGCTGCTCAGTTCGAACGCGCGGACACATTCATTCGAGTTGGCAGATGCAGACGAATTTCTCCTTCTTCATGACAAGGCAAGCCTCACTCAGTTCTGTGCACCCGAGAGGAGCTCACAAAACTTCGTTGAATTGTTCTTCCTCATCCACCCTACTGCTCGGATCTCGCTCCTTCCCACTTCCATCTGTATGGCCGAATGCAGGATGCACTCCGCGGGATGCAGTACGTGGTTACTGATGCGGCATGGCGTTGGCTCCGGCGTCGACCAGTAGTACCATGATGGCATGCAGGACTCCCAGTAAGGTGGCGCAAGGCCGTCGCATTGAACGGAGATCATGTCGAAAAATAGGGTTTTGTAGCCAAAACAGTGGGGGATAATATGGTATATTGGAATCCTGAATAAAACCAAACTGCTTTCAGAAAAAAATAATGTTTAGCATTAGTGATTGAGCGCCGCTTGTATTTTGTGGTCGAGTTTGTTAATAGTGTCTGTTTTGTATTCACCTTAGGGCAATTTGTTTGATTACCTGTAGTTCATCTGTGTGAGTTTAAGGTTTGAGAAGTGTTCTCATTAACTTTGCAGCACGTGTGTGAACTTGGCACATTTATTTGGAGTTGGTTGGATGTACTGTGGATAACAGTGATAGTGGCTGTGGGTTTTCTGTAGATAGAACTTGATGTTGGTTGTTGTTTCTCGTTATTGTGAGACGCAGAAAATTCAGTTTTTTGTTTTCCTCAGCTATGTAGTGAAGAATAATTATGAGTGCTGTGTTGATGCTATTGTGAAGCTCTTCCACGCTTTTTCGGGTGACTGTACCAGCCTTACAGTGACCATCTCGACATAAGTTATGTTCAACTAAGGACACTGTACCCACTTCATTTCCTTATAATTTTCCAAAAATGTTCCCATCTTTTCTTTTCATTATGGATCTTTTTGATTTTTGTTCATTTTGCACTTGTTCTCTTAGCTCTTCTATCTTCAGATCCTAACTATAATATTTTACTTCTGAAAACATAAATTTCTTCTACTTTCGTGTTGTGTATTTCTAAACCTTTTTTTTTCTTTTCTTTTTTTTTTGCTCCCCCAGAGACACCTGCAGATCTTTTAGCCTACTGTCAGTTTTTATGTATTAACTTCAAACAAATATCAGTCTTCTTGTACGTGTCATTACATTTCTATCATTCACTCTTGAACAAGCTACCGGTTTCCTTTTTGAAATAAGAAATATAATAGCTGCTTTTAGAATAAACCGTCTCACAGTTTAACACCACGTTTAACAATGATCGTAGTGAAATACTAATGAAAAACTGAAATAAATTTCGCCGCTAATGAGCTTCCTTATCTCGCATTATGTCGCTGATACGCCTGAACATTAAATTCTCTCTACTCAGATAAATCACTTATACGTGACCATTATGTGCGTACATAAAACGACGTATCCACACAGTTTCACTTCTCTCTCTCTCTCTCTCTCTCTCTCTCTCACACACACACACACACGTGCAAAACTGTTGACTCACCGGCTCGACAATATCTTGTAAGCGGTCCCCTTTGTATTTTTCCATTATCCTACATACGAAACGAAGCTTGCCAACTACTTTACCTACGATTGGGCGTACCCGGTCATTTCATTTTATATCCCCTCAAATCGTTGCACCAACGTATTTGCATGACTTGACTGATTGTAGTTGTGGCTCGTTAGCACTGCACTCGTAGGATACTACAGTTTGCGTTTTTGAAGTGTACAGTTTTAAATTTATCAAAATTTAAAATAAGTTGTCAAGCTCTGCGCAAGTTTGAAAACTTATCAAGAACTGAATATTTATGCAAATTTTTTCTTCAAATACTTTTGGACTACAGATAAATACATCACCTGGAAAAAAATCTGCGGTTGCTATTTATGTTGTAGGTCAGGTCATTAACGTAAAACAAGAAAAGTAAGGGTCCTAGGGCAGTCCTCGATCACGGTATCTCTCGCATGCCTGGGGTCCTCACGGCATCCGTGTTGGTTCTTAGAGCTGAGGTGTTCATTCACCAAAACATAAATCAGTTTTTAGCACTGCTGATGGTACATAATTAGAGAAATTAAAGTCGCCGATACAGGTCTGTAGGTCTGTTTCTCCTCTCTAAGAATGCAGTAAATGAAGCAGGCAAAAAGGAATACAAACGTCTCAAAAATGAGATCGACAAGAAGTGCAAAATGGCTAAGCAGGGATGGCTAGAGGACAAATGTATGGATATAGAGGCTTATTTAACTAGAGGTAGGATAGATACTGCCTACAGGAAAATTAAAGAGACCTTTGGAGAGAAGAGAACCACTTGTACGAATATCAAGAGCTCAGATGGAAACCCAGTTCTAAGCAAAGAAGGTAAAGTAGAAAGGTGGAAGGAGTATATAGAGGGACAATATTATGGAAATGGAAGAGGATGTAGATGAAGATGAAATGGGAAATACGATACTGCGTGAAGAGTTTGACAGAGCACTGAAAGACCGGAGTCGAAACAAGGCCACGGGAGTAGACAACATTCCATTAGAACTACTGACAGCCTTGGGAGAGCCAGTCCTGACAAAACTGTACAATCTAGTGAGCAAGATGTATGAGACAGGCAAAATACCCTCAGACCTCAAGAAGAATATAATAATTCCAATCCCAAAGAAAGAAGGTGTTGACAGATGTGAAAATTACCGAACTATCAGTTTAATAAGTCACAGCTGCAAAATACTAACACGAATTCTTTGCAGACGAATAGAAAAACTGGTAGAAGCCGACCTCGGGGAAGATCAGTTTGGATTCCGTAGGAATACTGGAACACGTGAGGCAATACTGACCTTACGACTTATCTTAGAAGAAAGATTAAGGAAAGGCAAACCTACGTTTCTAGCATTTGTAGACTTAGAGAAAGCTTTTTACAATGTTCACTGGAATACTCTCTTTCAAATACTGAAGGTGGCAGGGGTAAAATACAGGGAGAGAAAGGCTATTTACAGTTTGTACAGAAACTAGATGGCAGTTATAAGAGTCGAGGGGCATGAAAGGGAAGCAGTGGTTGGGAAGGGAGTGAGACAGGGTTGTAGCCTCTCCCCGATGTTATTCAATCGGTATATTGAGCAAGCAGTAGAGGAAACAAAAGAAAAATTCGGAGTAGGTATTAAAATCCATGGAGAAGAAATAAAAACTTTGAGGTTCACCGATGACATTCTAATTCTGCCAGAGACATCAAAGGACTTGGAAGAGCAGTTGAACGGAATGGACAGTGTCTTGAAAGGAGGATATAAGATGAACATCAACAAAAGCAAAACGAGGATAATGGAATGTAGTCGAATTAAGTCGGGTGATGCTGAGGGAATTAGATTAGGAAATGACACACTTAAAGTGGTAAAGAGTTTTGCTATTTGGGGAGCAAAATAACTGATGATGGTCGAAGTAGAGAAGATATAAATTGTAGACTGGCGGCAAGGAAAGCGTTTCTGTAGAAGAGAAATTTGCTAACATCGAGTATAGATGTGTCAGGGAGTCGTTTGTGAAAGTATTTGTATGGAGTGTAGCCATGTATGGAAGTGAAACATGGACTATAAATTGTTTGGACAAGAAGAGAATAGAAGCTTTCGAAATGTGGTGCTAGAGAAGAATGCTGAAGATTAGATGGGTAGATCACGTAACTAATGGGGAGGTATTGAATAGAATTGAGGAGAAGAGGAATTTGTGGCACAACTTGACAAGAAGAAGGCACCGGTTGGTAGGACATGTCTGAGGCATCTAGGGATCCCAAATTTAGCATTGGAGGGCAGCGTGGAGAGTAAAAATCGTATAGGGAGACCAAGAGATGAGTACACTAAGTAGAGTCAGAAGGACGTATGTTGCAGTACGTACTGGGAGATGAAGAAGCTTGCCCAGGATAGGGTAGCATGGAGAGCTGCATCAAACCAGTCTCAGGACTGAAGACCACAACAAAAACAACAAGTTCTTAACAACTGGACGAACTTGCAGTTACTACAATAATCTACGGTAAATTACAATACTGTTAGACGTAGTAGCAGAAAATCCACTTAATCGATACAAGTGCTGTTATACTTTCTGCCAACTCTCATTTCCTTTATATAACTAAATTTTGTCCGTGTTGGTTGGTGAGAAACGAACCCAATGTTCTTGTAAAGCTATCGTCTAGAAAAATGAGACTGAAATATGGGATGGACAACACGCTTTTATTCAATTTTACATGCTTGATTATGCCCGCTTTAGCCCTTGCACAATGAACTATAGTCTTCACGTTGGCAACACACCTGTTCGCAACATTAACTGGAAACCGTAATTTCTTCATTGACTCATCTGCTCGTCTGAACGGACATCGCGTGTACGTTCAAACGAGCAAATGGTTCTAAGAAGAAATAATAGTTTCTTCTAAATTTTGCCAAAAAGAGATTACAATATTTGACTTGTCATCGCCGACTCACTTACGATAACCTAATCAAATTTGAGAACCCACGCTAGTGAACTCTCATACCTGGTACTAACCGTTTAGCGAGAAATTGTATTCGAGTAGCGAATGGATGTCACGGGCGAGGACTGCGGATATGTGGCATTCGATGGGAGTGTGTGTCGGCCCAGAGGCGGTCCAATATCGTTCGCACAGCTCTGATAAGCACTGTGTCCGGATGGGGCAGTGGTTAACGTAACTATCTAGTAAGCAGAAGATCACGGGTTCAAATCCTGGTTCGGTCAGACGTGACCGAAAGAACAGACAGCACGTATTCGTATATTATTCAAGACATGTAGTCTACTGGCTGACCCGCCAGGGTAGCCGAGAGCGCTAACGCGCTGCTTCCTGGACTCGGGTAGGCACCCCGGCCGCGGATCGAATCCGCCCGGCGGATTAACGACGGCCAGTGTGCCGGCCAGCCTGGATGTGGTTTTTAGGCGGTTTTCCACATCCTACTAGGTGAATACCGGGCTGGTCCCCACGTCTCGCCTCAGTTACACGACTCGCAGGCATTTGAAATACATTCACACTATTTCACGATTTACACTAGACGCAGACAGCTGGGGTGCACTCCTTCCGTCCCAGGGTGTATGGGGTGGTGGCAGGAAGGGCATCTGGCCACCCCTTAAAATTAACCATGCCAATTAACCTCGCTGACCCTGCGCACATTGCGGGATTAAAGCAGTAGCAAAAGAATGAAAGTACTCTACGGGCCTGCCAGTACCGAGTTTTTCCATCTTTCTTACAGCCACCAACATCTTAAGCCATAAGGAGACAAACACCAACATTTACTTGCACAAGCACTTGTGACTACTTTCCATATTTCAAGGATACTTGCAAAAATTTCATACCAAGTCAGAGGAAGGCAATAGGAAATCTCTTTAAATGCGAACGTTTTTGTTTATGTTTTACCATGAACGTCTGAATAATTTGAGAGTACAGGGTCAAAGTAACGAGTCACAATTTATGTTTATTTCTACTGCGCTTTGGAAGATTAAACCTCCATCGCCAGGTGGACTGTTTTTTTTTTTTTTTTTTTTGAGTCATCAGTCTTCTGACTGATTTAATGGTGCCCACCCAGAATTCCTCTCCTGCGCCAACTTCTTCATCTCAGAGTAGCCCTTACAACTTACGTCCTCAATTGTTTGCTGGATGTACACCAATCTCTGTCTTCCTCTACAGTTTCTGCCCTCTGCAGCTCCCTCTGGTATCATGGAAATCATTCCCTAATGTCTTAACAGATGTCCTGTCATTCTGTCCCTTCTCCTTGCCACTCTTTTCCAATATTCATTTCCGATTCTGCGAAGCACCTCCTCATACCTTACCTTGTCCGTCCACCATATTTTCAACATTCGTCTGTAGCACCACATCTCAAAATGAGACCAAGTCTGAAGTTGTTAATCGCAAGGTATAGGCACAAACGCTGGAAAATTTTTAATTTTTAATTTCTGACTTGAGCATGTCTGCTCGTAATTTTGACTATTGCCTGCTCGTAATGTAACTTTGTTTTTCTTAAAATTTCATTCTGATGAAGGCATTCTTAGAGGTGTCGAAACCTAGGTCAATGTATTAAAAATTATTTGCAACCGGTTGACTGTGTAATTGCTCCGTTTAAACATATTCATTTTTCGTTGCTGCAGGATCTTGTCATGAAATTTCAGTCACCAGCTTTCTCCTCGGAGAGCGAAAATATTTTGTAGGTTCCCACCTACGCAGGGAGAAAGGATTATCAAAATAAAATAAGCAGGCACAGAAAGATTTAAATGTACGTTTTTCGCGCGCGAAGGTAGCGAAATAGCTTGAAGATGGCTGAATGGCTAGCTTTCCATCTGAGCTCTCGCTATTCACGTAACTGCTTCTCATTTCCCCAAAGGCCTCTTTAATTTTCCTGCAGGCTGTATCTATTTTTCTCCTATCGAAAAATGCTTTTAAATCCATACACATATTCTAAAGTCATTCCTGCTTAGCCATGTTGCACTTTCTGTCGATCTCATTTTTGAGATGTTTGTATTCCCTTTCTTCTGCCTCATTTGCCGCATTTTTAAATACTCTCCTTTCATCAATCAAATTCCTTAACTCTTGCGTTACCTGAGGATTTCTACTAGGTATCTTTTTACCTATTTGATCCTCTGCTATCTTCACTATTTCATCTCTTAAAGTTTCCCATTCGTCTTCTTCTGTATTCCTTTCCCTTGTTCTAGTCAACTGTTATCCAATGCTCCCTCTGAAGCTCTCAACTGTCACTGGTTCGTTCCACTTACCCAGGTTCCATCTCCATAATTTTCTACCTTTTTCCAATTTCTTAAGTTTTAATCTACAGTTCATAACCAATATATTGAGGTCAGAGTCCGCATCTGCTTCTGGAAATGTTTCACAGTTTAAAATCTGGTTCCTAAATCTCTGTCTAGCCATTACATAACAAATCTGAAATCTTCAAGTGTCTCCAGGTCTTTTCCTAGTATACAGCCTTCTTTAATTATTATTAAACCAAGTGTTAGCGATGGTTAAATTATGCTCTATGCAAAATTCTACCAGGCGGCTTCCTCTTTCATTCTTTTCCCCCAGTCAATATTCACTTACTACTTTTCCTTCTCTTCCTTTTCCTACTATCGAATTCCAGTCTCCCGTCACAATTAAATTTTCATCTCCTTTAATCATCTGAATAATTTCTTTTATCTCATCGTACATTTCTTCAATCCCTTCATCATCTGCGGAGCTAGTTGGCATATAAACGTGTACTACTGTGGTAGGCCTGGGCTTCGTGTCTGTCTTGGCTACGCCAATGCATTCACTATGCTGTTCATAATAGCTTACACCGCATTTCAGTTTTTCTATTCATTGTTAAACCCACTCCCGCATTACCCCTATAAGAATGTGTATTTATAACTCTGTATTCACTTGACCAGAAGTCCAGTTGCTCCTGCCACCTAGCTTCACTAATTCCCACTATATCTAACATCGAACTAACCATTTCCCTTTTTAAATTTTCTAACCTGCCTGCTCGATTAGTGGATCAAACATTACACGCTCCAATGCGTAGAATGCCAGTTTTGTTTTTTCTGATGACGACAACCTCCTGAGTAGTTCTCGCCTGGAGATGCGAATGGGGCTATTTTACCTGCGGAATATTTTACCAGACAGGACGCCATCATCATTCGACCATACAGTACAGCTGCACGTCTTAGGGGAAAAATTTCGGCTGTATATTCCCCTTGCTTTCAGGGGTTCGCAGTACCAGCAGAATAAGACAGTTTTGGTTGATGTTACAAGGCCAGATCAGTCAGCCATCCAGACTGCTCCTCTTCCAACTACTGAAAAAGCTGTCTGTCTGTATAGCTGAGGCACTCAGGTTACCCTACCGACGCCAAGCTCTACAGTTCATGGAGAGAGAAAACTGGTAGACACGCTAATGCGGAACGGAATTAGTTCCAGTTGTGGCCACAAGAGGCATATCTAGCGCTGTACACTGTTCGTATGAAGAGAGACCGTGCGCTTTTAGTGAAGCTGTTTTATGTGAACGATAGAAATTACAATGCTCCATTCAGAGACTATCGCCGACTGAAAGATCTGAGGGTGGATGTCGTTAAAAGGTTTAAAGAATATGATAATGAAATTCCAAAATACGAGTGAGATTATTGCGGCACCTGGAACGAAATGGCGTCCTATGGCGGTAAAAGTTGTTCATGAGGTTGCTGTTGCTGCAACTGACCAGTAGCACGTGCCCCAGGTAGTGGTAGTGCTCATGCAGTGTGACTAGAACTGTCCATCCCGTGGACAACTGTTCAGAAAGTTTTGCAGTCTGTTTTACACACTTGTAACGCCTATTGTGCACCGAAAGCCACTGCACTCGCCGTATGTGACTGTGTGGTGTGGATTCACAAGCACCTTTGCTCTAGGTCCGCTCTTCTTTGAAGAGAATACACCCGGCGGACTTGCCAGGTGTACCTTAACGTCTGCTCGTTATCGACATCTGCTTATACTGCAAGTGATCCCCTCTTTTGAAAAGGGAAACTGTGTGGCAGCCACTGTATGGAACAACACCTCATGTCGCTCACTGAGTGAAAAATCTGCTTAATGCAACCTTCTACGAACGTTTTACCTCCAGAGGTTTCCTAGATCCATGGGCTGCAAGATCACCCGATCTGAATCCATATGACTTTTGGCTCTGGGGGTATCTAAAAGAACGCTTTTGTGAGGGACACGTTCAATCTCCACCTGACTGAAGGCCAGTATCCATGTACACGTTGCTCAGATTCCACCGGAAATGCTGCGAGAAACTGTTGATCACGTCGTACGTCTGTGGGTCTCATACTGAACAAACTGTGTAAGCGGTGGTTAACAATAAAATTAGCGTTATGCCATTTCTCATTTCTTTGACCTTTCCCGCCAACGTCTCGTTTCTAATCCTCCAAGATGCTACTCCAGGCGGGTGTAAAATGAATGTGAGCAACGGAAAATAATAAACGTTAATGAAGATTTGTCCCCGTCTGACTACCCACTGAAGCAGATCTTAGGATATCTTAATTCTACAAATTACAATCTAAACATAAATGAATTATGAAGGCAACTAATACTACTAAATGATAAACGTTGTTTCTTACTATACATTTAACATTTTAGTATAGATTAAAAAACAACCTTTATCACAAATGTCTATATTTTCTAAGTAAAATTATTAATCAATTACCCAACTCTGCCCCCTTTTTATGGCCACTCGATCTAACAGAAATAACGCAAAATGACTGACATTATCTATGCACCAAACTCTAGAAGATACTACTTTCAAAGATGATCTACAGTGGTGTGGAACGCCAGTGGAAATAACTAACGTGATCACAGCTGTTTAGCTTTATAGCCCTAATAAGCCGAAGCAATTTGCAATATCACCGGATGGGTCGAAGTGATGGTTCACGTACGCGTCTGCGACAATGGAAGAACTCCAACCACAAATGAACTCTTTCAAACACTAGGACGGCAGAAGACGGTCCTCTGACTAATATACTCTAATACTGTCTTCTTCTCTATGTGTTCTACAGACGAGAAACGCCAACTCCCAGCCACAAGGACGGAGTTCAGATAACGTCTCAACGTAAGTATAGGTAGAGGAAGTGCTCTCAATTACTAACCGTTGCGTACTCAACGACGATTTCCAACCCGGAGGTGATGTCCAGAATCGTATAGGTTCGCAACAGTACAGTGCCTAACTGTTCTAACTATAAACTCTCCTGAGAGCACAGACAACAAGTCCGTCTGTACCAACAAAGCTGATATCGAGCGACTGTCACACACGGGCGCTCACAACGGAACACCTCGTCTCTCTACCGCTGGCCTCCCAGCGAGGATCAGCTCCCCACCATCGTAATTCCGAAAACTTATCCTATTCTCAAAACCACGGAATATTCTCCCTCTCTACAGATTCTTCCGAACGCCGAACAACCGTATTTTAGTCTTTCCTCGTCCAGCGCGGCAAGTTTCCGAGGAAATACCTATACTCATACAGTGGTGCGCTTCTGAGTAAAAATCCTTGGAAATAACCCAGCCTGCGTGGTTTCCGAGGTGCCACTTCTTCGTTCCTCTCTGCTGCGTCCAAGATTTGCGAAGTTTGGAAGTATTATCCGGTTATCCTTCCAGCCCCTACTACAATAGCAGCCGGTCGTCGCCCGGTTGTGCTCCAGACCTCAGGTAACACCTGTGCGGGCCTTCCATCCAGAGCTTGAGTTCTGCCTGCCGTTTCCTCTCCACTGGCGTTCCAACCTCTACTGGTATAGGCAATCATTCATTACGCCGTTCTGATAATAACGACACTCCGTCACCTTTCATGCAATAAGCGTTGACAATTATTTACAAAGCGTACGTGACAATCTCAGTCTCCTTTACATATTCATATATACGATATACAACCTATCACATGATACGTAATTGTGTTTGTAGATCACGGCAAAGTATGTGGATGAGTTCTTGTAAGGTGCGAAATTATAGCCACCTTACAATCCGTTATATATGGAAACATTTCTATACGTCATTCTCACATTCACAGCGCCAGATTTGCTCCTGGAGGCCAAAATTGGAACTAATTTTGTTACGACGAAAATCGGTTTCGCATTAACGCATTAAAATATCTACCAAGTTTCGCTTCCATACAATAATTGCAGCCCACACTGAACCTCAACGAGTAGCTGCACTTTAATTATAACCTCCCGGTAATACGATATTTTGGGAGAGCTGAAATTAATTGCGACTGGTATGGATTTTATTTAACACTTCACTGGAAGAGACTCACAGCAGAATGTTTCTCAAGTTAACGCTGGTCTGGAAACGCTATGTAATCCGCAATTACAGCAAAATTATTCTGCAATATACACTCCTGGAAATGGAAAAAAGAACACATTGACACCGGTGTGTCAGACCCACCATACTTGCTCCGGACACTGCGAGAGGGCTGTACAAGCAATGATCACACGCACGGCACAGCGGACACACCAGGAACCGCGATGTTGGCCGTCGAATGGCGCTAGCTGCGCAGCATTTGTGCACCGCCGCCGTCAGTGTCAGCCAGTTTGCCGTGGCATACGGAGCTCCATCGCAGTTTTTAACACTGGTAGCATGCCGCGACAGCGTGGACGTGAACCGTATGTGCAGCTGACGGACTTTGAGCGAGGGCGTATAGTGGGTATGCGGGAGGCCGGGTGGACGTACCGCCGAATTGCTCAACACGTGGGGCGTGAGGTCTCCACAGTACATCGATGTTGTCGCCAGTGGTCGGCGGAAGGTGCACGTGCCCGTCGACCTGGGACCGGACCGCAGCGACGCACGGATGCACGCCAAGACCGTAGGATCCTACGCAGTGCCGTAGGGGACCGCACCGCCACTTCCCAGCAAATTAGGGACACTGTTGCTCCTGGGGTATCGGCGAGGACCATTCGCAACCGTCTCCATGAAGCTGGGCTACGGTCCCGCACACCGTTAGGCCGTCTTCCGCTCACGCCCCAACATCGTGCAGCCCGCCTCCAGTGGTGTCGCGACAGGCGTGAATGGAGGGACGAATGGAGACGTGTCGTCTTCAGCGATGAGAGTCGCTTCTGCCTTGGTGCCAATGATGGTCGTATGCGTGTTTGGCGCCGTGCAGATGAGCGCCACAATCAGGACTGCATACGACCGAGGCACACAAGGCCAACACCCGGCATCATGGTGTGGGGAGCGATCTCCTACACTGGCCGTACACCACTGGTGATCGTCGAGGGGACACTGAATAGTGCACGGTACATCCAAACCGTCATCGAACCCATCGTTCTACCATTCCTAGACCGGCAAGGGAACTTGCTGTTCCAACAGGACAATGCACGTCCGCATGTATCCCGTGCCACCCAACGTGCTCTAGAAGGTGTAAGTAAACTACCCTGGCCAGCAAGATCTCCGGATCTGTCCCCCATTGAGCATGTTTGGGACTGGATGAAGCGTCGTCTCACGCGGTCTGCACGTCCAGCACGAACGCTGGTCCAACTGAGGCGCCAGGTGGAAATGGCATGGCAAGCCGTTCCACAGGACTACATCCAGCATCTCTACGATCGTCTCCATGGGAGAATAGCAGCCTGCATTGCTGCGAAAGGTGGATATACACTGTACTAGTGCCGACATTGTGCATGCTCTGTTGCCTGTGTCTATGTGCCTGTGGTTCTGTCAGTGTGATCATGTGATGTATCTGACCCCAGGAATGTGTCAATAAAGTTTCCCCTTCCTGGGACAATGAATTCACGGTGTTCTTATTTCAATTTCCAGGAGTGTAATTTAATGCTTCATCAAACTTTGCATCATTGCACCAATAAATATTGAGATATATGGCTCCAATAGGGTGTAACACACACTAGTGACCGTAGTTCGCAGCCTGTCTCAGCATTAGTCGCGTCTGAATCTTTTGGCGTGAAAGAACCGGCACGATTACTACTTAGATTACATGCTAGATATCGTACGTAACTTACGATGCCTGGACTCCCACGAACTCGTTCGTGTTTCGTGTAATTCCAACTTAATATTCTCCACAGCGGGCGATCGACACACCGCAGGGACTATAAAGCCGCCGAGAACCGACTTCATACGCTCTACTCACGTAAAAGAGCACCAAGAAAAAAAGCCGTACTAACGCCGAGTCACATAATAAGGTTTCTGAACTCAATTATTTCTCTAGGTCATAGTAATGTAAAGTCATGGAAGTATAAACCCAGTACTCGACGATCCGTCATCAATACGTACTTACTTTATGTGTCCGAATGTACCGATCTCCGGAAAATATGGACTTTCCAGGATTGTTGTTATAGTCTGTTTGCCTGTATAGGGTGAATGTTAAGTAAGGGGACAAACATTAGAAGGTTTTTTTTTGTCCATAATGGATGCAGCTGAGCAGTCACGATAGGAAGTGGTTTTATTTAACGCACGACCGGTTTCAGGCTTTTGCCCTTCTTCAAGTAGTTTACAATCGTGTACGAGGCAAATTGTACACAGATGTGAGCCACATGAAGATGAGCGGTCACGTGTTAAAATAAAATCACCTTCTATTGTGACTAGTAGCGATTATTATTCTGCACCCCCTTAGGAGCTGTTTCCTGACAGGAAAAGGAACAAGACAGTTTGTACCAAAACATGTCCCGAAAAGAACGGCGCATCTGAGATCAAACATTTAGTACTGGTACATTACACACTGTTTCGTATTAATTTCTCATTTAATCAGTGCTTATTAGCTATTGATGAACAACATTATTCCCTGTGTTGTAGATTGGGTGATTTGATCTGTTGCAGCAAAATGGTCCGTTATTAATTCCAGGAGCAAGCCGAGGTAGTTTTCGCTACAGTCAAGCATGCAGTAACAGCCGTGGGTTGGAACAACGGGCTCTGCACCATACTGAGGCCAACCCCAGTAGAAGCTCCAACCATGCAACCCGCCAGCGTGGAGTAAGCCAAAGCATGGTGCGTATCCTACATGAAAACTGATTCTATCACTATCACGTGCAAAGTGTGTAGGGATTGTCGGCAGCGGATTTACCGACACGAGAAGAATATTATAGCTAGCAACGGACAGCAATCGTTATGCTGCTTCTGTCGTAAGCACTCTTCACAGATAAAACAAGCTTTGCTAGAGATGGCATCATAAACCAATCGTCATCTGTCGATTATTGAAAAATCCTCAGGTAGGTTGACTCGTTCCATCAGCGACGTTTTACCATCAAAGTTTCGGCAGCAATTATGAGCGGTCACTTACTAGCACCAACTTCTTTGCTACAACGTCTTAATGGAAACATGTATGTCGAATTCATGCAGAACAGTCTGCCTTTTCTGTCATGCCTTCAGAAATACGACAGACAGTGCGGCTGTCACATGATGGCACACCAGCCCACTTCCTTATCACTCTTTCACACCTACATCTGCGTCTGCAGCTCGTGGTCGTGCGGTAGCGTTCTCGCTTTCCGCGCCCGGGTTCCAGGGTTCGATTCCCGGCGGGGTCAGGGATTTTCTCTGCCTCGTGATGACTGGGTGTTGTGTGATGTCCTTAAGTTAGCTAGGTTTAAGTAGTTATAAGTTCTAGGGGACTGATGACCATAGATGTTAAGTCCCATAGATGTTAAGTTTCATAGTGCTCAGAGCCATTTGAACCATTTGAACATCTACATCTGCACCTACATTCGCACTCCGCAAGGTACCATACTGTGTTGGCGGAGGGTACTTTGCACCACTACTAGTCGTTCCGTATCCTCTTCCAGTGGCAAATGTAGCGAGGGAAATTGACTGTTTGTATGCATCCGTACGATCCCTAAGTTCTTCTGTCTTCGCCGTGCTTTCGCGAAATGGTCGCTGGCGGCAGCAGAATCATTCTACAGTCAGCCGCATGTCTGTCGAACCTACGGTAGCCAATCTAGAACACGCCTGTGAATAACTTCGAAATGCGCCGACCTGACTGGGATCTCGAAAACGCTTGAACAGTACTTAAGAATGGATGGTACTAATGTTCTATACGTGATCTGATTCATAGATGAGCTACGGTTTCCTGTATATCTCCTAAACGACATTACCTGCTCGTTCCATTTCATATTGTTTTGCAATGTTACGTCTACATATTTAATCGACGTGACTGTGCTGAGCAGTACACCACAGAACATTACAGGATGTTTGATCCTACTAGTCTGCATTAAATTATATTTTTCTACATATAGAGCAAGCAGGCTTTTTCAAAAATACCGGGTGGTTATAATTAAACTTTCCCTATTGTACACATTATAGCACGGAAACTAATAACCGTAAGAGTACCAAACTTGGTTAATACTAATATCAAGGACATGGAGAAGGGAAATAATGCAGAATCAGTTCAACTGAAACACTTTTAATGTGCTGCTACGATACACCATACCATTACACGCCGATACCATTACTGCTACAAAAGGAGCTCCATATGGCGCCCATCAGTATCCAGAAGAGTATGAAAGCGCAGGATAGCATTCTGCGCAGCAGAACGAAGCACGTCTGTAGGTATGTTGGCTACCTCTCTCGATATGCTGCGCTTCAGATCATCACACGTGTGAATGTTCCCCTGGTAAACCCTGTCCTTCAGGTAGCCCTACAATCAGAAATCACAGGGAGTGAGATCAGGTGATCGTGCCGGTCAAGCATTTGGAAGTGATCGGCTGATAACTCGATCGCTTCCAAATGTGTTTCAGAGAAGCAGGTGAATTTGACGAGCGATGCGCGGCGGGACCTCATCTTGCATGAAAACTGTTGTATTCAGTGCGTCTATCTCCTGTAGGGTGTGTATGACATGCTGGAGAAGCATATCGCAGTACAGCTGGCCAGTCACACTGCACGTCTTTGGTCCTTGAGCGCCAACCTGTTCAAAAAATAAATAAATAAAATAAAAATGGGCCAATGATGAACGTGGCCGTGAAGCCACACCATACGGTGACACGTTCACCATACAGAGCAACTTCATGCACAGTGAATGGAGGTGAAGATCCTCACACTCGGCATTTCTGCGTGTCCACTCACCCGCCAGAGAAAAATGAGCTTCGTCTGTCCATAGGATGGTCCAGGGCCAGCCCTCGTCAACTTCTATCCTTGCGAGAAAATGGAGAGCGAAGTGAACACGTCGTTGTGCGTCCTGTGGTGCAAGCTGCTGTACGATATGGATCTTGTACGGATACCATTTAAGAATGGTTCGAAGCACCTCTCGTACAGTAGACCACGGGATATTCAGCTACCATGACCACAGCAGGCGCACTGCCTTACGATTGGGGATTGAGCGCAGCGTTGTCTTTCTTAGCAACAGCGATTTCATCAACCACCTGTGGTTCAACCGGTCGTCGGCCTCTTCCCGGAGCGACGCCCAGTTCTCCAGTTGATTCGAACTTCTTCATCATGCTCCGCACAGCAAGTGGAGAATGAGGACCCTTCCGTAATCCTTTCAGCAGGCGATATTCTCGAAATGCAGCTGTAGCATTACCGTTGTTTTGATAATAGAGCTTCACCAATAATGTCCTGCTCCTACTGTCCAAGCTCATGTTGACACGTCAACAAGTCCACTGCGACTGGTCAGGTGTGTGAGATTATGAATCACGATGACTGATGACGGCATCTGGTGGCCGTATTTGGAATTGGACGGTGGCGCTCTGACGCATGGAAACCATGCACCCCATACTCTCGACATTACTGCTATCAAATCTGTTATTCGTACGGTAATTACTTTCCGTGTTATAAAGTGTTAAACAAGGAAAGTTTAATTGTAACATCCGATAGAGCAAGCTGCCTTTCATCAAACCAAAGAGGAACTCTGTGTAAGCCATCTTGTATCTCCTACAGTCATGTAACGACTACACTTTTCTATGCACTACAGCGTCACTCAGCAGCAAAGAGTACGGGATTGCTGCTCACCCTATCCACCAGATCATTTACGTATATAGAGAAATATGGAGAAGAGCGATGCTGTCACAATTTCATGGGCATTCTTGACAACACCCTTTTCTTTGACGAACACTCGCCATACAAATCAACGTAGTATTACTTAAGAAGTCTTCGAGATGTTGTTCGTCAACATCTCAACATCGTCTTCCCAGGAGATGAATATTTATTCATTTATTTTATTTATTCCATTCCATTGTAGCTTGTTGCCTATGATTTAAACAGAGGCTGTATTGATACTTAATTTTATTCTATACAGTACTACCTCCCATCACCATAACTAGAGGAGGAGAATAATGGGACGAGGAGGTCCTTTTGCCTTGCATACTTCCTCTCCACGTGCGTGAAAGTCATATAGGGACTTCCGGTAACACGAACTTGGTTCGCTTCCAGCCCACATGGTTCAAATGGCTCTGAGCACTATGGGACTTAACTTCTGAGGTCATCAGTCCCCTAGAACTTAGAACTACTTAAACCTAACTAACCTAAGGACATCACACACATCCATGCCCCAGGCAGGATTAGAACCTGCGACCGTAGCGGTCAAGCGGTTCCAGACTGTAGCTCCTAGAACCGTTCGCCCACTCCGGCCGGCAGCCCACATGGAGCGCTGCATCTTTATCAGCGGCTTACCCTCTTCTTTTGTAATTGGACGGTTTAAAGTACCCCATATTTGATTTCGTTTAATAGTCTACAGAAGTTTCAATGCGTTGTGTTTCTGGTCACATGATGTTGTGTCTACTCCACTCTTTGAATTGCGTTATTATTATTATTCTCGTGTCAGAATCATACAGGTAAATGTACATACGTTTTACACAGTTATTATTAAATTACTTTTGACCAAAACTTGGATACTACCAGTGCATTTTCTGTTGCTTGTTGAAGGTCATCTTCTGTACAGAAGACTGGACACAATCGACACCGAAGTACGTGCTGGACTGTCTGTTCTTCTCCACAGTCACACCGAATATCATTTGGATCAGTGTACCCCCATTTTGCCAGGTTAACTTCTGATCTTCCAACTCCGGATCTCAGTCTATTCAGGGTCTTCCAAGTTCTCCATTCCCCGTCATGGCCTGGAGGTAAACCTTCAACAACTCTTTTCCAACCACGGGGAAGATAGGTCGTAGCCCTCCATAGTTGTAACCTAGCTTTTTCAGCAGTGGTTCTAAGTTCTTTTGATGTCCTAAGGAAACTCTTCCTTGACTTCAGCCGTTGCGGATGCGGTTCATGCCCATATAGAGGTTGAGAATGAGTAAGGTGACTGATGACCTCAGATGTTAAGTCCCGTAGTGCTCAGAGCCAAGAGGATGAGTAATTTCCTGTTCCACTGCCCTTCTTTCCTTATTCGCAGCTATCTCTCCTCGAACAGGTGGTAGTGCTATTCCTGCGAGGTGGTAAAGCCATTCCACTGGAGTGGGTTTCAAGTAACCTGTTACGATTCTGCAGGTTTCGTTGAGAGCTATATCCACATGTCTGGCATGAGTTGAATTATACCAAACAGGACAGGCATACTCTGCTGCAGAATAGCATTGTAAATATGTTGCCCGTACTCTGCTGCATTTCGAATGCAACTGTAATAGTGGGCAAAGTAAATGATTCTTTTTTTGTTTTGATTTCATAAAGAAAATCTGGTTTCGTCGCAGTGTTCTGAGGACTTAGGTATATTTGTTAATGCTTAGGAATCCGTGTGTGAACCGCTAGATTTAAATACATTGTAAGTATGCGACTCGTATTCTACGTTATTTTTGTTCGCGTCCGTTTTTCGTACTTTCTCACCTTTAAAGGGAAAACGCAGTGATAGTAGCTTTAGACGGAGTTGGTATTCAACTTTATTACATCTTGTCGCGGAATAAATATGTAATTCCTCTTTGAATGGTTTGCAGAATATGGACGTACAGGTAGAGTGCCATGCTTTGTACTCTTAGTGACTAGAGCATTATTCTTCTCAAATGCAAAAAATGCAACAGTAGTTACGCAAATATGTTCACGCGTTATTAACATGCTCTAGAAGCAATACATTTTAGCAGGAAACCATGCACGAGAATCGTTCTCTCCTGTGAAAATTTCGGAGAAAGTACGGAAAACGGATGAGAACAAAATGTAGAATACGAGAAATGTACTTACAGTGCATTTAATTCGAGCAGCTCACACACCAATTCGTAAACAGTAACAAATAGCCGTAAGTCCACAGAACACCAAGCGACGAAACCAGATTCTGTTTTACACGAAACAAAAACAAATATGAATGATTTACGCCACCCAATGCTAAGGATGTGAGGAAAAATTAAGAAGAATGCGAACAACATACTTCCAATGTAATTCGGACAGTGCAGCAAACACAACAAGATCTTAATAAGGAAACTAGATTCCGCGTCACGTCATGTCAGATGATTTTTAAGTTTTGACATGTGCTAAAGCACAATTATTTCTACATAATAACGACCACACAGTCGAAATTGCCACATTGGGTTTCACAAATAAATAATTTTACAGTTAAAACTCGATCGTGACGTCATTTACAAAATTTTACAGCTCTATGAACACCAGCTACAAGAAATAAATCTTAGTTTTTGAGTGAGGTATCTCAAGTATATTACTTTGCAAGGTAACAACAACGTTTCCTGGTACACACTTTACCAGACTACCAGGCCCACCCATAAAGTATCAATGCAAAATAGTATCATACAATACTCTTATTGCGCAAAGCAAGGATACTTTTTTTAGCGCCTTGTTTTCCCGTATTGGAAGTTCACTGCCTGGCCACTATGATCGCAGCTGTTGCTTTCTGCTTCCGCATCTTAACATGAGCCTTATACTTCTAGTAATGTGCTGTTCTGTGTTAAACCCAAACCCTCTTGATTTTTACTTGGGGGGGGGGGGGGGGCAGCATGTGAAAGGTATTATATACTCTGAACCAGTTTCTGATGTGCAAGCCCTTGAACAGCGCGTCCTTTTTGCCTGTAATGCAATTCGGCTACAGCCTGTAACATGCCAAAGACTGAGGCGAGCCACAATGCGATGTTCGAAAGTTTGCATTGCATCCCATGAGTGCCACTACGAACATCTTTTGTAACAAGGGAGAAGTGTAATGTACTAGTAGTAATTGCTTTACTTCAGACTCACCGTTGATTTGTAGACGTAAGTTGTTCCTTTTCCTGTCAGGAATCATCTTCTGAAGTTTATCTCATTACTTAACGAAATGAAATGTCGTGTGGCCAGGGCCTCCAGTCGGGTAGACCGGTCACCTGGTGCAAGTGTTTTTAGTTGACGCCACTTTCGCGACTTAAGCATCGATGGGAATGAGGTGTCGATGATGATTAATGTTCACCCTCTACAAATAATACAGTGTTTCATGAACAATGATGTGTCGACTTGATTTCAAGGACTCTTATGTTTCTCCCATTTTTAACAAGGGTTGAAGCAGAGATGAGTAGGACTTTTGTCTCCAGATTTAACTGATTTTGTCCGTTATAAATGGTTTTATGAAAGCTTACGAGAAGGAAAAACAATGGTTTGTTTGTAAATAACTTTTCTGCTCCGGTCACGGTTTTATTTTATTCATATTTTACACGACGGGTTTCGGGAAATGATTCCCATTTTCAAGGGTGTTTTCTCTTTGTACTATGCAATTTTACGTAATGTATTGGATGTGTGATGTTCTGCTTTGTTTTTCTGTGCTGCAGTCTATAGAAAACGATCGATTTTTAGCTAGTTATCGATTGTTATATGTAATTAGTGGCGAATTTTAGAAGAACTTGTGCTTACAGCCTTCTTACGCTCCATTTGTGCAGAGTCGCACACATGCTAAACGTCACACGCAATTTTCAGTGCGAAGTGTACACTGAGAATAATTTACATAAACAGTTACGAAGATGTTTTTGGACGTAGCTGGCAGAGATAATGTTACACGTCTTCTACAGAGTGTGATATGCGTTTGTATAGAAGGTATTCTTCTTAACAGTATGAATCACAATTTTGTTATATCTATTTTGTCAATTTCACTGTTTTTATTTACGTAGATTGTCAAAGCATCTGAAGAAATTCGCTGATTCACTTCCAAGTATTTCGTTTAACATTTTGTCTTTATATTTTCTGTAATGTAAATATATCTTCAGTTTTTCTAACAAATCCATTTCTTGCCCTGTATTTAGTCAGACGAGAACTTCTACATTTTGCTCTACTTTTCCTAAATGCTGTCCTTTATCATGTATGTGTGTAACTATTGCTGATGTTGTGCGTGTGTGTGTGTGTGTGTGTGTGTGTGTGTGTGTGTGTGTGTGTGCGTGTGCGTGTGTATCTGCTCTGTGCATCTGGTGCTGTAATTTCAGCCTATTTGTCCTAGGTTTACATGGAGCATTCCTGGCATGTTACTTCGTGTATTCCAGAATCTCGGTACAGGTCATGATTACACTTTATAGTATGTATTAGTTTAGTTGTAGTTTATTTAATGTAGAAAACCTAACTTTCACTTTGTGATTTTTGAAAATATTTGCAATCTTCTGTGATATATTGCCAATGTGTGGGATGCTAGATATACATTTCTTTTTGTCTTTTTCTTCTATGATGCACTTTGTGTCTGGGTCTTTCTTCACTTTGTCTAGGACTGTGTCAACCATGGTAGCAGTATAATCGTTACCGCCTGCGATCTGTTTCACTATATTTATTTCTTGCTACATGATTACTTAATTCAAAGCTATTTTAGTTGCCCTATGTAGCACTGGCCTGTATGCTGCCTGTTTAGGGATGTTCGTGTGATTGCAGGGATTGTCGTGTTGGTCACTGTATCTTTCCTACAAATTTTGAATGTGGATGTGTCGTTGGGTCTTGTAATATTCAGGTCTAGGTAAATGAGGCTTTTATCTTGTTCATGTTCCACTGTAAATGTAATTTTCTCATGAAGATTATTGAAGAATTTAGAATGTCTATTATGTCTTTGATACCCCCTTTCACTAACAGCAGCGTGTCATCTACATACTTCATATAAAACTCAATTGCCTTCAGGCAAGGTTCTTGACTGCTAAATAATTTTTGTTCCAAGTGATATAAGTGGCGCATACATACTAAACTGAGAATTAAACGACTTTAATGTTGTCATTGACATATACGTCTACGCTCTGAAGACTTGCTCTTCGTCATCTTCTTTACCTTTTCCCTCTCCTCCCTCTGACCAAGACACGGAATGTGTGTACCACACTTGCGTGCGTCTCGAGTAAACCTCATGTTCAAGTGTGAGAACGTTTTCTAAATGTCTGCGTATTGTGTATTTGAGATGGGACATGGGCGCTAGCTCGGTATTGGCGTAGTGGGATGTGGGAAACCACCTAAAAACCACATCCAGGCTGGTCGGCTCACCAGCCCTCGTCGGTAATCGACGAGGCGGATTCGATCTGGAGAAGCCTAGCCCCCCCGAATCCCGTAAGCGTCGCATAAGTCGGTCGGCTATCGGAGCCTGCCTCCTATAGACTTACTCATCTCCAGGGAAAAAATTTATTCGCAATTGAGGCGAAAGTAGACGATTTGGTGGTATTTAATGCACCAATCCAATTGGACAACTTATTTCACGATTGATAAATTATTCATGGGAAAAGATAAAATATTCTACATCAATTGTTTACCAATGCAATGGCAAATTTATTTTCACTGTGTGAAACAATTTATTTTATGGACTGTGAAGGCTCATATTGCCTCGTTTGAAAAAATATTTGTAGCTGCTACGGTGATTTTTGTCCCATGGAGTTCTCCCTCTACAGCAATAAATTATGAAGCAAATATATTCTAAGGAAGGTAAGAACTTATCATTACTGAGGGACAGTACTTTGAGTGCAATAAATGTAATGCAAAGTGAATATGTCTGTTTTGAGGGTATTATTAAGCAGAAAATCGCATTATTACTGCACATAATCATGTTAGAAAGTACGTTAGCATAATAACATATGACTTACTGTTCCTCACTGCTTTCAGCCTAAACCACTGAATATGTTTAATACTAACTTAATAATTCTTAACTGTTGAGAAAACTGCTCAAACTTAATACAAAAACTACTGGAGCTTTCCGCTATTAGGAAAGATTACTGATTCACTCCACTCTTTACAAGCGGCAAGGTGACGATGGCGTTCCGGTCTAGTTCCGATTGATGCGCCTACGTCTCCATAAACCGAAACCACCAAAATTTGCATTTTCAGTTTTTAAGGAGCTATCCCCATTTATTAATAGGTGATTCGACTTTCTCTGCATTTTTTGATGTTCCACTACAGTACATTTTTCGACATTTTGATTCCTATCCGTGATGTGCATTGGAACATATTTGCAAATTTTATTTTGGAAGGGGAAATTCTCCACATCGGTATCATAGGTATTGTTTCGCCATTAGTGCTTACAAAATTAGCGATTATTTTTTCCGTGTGTTGCAGTTCGTACTCACATGTTTCGGTGTCGCTGCACAACAGATCAAAAGCTCAGTAATCCGTAAATAAATTATCATTTTCAAAGGCAACTGCACTCTCCGGGTGCGTTGAGTTAATTTACATTAAAGATAAATACCTGGTCTCTGGTGTTGTGCATTGGGCCTCCTGAACGTCGGGCAGATGTGACAAATAAGCCAATTACGTTAATAACGAGAATATTTGTCAAAGAGCCTACAGCCAAGTTACAAAGCTCTGCCGATTACACAGGCATTTTGATTCATCGTTTAGTCGATATTTTTGCCCAACTCTTTAACTAGACAGCATCATTAAACACGGGGCATGAAAATGTTTCCAATATAGTTCCCGATTAAATGATATTGCCAAACATGCCAAAGTGCAGGTAATTGTTCAGCAAAATGAAAGAGAAATGATACACGTGGAGTAAAATACACGAACAAAATAAATTTGTGTCAGTATGTTCAAAGAACAAACTTCGATGTAACTGCTGCAGACTTGCTACGGGTAGATATATGAAACTATAAGTGTTACGCTTAGCTGCAAAAGAATAATTGAGTTCAAGTTAAATGCCGATAAATAAGTTCCAAGATGCTACTCCAAGCGGGTGTAAAATGAATGTGCGCAACGGAAAATAATAAACGCTAAAATGAAGATTTGGCCCTGTCTGACTACCCCCTGAAGGAGATCTTAGGATCTCTTAATGGAATTTAACATACAAATTAGAACCTAGACATAAATGAATGATTAAGGCAACTGATAATACTAAATGATAAACGTTGTTCCTGCTTATTCATTTACTGTAGATAAAAAAACCTTTATATTACAAAGTTTACATTTCCTAAGTAAAATTACTAATCAATTGCCCAACTCTGCCCCTTATTATGACTTCGCGATCTAATATCAATAATGCGAAATGACGACATCATCTATGTACCAAACACTAGAAGACACTACTTTCAAAGAAGATCTACGGTGGTGTGGACCATCAGTGGAAATAAACTAATGTGATCACAGCTGTTTAGCTTTTATAGCCCTAATAAGCCGAAGCAATTTGCGATATCACCGTATGTACTGCGTCCAGTGCGTCGAAGTGATGGTTCTCGTACTCGTCTGCGACGATGGAAGAACTCCAGCCACAAATAAACTCTTTCAAACACTAGGACGGCAGAAGGCGGTCCTCTGACTAATATACTCTAATACTGTCTTCTCCTCTCTGTGTCCTACAGACGAGAAACGTGAACTCCCAGCCACAAGGACGGAGTTCAGATAACGTCTCAAAGTAAGTATAGGCAGAGGAAGTGCTCTCAATTACTGAACGATGCGTACTCAACGACGACTTCCAACCAGGAGGTGGAGTCCAGAATCGTATAGGTTCGCAACAGTACAATCCCTAACTAATCTAACTATAAACTCTCCTGAGAGCAAAGACAGCTAGTCCGTCTGTACCTACAAAGCTGATATCGAGCGACCATCACACACAGGCGTTCACAACGAAGACCTCGTCTCCGCACCGCTGGCCTCCCAGCAAGGTTGGTTCAAATGGCTGTGAGCACTATGGGACTTAACATCTGTGGTCATCAGTCCCCTAGAACTTAGAACTAATTAAACCTAACTAACCTAAGGACATCACACACATCCATGCCCGAGGCAGGATTCGAACCTGCGACCGTAGCAGTCGCGCGGTTCCGGACCGAGCGCCTAGAACCGCTAGACCATCGCGGCCGGCTCCCAGCAAGGCTCGGTTCCCCACCATCGTACGAATCATATTCCCGAAACCACGGAATATTCTCCCTCTCTACAGATTCTTCCAAACGCCGAACAGTCTTTTGTCGTCCAACGCGGAAAGTTTGCGAGGAAATACCTATACTCATACAATGGTACGCTTCTGAGTAAAAATCCTTGAAAATAGCCAAACCTGCGTGGTTTCCGAGGTGCCGCTTCTTCGTTCCTCTCACCTGCGTCCTAGATTTGCAGAGTTCCCAGTTATCCTTCCGGTCTACATCTACATCTACATGATTACTCTGCAATTCACATTTAAGTGCTTGGCAGAAGGTTCATCGAACCACAATCATACTATCTCCCTACCATTCCACTCCCGAACAGCGCGCGGGAAAAACGAACACCTAAACCTTTCTGTTCGAGCTCTGATTTCTCTTATTTTATTTTGATGTTGATTCCTACCTGTGTAGGTTGGGCTCAACAAAATATTTTCGCATTCTGAAGAGAAAATTGGTGACTGAAATTTGTAAATAGATCTCGCCGCGACGAAAAAGTCTTTGCTTTAATGACTTCCATCCCAACTCTCGTATCATATCAGCCACACTCTCTCCCCTATTACGTGATAATACAAAACGAGCTGCCCTTTTTTTGCACCCTTTCGATGTCCTCCGTCAATCCCACCTGGTAAGGATCCCACACCGAGCAGCAATATTCTAACAGAGGACGAACGAGTGTAGTGTAAGCTGTCTCTTTAGTGGAATTGTTGTATCTTCTAAGTGTCCTGCCAATGAAACGCAACCTTTGGCTCGCCTTCCACACAATATTATCTATGTGGTCTTTCCAACTGAAGTTGTTCGTAATTTTTACAATGGTCTTTCCAACTGAAGTTGTTCGTAATTTTTACAACCAGGTACTTAGTTGAATTGACAGCCTTGAGAATTGTACTATTTATCGAGTAATCGAATTCCAACGGATTTCTTCTGGAACTCATGTGGATCACCTCACACTTTTCGTTATTTAGCGTCAGCTGCCACCTGCCACGCCATACAGCAATCTTTTCTAAATCGCTTTGCAACTGATGCTGGTCTTCGGATGACTAGACGGTAAAAATACAGCATCATCTGCGAACAACCTAAGAGAACTGCTCAGATTGTCACCTGGTCATTTATATAGCTCAGGAACAGCAGAGGTCCTAAGACGCTTCCCTGGGGAACACCTGATATCACTTCAGTTTTACTCGATGATTTGCCGTATATTACTACGAACTGCGACCTTCCTGACAGGAAATCACGAATCCAGTCGCACAACTGAGACGATACCCCTTAGGCCCGCAGCTTGATTAGATGTCGCTTGTGACGAACGGTGTCAAAAGCTTTCCGGAAATCTAGAAATACAATAGCGGCCAGCCGTCACCCTAGTGTGCTCCAGATCTGAGGTGCCACAAAATCCGTATAGCTACTTCCTGTGTTTAAGCAGGACCAACATCTGTGCGGGCCTTCCACCCAGAGCTTGAATTCTGCCTGCCGTTTCATCTCCACGGGCGTTCCAACCACTAGTAGTATAGGCAATCATTCATTACGCCGTTCTGATAATAAAGACACTCAGTCACCTTTCATGCAATAAGCGTTAACAATTATTTACAAAGCGTACGTGACAATGTCAGTCTCCTTTATATATTTATATGTAGGATGTACAACCTATCACATGATACCTAATTGTGTTTGTAGATCACGGCAAAGTAGGTGGATGAATTCTTGTAAGGTGCGAAATTATAGACACCTTACAAAGTAAATTTTAGTAACAGTAGCATTTTCCCAGTTGATGTTAAGTCCACATCCTCCCAAAAAAAAAAACATCCACGATTGCCTATTCAATAAAAGAAAAAACGGGTGGCAGTTGCAAATACTGCTATTATTTCGAGAATCTAAGCAGGGCAACAAAAAGCGGACCTAAGATCTGTAAAGGAAAAAAAAATCTTGAACAAAATGCTAGAAAATATTTGTCAGAAAAATCTGAGTTCCCATTTCCCACTTCTCCGGTAGTTCTTTGCGATGCGTAATGAAAATGTGTGGCGCATGGTTTGTTTTCAAGTGAACAGCGTGGCACCACGAAATGGAAAATCATATCTTCCAAAAATATTTCAGTTACGTATCTCGCATATGCAGAAAAGTGACTCAGTAGACAAGTTCGTCAACCACGCAGTCTAAATTTTCAAAGCGTCTACAGAACATTTTCGGATGGACCAGATAATATATTTACTACAATAGTAACATGTACCTCAATTATTTCGATCTCTTCCGCCGGGCCGACTTGATGACGATCTAACCCAGCGAAACAGTTCTCGGGAATACGTGGGAATATGAGAGTTTCTCCTTCCTCATGAACCGTACCACCAAGGAAGCGCAAAACAAGGTCTAAAGCTTCTAAAGAACGAGTCGTAACAGCAACAGTTGAATGCTAAAACTACTGATTTTGAGAAAGGTCTTCCTGGTGTTGAGAGTTGACTCCAGTTGCGTTCATGACGGATTTAGTTTATTGACGTTGAACAGTGCAGACAAAGAAGACCAGGTTTCATTTCCTGGCAAGGAAGGATAGCAAATAACGAAAACTTGCTTACTGTTCCTATACAGGGTGAGTCACTAACTATTGGCACATAGAATAACTCAGAAAATATGGCAGTAGCTGAAAAGTTTGAGGAACAAATGTTACATGGGATAACAGGGGCCATAATATGACGTAGCATTTTTTTTTGATAGATGGGGTCGCCTGAGGCATATGAAGGTCTGCTTTTTTTTTAATGGGATGCTATAGTTTGGTAATTATTTTCTGATGTCGCCTATCGAGACGAATCCAATAATGTGTAACAGTAAGGTCTTTGAAGGTCAATGAAGGTCAAAAAGGTGCTATCAACGTCCATTTACTGAAGGTGTTCGAAGTGATGACCATTGGAATCAATGCAGCACTGCAATCTTCTTATCATGGGTTATCACTTTGGCACTTATCGAAACACATGATCTGACAATTCTCTCTCTTATATCGTGCAAATAGTAAATATTAGCCGAATACGGCGTGTCCATCTAACGTGCCATTGACATGTAAGCATCATTCGACAGTTTCGCAATACAACACTAATATAACCGGTAAGACTACTATCGTCGAATCAAGCGAATGTGAATGATGTATTCCTTCGAAGAACAAGTCGATAAGCTTCTCATTTACGGAGAATGTCAATGAAATTCAGTGAGGCCTAGAGACTTACATGCTGAAAGATATCCTCAACGAACTCACTCTACACGTCGTACATTTAAAACTGTGTATGATACATTGAGAACTATTGGATCTTTAATGCGTCGGAAACATATCCGGCAAAGGAAAGTTACTAACGAGGAAAAGGAAATTAGTCCTCTTGCCACTGTGGTTCGAGATCCTTGTGTTCGCGTCCAGAGTAGTGTTGTTCGCGTTCTGCATCGCCATAAATATCATCCTTACCATACCAGTCTCCACCAAGAATTAATGGTACGGATTGTATGCGTACCACTGAATTCTGCCGATGAGCTCAACGTCAGATTCAGAGGATGGCACATTTATTAATTTGATTTTATTTACTGACGAGGCTACATTCACGAACCATGGAAATGTTAATTTTTATAACAAGCATTATTGGGCAACTGAAAATGCGTGTTGACTGCGGTAAGTTGCACACCAAAACAGGGGTCGGTGAATGTATGGTGTGGGAATCTGGAGGACAAATTTATAGCCCCTATTTCATCGAAGGAAATCTTAATGGTAGGAAGTACACCACATTCCTGCAAGAAACATTAGGTTTTTTACTGGAAGACATACCTTTAGGAACAAGGAACAGAAAGTGGTATCAACACGATGAGTGTCCGCTACAGTTTTCGCTGATGGATAGAAATGAGTTGCAGACCCAATTCCCAAATCGTTGGATTGGACGCGGAGGGGACGTGTCGTGGCCGACTCTTTCGCCAGACTTGGCGCCTCTGGATTTTTTCTTGTGAGGATTCGTAAAACACATTGTTTATAACGACGTTCCAACTACACCTGAAGACATGCGGGAGAGAATTGTCAGAGCATGTGCTTCGATAAGTGCTGATGTGATAAGAAATACCACTCAATCCATGATATGACGATTGCAGCACTGCATTGATACCAATGGTCATCGCTTCGAACACCTTCTGTAAATGGACGTTCATGCCACCTTTGTGACCTTCGTTGACCTTCAAAGATCTTACTGTAGCACATCACTGGATTCGTATCGATAGGCTCTATCAGAAAATAAGTACCAAACTATATCAACCCATTTAAAAAACCAAAGTTGACCTTATATCTCTGACGCGACCCCAACTTTTGTTCCACAGAGTTTTCAGCTCCTATCATACTTTCGGAGTTTTTCTTTGTGGTAATAGTTAGTGACTCACCCTGTATAATACTAACTCTGCCTGGAATACCTTGCAATGCATCTTTTTCTTTGTAAGCAGGTGCACTTACATACAACGTAGACACGTACGCCACATATATTTCACACACACTCACACACATACGCTTACACATACACACACACACGCTTACACATACACACACACTCATACACACACACACACACACACACACACACACACACACACACACACACACACACATACACAAACACACACACACACACACACACACACACACACACACACACATACACACACACACACATTTTTATATACAATGAACATATTTCACACATATTTGTACACATATTTCACCCGAATCTCTGGCTAATTTTGCCCTGTACTTTCATGTGATCATTGATCGACGTTTCGAGAGAAGGGATTGTCGTTGGCAACTAGTTGATTCTCTGCTGTTATACACCGCGTGACTCTACAGATGACGGTAGACATACTTGTATGGAGCCGTGCCCCATGATCTTTGGCCAGAAAAAACGACGATGCATTCAACAACGCAAATGAGAGACTGCGCTTCATACATTTAAAATATTCCAAGTCAACCAGTTACAGGAAAAAAATACCACCACGTCACTTTCGAAAATTTCTACATGTCACCTCTTCTCATCGCCACGCCTGCCCCTAGCGATATTTTTATGCGAACGATGACTCTGTGTAGCGGTTGTCCCATTATTATGGTCAGTATTTCTGAGGTATGACAGGAACAATTATTCGAAGCAGAAATGTCTACTAAATACGTACTCTGTAATGTATACCTTAAATCTTCTATACTGTGAAAGAAATCTCTTCTACTGCAAGCTCTTTGCTTTCCATATTTTGGGATGTGATAGTATGAACCAAAACAAGAAAAAAATCCTGGTCATCGTGGGCTGTAAGGAGCATACCTTAGGAGCTGTGAACACTTGTTCGTCTTTGCTACCGTGAAACACTTCTCGTCTACTGGACAAGTGCTCGTAACTGTTAAAGAGTGCGTTTTAGAGCTCACGTTTACCGTTTAACAGTAAGTACTTAGCTTGAATTTATCGTGAATTTCTCGCCCAGCGCAAAGTCCCAAGCGACTAGGAAAAAGCGCATATGGTTCCCGAATATAAGGAGCGTAAAAGAAAGATCCTGGAAAATTACAGACCAGTATCTCTAACATCGGTTTGCTGCAGAATCTTTGAACACATTCTCAGTTCCAATAACGTGAAGTACCTTGCGATTGAAAAGCTTCCGTCCACAAATCAACGTGAAATCCTACGAACTATGGATGAAGGGCAACAGGCAGATTCCATATGCCTAGACTTCGCTGAAAATCGATTGACATGGTGCCGTACTGCAGATTGTTAACGAAGGTAAGACCATACGGAATAGGTTCACAGATATGTGAGCGGCTCGAAGACTTCTTAAGTAACAACCCAGTACATTGTCCTCGATGGCGAGCGTTCATCAGAGACAAGGGCATTGGCAGGAGTGTCCACGGAAATGTGATAGGAACGCTGGTGTTTTCTGTACACATAAATAACCGTGCATACAGAGTGGGCAGCAGTCAGCGGTTTTGGCTGATCATACTGTGATGTACGGCAAGATGTCGTCATAGAGTGACTGCAGGAAGATAAAAGATAACTCAGACAAAACTAAAAGTTTGTATGCTGAATGGCAGCTGGCTCTAAATGTAGAAAAACGTATGTCAGTGCGGATGTGTAGGAAAAACAAACCATTAATGTTCGAGTACAGCATTAGCAGTGTGCTATTTCACACAGTCACGTCGATTACATGTTTAGGCGTAACGTTCCAGAGCAATATGAAATGGAATGAGGATGTAAGGATTGTAGTATAAGGATTGTAGCACGGAAGGCGAAAGGTCGAGTTTGGTTTATTGGGGGAATTGTAGAAAAGCGTGGTTCATTTGTAAAGAAGACAGCGTGTAGGACACTAGTGCTATCCGTTGTTGAATACTGTTCGAGTGTTTGGGGTCCGCACCAGGTCATATTAAAGGAGGACATCGAAGTAGTTCAGTGGCGGGCTGCCAGATTTGTTACCGATAGGTTCGAAGAACAGGTAAGTATTACGGAGATGCTTTGGAAACTCAATGGGAATGACTAGAGGGAAGGCGACGTTCTTTCCGAGGAGCACTATTGAGAAAATTGAGAGAACCGGCATTTCAGGCTGACTGCTGAACGATTCTACTACCCCCAACCTACATTGTGCGTAAGGGCCATGCAGATAAGATTTGAAAGGTTAGGGCTCGAATGAAGCCATATACAGGGTGAAAAGTATTTAAACCGACAAACTCTGGGAGGTTGTAGGGGACATGAAAACAAATATTTTTTCCTAATGTCATTTTTTCCTATGAGGAGTATTAAAACCTGTAGAGGAAGATTTATCTGGCGGCAAATTAATTAAACCAACAAACATTTTTCCATTTTTTTTTACGATCAAGAGACAAGACATTAACACAACCCAATTTCAACTACAGTACTTTTCAAAAATTCCTCCATTGACACGTAAACAAAAGTTACACCGTCGGATCATGTTCTCTCTGACACGGGCAAAAACTACAGGAGTATCCTGAATTGTCCCTGCTGCTCCTACTATCCGGGCAACAAGATCCTCTTCTGATGCAACAGGAGTTGAGTAAACAAGGTTGCGCGTCTCTCCACACACAAAAGTGTCCAGAGGGGACATATATGGGGATCGAGCAGGCCATGGTACACGACCACCTCTGCCAGTCCACGTTTCTGGGAACCGTCGGTCCAGCAATGGACGCACACGACGACTGAAATGTGCCGCCACCCCGTCATGTTGGAACCACATGCGTTGTCTTGGAGGGAGTGGGACGTCTTACAGCAGTTCTGGCAATGCTCTGGCGAGAAAATTGTAATAATGCCTGCCATTTAATTGCCTAGGTAGCAAATACGGCCCAATTAAACAGTCTCCAACAACACCGCCCCACACATTAACGAAGAACCGCACTTGATGAGCGCTATTAAGTGTGGCATGTGGGTTATCCTCACTCCAAACATGCGAACTGTGCATGTTGAAGACTCCATCACTCCCGAACGTTGCTTCATCGGTAAACAACACAGAGGATGGAAATGTAGGATGCAGTTCACACTGTTCCAGGTACCACTGCGAAAACTGTGCTCTGGGTGCATAATCAACTGGTTCCAGGTTGTGGACACGCTGTAAGTGAAATGGACATAACAATGGCTCTCGAAGGACTGTTCTTACATTCGTCTGATTCGTCCCCATGTTAAGTGCAATTGCACGAGTGCTGATTGAAGGATCCCGCTCCACATGCTGCAAAGACAGCTTCCTCAATTTGCAGCGTTCTTACCGTGTGACTGCGTCCCTGTCCAGGTAATGTGCTGAATGACCCGGTCTCACTCAGACGTTGGTGCACAGCAGCAAAGGTCGTATGATACGGGATACGGCGATTAGGATATTGTTGTTGATAAACCCGCTGTGCAGCTCGTCCGTTGTGGTGCGCTACGTAGTACGCACCAACCGTATCAGTGTACTCACTCCAGGTGTATCGCTCCATTAGTAAACAGAGACAATCCACTACTACACTGGTAGACAGTAGTTGCCTACAACTGAAGATCGTAATACGGTCTCTAACAACTGAAGAGCGTAATACGCCCTCTAACAGCTGAAGAGCGTAATATGACCTCCACCGGTTTAAATAATCCTCATAGGAAAAAATGACATTAGGGAAAAATATTTGTTTTGATGTCCCCTACAACCTCCCAGAGTTTGTCGGTTTAAATACTTTCCACCCTGAAGAGAGCGGTTTTTCAATCGCTTAATTCGCGAGCGGAACAGGAAAGGAAATTCTGTTCCTGTTGTTTGAAGACAACGGGTACTCCCCACAGCAAATACAGAAGGCACTGAAAATGAAACCGAAAGAGGCCACAAAGAAAGCAGAAGGAGACGAAGAAAGCTTAAAATCGTTGACCTTCCTGCCACGTGTGGGTAGCCTCTCATCAAAAATAGGACGGATTATCACAAAGTAAAAGTGATTTTTCGTCCTCCACCCAAGACAGCTGCACTCGTAGGCTCCGTCAAAGATGATTTGCTGCTCCGAAAATCTGGAGTTTACAAAATTCCATGTGAATGTGGCATTTCTTACATTGGACAAACAACTCGTACTGTCCAAGAAAGATGTACAGAACACAGGAAGTACACACGACTTTTACAACCTAACAAGTCGGCAGTGGCAGAACACTGTATTGACACTGGTCACGGTATGTTGAATGACAACGTCCAAATTATGTCAACTACATCATCTTTTTGGGACTCGATAGTCAAGGAGGTAATTGAAATTCGATTGAGGTCGAATTTAATTAATAGAGATAGTGGTTTCAACCTAGATATATCATGGAGTCCGGCACTTGCGGTAATAAACTCACAAAGACGCCGTCACAGTGCAGCTCACAATGATATATCGACATGCTAACACAGATCGACTGCGGAGTCATAGATGTAACTGGCGCATTGTGCACGTCTCTGCCCCTGACCAACGTCTCTGGCGCTTTTGCATCTGTGGCCGCATACGCACTTTCGCGGTACACGAGTATAAAGGGACGAAGCGAGCACTGGAGCGGCAGTCTTGCGGCTAACTCTGAAGATGGCAGAGCTTTATACGGCCGAAATATTAGAAGAAGAAGGAGAATTCTTGTGGCTGCACATCAGAAACGTAATGGAACTGTCTTTGCGCCGCCAAAACCTGAAGATTCACAGGAAAGGAAATGACTAGTAGTGGCACAGGATACTCTCCGCCACGCACCTTACGGTAGCTTGTGGGGCATGTAAAGGGTGACAATTATTAAACTAATTGCAAAAACGTAAATTAGTTACAAACTACGGCGTGTACACACTTTAACATGTAAACATCACTGCAGATATTCGGATTTACGTTGTGATACGTTCGATATGGCTGCCATCATTGACGATGATGTGGCGCAGACGAATAGCGAAATTCCGCGTGACCCGTTGAAGTGCCGGAACACCGATGCTGTCGATGAGCTCCTGAGTGGCTGTTTTCAGCTCAGCAATAGTTTGGGGTTACTGCTGTACATCTTGTCTTTAACATAGCCCCACAAAAAGGAGTCACATGTGTTCAGATCCGGAGAATATGGCGGCCAATCGAGGCCCATGCCAGTGGCTTCTGGGTACCCCCAAAGTGCTCCTCCAGGACACCAAACACTCGACGGGGTCGAACCCCGTCATGCACAAACCACATTTTGTCGAAATCGGGGTCACTTTGAATAATGGAGATGAAATCATCTTCCAAAATCCTCACGTACTGTTCGGTAGCCACCGTGCCATCGAGGAATATCGCACCGATTATTCCGTGACCGGACATTGCACAGCACACAGTCAACCGCTGAGTGTGAAGAGACTTCTCGACTGCGAAATGAGGATTCTCAGTCCAACAAATGCGCCAATCTTGCTTGTTGACGAACCCATCCGAAAGAAAGTGGGCTTTGTCGCTAAACCAAGCCATACCGCGCATACTCATTGCCATCATGCCTCGCGGCCAACCGTGCAGTTTGAACTTACTAACGCAAACCGTTCAGAAGTTATGACGATTTTATTTCATATAATTCAATAATAGTCACCCTGTATGAGGATGTAAGATGAAGTGCTCACAGCTCTTAAGGTATGCATTTTAGAGCCTATGTTTGCTAGATATTTCTGACCCGAATGATCGTTCCTGCCATTCCTACAAGAGAGTGCAAGAATTCAAATACCTAGGGGCACTTTTCACTGAGAACTCGTCATGTGAAGCAGAGATCAATGTCAGAATACAAGCTGGAAACCGATCTTACCACAGCCTAGCACAACTGCTTCGATCCAAATATCTCTCCAGACAGCTCAAGATTCGACTGTACAAAACCCTGATCCAGCCTGTTGTTCTATATGGCTGTGAGACATGGAGAATCCGGAAACAGGACTTCCATAAGCTCCTTGTTTTTGAGAGAAAAGCGCTTCGAAAGATCTTCGGTCCGGTTCTGGATGCAGATACAGGGGAATGGAGGATCAGATACAACCAAGAGCCTGAGGAACTATACCAGCAGCCCAGCATAGCAGGAACTGTCAAAGCCAAACGAATGCAGTGGGCCGGCCATGTGGCCCGGATGGAGGATCACAGATGGCCTCGGAAGCTCCTGGATTTCACACCTGCAGGAAAAAGACCGCCAGGGAGACCCAAGAAGCGTTGGAGGAATGGACTCCATGAAGATTTAAACCAAGTGTCAATAGATGTGAACGGATGGCGGATAACAGCAATGGACAGAATACAGTGGAGGAGGAAACTTGTAGATGCGTGCGGTCCACTGGGCCTGATCACGTAGTAGTAGTAGTAGTAGTAGTAGTAGTAGTAGTAGTTGAGTTAAGCTTCTACGTCACCAGCTTTTCACCGTCACTCCTACGGGTAGTTATTACCCCAACAGAAACCTTCCCAGACGTGAACACAACTCATTAGAGTTTCATCGCAATCGGATGAATGGTACAGAAACGCGTAGAAGACAAACAAACAAATATTCATTTTTATATGTTAGGTAGGAAGACTGTCCCATGACGAAATTCGCAGGTTATTGGAGGATACTCAGAGCGCGCAATTAATTACTGATATTCGCCACCTCTGGCAGTATCAGTGGCCTTAAGCCAGTTGGGTATCCAGTCGTACTTAGCTTGGTTGATTGACAAGGGTATGTCATTCAGTGCTGCTTATGCTCTGTGAGAGGCTTCATTTGTAGTGCCTGGCACCCGATGAGCGGGTGTTTTCAATGGATGAAGCTCTGCTGAACGTGTTGGTCACGGCAGCCAGCACCCTGTATGCCGAGATAGCTCAGGACACAGCGGACAATGCAGTAAGGTTGTGCTGAAACGATAATCACTTGTCTATCCAAGCATGTAGCAAATGTAATGCGAATTTGAAGTTAGCAACATGTTGCCTTCGTGGCACTACCGTTTTAATGGTCAGCAGTCGATCTGAGTACCTTCGGGACGAAGATCCCTTCCAAAATGCAATTGGTCGAATAACTGGTACGTCAGCGGAGCACCCATGCAAGGCTAATTGGGTTGCTCAGTACGCTAATTCACGATTCATTGAGAGCACATCCGACTTTAAATTAACAATAAGTCCTCGTTCAGGACTACGTGTTGGACTCCGTCTATCGAGAATTCTTAGCACTAGTTATATACTCGACCAGTGAATTACTATAATTTTATTTGTCAAGTGGAGTGTAATGTGAAGCAGCAGCGAACCCCATTTTTGAAACCATAATCATCCACCAGTTGCCAGGTATCCACTTATGGGGAGGGAACTACATTTCACAAAAAGCTTACCTCTGAATGCTCTAGAAAACTTTTAATCTTTTCTTTCTTCACGAAAGTCATTATGCACGACCTTTGAAAGCGTCCTGAAATCACGCCTCACAAACGAGATATTAGTCCACCATTTTGTCCACTGTTCTTTTATCCTTCTTATAAAAGGGCGTAATTCGCGGTATTTTCAAATCGTACAGTGCCATTAACTCTGCAAGAGATTCTCGGTAAATTCCAAGTTAAGCTAGGAGCTAATTCAGCAGTGGTTTCGGAATACAATGAAACCGGAATTCCGCTAGATCGTGGTACCTTCCCTCGCTACCAACTAATTGTTCGCTTTTCAAGACTGGAGATAGTTGTTTCAGTATCACTCTATTAAGCGTTATTCCGTTTAATTAGCCAGGCTCCTAACAGCCACCGAATAGAGCGATATCTCTCACACAGCGGGGATTTTACGTGAAAGCCAAGTGCTTCCCGAGATACTATCGGCTCGTCCGCTACCCCCACGGCGTGTACCACAACCGTGTCCGTAGTACAGCAGGGACTGTGAAAAATTCCTCTGAAAAGAGAAGGAAGGTAGGCGACTGGAACTGAGATCCACGTGTATCACTCTCAAACTGAAAATCTGTTAAGAAATTTTCCGAGAATTTATGCATGCAATAGAGTTCCAGCAAAAAATCGCTTTCGCTTCGCAAAGGCAAAAGGTGTGAGCATCTGCGCCAGATTTTGTAGATTTCAATGTCACAGTCAGTTTAATAAGCCACAGCTGCAAAATACCAACACGAATTCTTTACAGACGCATGGGAAAACTAGTAGAAGCCGACCTCGGGGAAGATCAGTTTGGATTCCGTAGAAATACTGGAACACGTGAGGCAATACTGACCTTACGACTTATCTTAGAAGAAAGATTAAGGAAAGGCAAACCTACGTTTCTAGCATTTGTAGACTTAGAGAAAGCTTTTGACAATGTTGACTGGAAAACTCTCTTTCAGATTCTGCACGTGGCAGGGGTAACATACAGGGAGCGAAAGGCTATTTACAATTTGTACAGAAACCAGATGACAGTTATAAGAGTCGAGGGACATGAAAGGGAAGCAGTTGTTGTGAAGGGAGTAAGACAGGGTTGTAGCCTCTCCCCCATGTTATTCAATCGGTATATTGAGCAAGCAGTAAAGGAAACAAAAGAAAAATTCGGAGTAGGTATTAAAATCCATGGAGAAGAAATAAAAACTTTGAGGTTGAGGTTCGCCGATGACATTGTAATTCTGTCAGAGACAGCAAAGGACTTGGAAGAGTAGTTGAACGGAATGGATAGCGTCTTGAAAGGAGGATACAAGATGAACATCAACAAAAGCAAAACGAGGATAATGGAATGTAGTCGAATTAAGTTGGGTGATGGTGAGGGAATTATATTAGGAAATGAGACACTTAAAGTAGTAAAGGAGTTTTGCTATTTGGGGAGCAAAATAACTGACGATGGTCGAAGTAGAGAGGATATAAAATGTAGACTGGCAATGGCAAGGAAAGCGTTTCAGAAGAAGAGAAATTTGTTAACATCGAGTATAGATTTAAGTGTCAGGAAGTCATTTCTGAAAGTATTTGTATGGAGTGTAGCCATGTATGGAATTGAAACATGGACGATAAATAGTTTGGACAAGAAGAGAATAGAAGCTTTCGAAATGTGGTGCTACAGAAGAATGCTGAAGATTAGATGGGTAGATCACATAACTAATGAGGACGTATTGAATAGGATTGGGGAGAAGAGAAGTTTGTGGCACAACTTGACCGGAAAAAGGGATCAGTTGGTAGGACATGTTCTGAGGCATCAAGGAATCACCAATTTAGTATTGGAGGGCAGCGTGGAGGGTAAAAATCGTAGAGGGAGACCAAGAGATGAATACACTAAGCAGATTCAGAAGGATGTAGGTTGCAGTAGGTTCTGGGAGATGAAGAAGCTTGCACAGGATAGAGTAGCATGGAGAGCTGCATCAAACCAGTCTCAGGACTGAAGACCACAACAACAACAATGATTTTAAACATAGGAAATAACGGAAAAATTATGGTACATCCAAAACTAAAAGAACAATGGATTTAAAAAATAAAGAGCAGAACACGTAACTCCGTATCTATAAACACTAAACGAGAGATCCATCTGCCTCTACACAACACTACACAAACCATTGCACAATGTGGAAGAGCGTGGTATTGCTTTGATTTTCAGTCCGAAGATCGGTATAACGAAACTCTCTGCAATTCCCCTTCCCCACTCCCCTCCCTCCACATACACAGACACAGACACACACACACACACACACACATATATATATATATATATATATATATATATATATATATATATATATATATATATATATATATATATATATATACTGAAAGCAGTCGGAAAAATTTTGCTGTTTCGGGAGAAAAGTAGCTGACAAAGGATGAGATAGAGAAGAAATAAAATACAGACTTTCAATATCAAGGAAAGCTTTCCTGAAAGAGAGCAATTTGTCAACATCTGACACAACTTTAAGTGCTACAACGTATTTTTTGGAAGTATTTGTGTGGAGCGTAGCCTTATCCGGAACTAAAACGTGGGCTATAACCGGTACATACAGTAAGAGGAACGAACCGTTTCATATGTGGTGGTACAGAAGAATACTGAAGATTAGCTGGGTAGATCGAATAGCTAATGTTGAGGTACTGACTTGAAATGGAGAGAAAAGAAAACTATGAACTTGCTCAAAATATGTGCTTGTACAGAGCACATCCTGAGGCACGGAAAAGTAGTGAGTTTATAATGGAAGGAAGTATATATATATATCCACAAAAGTAGTTAGATGCAACTCTAAAAATTCTCGACAAAATCGACTTTGAAGATTTACGACAGTCTTTAACATGCTGAGGTAAGTTCGAGTTTTTTAGGCAAGCAGCGCGCCTCTATGGGTAGAGTGCTTGTCTGCCACATTAGGAGACTGCTTTCTCTTCTCAGCAGATCCAAATTTTAAACAAAGCTGCGTGTTCTACGAACGTTTCCGTGAAGCGTAAAACACATAAAGATGGAAAGAGAAGTCGGGAGTGCTCGAGACTGGTAATCGCTGGATCGACTCTCGGTTCGGTCATTATTTTTTAGTTTTTTTCCTTTTAGTTCGAGTAACTACTCGTTCGGATATGAAATTCATCAAATATATGCTAATTAACACTTTATTTGTAAAGGGGCGTTTTCATCACACAGATTTTACAATTCATCATTACTGGTTTCGGCTACTGCCATCTTCAGATCTGCTATAAATTAAAAAAAATAGTGGTGTGAACAACTAAGTTCAATTAGCTGAAGCAAAATCTATAACAGGCCCTGTGATAAACAGGAAAAATAAAAAAAAGGTAAAAAATATTTATATAATTAACAGCCATGCATACCAGCCATATACATGCCATTAGATATTCTGATGTAGGTATCAAGTTTAAAATCTATGTAGGTACGTAGTAAGTGCCTGGATGCGTATGGTATTCATACAGATAACAGAGGCCAGCAGAGGGCAGTATAGCTAGGGCACTTGAGGAACACGTATTGTAAACTTAATAGTTAAAATGTAGTATGTGAAGTCATTAATTAAAATTACTGCACATGGCAATAAAACATGAGCTGACATACAATATCTGTAATAGATCCACAGTTAAAATCCACATAAAAGGTGTAAAGAGTAAAATGGGAATGTGCTATCCTGGTAAAGTAAACAACACACTGTTGTGTAAGAGCCAGAATAAAAAGTTTAAACACAACATCACATCGATAAATCGAAACCTTTCAGGACGACAAAACATTTATACCATAACTATTGTAAGAGGTTCATTAGGGGTTCATTACTATTCGCTAGCGCACTTGAGCAGATGTAATTTCGATGGATTGCTCACGCGCTGCCTGCGATATGGAATATCTATGCTACAGTAGAATCGCAGGCCAGAGCAGTGTTGGCAGTAAGTCGAGTTTAGTAGCTCGCAGAGAGCAGTCGTGTTTTGTAGTTCGCACAGAGCACTTGAGTTACGGAGTTCGGACAGGGCAGTGCAGCGGTTGACTTGTGTTTGGCCGGTCGTGCAGAACGATGGCAGTGCCTGAGCGATGTAGTATAAGGTAAAAAAAAAAAAAAAAAAAAAAAAAAAAAAAAAAAAAAAAAAAAAAAAAAAACATTATTGTTCTTTGTTGCCAGGCGCATATCTTAATTGCCACAACTGATTTAACCACAACTGAATGTTAAAGTCCCATGTAATTCCTTGCAGAAATGTTTCAATAATAACTTTTGTTCTTAAGAAAACTTTACCTGAGTTTAAAGATTTTATGAATTTTTTCCTGTGCATACTCACGTTGACTAAGCAAAAGAATATCAGTTGTTTTCCTACAAATGAAAATCTAGTGGCCAGCACTGCACTGGGTTGTTCAAAAAATGGCTCTGAGCACTATGGGACTTAACATCGGAGGTCATCAGTCCCCTAGAACTTGGAACTACTTAAACCTAACTAACCTAAGGACATCACACACAATCATGCGCGAGGCAGGATTCGAACCTGCGACCGTAGCAGTCGCGCGGTTCCAGACTGTAGCGCCTAAAGCCGCTCGGCCACCCCGTCCGGCCACTGGGCTGTGCCAAAAATTTCTTATAGGAGCAGATATACAGATAGCGTTATCCGGCGACATCATTGTGAGGTAAGAATTATTCAGTTTATTCAGGATGAATTCACAGGGCCATGACGCAGCGCTACTGACGTCAAAACTTATTAATCTCGATATGCAGTCGTCTTTAATGGAAGGTCACATTAAAACTTGAAATTTTATTACTGGAAAGAAATTTTTCTATTGGGAACTTAAATGTGATTTTTCTGTTGGTAGGTTACGCTAAATGTGATTATTATAATTGTTTTTCTGTTGGGAGATTACACCGTAAGTGTAGGATAATTAACAAAATAGTGGCTATTAGTTACAAACTCGACAGTTGATAACACACCCGGAGTAGGATCTCAATGGTGCCGCCTCGGGCCTTTTTGTTTTCCTGTGGCGAAGCTTTCAGAAGAAGGCCCCGTCTCCTCGCCGCTGGTGGTCGGTGCACACGACCGCACGCCTAGCTGGTTTGGTTGATATTTGAGGTCTGAACTTCACGTATCATAAATGTAAAAAATACAAAAATCCTCTCGTTGCCTGCTACATTCTGTCCTCTTGTGTACCAGTAGCCCATCTCTGTAATGATCTTCTTCACTGTTTCATGGAACTAAACAACGTCTCTAGCTTCAAAAGACAGGTACAGACATTTATATTGAACCAACAAAAACTTCCGCCTTTCCTGTGTACGCTCCCTGTACCATATTACAGCTAAGTACCCTTCTTTGCCTCAAGAACTTCATTTCTCCAAAGGCCCTGACTAGTGTAGTGTACCAGAATTTCTCTCCGTTTCCTACATCGATAAATATGTGGACGATCTCTGGTGCAAACACAACAAATTTCCCTCATAAAATACTTCAAAAACATTATTTGGTCTCCTCTTGTTTCACTTGCGATAAAATATTCGTATATTTGATTGAGAACTGTGAAGAAGCAGGAAGAAAGCGTATGTCAGCGGTTTAAATAAAGGTTCTTGGCAGAGGAGCTTGGTTTTAGAGCAAGGTTGGTGCGAGGAGGAAGAGATATTTTAACAATGTCTGAATTGTGTAATTGTCCGCAGTTGGAAAGGAAAACTTCGCTACAAGGCGAACACACTCTAGTTAAACCCTACCGCGGGTCAGAACAAAAGACTATTGGTAAAGTTTACAGAGCAGAGCCCCGATCAACTGGAAGCAGAGATATACTGGCTGGGAATTTCTCTGTGATAGATTCCCTAGAGTAGCGCTCGACAAAGTTTTTCGTTTGTAGAGACCAGTCAGTCTCCACGGAACCTAAACTACGCCTCCTGCTTTTAATTTTACCAGCGAAACCTCAAAGGGCTTTTGAACTGACTGTATTAACATAACAAGTCCTTCGAAAAGTTTTTACGGGTAGCAGAAAAGTCAGTTTCTGTTAGCGTAGTTCGTTGAGCAAGTACGATTCTTTTTTCCGACCTCTTTTTCTGTGAAGGTCCTGCGGGGATCTTGTGGAAGCGCAGTTACATAGCAGCATAATGAGATATAATTCTGGATACTGCTGTGAGTGTTAGCGTCTAAGAATTGATAGGGCAATATGGCATCTTCTTCTTTCTAATCATGTGATTCTTCGTGAAAAAGAAAAGTAATGTTAACAATTTTTTCTTACTGGTAACCGCTGTTCTTTCATGGGCAGCTGCTGTATGCCATTAGTAAAATGTATTTTCTATTGGCTCATTTCGTCAACACGTTGGTGTAATTAGACTGCTTGATGGGTTTTGGGCTCTGCCAGCAGCATGATTACACTTTGTAACATGTTTTTCTTAATGCCCGATTGCGAGGTCATAACTAGGAATCGTCTGTCTACACCGGTTTTTTTAGATACTCAAGTATTGAACTTACCACAAAAAAGTAAATACTAGAAATATACCAGTATTCTATATTCACCATTCTAGCACAATATTTTTCTTATTAAACAAAACAGAAAACTGATCTTATATTCTTCACTAAGCACAAATTGGAAATCTTCCTAATCCATGCCATGAAAGCAGACATTAGGTAAAATGGTAGCAGTGGAATTTTTGCTATATCTCGTCCATCTGATGGCCAAAGAAACTCTTCTGTTTACATACATAATGTATGAATAACTATATGTTGACTTTGTTGTATTTCGGTTCTTCCGGTTCTTATTTCCGGCGTATTTCCGAGTGGAAACTACACTCGTGCTCATAAATTAAGGATAATGCTGATACATGGTGAAACAACGTTCTGGTGGGCGGTTTGCGGGTTTAAAACCCCTCGGGGTATAACCGTGTGGTGCATTTGACCTGCGGTCGTCGCACGGTGGCGCTGGGAGCAGTCCACATACGCAGAGGTGTATTGGTGCATGTCACAGTACAGTGCAGCGAGCAAGTGTGCAGAAGTTTTCAGACGTGCTAATGGTGACTGCGTGTTGAAAATAGCTCAAAGAACAGAAATTGATGACATTACGGGTGGAATACTAGGGCGAATGGAGGCTGGTCAAACACAGAAGGTCGTAGCACCGGTTCTCTGTGTGCCACAAAGTGTGATCTCAAGATTATGGCAACGATTCCAGCAGACAGGATACGTGTCCAGGCTCTACCGTACGGGACGTCCACAGGGTACAACACCACAAGAAGACCGATATCTCACCATCAGTGCCCGCAGACGGCCACGGAGTACTGCAGGTAGCCTTGCTCGGGCCTTACTGAAGTCACTGGAGCAGTTGTCTCCAGACGACTAAACAGAGGTGGTTTATTCGCCCAGAGACCTGCAAGGTGCATTCCACTGACCCTTGGTCACAGGAGAATCCCGTAAAACGTGGTGTCAAGAATACAGTACATGGTAATTGGAACAGTGGTCACAGGTTATGTTCACGGACGAGTCCAGGTATAGTCTGAACAGTGATTCTCGACGGGTTTTCATCTGGCGTGAACCAGGAACCAGATACCAACCCCTTAATGTCCTTGAAAGGGACCTACATGGAGGTCGTGATTTGATGGTGTGGGGTGGGATTATGACTGGTGCACGAGCACCCCTGAATGTCTTTGACAGATGAACTGTAACAGGTCAGGTGTATCGTGACGTCATTTTACACCAGTATGTCCGCCTTTTCAAGGGTACAGTGGGTCCCACGTTCCTCCTGATGGATATAACGCACGGTCCCACCGTGGAGGAGTACCTTGAAAGAGAAGATATCAGGCGAATGGAGTGGCCTGCCTGTTCTCGAGACCTAAACCCCATCGAGCACTTCTGGGATGCTCTAGGTCGGCGTATCGCTCCACGTCTTTAAACTCCTAGGACACTTCAGGAGCTCCGACAGGCACTGGTGCAAGAATGGGAGGCTATACCCCAGCAGCTGCTCGACCACCTGATCCAGAGTATGCCAACCTGTTGTGCGGCCTGTGTACGTATTGATGTCGGGGTACATGCGCAGGAAACAGTGGCGTTTTGTAGCACGTGTTTCGGGACGGTTTTCTCAGCTTATCACCAATACCGTGAACTTTCAGGTCTGTGTCGTGTGTGTTCCCTATGTGCCTATGCTATTAGGCTAGTTTTGTGTAGTGCCACGTTGTGTGGCACCACATTCTGCAGTTATCCTTAACTTATGGGCATGAGTATAGTAATCTTCCTCTTCCCTCGTTTTATATGAATTTGCGGTCATCAGACGGATGTGGAGGATGGGCAACAGAGGAAATAATTTTCGTTGAAAAAAAAAAAAACTATACAGTGTTGTCTTAAAGGTAGAAAACTGTACATTTGAAAGGATGACAGTACAACTGCCAAGATCGTTTCCTCAAGGTCTTCTTTTCAGCCAGTAAATACTCTTGAAAACGTGTTCCAAGTTTCCAACTCAGTAAATGTCGTAAAATACGTATTCCAATTTTCCAAATCAGATTACAGTTGGTATAAACTCTCAAAACATTTGGAAATGATTCATTGTGGCGAAATTTACGAGGGGCCTTCAATAAGTAAAGCAACACTAGTTTTTCTCGGCCGATTTCTGTTGAAAAAAAGCGGAATTTGTTGTGGGACGTCATGGGATATTCCCGCTTCAGTCCCTGGAGTCTCACAAAGTTCCGACAGGTGGCGGTGTTATAGGTAGCCTTCAAAATGACGTCTGTAAAGACGTGTGTTCCAAGCAGAAAGCTGTCATTGAGTTTCTTTTGGCGGAAAAGCAGATCATCGCAGATGTTCATATGCGCTTGCAGAATGTCTACCGAGGCATGGCAGTGAACAAAAGCACGGCGAGTAGTTGAGCGAGACGTCTGTCATCATCGATACGAGGCTGATCTTTAAAATTTTTTGTCGGACATAGTCATGGGCGATGAGAATAGGAACATCACTTCCAAAGGCAAATGAACCGGCAGTCCACTGAGTGGTGTCACATCACCTCTCCTCCAGAGAAAAAAATCGAAGCCACACCATCAGCCGGAAAAAAAAGGTTCCAATGAGTCTGAGCACTATGGGACTTAACATCTGAGGTCATCAGTCCCCTAGAACTTACAACTACTTAAACCTAACTAACCTAAAGAACATCAGACACATCCATGCCCGAGGCAGGATTCGAACCTGCGACCGTAGCAGTCGCGCGGTTCTGGACTGAAGCGCCTAGAACCGCTCGGTCACAGTGGCCGGCTCAGCCGGCAACGTCGTGATGACGGTCTTCTGGACTCTGGAAGTGTTATCGGCTTTTATGTCCCTCCTCGTGGTGCAACGCAACGGTCAATTCTGAAGCGTTTTGTGCTGTACTCAAGACATATTTAATAAAAAATTGTAAATAACGTATTAATATCATTTGTAGTTAGATCTAAGCAAATTGCCGCTCCATCAGGGACTGGCTCGAAGTTGTTCTGATGCCCTACCACCTGAAACAGCCAGGTAGTGGGACACTTTCTTCCATCAAAAACCTGTCTTGTCATCTATTAGCTTCTTCTTAAATTTTTAAATCGTTTCTGTTTTATTTTCCTCAATTTATGTTCATTTTACTCCAGTAACAACTCATTATTGTTTCTCCTGTTTTATTGTTCAAGAAAGAAATATTAGAAATATGGAAGAATGTATTGTAACATGCAAAACTGTAAAATGTACAAGTTTTTTTTAAAATGGGTAGCAGATCTTTCAATATGCAATAAATAATGGAAATGTTCGCAGGAAATGCAGAACTTCTCTTCCTGCATGACAACACAACACCTCACCCAAGTGAACCGGGCAGCTGCTAAGGTCGCAGGTTCAAATCCTGCCTCGGGCATGGATGTATGTGATGTCCTTAGGTTAGTTAGGTTTAAGTAGTTTTAAGTCTAGGCGACTGATGACCTCAGATGTTAAGTCCATAGTGGTTAGAACCATTTTTGAACCTCACCCAAGTCTGTGCACCCGAGAGAAACTCATGAAACTTTTCATCCTTATCCATCCTACAGCCCAGATCTCGCACCTTCCGACTTTCATCTGTTTGGTGCAATGAAAGATGCACTCTGTGGGACGCAGTACGTGGATGAAGGGGGGGGGGGGTTATTAATGCAGCGACATGGTGGCTCCGACATCGACCAGTAGGCCTTATGTGTACGATGTGGGCGTAGAGGCTCTGCCAGTAAGGTGGTGCAAGGTCGTTGCACTTAATGGGGATTACGCCGAAAAATAGGCTTTTGTAGACAGAATAGTGGGAATAATATGGTGTATTGGAATCCTGAATAAAACCAACCTGGTTTCCGAAAAAAAGTGTTGCGTAACTTACTGAACGTCCATGGGTGGAGAGAAAATAAAACCGGAGGAAATGAACAAAGATATTTTCAGTCGAGCTGCCAGTCGAGCTGTTGACTCGCAAATCTCGATCCACCTTGGGAGTCCATTAACAACCACGCGTCCACTAAGCTGGGTAGTTGACAACTGCATTCAGACACTCGTCGAGCCATGTTCGCAGGACTAACAATGTTGTGCGTACGTGTATGCAGATGTGTGTGTGACGGCACTCAGCGGGAAGCTGTGTAGCGCCGCGGCGTTGCACAACCTGTCGCTGCCGGGGTGTAATTGGCACTGCGCCGGACGTGCTGACGGGCGCAGCCGCTCAGCGGGTAGCGCCGAGTAGCGTGCACAGTGCAAAAGCAGGGCTGCCACCCGCCGCGCGCCCGCTTGACATGTTGCCAGCGGGCGGCACCGCAATTACCTGGTCAGGCTGCACTTACCAGCTAATTACCTCCCCGCCGCACCTCCGTGGCTGCCTTATCTTCGCACACTGCTGCTACCGAGGACCCATGTATTTTGTCACTTCGAATCAAAGTTTTAGATCGTCACGCACAATACGTTTCTAAAATTACTCCAGAGAGGCCTTCGACCTCAGTTTTATAACAGACACCATTTTCTTCTACCTTTGCAAGACTGTACTGCATTCTCTTTCTTCTCGTCACCCTCCACCTGCTCCTCTGCCTCCAGCTGCTACTGACACTAACAGGCGATCACTTGCAAACGCTTATACTGATTACCTACTGATGAGATGTTACGTGTAATCCGGTCTGTCTACAGTGTGTCCATAATATTCCGTTATCAGTTCAAAAAAATCATAACTTGGAAACTATAAGGGGTGGGGTATTTTTGAAATAATTACCATAAGTTTAATTTTTATTTATTTAATCGTCTCAGAAGCATCGCACATAAAATCAGGATAATTAACACATACATATCAAGTATATAACAAATACAAAAAGAGTATAAAAATATACATATATATAAGCAGGGTCATGTAGTTTCCCAACCCAGGGAAAACCCAAACCTGCGTCTTCCACCTAAAGAACAGAAGACTACAACTTAACTGGGAAGGAGTGCCCCTGGAACACTGCGAAACACCAAAATACTTAGGCGTCACCTTGGGTAGAGCAGTCATCTATAAAAAGCACTGCATGAACACTATACACAAAGTAGCCGCGAGAACCAACATTGTGCGCAAACTAACGGGCACTAATGGGGGGCACAGCCTGGAATAGTGAGAACCACAGCTCTTGCTTTGTGCTATTCAACAGCGGAGTACGCGTGCCCAGTATGGTACAATTCTAGCCACGCCAAGCAAGTGGACATACCGCTTAATGAATCCTGCTGCATCATCACAGGCTGTCTGAGATCAACCCCGACTGATAAATTGTACTACCTGGCAGGCGTGGCCCCACCAGATATTAGAAGGAAAGTAGCGGCCAGGAAGGAAAAGACAAAGGCGTTCACCTCACCAGCCTACCCGCTGTACAAACACCAGCCAGCCCGCCGTCGACTAAAATCCAGAAAAAGCTTCCTGCATACAGCAGAAAACATCGTCGGGACACCGCAGCAAGTGAGGCTGGCAATGTGGAGAGAAGAAAACGCGCACCTTGGGGAATGGTTAGTCCCAAACGAAGAACTCCCTCCCGGCCACATGGAAGGATGGACGACATGGAAATCTCTCAATAGGCTGCGCTCTGGTGTCACACGATCCAAAGAGAGTATGCGCAAATGGAGCCTCTCAAATGAACCGGCGCTGTGTGACTGTGGGCACACTCAAACCACCATCCACCTCACGCAGTGTGTGCTGTGCCCAAGCACCCGTTTAATAATTACACAGGGTGTAGCGGAAAGGTATGGTCAAACATCCTCACACAGGCAACAATACAATTTGTTACACGGTCATGTTTCCGGAAACACTTTATTTCCATCTAGGAGCTCATTTTCTACTCTCTTCATAGTCATCTGATACCCACCTGGTTCGAATCATACTTAACAAACATAACGTAGTAAGCTGTACTGAATAATTCAAACAATGTTGGAGAAAAAAAAAATAGTGTCAAAGGAGAAATCAGGGAGTCCCGCAAGGATGAGTTTCGGATCCACTCGTGTTCCCTATTATGAGCTGTCGAGAATCCACAGGAAATTGTGGAGCCACGTCATCAACAAAGACTCTGTGTCAACGTTTGAGCTAGCACTGTTAGTGAATGTTAGGACTTCATGTTCTTTCACCCGGGCTCAACGGAGAAACTTACCACGCTTTCATCGAGAATACGCTACCTTTTCACATGGTCCTTCTTGGGCGTGAGAGTACATGTGCTTCATGCACGACGGCAGTCCTCCTCATTGTTAATGTTCGTTGACTTATAAGCAACAAATTCCGTGGGAGATGGATAGGTAGTGATGCACCAGTTCTTTCTCCTCCCGCTGTCCGAACCTAAATCCACTAGACTTCATTTGTGCGGCCATTTTAACGATCTTGTGCACACAATCCCGATGCAGGATATACCGAGTCTTCGTGCCCGTGGTGAGTGTTCATCGGAGGTGAAGGTATCTTCTGGAGTGCCCCAGGGAAGTGTGGTAGGTCCGCTGTTGTTTTCTAACTACATAAATGAGCTTTTGGATAGTGTGGATAGCAATGTGCTGCTGTTTGCTGATGATGCTGTGGTGTACGGGAATGTGTCGTCGTTGAGTGCCTGTGGGAGGATACAAGATGACTTGGACAGGATTTGTGATTGGTGTAAAGAGTGGCAGCTAACTCTAAATATAGATAAATGTAAATTAATGCAGATGAATACGAAAAAGAATCCCGTAATGTTTGAATACTACATTAGTAGTGTAGCGTTTGACACAGTCACGTCGATTAAATATTTGGGCGTAACATTGCAGAGCGATATGAAGTGGGACAAGCATGTAATGGCAGTTGTGGGGAAGGCGGACAGTCGTCTTCGGTTCATTCGTAGAATTTTGGGAAGATGTGGTTCATCTGTAAAGGAGACCACTTATAAAACACTCACACGACCTATTCTTGAGTACTGATCGTGCGTTTGGGATCCCTATCAGGTGGTTTTGAGAGAGGACATAGAAGCAGTTCAGAGGCGGGCTGCTAGATTTGTTACTGGTAAGTTTTATCATCACGCGGGTGTTACGGAAATGTTTCAGGTACTCGGGTGGGAGTCTCTGGAGGAAAGGAGGCGTTCTTTTCGTGAATCACTACTGAGGAAATTTAGAGAACCAGCATTTGAGGCTGACTGCAGTACAATTTTACTGCCGCCAACATATATTTCGCGGATAGACCACAAAGATAAGATCAGAGAGATTAGGGCACGTACAGAGGCATGTAGGCAGTCATTTTTCCCTCGTTCTGTTTGGGAGTGGAACAGGGAGAGAAGATGCTAGTTGTGGTACGAGGTACCCTCCGCCACGCACCGTATGGTGGATTGCGGAGTATGTATGTAGATGTAGATGTAAATGAAATAATACGCAATTCTCCAAGGGGTACATCAACGCTTTGGCATGCTGATGCACGCGTCCTTGCTAACGGAAGGCATTAAGAACAAATCATTTAGGAAAGAGCTCCATACAGTGCTGATACGTACTTTGTGATTTTGCATGATTAATTTGTCGAAGAGCCGTAGAAATTAAGTGCTTGCAGATCTATGTGCGTATTACATAAAGGTATTTTCTCCTTCTAGCTGTGAGGAATGTCTCCTGAAAGGATGGGTTGCCTTCTTGTTACATCCTGTATCAGAAACAGAGAATCGAGATTTGTTGTAAAATGCTTAGCAGCTCTCAAAGTCTGGTTTCTTTCCTTTTATCCTACGCTGCTGATTTTACTTGCAATGCATCGAAATGACGACAGAGAAGGAGAAGGAGCAATGTGTCATCTGGTGTGTAGATTCCATATCTGTGACGATAGTACAGCGAAATTATCAACGCCGGTGTAGGACAGCACGACAGGCAAGTACAAATATTAAGAGGCGGTTCAAAAACTTTGAAGAGAAAGGTCGTGTGAAAGACTTCCATCGAATTAGACATCACCAATTATCTGAAGCAAGTGTTGGCGGAGTGTATCTACGTTTCGTCACAGTCCTCAGAAGTCTTGTAGAGCTTATGACCATTCCATTCGTGTATGGAGCGTGAGAAGAATGGTGCCCCTGTGAATGTTGTGACTAGTCAAATCCTGTCTTCGCCTTCTCTACGATGGCGATACGTAGGATGGTTCTCCACTTAATGCTACTGATACTTTACGGTTGCGCAGAATAGTTGGCGTATCTCTTCAAGTGAGAGGTGGCATGAACCTCCTCTCATATTTCTATCTTACGATTCTCCTCTCTAATTGCATGCGGTGGAAAGTTGCTATTCCTTCACACGCGGACTTCCCACGCAGCGTCTCTCGTCACCCGGGTGGTCCAGTGACAGGCGGGCTCGGTCTGACTTTGAAAGGATAAGCCGACAGGTGTGAGGGGGTCGAGTGAATGCTTTCCAGACGCCGACATTGTCAAGAGGCACACCCACAGGGCCAGAAGTAGCGGCTGGGCTAGAGGTTCCGTTACTTCGCAGAAACTTAGCGAAAACACTTTCTGGCGGGCTACCAGCGAGGCGTGGGAATGACTTGTGTACCCAGGCAGCTGTGGCGGGAAAATTCCCGCGCTTTCTGCAAAATAGTAACTGTGATTGGCTTGCTCAGGGCATAGCTCTGTGACGTAGCAGGATCGGCGCAGAAATTGGCGCCAAGAATCTCCATTGGTGGAATGGTAGCGTTCCGGCAATGGAGTGGAATTTTCCGCCTGTTTTCGAATTGCTGATTGGAACGTTTAACCACGGCCACTGTCGTGGGAGCGGGAATGTTCTGTGTTCGGTTTTGTACGGGTGCTCTGGTAGTAGTTGGCTCTCGCCTTTCGGTCGAGCACGTCGAAGCAACCAGCCAACGGCTCCGGTACGGCAGATCGTGTCCTGGGAGTCAAGAAGTCGGTTTGGTAATGTATGTTCGCAGCACCGGCAGATAGGGATTTTCCTAGGTGATAATCAGAGCTCAGCAGACCACGCCTGTTCGTCTTTTCTAACTTTGTTCTGTCTTGGGTAGCAGCAATTACTGTTGGGTTGGCTATGTGTTTTCTCTAGGAATTGAGTTGCTAGGAATTGGCTGCACATATCACTTCGTCATAATCCTCACAATCTAGTTTAGGGCCAACTTCACATTCACAGCGTTTGTTTAAGTATCCAATTAGAGCCAATTTGATGTATTGTTAATGTTTCATGTGGTGTTGTTTATTATTTTGTGTTTAGTCTTAATAAATCATATTGTTATTTTGGACAGAACTTTCATTCTGTTAATAGGTAGAGCAACCACATCATTCCTCACTATGTTAATGAAACCTTCGCTTAATTAACTTATTTATCAAATCAAATTATTGCAGGGTCCAAACTCTCTTCTACTCCACTGGCAGGGTTGATTAGAGTCAGTTTGCGTATTTTTTTATCCTTGTGCAACAGCAAAAGTTGGAGTTAGAATAGGGGGGGCTTAGAGCATCATGTACATATGTAGATTCTACACTGCTAGCCCCGGCACCTCGCATAATATGGCGACCCTGCCAGGATCTTTCCTGAGAATCACTGATTAACAAACAGTATTCTTAGTACGAACATTCAAATTTTTTTTCTCTAATTTTTTTTATTGATTAATACCCAAGTTTTTTCTGGTAGTTCCGCGTTTAGTTTTAAGTAGCGGCGCATGATTACTGTTTTTGTTTTCAGTGTATATATTTTTTTTGGTCATTGTTTTTGTGTTCCTTTGATGGTGTGGCCGTATCACATCACACTTTGTTGGGTTTGTGTGCGGTTTCTGTACCACAACAAATCGTGCGTATAATTACAGCGTTGGAGCGACGTTGTTGAAACTTTATGTCTATGTGTAAAAATATATGGAGTAGATTAATTTTATTGTGCATTTTAGATAAATTTGTTTTTCATGAATGATAACGAGAAGTAAGGCACGACTATTATCGAGCGACGCTAAAACAAAAGAGGATAGCATAATGGATAAGGGGCAGTTTACCGACGGGAATAGGTTCGGAGATGAGATGGGCACATTTTTAGCAGGACAGGACGCCAGGGTCATTGATGAGGAAGGTGATTTGGACGCGATCTTAGAGCAGCGTTGCGGCCGTGATTATGATAGTGAGGTAGAGGATGAAACAGAGACAGTCACACAGGTCGAGACGGTAGCAGAAGTTTATAATCAAACGAACGAGAGCAGACAGGGGCCAGCTCGGCCACGTCAGAGTTCTAGCGCCCAGGTGTCCAGAGTTACATCACCCATGTGTGACGAGGATCAAAATGATGACATTAACCCTATACTGAGCTTCCTACGATCAATGAAAGAAGAAGCTGACGAACAACGTAAGAAGGAGAAGGAAGAAGCTGACGAACAGCGTAAGAGGGAGAAGGAAGAAGAGGAGAAACAACGTAAGAAGGAGAAGGAAGAAGCTGACGAACAGCGTAAGAGGGAGAAGGAAGAAGAGGAGAAACAACGTAAGAAGGAGAAGAAAGAAGCTGACGAACAGCGTAAGAGGGAGAAGGAAGAAGAGGAGAAACAACGTAAGAAGAAGGAAGAAGCTGACGAACAGCGTAAGAGGGAGAAGGAAGAAGAGGAGAAACAACGTAAGAAGGAGCAGGAAGAAGCTGACGAACAGCGTAAGAGGGAGAAGGAAGAAGAGGAGAAACAACGTAAGAAGGAGAAGGAAGAAGCTGACGAACAGCGTAAGAAGGACACTGAGGCAATAATTTCGCATATAGGGGAAATTCGTGGGGAATTACTAACAATAAAGAAAGAATGTGGAGAAGCAAAACAAATGTCAATGGTAGCACAAAAAGTAGCAGGCCTAGCCAAAACGGCAGCAACAGGGGCAATGAAAATTGCAAAAGTAACTTCTCAACTCGTAGGGCGCTTGCGACGTGCGACACAAGCACACTCAAAATCCCTAGCGGCCTTAAAGACTCAAGGTAATATTGTGGTTACGAACATCACGAAACGAATGAAAGAAGTAGAAAGTCGGATAGCAAAACTAGAGCGAAACGGGCACACGAGCACTGCGCGTTCGGATACCAATGATGGAGTACACAGAATTGTGTCTCCGAGGAAAAGCCCGCCGTGCTCTAGCCCAGTGACAGAGTGCGGAACTAACAATGCACACGCAGAAACAGAGAGTAATAGCTCCAATAATTGCAGCCCACTTAGAAGAGCGAATGCTGAATGCCACTTCCACTGTGATGCAGACGTAGCACATCACAGTTATCAGCAAGATAGATCAGGACACTCAGCAGACGTGCAAGTATCGGAAACGAGTGACAACACCAGTGCGAGGATCGGACAGAATTTTGATCACAATCACTTCCTGTCGATACTAAAATTCCAGAAATTCAAAGATAATGGAGGGTCGATGCATCCGAAGAGCTGGGTGATGCAATTTACAAATTCATTACCGTCGTCATGGCCAACCCAGGCCAAATTACAATTCATGTGTGGACACATCGAAGGCCAAGCTGCGGAAAAGATGCGGGGCGTGGCAGCGGCGTGTCGGACTTATCAGGAATTTGTTGGTGCATTCCTGCGGACCTACTGGTCAAAGGAAACGCAAGACAGGATTAAAGAGGAAATAATATTTTGTCCTGAACTGGAAGTGTCCGGGCATAGAAGCGCAACCAAATTTTTTGATGATTTACTCAAGAAGAATCAATTTTTAGATAGTCCATATAGCAAGGGAGAAATCATCAAATTTTGTTTTTCCAAATTGCCTGTTAGGTATCAACAGACACTTGTCGGCAAGTGCGGATCTGACGTAGAAGCATTCAAGAGTCTATTGCGCGAACTCGAAGTAGTCTTCGATAAACAAGACGCAAAGGACAGGAAGAAGGCGCAAAACAACAAATACCACGGGCCAGCAAGGGAAGACGACGACAGATCGCATAATCGCGCTCGTCAGTTAGGAAACCAGGGTTACGGAAATCAGGGTTACGCAATTCAGGGTTATGGAAACCAGAGACACGGAAACCAGAACGTCAGGGAACAGGGTCAATCTAGACAAGGAATCTGGGACAGGAGGAATAACGAACGGCAAAGCGAGCGTAACTGGAGAGAGCGAAATCAAGGACCACAGGAGAACCAGGAAATTGAAATTAGACCTGAAAATCGTAATGCATGTCAGAGGAGGGGGAGTCTGACAAGGGATTGGCGCTAGTCCATAGGACTCCACCACCTCTCTCACACATAGAAGTTCGTGGAATAATAGTAGATTAAGTGGTGTACATAATAGAATAGGCAAATATGTGAACCTTTTTTTTGGGGGGGAACAATAATCGTTGCATTAATAGATTAAGATTGTTAATTAAAGTAATAACACGCTGCGTTTTCTCGCATAAGAATGTACTGTTGTTAATTTTTGTCTATGTTCGGGATCTCCTCTGTCGTTGCGATAAGAGGCACTACCTTTCCATGAGCAATGTTTTTGTCCTTTCCTATCTGGTGTCCATGTTAAGGGATAAAGATGAGTGACGAGACGTCGCACAAACGGGCGCATACAAGAACGTGCTCTTAGAAGCGTTCTGAGATGTCGTGATACGCTCCATAGCGGCCACAGCCAGTTCGTGAGACGTTCATACCAATGCTTGCAGGCACGCGTCAGTGCACTGCAAGATTGTGGTATATTGCGTGATTTCGAGGATGAATATTGGCAGTATAGTTTTTGCAGAGCTGCGCCAGCATCGTTGTCTTGCAAGTCGGGGTGAACCTGTGAGCGTTTGACTCCAATGGTGCCCTAGACGGTAGAAATGCGGGCATAAAGCCTACCATGCCAATGTGCTGGTTGGGGATTTAGCATGCTGCTTGCGACTGTCACAGATGAATAACCAGTGACTCATACTAGGATATTCGTGACATACTGTGTAGCTGGCGTGTGGTGGGCGACTGAATCCTCAACAGGAACCAGACTTGGCTGGGTCAAATTACATTGCCTCTGGAAAGGTGCGCTTTCATTGCTAAGACCGCATCACATACAAAATTAAGTTCAACTATAAATTTATTGTCTTGTATAGCCATGGCTAACCCAGTCTCTGGAGTTTCAGTGAGGCGTAGTGAGAACTCGGAGGCCATGTCGTACGGCGCGCACGTCACTGTCGTCAATAGCGGCGAGCAGCGAGATATCTCAGCGTAACAGTAATTATGTAAGAGTGTTGTATAAGGTAAAAAAAAAAAAAATAATAATAATAATAATAAGAGAGTACCATATACTAGGATAAATTAAACTTTAGGATTTTGCAATAACTAGATCCTTAATATTGTGGCGGTTTTCTACCACAAGTGTTTGGCGCGCTTGTTAAGATGCTATTTTTCAAGTCACCAAACCACAGACCCGAGATGGAGGGACGACGGGCGAGCGAAAGTAGCATAGTTGCATGTTCTTTATAGCACAGTAAAACTTAGACCTGCATAACAACATAATTTAATTAAAAGACATAGAATGTAGATCGTTGGCAAATGGTAGTTAATTCTTGAGCATGTCTACTGTCGGTCTATATAATTAATAGTAATATTAGTGCTGGCCCGCACATTTAGTTGTTCATCCATTACATAGCATCAGTTATCACACACCATGTACAATACTGAGATCGGTCTCTACACAAATATCAAGATAAATTATTTCCATGTCTAGATTAGATACACCAAGATAGCTACAGATAAATAACTATAAAATTAAAAATTAGAGTGTCTGAAATGACAGACCATCAATGTATCGTTATGTAAATTTATTATAACATAGAAGGTCATGGGGAAAAGTGAGGCATAAGATTTTTGTGAGAATTGTGCAGATGACGGGGATCGTGGCAATGCAGAGGCCAGCCGGAGCAAAAACAAGAGGTCATCGGCTACCTGCAGAAGAGAGCGTCAGCGCGCCACCTGACGTGAAGGGGGCGAGAGCATCCGGTCCTACAAGCTGACAGTCACCGGGCTCTATACCTGAGGGATTTGGCGGCAGACAGCCCTCGCCGGGCCACAAGTGAAAGTGAGGCTGGTCGTTGACACTGACACGCGGCCCACACGCGACAGCCAACTAGCTCTCCGGACGCGGCAGCCGTTTGGAGGGATTCCCTGCGGCAGACCACGTTGTCGTGAGTACACGAAGAAGATCACATATGGTGTCATAACCGGCGTCTCATGTGCCTCAGGACAGAAAGGGACGCTATATACTCACCTGTTTGGGTTTTTACAACTCACTAGCATTGGCCGATCTGCATGCACAAAGCAGTATCGTGCCACACTAACAAATGTATGGTCTCATTTCTAACTTCTCCTCTCTATTAGAGAGCAGTTTTGGCAATCGTCGCTTCTAGTTCGATCCTGTATGGATGACCTCACACACTTGTGGAGTCACTCCACGTGCCATCATCCCTCGTCGAACTGCAATATTGGGAAACGTAAAGTACTGTCCAGCGAGAGAAGAGACCTAGACTAGTGATGTATCCCAACAAGTAGACCTCAGAGACAATTAATCGACGTGAGGAGGGCCTATCACTGTGTCTTCCTACCGTACTGCCGTGATCATATGCGTGGGTCTGACTTCAATCTCAACAGCGTACTGCAGACGCTCCAGCACTCCCTATTGCTGTTGCAACAACGTAGCAACAACACCCGACGTTTAGCCCTATGTGATGTCAGTACTGTGGCCCCATCCCAAAAGTCCTCCTCCAATGCTCAAGACATGGAACCACGTGCATCAATGCATATGACTCAACATACCTCAGAGAAACTAATGAATTTGTGAAGTGCTTCGAACATTTCTAACAATGTGATTTAGTGCCTCATTCTCAGCACAGTCGTGAACAGTGTGCAATGTGCACGCACAACTTAATGTCCCATGAACCTTGTTTTTTTTCTTAAATTTCTTTCTCAAGTGTTGTTTTTGTAATGTATGTGATACCTTGTATGTGTTTGTTTTACACTGTAATTCTTATTACAAATTACTGTATTGTTCTCCACACCATGTTTTTTTTTGTATCTTGTATTTATGGTTGTGTGTATGCAAACAGTGTGCCTGAAGTCCCCATAAACTGAAGCAGATACCACCACTGTCATTGTGAATGGACCATCAGTTCAGGGAACATTTTGTAAAGGTTATTCTTGCTGCAGGGAGACAGAATGAATCGGAGGTTGTAATTAGATTGTGAAAGCTCACAAACAGATTGTTAACTTAAATAATATCATGTGTGAGTGAGTTCAGGTTAGTTTAATGATTAAAATTGTTGTAACATTTTGGGCATTTAATTGCGGAGCACTCCAACTCTGATTGTAAAGAATAAATTGCTCCATATTTGGCTCACATGTCCGGGCCATATTTAGAGAGTGAATGTCTGTGTGAATCGGTGTTTGGAAGGGGCTCCCTGGGTATGGATGTGTGATGTGAGTGTTAGTGTTCCATATTAAGAAGGTGATGTTGGCTCCATCATAAACAATCCTCCCTCTATGAGCTGCATTTTTCAGTTGCAGTGATTTTCTTTATAGAGTGCGGTATGTGCAGCCAGTTTGCGAGATTGTTCTTGGGCGATTGACTCACTACCTTGCTCCTAAGTGAGCCAACCGCTCACCAATTACAATCTAAAATGGCGTAGGGGCTATGAGAGGTGGCATGAACCTCCTCTCATATTTCTATCTTACGATTCTCCTCTCTAATTGCATGCGGTGGAAAGTTGCTATTCCTTCACACGCGGACTTCCCACGCAGCGTCTCTCGTCACCCGGGTGGTCCAGTGACAGGCGGGCTCGGTCTGACTTTGAAAGGATAAGCCGACAGGTGTGAGGGGGTCGAGTGAATGCTTTCCAGACGCCGACATTGTCAAGAGGCACACCCACAGGGCCAGAAGTAGCGGCTGGGCTAGAGGTTCCGTACTTCGCAGAAACTTAGCGAAAACACTTTCTGGCGGGCTACCAGCGAGGCGTGGGAATGACTTGTGTACCCAGGCAGCTGTGGCGGGAAAATTCCCGCGCTTTCTGCAAAATAGTAACTGTGATTGGCTTACTCAGGGCATAGCTCTGTGACGTAGCAGGATCGGCGCAGAAATTGGCGCCAAGAATCTCCATTGGTGGAATGGTAGCGTTCCGGCAATGGAGTGGAATTTTCCGCCTGTTTTCGAATTGCTGATTGGAACGTTTAACCACGGCCACTGTCGTGGGAGCGGGAATGTTCTGTGTTCGGTTTTGTACGGGTGCTCTGGTAGTAGTTGGCTCTCGCCTTTCGGTCGAGCACGTCGAAGCAACCAGCCAACGGCTCCGGTACGGCAGATCGTGTCCTGGGAGTCAAGAAGTCGGTTTGGTAATGTATGTTCGCAGCACCGGCAGATAGGGATTTTCCTAGGTGATAATCAGAGCTCAGCAGACCACGCCTGTTCGTCTTTTCTAACTTTGTTCTGTCTTGGGTAGCAGCAATTACTGTTGGGTTGGCTATGTGTTTTCTCTAAGAATTGAGTTGCTAGGAATTGGCTGCACATATCACTTCGTCATAATCCTCACAATCTAGTTTAGGGTCAACTTCACATTCACAGCGTTTGTTTAAGTATCCAATTAGAGCCAATTTGATGTATTGTTAATGTTTCATGTGGTGTTGTTTATTATTTTGTGTTTAGTCTTAATAAATCATATTGTTATTTTGGACAGAACTTTCATTCTGTTAATAGGTAGAGCAACCACATCATTCCTCACTATGTTAATGAAACCTTCGCTTAATTAACTTATTTATCAAATCAAATTATTGCAGGGTCCAAACTCTCTTCTACTCCACTGGCAGGGTTGATTAGAGTCAGTTTGCGTATTTTTTTATCCTTGTGCAACAGCAAAAGTTGGAGTTAGAATAGGGGGGGCTTAGAGCATCATGTACATATGTAGATTCTACACTGCTAGCCCCGGCACCTCGCACAAGTGTGTGGCAGCTCCGGTTTTAAATCATCGCCTTGACAGTCTCCCATAAGTCAAATGAACCAGTCACAACTTATGTTGCATTCCCATGTACAAAGATCACTACGAAACTTTTGCAATACAGCCCTATTTATTAAATTTATTCGAAATAATTTCCGCCACACTGAATGCACCTCTCCGTCCTCCTAAACCAATTCCTAAACCAGTTCTCTCAAGTTTCTGTTGGGAGTAAGGCATACTCGTTGTCCCAAGCCCTCAGGAGGTCCTCATCACTTGAAAACTGCACTCCTGTAAGCTTCATTTTCACATGCGGCAACAGGGCAAAATCACATGGAGCAAGGTCTGGATTGTAAGGAGAGTGCTCAAGAAGTTTCAGTCCCGTATCCATCAAATATTCGGTGCATGCTTTTCGGGGCGGCGAGCTGGAGCGTTGTCGTGATGGAGGAACAGAGTGTCCGTTCTTGACTTCGGTTGCAGGTTCTTCAAATAATGGATGACTTTGGGCAGGCACTGCTCAGTGTACCACTTAGCTGTGACTTTCTTCTGTGTGACCAAAACAACACGCTCCACAGTTCCACTCGATTTGAAAAAAAGATCTATCAATTTCTTCTTAACTGATCGGGCTTTTCTGACAGCTACGGGTGTGTCGTCATCCTCAAAGACTCAAACTTTTTTTTGATTCTTAGTCGGCACGTCATAACAGTACATCCAAGTTTCGTCACATGTCACGAAGCTATTCACATACAGAGAATGTCCCTTAGAAAACTTCTTTAACATCTGCTGGCACCAAACCACACATAGTGTCATCTGCAAGTCCGTCAGTCTATGCGGCACCCAGACACAACAAAGTTTCTTTATCTGCAAATGATCATGCAGAATCGAACGAACTGCTGGTGCATTTAGCCCTAAGGTATCCTCTGTCTGCTTATAGTCACTCGCCTGTCTTCATCTAACATTTTGCTCACAGCATCGATGTTTTCCTCCGTAACTGACGATCGTGGCTTTCCCGTCCTCTCAGCGTCCTCCAGAGCGAAATTTTCTCTTTGGAATTCTCTGTGCCACCGGAGTAGCCGTGCGGTTCTAGGCGCTACAGTCTGTAACCGAGCGAACGCTACGGTCGCAGGTTCGAATCCTGCCTCGGGCATGGATGTGGGTGATGTCCTTAGGTTAGTTGGGTTTAAGTAGTTCTAAGTTCTACGCGGCTGATGACCTCAGAAGTTAAGTCGCATAGTGCTCAGAGCCATTTTGAACCAGAATTTAGTTGTACGATGTGGACACAAATCATCGAGTGCAAGAGTCATTTCTTCAAAGCTCTGGACTGTGTGTAAATCACCCGCGAAGTTGTACAACAAAAATTGCCCGAATATCACTTCGTGACCACGATGCCATAGCATGCTGCGAGATAACATTCCCAAAGATGTTCGGGCTCACATGTGGCTCCACTTCGTCGAAATGTCTTGGCTCAAACTCGTCTAGGGGTTGAACCGCACTTGTCGCATTACACGCCCTAAACTGTACACTTGTGACCCTTTTGTTAAATTATCTGGCTGAAGTACAAAGTTAACATAACATATAATAACAGCGATAATAATATTGGGAACTAACTTAACGACCCATAAATGGTTAGAATAACGTTTACTCAGAAAGCAAACAAATAGCGAAAGTGGTCGTATTTAGAATTACTGTTACACTCAAGCGCATATCCATTTGACACAGATCGATCATCCACAATCTCATCGTGAATTAACAGTCCAACACTCCACCTCGTTAACTACGCGAAAAGTTAGACTTCACACCAGGCGCGCGGCTGCTCACCATTCAGACATTGTCCCGCGATACCACACAACGCGAAATTTTCGAAGTCGTTTCACTTCCTAGCTGCCTAAAGACCGACTGTCCGCTTTCGCGTCTCAATCCGAACTGTACCCTTTGGTGTCTCCAGCCGAACTGTCTGCTTTCGCGTCTGCACCAGCACTCCCTCTGCCCGTCCCCGGCCGTGTTTCCCGCGCGCCGTATACCCTCGCTCAACTGACTAGGGCAGTTCCCTTTCCTGAAGCCGTCCATCTGATTGGCTACAGCTTATTCTACATTATTTTACAATTTAAGATATTTAAATAATCAAAACTTGACCACTTTCACTTTCTTAGTAAAGTAACAATAATATTCATTACATAATAGCTTTGAATGTCACGGCCAGTAGCATTGCACCGATGTACTTTCTGATAAATAAATAAAGGACAAAAGTAACTGTTATGCACTAAACTGTACAGTAATATTCTATTACTTAATGATTCAATAAGGTGTCATGCTGTCATCATTCAAAGTGTTTTGTGTGGAGGAAACGATGATCTGATGCTTAACTGAAAATACTGATGATTTAAATTTACTATATTTCTTAAACAAATGAAGTTACAGAGTTGATACTTACAACATTTTCCATTTTAATGATACGCTTCTATATGAAAAGTCGAGCGTGAAGATCGACCAAAGCGTTCAGATTTTAGCATTCAGGTCTTTGTTACAAAACTTGTTAATTTCACTTTAACAGTAAATCCTAAACTATTATAGACATGATCAATATTCAAATTTTTTTGGGATCACCACGAAAATTTATGAAGGATGGTAGTTTAAAATTACTGTTGTTTCATTCCCTGCATTACTAGAGAATTAAGTAGTTTTCATAAATGTTCCCCTTTATGGCCGATCTTAGGTCCGCCATATTTAACACTTCTACGTATCCCTGGCGACAAACGGCTTCTTCTGGGTTTCCATATGACATAGGTTCTCGTCTGTCTCACTCGCACACTACAGCGCTTAGGCCTCAACAGACGCCTGTGAGTTTCCCTAGATCGTGGTGAATCTGCGCCCTTTGTGGCACCCAGTCCTGGACGACAGGGTTCGTTTCACAAATCCTGTAGGCTGACTCTTTCGGCCATATATGTAAATGAGAGCGAAATGCTCGTTAACTCACAATGCACTTCGAACTAACCCTGATAGTGAACGACTGCGTCGACGGACTTGGTACAGCGGCTCCAATGCAAGTGTAAAATATTCTCAGAGCGCAGCAACAATCAGTCTCCTGTGACTTATTGTTGCGTCATATTGCAAAACTATCCTAGTCCCCTTGTATACGTTCAGGATCCTCTGGGTGCCACACAGATGAGCAGTATTCTAGGACACTAACAACAACGTGTAACGTGACTGCCTTACGAGGTGTGGCTAGAAAAAAACCGGACTAGTACTGGTGAAACAATAAAACGAATGCAATAAGGCTGAAAGTCGCGTGGCCTGTCACGTGACTCGCTCCGCCTACTGCTCGAGTTTCATCTGCCTCCTGCACTCAGTCTGCCCGTGGCGTCTGTTTTAAGTAGTTGACGTTTTGTCTGTGCGTCGGAAAATGTTGAGTGTACAGAAAGAACAGCGTGTTAACATCAAATTTTGTTTCAAACTGGGAAAATCTGCAAGTGAAACGTTTGTACTGTTACAACAAGTGTACGGCGATGATTGTTTATCGCGAACACAAGTGTTTGAGTGGTTTAAACGATTTAAAGATGGCCGCGAAGACACCAGTGATGACACACGCACTGGCAGACCATTGTCAGCAAAAACTGATGCAAACATTGAAAAAATCGGTAAACTTGTTCTATGTCAACTCCTGGTAACTCAGACACTGCTCTGATTGTTAAACGGCGATGTTGTCGAACAAGTTTACCGATTTTTTCAATGTTTGCATCAGTTTTTGCTGACAATGGTCTGCCAGTGCGAGTGTCATCACTGGTGTCTTCGCGGCCATCTTTAAATCGTTTAAACCACTCAAACACATCTGAAATGTAACGTCCACTGTTCAAAGTGCCGTCAATGCTAACAAGAGGTGACCGAGACGTGTAACCAATGGCACCCCATACGCGGATGCGACCATCATGATGCTGTAAACAGAACCTGGATTCATTCGAAAAAATAACGTTTTGCCATTCGTGCACCCAGGTTCGTCGTTGAGTACACCATAGCAGGCGCTCCTGTTTGTGATGCAGTGTCTAGGGTAACCGCAGCCATGGTCTCCGAGCTAATAGTCCGTGCTGCTGCAAACGTTGTCGAACTGTTCGTGCAAATGGTTGTTGTCTTGCAAACGTCCTACGACCGCTACGGTCGCAGGTTCAAATCCTGCCTCGGGCATGGATGTATGTGCTGTCCTTAGGTTAGTTAGGTTTAAGTAGTTCTAAGTTCTAGGGGATTGATGACCTCAGATGTTAAGTCCCATAGTGCTGAGAGCCATTTTTTTGCAAACGTCCCCATCTGTTGACTCAGGGATCGAGACGAGGCTCACGATCCGTTACAGCCATGCGGATAAGATGCTAGGCAACGGCGGTCAACTGCTGTTTGTGTATGAGAAATCGGTTGGAAACTTTCCTCATGTCAGCACGTTGTAGGTGTCGCCACCGGCGCCAACCTTGTGTGAATGCTCTGAAAAGCTAATCATTTGCATAAAACAGCATCTTCTTCCTGTCGGTTAATTTTCTTGTCTGTAGCACGTCATCTTCGTGGTGTAGCAATTTTAATGGCCAGTGGTGTAAAACAAAAGAGGAACCAGATAAGGCTGCAACAACTGCGTTTCATCAGTACAATAGCGCAATGCAAATCAGATGAGTCAGAGAGTATTCCGAATTAAGATATGTCTTGGTAGGCAGGTAGAAAACAGTTAACTACTTGACAATGTGAAAGGCGACCGTGGCTTACACCAGCCGGATGTAATTTTTACTGAATTCATGCCATGTAGAATGAAATATACAGGAGTGGCGGTGCGAACTACTGAAGGTTGCTGTTGCAGACACCACCTGAAAATTCTCTCTCGGAGTAACAGGATATTGAGTACAACTGAGCGATAGTTCTTCCGGCGGTATTGGGACAGTATAATATGAAAAAAAAAACTGAGATTCGTAATAGCAGTAAGTGTTGCTTGTATGTTATCTAACGTGTTGCAGTAAAATATGTGTAACATAATGGGGCATACAGTATTATTAACTTATATAGATGTTCGATTAAGCATTGTTCCATTCACACTGTCTCAAAATCTCAGACAGATCGAAATGAGAAAAAGACATGGGTTATATGGAACACACACACATACGCACACAAACAGTTTTCACTATGAACAGCGCAGGTGAGAGAAAAGGCAGTGCCATGTATAATCAGCACCGACAGTTTGAGAAGCCAGCTATCGGTTCATAAACCTCAGTGTTTGGAAAGTGAAAGAAAAGAAATGTGCCATGCCTTCACGAGTTGCATGTTCAAGAACCCTCTGGAAGCTGCCAAAAATTTTGCTGGTATCTATGCATAGATGAACACGTCACAATTTAAGAGTTAAATATAAGTGAAACCTAGCTCAACTGACAGTATTATAGTTAATATTTGCGACTGTATTGAAACGAGTGTGATCACCGTATTCAGGTCTATGGATTTAGATTCAAGTCGTGTTCAGATGACAGTCAGTGTTCTGTTTCTATCTGTGAAAGCTGCACAGTAACGGACATTTAGTGACAACTTTAGTCTACAGACGAGCTGGGTATGGAGGTTGGACTGAATCTCACACTAACGTACTACGTGTCCGTTAGGGATGTGATGCTGTAAGACGTGTATATTTCAATTGGCTATTGTCAAACCACAATTTATGAAAGATGTTTACATTTTGTTAATAGGATTAAGTAGGAATAATTAATATTAGTCATTTTGGAAATAACTGTGGTAGCAGGGAATGTCTGCACCAAAGTATTGTTGGCGGGAGAGACCGCACATTGATATGATTTTAAAAAGGGCGGGAGAGACCGCGTATGGATACATTTTAAGAAAAGAGCTGGAAAGACCGCGCTTTGATACATTTTGTAATGGTAGCAGGGATTGTCTGCACCAGAAAGTATTGTTGGCGGGAGAGACCGCACTTTAGCATTCGTAGGAAGTGAGTAGTAAGCGAGATGTGAAGCGAGTCAGTAGCAGGTCTGAAGCGTGAGGTTGAGAGGAGCGGTGTGCCTGCCAGCCACCAGCTATGATTTACAAGAGGTTATAAACGGATGTACAGAGACACCAGCTAACTATTATCATAAGAGGAACTAATATTATTTTTTTGACAAACTCAAGACTACTGAAGGTATGTTTGCGCAATGCTAGTTGTAAGATTATTGTAAAAAGTAAGTCCCATTTGAACGTTTGTAAAATCATTTCATTACCAGCAGTAAATATTTGAAGAATCGTTTTCAGAATATAATTAATTTTTGCCAGCAATATTGCATTACTGATTGTAATCCATCCCAAAAACCATCAACGTAAAACTTTGCAAAATTTTATTGTTGTCAAGAAAAAGTTTAACTATGAATTACGTAACTTCAGTCAAATCAATTAAAGAATAACGTCAGCTTTGCTATTAAAGAATAACGTCAGCTTTGGTAATAAATACAGCCACTTATTATGACAGCCCACCAGCAGCTAATAGAGTATAGTAAAACAGAGTAAGTATATTCATGTCGCAGTTCGATGTAGCAGTCAGATGGCGATCCAGTAACAATAAAAAAGGTAAGGAACAGTTTTGGGTTATTGCAGGTAACGACTGAGGGCCGCGACGACGACACATTCTATGTTTCGTCGAAATATCAGAAAATAACTTTTAATGAGCAGCATTTAAATTTGTATGCGAAGATTGCACTTATTATTATTGAGAAAGAGAATTAATTTCAAAGGGAAGATTTCATTTGTTATTATTAAGCAAGAGGTAGAAATCCTAAGGGAAGTTTTCATAGGTTATTGTAGAAGGGAAGGTTGTGTAACAAATGACACTTAAGTGTCGTCGACGGTATTTCTGTTGAGCCAATTTTTATCGTCGTTTGACTGGAAAGTGGTTTGAGGTAATGAATGGCCCATGCAACCAAGTGCAACATTCAAGAATATGAAACATCATTAAATTATTGTTATTTAATACATAGGACATGAAGACATCGGCAGTGAACTCTTTAAAATTACTATTTATTCGCTTCGTTTTCATGAATACAAAGACATAAATCACGACAGTCGAAGTTAAAATTTTCTATGAAGTTACTAATTAAGAAATAAGTTAGGTGATAACTACGAATTTAAAAGCACCGTATTCATAAAGATCCATTTTACGGTGTCTTATGAGTTTGTAAATACATTTACAAGTTTTGTAGATCAAAGAACTTAGAACTAATCTGTTCTATATCAGCCTTAGATTTTGACATTTTACACACCAAAAAAATGCAGTATGTCACTTTCAGCTGTATAGTAATCGCAATTAGTTTATTGTAACGGATGGGTTGCACTCAGATTGCGGGTAGAATTAAGAAACGATGAGTTATAAAATATATGCTGGTGTAGAGCCTAGTCAAACGCCTTTTGATGGTCACTGTCGTTACAGCATTAAGGTGATAGTTCATCTTTTGCCTTAACTACAAGCCGCCGACAGCAATCATACTGTAGAAGGGCTATTCGACTTCATCATATTCATTGTCTGTTAAAACGTGTTGCTTATTTGGGATTGAGACTTCAGCGAGGTGACACTTCTAGAAAGAAGCATTTATATGGGCTACTTGGCATTCCGACCAGGATGTCTCTGATCTGTTACACTAAGTTCGCAGAACAGCGGCTGGTAAAAGAGCTTTTGAAAAAGTGAATGATCTGACAGAAAAATAAATTCCGATGTGATCAAGAAACACATTCGGCAACTATTCGATGTGGAGCTTACTAGTGTTGACTTGAGCTATGGTCGCCAAAAAGACAGAGGAAAAAATGTTTGGATGGTTGTGAAATATGGTTGTGGAGAAAAATGTTACAACTGAAGTGGACTAACAGAATGAAGAAGTACTTCCCAGTATAAGAGAGTAGAGAAAACTAGACCCAGGAAAGCATTTGACACCGTCCCCTATTGCCGTTCAAGGAAAAACTACGGGATGACCGAGTATCCGACCACATTACAGAAGTGTATCCCTATACACGCTGATGCGCCAAAGAAACTGGTATAGGCGTGCGTTTTCAAATAAGAGATTTGTAAACAGGCACAATACAGCGTATATAAGACAACAAGTATCTGGCGCAGTTGTCAGATCGGTTACTGCTGCTACAATGGCAGGTTATCAAAATTTAAGTGAGTTTGAACGTGGTGATATAGTCGACGCACGAGCGTTGGCACGCAGCATCTCCGACGTAGCAATGAAATGGGGATTTTCCCGTACGACCATTTCATGTGTGATCCATGACTATCAGGAATCCGGCAAAACATCAAATCTGCAACATCTGCAAGAACGGGACCAACGACGACTGAAGAGAATCGTTCAACCTAACATAAGTGCAACCCTTCCGCAAATTGCTGCAGACTTCAATGTTGAGCCATCAACAAGTGTCAGTGTGCGAACCATTCAACGAAATATCATCGATATGGGCTTTCGGTGCCGAAGGTGCAAACCCTCGATGACTGCACGACACAAAGCTTTACGCCCCGCCGGGGCCCGTCAACACCGACATAGGACTGTTGATGACTCGAAACATGTTGCCTGGTCGGACGAGTCTCGTTTCAAATTGTGTCGAGCAGATGGACGTGTGCGGTAATGGAGCCAACCTCATGAATCCATGGACCCTGCATGTCAGCAGGGGACTGTTCAAGCTGGCGGAGGCTCTGAAATGGTGTGGCGAGTACAGTTGGAATGATATGGGATCTCTGATTCGACTCTGATAGATGACATGTACGTAAGCATCCTGTCCGATCAACTGCATCGATTCATGTCCATTCCACATTTCGACGGACATGGGCAATTCCAGCAGGACAATGCGACCCCCCATACAATCAAAATTGTTACGGAGTGGCTCCAGGAACACACTTCTGGGTTTAAAGACTTTCGCTGCCCACCCAACTGCCCAGACATGAAAATTATAGAGAGTATCTGAAATGCCTTGCAATGTACTGTTCAGAAGAGATCTCAATCCACTCGTACTCTTATGGATTTATGGACAGGCCTGAAAGATTCATAATGCCAGTTACGACCAGCACTACTTCAGACATTGGTCGAATCCATGTCACGTCGTGCTCGCGGGGAGCCTACACGATACTAGGAAGGTGTACCAGTTTCTTTGGCTCTTCAGTATATATATAAATTGCGCACACAAATGAGAAGAAATTCACTGCCGCACCATTGATGTCAAATTACTTGACACAGTATCTGCCGTTTAGTATCTAGCGATAACTATGGGGAGCGACGTTAAGTGGAATGAGCACATAAAACAAGTAGTAGGGAAAGCAGATGCTAGAATGAGATTCATGGGAAGAACGTTAAAGAAATGCAACTCATCCATGAAAGAAGTGCCTTTCAAGGCGCTCATTCGACTGCTTCTTGAGTACTTTTAATCAACCTGGGATCCTTACCGTAAAAGACTAATAGAAGACATAAAGAAAATACAAAGGAGAGCGGCGCATTTCGTCACAGTGTCTTTTAGCCGGTGCCGGGAGCGTTACAGAGATGTTCAACAAACTCCAATCGCAGGTGCTACAGCAGAGGATTTGTGCCTCCCAGGGGGGTTTATAGGTAAAATTCTGAGAGAGTAATTCCGAGAAGAGACGGACACCGTACTGCTTCCTCTCGCAGTGGGAAAATTCCGGAAATTAGAGCTAATAGAGAGGTAAGATAAACATTCTCACGCGCCTTTCGAGAGTGGAATGAGAAAGTGTGGGGATGGGGGTGTTCAGTTAGTGGTTCCAGAAGTACCCTCCGCCACACACCGACAGGTGGCTTGCTGAGTACAGATGTAGATTTAGATATAGAGGAAATGATAAGAACAAGGGAAACGTCATGGATGGAACATACACTGCGCAGAAATTGTAACGAAAAGTCATGAGGGCGAGAGGAAGACGACTTGGAATACTGGACGACATTAAAGAAGGACTAAATTACTAGTAGATTAAGGAAGACAGAAGGAATAAGCAAAATGGAACATGTAAACAAGGCCGCGGAATTCTGTTCCCGAAATTCGATTTTCGCGAGCTGTGACGCACGTAAAGGCGGCGTGTTAACCGCCGCGCCCTGCAGCAGCGAGCGTCACCGCACCACAGGTGTCGGGGGGCCGGCTGCGCGTTGTCGCGGTCAGCGGTGGAATGCGCCCTTGAGCGGTTGTCGCGGGCACCTGGGCGGCCGCAGGGCCCTCCCCCTCCCCCCCCTCCCCCCCCACCACCACGGCCGGCCCATTGTCTTCCCGGCGGCGGCCCCATTCAGCGCGTCACGCGGCGCCGCTCGCCGGCCGCCTTCCCATTAAGCCGGGGCAGTCCCACGGCGGCGGGCGCTGCTGCCGTCCAAACAATGCCCGCCTCCCGTCTCCACGGCTACGCAACGGCCGGCCAGTCTCCACCGCTCCGCCCCGAATCGGATTCCGATACCCAGACCGACAGCACTACGGACTTCTCTCGGGGTAACGGCGAAAAGTGCGCCAGCCCCTCTTACCGCAAGGGCGAAAAGTCAGCAGCTGGGAAACTAACGAAGTCCCTTCCGGTGTCGTCGTAAGCGGGAGAAAGATACCGTCATCAGCGATGATTCAGGTTCTACATTTCATCCGTCTCCAATTTGGAGTCGTTTCGTTGTGTGACTACCTCCTTATTGCGGGGCTGGTTTCAAGAGGGTTTGTAGCAGTTGTGCTGAGTCAAACTCGTAAAGAGATGAATGCAGAGACCAAGACACTTCCGGTAGTGGACCTTGGAACAGGCTGAACCGCAAGTAGGGGTACATCGACCAGTCCGCTGCTACCTGGACGTACTACATACGATCCGACCGATTCTGGAGGAATCTTCTCAAGACCATTTGACTGTACTGTACTCAAACCGACACATCGGTCTGAGAGACCATCAGTGTTTTTTAAATGTGTACTGTGGCAACACTGATCTGTTCTCTGGTGTCCCCTACACAGTACCGTCACGCTGGTAACTCATATACATAGCAAAGGCATTGTAGTTCAGCTAAAGGCTTCTGCCAGCTACGCTGTAATTTCGTAAACCCTACAGGTCTCTCACACCGGGTGTGTCGAATCAGGTATGAAATCTATCGGTCTGTTAGACCGGATGGAACATTATGTGTGATTTCTTACTTTTGTGTTGTGTCCTCTTTTGTGTGTCTTAGAAGACTCCATGGTGGCTAGTGCTTCGGGGACTGCTCGTAAATGCGAGAATACGGTGCAGTGATGCCAGATTTGAGAAAAAAAATTCCGAGTGGCTACAGGAAAGCAGTGATGAACCTGAGGTGAAAATTGAATATTCGGATTCTGATTTTACATTTACCGACGAGAGAGATGATTATCAGAGAAGAAAAAATGGTGCCAATAGGCTGATAGTAAGTGAGAGTAGGGATGACGATGACGTCGACGGTTGTGCCAATGTACTTGAAAACGCGCAAGATATTTTTACGAGCAATATACACGGAGAACAAAGCAACATGCCAGATTTTTTTCTTGGAAAAAGGAACAAAAAAGATTTTGTGTGGAATAGACTGGGACCAACAAGAGCCGTCAGAACACCAATCATAACATTGTGAGGCAATTACCTGGACTGACAAGGAAAGCTACTAACTTAGGTAATCCTGACATTCGTGCAATTTGTTTGACGAAGCTATGATTGACAGTATCGTTTTTCATACAAATAGAAAAATTTTGTCAGTGAGGAACAACTTGAAAGACACAACAAACCCATCTAACTACCGTAAAACTGATTCTGTAGAAATTCATGCCTTGATTGGTTTGCTAACGTTCGCATCCATGTAGTACTGGCAGGATATTCACTTAACCACATGCTATTACAGTTCACTACATTCTAAACACTTATCGAGTGGATTTGAGAAAAGAAGTAACAATGTTCCTTGGGACAATATTATTTCAGATTGAGTATTGCTCTTAAAAAGAAAATCAACACTATTACAGTGTCTTTTAGTGCACTTGAACAGCTCCAAAATTCAATAGAGGAAAATTAAAAGTTTCGTAATAAAGGTATTCGAGATACAAGAGTGAAAATATTGGATTTAAAATTAGTGTTATTTTGTCAAAAGCTGACATTTTGAGCCCGTAGCTACGTGCAAAATATAGGTTGACTCTTACATAAAAGATTACAGCAACCAGCCACTTTTTACAATTCTATATATTTATTTAAACAGCGCCGCTACCGGTTTAGAACCGATAGGTTCATCTTGAGACGGCTAGTGCAATCGTGCCTCACAACGATTATAAGTGACGTGTTGTTGTTGTTGTTGTTGTTGTGGTCTTCAGTCCTGAGACTGGTTTGATGCAGCTCTCCATGCTACTCTATTCTGTGCAAGCTTCTTCATCTCCCAGTACCTCCTGCAGCCTACATCCTTCTGAATCTGCTTAGTGTATTCATCTCCTGGTCTCCCTCTATGATTTTCATCCTCCACGCTGCCCTTCAGTAATAAATTGGTGATCCCTTGATGCCTCAGAACATGTCCTACCAACCGATCCCTTCTTCTAGTCAAGTTGTGCCACAAACTCCTCTTCTCCCCAATTCTATTCAATACCTCCTCATTAGTTATGTGACCTACCCATCTAATCTTCAGCATTCTTCTGTAGCATCACATTTCGAAAGCTTCTATTCTCTTCTTGTCCAAATTATTTATTGTCTGAACTATTTATCGTCCATGTTTCTCTTCCATACATGGCTATTCTCCATACAAATACTTTCAGAAACGACCTGACACTTAAATCTATACTCGATGTTAACAAATTTCTCCTCTTCAGAAACGCTTTCCTTGCCATTGCCAGTCTACATTTTATATCCTCTCTACTTCGACCATCATCAGTTATTTTGCTCCCCAAATAGCAAAACTGCTTTACTACTTTAAGCGTCTCATTCCCCAATCTGATTCCCTCAGCATCACCCGACTTAATTCGACTACATTCCATTATCCTCGTTTTGATTTTGTTGATGTTCATCGTATACCCTCCTTACAAGACACTGTACATTCCGTTCAACTACTCTTCCAAGTCCTTTGCTGTCTCTGACAGAATTACAATGTCATCAGCGAACCTCAAAGTTTTTATTTCTTCTCCATGGATTTTAATACCTACTCCGAATTTTTCTTTTGTTTCCCTTACTGCTTGCTCAATATACAGATTGAATAACATCGGGGAGAGGCTACAACCCTGTCTCACTCTCTCCCCAACCATTACTTCCCTTTCATGTCCCTCGACTCTTATAACTGCCATCTGCTTTCTGTACAAATTGTAAATAGCCGTTCGCTCCCTATATTTTACCCCTGCCACCTTCAGAATTTGAAAGAGAGTATTCTAGTCAACATTGTCAAAAGCTTTCTCTAAGTCTACAAATGCTAGAAACGTAGGTTTGCCTTTCCTTAATCTTTCTTCTAAGATAAGTCGTAGGGTCAGTATTGCCTCACGTGTTCCAACATTTCTACAGAATCCTAACTGATCTTCCCTGAGGTCGGCTTCTACCAGTTTTTCCATTCGCCTGTAAAGAATTCCCATTAGTATTTTGCATCCGTGACTTATTAAACTGATTGTTCGGTAATTTTCACATCTGTCAACCCCTGCTTTCTTTGGGATTGGAATTATTATATTCTTCTTGAAGTCTGAGGGAATTTCGCCTGTCTGATACACCTTGCTCACCTGATGGTAGAGTTTTGTCAGGACTGGCTCTCCCAAGGCTGTCAGTAGTTCTAATGGAATGTTTTCTACTCCCGGGGCCTTGTTTCGACTCAGGTCTTTCAGTGCTGTGTCAGACTCTTCACGCAGTATCATATCTCCCATTTCATCTTCATCTACATGCTCTTCCATTTCCATAATATTGTCCTCAAGAACATCACCCCTGTATAGACCCCCTATATACTCCTTCCACCTTTCTGCTTTCCCTTCTTAGCTTAGAACTGGGTTTCCATCTGAGCTCTTGATATTCATGCAGGTGGTTCTCTTTTCTCCAAAGGTCTCTTTAATTTTCCAGAAGGCAGTATCTATCTTACCCCTCGTGAGATAAGCCTCTACATCCTTTCATTTGTCCTCTGGCTATCCCTGCTTAGCCATTTTGCATTTCCTGTCGATCTCATTTTTGAGATATTTGTATTCCTTTTTGCCTGGTTCACTTACTGCATTCACTATTTCATTCCTCAAAACTACCCATTCTTCTTCTACTGTATTTCTTTCCCCCATTCCTATCAATCGTTCTCTTACGCTCTCCCTGAAACTCTGTACAAGCTCTGGTTCTTTCAGTTTATCCAGGTCCCATCTCCTTCAACACCTACCTCTTTGCAGTTTCTTCAGTTTTAATCTAGAATTCATAACCAATACATTGTGGTCAGAGTCCACATCTGCACTGGGAATGTCTTACAATTTAAAATCTGGTTCCTAAATCTCTGTCTTACCATTATATAATCTATCTGAAACCTTCTAGTATCTCCAGGATTCTTCCATGTATACAACCTTCTTTCATGATTCTTGAACTAAGTGTTAGCTATGATTAAGTTATGCTCTGTGCAAAATTCTACCAGGCGACTTCCTCTTTCATTTCTTAGCCCCAATACATATTCACCTACTACGTTTCCTTCTCTTCCTTTTCCTACTGTCGAATTCCAGTCACCAATGACTATTAAATTTTCGTCTCCCCTCACTACCTGAATAATTTTTTTATCTCATCATACATTTCATCAATTTCTTCATCATCTGCAGAGCTAGTTGGCGTATAAACTTGTACTACTGTAGTAGTCGTGGGCTTCGTGTCTATCTTGGCACAAATAATGCGTTCACTATGCTGTTTGTAGTAGCTTACCCGCACTCCAATTTTTTTATTCATTATTAAACGTACTCCTGCATTACCCCTATTTAATTTTGTATTTATCACCCTGTATTCACCTGACCAAAAGTCTTGTTCCTCCTGCCATCGAACTTCACTAATTCCCACTATGTCTAACTTTAACCTATCCATTTCCCTTTTTAAATTTTCTAACCTACATGCCCGATTAAGGGATCTGACATTCCACGCTCCGTTCCGTAGAACGCCAGTTTTCTTTCTCCCGAGTAGTCCCCGCCCGGAGATCCGAATGGGGGACTATTTTACCCCCGGAATATTTTACCCAAGAGGACGCCATCATCATTTAATCATACAGTAAAGCTGCATGCCCTCGGAAAAAATTACGGCTGTAGTTTCCCCTTGCTTTCAGCCGTTCGCAGTACCAGCACAGCAAGGCCGTTTTGGTTGGTGTTACAGGGCCAGATCAGTCAATCATCCAGACTGTTGCCCCTGCAACTACTGAAAAGGCTGCTGCCCCTCTTCAGGAACCAGACGTTTGTCTGGCCTCTCAACAGATACCCCTCTGTTGTGGTTGCACCTACGGTACGGCTATCTGTATCGTTGAGGCACGCAAGCTCATCACCAACGGCAAGGTTCATGGGGCTACGGCAAGTTTCATGGGGGGGGGGGGGAGGGGGGGCGCCGTTACCGGTTTCGAACCGATGGGTTCATCTTGAGACGGCTAGTGCAATTGTGCCTCACGACGATTATAAGTGATGTAAACAAATTAAACAAATGTGATGTAAACAAATCGGTTACTTACAATGAACAATCCGGGCCATTATGTTCCAGTGCATGATGCTTATGATCTTGCAGCAGCAAAAACTGTATAATGTACTTTTTTTAAGTATATATATTGTCGCAGAAGAAGCTGAGTAGCACTGTGGTGTAGTGGTTATGATACTAAGCTGTTACATGAAGGGTCGTGAGTTCAAATCTCACCTGGACTATACAATTTGAATTTCTATATTCGGTTCGAGTACATTCTAGAAGTATCCACAAATGGCAAGAATCACTGTACTGGAATGTTCTGTAGCTGTATGTATACTGTATGTGTTCTGGCCGCAGTCTTGTATGTGCAAGAACTGAATAAACCTTCGTGAAGTGAAGTTAGTGTTCGTCATTCATCTAATTACACCCTCTTCTACGTGACAATATGTACATGATGTAAAGCATCATTCTGAGGCATAATTAAAGTTAAAATGACGTTGTCTCACATCTTGTATTGGTTTTAGGGCACCACCAGCCCAAGGCAATTTCGTCAGTTGGGGAAACAAAAGGCGAAATCTAATGTAAAACGTGAACTAGCCGTCTGAAGATGAACCTGTCGGTTCGCAACCGCTAAGGGCGCTGTTTAAAGAAATAAATGGCACTGTAAAAAGTGGCTGATTGCTGTCATCTTCTGTGTAAGAGTCAACCTGTATCTAGTATTTAGAGCATCGTAAATATCATCTGTCATATCATATAAAAACTCTGAAACTGTACTTTTCAGATCATGGCAAAGGTCTAATTATTAGAGAGATGTAATCGACAGTTGTCGAATATCAAAGTGTCGCTTCAGGTTTTACTTGAAACAGAACTACATCGTTAATGGGAGAATTGGATTTTTTAATAGACCTCGAAACAAGTCTCTTCAAGTGCGAGCCTACTCGAAATGTGTTATGCTGAATTTATTTAACATTGTACAGGCGTATGTCAATTAAACTTCGATGAATATCACTCAGTACACATGTGAAAGACAAACATACATTTTAGTGTAACATAATCTGAACACCTATAGCATTGAAAAATGGAAATACATGTGCACACCACATTTGTACACCACTTCACTTAACAGAATCACCAGCGTACCGCCATAAAAATGCCAGCAAGCAGTAATAATAATTTGTAGACTGCTGATGTCCACCTGCCACGACCCAAAAGATCCACTACAGTTACTTTAAGTAAAAGATAAGCCATGCTTGTCACTTGAGCAAATTATTTTTCCAGGTTATAAGCCCACACCCAACAGCCGGCCTAGCGGTTCTAGGCGCTACGGTCTGGAACCGCGCGACCGCTACGGTCGCAGGCTCGAATCCTGCATCGGGCATGGATGTGTGTGATGTCCTTAGATTAGTTGGGTTTATGTAGTTCTAAATTCTAGGGGACCGATGACCTCAGCAGTTAAGTCCCACAGTGCTCAGAGCCATTTGAACCACACCCAAAATTTCTGATACAGATTTTGCGCACTTGTGGTTTCCAATAAATTTGTGATTTCAGTCCATAGATTCCGAACTGTATCCGAGTTATATTTTTTATATTCAGGTTGCCACAAACTCTGCCATTAACTAAACTTTCCAGTTTCTCACAGTTCATGTTTCGTGTCGTGTCGGTCATTATGACCGAAAAAAAAGACAAACTGATTCGAATTTCACCTGATCACGTCCGAAGTACGTACGTTCGGACGATGACGTCGGCTATATTGTGACTGTGTACGTAGTAGCGTACTGACTTGAAACGATCGGCTGTCTTCTGCCGACGTCGGACGTCCGCGGAATCCACCGATATCGGTGCCACTGCGACAGCAGCCTTAGGCCAACCTCACGACTCGCACCGTGTCTGTGTCACATTGGACGTGCTGGTTAACGTTTTACCGCGCACTTTCATCAGCTGTTGCGATCTAGCCAGTTCCCTTCCCATCACTGCCCCCATCGGTTCGGTAGCTTCGAGTTTAGTTGTGAGCAGAACAGCAAAGTGTGAGGTGTTTTTCCAGAACTTCGCTAACATCAGTGACGTCCTTTCGAAAACCGCTCTCGGTCGTTTTGATCACACTATGTTGTTTATGTAATTTTTTCTACTTTTATTTTTGTTGCACATTCCTGATATTTCCTAATATGGTAGCATTTGAAATATGGAGGAACTTAGTAATTCTGTAGTTACAGGATCTGATACGAATAGTGTGCTGGCATAAGCTTGTCGTCAGCACACCAGTCGCCTAAGAGAGGAGATCGACAATAGGCGCTGGATTAAATGCGCCAATCACGGGAGAGGCCAAAGATAGACTCGCAAGTAACAAGCCGCCAACGCCCTCTCGACTGCCAATATTTAGATGGCCACCGCAGACCGGAGGGCCCAGTCAGTTACAGTCAGTCAGTTGCAGTTTCAGCCAGTGCGTTGCAGTCACAGTTACAAGCCCAGTCAGAGTCACACAGTCTCTAGCGCATAGTCAGTCAGTATCCAGCTACCAGAGAAGTGTACATAGCGGGACTTGTACTACACCAGCAGTGAGGGTAACATGGATTATTATGGAACAGCTTGTACCACAGCACCTGGCCTATCTTAAGTAACTTGTTCTTATGAGTAAAGAAACCTGTTAATCCATGTGTGCAATTGTGTTGTAGAATGAGGATACCGGCCACCAAACAACATCCTCTCCTTGTTTCCCCTGGTACAAGATTCAACAGTGTCAACGACGACAAAATAGAAGACAATAAATGAACGCTCGAGAACCTGTATTTAAGGAAAGGGCACATGGTTAGAGGAATCGGGAGAAGTAGAATCCATTGTGAGGTAAAACTACAATTTTTCAGAACTAAATGGAACAGAAGATGACTCTGACGAAAGCAATGACCCATGTGACGAACAACGCAGAAGCAACTACTCCTGTGGCAAGAATCAGCACAGAGGGGCCGAAGTACTTCCTATCTGAGCTGTGAGAACTCCTCGCCATAACATTATCATGAGATTTCCATCCACCGGATTGATTAAAGAAGATTCAGAAGACCCACTTTCATTGTGGCATCTCCATTTTGATGGTGAAGTTCAAAATGGTTCAAATGGCTCTGAGCACTATGGGATTTAACATCTGTGGTCATCAGTCCCCTAGAACTTAGAACTACTTAAACCTAACTAACCTAAGGACATCACACACATCAATGCCCAAGGCAGGATTCGAACCTGCCACCGTAGCGGTCACGCCGTTCCAGACTGAAGCGCCTACAACCGCACGACCACAGCGGCCGGCCGATGACGAAGTCCTTGATGACATCCTACTGTGGGCAAATGCTAAAATACAGGGCGATTCAAAAAAGAATACCACAACTTTAGGAATTTAAAACTCTGCAACGACAAAAGGCAGAGCGAAGAACTATCTGTCGGCGAATTAAGGGAGCTCTAAAGTTTCATTTAGTTGTACATTTGTTCGCTTGAGGCGCTGTTGACTAGGCGTCAGCGTCAGTTGATGCTAAGATGGCGACCGCTCAACAGAAAGCTTTTTGTGTTATTGAGTACGGCAGAAGTGAATCGACGACAGTTGTTCAGCGTGCATTTCGAACGAAGTATGGTGTTAAACCTCCTGATAGGTGGTGTATTAAACGTTGGTATAAACAGTTTACAGAGAATGGGTGTTTGTGCAAAGGGAAAAGTTCTGGACGGCCGAGAACGAGTGATGAAAATGTAGTACGCATCCAGCAAGCATTTGTTCGCAGCCCAGGAAAATCGACTCGCAGAGCTAGCAGAGAGCTGCAAATTCCACAATTTCAGCAGGATGGAGCGCCACCACATTGGCACTTATCTGTCCGTAACTACCTGAACGTCAACTACCCGAGGCGATGGATCGGCCGCCAGGCAGCCCGTGACAGAGCACTTCATCACTGGCCTCCAAGAAGCCCTGATCTTACCCCCTGCGATTTTTTCTTATGGGGGTATGTTAAGGATATGGTGTTTCGGCCACCTCTCCCAGCCACCATTGATGATTTGAAATGAGAAATAACAGTAGCTATCCAAACTGTTACGCCTGATATGCTACAGAGAGTGTGGAACGAGTTGGAGTATCGGGTTGATATTGCTCGTGTGTCTGGAGGGGCCATATTGAACATCTCTGAACTTGTTTTTGAGTGAAAAAAAACCTTTTTAAATACTCTTTGTAATGATGTATAACAGAAGGTTATATTATGTTTCTTTCATTAAATACACAATTTTAAAGTTGTGGTATTCTTTTTGAATCACCCTGTAGACTGCGACAGGCAGAAGTACACTGAGAAAAGAAATGCTGAACTTCAGAACCTGGATTTGGGTGAATTTTTGCCTTTTTAGGACTTCTAATATTTTCTTCAGTCTTTAAATCAAACCACAAAAGTGTAAATCCATATTTGCAACCGAAGGTTCAGGTGGGAAATCTTTCAGTGCGTCATATCTAGGAAGTGTTTCCTAATGTTGTTGAATGCTTAAGGTTTGATGACTTTCAAACTGGAAAACAAAGCTGACAAAATGGCAGCAGCTTCTTTTCGTTTTAGAAAACTGGTGGAAATTCCGAAAAATATTACAGTTTAGGCACATTTGCTACTGTAGATTAGCAACTAGTTTCCTTTCGTGGTAAATGCTCGTTCGTGGTCTACAGGCCCAAGAGGCCTGGTCAGTTCGATGTATATGGCTCTAAGCGCTATGGGACTTAACATCTGAGGTCATCAGTCCCCTAGAACTTAGAACTACTTAAACCTAACTAACCTAAGGACATCACACACATCCATGCCCAAGGCAGGATTCGAACCTGCGACTTTAGCAGCAGCGCGGTTCCGGACTGAAGCACCTAGAACCGCTTGCCACAGCGGCCGCCTGGTCAGTTCGACCTAAAACTAATGTGCTTGTGGGATGCAAAGATCAGTTACTTCCATAGAGGGTATATGTACACTGGAAAAGGCTTTGATGGCGATAAATTACCGGAAAATGAAAAAAATTAATGACACCAACTCAGTCTTTGTTGCGATTGTATAAACCAGTCTTTGGCAGCAATCGGAAAATCACTGGGGGCATGTGGTTCATCTCAGTACAGCCTCTAGAAGAGTTAAGAAACAGACTTTTGTTGAAATTCTGAAAATGAATAAGAGAGAGATTCCAGGAACAATTCAATAAAATAACCATTGGCTAGTTGGTTCGTCTTTGGACGGTTTTAGGTTCAAAATGGTTCAAATGGCTCTGAGCACTATGGGACTCAACTGCTGAGGTCATTAGTCCCCTAGAACTTAGAACTAGTTAAACCTAACTAACCTAAGGACATCACAAACATCCATGCCCGAGGCAGGATTCGAACCTGCGACCGTAGCGGTCTTGCGGTTCCAGACTGCAGCGCCTTTAACCGCACGGCCACTGCGGCCGGCAACGGTTTTAGGAAAGACACCACTGCGTTGTCGCATGTGCCGAAGACAGACAAAGCGGTTCCTCTTGTTTCATCCACGCATTATAACCCTGGTGAGTTTTTCTTCTCAAAAACTAGAAATCGTATCGTACTATAACGTCAAATGGGAGTGTCGATAAGCTGGACAAAACGTGCACCATACACTCCTGCAGTCGAAAAACTCGACTTTGGTCGAAGTGTTCATTTAACCCCCTTATTGGACATCAGCACAGTAAACTCATATGTTCTATGGAAAAGTGGATCAGATGGAGTTCCTGTCTGCAGAGATATGTTCCTCAGAGAGCTACCCGTAGCCTTGTGCCAGAACGTATCCAAAGGCCGGCTCAGAACTCAAGAATTAGCCTTTTAGACTTAGATGCTCCAACAGAAGAAGCAGTGGAAGGAGGTGTAGGCCCTAAGAATAGGAATACCTGCAGAACCCGTCCAATTAGCAAGAAAAAGGAACCTTCGATTCTTTGCTACATCCGCAAGAAACAAACAAACATGCAGTGCTGTTCCGTAATCTGCACGCAGTGTTTTGAAAACTTGTAAACTCTGACTTTGCACGTAGTTTTGTGTAAGGTTAAAAACTTTATACTCTATTTTCTTATCTATTGGTTCCTCGAGAAAAAAAATATAAAAATTTTCAAAGCGTTAATTTCAATATTAGCAAATGGGAAACATATAAACCTACTAGTTTAAGATGTATACGCTTCTTTCGCTACACATATCTGGATGCCAGTTTTCCACCGATTAATTAATGTTAATATTTTGTATTTTCGAGCTTATTTATTTAGTTCTAAATTGTCTTTTATACGAAAAGTCTATGATTTAAAAGGGATTCTGATTGTTAACATTAGACCTGCCCAAAAAAGAGGTCAGATTGATGACTCCGCGGCGTCAGTATCGCATGTTTGCCATTACGTTGGTCAAAGGTTAACGTGATCTCCATTCTCACCGCTCCCCAGCGGCAGTTGTCGGTTTCATCTGTCTCGTAAATCACACAGTTTGTTCACGAAAATTACGAATGTAAAGTTCCTACGTTAGCTACGTTAAAACATTTCCTCTCTCGTCCGTACGCTAGATATGTTGTTCTGTCTGTAGTGTAAATAAAAAAATTAACATTTACGAAATAAGGCGAAAAAGAAAGCTCCGTGTCCAGTCAGAAAGACATCACCTTATAAAGTCTCAGTACAAATAGTGCGATTCAAATTTACAATTCTCTTCCATATAAGATAAAAATTATTTCATCATTCTGACTTTTTAATAAAACACTAAGCCCATTCTTACTTGATCACTGTTACCATTCAGTGGCAGAGTTTTTAGGATATGTGAAATACAAGACTTCAAGGGTAAAAGTGCGAAATATTCGAATGCAGTCTCTTGTATATTAAAAAAAGCATCATTTATTGCAATATGACTTAATGAACTGTAGCTCATGTGAGTGCAATATTAATAAAGTAATTATGTATCCCAAAATCTAAAACGTCTTTTGGATGAATAAATAAATCCTGAAATGCTATCAAATCAGGCAGCAACATAGAAAGCCCGTTGGCCCATGTTCCATGGCACGTTCACAAAATCGAACCAACTCACTCCTGAGAGAGAGCACTTATATTTACGTAAAGCCGAATATTAGGGAATACACTTCTGTTGAATTAGCAAGAAAGTTCCAGAACGTTTTACAAGCCATGAATGTGACTATTTTTTAAATATAGCTAGACGCAAATTGGCAACACGTCTTTGTATGAGCATCTTTTCAGATATGGTTGCGGTACATCGACTGTTCAGTACAGAATGTCAAATCGAACACCTTTCTGCCATCCAATTTTCAAACTGCTATTTTACTGGACTACCAGTTTCGACGACATATTACGCCTCTTGATGTTTGAAGTGGTCGCTGTATCAGAAATTTACAGACACCAGTCTTTGAATGCTGGCCCTTGTTTTGACCGGAACCGAGGTTGGTTCAAATGGCTCTGAGCACTATGGGACTCAACATCTGAGGTCATCACTTCCCTAGAACTTAGGACTACTTAAACCTAACTAACCTAAGAACATCACACACGTCCATGCCCGAGGCAGTATTCGAACCTGCGACGTAGCTGTCGCGCGGTTCCAGACTGAAGCGCCTAGAACCGCTCGGCCACACTGGCCGGCAGGAACCGAGGTTGGAGTCTTCCTACACATCGCTCAGGGGGCCTGCAGATGGCGTAATATATCGCCGAAACTGGTAGCCCAATAAATAACAGTTTGGAAATTAGACGGCTGAAAGGCGTTTGATGTGGCTTTCTGTTCCGAATCGGCAGCCGGTTACATAATAACTCCTTGGTTCTATCCACTACAGTACACTGAAATTGTCGATGTTCGGCCGTGTCTTACATGTTCTACAGCTACATGACATCTGCAATTCACACTTAAGTATGAGGCAGAGGATTCATCGCATCATCTTGAGACTGTTTCCACTCTCGAACAATGCGCGGGAAAAAGGAATACTTAAATCTCTCCGTATGAGCTCTGATTTCTCTTATTTTATTGTGGCGATCGTTTATGGTGCCAATCAAATGTTTTCACGTTCAGAGGAGAAAGGTGTTGATCGAAATTTCGTGAAAATATTCCGCTGCAACAAAAAACGTCTTTGTTTTAATGGTTGTCGCCCCAAGTCGGTCACATAGTGACACTCTCTCCCCTATTTCACGATAATACAAAGCTAGATGCCCTTCTTTGGACTTTTCGATGTTCTCTGTTAATCCTATGTGATGCGGATTCAACACCACACAGCAATACTCGAGAAGAGGGAGGACAAGCGCAGATAAGCAGCCTCCGTAGTAGACTTGTTGCTTTTTCTAAGTGTTGTGCCAACAATACACTAGTAGCCAAGATCGTAGGAATTCTTTTTGTTCCATGATTACCGGTTTCGGCGAAACTAAAGCCGCCATCATCGGACCTTAGGACACATACAGGCTTTAGTTTCGCCGAAACCGGTAATCATGGAATAAAAAGAATTCCTGCGATCTTGGCTACCAGTTTGTTTTACAAGCATCTAGATCGCTCCCACATGAGCACAATGAGGTCCCTACAAAATAAATCATAGTCTTTCGTTTACTTTGCCTGTAACAGTATATATGTGAACGTTCCAATTTAAGTTATTCCTAACTGTAATCCACAAGTATTTAGTTGAATTTACAGCATTTAGATTTGTGTGTTTTATCCTGCAACCGAAATTTAGCGGGTTCCTTTTCGCATTAATGTGGATAAATGCACACTTTTCATTATTTAGACGGAATTACCACTTTTTACACCATGCAGATATAGCGTCTAAATTCATTTTTCAATTGTTTTTGATCTTCTTCTTGTGTCGACGACTTTGAGAGTCAATACCGGCACAAGGAAGGAAGGAATTTCCGATGGCTAATGGCAAGAATGTAAAGTGATCTGTGCATTTGCAGATTAATAGAACACTTTATTTCTATAAAGAAACATAACTTCTCGTTATGAGATGGCTTTATGTGCTTCCTGTGCCTCCTACATGCAATTACGTTTACACTCGCAGAACTCAGTACTGATGCTCTCGAAGTCTGCGACCGACCTGGGCCCGACCAGAGATGGGCGGCTGGTTAGAGGCAACAGCGCACTAGTGCGGCCACGGCCACGGCCACGACCACGACCAACGGTTGCCAACTGCGACCCAGACTGCGGCTGGCCGGCACAGCTGGTAGTTGGTTGGCCGCAGCTCAGTCGCACGGTGGAGATTGCGGAGATAGCAACGGCTGTGTACCTGTGGCAGCGTCAGGAGAAACGAAAGAAGAAGAGATACTGGGTACATACTATGTTGCAATCCCGCTCACCAAACCGATTCTTTGTTACCTTTTTTGTGAACTTCGTGAACACGAAGATAAATTCTTCAATTTCACTAGAATGCCTGTAAAAGATTTTGATGAAATATTAAAGAAAATTAGAGAAAGTATAAGAGGTACAAACTAGAGATGGGTCGTTCGCAAAAATAACGGGTCAAAAGGAACGGTTCATCAAGATGAACAGAACGAGCGAGAAACTAATTCTAAGGAACGGTCTTTCATAGTTCACTACGGTCGCGGCTTTCTTCTTATAATTCCTGGGAACGGGAAACGATCGATCACGTTCCCACTACGGCACGTCGGCCGGTCTCTTTCCAGCATTGGTCCCGTTCCTGTCTGTCTCGGTCTCAGTCGCGGCTTTCTACTTTTAGTTCCCAGGAACGGGAAACGGTCGGTCTCGTTCCTGCAACGGAACGTGGACGGTTTCGTTCCAGCCTCGGTCCCATTCCTCTCTGTCTCGGTCTCGGTTGCGGCTTTCTACTTATAGTTCCCGAGAACAGGAAACGGTCGGTCTCGTTCCTGCAACGGCACACCGCCCGTCTCGTTTCAGCCTCGGTAATATTCCTGTCTGTCTCGGCCTCGACTTTCTACTTATAGTTTCCAGGAACGGGAAACGGATGGTCTCGTTCCGGCAACAGCATGTTGGGCAGTCTTGTTCCAGCCTCGGTCCCATTCCTGTCTGTCTCGGTCTCGGTTGCGGCTTTCTACTTCTAGTTCCCAAGAACAGGAAACGGTCGGTCTCATTCCCGCAAAGGCACGTCGGCCGGTCTCGTTCCAGCCTCGGTCCTATTCCTGTCTGTCTCGGCCTCGACTTTCTTGTTATAGTTCCCTGGTACGGGAAACGGTCGGTATCGTTCCTGCAACGGCACGTTGGGCGGTCTCGTTCCAGCATCGGTCCCGTTCCTGTCTTTCTCGGCCTCGACTTTCTTCTTATAGTTCCCTGGTACGGGAAACGGTCGGTATCGTTCCCGCAACGGCACGTTGGGCGGTCTCGTTCCAGCCTCGGTTCTATTCCTGTCTGTCTCGGCCTCGACTTTCTACTTATAGTTCCCAGGAACGGGAAACGTTCAGTCTCGTTCCCGCAACGGCACGTAGGGCGGTTTCGTTCCAGCCTCGGTCCTATTCCTGTCTGTCTCGGTCTCGGTTGCGGCTTTCTACTTATAGTTCCCGAGAACAGGAAACGGTCGGTGTCGTTCCCGCAACGGCACATCGGCCGGTCTCGTTGCAACCTCGGTCGTATTCCTGTCTGTCTCGGCCTCGACCTTCTTCTTATAGTTCCCTGGTACGGGAAACCGTCGGTATCGTTCCCGCAACGGCACGTTGGGCAGTCTCGTTCCAGCCTCCGTCCTATTCCTGTCTGTGTCGGCCTCGACTTTCTACTTATAGTTCCCAGGAATGGAAAACGTTCGGTCTCGTTCCCGCAACGGCACGTTGGGCGGTTTCGTTCCAGCCTCGGTACTATTCCTGTCTGTCTCGGTCTCGGTTACGGCTTTCTACTTATGGTTCCCGAGAACAGGAAATGGTCGGTCTCGTTCCCGCAACGGCCCATCGGCCGGTCTCGTTTCAGCCTCGGTCCTATTCCTGTCTGTTTCGGCCTCGACTTTCTTCTTATAGTTCCCTGGTGTGGGAAACCGTCGGAATCGTTCCTGCAACGGCACGTTGGGCGGTCTTGTTCCAGCCTAGGTCCTATTCCTGTCTGTCTCGGCCTCGAGTTTCTACTTATAGTTTCCAGGAACGGGAAACGGATGGTCTCGTTCCGGCAACGGCATGTTGGGCGGTCTTGTTCCAGCCTCGGTCCCGTTCCTGTCTGTCTCGGTCTCGGTTGCGGCTTTCTACTTCTAGTTCCCAAGAACAGGAAACGGTCGGTCTCATTCCCGCAAAGGCACGTCGGCCGGTCTCGTTCCAGCCTCGGTCCTATTCCTGTCTGGCTCGGCCTCGACTTTCTTGTTATAGTTCCCTGGTACGGGAAACGGTCGGTATCGTTCCTGCAACGGCACGTTGGGCGGTCTCGTTCCAGCCTCGGTCCTATTCCTGTCTGTCTCAGCCTCGACTTTCTTCTTAAAGTTCCTTGGTACGGGAAACGGTCGATCTCGTTCCCGCAACGGCACGTCGGCCAGTCTCGTTCCACCATCAGTCCCGTTCCTGTGTGTCTCGGTCTCGGGTGCGGCTTTCTACTTATTGTTCCCGAGAAAAGGAAACGGTCGGTCTCATTCCCGCAAAGGCACGTCGGCCGGTCTCGTTCCAGTCTCGGTCCTATTCCTGTCTGTCTCGGCCTCGACTTTCTTCTTATAGTTCCCTAGTACGGGAAACGGTTGGTATCGTTCCCGCAACGGCACGTTGGGCGCTCTCGTTCCAGCCTCGGTCCTATTCCTGTCTGTCTCAGCCTCGACTTTCTTCTTATAGTTCCTTGGTACGGGAATCGGTCGATATCGTTCCCGCAACGGCACGTCGGCCAGTCTCGTTCCAGCATCAGTCCCGTTCCTATCTGTCTCGGCCCCGACTTTCTTCTTATAGATCCCTGGTACTTGAAACGGTCAGTCTCGTTCCCGCAACGGCACGTCGGCCAGTCCCATTCCAGCTTCAGTCCCGTTCCTGTCTGTCTCGGTCTGGGTCGCGGCTTTCTACTTATAGTTCCCAGGAACAGGAAACGATCGGTCTCGTTCCCGCAACGGCACGTCACTGGTATCGTTCCAGCCCCGGTCCTATTCCTGTCTGTCTCGGCCTCGACTTTCTTCTTATAGTTCCCTGGTACGGGAAACGTTCGGTATCGTTCCCGCAACGGCACGTTGGGCAATCTCGTTCCAGCCTTGGTCCTATTCCTGTCTGTCTCGTCCTCGCCTTTGTACTTCCCAGGAACGCGAAACTGTCGGTATCGTTCCCGCAATGGCACGTTGGACGGCCTCGTTCCAGCCTCGGTGCCATTTCTGTCTGTCTTGGTGTCGGTCGCGGCATTTTACTTATAGTTCCCGAGAACAGGAAACGGTCGGTCTCGTTCCTGCAACGGCACGTCGGCCGGTCTCGTTCTAGCCTCGGTCGTATTCCTGACTGTCTCAGTCTCGACTTTCTTCTTATAGTTACCTGGTACGGGAAAAGGTCGGTATCGTTCCCGCAACGGCACGTTGGGCGGTCTCGTTGCAGCCTCGGTCCTATTCCTGTCTGTCTCGGCCTCGGCTTTCTTCTTATAGTTCCCTGGTACGAGAAACGGTCGGTATCGTTCCCGCAACGGCACGTTGGGCAGTCTCGTTCCAGCCTCGGTTCTATTCCTGTCTGTCTCGGCCTCGACTTTCTACTTATAGTTCCCAGGAACGGGAAACGTTCAGTCTCGTTCCCGCAACGGCACGTAGGGCGGTTTCGTTCCAGCCTCGGTCCTATTCCTGTCTGTCTCGGTCTCGGTTGCGGCTTTCTACTTATAGTTCCCGAGAACAGGAAACGGTCGGTGTCGTTCCCGCAACGGCACATCGGCCGGTCTCGTTGCAACCTCGGTCGTATTCCTGTCTGTCTCGGCCTCGACCTTCTTCTTATAGTTCCCTGGTACGGGAAACCGTCGGTATCGTTCCCGCAACGGCACGTTGGGCAGTCTCGTTCCAGCCTCCGTCCTATTCCTGTCTGTGTCGGCCTCGACTTTCTACTTATAGTTCCCAGGAATGGGAAACGTTCGGTCTCGTTCCCGCAACGGCACGTTGGGCGGTTTCGTTCCAGCCTCGGTACTATTCCTGTCTGTCTCGGTCTCGGTTACGGCTTTCTACTTATGGTTCCCGAGAACAGGAAACGGTCGGTCTCGTTCCCGCAACGGCCCATCGGCCGGTCTCGTTTCAGCCTCGGTCCTATTCCTGTCTGTTTCGGCCTCGACTTTCTTCTTATAGTTCCCTGGTGTGGGAAACCGTCGGAATCGTTCCTGCAACGGCACGTTGGGCGGTCTTGTTCCAGCCTAGGTCCTATTCCTGTCTGTCTCGGCCTCGAGTTTCTACTTATAGTTTCCAGGAACGGGAAACGGATGGTCTCGTTCCGGCAACGGCATGTTGGGCGGTCTTGTTCCAGCCTCGGTCCCGTTCCTGTCTGTCTCGGTCTCGGTTGCGGCTTTCTACTTCTAGTTCCCAAGAACAGGAAACGGTCGGTCTCGTTTCCGCAAAGGCACGTCGGCCGGTCTCGTTCCAGTCTCGGTCCTATTCCTGTCTGTCTCGGCCTCGACTTTCTTCTTATAGTTCCCTGGTACGGGAAACAGTCGGTATCGTTCCCGCAACGGCACGTTGGGCGGTCTCGTTCCAGCCTCGGTCCTATTCCTGTCTGTCTCAGCCTCGACTTTCTTCATATTGTTCCTTGGTTCGGGAAACGGTCGATCTCGTTCCCGCAACGGCATGTCGGCTAGTCTCGTTCCAGCATCAGTCCCGTTCCTGTCTGTCTTGGCCTCGACTTTCTTCTTATAGATCCCTGGTACTTGAAACGGTCAGTCTCGTTCCCGCAACGGCACGTCGGCCAGTCCCATTCCAGCTTCAGTCCCGATCCTGTCTGTCTCGGGCTGGGTCGCAGCTTTCTACTTATAGTTCCCAGGAACGGGAAACGATCGGTCTCGTTCCCGCAACGGCACGTCGGCTGGTCTCGTTCCAGCCTCGGTCCTATTCCTGTCTGTCTCGGCCTCGACTTTCTTCTTATTCTTCCCTGGTACAGCAAACGTTCGGTATCGTTCCCGCAACGGCACGTTGGGCAATCTCGTTCCACCCTTGGTCCTATTCCTGTCTGTCTCGTCCACGCCTTTGTACTTATAGTTCCCAGGAACGGGAAACTGTCGGTATCGTTCCCACAATGGCACGTTATGCAATCTCATTCCAGCCTCGGTGCCATTTCTGTCTGTCTTGGTGTCGGTCGCGGCATTTTACTTATTGTTCCCGAGAACAGGAAACGGTCGGTCTCGTTCCTGCAACGGCACGTCGGCCGGTCTCGTTCCAGCCTCGGTCCTATTCCTGACTGTCTCAGCCTCGACTTTCTTCTTATAGTTCCCTGGTACGGGAAACGGTCGGTATCGTTCCCGCAACGGCACGATGGGCGGTCTCGTTGCAGCCTCGGTTCTATTCCTGTCTGTCTCGGCCTCGACTTTCTAATTACAGTTTCCAGGAACGGGAAACGGATGGTCTCATTCCGGCAACGGCATGTTGGGCGGTCTTGTTCCAGCCTTGGTCCCATTCCTGTCTGTCTAGGATTCGGTTGTGGCTTTCTACTTATAGTTCCCAGGAACGGGAAACGATCGGTCTCGTTCCCGCAACGGCACGCTGGGCAATCTCGTTCCAGCCTTGGTCCTATTCCTGTCTGTCTCGTCCACGCCTTTGTACTTATAGTTCCCAGGAACGGGAAACTGTCGGTATCGTTCTCGCAATGGCACGTTATGCAATCTCGTTCCAGCCTCGGTGCCATTTCTGTCTGTCTTGGTGTCGGTCGCGGCATTTTACTTATTGTTCCCGAGAACAGGAAACGGTCGGTCTCGTTCCTGCACCGGCACGTCGGCCGGTCTCGTTCCAGCCTCGGTCCTATTCCTGTCTGTCTCGGTTTCGGTCGCGGCTTTCTACTTATAGTTCCCGGGTACAGGAAACGGTCGGTCTGGTTCCTGCAACGGCACATCGGCCGGTGTCGTTCCAACCTCGGTCCCTTTCCCATGTCTTGGTCTCGGTCTCGCTCGGCCGGACTCGTCCTTCGCATGGCCACACGTCGCATTGCCACTGCCGACTGCTCATCAGTATCGAATTGTTCTTCGTCTCGTTTGCTGCGCACGCCCATTGTTGATATGTTTCAAACCTTTTTTGAACTCTGAACTTTTGGTTCTTTTCGTGATATTCTATTCAGTGTCCATGACCGGTAATTAAAATATATTTTATAATTGCGTTAATTGCATAAAAATTTCGTGGTATGTGATACATACATCTTTTCAGGTAACAAAACGGCATATCAGCTTACTTCACTGTCTCGATAAACTGCAGAAGAAATACTTGGAAAAAGGCAAGATTTTGCGTTATAACACATGCAAAGTAATCCGGCATGGCACACACGAGTGGCCATTTTCTGTCCCAGGGCGGAGGCAAAGGCCCCCTCTTGGCGCCTTGCATCTTCAGTCACCTAAGCTACTAATTTTCAGTTTTTCATAGGAACCATATACCAAGCACAATTGAACGGTGAACGAGTAAAAATGAACGGTTCCCAAAAAATAGCGATCACCAGTGATCTAGTACCAAAGGATGAACGAGTTTGCCCGTAACTAGTATAAACAAAGCAATGCGACAGTGCATAGGAAGTGAAGAGCAATTGCTAATCACATTAATATAAGTTTTAGTAACCAATAATGAAACTGTTTCTGGTAGATTATGAAGTACATATAATTGACTTAATGATTCACCGAAAACTGTAAGTAGTGGTGATGTAAGACGATTATCAGTACTGCCGTCATCGGTGGTTTCTGGTGGAGACTGTGGTGAATTATTATTTTGTGAAGAAGAAGAAGAAGAAGAACTAGACTGTGTGGGATAGGTTTCCTGATAATATCCTGTTCCATCACAAGATAACGATGTAGTTGTTGTGAGCAATATCCGGCTGATGACTGTGGACGGTGAAAACGGTACGCTGGATAATGTTCGTAGGAAGATGTATTTGGACAGTTAGGATGCGGTTGAGCTTCTCCAATAATACTTAAGATTCGTCGTTTTACAGACACCTTCAGATGCTGAGGTATCTTTTTGAAGTCGCTGACCAAAAACAAGAAAAAAAGCCTGTCCTCGTCTGTCAACATTTGTGTGCCCAGTTGCTGCTTGACTTCTGCAGATTTTTGCAGAACATGGATTAGTTGTCTTCCAATTTCGTCTTCTGCTTTCCATTTCTTACCGAGCACCGTAGCCTGGTAGGGTCCACTTGGAACTTCACTTTCTGCTGTGGCCTGATTCTCAGCATCCTCGGATGACACGCTGCTATGTGTATGCGACAGTGGGTTCGTAATATTCAGAAATGACACGAGATTAAAATACAGATATGGCGTCTTTCTCGCACCTGCAGAACCACTTTTACCGATTAATCTCCGTTTTTCTCGGCTGTATGAATTTTTAATGTTACGCCATTTCTTCTGTGACGATATACCTGTAAAAAAAATGGCTCTGAGCACTATGCGACTTAACTTCTGAGGTCATCAGTCGCCTAGAACTTAGAACTAATTAAACCTAACTAACCTAAGGACATCACACACATCCATGCCCGAGGCAGGATTCGAACCTGTGACTGTAGCGGTCACGCGGTTCCAGACTGAAGCGCCTAGAACCGCACGGCCACACCGGCCGGCTATACCTGTAAAAACGAAATATTTTGGAAAAAACGACATTTTGTGTGTGGAGTGCGTGATTGATTCTTTTGTAAATTTTTTTTGTTTATTTATAGACGTAATCACATGTTTATGACACAGTCATTACCGTTTTCGGTAAGGCCTGTAAGGCCTAATCGAAAAGTAGCACTATGTTTCGAAACAGTTGAGAATATCTACGAATTTTTTACTCTCAGCGCGCTACAGTGGGGAGATTAGGTGGAAGTATGCAGGAGGTTAGAGGGAGGGGGGTCTCACTTTGGGTTCTTGATTTCGGCCTCGCAGATGGTAGCTACGTCCCTTCCCCCTACACACGAAGACTGGCCCTTGCGACCACAATAGCGAACAGGACCATCACACAAGTCCGGCCAGGAAGTCCTCATGAGGTTTGTGATATTCCTGGCTGTGGTCGCCAATATTTTATTTTGCTGGAAGTTCGCACTGATGCAGACTGATACACGTGAAGTAGCATATGGTACAAAAGTGGAGTGAGGTACAAGGGACAGATGGTACAGTATGTGCCAGTCCCGTGGGAGAGTCCGCCAATTGTACTGAACTTGCTTCTGATGTGTCGGCACATTCGGGTGCTCGGCGCCAAAACGCCTAAATTCTCTTATTAATTGTTTATATGCTTCTCATTGTATTTAACACAGTTCTCAGTAGACAATCTCTGATGGTTACGCTACGAGTCTATCGTTTTTTGTTTATTAAATTTCAGGCTGAACGGTTCTAGGCGTCTCAGTCCGGAACCGTGCTGCTGCTACGGTCGCATGTTCGAATCCTGCCTCGGGCATGGATGTGTGTGATGTCCTTAGGTTAGTTAGGTTTAAGTAGTTCTAAGTTCTAGGAGACTGATGACCTCAGAAGTTAAAGCCCATAGTGCTCAGAGCCATTTGAACCATTATTAAATTTCGCTAGCTTTGAGAAACATAAGAGTAACGGGACACCTTCGGGTCGCTGTGATGCGCCTGGGAGGCGAAGTACTTCGGGTGCGCTAGTCATTCTGTTTCGGACGTTCTGAAGAGTCGTACACGTACTGTGTTTCGGGCATTCTGAAGGGACGGACATGTAGCTCTGTTTTGGGCGTTTTTCAGAGGCGGACAAGTCGTACTCTATATCAGAAGGTGTCAAAAAAGTTATCGTACAGTTTAGAAATCTGTTTCCAATGTTGTAGCAGCCGGTGTAAAATGTGTGATTATTTAAAATATAACCAAACAGGATACATTAATGAGAGGTGTCGCCTACTATCATTGTCAGTACTACAGATCTTGCCCTCTGTAGATACAGAGAATAACCTTGGCAAGTGGCATCCCATAAAAAGCACACTCAAGGGTTCAAGTTGACAGCATAGCATCCTCCGCCGAAGAAGATCCCACGACCGACGGCTGTCTTCTCCGCTGGGGACACAGCCCTTTTTGAACATTGTTTTCCAAAGAAAATTACTAGATGTAATACCACAAACTTTTCAAAGAAACCTTGGATTACTACAGGTATTAAAGTGTCTTCAGAAGGAAAAAGAAAACTGTATGATCCAGCAAGAACTAGTAAAGATCCAGAAGTAGTTTTACACTACAAAAATTATTGTAACATACTGAGAAAAGTTATAAGGAAATGAAGAAATATGTATGTTAGAGAAGAAATTAACAACTCCAGCAATAAAATCAAATCAATATGGAATGTTGTTAGAGACAGGAAAAGTAAGCCCTTGGGTAGGTAGTATTACTGTTAAAGAGAATGAGACCATCTTAACCAACAGTACAAAGGTAGCCAATGTATTTAACAATCACTTCTTAAGTGTCGTAGAAAAAACTGGTCAGAATAGTTCAAAAGAAAAAGCCAGGCAACACACTGAAGAGCCAGTTTTGAAAAATTATAGTCAGATTAAGTTTCATCCTACAACCTCTTGTGAACTAAGGAAAATTATTAAATCTTTGAAAAATATATGTTCTGTTGGAGTAGATGACATCTCTAACAAGTTATTAAAACAATGTGGAGCAATTACAGCTGATGTTTTGAGTCACATACGTAATGCATCACTGACTCAGGGTGTTTTTCCAGACAGGTTAAAATATGCCATTGTCAGGCCTCTCTACAAAAAGGGGGAAACCACAGATGTCAATAATTACCGGGCAGTATCCTTGCTTACAGCATTTTCAAAAATCTTTGAGAAAGTAATGTACTCAAGAGTGGTTAGCCATCTCAACAGTAATGGGGCACTTAGTAAATCACAGTTCGGTTTTCTGAAATGCTGTTCCACTGAGACAGCAGTATACAATTTCACTGTCCACATAATAGAGTCTTTAAATACTAAAATGTCACCAGTAGGAATATCCTACTTATCCAAAGCATTTAACTGTGTGAACCATGACATTATGTTAAGGAAATTACAATTATATGGTATAAATGGAACAGCGTATGAGTGGTTTACGTCATATCTACGGAACAGGAAGAAGAAAGTCTCTTTATATGCTTCAAGTGATTCAAAGGAGTTTGCCACTTCATCTAACTGGGGTGAAATTACATTAGGTGTTCCACAAAGTTCGATCATGTGTCCCCTCTCGTTCTTGATATATGTGAATGACCTCCCTTCTTATGTGAAACAAGATGCCGAACTGACACTGTTTTTCTGATGATACAAGCATAATTATTAATCCAGTAAAAGAAAGTGCGATAGAAAATGATACAAATAAGGTCTTTGGAAAAGTTATTAATTGGTTTTCTGCGAATGGGCTTGCTCTGAACTTTGAAAAAACACAGCACATCCAATTTTCTGCTGCAAAAAGTGTAATTCCTTCAGTAAACATAACACATCAAAAGAAGTCAGTAGCCAGGGTAGAGCATACTAAGTTTTTGGGTGTACATATAGATGAGAATCTTAATTGGAAAATTCATATTTTACATCTCCTAAAGCGACTAGGTTCAGCAATTTTTTCAATCAGAATAATTGCCAATTTTGAGGATGTAGAAAGCTAACATACTTTGCACCACTCTCTGATGTCATACGGAATAATATTCTGGGGCAACTCAACACTTAGGCAAAAAGTATTCACTGCTCAAAAGAAAGTAGTTAGAATAGTGTGTGGGGTTCATAGTTACACATCTTGTAGGCATCTGTTTAAAAGGCTAGGAATTCTTACAACTGCTCCACAGTACATTTACTCAGTAATGAAATTTTTTCTCAACAACATGGACCAGTTTAAAATCAACAGGGACATTCATGACTACAATACCAGAAAAAAGAAAGACCTACACCATCCTTTACTTAACCTATCTTTGGCACAGAAAGGGATAAAATATGCTGCTATAAAACTTTTTGATAAATTACCAGATGAAATGAAATGTCTGACAGACAGCAGTAATAGTTTCAAAAACTAATTGTAATCATACCTCCTTGACAACTCCTTCTATACCATAGATGAATTCTTGAATATGAGTAAATAAATCTGGAGATATTATATATGCATTTTGTGCCTTTTACGGGAATGGGATAGATAATAGAAATATTTAGGTATAACACTATAATGTAAAAAAAAAACCACTTTGTTTCTTGTGCATTTGACACGTCCCACAAAAATGGCTCTGAGCACTATGGGACTTTACTTCTGAGGTCATCAGTCCCCTGTAACTTAGAACTACTTAAACCTAACTAACCTAAGGACATCACACACATCCATGCCCGAGGCAGGATTCGAACCTGCGTCCGTAGCGATCCCGCTGTTCCAGGCTGTAGCGCCTAGAATCGCTCGGCCACCTCGGCCGGCCACGTTCCACATCATAACGGTTTTTCCGTGGTATTGAGCAATGGAACACGTAACTAACTAACAAACTAAGACGACAGGTTGGTGAAAAGAACGGTTAGGAACCTTCATTCAATCTCTCCATATCTCTCCAGCATCCAGATCTGACTTCCAAAGGACACATAATGTATAGGGTCACATAAACCACTGCGAGTGGTTCTGATGGGTGTCATGAATTTAAAACACTGTAACTAGAGACTATAAAAATTGATTGCATTAGCAAAGCTAGCCGATACACTTAAACGCTGTCGCATGACACAAATCTATCCGACTGTCGGATGGTGGCCTTAAAATCTGAATCAATCAAATAAATTTAAAGAAGCCATTTCGATTACTGAACATAAACTCGTGCTCTGTACTGTAATTTCTTGTTTTTCCGTGCACTGCATTACTCTTTGTTATATTCGGGTTCCACCATCTGGCATGACTCTTATTTTAGATCCTGACCGAACTCTTCACCAAATGACATTTTACTGCTCACGTTCATGTGTTCGAGACATTACTCCCTGCGGCGCTTAAATGGCCACTATTCGCTGTTTTCACAACAGAATTGCAGCGCTGCAGTAAGAACTAAAAATCGCGGCGACCTCCCTCTTTGCCTCAAACCGCAGCCGCCGTCCTCCACCGCAGTCGCCTTTCTTCGCGATATTGTCTATATAAATAGACCATAATAGTTTATCGATTGGCGAAAATATTTGGGTTACGCGATGATAGCCAATTTCTCCATACCTGTCGATACGGCGGTCGCCGCGACATCGGAAGAATAACAGCGCACCGGTCCGCCCTCGCTGGCACCAGACCCTACCGACTGCGGCGGGCTCGCGACATCTGGCGACTGCCCCTCCCAGACCAGCCACACATTACGAATAAATCACTGCGGCAAATTCCTGTTGCGGCGCAGTTCGTCGTGCTCTTCGCTTCATCGCAGTCAAATGAGCGCTGGATGCCCTTCGGCGAAACTCTTTTTACTTTGTAATCGCTGCTCTATTTTGTTCCAATCTGGCCTATAATGTGGAAATAATATGTTGAGAACGTAAAAACGTTATAGACTGTTGCAGTACCTTATCATTTGCTGCTATTCGAAAAATAATTGTCATGCTTCACATTGGGCGACATATAGCGTCAGTTACTAGTCAAATCAAGTTTTTATATCAGATAATAACCTAGGAATAGTACAAGACGCAATGAAACGTGTCATGTAGTGAGTAATGTGGTACATAATAAACATTTTCTAATTAGTTTGTTTCAGGACAGTTACTGACACATCAATTTGGATTCCATAGAAATGTTGGAACACATGAGACAATACTGATCCTACGACTTATCTTAGAAAATAAATTAAGGAAAGGCAAACCTACATCACACACATCCATGCCCGAGGCAGGATTCGAACCTGCGACCGTAGCGGTTCATAGTTCGCCACGGGATTTAGATCATGGACAGGGTAGAAACTGAATGGATGCTGGCCGTCATCCCTCAAAACCTCCCAGACTAACCGATGAGTCACCCCTGTGTCCGGAACCGCGCGATTGCTACGGTCGCAGGTTCGAATCCTGCCTGCGGCATGGATGTGTGTGATGTCCTTAGGTTAGTTAGGTTTAAGTAGTTCTAAGTTCTAGGGGACTGATGACCTCAGATGTTAAGTCCCATAGTGCTCAGAGCCATTTGAACCACCCCTATGTCGAGTCCAACCGATCGAATACTTGTAGGTGCTTCCTCGAAGTGCTCGAGAACAGTCTCTTCAAATGCAGCATCCCGTCGTGCTCGAAGTCTTCCATCATCATGATGATATCCCGCTTAAGAAACTGTTTCGTCAAATCGACGGTGAATTGCTGTAAACGTTTGCGAGTGTGGGTGCCATCTTGCTGGGTGCCGTTCCTCATACAACCGTCGAGCTTCATGTGCATTACCGTCTGCTGGTTCATAAAAAATCTTATCTCGCAGTTCTGCAAACGAATACTGTGCCGCCATGTTTACTGTATCACTAAATCGTAGGTGACGTATGTGTGCTCCGAAGTGAAGCTTACGTGTGAATGCCTCTGACGTGAGGTGGAGACAAACAGCAAGACCTACTCGACACGTATGCGTATCACGTTGGGGCAGTGACGGGGCGAGGGACGTTTGTCTCTGTGAACCGACAACCATAGCGCTGCCCGTCAGCCGACGAACGGCTACAGGGCAATCCCACGGTCAATGGGAGCGCGTGGCGAAAGGTTTCCGTAGTTTAAAAATGGTGCGTTGTCGACCTACACAACACTAGTAATTTTGGTTCCTACTGGTATCAGTTATCCAGGATAAAAATTTCATGACGCAATTTATCTCCACCCTGTATGCAGGATGTTAAAAAATGCTTTGTGGTGCTAGCTAGACAGTAAAGGTTGTTGTGTGCAAAATTGACTCTGTTTCACATAGTGCGGTTCATGACATAAGTTCATGGCTTGTAGAAAATAAAGTAACGCTAAGTCACAGTAAGACCCAGTTTTTACAGTTTCTAACGCACAAGTCAACAGAACCAAACGTTTTAATTCCATAGAATGGGCATATAATTAGTGAAACTGAACAATTCAAATTTCTCTGTCTTCAGATAGATAGTAAACTGTCGTGGAAAGCCCGCATTCAGGATCTCTTTCAAAGACTTAATGCCGCCATTTTTGGTACTCGAACGGTATCTAAAGTAAGTGATCGTTCGACACGCAAATTAGTCTACTTTGCTTATTTTCATTCGCTTATGTCGCATGGTACTACATTTTGGGATAACTCTTCCCATTCAAAAAGGATATTTTTGGCTCAGAAACAGGCTGTTCGGGCAATATGTGATGTACTTTCGCGAACCTCTTGTCGACCCCTGTTCGCTGGTCAGGGTATTTTGACATTGCCCTCTCAATATATGTATACTTTACTGTCGTTTCTTGTTAACAATATCACTTTATTCGCAAGAATTAGCGGCTTTACTCAGTTAATACTCGGCAGAAATCCAATCTGCTTTTGGATCGGACTTCCGTAATTTTCGTGAAGAAAGGTGTGCGGTATACTTGTGCATCCATTCTCAATAAGCTACCACAAGAATTAAAAAATCTTAGCACTAATACACGCACATTCAGATCGAAACTGAAGAGTTCCTCGTTGCCTTTACGAACTCAGCCAAGCGCCGAAAGGAGACGAGAACGGCCTCAGAACCCAATTGGGTCAGAAGGATTGATGGAATACAGGACCTGAGTACTCGATTCCCTGACACGGTATTAATGCTGGGTATAAGTCTGTTGCAGATTTCCTGCTCCTACTCAACACCGCCAACAGCCGCCGGAGAGATATCTTCCTCTCCGTAAAAACCAGTCACGAGTTCGGCGCTGCTGACAGCTTCCAACGCAGATGGGAAGGCCTGGGGGTCTTTCTGTGTCGACTTGGGCCAGGACACCAGCGGAGTCAAGGGGCCTACCTGCACGGCATGTCAGGGTCGGCGCACTTCCCTCCCACACAACGGTCATCGCGGTTCAGACAGCAGAAATGAGCCACAGTTACGGGAGGGGATCGAGGACCTCCTAGGACGGCGTGTGTAAGCCACATACGCACGCGCCACCTTCTTCGAGCGCCGAGGACGGAGACGCAGCATCCACTTCATGAGTAGCTGTCGGGCGCTCGCGGCGCACCCGGACAAAAAAAATGGTTCAAATGGCTCTGAGCACTATGGGACTTAACTTCTGAGGTCATCAGTCCCCTACAACTTAGAACTACTTAAACCTAACTAACCTAAGGACATCACACACATCCATGCCCGAGGCAGGATTCGAACCTGCGACCGTAGCGGTCGCGTGGTTTCAGACTGTAGCGCCTAGAACCGCTCATCCACCCACGCCGGCGCACCCGGACAAGCAGCGGCGGAGGACCGCCGTAGCATCGCTAAAGGAGAGATGTATCCGCAGAAATAAATGGTTAAATGTCACTCTACTTTTACTGCGCCCACCGGCGTACACAGGTTACAACCACCTCCTCTTCCCGGAAGAACCAGCAAGTGGTGAACTGGGAGAGTGCGTCGTGACACACCATCCATCTGCCACGCCTCCCAATAGTCACCACCTGCAGCACGTCATGTGCCCGAAGAAGTTTGCCCTTTTCTTCAGCCGGCCGCTGTGGCCGAGCGCTTCTAGGCGCTTCAGTCTGGAACCGCGCTGCTTCTACGGTCGCAGTTTCGAATCCTGCCTCGGGCATTGATGTGTGTGATGTCCTTAGGTTAGTTAGGTTTAAGTAGTTCTAAGTTCTAGGGGACTGATGACCTCAGAAGTTAAGTCCCATAGTGCTCAGAGCCATTTGAATTTGAACCCTCAGGGAGGACACACGCCGGTTCTAGACAACGAAAGCACAGAGCAGCCCGCTGTCTCACTTCTGCGAAACTGCTCAGCTCCCTGGAAAAGCTCGTTCCCTTTTAATGACAATCACTGACCACCTTCTGTCGACAATCAGGAACTAGAGTCCACACTGGGGCACACGTTCCCAGCGAGAAAAACGTAAATCTTTCCTCTCTAGCAAACACGCCCAGTACTGTTAATAAAATAAACACCAAACAGTGGCATTAAAATAAAACAATATCGCATAGTGATGCATGACAATTAGGACTCTTTATATTTTTAAAAATATCAGCAATCTTATATATCGATATTTAAAAAAATATCATTAGCGGTTCTCGATGTATCGAGAAAAGAATCGATGTATAACCGGGAAAGATTCGACATACCTGCCTATTAAAATATCGGCTGTACGTTGTAAATATGCTGCACGTTTTAGAACTGCATATGTAAATACTGATTTATTAGAAAATATTATGTACATCAACAAGCTATCAGCCTGCCTATCTGCCTTAGATCAAGAATTGAAAGGAAAACGATGCACGTTAACGCTGGGCAACAGCCACTTTGGTAACAATGGTAACTGCAGGTAAGTGGCACAATAAAAATTGTCTGATGGGTTGGTCGTTCGGTTTCGTCACATATCGGATGTATCCAGAACACTTCATGTCGACTTTCCTGTATTTTTTTCTTTTTCTACCAACGCCAGCGAACCAACAGTTGTGGTGTCAAAATTGCTTGGTGACGCTAAACGCGCCGAACACCGCTTACCTCAGCATTTCCCCTCACACGACTCCGCCCACTGCAAAGACCATTCTTGTCATTTAGATTTTTGTTCATCATTTTCAGCAACTGTTTCTGAAGAATGCCGATGTGAAAAAATAGCACACTGGCTGCGTTCTAATTGTTTTTTAACGCAAATGTTGCGCTGTTTCTTCACATCGGAAATCGTGTTATTCCATTCAAACCGCCACCAATTAGTGCAATCGAACTTCTTCTTTTGTGCCACTCATTCTCGCTTCACATAGTCAAAGAGAAAGATTGGACACGATGAAAGCTCAACAAGTAGTAAGACTCCTTCACACAGCGAAAGTAAAATTGTGTTTTACTACAATTTGAAAAGAACAGCAAACGTTTGAATTTATAACGATATATGTATGACAATATATCGATATATACCTTTAGATCGATACATCGATGTTTAATCAACAGACAGTCACGTCATAACTGGACACAGAAATGAATGTATGAATGATAAAGTAGTTAAATCATAGGAGGGCATACGGTACAAGAGGTGGCAAGCGTCGCAAATGACATAGGGACTGTAAACCAGTGTTAGCCGGAAACATACCCCCCTTGGAAGTAGTTAAGGGATAGGAAGCGAAGAGTGAGCGTAGATGGCGGCAGAGAGGGGGTTGATGTCGAATAATGCGAAGGGACTGTGAACCGTGAACTGTGAACCGTGCTGAGACAGAGTACGAAGGGCGGAAGAAAGGTAAATAGTTGAATTTTGAAAGAGTGCAATATAATAGGCGCAGGTGGCGCGTTTAATGCCATTGTACGGCAACAGTTGGTGTTGTAATATAACAATGGAAATAATAACTAACAGTTACTGGCGTACGAAATTACCTCACGAAAGGATCGACGCAATGCAATGCAGCGCTATCAACCTCTGACGGCAACAAAGGATGGAATTTTATTGAATGACTCTTCATCAGATGAAGAACACGACTCAGGAATGTGAGTGATTTGCAGAAGCTTTTAATAAATTTCTAAAGCTTTAAAAAACTGTCTGGCACGATCACAGTATTTTCGTAGATAAATTGAAGTTTTATGGAACTGATGGGATAGCCAACCAGTGGATCATATCTCTCCAAAAGAATGAAGAAAGTTTTATTTAGTAATTCAACAATTATAGACCGGGGACGCAATTCTCACTGTGGAGAAATCACGTACAGGGTTACCCAAGGTTCGATGTTAGGTCCACTACTGTTCCTCATACATGTAAACAATTTTCTGTCCAATATAGAACAAGAAGGATTAGTTTCTTTGCAAGTGACGCTAGTGCATACAGAAACAGAAGAAATAGTAAACTAAATTCTTGAAAGATCATTGGCTGGTTTTCTGCGAATCATTTCACCCTCAGTTTTAAAAAGGGACAAGATATTTAGTTCTGTACATCTAGGGGCACTGCACCAACGAGAAGTGTAACACTTGGTGAGGAAATAATAAATAGGGTGGAAAATTTGAATTTCTTACGCGACCATATCGATGAGAATTTAAACTGGAGGGAGCACAGTTTGGAGATCCTAAACTTAATTCAGCCACATTTGCACTTAGAATAATCGCAAATCTTGGGGAGGGACAGATCAGTAAGTTGCATATTTTTATTCAGTAATGGCACATGGAATCATTTTCTGATGTAGTTCATTTTTAAGAAAGAAAGTCTTCGTTACTCAAAAAAGAATAATACGACTATGTAGTGCTCATTCACGATCATCTTTTAGACATCTGTTTAAGGATTCGGGCATTCTGACTACTGCTTCGCAGTATGCTTATTCCCTCATGAACTTTGTTGTAAATAAACCACTACAGTTCAAAAGGAGCAACAACGTGCACAACTACATTATCAGAAGGGAAAATGACATTCATTACTCCACATTAAGGTTGTCTTTAGCATAAAAAGGGGTACACAATGATGCAATTAATATTTTTGATCACTTACCCAGTGATATTATAAGTAAAAGCTGAAAACAGACGTGGAAAGTTTCTCGTTAGCAGCTCCTTCTCTTCAATAGAAGAATTTCTAGGACAGTCAAGTGTAAAAGGGGGTCGGTACGAATTACTTACTCACTTCTCCATATTTTAAAACAATCAGACTTACAGATGTTGAGTATGTAACCATTAATTTGCGATGTGAATCTAAAATAGCTCGTGCCACATCATGACGATTTATCGTGCATGAGGATCCATTGAACATGAAACTAAGTAAATAAGAAAGTACAGTCAGATTCAGTTAATAAACACGGAAATTGAGTGATGAGGAAACACTAACTTCACACGAGTTTCCGTAATAGTGTTATACACTGATCAGCGTGCCAAAAAGTAATAGTACACGTAATATAAAATAAATAAGTAATACGGAGTCGGAAAGGCGAATGGACGAACTATTAATCAAAATATATCGCTACGTACTGACAATCTCTTTCCACAGGCTGACCGCAGCATGCACGTTTCCGGGGTAGATTAACCATCCAACATAAACTGACCATGACGACCAGTAAAAGCACGGGTATAATAAGACCACAGAAATCTATGCAGTTTTCCGAGGTAGACAGTATCTCTCTCTTAAATTACTTCATTTCCGTCCTCCAAATAACCACTATTTAAAAGACGTAAACTGGCCCATAACACGACCCCAACGGAGCTACCACTGAAGAGCTATCGAGTACGTTGTGTTCCCGCTCGCCCTACGCCGCACTGCCCGTTTAAATATGAGCCACACAACCTCCTAATCTCCGGACTGTTTTGTTCTTGCCGTCCAAACAGGCTGTGATGTTACCGCGTGTTAAATTAATTTTGAAGTCAAATATGGAACCCAGATTTATACACGCGTTGGCTGTGTACTTCCGGTTCGAACGCAGCAGCCAACCGCTGTAATTGGAGTGCAGGTATTTGTGGAGGGGATAACTTGCCTTACCGGCTCAGCAGCTGAAGAGGCAGCAAGATAAATGAGGGAAAATTCTCAATTTCCGGTGCAGCGAACGTTTCATATGGCAAACTGTCGACAAGTTTTGCCTGGCCACATTCATTTCACTGGGAATGGCTTGTATTTTACGCTCCATCCACAACAAGGGAACTTCTTTCGTTTACTCCAGAATAAAACAATGAAACTAGCGTTTTTTCAGACATATGGCTATGGACGAAGCGTACCTGCATCTGCAACAAAAAGAATCGGCAAGCGCTCTTAGAACTAAACTGTGTCCTTGGACAATGACTTAGAAACTATAAAGTACCAGCGTTATTAAGTGTTGACAGCTACTGACAGGTAAGAAATATGATTTCATTTTCTATCCTGTATAAGAATTTGTATTAGAACGTGGATTACTAAGTCATTCATCACACAGACGAAGCGAAAATTCTGAAATCAAAATGACTACGCCGCAAACAGAGTTTTTATAAAACTGTAATCAGAACCAGACGTCAAAATAAACATATCTACGCTGACGAAAAGTGTATGGTTCAGGTATAGATGCTGCAATAAAAATTTAAGTTTTCTTTGATTACAACAGCTCAGGAGAATGTCTATGGTGTTTTTTATTCTATTACCAGTTAATTTATCATTAAATGTAAGTAGACCGATAGCTAGCAAGTATATGAGAAACGTCTATCGTTGTAACTTTACCTTCGAATGTAGGCTGACTGTATTATAATCTACGGTAGTGTCACTTTTTGAACGTCTTTCTGTTGAAACGTCGAAACTATAATCAGAATATTCATATTTATTGTCATTCCTACTAGTACGATAATTTAGTGCTCACATGAAGTATATCGCATGCGACTGAGCTGCTTACAGCGCGGAATATTGAAAATACGTCCGCTTACCTCTTTGGTCATCCCTAAAATTGCAGGGATTTGTCGGAAGAAAGATGTTAGAGTCACCTCCGATGAACGACTGCTGTCAAACTGTGGCGAACTACTCGGATGACTGTTTTAGAAAGGGTACTATTGTCCCGAGGAATGAGAACTTTATCTCTGCGAAATATTTCAGGGTACAAGAGTGTGCGAGTTACAGGAAGAGATGCTTGAGCCGTTCATAGAGGCCATTGCGGAATCATTATATATTACGATAGTCAGTATAACCAGCTTAATCTGCTGCATATTGCAACTGCATATCAGAGTGCCAAAGCAATACACTTGAGGATTCAGCCATAAGCTCAAGAAAAGCCATCTGCAAAGGTTTAAATTACATTGTTCCTGATTTTGCAGCAAAATTCTGTCGACTCATCTCACAGAGAGGCCGAAGACCTATCCAAAGTTCCCTAGGGATATTTCCGATTGTTTCAAATATATATTTATATATTATGTGTTTGGATAAAGGAAGAAATGCCTAAGGTTTGGGGCATGGGAACAATCTGCTCATTACATAAGAAAAGCGATAATGCAGAGTGCAGCAATTACCGAGGGATTACGCTATTAGATACAAGGTATTTCGAAAAATTTTAGCCTCTCGAATAGAATACTGGATGGAAACGATACTGGAGTATTATCACGCTGGATTTAAGAGAAACAGATCCACAATGGAGCAGATACTATTACTGAGACAAGTACTATATAAACTGTATGAATATGAGAAGCAACTGCAACAGCTGTACGTTGATTTTAAACAAGCAAACGCCAGCCTAGAGGAGAAGAAGATTCTCTAAAGTATTACGGATTTTAGAATCCCGCTAAAATTAGTGAGGCTGGCTAAAATGACCATGAAAGGTCAGAATAGAGCAGGAGAGTTCCATGTGGACTGTGGGCTGAGGCAGGCAGATATGATCCCTGCGCTTGTCTTTAATTTAGCATTAGAGGAGGTAATTCGGCAAAAGATAACAAACCCAGGAGGAACAATATTTAACCGGCACACCCAGGTGGTGGCCTACGCCGATGGAGTAACATTAACTGAAAGGAATATCAGAGCTTTGAAGGATAATTATGCTGTACTGAAACGAGCATTGCGGAAGTTAAGACTAGAAGGTAATACATGTAAAACAAAATATATGATGATGGGGTATCCTGGTGGGCACAGAGGACAGGCTTCAGTAAAAATAAATGGGAAAGAGTGGCAAAGAGTGGAAAAGTTTAAATATCTCGGCTTGATAACGACAAGATAATAGGAGAGCAGTAGAAATACAAGAAAGGACAGCAAGTAGAAACCAATGTTTTCATTTCTTGCAGAATGTATTCGACTCTAGAAACGTTATTAGGAATATAAAAACCGAAATATATTTGACTATATTAAGGCCTGTGGTAATATATGAATCGGAAGGCTGGGTGATGATCACAAAGGAGCAAGATAGGAAAGGAAGATTTTGAGAAAGATATTTGGGGCGATGAGAGAGGAAGGAAGCTGGAGAATAAGGGCAAATGCAGAATTACAGACACTTTTTGGACAGATGGATACTGTAGTGAAAAATCAAGCAAGGTAGATTAACATGGGCTGGACGTGCACAGAGAATGCCAAAAACTCGAAATGATAAGAAAGAGTTGATAGGAAAGCCCGAAAGGAGAAGTGGAAGACCCAGGAAATGGTGGTTTGAAGGTATGGAAGAGGGTCTCAAAACAATGGAAATCAGGAATTGGAGAAGGAAAACGATAGACGGAGAAGAATGGGAGCAGGTGACGAAGCAGTCCTAGATTCTAGTGGCGACCAGTAAGTAGTAAGAAACTAGCTATATGGTAATGGTCTGGATATTTGATGCATGAGAGAAAACTAGGAGGTAGTTGTAGATCCTTTAATAATAAATATCGTGTGAAAGATTTTTACATTAATTTACAGACATCGGCCTCTTCAGAAATTAATCTGAGAGTGGGTAAGAACCAGTTCGACAATTATTACACAAAAGGTACTGTTTCTCAAACGACTACTCAATATTTTTATGTAGATTACTTTGATGCCGAAAAATTGGCATACTTCATTAGTATATGCCAATGACGTACTATTGGTATGAACATGAATTCCGTCACTTTGTGTCAATGATCTGAAATTACACATTTGTTATGATTAAATCCATTCTAAAAAACTTTTTATTCGTGTACCAATTAGTTTGAAAATGAACATTAAATATTTGAAATAGAAAGAGAAGAATCAGAACAATCGAGAATGTCCTATTGGAGAGCAACAGAGTTAATCAACTAACACTTCTCGAAGTGTAGAAACAGAAATAAACTTTAAAATACCACGATATGATAGCAGAGTAACAGACAACCTCTGATGGAAGTGGCCGAGAATTTTGTAATGAAGTCCTTATCCCCGGATTCCAGGAAGGGGAAGCCGAGACGTCCCTTCATATCTACCCAACCCGCAAGCGCCAATTTCCTTGTGGTTACAGGTCTGGTGTTACTGTTGCCCCAGCATATGAGAAGTGCCATCTAAAGACCTTTAACGGAACAGCTACATTAGGGGCGCTAGTAAGCCAGACATAGCATGTAGAATGTGCTGAAGCTGTATCTATAATGAGATTCTGTACTGTATTGAATGTTTCATAACTTACACAGTTTTAAAACCCGAAGAACAGGCGCTGGTTTAATTTTTTGCTGTGTTGAACTTGTATGGGTTTCATATAGCGAGATAAACGCTAAAACACTTGAAACTTATCATAATGTGTGTTTTTATATTTAATCGAGATATCAAAAGTAATAAATGCCGTGACACGTAATTTAATAACTACTCATCAGAACTACATTGTCATTTATTGTAAATAAACTGAAATCAAGGATTCCGTTTATCCTCTCAAGAAAACATTCTGTTAATTATTTATATCGTTCTATTTTAGACATCGGTCAGCAGGTGCTAGACTCTGATGCTTAAACTCACAGTGCTATATGCTTTGACGAAAAAAAAAAAATCGCAACATCAAAAAGAAGTTGTGCAACATAAACGAAAGTTGGTAAGTGTGTTACTACATCTGAAAGATGATGTCTGCTCAAATTTCGCACCAGTCGCATAAGAGTGGCGCTAGTGGCGCCACTACAAAGACGCAAATCAGGTTTTGCTTCAAATACACGCAGTAAAGGCCGTGAGCTGTCGTTGCGTTTGAGATTGGACGTGGTGAGTTGATGTTAGTCAAGAATGCCTTTAAGGCGACAGTCACGCTGTTATCAAGATCTCACTGAGTTTGAACGAGTGCTACGGCATGTTGGATGTTCCTTCTGAGAGACTTCATAAAGACTTGGCAGATATAGTCACTATACATGATTGCTGGCAGCGGTAGACACGAGAATTTACGGTCACAAAAGAGCGAGCTCTGGACGGCCACGTGGCATTTCCGTGAGGAAAGACCATCGAGTTCGAGGCACGGCGTATCGTACCGCATTTGCAGCAGCAATATCAGCAGCAGTTGGCACCACAGTGACACAACGAACTGTTAAAAATCGGTTACTCCGAGGTCAGCTCTGGGTCATATGCCCCGTAGCGTGCATTCCACTGACCCCAAACCAACGCCATTTGCTATTTCAGTGGTGTCAAGCGAGAACTCGTCGGAGGTCAGGGTGGAGGTATGTTGTTTGTTTGATGCAAGCTGGTTCTCCCTCGGTGACAGTGATGATCGTGTATCGGCTAGGAGGACGCCAGTGGAAGGCTTACAACCAACCTGTCTACGTGCTAGACACACTGGACCAACACCTGGAGTTATGGTCTGGATTGCGTTTTCGTAAGACAGCAAGAGCACTCTCGTGGTTATCCCACGCAGCCTGACTGAAAATCTGTTCGTCAATCTGGTGATTGTACTGACATTCAGGAACAGCATTGCAGGCGGTATTTTCCAGCAGCCACGTACCGCTGTTGTAACCCAATATGTTCTACAGAGTGTCGACGTATTTCCTTGTCTTGCTCGATTACCAGATCTGTCTCCAGTCGAGTATATACGGGACATCATCGTACGACAACTCCATCGTCATCCACAAACAGCAGTGACCGACCAAGTGTAAGAGGTATGGAACTCCATCGCATAAACTGACATCCAGCACCTGTACAACACAATGCATGCACGTTTGCATGCTTTAAACACCTGCCGGTTACACCGGTTATTAATATAACAGCATTTCACATTTGCAATGGCATACCTCGCGTTTACCTTAACCCATGTTCTTGCAAACCCGTGATCTTGCAATGTTGATCACTTACATATGTTATATATGAAGATGGTATCCGTTCTTTCGGACACGTCCGAAAGAACAGATACCATATATACATATATAAGGCTCACCGGCCATTTGACCACCATCTTCTGTGCGGATGCACAAACAGTGCCCGAACTCTTACGGGAACAGGCAAAATGAGTATAAAGGGCAGGGGCACTATGAATATAGTGCGGGACAATAAGCTGGGAATGTGGGTCTCACCGGAGGCGCGCCACAAATAACTCCCTGCAGTCGCACTATCCTCTGTGTCCTCGATGGCTCAGATGGATAGAGCGTCTTCCATGTAAGCAGGAGATCCCGGGTTTGAGTACTAGTCGGGGCACACATTTTCGACTGTCCCCGTTGACTTATATCAACACCTGTATGCAGCTAGGGGTATTCATTTCATTGTTCTTACATATGTTTCCTTGACAAACGTATTACAGAATATTCATTACGCTGCATTAATTATTATTTGGCGTTGCGATGTTTTTCCGTCAGTATATAACAGAATAATAAAAGAAGATGTAATTCGGCAACAGTTGGAAAGTTGATCTGGAGGATGTGCATTGTGACGATGATCTTGATGTGCACAATGTTTTGGTGGTGAAGATGCTGATGGTGGAAGTGGTGTTGGTAGTGGTTGGTAGTGTTGGCACTGTTGACGGTACTCGTGTTGAGCGTGCAGGTAGTGTAGGCAGTGGGCGTTTAAATCCTGGTAGTGTCGTTGGATAAGGTAAAGGAGTATGACATATGGGCACCATGGTGTTAGAAAAGAGATCCAGGTATTTTAGTAGTTTGTAAATCTGATCTGGGATCTTCAGACAGAAATGGTTGGGGCGTCGGTGTGGTGGGAAGCTGTGGAATCTTATTGGGAGGGATGAGAACCATAGTGGTTTTCTTGAAACGTTATGGATTCTCTAGTGGCATCTTGCAATTAGTGAAGATCGTGAATTATTACTAAAATATTTGAGCAAGAGTAATCAGAGGTCTGAACAAGATGTTGGTCTGGTTGTCGTAATGTGCGTCTTTCGCAGTAGCTGGGACACAACGCAAGCAGACAATGAGATTTCTTGGAAGATCTGTTAGAGTTAAAACGAGATGATTATTTGGCAAGGCTTAAGTTTGACACAGCAAGGGTGTTGTTTTTTAACTAACGCACTCAAGAACATCTCAGAATTATAAATTGGCCTAGAATTTTAAAGATGTCACTTGCTGACAAATTCGAGCCTTATGAAGTGGATCTCCGATTGCGAAATAATTCAGTACACAGAACAGTATCAAACGACTGGGGTTAATACTTCCAATTAAATGGAGAAACGTGTGATAAGGGGAGTACGGATCTGAAAACGAATGCTGTTCGACCGCGTGTTAACAGAGTATCGAGCAGGGCAGGCACGAAGTCTGGCGAACCATGAGGCATGAGGGACCACTGGACCGAATGCCGTCGCGCGAAATATTAATTACCGCCGTCCGTGGACCGAGTGGGCGTCCAGCGCGGTTGTGCCCGCTCGCTCAGTCTCTCACATTACGCACCCCTAATTTGGGAGCCATTGTTGTGAGGCTCCCCAGGTGGGCCGCGCTATCCCCAGCACCCGCTGTCGGGACCCAATTTGCGTGACATGCATAATGCCGAACCGTCGAACCTCCCACGAGCAAGCTTGTCAAGAGAGGCACAAAATTAGACTATCGCAGCTTCCAACGCGACAGAAGATCGTATTGTAACAGCAGTTAAGACAAAATCCATTCTTCATGTTGCTACGGCTAAGTAGTAATAATAATACTGAGAAAATACCGGAGGACTGGAAAACTGCCCTAATCCATTCACTGCATAAAATAGGGGACATAATCGACGTTAATAATTACCGAGGAATCTCTCTTCTCCTGCTCACATACAAAATTCTCTCGCGTTGTTTACTTGATCGAGCCTAAGAACAGTTAGAACCTAAAAATGGTGGATACCAAGTAGGATTTAGAGCAAACAGATCCTTTCCGGAACAAATTCTTAATTTAAAACTAATCCTTAGACACGTTGTCAGATGTCAACCTCGAAAAAGAATTACAAATTCACGAGAGTATTACACAGAATAATGGCTATGATCCAAAGATAATGAGGCAATTATATCATAAGAAAACGCGAAAAAGGACAACGATTTTAGTAAACACAAATACTCAAACCCAAGATCAGACCAAGAAATGGTTGTCGGTTCCTTATATAGGTAATGTCTCCTACAAGATAGGGTGCCTGTTGAAAAATTCAGGTTTTAAAATTTCCATCTCGACGAGTAATAGTTTAAAACGAAATTTGGTTCATACCCTTGAGAAAGACTGTGATAAGTGAGCGAAATCAGGCGTATATAAGATTATGTGTGATGATTGCCCGTGTTATTACGTAGGTCAAACAGGCAGAGCTATTGCAGTAAGGTTTAAAGAACATCTTCCAATAAAGGGCGTAGGAACACGGGGGTCAGCCTTTGCGGAACATCTGGTGCAAATGGCTCATACACCTAAACCTCTACGTGACATAGAGCTACTACATCATGAAGTTAAGGGCTATAGACTCGACACGCTTGAGGAACTACAAATCTATGCACACCTAATTACAGATAGAGGCAATTTACTGAACAATCAACCGTATCTAAAAAATAGGGCATACTTCGAAGGCTTCCAGCCTATATTAGTTTTACAATAATTCATAATGCATGTAACCATTACAGTTTCTGTAATAATAGAACCTTTCCTACAGATGTTCATACGAGATTTGTTGGTCAGTTTATAAGGCTCTGTAGTAGAATGTAAAACGTAGTCATGCTGGATACTGTAATTAACTTACAATAGTAAAGTATAAAATTAATTCATAGCAAAAATGTTATCTGACTCGTGCGTAATAAGAGTTTGATTCTGTACGTCTCGCGCATGCGCGCCGCCGTCTGTGAGGCAGACCGCGAAGCCCTCGCGGTCCGCAGTCTCTAGTCACACGAAGAGGCCCGTACGATGGGCTTAAAGTGAATTTGCTACAGCTTGTTTAATAGAAGTGACAAAACTTTATGGTTATGCATCAAGTTTTATAAAGCTGACGTAGGACATGGCTTGTTTTAGGCAAACATTTAAATAATATTTTATGTAACTACTACACGTTGCATCCTGTAGGATGACCATATCTAATATAATTTACTAGCGCATTATAATATTAACTTTTTGCAGGTTCTTAAGAAGACGTTATTACTAACGTTGGAACCTAGGTAAACGATAAAGTTAACGTGCAACTGTAGGCTGTATATTCTTGTATCTCCCGATTACTGTTTAACTGTGGTTTGGAGAAGGTGATTACGCAGGGAATCCTATCTGGTCAACTGTCGTGTATGCTCTGTACTGACAACGCGGTCATGAGGAAAGCCACAGATTATGAGCTTTCTAAAGTATTACGTGATGTTTTAAAATGAGTATTAATGTCTGCAGCCCTAGAGAAACGAGAAGAGCTGTTATTGACTTGAAGAAAGTAATAAGTTTCTAAAGACAAGTGTATGAAAGGAAGTCTATGTCATTACAGATGTACTGAGAATGATAGAAATCATGCCACTGCTAGTTTCATAAGGGCGGGATGGAACCAGATAATTATCATTGCAGAAATCACGATTTAGTGCTTTGCCTTATCCCAGAGTAAAAGGAGAACTGCGCAGAAAATTTGATGATTAAAATGCATGTAGGATTGACATGAACGCTGAACTCAATGAGTACAGTTCTCAACTCTGCATAATTACTGCAGCCCGAATCCACCTGAACTTCCTTATTGTATTCAAGCCTTGGTATCCATTTAAAGTTTCTGCCCCACACGCCCTCTCTATTACTAAAGTGACCAATCCTTGTCGCTCCAGGATGTGTCCTACCAACCGACCCTTTCTTTTAGAGAAGTTGTGCCATAAATTTCATTCTTCCTATTGGATTCAGGAAATCCTCATTAGTTACTCCACCTGCTCAATTTTCAACATTCTTCTCCACAAATGTGTTTCAGAATCTTCTATACTTTTCTTATCTGAACTGTAAATTTTCCTCGTTTCGACAGTCTGGAACCGCGCGACCGCTACGGTCGCAGGTTCGAATCCTTCCTCGGGCATGGATGTGTGTGACGTCCTTATGTTAGTTAGGTTCAAGTAGTTCTAAGTTCTAGGGGACTGATGACCTCAGAAGTTGAGTCCCATAGTGCTCAGAGCCATTTGAACCATTTGAACCTCGTTTCACTTCCTTACAAAGCTACACTCCAAATTAATATCTTCAGGAAAAACTAACAGTTAAAATTTGTGTTCGATGATAACAAACTAACCTTTTTCAGAAACACTTTTCTTACAACTGCCAGTCTGCATTTCACGTCCTCTCTGCTTCTGCCAACATCAGTTTTTTACTCACTAAATAGGAAGACCAGTCTACTGCTTTTAGTATCTGTTTTCCTGCCCTAACTGTCTCAGCATCGCCTGATTCAGTTCCACTACATTCCGTTGCCCTTGATTTACTTTCTCTCAGGTTCATCTTACAATCTTTTTCCAATAACTATCGTTTTCGTTCAACTCGTCTTAGAAGAGCGATGACGTCTCGGACAGAATTACGGTGTCATCTGCAAACCACAAAACGTTTTTCCTCCCTGAACTGTAATTCACTTCCCAATCTTCTCCTTGGTTTCTTTTACTATCTGCTCATTTTACAGCTCAAATAATGTCGGGGACAAACTACATCCTTGTCGCACTACTTTTTCAAGAACCACGCGTATTTCCCTTTCATGCCCTTCACTTCTTATATCTGCAGTTTACATTCTGCACAAGCTGTAGATATCTTTTTGCTTCTTGTATATTACCCTTGATGCCTTCAAAATTTCAAAGATTGTATTCCAGTCAACACTGCTTTATGCTTTCTCTAAATACATAAATGTTACAAACGTAGACTCGCCCTTCTTCAGCCTATCCTCTAAAAATAAAATAAACTGTAGGGTCAGTATGGCCTCGCATGTTCCTACGTTCTCCTGGTATCTAAACTGTACTTGCCAGACGTCGGCTTCTACCGATTTTCCCCCCCTTCCATAAATAATTGGTGTCCATTTTTTGTGAATGTGATTATAAAACTCATGGGTCGGTAATATTCACAAAGAATACGAATTATTACATTCTTCTTGTGTAGTCTGAGGGTATTTCACCTGCGCAATATATCTAGCATACCATATGAAATATTTTTGTCATGGTTCGCCCTCCTAAGGATCTCAGTAATTCTGAAAGAATATCGTCTCCTCCAGTAGACTGGTTTCGACCCAGGTCTTTCAGTGCTATGCCAAATTCTTCTTGCAGTATAATATCTCTTGTTTCATCTTCTTTTACTACCTCTTTTGTGTCTCTGATATTACGAGTTTGCCCCCTGTATATAGACTACACGTATTCCTTCCACATTTCAGTCTTTACTGCTTTGCATAGTACTGGCTTGCCTTCTGACCTATTGATATTCACGTATGTGCTTCCCTTTCTCTAAAGGTCTCTTTACTTTTCCGTTTGGCGACTTATATCTGTTCCCGAGACAAACATGCTTGCACAGCTACAGTAGTCGTAGAAAGTATCGGTAATATCAACACTAAGCGCTTTACAATGTAACGCAATGTGATCATGTAACGTTCAACAATATTGCCATCCAGACAATGAGGTTCCTATTTTGCGAACGAATTATCAGTAAATGGTTGGCTAGAAACGATTTCCCTTCTATGTTTTTTGTTGTAGCAGTATTTTTAAAACGAATAACCTCTTAAACATTACAGTAAAACTATTCAGCCTGGTGAGTGATTAACTTCGTGAGGCAGTAATGTAACCATTTTTATCATTTTAGACAGAAAGCCTCTAACGCAGTTATCGTCATTATCATCATTTTCCAACTGCAGTTTTCCATTGCAACGCACAAACGCTTGCCATCCTCTTACTGTCATTGTACAGTCTGTCGTGCATAACATCTTTCCAGTTTCAAATTCTTTTCTCCATCTCTGATATTACGATCCCTCATCTTCATCTCACCGACCTTTCCTCTTCCTTCTTTCTCGCGTACATCTCCATCGATTCGAATTTCTTCGGCACTTTTCTTTTCGTCTTCTTGTTTTACTTGTTATTCAAAAAACTCGAAAACCTTCTTCTTTGCTGGGACGTTGTGTAGTATTCAGCCATCTAAACATGCCAGAACACCCTACTGTAGATCCGAAACAGCTTTCCAAAAACTGAGTTTATTGAAGAGATAGAAGAGGAAACTCACATTAAACCATCCAGGCAATTTTATTTGTATTGAGAAGCGCTGCCATATGATAAAGATTTGTATGGAACATTAGGATAGTGCAATCACAGCCTACAAAAGTGAAAGATTGTTGAGACAAGAAGCTAGCGGTGAGAGGAACAGAAGGTGTACTTCGTGTGAGAGAAAACATTACATATAACTCTATAATACAGTTTCTTCATTTTCAACTACAAAGTAAGATATGGTGCATCATAAGTAAAATTGTTCTAATTTCTTTTCATTTCTGCAAGTTTAGGATAAACACTGTGTTCTGGTGTAGTGAAAAGCGTTTTACTACGTTATTTGTGGAAAATACTTGTTATAGCTACGTATGCATCACAACATCTCAACATGATACGGCGAATGGCAATGCTTGCCACACGAAAACGTAAGTAAATACGAAAATAGGCGCGAAAACATCGTGAAAAACTAAATTACATTCTGAAGATAGGTTAACTCTCAGAAAAAAAAGTCCCATCAACATCGTTTGGTTGCAGATGACAAGCTACCTGTGATAATTAACACAAAAGTGATCCAGAAAATTCATGCTCACCAGATGTAAAGGTATTTACAAAAAGAAACGATCTGTTGTTTGAACTAAAAATGCACATAATTTTATAATCATGTAACAAAATGTTCACATTGCAGAATAAATAAAAAACGAAAACGCACTGATGATGGCACAGTGGTGCCGAAACATGTTTGGCTACTGAGAAAAACGATGTTTTGCGTAACTGGCGGACCTCAAATCCCAAAAATTTTAACTGCAAACACGGCCAATAAAAGGAGCTGCAAATCAAAAGATGGATGTTAGGATAAACAAGTTGCAGAACAACAATATAGCGCCAACATAAGAAATTTTCGCAATATTAAAGTTGTAATTTTGAGTAATGGACTAATTTTGTATGTAATATATTTTGTCACCATTTTGTTCATATTTTCTTATTAATGAATGTTGTTGTGGTCTTCAGTCCAGAGACTGGCTTGATGTAGCTCTCCGTGCTACTCTATCCTGTGCAAGCTTCTTCATGTCCCAGTACCTACTGCAACCTACATTCTTCTGAATCTGTTTAGTGTATTTATCTCTTGGTCTCCCTCTACGATGCCCTCCAATACTAAATTGGTGCCGGCCGGAGTTGCCGAGCGGTTCTAGGCGCTACAGTCTGGAACCGCGCGATCGCTACGGTCGCAGGTTCGAATCCTGCCTCGGGCATGGATGTGTGTGATGTCCTTAGGTTAGTTAGGTTTAAGTAGTTCAAAGTTCTAGGGGACTGATGACCACAGCAGTTAAGTCCCATAGTGCTCAGAGCCATTCGACCCATTTGAACTAAATTGGTGATCCCTTGATGCCTCAGAATATGCCCTACCAACCGATACCTTCTTCTAGTCATGTTGTGCCACAAATTTCTCTTCTCCCCAATTCTACTCAATACCTCCTCTATAGTTGTGTAATCTACCCATCTAATCTTCAGCATTCTTCTGTAGCACCACATTTCGAAAGCTTCTATTCTCTTCTTGTCCAAACCATTTATTGTCCACGTTTCACTTCCATACATGGCTACACTCCATATAAATACTTTCAGAAACGACTTCCTGACACTTAAATCTATACTCGATGTTAACAAATTTCTCTTCTTCAGAAACGCTTTCCTTGCCATTACCAGTCTACATTTTATATCCTCTCTACTTCGAGCATTATTAATGAGTATGACTGTGTAATTTAAATGCAATATCTAAGAATTATGCAATAAACATACTGTTTTAGTCAGGGCGATTTGCCATTGTGAACAGTCAAAGAGTATATCTGAAATAGGAAACATGTCGTTGGTCGTGGACAGTGTAATTTTCTTATACAAAATATTTTGTCACTATTTTGTAAATATTTCTCATTTATGAATATGAGTATGTAATTTAAATGCAATATCTAAAAAAGCTTTATATAATAATATATAATAAACACGTTATTTTAGACAGGGTGATTTGCTATTGAGAACAGTCAGAGAGTATATTTGAGGTAGGGAACATTGTCAGCCGTCGCGCATGCGCACAGGTTGGTTGAGTCTGGCGCGAGCTCTCGTGCAGTAGAGAAGCGACAAAAGCGCTCAGGCATAGTGGTTATTAGCGTCATTGTAAGGTACCAAACTGGACGTTTGTATGTTACGGCCAGACATTGTTACGGTGTTGATTAGGCACAGTGCAAAAAGCTTCAAGGGGAATTAATATGAAAGAAGAGCATTGTGGGCCCAAAGATGTTTATTGCAAAGCGACGCTAAGAAGAGCCAGTTGCCATGCATTGTTAGCGATTATTACGTTACGCAGCACTAGCGGATACTCACTGAAGTAAGACCAGACCAACTTTAATATTTAGAAGTTTATCAAGGCTAACCAGCATAGTAGTTTCATTTTGTGGATGATTACCAACCTAACGCTGTGTTGCAATTTCTTAAACCTGAACAGTTACCAAATAGGGTCCTATACTGCTACTATTAATTAAAACCGTGTGTAGCTTTTGGTGATAAAATGGCTAAAATTGCTGAGCTGATTTTATTTTCATAATTTATTTAAAAAACTGAAAGTTATCAAAGCTTAAAAAATAATTGAGACTGATAGTTAAAGGCAATGGATTTTGTTGCTCAGAGAAATCTTCGCCTAGAAACCAGTAATTTCAGTGAGTTTCTAAAGACTTTTGTAGATCAGAATGTTTAGTTCCTTTGTGTGATCGGTAATTTCTGCTTTTATTTCCAAAATACGTTACAGTGTTATGCAAAAGTTAAACAGTAGTTACTAAATGAAAGTTACGTACTAATAAGATATATTTTGCGTAATGGAAAATATTTATTTAAGACCGATTAAAATAGTAGGCATTATGGTAGGCTGTGCGAAGCTATTTCTCACGCAGACTGAGTGCGAAACAGTTGACCGTCAAGAGCATGTGCTTAGCAAGGTTTTCTCTACCAATTTCATGATTAGATATATTTCATGTTGCTAACTGTAATTTTGAATCTGAGCTCGAGTCAATGTTACCGTGCCCGTTCCCTCCTGATTGCCTTGCATTAATTATGATGTAAATACTTTTCCAAACTGATTAACAACTATACAATACCGTTCGCTCACACAGCGAACTGGCGACCGTTTTCTGCAGTCACTGCAATCTAAACTAAAAAATAAATAACTTCATTAGGCCTACCTGAAATTTCACTACTTAGCAGTTTTTATCATTTGTCAAAATTCTTTCGATCGTGGTGTAGAAGTAGACGCGCAGGAACTCAGTCTACAATTTTTTGAATTTAACCTGTTCTTCGGAAACGATGTCTTTTTCCACAACAGTGATATTAGAAACACGTACAGTATCATGAATTATTTCAATTATCCGAAAATGTAGGTCCGTTATGAAGTAACCAGGTAGCACAAAATCATTTTTTAGTTGCAAAACAAAGATGAATTTTGTGACAGTAGTCTCATGTGCATGTGTTGGCGTGACTTTCAATAATCCCTACAAAAGAATGGCCCTGGCTAACAATCACCTATACCTTTCATGAATCACTCACCTCACAAAAATCTTCGTTACTACTGCAGTACAGTGAGCTCCAATATTGCAAGCTAAATAAAAGATTCTAACTATTGAAGGCACTAACTACTGATAGGCATAGTTAGCAAATGAAAAATTTTGGCAGAGAATAAACAATGTATTTATCTTAATAGTGTTCATGATATCCAGTATTACAAATTTCCTTTTTCTGACGGGCACACGTCCAGATCGTCTGCTCTCAAACCTCTGCCATCTCTCTCTGCACATCCACCACTGCGGCTCACCTCCAACTGCGCAACGCTACGCGCTGTTCCCATCCAACTGACCAACACTACAATAGCGAATATTCCAACAATGAGTCCAACCAACCACAGACTGCACACAGCACAGTTAGTGATTTCCATACAGAGCGCTACTTGGCGTTACCAACATAAAAACTTAAACAGCCTACGTACACTGTATGCGTCATAATGCTCATAAGCACTCCAACATACGAGCGGCACACGGCTGTTTCCCAGTCAGGCGTCAAGAGATGTTGATAACATCTGGTGCTACACAAGACTGATGAAGATAAAATATGTAGATCGGATAACTAACGAGGTGGTACCGAACAGAATTGGGAAATAAAAAAAATTATCAGTTGATAAGGTACGGGAAGTACACGAGTAAAAATTGTAGAGGGAGACCGAGGATTGAGCACAGTTAGCAGGTGCAGAGGTTGCACAGTAATGCTGAGATGAAGAAGCTTCCATGGGATTATCCAGTGTAGAGAGTCTTCGGACTGAAGAAGAGAACAACTTTGTGGTCAGAGTTGCAGTGCCTGTGTCGTTAAGAAGAGCGATGCAGCGTTCCTTCGGGCATGCATGCATCATATTTATCCGTCGATACCGTCAGTGAGTTTCACTTAAAATTTCCTTCTCTGTACGGTAGTTATGTAATGTGTGTACGCCACGCGGGGTAGCCAAGCCGTCTGAGAGGTCTTGTCACAGTCCGTGTGGCTCTCCCCCCAGCCCCCCCCCCCCCCTCCCGTCGGAGGTTACAGGCCTCCCCCGGGCATGAGTGTGTGTGTTGTCCATGGCGTAAGTTAGTTTAAGTTAGATTAAGTACTGTCTAGGCTTAGGGACCGATGACCTTAGCAGTTTGGTCCCATAAGACCCCACCACAAATTTAATGTGTTACGAGTGCAGGTTGTGACACATGAACCATGATGTATGGAAGTCTGCGTCTAGCATTGAGTCGTGCACGGATAGCCAAAGTAGTTAAAGCGACCGCTCGGGTAAAGCACGAAATCCGGGTACGAGCCGTAGCCCGACACAAAATTTTCAATGTCTTTATTACCATATACAGCTGATGGTTGTTTGCATTTGCAAGTGCAAATATATTTCTTCTACAACTTCCTACGGCTAGCAAAACGCCCTCTGGAAAGTCGTTGGCAACAGTAGCCGCAAAGCAGATCAGTATTTTGCATCGACAATGCATTCACGTAACTTGGAGAGTTCCTAATGAAACTAGAGACCTTTCCAAGTATCCAACATCTATGATATAATATACAGACTGAAGCGACAAATTTTTACCAAGACTGGGATTCGGATTTGGGTCTCTTGCTGACTAGGCAGATGCGCTAGCCACTAAGCCACCCTGGCACAGTGCCCTTACACAACTCCACATTCTACACTATCGTGACTCCCTCCTCAATCCAAATTTCCATTCATTCCTCAGCCCACTTGGTATTCCCCCTACACTCGGACATCATTGCAGTGGCTTTCCAACTCCAGTGGAATAACACCTCATCATCGAATGAAATGGGAAATCCTGCCTTAAAGCAAGGCATAGAACTACGTGGCCAATGGCCTTGCTGCAGGGGTAACACCGGTTCCCGTCAGATCACCGAAGTTAAGCGCTGTCAGGCTGGGCTTCACTTGGATGGGTGACCATCTGGTCTGCCGAGCGCTGTTGGCTGCACTCAGCCCTTATGAGGCAAACTGAGGAGCTACTTGATTGAAAAATAGCGGCTCCGGTCTCGGAAACTGACATACGGCTGCGAGAGCGGTGTGCTGAACACGTGCCCCTCCATATCCGCATCCCGTGACGCCTGTGGGCTGAGGATGACACGGCGGCTGGTCGGTACCGTTGGGCCTTCATGGCCTGTTCGGGAGGAGAGTTTTTTTTATAGAACTTCGTAGTTCCAAATACCTTTTCAAATCTCAAAGATCTATGATGTACATCTGCCACCTGAACAGACGAATGAATGTTTTTACAAAGGCTGAGGTTCAAATCTAGGTATTCTACTCACTAGGCAGATGCACTAACCATCCCAGCACCCTGCACGAACTGCCCAAGCATGCTTCCTTACACAGTCCAAATTGCCATTCACACGTCACCCCACTTGGTATTCGTTCGATGCTGAGCTGCTATTCCAATACAGTTGGAGAGCCTCTGCAATGTTGTTAGAGTGTAGGGGGAATACCCAGTGGGCTGAGATGTGAATGGGAATTTTGATTAAGGAGGAAAGCATACTAGGGCAGTCCGTATAGGTGTGCACAACCACTGTGCCACGGATATGTTCGCATTCGGGAGGACGACGGTTCAATCCCACGTCCGGCCATCCTGATTTAGGTTTTCCGTGATTTCGCTAAATCACTCCAGTATGGTTCCTCTGAAAGGGCACGGCCGACTTCCTTCCCCATCCTTCCCTAATTCGATGAGACCGATGACCACACTGTCTGGTCTCCTTCCCCAAAAACAACCAACCAACCAGGGAGATGTAGTGGTTAGCGCGTCTGGCTAGCGAGCAAGAGACCCATTCCGAATCCCAGGCTTGGTACAAATTTACATTTGTCGCTTCAGTCTGCATACATACATCGCTGAAGAATTTCATTGACAACTTTGTATGGTGTCTGCGATTAACTGAAAGTAGCTTTTGTAGAGGTAAACATTAAAGTTACTCTAGAAATTTCCCTGATTAAAGGTGTCTCTCCATTATTCTCCCGATCTTGGCTGTTGGCATAAACGTCACGCGTTTGGCTTCTTCTTCTTCTTTATCTGGTTTGTCATCCCTACCGTTACCCGCCTTTATATGTGTGTCTCATTCTAAGCATTTTTACGGGCCATATCCTACGGATGCTGCAACACACTTGCTAATCTCATCCTGTCGCGTAGCAGATGGACCTGACTCTATGTACTAAGGTTGTTAGTACCGAGTTCCCTTGCGCTGGATAGTGGCAACTACGAGGAACGAGGATTAAGGTAAAATATCTTCTGCCTATAGACCGAGTGTACTAACATGCCGTCTGGACTTCTCTTACGTCGTCTCGAATTCTCTTGATCAAAATGTCCAAGAAGGATAGGCTTCCGTCTCCATGCTGAACTTGCGCTGTCATGTATGCCACTGAGATGATGTAGGAACTCCTGCAAGATATAAATATCAAACTGTGACTCGAGCTATAAATTTGTATCACTTGTGTTGTGAACTGGTAATGTAAAGTTATCACAAAACATTATCAGGATGACAGAGTAACCACTGCTCTGAAGTTCTAGGGGCAAACTTATCTTTTGTGATCTGAAAATAATTTGCCAAAGGAACAGAAAACCTTGTTGTGTCACAAGGCAGGAGAAATGGTTATCATCTAACTAATGAATGAGCGGAACACATAAAATGTATCTTTTGATACAACTGATAGCCTCATGGTTACTCAGTAGTATCATCTCTAAAAGTTATCGTTTATTTAAATAAGCTGGTGAAATGAACGAAATGTAAATAAAGATAGGAGATTCTGTTTAACCTTTAATTATATTAGGTAACAAGAAAACAAATGCTTTACATAGAACAATAATATTAATGTTACATGTTACCCTGGACCCAGTACTACAAAGGACTTCTGCATACACTAGATATGGAAAAAAGATCAAACCCTTTTCAGTGAATGAAGTATTAACTCGTTAAACACATTCAAGGGTCGAGTACAGTACATAAACAGAACGTTATCTGCCTCACATTATCATAATCGCAAACACCACTCCGCTGTTCTTTTGACCCAAGTGTCAAAGAAATCTCAGTTCCAACAAGGCTCGTTAAGTACATTGTTGTAGAAAAATATTACCTCGTCTCCAGAGTAGACGCATCGAAAGAGCTGTATCTAATTCTGCTTATGATGTCATCAATACAAACCATTGCCTCTTTTGTACATAGTTCTTTCTCTTTGTCAGGAAAATACAACGAGTACACGTTCACTGGCACACCATACCACACACAGTAAGAGCACTTCACTCAAATGCAGTCTCGAACAGAGCAGAACTCAAGAACAGCACTTTCTTTAAAACTCACAAGCGATGTGGTGCATTTCAACGTCCTCACTTCTCATTGGTCGAGGTTGCACTCGCCTCAAAGAACTTAGGCAGAGAAACTAGTGTAGCAAACGCCAAAGTGAACACACAGAAGTCGATCAGTGGGAGCCGATACGACATTAAAGACTGACTGCGTGAAAGTTGACAATGTAACATCATGACAACTTTCAGCTTAATGCACTGCATTGAAACTGACTGTCATAATACTTAATAGTTGCTTTGAAGATAAGGTGTTGTTGGAAGTTGTTTATGTCAATAACAAATCAAATATTTATATTCGATTATTAGTACCCCAGAATATGGACTTAGCTTTTAGAAGCGATATAACAGAATTGAATTAAGACAACTACTACAGACACATTCATCGTTTCACCCACCATTTCAATCTTTTCGCGGATGTACAGGAAGAGGACATTTACAGAAGGTCGGAAGCTAAGGTAAACATCCCGCTAAAACTGTTGTCATTAGACGCTGCATTGTGGAAAGACATTAATTACACGTCCAGAGCATTAGCTATTGCACGGTCGATGTTCTTGTTACACTATCGCAAAGCCTTATTACATTTGTCACTCCCCATCCATTGCCTTTTTTTCTATACGAATTACGCAGATGAACAGCTGGACACTCACTTTTTTTTCTTTTCACTAGCTGCTTATATTTTATGACCCATGGGTTGTATGTTGCCACTTGGCCGCTGTGACTGGGTCTGGGGTCCGGAGTGACTGAAAGTAACACCACACCACACCACACCACAGCTGGACAAAGAAATCATTCACTGATACAAACAGGGGCTCACGCCCTGCAATTATATCGCAGGTGAAACAGTTTTTGTGGACTTATACTGTGAGCTGAAGTACGATTCTGTGTCTGACGTTCGTTGAGCTTAGTGTAATGCCCAGTAAGGCCGTTTACCCAGTCCTTCTTAAGCACTGTGCCTACAGCAGGCTTAGTTTGAGGTCGATGCCCTGCGTCTTGCAGACATCCTCGCTGGCTATTTATACTCCTGGAGTGGGGAATGAAGAGCTGCCAGTTTCACGCCCGCCTCGGAGCTGAGAAGAACGTCTTCAAACTTGCTGTTTCCAGCACAGAAGTTCACGCAGATTGGTTCTGCAGTGCGCTGCAAAATGGAGCAGGCAGCGATGCGAAAGAAAATCTATTGAGCGTTTAACTATGATTTTCTGTAATAATATCGAGTACAATAAAATAAAATGGAGAAGTACGATAAAACACGACATTCGCATTTGAACGTTAGACACTGGTATGTACAAGCAAAACTCTTCTTCTCATTCTCTGATACGGTGATTCTGGCTCTGAAAGTAAAATATTTATTGTTCGTAATCGAAACTTCCGCTGTAGTTGCACATTTTTTTTTTTTTTACTGTAGTCCTACAGAACCAGGTTTTGCGATCTCGACCTCATCTTCAGGTGGAACAAATCAGTACAAAGTGTACATGTCGAAGTTACGCTAAAGGCAGCACATTTGCCGTGCATGGCTCGTCAGAGGGAGGATGGGAAAGTGACCGCCCGTTCACAATTGTGTAAGGCTAGCTTGAAGCTGAGCACAATTGACGTTTATCGGTTCTATCGAAGAACGAAATAATGAACTAAGTGAAACAAAATTTCAGAACAGGAAATAAAGACCAAGGTATACATGGCCAACGGAACAGAATGCCCACCTAGGCATCGCATTCCTCGATGGTCAGTTGAAAGATTTTGAAAACATGTCACAGAGAAAGTGGTCCTAGACTTTCTTTCATTTACCTGAGAGTTTCCACAAATATCATCGATAGTCTACTTCTTGTAATCCTTCCGTAATATGTATGTATTAAGTTTGGAGACGTTCATTCGAGTACGAAAAATGTGAAATGGATATCCCTTGGATCACTGCATCATTGCCAAACTAATGTGAGCAAAGCACGGGATTAATTATTAAATTTTACTTCTATATAAGTGAGACAGGCTTGTAGACTATCCCCGATGTTATTCAATCTGTATATTGAGGGAGTAGTAAAGGAAACAAAAGAAAAATTCGGAGTAGGTGTCGCCGATGACATTGTAATTCTGTCAGAGACAGCAAAGGACTTGGAAGAGCAGCTGAATGGAATGGACAGTGTCTTGAAAGGAGGATATAAGATGAATATCAACAAAAGCAAAACGAGGATAATGGAATGTAGTCGAATTAAGTCGGGTGATGCTGAGGGAATTAGATTAGGAAATGAGACACTTAAAGTAGTAAATGAGTTTTGCTATTTGGGAAGCAAAATAAATGATCATGGTCGAAGTAGAGAGGATATAAAATGTAGACTGGCAGTGGCAAGGAAAGCGTTTCTGAAGAAGAGAAATTTGTTAACATCGAGTATAGATTTAAGTGTCAGGGAGTCTTTTCTGGAAGTATTTGTATGCAATGTAGCCATGTATGGAAGTGAAACATGGACGATAAGTAGTCTGGACAAGAAGAGAATAGAAGCATTCGAAATGTGGTGCTACAGAAGAATGCTGAAGATTAAATGGGTATATCACATAACTAATGAGGAGGTATTGAACAGAATTGGGGAGAAGAGGAGTTTGCGGCACAACTTGACTAGAAGAAGGGATAGGTTGGTAGGACATGTTCTGAGGCATCAAGGGATCACCAATTTAGTATTGGAGGGCAGCGTGGAGGGTAAAAATCGTAGGGGGAGACCAAGAGATGAATACAATAAGCAGATTCAAGAGGATGCAGGTTGCAGTAGGTACTGGGCGATCAAGAAGCTCGTACAGGATAGAGGAGCATAGAGAGCTGCATGAAACCAGTCTCTGGACTGAAGACCACAACAACAACATCAAGCACCAAAGGCAATACAGAAGTTGAAGCATAGTTGATCTTCCAGTTGCGTGGGATTGTACAAAGGCCGCAAATTAATGTAATATCGTTTAAAGTAACCCACATAAGCATCTGTATTATAGAAAAAAAACGGTATATTAATATTTCTACCCTTATTACAATAACGCATATTAGTCTAAGATCAAGGATGAACTAGCTTCTTGGCATTCACCGAACAATACTGATGTAGTGTGTCATTACCACCGCCCCTTGAGCTCATACTTTTGATATTAAGGACGCCAGGGCCAGTTTCCTGTAGAAAAAAATGGTCATGGGGGGGGGGGGGGCTTGACCCGTGCATTCTGGAGGTGATGCGTCGGGCTTACTGCGGTTCTTTTCAATGAGTTGTGGTTGAGGCGTTCTCGGCTGTGTCAAGGGCTTGTGACTTTCTGTAACGGGGCTTGATGTTTCCCAGAACCTCTGGAAAAGTCATGGCGGGGAGGTGAAACTACCAGAGAAGTACGAGTGCCAGCATCGGCAACAGCCAAATGAAAGCTCCTACTTTCTGCTCCAGCCTGATTGAGACAAAGGCTAGGATGTTTAAGTAATTTCTGGTAGTAGTTTTGGCGTAGTGAAATAGAGATGTGGATGGGCAGACCTTTGAGTGTGGGAACGGAGTCTTGGCCCCTGAAGGACAATATTGCGATACTGATCAGTGTATAAAGTGGCGAGTGGTGACTCTCATTGTTCAGCAGGGTTGTTCTACCTTGGGAAAACTCTGAAATAAACCTATTAGTGTACCTTAATAGGGGACGGATCCACCCTTCGCCTTTATGACGGCTTGAACTCTGCTAGAAACACATTCAGTGATGTGAACGTCTGTGAAGGAATGGGAGCATATTCTTCCTCAAGAGTCGAAACCAGAGAAAGTAGTGATGTCTGAGAGAATTCCCAGAAATCTAGCATTGTGTTTAGGCTGGGTCTGTACGCAGGCTAGCCCGTTTGAGGAATGTCACTGTCCACAAACCATTGCGTTATAGATGCTCTTTTATGGCAGGATGAATTGTCATGCTGATACATTCATAGTTTCTGTACCATTTCTCTATTGTACGCTGTACATAACGATTTAAAACCTATTCATGCTGTAACCAGATATCCTCCTCTAGCATTACTTTTCCTCAACAGTAGTTGTGGATACCAGTTTATTTTTCGATTTTGGACAGGTCAGTATTATCTCGGCAACGGCCTTGCCGCAGTGGATACACCGGTTCCCGTGAGATCACCGAAGTTAAGCGCCGTCGGGCGTGGTCGGCACTTGGCTGGGTGACCATCCAGGCCGCCATGCGCTGTTGCCATTTTTCGGGGTGCACTCAGCCTCGTGATGTCAATTGAGGAGCTACTCGACCGAATTGTATCGGCTTCGGTCAAGAATGCCATCATAACGATCGGGAGAGTGGTGTGCTGACCCCATGCCCCTCCTATCCGCATCCTCCACTGAGGATGTCACGGCGGTCGAACGGTCCCGGTAGGCCACTCGTGGCCTGACGTCGGAGTGCAGTATTATCTCAGTTGCTTTTTTGAAAACTTGTATATAATTTTATGCACAGTATGTTATATTTCGAGGTAAAATTTATACTATATAAAATGTTTTAGTCTCGATGTTATAATCGATAAGTACTAGTTCTGAACGTACGATTGAAATTGTTTTTCTTAGTAACATTTGAAATAAGGAATTACTGTCACACTTATAATAATTTATATTATTAGTTACCCAATCTAATACTGTTTACTATATTTATTTCTGGACTTATTTATGAAATAATAATACATATTAATGATGTATCAAAAGCTACTATGAATTCATTTGTTAAGGAAAATTGTAAACCCTTTGGTATATTGTTATTTCCGCAGAGTGTGAGAGTCGTAAACGTGCCGCTGATGTGATCGGGTGTATTTTTGTATTTTGTGCTAACAATGTAATTTCGGCTTTGTTAATGTGAAAATCAAAAGACTGTACGATATACTACAATGTGAGAAAACAGATTTACGTAAAAACAAAAACTATGCAACAACAATCTTCAAATTTGTTTAGATAAATCCATCCGTGGGTACCTAAAATATGATATTTTGAGCTTCAAGAATCAGACCCCCAGACAAGAAGTAATGGAGCCAACTCTTAATTACGAGCTATGTAAACCAGAAAGTCTATTGTAGTTTCCACTCCTTTCAAATTTTCATAAAAGACTAATGTGGACAATAGATGGAATTAAGAAGGAGCGCTGATTTAAGATCAGTAAGGAGACTACACCCTAATCACGAAAAACAACTTCATACCGTAACATCACTTCCTCCGAACCACTATAGGAACTACACCTGTTGGCAGGTAATGCTTTCCATGCATTCCCAAACCCAAACTCCTTACACCCAGGTAAATTCATCTTCCAGCCGTCCACTGTCATCGCTTCTTACACAGCCTCCAGAGTCGCTTAATATTGCCTGCAGAAATGTGTGGCTTAGGAGGAGCTGCTCCTTGTGACGCGTTCTTCTTAACTCCCTGTGCACAGCCGTTGTGCTACCAGGGCTGCTGGTAGCGTTTTGAATCACACGGGTGACTTATTGCACTGATTTCACGCGATTTTTTACAACACTCCACAATGCTCGATGCTTCCCTTCTGTTAATACATGAGGTCCACCTGCACTTGATTTTGCTGTGGCTGTTCCTTCGCGCCGGCCAGTGTGGCCGAGCGGTTGTAGGCGCTTCAGTCTGGGACCGCGTGACCGCAAAGGTCGCAGGTTCGAATCCTGCCTCGGGCATGGATGTGTGTGATGTCCTTAGGTTAGTTAGGTTTAAGTAGTTCTAAGTTCTAGGGGACTGATGACGTTAGAAGTTAAGTCCCATTGTGCTCAGAGCCATTTGAACCATTTTTGTTCCTCCGCGTTTCCACTTCACAATCACTTAACCAACAGTTGACGTGGGCAGGTTTTGAAGAGCTGAAACGTCCCTGATGGGTTTGTTTCTCAGGTGACACCCAATGACTAGACCACTTCTTAAGTCACTGACCGACCCATTCCGTCGTTATTACACTGGACTCACATTCGGGAGGACGACGGTTCAATCCCGTCTCCGGCCATCCAGATTTAGGTTTTCCGTGATTTCCCTATATCGCTTCAGGCAAATGCCAGGATGGTTCCTTTGAAAAGGCACAGCCGATTTCCTTCCCCATCCTTCCCTCACCCGCTTGCGCTCCGTCTCTAATGACCTCGTTGTCGACGGGACGTTGAACATTGATCTCCTCCTCCTCCGTCGTTATTACTTCTCTGCTGGCAAAACAGTACTCCCCGCCTCCTTTTAGACTGGCGACCGCATCTCTTGACATCTAGTGGTCGGTTCCGCATTACGTGTGTAAGTAGCCCGTTTATGTGTCGGTACGTTGGCAGCGCGACAGACTGCATTAATAACTCTGACAGCCCCGTGTGCCAAGAGACTCTGTGGCTGGTCGGGCTCGCAGTTGGAGGTGAACAGCCAGCAGTGATGGAAGTTGGGAGTGAGTAGCTAACTGTGATGGAGGTTAGAGGTATGACGTGCCAGCGCGAGCGTATGATCTGGATGTGTCCTTCATGGAAATGTAATTTGTCGATGATTATATAATTTTTGGAACTGGATATCATGGACGATATATAATTTGTGAACTGGTTGTCACGTTATTAAGTTAAATACATTCTTTGCTGTGCAACAAAATCTTTCCTTTAATACCACTTGCCTATTAGCAGTCAGAGCCTTCAGTAGTTAGAATCTTTTATTTAGCTGGCTGTATTGCAGTAGTTCGTGTAATGAAGATTTTTGCGAGGTAAGTGACTTATGAAATTTATAGGCTATTGTTAGGATTTCTACTAATTCAGGGCCATTCTTTTGTATTAATTATTTGAAGTCAGGTTACATTTTTGAGCAGTCAGATTGCGTTTCGCTAGGATATTGTGGGTCAGTGTTGAGATAATAAAGAATAGCAGAGAGTATCGTCAATTTCACTCAGTAGTATAAGCAGAAAAACTAAATACTGCCGTGCAGCTCGGACCTGGGACCTGGGCTGGATGATGATGTTTGGTTTGTGGGGCGCTTCATTGTGAGATCTTCAGTGCTCGTACAAAGTCCGAGTTTTTACATAGTCTATTCTAGCCACTGTCACGAATGATCATGATGGTGCTTAAAATGATGAGGACAACACAAACACCCAGTTCCCTGGCAGAGAAAATAGCCAACCCGGCCAGGAATCGAACCCGGGACACCGTGATCCAGAGGCAGCAACGCTAACCGCTAGACCACGATCTGTGGACACCCGGGATGGACGGCTGCCGCTCTTGTGGGGTAGTGCTGCATCGCGTCCCTGGCAGGAACAGTCCCTACATCTACATCTACATGATTACTCTGCTATTCACAATAAAGTGTATGGCAGAGGGTTCAATGAACCACCTTCAAGCTGTCTCTCTGCCGTTCCACTCTCGAACGGCACGAGGGAAAAACGAAGGCATAAATTTTCCTGTGCGGGCCCTGATTTCTCTTATTTTATCGTGATGATCATTTCTCCCTATGTAGGTGGGTGCCAACAGAATGTTTTCGCAGTCGGAGGAGAAAACTGGTGATTGAAATTTCATGAGAAGATCCCGTCGCAACGAAAAACGCATTTGTTTTCATGATTGCCACTCCAATTCACGTATCATGTCTGTGGCACTATCTCCCTTATTTCGTGATGATACAAAAATAGCTGCCCTTCTTTGTACTTTTTCGATGTCATCCGTCAGTCCCACCTGATGCGGATCCAACATTGGTTTGCTCTACCCACAATACTATCTATGTGATCGTTCCAATTTAGGTTATTTGTAATTGTAATCCCTAAGTATTCAGTTGAATTTACAGCCTTCAGATTTGTGTGACTTATCGCGTAATCGAAATTTAGTTGATTTCTTTTAGTATTCATGTGAATAACTTCACACTTTTCCGCAGTCAGGGTCAACTGCCACTTTACGCACCTTACAAATATCTTATCTAAATCATTTTGCAGGTAGTTTTGATCGTCTGACTACTTTACACGACGGTTAATGACAGCATCATCTGCAAACAATCTAAGGCGGCTACTCAGATTGTCTCCTATGTCATTAATATAGATCCTATAAGAAGGTGCGCAGTCTTTACTGACTGGATGTTTGTTTGACAAACAAGGACGAGTTGGGGAATTCTAAAATGGCCTGAGCACTATGGACTTAACATCCGTGGTTACCAGTCCCCTAGAACTTAGAACTACTTAAACCTAACTAACCTAAGGACATCACACACATCCATGCCCGAGGCAGGATTCGAACCTGCGACCGTAGCAGTCGCGCGGTTCCGTACTGAGGGCCTAGAACCGCTAGACCACCGCGGCCGGCGGGGAAGTCTAACGGAACACGATAAATTCCGTTTCTTCCCATGTGTAGTTAAAGTGTCGTGTTTTTGCCTGAATTTTTTTGTAATTTTTTGACTTGAAATAGTTTTCCTCTTGTGTTTATGGAGTGGGATTTGACAGAGTTGTTGTGTTTGCGGTGTTCGTTCTCCAGCCTATACATCTGAGAATCCTCTGAGTGTAATTGAATTGCTGCGTGGCATTTACTAACGGTGTAGGAGAAAAACTGTCGGTTTTAGCTCTGTCTCGTGGGTCAAAGCGTGTCTGGCGACCTTTATTTAATAGTGCAGTGGTGCTAAGGATTAATCTGACTGCGGCAGTGGACGTTTCCGAGTAAACACGCGGTGTAAATACGTCCTGTAATTAGTCTCGCACGCAGCATAGCGCTAAATAAGAGTGTGTGGATTCTGACGGGAGCCAATGCTAGTACTGCACTCTGAGGCAGAAGTGGAGAGGACGTTTCAGTGACTGCGAATCTTCCGTTTGTTCCGTGCAAAGATTACACAGTAAAACTGATTAGGAGATAGCAGAAACATGAAGTAAAATTTGCGGTGAGTGTCAAGAAACGATACTCAGTACAACAGAAAAATAGTAGTTCCAGATAATACTCTGAAAAATTGAGGCTAACGTATCTTTCTTTTTTATTACAATTTCTTAAAAATCTACAAATTTTGTGTCTTTTGAGAACATATTCCTACGATTTTATCGTAATTGCTTGTAATGTCGTTTCTAGCGTTCAGTGTCCGTTATACGCTCACTCACTCTCTTAGAAAAATGACTTGGTATTCCTGTAGCAATCCTATTGAAAGTTGGACGTCTATGATTCTGCTGTGTGCATACAGAAAATCTTGAGTGTGAGACATTATTATCGCGAGTAGTAGTGAGCGAGCAGTTGTCGAGAGGAGTCGGAAGTAGTCGAACGCAGGCCAGACGTGATCGTGATAGAAGCGCCGGATGAGGCTTTTGTATTAACTGAGGATTTTTTGGTAATTTGTCTTTTTGCTGCACACAGTTGTCGTGGGAGTGTAGGGCAGCAGCCTACTCACGCCTTATAAAATTCACATCAGTCTTTCCATTGTGTGCCAGCCATTCCGCTGTAACTAGCTCTGACGTCATAAATGTTGCGCAATACTTTAAAATGAAGTAAATAACCTGTAACGTTTCTAGCATGTCAGGAGTAATACAAAATTCAATAACTTTAACCATTTTCGAAATTTGGATGTTTTTCTGTAAAAATCATTGGCGCAACAGAAAAGAGCTAGAAACTTAAAAATTTATATTTAGATTCCTTTTGCATAATAATTTAGTAGAAACAGTATTCTGGATCTCACAAATTAAAATTTTAGTTGAAATTCATGATTTTTTGGTTTTTGTCTTAGAAATTAAGGAAGCAAGATAGATTAAGTAGGCGAATAAATAAAGCTGGGATGTTTAAATTTAAGTAGAAGGGACATCCGCTATAATCATAAAAATGTGAGAAGTTTCAACAGAATAACTATAAAACTATAGCTATAGTGTACCTCCAAAGAGCAAGTTCAGAGCTCGTCTACTGCGTGTAGTGTAATTAAATTAATTGTCTCGCCCAAAATATTTGACTTAGCCACGTCAGACTTTTAATATGATTACTTACCTGTGTGCTGATTGCACAATTAAATTGAAAGCTTCATCGGCCATCAGCAAAGGAAGCAATGATTTATTCGACAACTTAAAGTGGTGCATTACTAGCCCAGCGGCTAGTCGGGAGAGCAGATTTGATCAGGCGTTCCCTTAGTCGTCCGCACCGCGGCTTTATACGTAAGAACGCTGCGCGAGAAGGAAGAAGGAACGTGCTGGCCGGTCGCACAACGCCCAAATCCGGACGCTGGGCCGCAAACTGCCGCGCAGCGTCGCCACCCGCTGGCCACACCTGCTCGCTGCATAGCTAGCTCTGCAGAACTGTGCTGAGGAGACACCCAAGAAGACAATCCACATATGAAGACGCAACATCAGCATGCATGGGAGGCAAAGCAATAACTGCTGCGAACTCCATCACACATCGGAGGAAAAGTTATCTCCGTGCAGATCCACGCGAGAAGGAAGAAGGCCCCAGTTCTCTCCAGACGCTGATTAGCGCATCACCTGTGCCGGGAGTCGCGTCGCGTCGGTATCGTTGATATAAACAGCCTCGGATGCAGTAATAAGTTACTCGGGGTACACGTAACCATGAAATCGTTTTCGAGTGAAGTGTTAATTTTGGGATGACGTTAATGATCTATCTTTAGTTTGCATATGTCGTATTTTCACGTGCCGCCGCAGGACAGACATTCTACCATTATTAGCGTGGCGTTTGATGAACATTATAATCAAATTATGGCGAGCATTCACTTAAACATTTAATTTGAACAGTTATTGTTGCATCAGCGCATTAGACTCTGAACTGCTCTGGTAGTTGGATTGTGTGGATTCTTTTTGGTCTGTGACTTTCAGAATATAGTGAACATTTTAGAGAGAATGGTTTTTGATTATGAATCCCAGACAATCTCCTAATTCCTCAGAGGTATAAGCTGTAGCTATAAATGTATTTCTCAGATGAAGTGGGCACTAGGAATTCTAATTACAGGCTTCAGGTTTGGTAATCATTTTCTGGTTGCCAATATTGTAGTTAGAGAGCCTGTGTTGAGAATGGCAAACAACGGCATTAAATAAATAATAGGAACATTAACAATTATTCCGCCCGCCGCCCCACAGGAGGATTTTGTCAGATTTGTGTATGGATATACTCAGACCAACATTTGTATCTTTGTTGTGGCCGGAAACATGTACTGAATATAGACATCGTGGAATAATTAAAAATCTGTGTAAAGTCTGTCAGCATTTAAATCATCAATTTTCTGAATATAGTAATATTTTTCCAAAGAAAAACCGTGAAGGAAAGCAAAATACGATCTATGTCGACAATCATATTCAGGAACAGAAGAATCCACAGCAAATTTCGAAGGATATTTATACGTAATGGTATTCAGTGACGAGTAACGAACAGGGGAGAGTGTGGTGCCTACAAGATAGTGTACCTAGGAACACGCGATCTTTTCTGGTCTGTGCTACTCTCTAGTGACTGATTTTGGAATCACATGAAGAAATGCTTAATAGAGAGCGCCACAGGCAGTTTCCGCCATTTCTTTCAGTTTTTGTTGTTGTTAGGATGAGGTTGTGTTTTGTGCAGCGTTTGTAAATATTTGCAGCTCTACATATTTAAGTGCTGTATTATATAAAAAAGCCATTTGGAATCATATTATTAATTCTTTCGTTACAGAATTTAAGGGCTAGTAAAATTATATATATTTATAAAACTAGTTCTTTAACATGTGGATGGTTTAACTACATTTCGTCGGTCGTACGCCATCTTGTACTTAAGAAATAAGAACCTCTTTCACCATGTAAAATGTGATATTTGTAAATTAACTGAGTTTCGTTAATGTGCTGACAATTTTTCCTTTCTTGAAAATGAAAATTTGTATTAGTCTCCAGTAGCGTCAATTTCGAAATGTGTTTGACTTGCAACTAGTTTTTGATAACAGCCCTACTTCTGCTTAATTTTATTTTATTTATTGATTTTAGCTAGGCAGGGGAGTAATAATGCAACACACAGACTATCAAATACAATACTGAGAAGGTTTTTTTTAATTGCAACCCTTTCAAATTTCAATGGAATATTTTTGCTAGCTACATGGTCATGTTGTACCTCGGAACATGTTTTCAGATTTGGAAAAATATTATTTTTTGTGGTAATTTTTGTAGTTTCAGAAAATGACTGCGGCACGTAGGATGAATGCCTTTGTTCAAAAATCGAATAAGAAAATACATTAAACCTGTATTATAGGACTGGATACACGAGTTTTGTAACGGGTGTGTCTCTCCAGAATACCGACTACATATGCTACAAAATTTACTCTTTATTTTTACAGTCCTACTTCACAACATTAACTTCTGTTTTTTATAAATACATTTACAGCCATGCAGATATTCATCCCTTTCGTTACAATGATTCATCAGGTACAACGTCCCATTCCCTTCGTCAATGTTCACAGCCTTAGCTATCGTTCCGTCACTCCATGACTCTTGAGAGTTCCATTTTATCAGATTATTGGGTGTGGTGGTAATGAAAAAATAATTGAAAAAGCTTTCATCTCCACTCGGCAATAAGAACACTTTTGGTATTGAAACACAGACCAGAAACTACATGGGTTTATTCCCCCTAGACGACACTACAGCTACATCTACACGGATACTCTGCAAATCACATTTAAGTGCTCGACGGGAGAGTTCATCGGACCACGTTCATAATAATTATCTACTATTCCAATCTCGAAGAGCGCGCGGAAAAAACGAACACCTGTATCTTTCCGTCCGAGCTCTTATTTCCCTTATTTTATTATGATGATCTTTTCTCCCTATGTATGTCGGCATCAACAGTATATTTTCGAGTTCAGAGGATAAAGTTGGTGATTGAAATTTCGTGAGAAGATTCCGCCGCAACGAAAAACGCCTTTGTTTTAATGGCGTCCACCCTAAATGTGTGTCCGTGACACTCCCTCCCCTATTTTGGGATAATACAGAAGGTGCTGCTCTTTTTTGAACTTTCTCGATGTACTCCGTTAATCCTATCTGGTAAGGATCACATGCGGCAGTACTCCAAAAGAGACGGACAAGCTTGGTGTAGGCAGTCTCTTTAGTAGAGCTGCTCTGTCGATAAAACGCAGTCTGTGGTTTGCCTTCCCCACAACATTTTCTGTGTTTGCTTTCCAATTTAAATTGTTCGCAACTGTAATTTCTAGGTATTACTACCTTTAGATTTGACTGATTTATCGTGTAACAGAAGTTTAACGGATTTCCCTTAGCAGTTATATGGATGAACAGTTTTCATTATTTACAGTCAATTGCCAATTTACGCATCGTTCAAATATCTTTTCTAAATCGTTTTCCAACTTGTTTTGATCTTCTGATGAATTTACTAGACAGTAAACGACAGCATCATCTGCAAACAACGTAATACGGCTGCTCAGATTCTCACCTAAATCGTTTATGTAGGTAAGGAACAGCAGAGGGCATACAACACAACTTAGGGAACGCCACAAATTAATTCTGTTTTACGCGATGACTTTCCGTCAGTTACTACGAACAGTGACCAGGAGACCAAAAGGGTTGAAAAATAATCTAGATGGATGGAGAACATGGCTTTGTTGAAATGATTTCATCGAAACAAAGGTATTTATTTGCAGAGCTAGTATTGGAATATGGCACGTCACCCAAATTTGTTACTCTTCATTTTATTCTCCCAGGCGTAAAGAAAAATGACGACTCACTTTCCTGTAAATAAAATGAAATAGAAAAATGAAGAACGCCGAAGTTACAGGTGGCACACATTTTGCAGAAATGGCATTAATGACGAAATGTGCTGCTGTGTTCTGAAATGGCAGTGATGGAAATGTTTACTGGTCGCTTGTGCCTTCGAGAAATTTCCAGTTTCCATCAGAGTGGCTGTGAAACTAATATTACTGAAGTGGCATAATCTCAGCGTTGTTTCTCCACCAAGACGTTAATCTGCCATTGACGTCACTGCAACCTCCGAGGTCGCTGTGCTGAATCACACGCGTGGGGGCATAAACTTAGTTCGCGGGCGTCTCTGATGACGAGCATTGTCTGCCATAAACGCAATTACGGGGAGTTCTCGCAGCATTCACGTCTTATTAACCGGAACATTAAGTCCCTACTGCTGTAGCGTCGACGAGCAGCCGCTCCGGAAACTAATACCAAGCATCCAAACTCTGAGAGCTGGAGAAAAGCATTTCTGCGTAAATGAGTCGAAATATTCGCGTCGTTTCCGAGACTGTTATAGTTCTAGCAGGGCGACGTCTAGATAAAGTTCTCAGACGCCGTACTGCAAGTAATTTCTTCTCTCATTCTTAAAGCTATTTCCTCTTTAAAATACGCGACTTAGTTCATTATCTTCTTTCTTCCCCCTCTCTGCTTTACTATTCCATAATTTCGATGTTATGGGAAACTTCATTTGTCATAAATATTAATTTTCTCATGCACCATTCAATTGAAAAATAGCTCTTTACGGACGCGCTTGGATGATTTAAGCTTACTCATAATATTTCATAATACAAGGTCCTTCCGTAAGAGCGTGCAGAAATTCAATAAGACACAGAGGATGCTCCACTGAACAATTTCAGGTAGGGAACCTGCAGTCGGAGGAGCCAGCTTGAGGAGATAATAGGAATAAAATCAAATTACTCTGTACTTTTTTAAATTACATTAGTTACAGTTGACAGCAAATACCATCACTGACACAATGAAAGTACCAGTTGTACTGTGTCTTACAAAATATGCTGAAACTGACTGCCATCAAGCTTCTGACGCACTCTGACAAATATTCCTGGTGTGTTCCGAATCACATAATGGACAGTTACAATACTGACAACTAATTTAAAAAAAAATGTTCAAATGTGTGTGAAATCTTATGGGACTTAACTGCTAAGGTCATCAGTCCCTAAGCATACATACTACTTAACCTAAATTATCCAAAGGACGAACACACACACCCCTGCCCGAGGGAGGACTCGAACCTTCACCGGAACCAGCCGCACAGTCCATGACTGCAGCACCTCAGACCGCTCGACTAATCCCGCGCGGCCAACTAATTCCATCTCCGTATCAACTGGGGTCTCATACACAAGTGACTTTGGATATCTCCATAGGAAATAATCAAGGGGATTCAGGTCAGGTGGCCTCGCAGGCCATGAAATAGGACTTCCCCTTCAATCCAGCGACCAGGAAATACAGCACTGAAAATGGTTCAAATGGCTCTGAGTACTATGGCACTTAATATCTTAGATCATCAGTCCCCTAGAACTAAGAACTACGTAAACCTAACTAACCTAAGGACATGACACACATCCATGCCCGAGGCAGGATTCGAACCTGCGATCGTAGCGGTCGCGCGGTTCCAAACTGAAGCGCCTAGAACCGCTCGCCCACGCCGGTCGGCTTACAGCATTGAGATGGTTGTGGACGTCCACACTGAAGTGAGACGGTGCACCGTCATGTTGTATAACATCCTCTCACTGACAGCCAAGGGTACGTTATCCAACAACTCAGGTAGAACTCTTTGCACGAACCTCAAATACAGGTGGCCATTCAGACTGCTAGCTAGTAGACATGGCCCAACGAGATTGTCGCCTACAATGCCAGTCCAGATATTCACAGCAAAACGTACTTGATTCTGTGACTCTACTACAGCGTGAGGGTTTTCCTCATCCCACACATGGTTATTCCTGCTGTTCGATGCAACAGCACGATTAAATGAGTCCTCGTCAGTAAACAGCACGATGTGGAGGAAAACTGGTCGATCAATCCATTGTAGGAGCAACCCCTGACACAAATCGACCCTCGGTGCAAAGTCACTCAAGCGGCATTGCATGGACTCGTTGTGGGTGATATGGGTGTAATTGTTGTTCGTGGAGTACTCGCCACACGCTAGTATGTGCAGCGCCCATTTCACGTGGAATACTACGAGGACGTGTAGTGGGGTCCGCTGCAACACGTTTCAGCCCCTCGTCTTCAAAATTGGGTGTGCGAGTGGTCCTCGTGTTGTCAGGTCCCTCGTTTCTTCTTCGCAATGAACCAATCTCCCGCATTCGTGTATCGAGAGAAATAAACACTCGGCGTGACGTATGATGCCTTTGAGGAAATCGTTCCCTGTACAGCTTTCCAGCAGCAACGTACTTCCCCTTGCACAAGGTGCACGTCAGTGAGTTCTGCGAAACTGTACCGATACTGCTCCATCGTATTGTACTGTACGTCTCTGAACAGCACTGAGTAATGAATGAATGGGTCTGTCGATGATTCATAGAACGTTGTGGCATGAGATATTGTAAATACGATACAACAGAGCCACCTTATGAACAAGTCAAGTAAACAAAACTGGCATCACGTCTTCCTGATAATCGAGCTCGTCCTCCTTGTTTCCTTGCGGGAAGTAAAGAATGTACATGTATACATATGAAGGTAGTATCTGTTCCCGAGAGAACAGTTATCGTTGATGACCGTGCAGCTTTCGTTAGAATGAAACGATAATTAAATGGACACCCTCGCTGCAAACAGGCGTTGATATACTTCATTGGGGACGTGTTGAAAATGTGTGGCCCGACCGGGACTCGAAGCCGGGATCTCCTACTTACATGGCAGACGCTCTAACCATCTGAGCCACCGAGGGCACAACATGTCCCCAATGAGGTATACCAACGCCTGTTAAAAGCAGGGATGTCCATTCAATTATCATTTCATTCTAACGAAAGCTGCACGGTCATCAACGGTAACTGTTCTCTCGGGAGCAGATACTACCTTCATATATAGTTAAAATATGGCTTCCTGACCATTGACCCTCTTGTGCGAACGCACTCTTACGGGACTTGGTAGATTAATCTGCCACGAGTAATGAGTATGATGGGCAAACATCTATTAGGCGCACTACGAATGCAGTGGTGTGGACATGTTGGGAATGTGGATCTCACGGGGAACGTGCAGGGGATAAGTCCCTGCAGGCACACTATGCCCTGTGCCCTCGCTGGCTCAGATGGATAGAGCATCTGCAATGTAAGCAGGAGACCCCGGGTTCGAGTCCCGGTCGGAGCACACATTTTCAACATGTCCCCAATGAAGGATATCAACGCCCGTTTGCGGCGAGGGAAAGAAAGCGAAGAAGAAGAAGGTGGCTGGGGTGGTAACTGTGCTGATTATCCATCGAGTATGGAGGCCAACGACCGCAAACTGGAAATGTTGTCGAAAAATACAAACCCACCATCATCAAAGGAAAATGTAGCATAGAGAAGAACCGATACGAAAATCATGAGAGGTTATTTCTGGGACACACATACTTCCAGACTCTTACACCTGTCCCTTTGTCACTGGGTAGCAACCGCAACGTACATTCACTTGAACCTACTTGCTATAATCAAGCCTTACTCTCCCAAAATTTTCAGCCCCACATTTGCCTCTGATACCAAAGCAGTTATACGTCAAAACAATAGCTTGCGTTCTATGAAATAACCCTGCTTATCTTCTGGATTCGATTCAGTAAATCTTCATTATTTATTCAATCTGAAGCAAAGCAAGCGCCGTATCGTGTGTGAGATACAGAGGCGATTGAGTCTGCCTGGACTTACCCCAGTTAACTGCTAGTAGCGCCACGTCACGTTAACGCGTCTGCGCATAGCGCACAAGTATTGCACCACAATTAAGTACAAAATTAAAAATCAAAATTTACTTTTAAAACTTTGTTAAAATTTGTTAGTATAATAACGTTTCAAATATCAAGTCTTTATGTACCTAGTCTTGATAGTTTCCGTAAAAGAATGCCGTTTTAAGAGAAAATTAAGTGGCGCTAAATAATATACCTAGAAGGGCAAAATTTGGTCAGAATGTGCCTATAGAGCTCGTAAATAAGTGGTGCAGGTTTCAAAGCTAAAGAGCAATAATTACGACCGGAATCCACGTTTTCAGGTAAATGGAAGGCGCTAAATATTGGACTTCTAAACGTAAAAATGTGTTTTATGCTTTAGTTCACCCTACAAATCATAACTGAGGGAGCACGTTAAGCTACCTCTTATAGTTTTTGAGTAATTAAGCAAAAACCAATTTTATAGCTAAAGTATACCCAGTTGTAGTAAATTAAGCACTTGTAATTTTAAGAATAGAGAATTTTGGTTAAAGCAGATGCTAAAACCTACCAAATAACAGAGCTATACCAAATTTTAGAGGTGTAGTATTAATGCAAGTACTAGTAAAGCTATGGTTCAGAGGTAACGATCTACCGTTAGTTCCTCTAAAAATATTCTAGATGGCAAAGTCTTTATTTAAGGGAGCTGAAACTTTTTCTGTGCTTTCAAACAACTTATCTGAAAACATGTAAAAATGAAGAAGATTCTAAATTAAATCATAACTATGTTATTAAAGATCATGTGCCCGAAAAGCGGTCGTTCTGGGGCTGCTGCCGTGTGTTAAGGCAGTAGACAACAGATGTTCCCTCGGTCGTACGCTGCGGCACATATACAAATACAGCCCGAGAGGCAGTAAAACGGGCACACTCCGAGCGGAGCAGCCGTAGCTTGCGCATGGCGTTATGCTCGAAGCCACGCTGCGAATAAAACACGCGCCTGGCCACGCGTAAAAAGTAACACTGTCGTGTTCTGAGTTAGGGTGTTACGGTGTAGGGCACGACTAGCATAGGCAAGTTGTTTGGGGGCTAGCCTGAACTGCTAGCATGGGGACTTTCCACGGCCAGGGTCCGTGCTGCGGAGGGACCAGCCCGCGTCGTGTAGGCAATGAAAATGGTGGAGAACAGCCGAGATTCCGCGGATAGGGGCCCTCCTCCCCAAAGCCGGCCTGCCACACCGACGACGGACAGCCGACACACGGAGAAGAGCTCAGAATGGAGGCTGCAGCTGAAGACACAGCCTCAAACCCGTCGCAGTTCTACTTGGCCGAACTACCGGCCGAGGAACAACAGATTCGCGACATACTGCGCCGCTCGCAATTACGACGAGCAACGGCAACCAAAAGCATTCGACCTGGGAGACATAGTAGACATACCGAGGAAGAGGAACACCACGTTCGCTCCTCCTCGGAAGAATCAGACGCCTCGGAGGGCGAGAGGAACGGCGCCGACACAGACCTTGACGACTCGCACATGGCGGCTTCCAGACCGTCACCAACAAGCGAAGAAGAAGCAAAACCACCGACCAACCGACCACCACCGTAGAAGCAACCAAGAGGGTATAAACCAGGGCACTAACGTTTGCTGTACCAGTCAGCAACTCATACACGGAACTACAGCAGGAGGCGGGAGACCAACACCACCCCCTGACAACGACGACAGCAACTGCATCAGGAAAGCCACCGCCGTTCGTGGGCTACCACACGAGAGACTACTTGCAACTTAACGCAGAAATTAAGAAGAACATCGAAGGCGAACTTAGAGAAATTTACATAGGCGACCACATCAGATACCACTTCACGTCAGTGGAAGATTACAAAAAAGCCACCAAGTTTTTGGAGGAGAATAACCTTCACTACTTCACACATCAGCTCTCCGATGACTGCAGTCTAAAAGTGGTCATGAAAGGAATGCCTGAAACGGTGCCCCCGCAGACTACAGCCAACATTCTCATCGGGAGAGGATACCTTATCAAAGACATCCACCCCCAACGGAAAAGTGCACATGCCCCTCTGCGGACAAAAAGGGGCACCCAGCACATTTCAGAGGCTGTCCAGAATGTCAGAGGGCCCTAAAACCATTCAGGCTTTCAGTCAACCTCCGAGACACCCACACCAGCCGACCGGCGCCTACGACTGCACCCCCAGCACCACCCAACACGGAGGAACACTTCCCATCGAAAATACCCACCAGTACGGACCATGGCATGGGGCCACCAACCAACCCAGATGCCACAAGAAGAAACCACCACGGGAGCCGCAGGCGACATCATCAAACAAATCAGATCTGTTTTCAAGTCACTATTCAAACCGGAAAACGTCGTAGAAATCAAGACAACAGAAGCAAACATCCAAAAAGCCACCGAACCATTCTCAAAACTTTTGACACTGGCCCAGGGAGTAATGGTTCAAATGGCTCTCAGCACTATGGGACTTAACATGTATGGTCATCAGTCCCCTAGAACTTAGAACTACTTAAACCTAACTAATCTAAGGGCATCACACACATCCATGCCCGAGGCAGGATTCGAACCTGCGACCGGAGCGGTCACGCGGTTCCAGACTGAAGCGCCTAGAACCGCACGGCCACAAAGGCCGGCCAGGGAGTAATGTCTCTCTTCGAAAAGGATGGCCCACAACAACAACACGCGAGACATTACCTCGGCCATATGGTACACGAATGGGATAAAAAACAAGAAGGAAGAAGTGGAACATTTTATCACCGAATATAACGTGGACGTACTACTTGTCAACGAGACCCACCACCGCCTAAATGAAACCTTGAAACTACGAAACATGTTCGCCTACCGCGCGGACAGACAACTTAGAAGAGGAAGTGGTACAGCAGTCTTCGTCCGCCGATCGCTAATTCACCACCAAGAAGATTTCCCCCGCCGAAACCATCTGGAAGCTACCGCTGTCACAGTCCGCGCCAACACAGGAAACATCACATTCTTTGCCACATACTTACCGCCCCTTGCAGAACGCCTGAGAGAGGACTTGGAAACGCTCACCAGCCTGTCACCGGCAACACTCATCGGCGGAGACTTGAACTCGAAATACCAATCGTGGAATTCTCGAGCGAACAACAGAAACGGAAACCGCCTGCTTGGATTTGCAAAAGACCTCGGAATCGAAGTCCACGGACCAGACGAACCTACATATATTCCGATATTCCAGAACCACAACCCCGACGTCTTGTATATTGTTCTAACAAAAAAACATCCCTGCAGAAGTGTAACTCACAACAACCCATGACCTTTCCTCCGACCACCTGCCGGTACTCATCGCACTACGCCGTGTACAAGTCTCCAACGAACAGTGGTTCAAATGGTTCAAATGGCTCTGAGCACTATGGGACTTAATTGCTGTGGTCATCAGTCCCCTAGAACTTAGAACTACTTAAACCTAACTAACCTGAGGACATCACACACATCCATGCCCAAGGCAGGATTCGAACCTGCGACCGTAGCGTCACTCGGCTCCAGACTGTAGCGCCTAGAACCGCACGGCCACACCGGCCGGCAAGTGTATGTCGATTACATGAAAAAGTAAAATCATCTTTACCGTTTAGACAAATAACGGGATACGATGTATGTGACAGAAAAATAACTCTTGTGATTGCTGATTTGTGGTGGGACGTAGCCTTCGTGGTACTTGATAGTCACGAACATCGAAGGACACAGAAAGAGACTGATCGCCAACATAAACTGGATTATTAGACTTGAGTAGACAACAGATAAACGCAATCACGAAGAACTTGCAATTGCGCCGTGTTGTCAGACGTTATCGTCAAAGTCAGAATTGCTGATGCTAACAGACGCAATTCCCTGAGTGAAAAATCTGTGTGTGTGCTCTGAGTAGGGACAAATAATTACGACGAACAATAAACTTTAATTCAACTTTAATTCTTCGTGTCGCATACATGATTTAATGGACATTTAAAGTGTATTTGTGGAATTAACTGATTCTTCGAATAACATAAAAGTGAAAAATGATTTACTGACAATTTAACTGTAAACAGCAATAAGTTTACACCGAAATAAGAAGAATTCTGAACATTGATCAAGGGTATGTTATCTCTGGGATTACGTAGTGCAGTTGTTGAATACGCGACGTAGTGACGCCTTGACGACGGAATAATAATTAACAACTCAATATCCTCGCAGAAATCATGATGTGACATCGGATTGGGTGATGGATTGATGATTCAAGACATTTTATTTTCAACGTTTGAATACCCATTCTCCAACCGGGCATAAGAACCACAGTCAGCAAGTTCGCGTAAATTGGAAAGTCTGTCGCGGACACCCAAAGGCCTTTTGGTTATCATTTCAGATCAAGGCAGTCATCGCGTTATCGAGTGGTGCCGTCGCTATATTTATAAGTGGAGAAGATCGATAGACATCGAAAACCATTGCTTTAATTACAAGCAAGGGCGGTACAGAGACGTTATCAGTTTTGAGAGACAGTATCTGAAAAATAACCAAACTGCTCGAGGAATTTCTTTCTATAATAGTTATAGATTAGCGTTGTCGTGATCTACGGACGCCGTTGCACGTCATCTCCAGTGGGACAACCATTACCATCGAGCCGAGACGAAAAGAGACGTGAAGTACCTTAAGCAAAATCTTCAAAAGAGTGATGCTAAAGTGCATCCAACAACCCTTAATAGAAGATGGGACAATGCGACCACAACAGTATGGGTTCGAACGAAAAATATCGGCAGAAATGCAAGTCGTAAGAGTAGTGGAACACATCACCAGTCACTTGAACGTCTCACAATCCACAGCGGCGGCATTCCTCGACTGGGACAAAGCCTACGACCGAGTGTGGCATGCCAAACTAGTCAACAAACTGGCCACCCAGACGTTCATCCCGGACTGCTACGCGCAACTAATAGCGGACTATCTCGCTGACCGCCAAATAACAGTGACAGTGGAAGGGAAGGAATCCAGCAACAGTTGGCATACAGCAATGTTCGGTGCTCTCACCAGCCCTATTCAACGTCTTCATCAAAGATCTGCCATTGGAAAACAACGTTCAAAAATGGTTCAAATGGCTCTGAGCACTATGCGACTTAACTTCTGAGGTCATCAGTCGCCTAGAACTTAGAACCAATTAAACCTAACTAACCTAAGGATATCACACACATCCATGCCCGAGGCAGGAGTCGAATCTGCGACCGTAGCGGTCGCGCGGTTCCAGACTGAAGTGCCTAGAACCGCACGGCCACAACAACGTTCAACTGGCAGTATTCGCTGACGAGACGGCATTATACATGAGCGGTTGGCAACGCTTCGACGACGTAAGCCGCCTCCAGAGACTGATGGGCAAAGTAGTCACCTGGTGCCGCAGTAAAAAATTGGTGCTAAATGCAGACAAGTCGAGGATAGTTTATTTCAGCAAGAAAAGACCCAGACTAGATGAAATTCAGGTCCTAGGCCGACAAACCCAGTGGTCACGATCAGTCGAATACCTAGGCGGGGAACTGGACAACAGTTTGTGAGGTAACGGGCGAGTTGTGGCGGCCTGGAAATATTTTAAGTTCAGAGTAGGCGGCCACCGCTTGGGTTGCTCAGCAAGCCGCAGCTCGTTAGCAACCGCGTGATGCCGCAAGACGGCCAGAACATGTGGTCCAGCCAACCCCGTGGCTGGGAATTCCATGGTGACGCTGTGTCGATGAAGGAGACATGCCAGGAGTGCCAAAGATAGCGGACTTTGTGAAACTTTAATGGCAGACATTTCACAGTTCGTATAGAAGTTAATAGTAGCCCGATGAATCATGATACCTCAAAATGAAACATGTAAATTACCATTATTTGCACGACGATTCTGATGGTGTAATCAGATTATCAATATCTTTATCAGTTTAAAGTTTAGTATGTGCCAATAAAATATACAAGTAACACCCAGCAACGAATTTCCAAAATCTAAACGGTTCATCCGATTTTGTCGATCGATGTGTCTTTAGAAAGCTATTAGTGCAAACCTAAACTGGTATAAATTACCGGTGTGTAACTTGCATAGTACATGAGTTATTAGAGGTCAAAGTGGCCAATTACTGTCGATGGTGTTAGGCCATAAGTACTCCTCAGTTACAGGAAGAAATATATTTATAAATATACTTATTCATCTATGTCTTTGTTTATACCCGATATATACTATTCATGAAGAAATTGGTCAATTATTTACTGTGTTTTAGAAAGCACAGAGACATTAGGCTACTGGCTTAGTTCTGTTCTATTCCTTTGAAATATGTTTCTTTAATTTCTTTATGTATTAATAACGTGTGTTAGGGCATGTTTATGGTCTAGCCGTAGGAATATTTATTTAATTTCAAGCTATTTAAATGTAAATACAGTATTTCCAATGTATTTCATTATGTTTGTGAGTGTGTGTTGGCTTGGAGACAGGGCGGGAGCGCTCTAGCCAACCACAGCGATGTTCCAAAAAGGACACATGGAGAGACTTTATGGAAGTGGGGGAGGAGCATCGTTTCGTGAGAGGACAGGGGAGTTCTGGACAGTACGAGAGGGGACACAGGAAAGTCCTGGACAGTACGGCGCGATGGAAGCACGGTTGCGGGAAAGGCAGGACGTGGAGCAGCGACTTACGATCGCAGGAAAGACTTGAAGAGTGGAGCAGTTTGCGCGTGGTCGTGGGAGATACAAATATTTCGTAGTGCCGACTTGTGCACTTGTGAGATTTCCGTGGCTTCTGCAGTGAAGACGTAGTATGCGTTTAGAAGTGAATATCTCGCGAGCTATGTTGTTGGTCACAACTAATTACGTGAAGTAGGAATCTATTGTTTCCCTGGTATTCAACTTATATTTTATTTAATTGCTGGACTATCGACACCAATATGTGTTTTACAGTAGCAAAGGGCATTCTTAAAGGTACTTCTGCTATCGTAATCATCATTTAAAGTCGTTGAAACAGTACCTGCAGAATTTATTTCATTGCAGTCTTTCATGTATAAATGTCTATGTTACGTTCAAAATTCGCAATTGCCGAGTGATAGGAACCTTCGACCGTTCGATTCATGTGTATATTCGTATTGTATACTGTAGACTCAGCAGTATTTGGCTTATAATGCGGCAACTACGTATCCCAGCCCCTACACAACGAAAGCAGCCAAAACCTTTTAATATTTCAACTCTGTGGCTACCTAGTTGACGGCGACACCAGACATCATTTCATTTTATGTGAAAGCCCGCAAGTTTATTTTTCCACCTTCACATCCAGGTAAAAGCAAAAATGCACGCAAATGGCCAAGGCCGTGATTCCGTTCTTCATCAGCAAAGACTTGAACCAGGACACCAAACTACGACTCTACAAGGCAACAGTCCTTCCAGCTCTTCTACATGGCAGCTCGGCATGGGGGATCGCCTCTAACAGGCAAGTGAAATCCCTACAGGTAGTACAGAACAAGGTACTCAGATGGACACTCCCCCCCCCCCCCCAGTGGGAAAACACTAAAGAACACCACGCAGCCACCCGAATAGATACTCCATTGTTAGCCAGTTAGCCATAAAGAAGAAGGCCACGAAAATGTATGCCAAAATAGAAAACCACAGAGACACACCCCCACAGTTAACTCAACTGGGAGGGACCCGCCCCCGACTTGGGAGGGACCCGCCCCCGACTAGGACTACGATTCAAAATACCAATGTGCCTAATAGAAGAGAAGTAGGATTACAAACCCGATCTCGTCAACCTAACAGAAAAATAATGTACACCAACGAAGGTCAGCTACGTGCCCCTGAGGCCCAGGGGCGCCTGTCCCTTCAAATGTAAATATTGTATATAATAAAGATTGTTAAAACCCAAACGTTCGCGCTGTACACGGCGAGTCGCATTAGCTACGGGCCTGCATACACACACACACACACACACACACACACACACACAGACACGCAGTAAAAAGGTTCACTTCGCACTCAGCCACTGTAAGATCCACGTCTGTTAAACGTCGGGTCGCTCTCTGCCTCGGATGACGTCACAGACGGACTGTGACAAATCGCGTATTTGCGGTAAAAACGGATAGTGAACTCGCGAGCACTGTACACCGTCCTCGATCGCTTATAATTCGCCAAGGTGACTGTTAGTGTGCCGTCCGTGAGAATTATTAATCCGCGTGACAAGTGGTGAATATTATTTCCACTTCGGTGGCGAGCATCAACGTTGAACATTTATTTCGAACATTGCTTGAGTATTAGTTGTCAGGGGGAAAGAAAATCTGGTAGGAACGTACACTAGAGGTCACATATGAACTGATAATAGTGCTACTTAGAAAGATTTGCTGTCGATTGTACATAGTGAATTTCAAGGTGGTGTACATGAGAGACTTTACTCAGTATATAAACTTTATACTTTCATTTAAAATCATAGTCCTGATCCCGCTAAGTAGAAGCAGAATAGAAACATTTCTTTCAATGGGCTGCACCAGAAAGTGGCCGTGCAGACTGTACACTAATGTCAGTGTTTCCCTTCGCTTTCTGGCTGTCCACAAAATTAGTTGCTAGGTTCGCGTGAGAAAGACGGCGAACTGTAGTACCAATACCAACGTCAAAACATAACAAAATTTATACCTGCCACCCCAAAAATCTACCGAAATAGCTCTCGGCTTTCGCCTGTAGCACTATATTTTAAAACTTTTATTCCTTTTCTTGATTGTCCTGTTTAACATAATGTTTAACTTTTGTACAAGGCTACATTCCAGACAAATAATTTCAGAGAATTTTTCTCAACGCTTGAATTCCTATTAGATGTTAACATAATTATCTTCTTTAGAATCGGCTTCCTCGCCATTGGCAGTCTGCAGTTTATATTTCCTCTACCACCTCTTTAGCGCTATCGTCAGTTATCTTAGTACTCAAATAGAAAAAAATGCTCGAGTACTACTTTTAGCATCTGATTTCCTAATTTAATTTCTCAGCTATTCCTGATTTAATTAGATTACACTCCATTATCATTGTTTCACTTTTGTTTATTTTTCGTCTTACAACTTCTTTCCAAGACACTGTTTATCCTCTACAACTGATCTTCCAAGTTCTTCGACTTCTCTGATAGAATTACGTACATTATGATCGGTAAACTTAATATTTTTTTGTTTCCTCTCCCTGAACTTTTTAATCTACAAATTTAGTTTCTGGTAGCTTTACTGCCTGCTAAACATAATTGTCGAATATCGTAAAGGATAGACAGCAGCCTTGTCTCACACACTGCTGAGCTACAACTTCCCTTTCACGTCCATCGGTCTAACAACCTTTTCTCTCTGTATTAAGCACCTGCTACCTTTACAATTTCAAAGTGTTTTCAAGTCAATAATGTCAAGACTCTTGTTATCTGCCAATGCTATAAACATGTTTGCTGGCCTTCCGTCTAAATTGAGTCATTGGGTGAGTATTGTCTCACCTTGCCCTATATAACGTTATTGCTAATGCTCTAAAATACAAATTTTCTCTTTTCTGAGCTACACTTTGTTTTCATGATGCCAAATCCATACGTATTATAAAAACGGACGTATGTAATTGCGTATGATGCACATCTCCTCCTAAACTACTTGACCGGTTACAATCAAACTTGGTACTCGTATCTGCAAGAGTTAGGCAACAATTAATGTGGGCGTGAGAACCACCAACCTAGCGTAGTTCCGGGGATATGGCATCATAAACAATGAGATTGTTGAAAAACTACTGCGACATGTATGACGTTTAAACTTATTACTTCTTTGCTACTAATTTTATTCGCAATAAATTTTGCAGAAAGTATTCGTATACTCCTCTAAATGCACTTACAAAATTATGTCAATGGTACCACACATAGTTTAGGAGATACGACTTCATGGACACTGAGATGAGTGAAAAACTGTTGAGTGTGCATGGCATTCAGATTTATTACTTTTTTGCTGAGAATTCTTTTCGCAACACATTTTACACGCAGTACCCACACATGCCGCTGTATGTACCCATACAAATGTATCATTGTATGACACACAGTTTAAGAGATATGACTTCGTAAACACTGAGATGCGTGAAAAAATGCCGCATCCTGAATGAAATTTTAACACATTTATTCTTTACTGGTAAGACACTACTACACTCGAGCCAACTTAAGGAAATCCCTGACATATGGCAGCGCTTTTGACAGCTTTCATCCGCTCTGTGCTAACAGCTGTAGTCGAAAACAATAGCCGTCTATAGATCTATGAAGAGACGTTGCCGCATAGGCGTTTAAAATGTAGTGTTGTAGATGGGCGAAGGAGCTGCGCCCAGTGTGAAGAAACTGTTCGGGATCATCTCACATCGAGTGTAATGCAGGAGCTAAATGAACATCACAGAAAATTTGTACTTTGCATACTGTATCCTTAATTTGGATACTGCATTTATACATTTGTACATCATGTATATTTCTACGTACGACTGTTTCATCATTTGCGAGGTGTTTTCATGAATACATGGAAACAAAAGCCAGCCGCGGTGACCGAGCGTTTCTAGGCGCTTCCGTCTGGAACCACGCGGCTGCTGCAGTCGCAGGTTCGAATCCTGCCTCGAGCATGGATGTGTGTGATGTTCTTAGGTTAGTTAGTTTTAAGTAGTTCTAAGTTCTAGGGGACTGATGACCTCAGATGTTAAGTCCCATAGTGCTCAGAGCCATTTGAACAATTTTTTAACGAAATTTTTGCGATATATAGTCTACAAGCACAGTTTATTTTTTATTTTCGTTTCTAATAGAAAATTGGCAAACTGAATATGCGGGCAATACCCAGCCTGTCAGGTGTTGTGGTCATCATTCTCAAGACTGTTCGATGCAGCTCTCCAAGCTACTCTATCCTGTGCGAGCTTCTTCATCTCCGAGTACCTACTGCAGCCTACATCCTTCTGAATCTGCTTTGTATTTTCCATCTCTTGCTCTCCCTCTATGATTTTTACTCTCCATGATGCCCTCTAATACTAAACTGGTGATCCCTTGATGCCTCAGAACGTACCCTACCAACTGATCCCTTCTTCTAGCTAAGTTGTACCACAAATTCCTCTCCTCCCCAATTCTATTAACTACCTCCTCATTAGTTACGTGATCTACACATATAATCTTCAGCATTCTTCTGTAGGACCATATTTCTAAAGCTTCTATTCTTTTCTTCTCTAAACTATTTATCCTCCATGTTTCACTTTCATACATGGCTACACTCCTTACAAATACTTTCAGGAAAGACTTCCTGACACGTCTATACTCCATGTTAACAACTTTCTCATCTTGAGAAACGTTTTCCTTGCCATTGTCAATCTACATTTTAAATCCTCTCTTCTTCGACCATCATCAGTCATTTTGCTCCCCAAATAGCAAGAGTGATCTACTACTTTAAGTGTCTCATTCCCTACTCTAATTTCCTCAGCATAATCTGATTTAATTCGACTACATTCCATTGTCCTCGTTTTGCTTTTGTTGATTTTCATCTTATATCCTCCTTTCAAGACACTGTCCATTCTGTTAAACTCTGACGGAATTACAATGTCATCGGCAAACCTGAAGGGTTTCAGTTCTTCTCCATAGATTTTAATTCCTACTCCGAATTTTTCTTTGTGTTCCTTCACTGTTTATCCAATGTACAAATTGAATAACATCGGGGACAGACTGCAACCCTGTCTCATTCCTTTCTCAACCGCTGCTTTTCTTTCCTGCCCCTCGACTCTTGTAACTGCCTTCCGGTTTCTGTACAAATTATAAACATCCTTTCGCTCCGTGTATTTTACCCCTACCACCTTCAGAAATTGAAAGAGAGTTTTCCAGACAACATTGTCAAAAGCTTTCTCTGGGTCTACAAATGCTATAAACTTAGGCTTGCCTTTCTTTAACCTATCTTCTAACATAAGTCGTAGGATCAGTATTGCCTCGCGTGTTCCTACATTTCTACGGAATCGAAACTAATGTTCCCCGAGGACGAATTCGCCAGTTTTTCCATTCTTCTGTAAAGAATTCATGTTAATATTTTACGATAGTGACTTGTTAGACTGATAGTTCGGTAATATTCACACCTGTCAGGACCTGCTTTCTTTGGAACTGGAATTATTATATTGTTCTTGAAGTCTGGCTTGTCAGCTGGTGTGTGAATAAAATAAGCAAACGGTACAATTAAATTTCTGTGAGGAATGAAAATGCAGTTGGCCTCATTTAAACAGTTTTTAACATCGACCTCGCGTACACTTAGTCTGTGTGACAGACGTGGCTCCCTCTTCAGTGTTGCTGGGAGCAACACGGGGAGCATCGACGTCAGCTGACCCTGCGCCGGAGATCGAACCCAGGATTCCGAGCGTGCCGCGCGGTCGACGCGTGCCGTGCGGTACTCGGGTGACACTCCATTAGTGGAGAGGCTGCCGTCTTGGTCCCCCTGATGTCTGGCTCAAGGAGTGAGGACAGGGCGTTCTGTTCCAGTACCATCCACGCCTACTCTCGACGGAAGACGTAGAAACAGGTATCCCTGGTGTTGGGGAGCTACCGAAAGAGTTGAAGACAAACAAGTCGCTGGGTCCAGATAGACTCCCAGCTCGGTTTTACAGGGAATACCGTTCGGCATGGCCTATTACTTAGTTTGCATTTATCGCTAATTTCTCGCCCAGCGTAAAGTTCCAAGTGAATGGCAGAAAGCACAGATGCCTCCTGTATTTGAAAAGGTTAAAAGAGCGGGCCCCAAAATTACAGACCAGTATCCTTAAAACCCTGTGGCGCATAGTGTCCACTACAGTGGACAGCTGTTAATGGTCGCTTCTTTGGCGTTTTCAATCAGTCCTGAGGCTGCAGATGCACACAGTTCACTGCAGTGGACACTCCCTACTGGTGTTGTGTCCTGCATGCATTTTCAGCCTCATGACTGATTGGAAACGCCAGAGAACTGACCATTAAAAGTTGTCCACTGCAGAGAAATTCATGTACTACAGGGTCAACATCTGCACCTTTGCTGCATAGTTCTTGAAGATATTGTAACATCGAATATAAGGAATTTCCCCTGGACAGAAAAGATTCTGTCAGCAAGTCAGCACGGATTTAAAAAGCACGTGTCTTGCGAAAGTCAGCCTGCCCGTTTCTCAGAGGATATCCTGCGAACCATGGATGGAGGGCAACAGGCAGATTCCGTATCTCCAGAGTTTCGGGAAGTGTTTGACACAATGCCTCACTGCAGTATGTTAACGATGATCCGAGCGTACGGTTTAGGTTCCCAGATACGCGAGTGGCTCGATGATTTGTTAACTAATAGATCTCAGTGCGTTGTCCTCAATGGCGAGTGTACATCAGAAACAAGGGTACCTACAGGAGAGCTACAGGGAAGTGTGACAGGAACGCTCATGCTATCTGTACACTTAAGTGATCTGAAGGACAGGCTCAGCAGCAATTTGCAACTGTTTTGTTATTGCGTCGTAGCTACAGAACAGTATAGAGTCATTGTAGAATGAAACAGAAATTTCTGTTTGGTGCGATAAATGCCAGCTTGCACTGAATGTAGAGAAATATAAGCTAAACGAGATCAGTAAGAAACTGAATGATGTAACGTTCGAATACAGCATCAGTAGTGTGCTACTTGACGCAATCACGTTCGTTCATTATCTAGGTGTCAAGTTTAAAACCGATATGAAATGAAACGACCACGTAAGATCAGTTGAAGGGAAGGTGAACGGTCAGCTTTCAGTTTGTTGGGAGAATTTTAGTAAAGTATAGCGCATCTATACAGGTGGCCTTAGAAAATTAGTGCGAGCTTTTCTTCAGTACTGTTCGAGAGTTTGGGATTCTCACCAGGTCGTACTAAAGAAAGCCATCGAAGCAGTTCAGAGGCGGGCTGCTACAGCTGTTACCGACGGCATCGACACACGAGTACTACGGAGATGCTTCCTAGCAAGGTGTTAAGGGATGGAAAAGACACGCCGTGGTCTCATAGCCTTGTTAGCAAACTGCGACGTAAACGAATAGATATATACTTATGTACTTATATGGATATGGTGTCTGTTCTTTCAGACATGTCCGAAAGAACAGACTCAATTGATGACCTGTAGCCGCCTAGAATGAAATTAGAATTATATTAATACCTTGTAACGCCGGAAATGCATATACTCCTATTTCCATCTATTGTACTATTATTTTTTTTTCCTTGTTTTGTTACCTCAAGATATGACATTTCTGTCTCTTTATATATTGTAATTGTTTTACTGTTTGTATATATATATTTATGCACTCATGTCGATGTATAATTGGTTTGTTTCGTAAATATTATTTGTATTTTTACGCTGGGTCTTGCCTAGGGAAAACTGCTATCGAACGATTACGTCGATAGGTCGTGTGACGAATCAAAGTGTGTAGGATCTTTGGTAGTGTTAACTCTGCCGCGTGGAGCGCGGGCAGGACAGTCGGAGGCTGGCGGGAGTAGCGAGTGGAGCAGGTGTTGTGTGACGCTCCCGCGAGTTGCCGCGCTTTCGGGGTTTGGCAGCATGTAATTGCGCTCGACTCGCGATGATAGTTTCTGACATGGTGTCGCGGACGGGAAGCATTAGCTGGCGCACATCAAGAGCCCGTTTCGCCTGGTGACCGTGTCGAGAAGAAGGCGCGCCAACATCCAGCTTCTGCAACAGCGACGGCCGACAATGAGTGACTGTCGCCACCTCCTCGATCGACTGCTTCAAACCTTCAATCGACCAACAAGGAAGACTAAAAGCACGTAAAGTTTCAGAACTGTATGGCAGACCTCAGCTTTTCAAATTGTTCCATTTGCCTCGCAAAATTACAGCAACTTAGCATGAACCTTTGTTGCTCATTGTCCCAATTGCATTGCCAAGCAGGGTCCCTTCCTTTTCCGAAATGAACCCGAGTGTCGTTGAAATTCAAACACCAGCATTAAAATAATATAATTAGATTTCACTGCTTTAATTTCAAAGTTCAGTAGCTGGCTACCAAATTTAGGTTACACGAGCACAAATTTAGAGTGCGAGTTTTGTTAGCATATTTTTGCTTACCTGTGACTGCAGCTCAGCTTGGTACGTACTAAATTTTACTATTGTTAATAGTTCAGAATCATTTAATTCAAGTTCAAAGTTAAATCTCTTGTTTCTAAATTGCGTAGAGTCAAGTTGCTTTTGAAATGATTGTTGAGGTAGTCCAAGACTAACCGTATTTTACTGGATTTCGATGTGCTTCAGAAAGAAAGCTCACTATTAACTTCAGTCACTAAATTAACTTTCGATTTTCCGGTTTTATTAATTCTTTTGCTAAATTAAGTCAGAGTGTAGCGAAATTTATTACTTCTGACAAACTTTCAGTTTTCACACTACACGTGTCAACCTTCAGTTGCCACGCTTCTAGTGCTAATTATATGTGTAATAACCTTTCTTTTTCAGTTACTATAGTAATTGTCCTTAGGACTGGCGACCGTGATTTCCCCCAAATCTCAAATATCTAATTACCGCTAGTTAATTGTTAACGTAACGGCCGCACATTTACTTTCTTTATTAACTTTACCCCTTTTCAAAATTGATTTCCACCAGTTTCATTTGCATTTTTCCTTTCATTTAGATGTAACCCTTTCCTCCCTCTTTACCGATAGATTAACTTCGGTGACGATTGCTTTTCCCAAATTTCCATTAGGTACACGCGGTTTAATTTCTCACTGTCATTAAGGTCGATAAGTGAGGGGGGAGGTTACACGTGGCGACCTGGTGACAGGACAATCTTCAAATTTGAGGTTGTTCTGGACACGAATTTTGCATTGTACAAATCTCGTAACAAAGTACTGGTTACGAAATGGTCGATACGTCAGCGAGAATATTAGTGTGAGGAATCCTAATTAGATTTGAGATTTGGCATTTTTATTCAAAATTATTAAAATGAGTGAAGGCAACAATTACCAAAATTTGGTAGGCTTGGATAAGGAACAATCGGTCGAACAGTGGGGAACGCGCACCGCGGTACCCATTGTTCAGGGACAGGCGGCTAGCATGAAAGATGCGACCGCCGAAACGCAACAAAGAGCAGAAATTGAATTCCACACTTTAGAAAATGTTTCGGAGTCGGAAGTGAAAATCAAATGCGAATCCCTTGATGACGAATACGGGGGGACAATTAAAGAGGAAGCCGCTACGGAAGTAAAACCGGTAGTTTCCGGGAATTTAACTGATTTATTGAACGTTTTGATTAACGAAATCAAGAGTCAATCGGTCAAGCATGAAGCTCAGTCGGAAAAATTTGAACGGATGCTAGACAATCAGAACAAAGCTATTAACGTTGTTAACAACAATGTTGGAGTTGTTAACACAAAAGTTGATAAAATCAAAGAAGATATTGTTGTAATTAATACCGAAATCGGTAATCTTAAACAGGAAATGATAGGCGTTCAGGCGGAAATTGCGAGCATAAATACTCGTTTTAATTCTGAAATTAGCAGAATCGAGAAAAGTGTAGGAGAATCAGTTGCTCCGATCATCGAGAATAAGGTGACGGAACAAATTCAATTAGTGAGAAAAGAGGATCAACAGAAGGTGGAAACTTTAAAGGCTTTAGTATCCGAAGTAGATACCAAAGTGACGAAGCAGGCTAATACCTGCGAAGAGAAAAAGAGGGAAGTGGAAACGCTTGCGACAACCACTTGCCAAGTGATTACGAGGGTGTCGGAATTAGAAAGGAAACTTGACGAAAAACAGAGCTATGTGCCAATCTGTGCACATAGTTCGGAGTTGTTGACGAAAGAGGAGCGGTTCGACCCCTTGAAAAAAGGCGGTATACACCCGACGGATTTCATTAAAAATTGTGAAAGAGTTTTACCCAGATCATGGACTGATGAGAGAAAAATTAATGCGATTATTGATGTGTTGGCTGGTGATGCCAAGCGTTGGGGCTTAAACCTCAACATTACGAACTTGACTTTTGACGAATTTAAAAATTTGTTTCTGGCTGAATACTGGTCAGAGCAAAAACAGCAAAGTGTCTGGCGCGAATTTGTCGTATCGAGGCCTTTCGATGCGAATTCGCGCGGTTCGATGAAGGAGTTTTGTGAGGGCTGGATCCGCAAGTTGGAATATTTGCGTGACCGCCGCTCGGAATCCGAAATAGTCTGGGAACTCTACAAGAAGCTTCCAGATGATACAAAACGATACGTAGGAAGCAATTACAGGACAATCAATGATTTCCTGGAAAGAGTTGAGGACGAGGACAATTGGCGCAATAATCGCGATACTGGTAGAGGCCGTTGTAACAACAACGGGTACCACAGCAAACACAACAATGATGACTATGGGAATAACGCATACCGCAATCTTGGCAGCGATACTAATAATGGTTCGGGCCGCAATGACAATCGGTACAATGCGAATAATAACAGGAATGACGGAAACCAGTATCACACTAGCATGATACGGGCTTCGCAGAATAGTAATAACGCCAGAGGGTGTGACCAGCCGCCTCAGCAGCATCCGGGGAGCGTATCTGCTGGGACGAGACAGGGAAACCATTAGCCGCGCCGGTGAGGGGCCGACCGAGCGTGGAGAAATTTTGGCGGCCCAATAGCAGGAGAAAACCCAGGTGTCGTCGGTATGAAAATTCCGTGTGGAATAATCAACGGCGGGAGAGTGTGCCAGTGTTAAGAGAAAGGAGTGCGCCCACAAGTAGTAGATCAGCTGTATACACGGCAGTAGAAGGTACATTCACTGTCAGTGAGAACAATTTAAGTAGTGTTCCGGAAATCGATTATAAGGTGCCAGCTGTAATACCCACAGCGGAACTGGAGATTGAGTTTAAGAATGATTCGCAATTGTTGAGAGAAGATCAGATGTCGGATAAAACGTCCGTCATCGAGCGAGGGGATACAGAGAGGGATGAGGTCTGGTTAAGGCAGTTCGGTCGCTTATACGACGAACTAAGAGATTATAGGGGCCTGTACGGGAGAAGTGTTTATGGAGAGCGCGGGCAGAATTTGCCGCGTCTCGTCCCACAGGAAGATAGTATTTGTAAAGTGTTGGAAAGTTCTGGCCCTAACCGGCAGACTTTACCAGAAATAGTTGATGTTAATGGGGAGCACGAGCAAGATTCGTCGTGTTTCGTCCCGCAGGAGTTAGATGTTGAAGGAGTAACGGAAAGTTCTGGCCCTAACCGGCAGACTTTACCGAAAGTTATAGTGGTAGAAGTAGCCGACCCATCCGACGCAAACCTCCAGTTTAAACATTGCGAGAGTATTAAGGGGAAAGATTACGAAAATTTTAGTGATAGCCGGACACAATTGGTAGAAAAGCACATAGATTTCAGCGTGTATGAGGTTAGAGCTGACGTTATGCGGTCAGACGGTAGCAGTGTGGGTTGCGCAGATCCAGAGGAAGTAATTGCAGATACTACTGGGCACATGTCTCCAGGTAGATTGGCAGATGAGATCAATCTGATTAAAGAGGAATCAACGAAGGTGACAATTAGTGAATTGATAGCAAAGCAACACTCACTAGTTGACGAGTTACAGGAAAAGGTTTCGGTATTGGAGGCGAAGCTAGAGACTAAGCCTCAGGACAAACGTGTTGAAATTAAAACTGTATTTGAACAGAGGCTGAAAAAGCCGCCAGATAAGCCGGATTTAGGATCAAAGCCGGATGGTTTTTTCTGGAATGACCTGGATATAGACGAGGATTTACTGTGGCAAAATAAAGAAACAATTGAGGACAAGTGTAGACAGATAGTAGTGTCTGTTAATATGCACGACCTACAACTAAACGTGTTGATTGACACCGTTGCAGAATTGAGTGCTGTATCTGGGAAAATATTTGAGTTACTGAAAGACAGACCTGGCATCGTAGTTATGCCAGTAAGAGGAGTGAAAATTATCGGTGCTACTGGGAAGGCCAGTAAACCGGTCACAAAACAGATTTTTGTCAACTTCGAGATATGTGGGGCACGATTTGAACAAGAGTTTGTCGTCGTGCCAGACTTAACTACGGAAGTAATTATCGGGTTAGATTGGCTATTAAAGTACCGTGCAGTGATTAACTGCGAAAGCAAAACTTTGACATGTATGTCACTAGATAAAACAATGATAGTTAGTTTTGACGAGGCAGGAGACGGTGTGCATAGGCAATACCAGCCTATACACATTGTTAAATGGCCGGATGACATTGACGTAGGAATGAGTTTGAACTGCCGTAATGTGAGGAAGTTCGGCATTGACAAAAGTGTAGAAAATGAATTGGAAGAGATAATCAAATTCCCTCCACGGATTGACATTAGTATTGGTGTGAAAAAAGATCGTTTGCGAGAAGTAATGAAGCTTAAAGCCGATGCTCGCATACGTCGTCATGACGCTAAAGCGCGTTTTGCTAAGTTTGCGATCGGAGACTTAGTACTTGTAAAAGCTCATGAGAAATCGAGCGAGATAGACAATGAAATCTCTAAATTTAAGTTTGTTTATAATGGACCATATAAAGTCATTGGTATACCTCACACAAATGCTTATCGCTTAGAGTATCCAAGCTCTGGAAAGCTATTAGGTATACGAAATATAATAGATTTGAAATTGTACCAACCTAGGATCGATTAATACCACACAATGGGTAATTTGTACAATATGTAAATATAGAGTGTAAGATTTAAGGTTTGCTAGATTGCCATGCTTTTGACTGACCAAGAGGACATTAAAGAAGTTGTAATTAATAAGTAATTAATTTTGACTAAATGATTTAAGAGAGTGTGATTATTTATCAATTGAAGAATCCAAGCTGCTAATTTAAGTTTTCAGCTGAGTCACAGTAGATTAAGCAACGTAAATATGATTTTGTAACTAGCTGTAAGATTTCATGAATATGTGTTTTACTAGTCATTGCCGATGTACTTAGACGCTGTTTTAAGTTTCAGGCTAGTACATGCGTGTGATGATGGACAGTGTTGAGTTATCCACTGTGATAGTATTAAGGGACTCCTTGAGATTACTCGGGAGTGAGTTTTTCCTAAAGAATTCAGTGAAACGGACGTTCTGGAAACGCCGTCACAAGGGCGAGTGAGATCAAGCGTGCCGCACACGCGGGCGCAACAATACTGGCGAGGCGAGCCGCTGTCGGCTCTTGTGCCGCTGTTGGCTCTTGGGCCGCTGTCGGCATTCTTTGTACTTGCGAGTACGGAAGGCGGAATTGTTTTTCTTCCTGGACAGCTGAAAGAATTCTACTGCCAATATTTATGGTTTTTTCGATCTGATGTGTATTATTTTCTTGTTTAGCGTTAAGTGGAATCTCATGACGAGATATTAATTATGAAAAGGTTATGTAAAAATGTGTATTCTATGTAATTAATTATTAATTTGCGTATTTTGATCTACCTGTTTTTATGACCATGTACTCTGATTAATTTTGCAAATAGTATTCCATTTCTCATAGTGTTACGAATTTTAATGATTTTGGAATAGCTAAACCATTTTCTATATCTTCTATGGATTTTAATATGTTGTCAACCTGTTTTATTTTGTGCAAGATGACAGAGTGGAATAAGATTAGGAGTGTCCCCACTCAATTATTATGGTCTAAAAATTGATTTATGATTAATTAGACGAATGCTAAATTTTGTTGATGTTTTGAGCATATGCATTTCCGCTGTTTCTTTTTTGGGACATTTTCTGAGTCTGTTTACGTTACACGAACATCCTCAGACAATGTGGGGCACGTGTAACGCCGGAAATGCATATACTCCTATTTCCATCTATTGTACTATTATTTTTTTTTCCTTGTTTTGTTACCTCAAGATATGACATTTCTGTCTCTTTATATATTGTAATTGTTTTACTGTTTGTATATATATATTTATGCACTCATGTCGATGTATAATTGGTTTGTTTCGTAAATATTATTTGTATTTTTACGCTGGGTCTTGCCTAGGGAAAACTGCTATCGAACGATTACGTCGATAGGTCGTGTGACGAATCAAAGTGTGTAGGATCTTTGGTAGTGTGAACTCTGCCGCGTGGAGCGCGGGCAGGACAGTCGGAGGCTGGCGGGAGTAGCGAGTGGAGCAGGTGTTGTGTGACGCTCCCGCGAGTTGCCGCGCTTTCGGGGTTTGGCAGCATGTAATTGCGCTCGACTCGCGATGATAGTTTCTGACATGGTGTCGCGGACGGGAAGCATTAGCTGGCGCACATCAAGAGCCCGTTTCGCCTGGTGACCGTGTCGAGAAGAAGGCGCGCCAACATCCAGCTTCTGCAACAGCGACGGCCGACAATGAGTGACTGTCGCCACCTCCTCGATCGACTGCTTCAAACCTTCAATCGACCAACAAGGAAGACTAAAAGCACGTAAAGTTTCAGAACTGTATGGCAGACCTCAGCTTTTCAAATTGTTCCATTTGCCTCGCAAAATTACAGCAACTTAGCATGAACCTTTGTTGCTCATTGTCCCAATTGCATTGCCAAGCAGGGTCCCTTCCTTTTCCGAAATGAACCCGAGTGTCGTTGAAATTCAAACACCAGCATTAAAATAATATAATTAGATTTCACTGCTTTAATTTCAAAGTTCAGTAGCTGGCTACCAAATTTAGGTTACACGAGCACAAATTTAGAGTGCGAGTTTTGTTAGCATATTTTTGCTTACCTGTGACTGCAGCTCAGCTTGGTACGTACTAAATTTTACTATTGTTAATAGTTCAGAATCATTTAATTCAAGTTCAAAGTTAAATCTCTTGTTTCTAAATTGCGTAGAGTCAAGTTGCTTTTGAAATGATTGTTGAGGTAGTCCAAGACTAACCGTATTTTACTGGATTTCGATGTGCTTCAGAAAGAAAGCTCACTATTAACTTCAGTCACTAAATTAACTTTCGATTTTCCGGTTTTATTAATTCTTTTGCTAAATTAAGTCAGAGTGTAGCGAAATTTATTACTTCTGACAAACTTTCAGTTTTCACACTACACGTGTCAACCTTCAGTTGCCACGCTTCTAGTGCTAATTATATGTGTAATAACCTTTCTTTTTCAGTTACTATAGTAATTGTCCTTAGGACTGGCGACCGTGATTTCCCCCAAATCTCAAATATCTAATTACCGCTAGTTAATTGTTAACGTAACGGCCGCACATTTACTTTCTTTATTAACTTTACCCCTTTTCAAAATTGATTTCCACCAGTTTCATTTGCATTTTTCCTTTCATTTAGATGTAACCCTTTCCTCCCTCTTTACCGATAGATTAACTTCGGTGACGATTGCTTTTCCCAAATTTCCATTAGGTACACGCGGTTTAATTTCTCACTGTCATTAAGGTCGATAAGTGAGGGGGGAGGTTACAACCTCCAGCTGCTGACGGGCGTTGGTATGTATCAACAGGGACAGGTGAAAATGTGGACCCCGGCCGGGAACCGAACCCGGGATCTCCTGCTTTCATGGCAGGCGCTCTATCCATCTGAGCCACAGAGGCCACAGAGGATAGCGCGACTGCAGGGACTATTTCGCACACGCCTCTTGCGAGACCCACAGTCTCACCTTGTATGTCCACACACTACATTCGCAGTGTCCCACCCCAGCACACACCCTCCCACTCTCCAACATTTTCAAAGTGCGTGTTAAATGAGTGTTGAGTGTGCTTGTGTAAAAAGTGGCAGTGCATCATCTGTGTTCTCATATGTGAAATAGTGCGATACAACAAATCATATGGTCACACAACTAGGGAAAAGTGCTAAAATACTGGAGACCTTCAGCGTGTCCAAAAGGTGTTTATGTAAGTACCATACTAATACCAATACGACTAACATTCATTTCAATAACTGTGCAAGTCAAAACCAGTTGTGACTCGATGCAAACATGACGATTCGCTAAGACTTTATTTATCATAAATGTTTTCCTCTCACTTTCTCTCTCTCTCTCTCTCTCTCTCTCTCTTTCTCTCTCTCTCTCTCTCTCTCCTAAACACAATCAACAACTACCTCTCCCTAAAAAGTTGAGTGTTCCCAGAGACGTATGTCATAGTTACTAGGTTCAAACCAAAATTTTAAGGACGCTTCATTTGCCACCAATCAAATTAATCTTACTAAATGTCGCCAGTTTTTCCTTAAAAAAAAAGGACAGCACTAAAAAAATCGCATACAGAACTAGAACTAAAAACAGAGACTATAGCACCGAAATAAATCACGCTAGACAACAAACAAATGTAATCAAGTAGATAATTAGAAACTAAATCTGCTTATCAGAAAGAACCAAAGAATATAGAAAACACAAGAAAAGACTATAGAAAAAGATATGAATATTGTATGTGTAAAACTTAAAGGTACCTTTTATCAAAGCAGTGCAATTGTTAACCTGTAAATAAAAGTTTATTACGTTACAAAAAAAAAATTATAAGTCTAATTTCATTTTAAACGAATAGAAGTCAAAACCTATAAAAGCTGAAAGGAGCGAAAGTGAGCGTAAACAGAGCAATGAGAGTAGCGTTCAACGACTCTGAACATAAGATCTTGTCAAGCGATGTGAGTGAAAACCCTTAGGTAAAATCAGTAAACGGTTCGAAATCCTCTGTTTGTTCACTCAGAGACCATGCTGGAACCGAACGGAAGATAACAGAGGGAAGGCCGACCTACTGAATTCGGTCTTCCGAAATTGTTTCACCATGGAAGAACGTAACACAGTCCTCTTTCACTCACCGTACGGACTTCCAAATGGCAAATGGCAGATATTGTGATTTACGATTGTGGGATAGAAAAGCAACTACATTCGTTTAGCAGATATCATGAGATTATACACTGATTATGCTAAAGGACTTGCCCTCCCCCCCTTCCAGCAGGAGTTTATCGTAGATAGCTGAAGCAACAGAAGGTACCTAGCGACTGGAAAATCGCGGAAGTCATTCCCGTTCTCATGATGGATCGTAGGACAGATGCACATAATTATAGTGCTATATCGTTGACCTCAATCTGTTGTAGAATTATGCAACATGTTTCATGCTCAAGAATTATGATGTTTCTGGAGAACGAAAATCTCCTGTATAAAAATCAATATCGATTCCGCAAACAGACGTCTTGCGAAACACAGATCGCTCTGTTCCTACATCAGATCCACATCGCCGTATACAACGGCGCTCAGATCGATGCCGTGTCCTTCGACTCCAGAAGGGCGTCTGACACGGCCCTGCACTGCCATTTAATGAAAAATTACCAGCTTATATAAAAAAGTAATTAATCTGACGAGAGAGTGTGGTAAGACGCTAACGTCATAATCAACAGCACCTGTCGATAAGCAAAGATTTTTTCTTTTACATAAGCACCACGCATAGCATGACGATAGACACTGCTTTCAATCTTCTGCAACACGAACTAGAAATAATTAACTTCGAAAGTTCTCTTCCTGTTAACGGTAATTACCTCTTCTCCCTCACAGTAAGACGATGCCGATGCGGCGGTCCTCTTCTTGAAGAAAAATCAATTGTTCAAATGTGTGTGAAATCTTATGTGACTTAACTGCTAAGGTCATCAGTCCCTAAACTTACACATTACTTAACCTAAGCTATCCTAAGAACAAACACACAAACCCATGCCTGAGGGAGAACTCGAACCTCCGCCGGGACCAGCCGCACAGTCCATGACTGCAGCGCCTGAGACCGCTCGGCTAATCCCGCGCGGCTCTTCTTGAAGACTGTGGTTCGTGATGCGCACATAAGGGAACTTGAAGCTCGTAGAAATAAAATACTTTTCTTCCACGAGCCATCCACTTTTTATTTGTTAGACACATATAGAACTAGATACGTCCGTAGACCACGGCGGACGAAAACAGAAGAGCCATGTTACAAGCATTAAAGGAAGAGACCTGTAGTTAAAAAATTGGAAGGTATAGCATTTCTAATTTTTTTCCACCATCCTCTCAGAGCACATTAATGTGGTGTAGTGTGAATTAATATATCTTTGGTGCATTCAACTGGTGCCTATGTGAATTAATAAACCTTGTTTTTCCATACAGATAACCCTTATAACTACCTACAAACTTACCGAATACCGGACCAGATTTGCGACTGGATTGAAGACTTCTTCGCAGACAGAACTCAACACGTCGCTGTTAACGGAACAAAATCGACAGACGTAAAGGCAATTTCCGGTGTACCCCACGGAAATGTGATAGGACCGTTAGTATTTACAGGTTATACAAGTGATCTAGCAGAAAGTGTTGGAAGGTCTTTAACACTGTTCGCAGATGATACGGTTGTCAATAAGACAGTAGCAATAGTAAAAGACAGAATCGATTTGAAGAATGACCCGAAGAGAATTGGTAAATAGTACAGGCTGTGGCAGTTGACCCTAAACGTAAATGGATGTAGCGTATTGTGCATACATAGGACAACAACATTACTGCTCATATATACTATTGAGGACAAATTTCTGGAAACAGTATCTACTGTTCAATATCTAGCGGTGACTATCCAGAACGACCTTAAGAGGAATGATTATATAAAAGAAACAGTAGGAAAAGCAGACGCCCGACTGAGAGTCATAGGAAGAATCTTAAAGAAATGTAACGCATCCGCGAAGGAAACTGCTTACAAGGCTCTTGTTCGACCAGTTCTAGAGTATCGTACATCAATCTGGGATCCTTATCAGGAATACTGACAGAAAAGGTAGAGAAAATCCGACGAAGAGCGGCATGTTTAATGATGGGATCTCTTAGACGGCGCGACAGCGCTGCAAAGAGTTTCCTTTAATTTACACTTATGGTCACAAACTTTTGTTTACGGATTACCGGTTTCAGTCTTTAATGACCACCATCAGATCTGTTACATAAAAACTTTGTTTTTATGAAACAGATCTGATGATGGTCAGTAACGACCGAAACCGGTAATCTGTTAACAAAACGTTTGCGACCATAGACATAAATTAAAGGAAACTTATTACATATACGGGTTACTTTTTTCCGCGACGATATTTCAAGAGAGGCGCCGTGCATAAAGGAGAGGCTTACTACTGAAATCTCGAGACAGTACTTTCCGGGAAGAGCCAGACAACATGTTGCTTCCTCCCAGACACATCTCGCATAATGACCGCGACGAGAAAATTCACGCTAATACAGAGGATTACGAACATCATTCTTCTCACGCGCCATTCACGAGCGGTACAGGGAAGCGGGGATGGTTCAAATGGTTCAAATAGCTCTGAGCACTATGGGACTTAACTTCTGAGGTAATTAGTCCCCTAGAACTTAGAACTACTTAAATCTAACTAACCTAAGGACATCACACACATCCATGCCCGAGGCAGGATTCGAACCTGCGACCGTAGCGGTCGCGCGGTTCCAGACTGTAGCGCCTAGAACCGCTCGGCCACCCCGGCCGGCGAAGCGGGGATCAGTTAGTGGTAACTGACGATCCCTCCGCCACACATCGTTAGATGACATGCGGAGTACGGTGAGGTTGAACGCAAATGAGTATCCCGCGAGGAAAGACGACGTTCTTATCGCGAAACACTATTAAGAAAATTTAGAGAACTGGCATTCGTGGCTTACTGCAGAACGATTCCACTGCCACCATCCTGCTTTTCCCATAAGGACCGCAAATAAGGGAGACATCAGGTCTCGTAAAGTGGCGTATAGATAACCATGAAATGTGAAATCTGGTTTCGCAGGACAGTGCGAATCAGGTTATGGTTGTGGAGGAAGCCGTAATCATTTACTGTTAGTTGCACAAAACACACAAACTTTTATTTTCCTAAGAACCACTTAATTACACATTGCCTTAAAAGGATCAAATTAAAACAATACGGTTGAAGGCCTAGTTAAGAAAACTTGCGACACCTCCTGGGCTGAAGACCCAAAACCACACCAGGAACAAGAACGGCTGAAGGCCTGAACACAAGTTAAAAAAATTACTTTAAAGAATACACGCAACTGAAGGCCTTAATTAAAAAAATTCACGTAAATGCTCGGCTGAAGGCCACACATAAGACATTGAACAACTTGGGGATTAGGGCCTGGATAACAAGAATTTCAGATAGAGCAAATTTTTTTAAGAAATTAGTTTAAAAAAACAATTTTCTTTTAATTTAAGATGGCTGAAGGCCTTATCTTAAGTTTTTAATATTCACGTAAATGCTTGGTTGAAGGCCACGAACTGGACATTGAGCAACTCATGACTTAGGACCTGGATAACAAGAATTTCAGATAGAATAAACTTTCAAAATTTTACTTATTAAACAAATCAGTATTTAAACTTTAATTTAAGTCAGATGAAGGCCTTATCTTAAAATTAAAATAAACTAAATTAATAAACAGTTGAAGGCCTCCCACAGTACATCAGACTAAAATTAATATCACGATCTAAAACCAAGAGAACAGTGGTGCTCAGAAGTGTTCCAAGGATCGGCCTGAGGAGGTAGCTCTAACGTAAAGTGAGGTGAGACAGGCAGCCAAGAGTAAGGTCAAATAATTGGATGGCAAACCGTCCCAGGGATGGCTTAAGGACCGACCAACAATCTATAATCAGCTCCCTTCCGCTGGATCAACGGTACAACAATGGAAAATACCAGCCGAGGACAAAGATACCAGCCACACTACGTCTTAAAAATTGGCGTCCGAAAACAGCCAAGGCACAGTAACCACTCTTAAGAAAAAAATATGAACAAACTACTAAAAGGCTGTCAAACTACGCGCCATGCTGGACACGATCAACGCGGCGAGGAAAACTACTCTAACGACCGGGGCAGGTAACTGGGGCCTTATCGGCAAGAAGGCAGAAAATACTGCTGATGCACTTCAATGATAAGTAACAACCAGTTTAATAGTTAAAGACCACACAGGAAGATGGCTGCAAAAATTCTCCGACTCCAACACACCATACATTGCTGCTAGCCGGATTGGCCCAGGAAGCCACAACCAACAATGATCTAAGAGATTTCACAGCAGTTGAGATTTCATAATAGGTTAACTGATCACTCAACTTCAGTGTCCAGTTTCGGTGGGCAACGAACTTTGTAGCTCTCATAGCAAATGCCTTACAATCTGATCACGCTTGCACACCACCAGCGGTCCCGGCCTGACCTCACGCCGCAGAGACTACCTTGCTGTTCTGTCCCAACTGACGGACTGCCACACACACCACCAAATGGAACTATATCGGTCACACCAAAGATGGTACAGCAGTACTAGTATCGATAAGCGCTGCTGCTGCCACTGACAGAGGCAAGTCAGCAACTCGTTATGGTAGTAACTCAGGGAGAAATAAGATGCCACTCGATTGCGACAAAATGCCAAAGAACAAACGGCATGAACGCGAGCTGGCCACGGCTCAAAATGTATTCTCTACTGCGAATATCGACAGCCATCAGCTGTATAATGGAATGAAGACAATGATAATGTGTGCCAGACTGGGACTCGAAACTGAATTTCACCATTACCGGTAGTGGTCGCCTTACAGTTAGGCGGGAATATACATAATGGATGTATGAGTACAGATTGTAGACCCAAGGCTGATGACATTTGGAAGTTTTATATGGTCGTGAGTCGTGCTCGGATAGCCTAACGGCTAGACGGCCCCTCTCGAAAGCGACAAATCCGTATTCGAGTCCCGGACCGGCACAAATTTTCGTCGTCGTCATTCCGCTACACAACTGACGGTTGTTCTTACTCGCAGATGTGAATACATTTCATATATTTCACAATGGCGGTGGTCGCTGCAGTGCCTGGTCCTTAGGACATGCATGTTTCTCAGAAGTATATTTGCATCGTACTTCTGACCAACAGAGGCACTGCAATATCGTAAATAGAGGGTCGATTTTCCCTCGCTCTGTTTGCGAGTGGAGTAGTAAGGGGGATGACTTGTGGATGTACAAGGTACGCTCTGCCATGCACCATATGGGGCTTGTGTAGTGTGTGTGTAGATGTAGATATAGGTGTAGGAACGGCGTCTCCAAGTGCAATATCTGTCAGCTCAGATACAGGAGAGATCACGAAATTCCAAGCTGTAGGATGACTAGGTTCTATCCACTCTCTTTGGTAAGCTCACTCTCCTGTGCCGTAATACTTCTTGATAATTTGCTTCTGCTTTAATCGTCAAGCCCATTTTTCTGAGTCTCCTGGATGCGAGCATCTCGATTTCACTTACAGCACCTCAGCGATTTCCTGTCAGCACACCGGCCGGATACTGTGGCAGCGAAAATGGTTGTCTCTGAGCACGCCGTAATCTATCCTATCGTATTCTCATGAACGTCACACCAGTTATGCGATCTGACTGTAAAATAGTTTCATAGTGTTCGTCGAATAGAGCCTCTCTTAATTTACTCGACGGTTCCTCAACAACTACATACTTTTTCTACCAAACATTACAGCCTGTTCCTGAATTTTTCCGATATATGCTATTATGTCCCATGATAAGAACTCCAGACTTTGGAATTGTTCTCAAGATTTGCTCACACAAGCGTTTTGTTCGCCATTTCCTTTAGGAACGCACTATAAACTTCATTTTTCTTAATGCTGATTTTACATGTTCGTTCCATTTGGTACTGCTTATCAGTGTTTGTATTACATGATGTGACCTGCTAAAATATCTGTTCACATAAATACTTGTTTTATTTGCGAAAAACATCTAATCCTAGTTTCCAGTTCAAATATATCGCTACATTTCACGCAAAAAGCGAAAACATTATACAGAATTCGGACACTGTGGAATTCCCGTGGCAGTCGTGTCCAATTACAAGTTTACAAAAGAACTTATAAAGCAAGTGGCAGGTGTGTGAGATTCAGTATGTGTATATGTATCTGTGTGTGTGTGCGTGTGTGTGTGTGGGTGTGTGTGTATGTGTGTGTGTGTGTGTGTGTGTGTGTGTGTGAAACTATTTTAGCTAAGACTCAAATAACCCTGCTATTCACCGCCATGGCTGGCCCGAGTGGCCGAGCGGTTCTAGGCGCTACAGTCGGGAACCGCGCGACCACTACGGTCGCAGGTTCGAATCCTGCCTCGGGCATGGATGTGTGTGATGTCATTAGGTTAGTTAGGTTTAATTAGTTCTAAGTTCTAGGTGACTGATGACCACAGAAGTTAAGTCGCATAGTGCTCAGAGCCATTTGAACCATTTTTCACTGAGTGACGATTTCAGCAACACTATGTTCACTAATCGCTGATGAAAGGATGTTACGCAACACGTGCATCTCTGCTCTCGGTATTCGCAATTCAACTGTGATATTATACATACATGTATGTCCTGAGTGAAGTCAAGAGTCTACAATTTGTGATTTTCAGTTTTCGATCTGAGTGCTCTGACGGGAATACGTGACACATTCATATGAAAAGGTGCCTCAGTAACTTGTAGTGTCTCGCAGCGGATTGACAGTTACTAAAACCAAGTCTTTAATATATGTACATGTATATACGTGGTAAGCATACTCTGCTGTTGTCGGCAACGAGAACTCTTGACAACAGTTATTGTTGTAGCAAATACAACGAGGTATACCAGCAAGCTCTTTACGCGATTAGACCGAATATATTATTCATATCATGAGTAATGGTGCTGTATTAATACTATAGAGTGACACAGTAGTAGATAATACAACATTTATTGGATTGCAAAAAACGGACAACTTATTGACTGCTGTGTAGGATGCGGGTCAATCGACTCATGATGTTATCTTTCTCGTCAAACATGTTATTCACCTGAGAAAAGTTTAACAGAATTGAAAACAGTCGAAGAATATTGTACCTTCCGTGGTAATATTAAGAGAAATTCGTGAAGCAGTTTTCATACCCCCCTCCCTCCCTTCCCCCCTTCAAATCGCCATTCCGCACACTGATTTTGATAACTATGAACCTGCCGAGTACGAAACTTTCTCCTATCAGTTTCGGTGAACTGTGTGGTATAGTAGTTCTTTTCTTTCATTTTCATGTTGCACTATTTCAGTGAGAATAATTTCCGCCACGTTACGGGCTTCGAACTCGCGTCATTTTGACGAGAGTAATTAGGGACTGGGGAGGTTCAAATGGCTCTAAGCAATATGGGACTTAACTTCTGAGGTCATCAGTCCCCTAACTACTTAAACCTAACTAACCTAAGGACATCACACACATCCATGCTCGAGGCACGATTCGAACATGCGACCGTAGCAGCCGCGTGGTTCCGGACTGAAGCGCCTACAACCGCTCGGTCACAACAGCCGACGACTGAGGTGGAATGAGGCTCTGAAAAATATAACTGATCCGTACAACCCTACAGAATGCCAATCGTCACTGGTTCCTGGTGTAGAGATCATGATATCGATCCCCAATGATCGCCAAGATTTTCTATGGAGTTACATCTGCAAAGGGCATAAATAAGCAGCATCACGGACATCGAGCTCTTCTCCATGTACCTCAGTCGTCGGTCAAACTCCTCAACGTCGGCTCTTCTTATCAGTCCAATTACTCCCATCGCAATTGTGTTACTGCCTCAAAAACAATGAAAAATAGGAAAAAGAATCCAGTCAATACAGGACATCCTCCTCGCGCCTTCAATGTGTAATCGAAAGCCTTAAACACGATAACGCTTAGCCATACTTACACATTTGAAATCATGTTTAACATTATAAACCAATTCAAGTGCAACATTTGGTCTCTTCTTGTGTCTAGATAAAAGACTAAAAGAAAATAGCAACGAAAGATAAAATAAACCTCACCTTCTCTTGCCAGCCAAATGTCAGCGATGAAGTATTTCCCTAGCAACGGGATTCGGACAGGCTACTTACCAGTGGGGCGCCACTGCCACGGAGGATAATTCTGTAAGGTATTCTAACAACAGATTATGGCTACTGTTATCTGGTTACAGTGGTAAGTAATTACGAGAATACTGCTGACATGTTTGAGATCCATATCGAGTAGAAGAAAAGAACTTCAATCGAGCATTAACAACAATCGAGTGAAGTAGAGATAACAAATGGATTCTTAACTTTAGAGAGTCCTCTCATTTCCTACCTTCTTCGTCTTCTCATTATAACGGCAAGATCTTCACTCGGAAATCTAATGGTAATGAACCAATATCTTGCAGTAACTGCCTTGTAAACTCACTGTACTGCGGTATTCTACAGTTACTTAGCCTATTCTACAGTTATTTAGCCTCTTATACGATCTTGCGTTGTGCAGATAAAGTAATAACAACATGAAGTCGGGGTAGACCAATACATTCGACATGCATCGAAGTACAATTTACACGTGTCTTACTAGAGAAAAAGCAAATGTAATGTAGTATGCGAAAATACACTCCTGGAAATTGAAATAAGAACACCGTGAATTCATTGTCCCAGGAAGGGGAAACTTTATTGACACATTCCTGGGGTCAGATACATCACATGATCACGCTGACAGAACCACAGGCACATAGACACAGGCAATAGAGCATGCACAATGTCGGCACTAGTACAGTGTACATCCACCTTTCGCAGCAATGCAGGCTGCTATTCTCCCATGGAGACGATCGTAGAGATGCTGGATGTAGTCCTGTGGAACGGCTTGCCATGCCATTTCCACCTGGCGCCTCAGTTGGACCAGCGTTCGTGCTGGACGTGCAGACCGCGTGAGACGACGCTTCATCCAGTCCCAAACATGCTCAATGGGGGACAGATCCGGAGATCTTGCTGGCCAGGGTAGTTGACTTACACCTTCTAGAGCACGTTGGGTGGCACGGGATACATGCGGACGTGCATTGTCCTGTTGGAACAGCAAGTTCCCTTGCCGGTCTAGGAATGGTAGAACGATGGGTTCGATGACGGTTTGGATGTACCGTGCACTATTCAGTGTCCCCTCGACGATCACCAGTGGTGTACGGCCAGTGTAGGAGATCGCTCCCCACACCATGATGCCGGGTGTTGGCCCTGTGTGCCTCGGTCGTATGCAGTCCTGATTGTGGCGCTCACCTGCACGGCGCCAAACACGCATACGACCATCATTGGCACCAAGGCAGAAGCGACTCTCATCGCTGAAGACGACACGTCTCCATTCGTCCCTCCATTCACGCCTGTCGCGACACCACTGGAGGCGGGCTGCACGATGTTGGGGCGTGAGCGGAAGACGGCCTAACGGTGTGCGGGACCGTAGCCCAGCTTCATGGAGACGGTTGCGAATGGTCCTCGCCGATACCCCAGGAGCAACAGTGTCCCTAATTTGCTGGGAAATGGCGGTGCGGTCCCCTACGGCACTGCGTAGGATCCTACGGTCTTGGCGTGCATCCGTGCGTCGCTGCGGTCCGGTCCCAGGTCGACGGGCACGTGCACCTTCCGCCGACCACTGGCGACAACATCGATGTACTGTGGAGACCTCACGCCCGACGTGTTGAGCAATTCGGCCGTACGTCCACCCGGCCTCCCGCATGCCCACTATACGCCCTCGCTCAAAGTCCGTCAACTGCACATACGGTTCACGTCCACGCTGTCGCGGCATGCTACCAGTGTTAAAGACTGCGATGGAGCTCCGTATGCCACGGCAAACTGGCTGACACTGACGGCGGCGGTGCACAAATGCTGCACAGCTAGCGCCATTCGACGGCCAACACCGCGGTTCCTGGTGTGTCCGCTGTGCCGTGCGTGTGATCATTGCTTGTACAGCCCTCTCGCAGTGTCCGGAGCAAGTATGGTGGGTCTGACACACCGGTGTCAATGTGTTCTTTTTTCCATTTCCAGGAGTGTATATCAAACGCCCATTGTTGCTCCATTACACGATTGAGAATCACTTACCGGTGCTAATTACAGTGAACCGACCACATTAAATTAATCGATGGTAGGACAGATGAGATGCATTGGAAGGATGCTGAAGAAATATAACTGAAACACGAAAGGGAGGGATTATCAACCCGTCGTTTGCCCGATTCTCGAATACCACACGTGAGTCCAGGATACTTACTAGCTAGACTAGTGGAGGAAACAGAGAAGAGCGGCTCGTTTCGTCATGGATTCGAATGGTATGCGTGACAGCAACACGAACATCCTCATCCATCTGAAGCACTTGCTACAAGACATTGCGTTGTGACTGACGGCGACGTTTTACTGTCCAAGTTCCGAAAAGACACGTTCCAACAATATTCCAGAAAGATATCTTTTTTGCCAATTCTCGAAATGACTGTGACTGCGAAATCATCAACAACGCCATCACCATCATCATCATCATCATCATCATCATCACTGTTATGCCCTAAGGCAGGTCATTGCGTGGCCAGTGATTATATAGATTATTTATTTATTTAATTGCTTATATTCAAGGTTGATATGATTCTAACTTTAAGATTTATCTATTAACTTTTATTTTTTGAATATTTATTTTAGTGATGTTATTTTTCTTATACCTAAATAGCTTATAATTAGTGACACTGAAGAAGCTATCCACGCAATCCTGTCATTTGCTATCTTCTTCGTCTTCTCATAATTGTTTCCCATCCTTATACAAGGGGCGTTCAATAACTAATGCAACATTTTTTTTTTCTAGAGGCAGGTTGGTTTCATTCAGGATTGCAGTGCACTGTGCTATTCCCCACGCTTCTGGTTACAAAATCCTATTTTTCAGCATAACCTCCGTTGAATACGACGGCCTTAAGACGTCGGCACACGGACCGTGCTGTCGAACGTCAACGCTGAGCTTGCAGAGTTCAACTTGCTGCTCATCGCTCAGGAACAATGCGAGTTGTGCACACGGTACGTGGGCCACAACGTGGTATACGCGATCGCGACGCACTCCAGCCACAGCTGTGGGATGTTTCTAGTTCGTAAATCACAGTGTTTACTCAACGGGCGGGCGTAAAATTCCCACGTTAGCTCTATTAAAACGCACGTTTCCTCCATTGTCCATATTCTAGTCACGTTGTTCTATATGCAATATACACAAAAACTTCAGTATCGACGTACATGTTTTAAGACAAAAAGGAAAGTATCATGTTCAATCAATAAGGACACAGGCTTATAAAAGTACCATTACAAACAGCGCGGCACAAATTTGCAATAGTTCTCCACATAAGATAAAAGTTATTTTATCTTTCTCACACTTTGTTAAAACCTTAAGGTCATTCTTACTCGCTCTCTGTTCCTACCCAGTAGCAGACTCTTTGCAACACGTGAATTGCGAAACTCAAAAGAAAAAGGAACAAAATATCTTCATACAAGTAGCGCAAGCTGTCTTGTAGATTAAGCCAATCGAACAAACTCACTCCTCAAAAAAAGGTGAACTTATATTTACGTAATATCAAAGATTGTAGTATATACTGTACTTACATTAAACTAATAATAAAGCATCAGAGCCTACTAAATACGCAAATGTTAGGAAAAAAACAGTAGACTTGGCGAGACACGAACCATCGATTTACTACACATCATTAACGCTATTCACTACGCTAAAGCGAAAACAATTAGTTTATGGCCAATTCTAACATGTTACCACATGCTAAATGCTTTAATCGTAGCTATGTTACTAACTGAAATTTAATTATAACAAATTGTACCAGGAACCATGGAATTTTGGTGAATCCTTAGTGCGTCGCTACATTCAAATTATATACTTTCATTATACACAAGTTACAATAATTCTTGCCGGCCGCGGTGGTCTAGCGGTTCTAGGCGCTCAGTCCGGAACCGCTCGACTGCTATGGTCGCAGGTTCGAATCCTGCCTCGGGCATGGATATGTGTGATGTCCTGAGGTTAGTTAGGTTTAAGTAGTTCTAAGTTCTAGGGGACTGATGACCACAGCTGTTAAGTCCCATAGTGCTCAGAGCCATTTGAACCATTTTTTGAACAATAATTCTTTTGCCACGAATATGACGTTTGTTATTGTTTTATTGCAACGGATCCCACAGTTAACAACGGATTTTCGAGTGATTCTCAATTTTCTGGTGCTCAGAAACGCCATATATACGTATAGGCTTGAACTGAATGCCAATATGGCGCCTCACAGCTCTGTGCTCAAGGGAGATGGCGTACGTGTGACGTAGGTGGCGTTGTGCCATCTGATTGGTCAACGCTCAAACGCATACTCAGAATATTTGACATGCTAGATATTGCTCTGCTCGTTCAGAAAGACTCCCGAACGTGCTGTTATACGCTATGACGTCAGAAACTCCGCACACTCAACGCCCAACGTTCGGATGCACGGTCCGTGTGCTGACGGCTTTACGCCACCTTACTGGGAGGGCCTGCATGACCCCGTGGCACAACTCTATGGATCTACACAGGACCAACGTTCGCTGCATCAGTAAACTCCCCTTCATCTACGTACTGGTTCCCGCAGAGTGCCTCCTTCATTGGGCCAAGGTCTGAGATCTGGGCTGTACGGTGGATGAGGAAGAACAGTCCAATGAAGTTCTGTGAGATCCTCTGGAGAGCGCAGACGTGTGTGAGACCTTGCATTGCCGTGGAGAGGGAGAAGTTCGTTTGCACGTTTGTGGCGCCGAACGCGCTGAAGTATTTTCTTCGTTTTTCTGAGGGTAGCATAATACACTTTAGAGTTGATCGTTGCAGCTTTAGGGAGGACATCAAATACACTACTGGCCATTAAAATTGCTACACCAAGAAGAAATGCAGATGATAAACGGGTATACATAGGACAAATATATTATACTAGAACTGACATATGACTACATTTTCACGCAATTTGGTTGCATAGATCCCGAGAAATCAGTACCCAGAACAACTACCTCTGGCCATAATAACGGCCTTGATACGACTGGGCATTGAATCAAACAGAGCTTGGATGGCGTGTACAGGTACAGCTACCCATGCAGCTTCAACACGATACCACAGTTCATCAAGAGTAATGACTGGCGTATTGTGACGAGCCATTGCTCGGCCACCATTGAACAGACATTTTCAATTGGTAAGAGATCTGGAGAATGTGCTGGCCAGCGCACCAGTCGAACATTTTCTGTGTCCAGATAGGCCCGTACAGGACCTCCAACATGCGGTCGTGCATTATCCTGCCGAAATGTAGGGTTTCGCAGGGATCGAATGAAGGGTAGAGCCACGGGTCGTAACACATCTGAAATGTAACTTCTACTGTTCAAAGTGCCGTCAATGCGAACAAGAGGTGACCGAGACGTGTAACGTATGGCACCCAATACCCTCACGCCGGGTGATACGCCAGTATGGCGATGACAAATACACGCTTCCAATGTGCGTTCACCGCGATGTCGCCAAACACGGAAGCGACCATCATGATGCTGTAAACAGAAACTGGATTCATCCGAAAAAATGACGTTTTGCCATTCGTGCACCCAGGTTCGTCGTTGAGTACACCATCGCAGGCGCTCCTGTCTGTGATGGAGCGTCAAGGGTAACCGCAGCCATGGTCTCCGAGCTGATAGTCCATCCTGCTGCAAACGTCCTCGACCTGTTCGTGCAGAGGGTTGTTGTCTTGCAACCGTCCCCATCTGTTGACTCAGGGATCGAGACGTATCTGCACGATCCGTTACAGCCATGCGGATAAGATGCCTGTCATCTCGACTGCTAGTGATACGAGGCCGTTGGGATCCAGCACGGCGTTCCGTATTACCCTCCTGGACCCACCGATTCCTTATTCTGCTAACAGTCATTGGATCTCTATCAACGCGAGCAGCAATGTGTCGATACAATAAACCGCAATCGCGAGAGGCTACAATCCGACCTTTATGAAAGTCGGAAACGTGATGGTACGTATTTCTTCTCCTTACATGAGGCATCACAGCAACGTTTCACCAGGCAACGCCGGTCAACTGCTGTTTGTGTATGAGAAATCGGTTGGAAACTTTCCTCATGTCGGCACATTGTAGGTGTTGCCACCGGAGCCAACCTTGTGTGAATGCTCTGAAAAGCTAATCATTTGTATATCACAACATCTTCTTCCTGTCGGTTAAATTTCGCCTCTGTAGCACGTCACGTTCGTGGTGTAGCAATTTTAATGGCCAGTAGTGTAGAATAACCCCTTCACTATCTTGGAAGATCGTCGCCATGACTTTACCGGCTAAGGGTGCGACTTTGAACTTTTTCTTCGGAGAAGAGATAGTGTGGTGTCACTCCATGGACTGCCATTTTGTTTCTGATTCGAAGTGATGAACCAATGTTTCATCGCCTGTGAAAATGTTCCACAAAAAATTGTCACGATCAGCCTCGTTAGGCCCAAGCAACTCCGCACAAATGGTCCTTGGTTCCTCTTTGTCTTCTGCTAGTCGGCGAGGAAATCAGCGGGCACACACCTTTGAGTACCCCAACTGGCGGACGAGTGTGTCAGCACTACCAATAGAGACGTCGAGTTGCGCAGCGAGGCTTGATTGTGATCCGTCGATCACCTCGATTGAGTGTGTCCGCACGTTCCGACACTGAAGGAGTCACAGCTGCGTGCGACTGGCCGGCTCGCTGGAATTGGACAGGTGTGCGAGGCCTTGTTACGATGATAACAGATCCCTCGCCCAACGACTCATTGCGCTTTTGTCCACTGCCAAGTCTCCGCAGACATTCTGCAAGCGCCTAAGAATATCTGCGATGCTCCAGTTTCCCAACAAAAGGAACTCTGTGAGTGCTCACTGCTTCTAATGCACCTCCATTACAGACGCCGTTTTGGCGGGAACTTCTGGGAACTGTAGGCGCTTGTGCGGGAATAATCCACGATATCCCAAAAAAAAAAATTCCGCATTTTTTCAACCGAAACTGCCCGAGAAAAAAATATGTTGCATTACTTACTGAACTCCTCTCGTACAATCCACCGTCAGGTATCTTTTGCATTTTCTTTTTCATCTTCTTCATTCTTCTTCAATTCATTCCACAGGACCCATCAGTAAATAGTCTCTTCTCATGCAGCATCCAGACCAACTGTTTTTCCTCTTCCCGATTAACTTTAAAATATTTCTCTCTTGCCCCACTCTTTTCACTTTTCAGAACCATCTCATTTCTCATTCTGTGTACCCATTTTATCCCTTCCATCCTCCTCCAAATCCACATTTCAAATACTTCTGTTCTTCTTTCATCCTCTTTCCTCATTGTCAATGTCTCAATATAAAGCACTTTGCCCTCAGGTGTATGTCCATACAAAAACCACCTTGCCTTATTAAATACCTCCTTGGAAATATCTACCCGTGTTTTCATCTCCTAATTGCGTCTCATGTCTTGTGCTTCCCAGACATTCGAAAGCAGTAACTTGTTCTGTATCTTCCTTTACTAATTTTATAGTATCTCTTACTTTTCTTGCTCTTTCACCACACATTTTGTCTTTTTCTTATTAATTCTCATTTCGAATTCCTCAGATGTCTTATTTGGGTTCCTTTAACATTCCAACTCTTATGACGAGATGAAACTACAATCGTCTGGCCGTAACTGTGGGTTGGGAGACAGCTCATTGAAACTACAACTGATGAAATATTAGTTCACTTTATTAAACGAATGATGAAAAGATTTAATTAACTTGAGACAATCATTTGCCACAAGTCTGCTTGATAGTTTATAACTGTCACTGACTATTAAAGAAGCACTTGATACAATAATTAACAAAATCTTCTCTTCAAGTACGATTTTCAACATTTACAAAGGTACATTTCCACCTAAGAGTTGAGTACCTCCTAAGTCCCCCTCGATGATGTCGATTTCTTCAGTCGATGTCACGATCTGGGGCAGAGCGCTTCCATGCTGGGCTCTATATTGACTCCTGTGTGAGGGAGCTGCTGAGCTGAGAGAAAGGTGTGGTCTTCTTAAGCCTCTCCTGTTCGTGGTTGAGGATTTCAGTGAGACATCGTTAATGTGTGTGGTTTTTATGTGCACTGCCAACTTCGGTGTCGCCACGACCGTTGGCGAAACCACACCAATCATAGATCTTCTGTTGTCTGGCAGTAACACCATATTATCCTCAAATCGAATACATTGTATCCTCCTACCACAAACCTACACTCCTCTTTTTCGTTTCAGACATTTTGAATAATTAAAACCAAATATGTAAACGGTATTGCTGAGAGACAGTAGCCTTGCCTCACTTCACTCCCACTTGTGCTTTCCTCTTTTATTTCATTCCCGATCTGTAATCGCACCTTCTGTTGTAGGTATACGAGGGGCGTTTGAAAAGTCAGTGCGAAGTCCGAGAGATGACACCACCGGCGCGTATCGAGATCATGTTTAGTTAGTAGCATCTTTGGAAAGAGCGCACAACAAGTTTCAGCCATATTGTTCTTTTTCTTCATGTTTGGCACTCGTGTGATTCAAGGAAGTCGTGTAATTGTCAAAAAATGGACGAGGAAGAATTTCGTGTGGTGATTATGAGAGGCAAAACGCCTTAGGAGACTAAAAAGAAGCTTGATAAATATTACCGTGACCCTGGACGTTCGATTACAACAGTTTATAAGTGGTTTCAAAATTTTCGAAGTGGCCATATGGGCACAAGTGATGCTGAACGTTCTGGACGCCCTGTGGAGCTATCCGCAAGAAGGGTTCCGCGACTGCTTACGCTTGACCAAAAACGGATTCGTGTGAAGTGTTGCGAAGATGGTTTACAGCTGTTCAGGAAGAATCTGCAGGACTTTAAGCGTCGTTTCGTCCCTGTGGATGTTACATGGGTATATTCCTGAGACCAAACAACGATCTAAACAGTGGGCTACCAAGAGAGAAAATGCACCAAAATAGGCGAAGACCAGTCCTTTGGCCGGAAAGGTTGTAGCGACTGTCTTTTGGCATTCTCAAGGGATAATCCTCATCGACTAACTGGAAAAGGGTAAAACTATTACAGGTGCATATAATTCATCGTTATTGGACCGATTGAAAACCGAGCTACAAGAAAAACGCCGGCGACTGGCCCGCAAAAAAGTCCTTTTTCATCACGACAATGCACCAGCACACACCTCAGCAATTGTGGTCGCAAAATTAATGGAACTCGCTTCACATTCCTGCTGTTCTCCAGACTTGGCTTCCTCGGACTACTATTTGTTCCCCAATTTGAGGAGATGGCTGGTGGGACAAAGATTTTATTCAAACGATGAGGTGTTTGCAGCAACTAATAGCTATTTTGCAGACTTGGACAATTCCTATTATTCGGAACGGATCAACAAATTACAGCTGCGTTGGACGAAGTGTGTAAGTCTAAAATGAAAGTATGTCGAAAAATAAAAAAGGTTTATCCCAAACACGTGAGCAGTTTTTATTTTTGCACGCACTTTTCAAACGCCTCTAGTTGCCTCTTCATCAGCCATCTGCCCCTCTGGTCGACTGCATTCCTCCTTAGAATGTCCATTAATTGAATCCGCTTTATTCTAGCAAAATCAGAGAAATTCTATTTCACGTGAAGGTTTTCCAACTGTCCTTCTCGTGTACCATTTGGGAATGGTAACAAGACACGCAGTAAACAAGTGTATGAACCGATGTAGTCCCCACCACACAGTGTAAGATGTCTTGCGGAGTACATGTGTAGCAGTATGTATAGGATGTTATTCTTCGTCAACAGCGTTATTCAAGTGAAACGCTTTGTTTAATATTGACGAGACTGATAAAAGCAATTTGTGAGGCCGGGCGCAGTGGCCGAGCGGTTCTAGGCGCTTCAGTCCGGAACCGCGCTGCTGCTACGGTCGCAGGTTCGGATCCTGCCTCGGGCATGGATGTGTGTGATGTCCTTAGGTTAGTTCGGTTTAAGTAGTTCTAAGTTTAGGGGGCTGATGACCTCAGATGTTAAGTCCCATAGTGCTTAGAGCCATTTGGACCATAAATTTGTGCGGCTGTTCTTGTTACCATCTTGGCAATCGATGCGAGTAACTCAGGAAAACCACAGGAATGCTTACAACACTTTCATTTTCAAAATCTGGAATTTTACTGCTGTTCAACATTACGAAATAGACGAGAAATTCTATTTAAACATGCAGCAGTCGTGTTTGCGGTGGGAAACGGCATTTATTTACGCAACGGAATTGCAGTTTATTTGCGTGTGTTGTCTTGCATGTGCGGCATTGGATTTAAGTAAATGAAAGCATGTTTTTATGAATATGCTGAATTCTGTGTTTGCAGAAGATCGTTTTAAAGATAAGACATGTTCAACTAATTTCACATATGATACGGATTCTGCAAACTCAAGTACTCACAGTATGTGAGTACCATTATAATCTTCTCCAGGGCACGTATCGATCGGTTGTTACCAGCTACTACAAGAAAATGAAGACGTTTCTAGCATTTGTTTCTAAACAGTATACGAATAAGAAATTACATTGACATCTGGCCATGTGTTTTGGTGCTTCTCTTGTTTTCTGGGGCAGTGTATACCAGAATTTATACAAAGTTTGCTCGCTGTGTGCAAGAGTGCTTTAATGGAACTACAATCAGCGTGGTAGGTCTGAAAAGGACAGATGGCGTCTGCTAGTTCAATACTTAGACACTCAACTTGTGAATGGTAAGTACAGAATTTTAATTTTTCGTGCAGGGGTAAGATTTGTCAACATGTTCAGAATGCACATGCGTGCTGGTAGTGAGCGCTAATGCGTAACACGTCACAATCGGATCCGCCGCTTGGAAGGGTCAGTCAAGCCGCGAGAGCCCTGGCCAGCTGTTGTGACGGCAGGCTGAATTGTTGGTGCGAGGGCAAGTGGTCGGTCTGTCTGGTAATGCGCTGTGGTGAACGCGTGCCTGGGGGCGGGTATGTCGGAACTCCCCCTCCCCCGCCCCCCCGCCACCACCCCCTACCCAAACCCCCGTATTCATGATCAGCTGTTACCTGTCAGAACGGAATCTGACAGTTGACTGACTAGTTGTCACGCAGTGGACGCTACAACGTTTCGTACGAGATTATCAAACTTGTATACAGGACACACGAAGGCCATACACTACCGGGGTTAAATGTAGTTTTATATACACTCATGCTCATAAATTAAGGATAATGCTGATACATGGTGAAACAACGCTCTGGTGGGCGCTTTGCTGGTTTAAATCACCTCGAGGTATGACCAAGTGGTGCATTTGACCTGCGGTCGTGGCATGGTGGCGCTGGCGGCAGTCCACATAAGCAGAGGTGTGTTGGTGCATGTCACAGTACGGTGCAGCGAGTAAGTGTGCAGACGTTTTCAGACGGTCTAAAGGTGACTGTTTGTTGAAAATGGCTTAAAGAACATTATTGATGACGTTATGAGGGGTAGAATACTAGGGCGACTGGAGGCTGGTTAAACACAGCCTCTGTGCGCCACAAAGTGTGATCTCAAGATTATGGCAACGATTCCAGCAAACAGGAAACGCTACAGAACGGGACGTCCACAGTGTACAACACCACAAGAAGAACGATATCTCACCATCAGTGCCCGCAGACGGCCACGGAGTACTGCAGGTAGCCATGCCCGGGACCTTGCTTGCCAGAATTGCGAAATTGTGAAGCATTATGGGCAGGATCCTCCAATCAGATCGGGATTTTGGCTATCTCATGCGAGTTAATCAGTGCCAAGCCGAATAACTTCTTGCATAAGAGTTAGAGGTGGACGAAAATGTTACTGACTTGCTCAATTTGTGAAGTTCTTTCTCATGAATAAATCATCCATTCTTTTATGAAGTCGTAATCATATGTTTGTCTGTACATGTACTGTACATTGCATGACTAATTTCCGTCCCATTCGAGTAATTCCTTCGCGGTGTGTCGTTTTCGACCAGAGTCGACATGTGGTCCTTATTCGGATGAGCAAACAAAAGAACGTTTTCTCAAGATAGTGTTGGAACTTATACAAATCTTGACACATTTACCCCCATTTTGAGAAATAATGCTTAGAAAGTAAAATAATATATTTACACATATATACACTCATGCTCATATATTAAGGATAATTGCAGAACGTGGAGCCACACAACGTGGCACTACACAAATCTGACGCTAATAGCATAGGCACATAGGGAACACACACGACACAGATCTGTAAGTCCACGGTATTGATGATAAGTTGAGAAAACCGTCCCGAAATAGGTGTGCTGCAAAACGCCACTGTTTCCTGCGCATGTACCCCGATATCAATATGGGATATGATCACCATGCACACGTACACAGGCCGCACAACTGGTTGACATACTTTGGATCAGGTGGTCGAGCAGCTGCTGGGGTATAGCACCAGTGCCTATCGGAGCTCCTGAAGTGTCCTAGGGGTTTGAAGACGTGCATCAATACGTCGACAGAGAGCATCCCAGACGTGCTCAATGGGGTTCAGGTCTGGAGAACGGGCAGGACACTCCATTCGCCTGATATCTTCTGTTTCAAGGTACTCCTCCACGATGGCAGCTCGGTGGGGCCGTGCATTATTATCCATCAGAAGGAAGGTGGGACCCACTGCACCCCTAAAAATGTGGACATAATGCTGCAAAATGACGTCCCGATACACCAGACCTGTTACACTTCCTCTGTCAAAGACATGCAGGGGGGTACGTGCACCGATCACAATCCCACCCCACACCATCAAACCACGACCTCCATACAGGTCCTTTCAAGGACATTAAGGGGTTGCTATCTGGTTCCTGGTACACGCCAGATGAAAACTCGGCAAGAATCACTGTTCAGACTATACCTCAACTCGTCCGTGAACATCACCTGGGACCATTGTTCCAATGACCATGCCCGCATCTCGTGGTCGTGCGGTAGCGTTCTCGCTTCCCACGCCCGGGTTCCCGGGCTCGATTCCCGGCGGGGTCAGGGATTTTCTCTGCCTCGTGATGGCTGGGTGTTGTGTGATGTCCTTAGGTTAGTTAGGTTTAATTAGTTCTAAGTTCTAGGGGACTGATGACCATAGATGTTAAGTCCCATAGTGCTCAGAGCCATTTGAACCATTTTTTCCAATGACCATGTACTGTGTTCTTGACACCAGACTTAAGGTGCTCTCCTGCGACCAGGGTCAGTGAAATGCACCTTGCAGGTCTCCAGGCGAATAAACAAAGTCTGTTCAGCCGTCTGTAGACTGTGTGTTTGGAGACAAGTGGTCCAGTGGCTGCGGTAAGGTCCCGAGCAAGGCTACGTGCAGTACTCCGTGGCCATCTGCGGGCACTGATGGTGAGATGTCGGTCTTCTTGTGGTGTTGTACACTGTGGACGTCCCGTACTGTAGCGCCTGGACACGTTTTCTGTCTGTTGCAATCGTTGCCATAATCTTGAGATCACACTTTGTTGCACACCGTTACGACCTACTGTGTTGGACCAGCCTCCAGTCGCCCTAGTATTCTACCCCTCATACCGTCATAAATATGTATTCTTTGAGCCATTTTCAACACACAGTCACCATTAGCACGTCTGAAAACGTCTGCACACTTACTCGCTGCACCGTACTCCGACATGCACCAACACACCTCTGCGTATGTGGACTGCTGCCAGCGCCACGGTGCGACGACGGCAGGTTAAATGCACCGTATGGTCATACTCTGAAGTGATTTAAACCCGCAAACCGTTGAGAAAAACCAGAGCGTTGTTTCACCATGTATCAGCATTATCCTCAATTTATAAGCATGAGTGTAGATATGCCAACCAACACAGTGCTTCCTTCTACGTGTATCACGCTAAAAGGAGATAATTGATAAGGGATTCGAGACCATACAGAGGCTTACCAGCAGTCGTTCTTACCTCAGAGCATTCGCGACTGGAGCAGGAAAAGGGGAGAAGCGACACTGGTACGGCTTTAAGGTGGATTGCAGGGTACAAATATACATGTATTCCTGAGACACAAGTACAAGCACTGTGTAAACATCGTGACAAATTGCGGACTAGTCTCCTATACTGATGAGACTGGGTTTCCAACTACTCCCTTTGTCGACTATCCTCATCATCTATTGGCAGAACTCAAGGAAAGTGTAGCTCACCTATAAAGGAGTACTTCTGCGGTCGATTTTTGGGTACTACTCTAGCGTTTGGAATTTCCGTCAGGTTAGATTAAAGGAAGACGACGAAGCAATTCAGAGGTGAGCTGCTAGATTTGTTATGCTAGGCTCGATCAACACGCGTGTATTACGGTAATGCTCCTCGACATCAAATTGGAACCCTGGAGGGAAGAAGGTGTGCATTTTGGGAAAAACTACTGAGAAATTACAGAGTATCGGGAATACCAAACGGCTGCCGAACTACACCACGATCCGAAACATGTTAAACATGTTTGGGACCAACCTTGGACGCGAACTCCGTCCCAGCGCCAGTATCGAGGATATGAAGGACCAGAGACGTCTCTGGCATTGTGGACCAGCTTGCCTCAGGAGGTGATAGAACGGCTTTGTAACACCCTTCCCTGTTGAATGAACGCATGCATCCAGGCCGCATCGGATGCAGCGTCATACCGGTAAATGGGCTCATATTCACAAGTTACCTACGAATTTCACTCGATTTTGTCATCACTGAAATAACATTACGTACCCTCTCAACTCTTGTAGTTTCATTTCGTTTCCCTCGTCACTTCTGGATGCATCACTTTTTCTATCTGGTGATGTAGAGTCAAGCAACTAGCCTCTGAGTGTGCACGACGAATATTCCTTCGACACAACCCACGATGGCTGCGGTGACGACCTAACCCATGTTATTGTGGTCTTCAGTCCGAAGAATGGTTTGATGCCACTCTCCATGCTACTCTATCCAGCGGAAGCCTCTTCATCTCCGAATAACTACTACATCCTACATCCTTCTGAATCTGCTTACTGTATCCATCTCTTGGTCTCCCTCTACAATTTTTACCCCACACACTTCCCTCCAATAAAAAATTGGTGAGCCCTTGATGTCACAGAATATGTCCTATCAGTCGATCCCTTCTGCTGGTCAGGTTGAGCCACAAATTTCTTTTATCCCCAATTCTGTTCACTAATTCTTCATTAGTTATGTGATCTACCCTTCTGATCTTGAGTACACTTCTGTAGCACCATGTTTCAAAAGCTTCTATTCTTTTCCTGCCTAAACTGTTTATCGCCCACGTTTCACTTCCATACATGGCTATACTCCATACAAATACTTAGTAAAGTCTTCCTAACACTTAAATCTATATTCGATGTTAGCAAATTTTTCTTCATCATAAACACTTTCGTTGTCATTGCCAGCCTACCTTTCATATCCTCTCTACTTCTGCCCTCATCAGTTATTTTGCTCCTCAAATAGCAAAGTTCATCTGTTACTTTAAGTGTCTCATTTCCTAATATAATTCCCTCAGCATCACATCCTGGTTTTGCTTTTGTTGATGTTTATCTTCTATCCTCCTTTCAAGATACTGTCCAATCCCATCAACTGCTCTTCCTAGTCCGTTTCTATCACAGACTGAATTACAATGTCATCTTCAAACTTCAAGGTTTTTATTTATTTCCCCTGAACTTTAATTCCTACTTGAAATTTCTATTTGGTTTTCTTTACTGCTTGCTCAGTGTTCAGATTGAATAACATCGGGGGTAGGCTACAACCCTGTCTCACTCCCTACTTACTCAGTGTTTCTCTTTAATGCCCCTCAAATTTTATAACTGCCGTCTGGTTTCTGTACAGGTTTTAAATAGCCTTTCGCTCCCTGTATTTTACACCTGCCACCTTCAGAACTTGAAAGAGAGTATTCCAGTCAACATTGTCAAAAACTTTCTCTAAGTCAACAGATGTTATAGACGTAGATTTACTTTTCCTTTGCCTATGTTTTAAGAGAAGTCGCAGGCTCAGTATTGCCTCGCGTGTTCTTACATTTCTCCGGAATCCAAACTGATCCTCGAGTTCGTTTATCCATTCTTCTGTAAAGAATTCGTGTTAGTATTTTGCAACCATGAATTATTAAACCGACAGTTCGGTATTAATCAGAACTGTCAGTACCTGCTTCATTTGAAATTAGAAATGTTATATTCTTCTCGAAGTCTAAGGGTATTTCGCCTGTCTCATACTCTTGCACCCAACGCTATCAGTAGTTCTGACGAAATGTCTTCTTCTCCCGGGATCCTACTACTGTGCCCGTTTCCCTGTTTTTCTCAATGGTTGCCTAATGCTCTCTCTGAAACTATCAACGACCTCTGGTGCCTTCAACTTATCCAGGTAACATCTTCTTCAGTTTTAATCTGCAGTTCATCACGAATAAATTGTGGTCGGAGTCCGTATCTGATACCTGGAAATATATTAAAATGTCTTAGTAATCATATACAACCGCTCACTTGACGAAAGGTTTGTTCCTAAAGACTGGAAAGTAGCACAAGTCACACCAATATTCAAGAAAGGAAACAGGAGTAACCTATTTAATTACAGACCCATATCACTGACTTCAATTTGCAGTAGGAGTTTGGAGCATATACTGTACTCGAACATTATGAATCACCTTGAAGAAAATGACTTATTGATACAAAACCAGCTAGCTCTTTATTCCCATGAAGTAATGAGTGCTGTCGACAAGGGATCGCAGATCGATTCCATATTCCTAGATTTCCAGAAGGCTCTTGATACCGTTCCTCACAAGAGACTATTAATCAAATTGCGTGCATATGGAGTATCATCTCAGTTGAGTCACTGGATTCGTGATTTCCTCTCAGAGAGGTGACAGTTCGTAGTGATATACGGTATCGGGTAGAACATAAGTGGTATTTGGCGTTGCGCAAGGTAGTGTCATAGGCCCTCTGCTGTTCCTGATTCACATAAATGATCTAGGTGATAATGTGAGGAGCCCCCTTTGATTGTTTGCAGATGACGTTGTAATTTACCGTCTAGTAAAATCATCAAACGATCATTTCCAATTAGAAAATGATTGAGAGAAAATTTCTGTATGGTGCGAAAAGTGGCAATTGGCAGTAAACAAAGAAAAGTGCGAGGTCATCCACATGGCTATTAAAAGAAATCCGATAAATTTTGGGTATACGATAAATCGCACAAATCTAAGGGCTGTCAATTCGACCAAATACCTAGGAATTACAATTACGAGCAACTTAAACTGGAAAGACCACATAGATAATATTGTGGGGAAGGCGAAACAAAGACGTCGCTCTGTTGGCAGGACACTTAGAAGATGCGACAAACCCAATTAGGAGACAGCCTACATAACACTTGTCCGTCTTCTGCTGGAATATTGCTGCACGGTGTGGGATCCTTACCAGGTAGGAATGACGGAAAACATCGAAAAAGGGCAAAGAAGGGCAGCTCGTTTCGTGTTATCGCGCAATAGGGGTGAGAGTGTCACTGATATGATACTCGAGTTGGGGTGCCAGTCACTGAAACAAAGGCGGTTTCCTTTGCGGCGAGATCTATTTACGAAATTACAATCACCAACTTTCTCTTCAGAATGCGAAAATATTTTGTTGACGCCCACCTACGTAGGGAGACATATCATCATAAAAAATAAGAGAAATCAGAGCTCGAACGGAAAGATTTAGGTATTCCTTTTTCCCACGCGCCATTCGAGAGTGGAATGGTAAAGAAGTAGTATGAAAATCGTTCGATGAATCCTCTGCCAGGCACTTAAGTGTGAATTGCAGAGTAACCATGTAGATGTAGATGTAGAACTGCTTCCGAAATCTTTGTCTAGCCATTATATAATCTATCTGAAACCTTCCGGTGTGTAGCCGTCCGCGGTGGCTGAGCGGTTCTAGGCGCTTCAGTCCGGAAGCGCGCAACTGCTACGGTCGCAGGTTCGAATCCTGCTCGGGCATGGATGTGTGTGATGTCCTTAGGTTAGTTAGGATTAAGTAGTTCTAAGTTCTAGGGGACTGATGACCTCAGATATTAAGTCCCATAGCGCTGAGAGCCATTTGAACCATTTCTTCCACATTTACTACGTCGGTTCATGATTCTCAAACCAAGCGTTAGCGATGATTAAATTCTGCTCCGTGCAAAAGTCCACTTGGCGGCTTCCTCCTTCATTCCTTTCCCCAGTCCATATTCACCTGCTATTTTTCCTACTATCGAATACCAGTCACCCATCACTATTAAATTTTCGTCTCCATTAACTGTCTGAATAATTCGTTCTATCTCATTATATATTTCTTCAATCTCTTCATAATCTGTCGAATTAGTGTGCATCTAAACCTGCACTACTGCTGTTGGTGTGAGTATTGCTTACGTTTTGACTTTAGTCATGCGTTCACTGTGCTGTTCGTAGTAGCTTACTTGCATCCCTATTTTCTTATTCATTATTAAACCCACTCCTGTATTACCCCTGTTTGACGGTGTGTTTCTAACCCTTTTTTCACCTGGCCAGAAGCCCTGTTCCTCCTGCCCCCGAATTTCACAAATTCCCACTACATCTAGCTTCAACCTATCCATTTCGACTTTTCTAACCTGCCTGCCCAATCAAGGAATCTAACACTCCACGCTACTATCCGTAGAGTGCCAGTTTTGTTTCTCCTGACGACGACGTCTTCTCGAGTAGCCTCGCCAGGAGATCCGAATTGGGGACTATTATACATCCGGAATATTTTACCCAAGAGGATTCTATCGTCATTTAACAATACAGCAGAGCTGCATGCCCTTGGGAAAAATTACTGCTGTAGTCCTAAAAATGTATGTGAAATCTTATGGGAGTTAACTGCTAAGGTCATCAGTCCCTAAGCTTACACACTACTTAACCTAAATTATCCTAAGGACAAACACACACACCCATGCCCGAGGGAGGACTCGGACTTCCGCCGGGACCAGCTGCACAGTCCATGACTGCAGCGCCCATGACCGCTCGGCTAATTCCGCGCGGCACTGCTGTAGTTTCCCTTTGCTTTCAGCAGTTCGCAGTACCAGCACAGCAAGGCCATTTTGGGTATGTCTCAAGGCCAGTTCAGTCAATCACCCAGACTGTTGCCCCTGCAACTACTGAAAAGCCTGCTGCCCCTCTTTTGGAATCACACATTTTTCTGGCATCTCAACAGTTACCCCTCCGTTGTGATTGCAGCTAAAGTACGGTTATCTGTGTCGTTGAGGCACGAAAGCCTGCCCACCAACAGCAATGTTCGTTGTCCGTGAGTTGTGTGTGTGTGTGTGTGTGTGTGTGTGTGTGTGTGTGTGTGTGTGTGTGTGTGTGGAGGGGGGGGGGATTGTTGGCTAACTTATATTTCTCCTTATTTTCTATCTTTTCTGTTCCCTTACCACTTTTTCGTTACATTTATTCCATTTTCCATATGGTTTTAAATAAAGCGGAAAGGAGCTTCATATACCACTAACATTAACTGTTATTCTTCATGTTATTTAGTATACAAATAGTGATCGATTTCATAATTGTATATTACTTTATTATTGTAGCTGCGATTGTTTGTTGTGCTATTAACAGAACGCATGGTCCGTCATAGCTTCCAGATGGGAGAGGATAAAGTTCTCGGAAGAAAGAAAGAAGTAAAATAATTATGCAGATATTTTGGAACCTTCTTTGTCACCCCTCAGGGAGCGGAATCTACCCACTGGTAAAAAAAGAAAAGTCCATTATCCTTACAGTGGAAGCTTCGAAAAACGTATGCACTTTGACGTTAAAAATTGTCTCTTATTAAGGTGTTGAGAATATAATACCTTCTTCCCGTAACTGTGTAAAGGAAAATTTAATGCATGTATCTTTCATTTGCTGTCTGTTGGTTGGTTTAGCTATTTTAGCTTGTAGTCTAGCAGAGTGGACATCAAAGTGACCTATTTAATCACCTTCCCTGAGATATTTTGATTAAGTATCGAGCATGTTCGCCAAACAAAGAAAAGTTTGTAATCAATAATGCAGCGAACCTTAATATGGTTTCATAGCGCAGCGGCGGGCTTCTACTCTACCGAGGTGTTCAGTCAATTAGTGGGCGTCAGCGATCTCGCACTCAAGTCTGCGAGAATACAGCAACCTATACATTATTCCAGACGCGCTTAATTACAGCGAGCTCTTCGATAGCGTTCGTGACGAGATGTACAAATTTGGAGAGCGCGTTACGTCAACGTGGCGTTGAAATCGATTCTCTCGAATTGCGCTGCAACGGAGCGTCGGCTTTATTTGGCACGAAATAACTAATCGTGACAGAGAGTGATTCATCGCACCGTTGGTTTTACTTCTGAACTGCCACACAATGTAACATCCGTATTACCAGATTGCCTTGCAGTATCCGCAGATCCCTTTAGGACGCAATCATGCAGCAAACCGATATCCAGTTTACTTCAGTTTATCCTCCTACCACTCCTCTATTTCTGAGACTAGTCTGTTTATGTCCCTTTGTGTTTGGATCACGCATTTATTAATATAATTTGTGTCGTTAGAATAACATGCGAGTGCAAATAAAACTCACGACGACATGCACTCGAATGGATTCTAGCATTTCAGTTGAAAGTAAAGTTCCAGTTGGGACGCATTAGAGACGTCTGTGGAACAGCACAGCGAATATGCATCATGCCACACTGACAACTGTGACCAAAATGTTGAAGCATTTTATTTAAATTCCATGATGGTACTCCAGGGGGGTGTAAAATGAATGTGCGCAACGGAAAATACTGAAAGCGAAAATGAAGATTTGGCCCTGTCTGACTAACCTCTGAAGGAGATCTTAGGATCTCTTAATGGTGATATTATTTCCTCCTTCTTGCTCTTTAACATATAAATTACAACATCAACATAAATGAATATTTAAGGAAACTGGTAACTAAAAACAACAAATGCTGTTTCTGCTTATACATTTATTGTTTATTAAAACCCCTTTATATATTACAAATGTTTATGTATCAATGTCCAATGGACATGAAGAGATACAAATGTACTTTCTAATATGATTGATCAGTTGCCCAAATCTGCACCTTTTTATGGCTACGCGATCTAATATAAATAATGCGACATGAGTGACATCACCTACTTACCAAACACCAGAAGGCATTACTTTCAAAGATTGTCTACAGCGGAGTGCAACCTCAGTGAAAATAAAATTTACTTGATCACAGCTGTTTATCTTTATAGCCCTAATAAGCCGAAGCAATTAGCAATATCACTGTATGTACTGCGTACGGTGTGTCGGAGTGATGGTTTTCGTACACGTCTGCGACGACGGAAGAACTCTAGCCACAAATTATTAAAAAAAAAAACCTATTTAAACACTAGGACGGCAGAGGACGGTCCTCCGACTAGTATAATCTAATACTGCCTTCTCCTTTCAGTGCTCTACACAGGAGAAACGCAAACTCCCACCCACAAGGACGGAGTTCAGATAATGTCTCAACGTGAGTATAGGCAGAGAAGTGCTCTCAATCACTGAACGCTGCGTAGTCAACGACGACTTCTTCTGAGAGTAGAGACAAGAAGTCCGTCTGTACCAACAAAAGTTGATACTGTGCGACCGTCAAACACTGGCGCTCAAAACGGAGGACTTCATTCTCTCCACCACTGGCTTCGGAGCAAAGCTCGGCTCCCCTCCCTCGTAACTGCAGAAGGCGAATTATATTCTCGAGACCATGGAATATTCTCCCTCTCTACAGATTCTTCCGAACGCCGACCAACCATATTTTGGTCTTCTGTCGTCCAGCGCGGAAAGTTTGCGAGGAAATACTTATCCCCTTTAATTAGGAATTCACACAATGATACGCATCTCAGAGAAAAAGTCCTCGGAAATAACCCAGACTACGTGATTTCCGAAGTAACGCTTCCTTGTTCCTCTCTACTGCGCCCAAGGTTTTTGGAGTTTCCCGTTATCCTTTCGTCCTAGCTACAATACCCGCCAGCTGCTACTCTGTTGTGCTTTAGCGCTCAGGTGACCCGACCATCCGGCTAGGGCTACTTCTTCTGTTAAGCAGGACGAACACACCTGTGCGGACTTTTACCCCCAGGTCCTGAGTTACGCCTGCCGTTTCATTTCCATTGGCGTTCCAATCTCTACTATTATAGGCAATCATTCATTACTCCATTTTGATAATAAAGACATTCCATCACCTTTCATGCAATAAGCGTTAACAGCTATTTACAAGGTGTTCGTGACAATGTCAGTCTTCTTTAGATATTCATATATACGATGTACAGCCTATCAAATGATATCTAATTCCGATTGTAAATCACGGCAAAGTACGTAGGTGAGTGCCAGTAAGGTGCGAAATTATAGCCACCTTACAAAATTCTGTAAGTTCACTTCCATTAATTCTTTCAAAGATGTACCACTGATCATCATCGACAAAGTTCTAGACTCTGATTTTATATTATATCTCTGATCTTCTTCGTTGTGGTCAGTTTTAGCGGGAGAGTGGTGGGAAATGGATAGTTTTGGCGGGAAGTGATATGAAATGGACAGTCTTAGTGGAAGAGCAATTGTAAATGGAGATAATGTGTTATTGTATACTACTGAAGGCAACAGTGTATTTGTTAACAGTCCAGTGCGTGCAAATACTAGTGAATATAGATGTTCCGAAGTTCGGATACTTCAGTCCTCTGATTGAGGGATGGAAGTCACCCGAAGAACACAATCCTTTCACCAGGTAATATTTCTTGATATGAGAAACAGAATCCTTGACCAGCATCAGAATCCATAGAACACTTGTAGGTAGGCAACAGGTTTTTATGTTGGTACCGTCACCTAGCGCTCTGTATGAAAATCACTGGCTATGCTGTGTGCAGTCTGTGGCTGGATGGCATTGTTGGAATATTCGCCACTGTAGTGTTGGGTAGTTCGATGTGAACAGCGCGTAGCGTTGCGCAGTTGGAGATGAGCCGCCAGCAGTGGTGGATGTGGGGAGAGAAATGGCAGAATTTTGAGAGCGGACGATCTGGACGTGTGTCCATCAGAAACAGTAAATTTGTAATATTGGATATCATGAACTGATATATATGACTTCGGAACATTATTAAGGTAAATACATTCTTTGTTCTCTATCAAAATCTGTCATTTGCTGACTATGCCAATCAGTAGCTAGTGCCTTCAGTAGTTAGAATCTTTTATTTAGCTGGCAGTATTGGCGCTCGCTGTATTGCAGTAGTTCGAGTACGAAGATTTTTGTGAGGTAAGTGATTCATGAAAGGTAAACGTTATTGTTAGTCAGGGCTATTCTTTTGTAGTGATTTTTGCAATTCAGATTGCGTTGCGCTAAAAATATTGTGTGTCAGTTTAGTGTTGGTCAGAATAGGTAAAGAGCGAAATGTCTGAGTACTTTCAGTTCTGCTCAGCTGTTTGAAAATCAAATAATGTAAGAGGTTTAGCCGGCCGATGTGGCCAAGCGGTTCTAGTCGCTTCAGTCTGGAGCCGTGCGACAACTACGGTCGCAGGTTCGAATCCTGCCTCGGGCTTGGATGTGTGTGATGTCCTTAGGTTAGTTAGGTTTAAGTAGTTCTAAGTTCTAGGGGACTAATGACCTCAGATGTTAAGTCCCATAGTGCTCAGAGCCATCTGAACCATTTTTTTAAGAGGTTTATCAGAACAGATATTCATAAATTTTTCTAAGGGGACGTTTCACACTACGAAGTCACCAACGAAGTAATAAGACAAGTAATATTTTATAATCACAGATGCCTGAATGAGGGATTCGACGTAACTTACTTAAAATAAATGATGAATATATGGTTCGAAAACAGATAATTGAATGTTAAGTTCAGAGCCCATTACACTTGGAAACGTAATGGCAACAGCGAGCCGCTGTAGAGCTGACTCAAGCGAACAACAAAACACGTGTGTGACTATAAACCGCATTTTCTGCGCTGACTAGCTAAATAGCACATTGTTGTTGTTGTGGTCTTCAGTCCTGAGACTGGTTTGATGCAGCTCTCCGTGCTAATCTATCCTGTGCAAGCTCCTTCATCTCCCAGTACCTACTGCAACCTACATCCTTCTGAATCTGCTTAGTGTATTCATCTCTTGGTCTCCCTCTACGATTTTTACCCTCCACGCTGCCCTCCAATGCTCAATTTGTGATCCCTTGATGCCTCAGGACATGTCCTACCAACCGATTCCTTCTTCTAGTCAAGTTGTGCCACAAACTTCTCTTCTCCCCAATCCTATTCAATACCTCCTCATATTTTTAACGAATTACTGGCAGTTGAGCTGAACTCGCAGGATTGGGCTGCCTGTTGCGGAGCCCTTAAGGTACGGGGAGGAAGGTAGGGACAGTTAATTCTGTTATAGATGCAGAATATTATCGGCACTTCCGAATCTGCTAGATGGTCTTCACATTTTTACTACAGTCACGGTTTATCTTACGGCAGGAGCTTTTTTTGTACTGATAGGGAATCGCAATTGGAAACTTCAGTCAGAGTACGACGTTTTAGACCAAATTGGTGAGGTCAAGGAGACAATATTTACCTCCAGAAGGTTCTGGTTAAACAAAGAAAGTTTGATTAATTCTGTTAAACTCAAAGTTAACTGCACTGTTTTCGGGAAAACTCGAATGTTTCATTTTGTTACGACTGTCCGTTTTTCCCCTCTTGGAATGTTACTCTAAGGCCATTCTCCTTTCCTGAAATTGTCTAGGACGTTGCAAATTTAGCTGGAGAGTAAAGGCGGATATATACTATTGTAGAATTTCTAGGTCATTGGAATTTCTCTAAGTCTAATGTGAATACTGCAGGGCAGTGATAAGTTGCGTCAGAATTGCTACCTTTTAACACTGCGTTGCGATATTTATCGAAAATTATTTCAATACTCTGACAAGATTTTACTTCAATAGTATAGAACGTTGCGAATTTAGCTGGAGAGTAAAGGCGGATTTTACTGTTGTAGCATTTCTAGTTCATTGGAATTTATCTATGTCCAATATGAATACTGCAGGACAGTGATAAGTTGCGTCAGAATTGCCGCCTTTTAACCCTGCGTTGTGACATTGATCGAAAATCATTTCAATAGTCTGGCAAGATTTTATTTCAATTGTATGGCGGGACTGGTGGTTAACAGTTAATCAGCGAACAGCAGTGCAGATACTTTGCGTAGTGGGATCACCTTTGTCGCAAAGACGTGCAGCGTGTACTGGCTGGCTTCCGCATCATTGCGCCGTCCACGCTGCCCTCCAATATTAAATTGGTGATCACTTGATGGCTCAGAACATGTCCTACCAACCGATCCCTTCTCCCCTGTTCTATTCAGTACCTCCTCATTAGTAATGTGATCTACTCATCTGATCCTTAGCATTCTTCTGTAGCACCATATTTCGAAAGCTTTTATTCTCTTCTTCTCTGAACTCTTTATCGTGCATGTTTCACTTCCATACATGGCTACACTCCATACAAATACTTTCAGAAACTACTTCCGACGCTTAAATCTATACTCGATGTTAATAAATTTCTCTTCTTCAGAAACGCTTCCCTTGCCATTGCCAGTCTGCATTTTACATCCTCTCTACTTCGACCATCATCAGTTATTTTGCTCCCCAAATATCAGAACTCATCTACTACTGTAAGTGTCGCATTTCCTATTCTAATTCCCTCAGCACCACCAGATTTAATTCGACTACATTCCGTTGTCCTTGTTTAGCTTTTGTTGATGTTCATCTTATATCCTCCTTTCAAGACACTGTCCAGTCCGTTCAACTGCTCCTCCAGGTCCTTTCCTGTCTCTGACAGAATTACAATGTCATCAGCAAACCTCGAAGTTTTTATTTCTTCTCCATGGATTTTAATTACTACTCCGAACTTTTGTTTTCTTTACTGCTTGCTCATTATACAAATTGAATAACATCGGGGATAGGCTACAACCCTGTATCACTCCCTTCCAAACTACTACTTCCCTTTCATGCCCCTCGACTCATAACTGCAATCGGGTTTCTGTACAAATTGTAAATAGCCTTTCGTTCCCTTGTACTTGGCCCCTGCCACCTTCAGAATTTGAGAGAGAGTATTCAAGTCAAATTTGTCAAAAGCTTTCTCTAAGACTAAAAACGCTAGAAACGTAGGTCTGCCTTTCCTTAACCTATCTTCTAAGAAAAGTAGTAGTGTCAGTATTGCCCCGCGTGTTCCAACATTCCTACGGAATCCAAACTGATCTTCCCCGAGGTCGGCTTCTACCAGTTTTTCCATTCTTCTGTAAAGAATTCGTGTCAGTATTTTGCAGCTGTGACTTATTAAACTGATTGTTCGGTAATTTTCACATCTGTCAACACCTGCGTTCTTTGGGATTGGAATTATGATATTCTTCTTGAAGTCTGAGGGTATTTCGCCTGTCTCATACATCTTGCTTACCAGATGGTAGAGGTTTGTCAGGGCTGGCTCTCCCAAGGCAAGTTCTTATGGAATGTTGTCTACTCCCGGTGTCCTGTTTCGACTTAGATCTTTCAGTGCTCTGTCAAACACTTGATGCAGTATCATATCTCCCAAATCATCTTTATCTACGTCCTCTTCCATTTCCATAATACTGTCCTCAAATACATGGCCCTGGTATAGACTCTCTATATACTCCTTCCACCCTTCTGCTTTCCCTTCTTTGCTTAGAACTGGGTATCCATCTGAGCCCTTGGTATTCATACAAGTGGTTCTCTTTTGTCCAAATTTTCCCGTAGGCAGTACCTATCTTACCCCTCTACATCCTTACATTTGTCATCTACCCATCCCTGCTTATCCATTTTGCACTTCCGGTCGATCTCATTTTTGAGACTTTTGTATTCCTTTTTGCCTGATTCATTTACTGCGTTTTCATATTTTCCCCTTTCATCAATTAAATTCAATATTTCTTCTGTTACACAAGGATTTCTACTAGCCATCGTCTTTTTACCTACTTGATCCTCTGCTGCCTTTACTGCTTCACCACTCAAAGCTTCCTATTCTTCTTTTACTGTATTTCTTTCCCCTGTTCATGTCAATCGTTCCCTAATGCTTTCCCTGAAACTCTCTACGAGCTCTGGTTATTTAAGTTTATCCAGGTCCCATCTCCTTAAACTGCCTCCTTTTTGCAGTTTCTTCAGTTTTAATCTACTGTTCATAACCAGTAGATTGTGGTCAGAGTCCACATCTGCCCCTGGAAATGTCTTACAATTTAAAACCTGGTTCCTAAATCTGTGTCTTACTATTATATAATCTATCTGATACCTTCTAGTATCTCCAGGCTTCTTCCATGTATACAACCTTCTTTCATGATTCTTGAACCAAGTGTTAGCTATGATTAAGTTATACTCTGTGCAAAATTCTACCAGACAGCTTCCTCTTTTATTTCTTGCCCCCAATCCATACTCACCTACTATGCTTCAAATGGCACTGAAGACTATGTGACTTAACATCTAGGCTCATCAGTCCCCTAGAACTTAGAACTACTTAAACCTAACTAACCTAAGGACAGCACACAACACCAGGCCGGCCGGTGTGGCCGAGCGGTTGTAGGCGCTTCAGTCTGGAACCGCGCGACCGCTACGGTCGCAGGTTCGAATCCTGCCTCGGTCATGGATGTGTGTGATGTCCTTAGGTTAGTTAGGTTTAAGTAGTTCTAAGTTCTAGGGGACTGATGACCTCAGATGTTAAGCCCCATAGTGCTCAGAGCCATTTCTAAATAATTAAACACACACACACGCACCAGTGGGAGAGTGGCAGACGGTACTAGAGAGGAGTCTTGCAGCACGGAAATTTCTTGAGAGCACTTTGTAAATAGGTTGTTTAGGTTTTTATGTTGGTAACGCCACATAGTGCTCTGTATGAAATTCGTTGACTGCGCTGGTTGGACTCATTGTTGGAATATTTGCTTGTGCAGTTTGGGCAGTTGGATGTGAACAGCGCATACCGTTGTGCAGTTGGAGATGAGCCGCCAGCCGTGGTGGATGTGGAGAGGAAGATGCGAGAGTTTTGAGAGGTTGCTATAAGCGGACGATCTGGACTTGTGTCTGGCAGAAAATGGAAATATGTGAGGATGGATGTCATGAATTGATAAATATATATATGACGACTTTTTAACACTGTTAAGGTAAATACATTGTTTGTTCTCTATCAAAATCTTTCATTTGCTAACTATGCCTGTCTGTAGTTTGTGCCTTCAGTAGTTAGAATCTTTTATTTAGCTGGCAGTATTGGCGCTCACTGTATTGCAGTAGTTTGAGTAACGAAGATTTTTGTGAGGTAAGTAATTCATTAAAAGTATAGGTTATTGTTAGACAGGGTCATTCTTTTGTAGGGATTATTGAAAGTCACATTGTGTTGCGCTGAAAAATATTGTGTGTCAGTTTAGTGATGATCAGAATAAGTAAAGAGAGTGTAAGATGGCAAGAACTTTGCCCCTTACATGAAGTCATTAAAGATCACCAAACACACGTTGAGTGAATAGTAGGGCTGAACAAAAATGACTGACAAGGCACAATGCACCTTGCAGAGGCTATAGTATGAATGTATTGGAATAATTAATATCAGGTGATGTAAAGTAATTCACACAACATGAAAACTTTGTGGAAATGCGTCGATTTACTGGAGGCTAGTTAATCCCAGGGAAGTATTCAGAGTTGAACGTGGTCGGCTGGGGAGCAGCGAAGGGAAGTGACAATAGGCAGCTTAGGGTGGCTCTGAGAAAGCAGTAACGGGGTGCGGCCTCCAGCTGCCTTAAGATGAGTGACAGTGAGTGGGTGGTTGACCCCATGCTGGTGTACCGGGAAGCAGACAGTGAACTTATACGCCTGTTGATAAATGTCCGTCATCCCGTTTTCAGTGAAACACGCGAGAAAGCCGCGCAAAGCTACGGTGGAGCGGTCAACAGAGGCCGAAATATGCGTGTTCGTGGCTATAGCAAATTCACGCTGAATTCATGGTCTGCAGAGTCTGAAGTAAATCAGGTGAAGAGTGACAGAATGAACTATGCCGGCGTCCGATGGGAACATAGGACCAAGGAATTTGAAGTACTATCCTGGGAGTCAGAATTCTGGAAAAATTGGTGTTTGTGCAGAAGCTATCCTTGATGGTTGGAATGGGAGGAGCTAAATAGGAGAAGTTGAAAGGAAGGGAAATTTAGTTGGAATTTTTCACTTCCCAGAGCAGGCATTGGTCAGTGCTAGGAAGCAACGCATAATTTACGCGACTTGCGCTGCAATTGGCGTAAGTGATTTTCTGCAGGGGAAACCGAGGCGAACAGCGGACTGGGATAAGTCTCCGTAAAGGTCTTCCGTTCCCAGCTTGCCTAGAGTGCGGACGTGGCGTTCTTTACTCAGCTTGCCTGAGAAGGAGGGAGCATCTCAGCAGTTTAGGACTTAGCAAATGGAACGATTGGGCTTGGAGATAGAAAGTTTTGGTTCAGCTATGTACTGAGCAAGATAGCTAGGAGTGAATAGATGAGTGCAGCCTTGCAGCACCACGAGGCCGGCCGACGTCCTTACCACGACGACGCCCCGCCACGCTGAATTGGGTGATATTACACCCGCTCCGGCTTGAATTAGGCCACATTAATTTGTTGGATCACGTTGGCAGAGTTTCCACGAGCATTTCATGGGCCGTGTATTGGGGGAATTCTTCTCACACTTTGCATTATGCCTGGGTCAGTCGACAGGAATTAATTTTGATTATCGCGCTTTACTCCACGTAAACACAATTTATTACCACTGCCTTATAGAAGAGTCATGTAATGTGATGATGGAAGGTCGGGAGTTAAAATAAATTTGTGATAATCGACTGCATCTGTTTTCAATCAAGTAGTTGGAATCCCAAGTCATTTTCTTAATTAATTTTATGTTCAACATTTGCATCTGATGTTCAATAGCTGCATATAACATCAATGTGCACCACTTTTTAATTAAAAGTGATCAATTCTGAATAAATTAATGTCAACACTGCCACCGCAGTTCAATCAGGAGTCACAGGGCCTTTACTTTCTTTGTGTTATCCGACATTGTGGCAGTTTTGCACTCTCTGTTGATCTGTTAGTCAATTAGCTGTGGTGAACACACGCCACAACCAGATAAGTGACGGGTGGGTTGTTACAAGAGAACTATCTGATTACGTTCAGTTTTACTCAGCTGTCTATGCATCAAATAACGTAGAAGTTTAGTAGCACAGTGATTCATAACTTTTCTAAGGGGACGTTGCCGGACAATTCTTGCTTTTGACCAACAGTGTATCAATAAGTGCGTGCATCGTTATTATAAAAAAAGTTAGCAAAAATTGTTGGGGACTGCACAAAACAATTTGTAAAATTTTTTGTGAGGAGCATGGGGGCTATGTAAGAAAGCTGCTTAGGTTTTTATGTTAGTAACGCGACGTAGTGCTCTGTATGAAAATCGCTGACTGTGCTGTGTGCAGTATATGGCTGGTTGGACTCATTGTTGGAAAATCCGCTTGTGTAGTAGTGTTGGACAGTTGGATGTGAACAGCCCGTAGTGTTGGGCAGCTGGAGGTGAGACGCCAGCAGTGGTGGGTGTGGGGAGAGAGGTGCCAGAGTTTTGAGAGCTGACGATCTGGACGTCTGTCCGTCAGAGAAAGGAAATTTGTAAGACTGGATGTGATGAGCTGATACATATATATTCTGACTTTTGAACACTATTAAGGTAAATACATTGTTTGTTCTCTATCGAAATCTTTCATTTGCTAACTATGCCTATCAGTAGTTGGTGCCTTCAGTAGTTAGAATCTTTTATTTAGCTGGCAGTATTGGCGCTCGCTGTATTGCAGTAGTTCGAGTAACACAGATTTTTGTGAGGTAAGTGATTCATGAAAGGTATAAATTGTTGTTAGTTAGGGCAATTCTTTTGTAGGGATTATTGAAAGTCAGACTGCGTTGCGGTAAAAAAATATTGTGTATCAGTTTAGAGATGATCAGAATGAGTATAAGAGAGAAATTTCTGAGTACGTTGAGTTTTGCTCAGCTGTTTGAAAATCAAATAACGTAGAAGTTTTTCAGCACTGTCATTCATAATTTTTCAAAGGGGACGTTTCAACTTTACGGGGAAAGTCAGACAGCATATTACTTCCTCCCACAAACAAATCGCGAAATGACCACGAAGAGAAAACTGGAGAATATGGAGCGATTACAGAGCCTTTTCGATAATCATTCTCCCCTCACATGCCATTCGCGATTGGAACAGGGAAGGAAGGATCAGTTTATTGTACTGTATCATCCGTCACAGAACATAAGATGCCTCGCGGAGTGTTGATGTAGATGTGGCGGCCGTGGTTGAATTTCTATCTGGCAACAGTCATTAAGAAACGCCTCTGGTACTAATAGCCTATGGAGTTACGTTTTATGTCCCTTTTCACATTCGTTCCTTCTGTACATGTGGGTATATTTGTCTGTACTGTCAGTCCTTATGCAGGTTTTCAGTCTTCCGTTCAGTGTTTCAGTAGCTTTTGGTGAGATTTCTGACTGTAGAGATTAGTTCCTCAAGTGGACTGAATCTCTATTGTATTCCACGCTTTCCTGCGCACTTCCGGGCTTATGACAGTTGTACAGAGTATCACCGGTGCGGAGATAGAATGTGTTGACATTTCTGTGGAATCCAAGACAGTTCGGATTGTGGACTTCACAACAGGCTGTTCCAAAACCATGTTACACCGGCCTCTCCGCGTACCAGTTCATTGACAGACATCAGCACGGATGCGGAGCGTAAGTTCAGCATTGCAGTTCGCCTCTGCCAGCCAAGTAGTGTTCCGAATTCTACGTGCTGCGGAGACGGAGTTTACCGAGAGCACCAAACGTAAACCTTTATTAAATTCAGCAATTCACGTCTACATCTACATAGGACCTGACATAGCGTTCATCGAACCATTTTCATACTACTTCTCTACCGTTCCACTCTCGAATGGCGCGTGGGAAAAAGGAACACCTAAATCTTTCCGTTCGAGCTCTGATTTATCTTATTTTATTATGATGATCATTTCTCCCTACGTAGGAGGGTGCCAACAAAATATTTACGCATTCGGAAGAGAAAGTTGGTGATTGAAACTTCCTAAATAGATCTCGCCGCAAAGAAATCCGCCTTTGTTTCAGTGACTGCCACCCCAACTCAGGTATCATATCAGTGACACTCTCACCCATGTTGCTCGATAACACGAAACGAGCTGCCCTTCTTTGCACTTTTTCGATGTCCTCCGTCAATCCTACCTGGTAAGAATCCCATACCGCGCAGCAGTATTCCAGCAGAGGACGGACAAGTGTAATGTAGGCTGTCTCTTTAGTGGGTTTGTCGCATCTTCTAAGTGTTCTGCCAACAAAGCGTAGTATTACGAATGACGATACTAAAACAAACGCTTTAAAAAGACTACAGATTGACGGCAGCTTAAAATCATTTCTAATTGGTGTGGGCTGGTCACAGAAATGATAGCGAAGAAGAAAACGACACAAATAGTGGAAATTACGTAGATATTCAAGAGAAGTTAAATGCACTTCGTATCAACTGAGAATTTAATGGAGGATGAAAAGAGACTAATCCCCCGTGTTCCTTGGAAACGACACGAAGTCTGGTAAATATTTCTCGCTAATGAAGACCGACTAAACTGCCACAAAGGTTATTTTCTCGGGAATCATTCCACTTGAGACGTTCTCAGAATCAAAATCTGTATGGGAGGACACCGAATTCAAAATCCGTACAGCGGAAATGCAGGAAAATGACGTTGAGTTATATCCATTTATTCTCCCTGTCATAAATTTATCGTGTTGTAACAAATAGTACACATATCTTAAAAATTATTTTATGCATATTGGATGTTAGTGACCATTGATACAATGAAAGATTGAGAAAACTGCGGCCACTCAATTTCTTACACTTATGAATGTTGTTGCTACGTCCTGGAAACAACAATTTATCGAAAACTGAGGTCCTTGTAAAGCAAAATATGTAACCTCCGTCCCTAGTGGGGCAAACCAGCCTGAAATCGAGGCAAAGCAAATTACCTTAAAAAAGTGACTGGTCCCAGTTTTTCCAACATATGTTACAACAAATTCACTAGAAACACTGCTAGACAGGAAACATATCTTAAGTGTATCTTTATCCCAACTGGAGAAAACCTGCTTATCCCAGCAGGAACCCTATTATTTGAAAATCTTTCACTTCGTGCAAGTGTTTCATCCCCGTACTTCCTCAATTGATCGGTCTTAATCCCCACAATCATGGCATCCATATTGGTCCTTTCAAATGACTATACACTGAAGCGCCAAAGAAACTGGTATAGCATGCGTATTCAAATACAGAGAGATGTAAACAGGCAAAAAACGGCGATGTGGCCGGCAACGCCTATATAAGACAAGTGTCTGGTGCAGTTGTTAGTTCGGCCGCTGCTGCTGCAATGGAAAGGTATCAAGATTTAAGTGAGTTTGAACGTAGTGTTATAGTCGGATCACGAGCGATTGGACACAGTATCTCCGAGGTAACGATGAAGTGGGGATTTTCCCGCTCGACCATTTCACGAGTGCACGGTGAATATCAGATATCCGGTAAAACATCGAATCTCCAATATCGCTGCGGCCGGAAAAAGATCCTTCAAGAACAGGACCACCGACGATTGAAGAGAATCTTTCAACGTGACAGAAGTGGCATCCTTCCGCAAACTGCTGCAGATTTCAATGCTGGGCCATCAGCAACTGTCAGCGTGGGACCTATTCAACGAAACGTCATCGATTTGGGCTTTCGGAGCCGAAGGCCCACTCGTGTACCCCTGATGACAGCGCGGCGCAGTGCTTTACGTCTCACCTGCGCCCGTTAACACCGACATTGGACTGTTGGTGACAGTCTAACGAGTTTCGTTTCAAATTGTATTGAGCAGATGGACGTGTACGGGAATGGAGACAACCTTATGAATCCATGGACCCTGCTTGTCAGCAGAGGGCTGTTCAAGCTGGTTTAGGCTCCGTGATGGTGTGGGGTGTGTGCAGTTGCAGTGATATGGGATCCCTGATGCGTCTAGACACGACTCTGACAGGTGACACGTACGTAAGCATCATGTCTGATCACCTGCAACCATTCATGTCCAGTAGGCATTCCGAAGAACTTGAGCAATTCCAGCAGGACAATGCGGCACGACACACGTCAAGAATTGATACGGAGTGGCTCCAGAAACACTCTTCTGAGTTTAAACACTTCCGCTGGCCACCAGACTCTCCAGACATGAACATTATTGAGCATATCTGGGACGCCTTGCAGCACGCTGTTCAGAAGAGATCTCCACCACCTCGTACTCTTACGGATTTGTGGACAGCCTTGCAGGATTCATGGTGTCATTTCCCTCCAGAACTACTTCAGACATTACGATATTGCAGTGGTAGCGTTACTCCAATTATGATCCACTGCGGCGGCTACAGCTGTTATGAAACACACCAAATGAATTGGCAATTGCGAATAAGAACTATCATCAGCTGTCCTTATTCGCGACTGAGAATTCATTTGATTTACTTCAGACATTATTCAAGTCAGTGCCACGTCATGTAGCAGCACTTAGGTAGGTGTACCAGTTCAGTGTTTGATCAGTTAACATTTTCAAAATCATCTAAGGGTATCTTTAGTTATCATCTAAAGGTGTCTTTCGTTATCATCTTGTAAGATGGCAAGAACTATGCCCCTTACATGAAGTCATTAAAGATCAGCTAACTCACATTGAGTGAACAGTAGGGCTGAACAAAAATGACTGACAAGGCACAAAGCATCTTGTAGAGGTTATAGTACGGACGTATTGGAATAATTAATGTCGGGTTATGGTTTTAAAGTAATTCACACGACATGAAAACTTTGTGGAAACGCGTCGATTTACTGGAGACTAGATTATCCCAGGGAAGTATTCGAGTTGACCGTGGCCAGCTGGGGACCAGCGAAGGGAAGCGACAATAGGCAGCTTAAGGTGGGTCAAGCTCTGAGAAAGCGGTAACGGGGCGGGGCCTCCAGCTGCCTTAAGATGAGTGACAGTGAGTGGGTGGTTGACCCCATGCTGGTGTACCGGGAAGCAGATGGAGAACTTGTATGCCTGTTGATAACTGTCCGTCGTCCTGTTTTCAAGTGAAACATGCGAGAAAGCTGCACAAAGCTACTGTGCAGCGGTCAACAGAGGCCAAAATAAGCGTGTTCGTGACTATAGCAACTTCACGCTGAATTCATGGTCCACAGAGTCTGAAGTAAATCAGGTGAAGAGCGACAGAATGAAATACGCCGACCTCCGATGGGAACATAGGACCAAGGAATCTGAAGTACTCTCCTGGGAGTCAGAATTCCAGAGAAACTGGTGTTTTGTGCAGACACTAACCTTGATGGATGGCCTGGGAGGAGCTAAATAACAGAAGTTGAGAGGAAGGGAAATTTTGTGGGACTTTGTTCACTTCCCAGAGCAGGCATTGGTCAGTGCTAGGAAGCAACGCATAATTTACGCGACTTGCGCTGCAATTGGCGTAAGTGATTTTCTGGAGGGGAAACCGAGGCGAAGAATGGACTGGCAGAAGTCTCCGTAAAGGTCTTCCGTTCCCAGCTTGCCTAGAGTGTGGACGTGGCGTTCTTGACTCAGCTTGCCTGAGAAGGAGGGAGCAACTCTGCAGTTTAGGACTTAGCAAATGGAACAATTGGGCTTGGAGATAGAAAGTTTTGGTTCAGCTATGTACTGAGCGAGATAGCTAGGAGTGAATAGACGAGCGCAGCATTGCAGCACCACGAGGTCGGCCGACGTCCGCACAACGACGCCGCTCCGCCAAGCAGTATTCGGTGATATTGCGCCCACTCCAGCCACTGATTAATTTGTTGGATCACGTCGGCAAAGTTTCCACGAGGGTTTCATGGGCCGTGTATTGTAGAATTCTTCTCGCACTTTGCATTACGCCTGGGTCAGTCGATAGGAATTAGTTTTGAGTTATCGCGCTTTACTCCACGCAAACACAATTTATTACCACTGCCTGATAGGAGAGTCTTGTAACGTGATGATTGAAGGTCGGGAGTTAAAATAAATTTGTGATAATCGACTGCATCTGTTTTCAATCAAGGAGTTGAAATCCCAAGTCACTTTCTTAATTAATTTTATGTTCAACATTTGCATCTGGTGTTCAGCAGCTGAATATAACATCAATATGCACCCCTTTTTAATTAAAAGTGATCAATTTTGAATCAGTTAATGTCAACACTACCACTGCAGTTCAATCAGGAGTCACAGGGCCTTATTACTTTCTTTGCACTATCCGACGTTGCCGCAGCTTTGCACTCTCTGATGATCTGTTAGCCAATTACCTGGGGTGAACACACACCAAAACCAGATATGTGACGGGTGGGGTGTTACAGTTCTTGTATTTATTTTGCGAGTGACTCGCAGCACTATGTCCTATGTACCTGCTGCGGCAATTAACGGCGACCTCTGTTCTCAACACTTTTGTTTTTGAGTCGTAAGTCATCTGACCGGTTTGATGCGGGTTCCAGGAATTCCTCTCCTCTCCGAATCTTTTCATATCAGAGTAGCTCTTGCAACGTATGTCCTCAATTATTTGCTTGTGTATTCCAGTCTCTGTCTTCGTCTACAATTTTTACACTCTGGAGCTCCCCCTAATACCATTCCCTGATGTCTTAACAGATGTCTCATCGACTGGTCCATGTTTCTTGTCAATGTTTTCCGCATATTACTTTCCTCGCCGATTCTGTGGAATACCTCGTTTCTTACCTTACGAGTCCAGCTAATTTTCAATACTCGTCTGTAGCTCGAATGGTTCGATTCTCTTCTGGTTCGGTTTTCCCGCAATCCATGTTTCATTAACATACTATGCTGTGATCTAGACGTACATTCTCAGAAATTTCTTCCACAAATTGAGAACTACGATAGTAGTGGACTTCTCTTGGCCAGGAATGCTCTTTTTCCAATGGTAAGCTGTTTTTGTATGTCCTCCTTGCTCCGTACTCGAACGGTTATTCTGCTACCTAGAAAGCAGAATCACTTTGTGTCACCTACTTCGTGATCACCAATTCCGATGTTAAGTATTGGGTTGTTCTCATTGCTGCTACTTCTCATTACATTCGTCTTTCTTCGATTTACTCTCAGTCCGTATTCTGTACCCATTAGATCCTGTAATTGTTCTTCACTTTCGCTGAGGATAGCAGTGTGATCAGGGAATCTTATCACTGATATCCCTCACCTTGAATTTTAATTCCACTCTGGAACCTTTCTGTTACGGACGTCATTGCCTCTTCAATGAGTACATTGAAGGGTAGAGCAGGAAGACTGTCTTACACCCTTTTTAACCCGAGCACTTCCTTCTTCGTCCTATACTGTTGTTGTTCCCTCCTGGTCCTTACACATACTGTATATTAGCCGTCATTTTCTACAGCTTACCCCTATTTTTCTCAGGATGTCGAACATCTTGCACCATTGTACATTGCCGAACACATTTTCCAGGTCGACAAATCCTATGAACGTGTCTTGACTTTTATTCTGCGTTACTTCCATTATCAACCGCAACGTCAGAAGAGTCCCTCACGTCGCTACCCTCTGCAGTTAGGGAGCTGTGGAATTCCCCGTTAGGGACTTACGCTCGGTACGCCCGTAACACTGTGACGCGTGAAAAGCCTCTCTACTGAGCATAGTTCTTAAGATACGCATTTCAGAGTCCATGTTTTGCAGACAGTTGTTTCTTGATTTGGTTCTGACTAGTTCCCCCAAAACGTGGGAAGTAAAGATGTTGCAGAAGAAGAGATTCTGCGTTTAACAAACTGTCTTTGATGAGAATCATGTCCTCTTTCCTCCGAAAATTTACGCTTATGTGGTATTTGCTTGAATCTATAGCTTATAGAACAATTCTTCAAGCTTTAGCCACCATGACCTCACCGAGTTCAGAAACTACCTTTCAACCTTCTGCTGTTCCTCTTTCCCTTTCTGTTCTCCCTAAAATCTCCATTCTCACGAAATTAAAATGTTTTGGGAAGGGTATAGGGAGGGAATGGGGTTTAAGTGAAGGATGGGAGAGGGTACTTAACGGCTGACGAGCCCCCGTACCACGTGCCTTTGCAATCTGCCAGCGAAGCAAATTTTGATAGAAGCGTTTTGGACTGGTTCGGTGGTTTATTTGAGCAGCTGGCCGCCCCACAATGCATCACGATATTTATGGCTCCCCTCGTTCCTTCCCCACCCGTCCCAATCGACAGCCCCTCCTCCCACATACAACACACACACACACACACACACACACACACACACACACACACACACACCGTGGGTCGCCGTCGGTCTGCATTTCTCTTAAACGGCACAGCGGTTTGTTGTTACGTTGCCCTCCAGGCCAACGAACCTGGAGTTCCCCCGACACAACGGGCACGCGTGCCATCTGCGGAGCCTCGTGAAATCGCCACCCGTTCTCCTGCACCACACCTTTCCCACTCTCCTGCGTAATGTTATTATTACACGTCACTCTGTATGCGCCGGCCAGCAAACGAACTGTGCGAGGAGGACACAGGATAAAGGGGCGAAGACTGACACACAGGGAGGGAGGAGAGAGCTGTAACAAAGGGTGCCGCTGTTGCACATATGACCGTTTATTAAAAAAAAAAGGACCAGTAAGAGGAGGCAGTGTGCATAAAAAATAAAAAAGATATCTCTGCCGCGTAAGCTTGTAAGTATTAAACATATTTGCAGTTCACTAGCGTCGCTCCCGTTGTTTACTCTATCGAATTCGTTAAACAAAAATATACTCTTGCCTCTCTGTTCCGACCCCTCGTACACGGGGTCAGCGTATTCTCGTCGAAATCCAAATTTGCTGACGGTCTGGGATTCACAATCACACCCACGCACCAACAGCAGGCCCACGCGATCATTCAGAGACACGTGCACGCGGCGAACAAACAAACGAGGGCGGTGAAAGGGAAAGTGAGTAAAAACATGCACGTGCACTAACGTCATCATATACGCTGAGAGGGTGGGTGGGGGGGGGGGACAGCCGCAGAACGGTGATACGACTTTTTTCCCTGCTTTTGCTACCGGCAGAAGATTTAATTACGCTAAAAGCGATACTGACTACGCAACTCAAAGGTATAATCGATCCCTGTTGGCATCCTGACTGTCCATTGGTGGCAGATAGCTATCACAAACGAGAACTGCGACCAATGGAAGAATCTGTTTTCCTTCTTGAAATTTCTAAACGACGAAATACATACTTACGAATGACACGAATAATATGAACTAAAGAGAAACGCAGATTCATTACGCATGTAGTCATGATAATTATCAGCAGCAGTAATGTGACCTCCAAAGATTCATAAAGACGTATTCTAGACCTCCGTGCAGTACGAACTCTAGCTGTACACAAACATCATTCCCCGCCATGTTCTCTAACGTCATCTACCTATCTTCCATTACGTCTTCTTTCCATCCTATTTACTTTCTTGGTCAATCAACCAGCCATTCGTCTTTGTAAATGACTTTCTCACCGCTAATTGTTTTTCGTTACAGTTATAACCAGTGACCTACCCGAGCGATAATAAATCAGATGCCGCGCGGGATTAGCCGAGCGGTCTCAGGCGCTGCAGTAATGGACTGTGCGGCTGGTCCCGGCGGAGGTTCGAGTCCTCCCTCGGGCATGGGTGTGTGTTTGTCCTTAGGATAATTTAGGTTAAGTAGTGTGTAAGCTTAGGGACTGATGACCTCAGCAGTTAAGTCCCATAAGATTTCACACAAATTTGAACATTTTTTTACCCCCCACCCCCCTTAACCACACACACACACACACACACACACACACACAAAATTCGATTCATTACTGAATTAACTATTCCCTAATGCCAACCTATCCCTTCTTTCAATCAAAATAAGCCATTTTTTTCTCGGATCGAATTAGTTGTTCCATCTATCCATTTAATCTGCAGTAAATACCTTTAGCAGTATTTTTCAAGAGCTTACTGTTCATCATCCACCTTACACTTCCCTAAGGTCTAGACTCCAGAAAGCAATTTCAGAAAAGACTCCCCGTTACTACTCGAGTCTTACTGTAATGGACCATCAGGCCTACTTCCAGACTTACTCTATCAAGCTCTTCCACTCGCGTTGAAGTTTATCTGCAGAACAATCTTATCAGCAGAACTAACGGCCATTACCACTTATTTTTTTACAATAATCTTTGACTCCTAACCCGGCTCCCCCCATCGGACGTTCGAGTCCTCCCTCGGGCATGGGTGTGTGTGTTGTCATTAGCGTAAGTTAGTTTGAGTTAGATTAAGTAGTGCGTAAGCTTAGGGACCGATGACCTCAGCAGTTTGGTCCCATAAAACCTTACCAAAAATTTCCAATTTTCGCCTGCTAACCAGCATTCGGCAATACGGAGTATTCTCGCAAACACGTGATTGGCTTGAGGTATATTTGACTAATAGAACACTGTATGTTATAATGGTTATCGAATGATCTGCTGAAACGAAATTAACGCCCAGTGCCCCGGAAACAAGCGTATTGCAACCTCTAATGTTCTTAACGTACGTAAACAACTAATCAGGATGAGCAGCACTGTAGCTTTGTTCGCTGACGATGCCCTTTTGTAAAATATCATCGTTGGAAGATAGTAAGGATGTATCCATGTCGTACGGAAATATTGCGGGTTTGCGACTGTACTGTATATTTATCAAATAATTCTACTGCTTCAGTCAGTTTACACTAATACGTAATTAGCACGACGCAGGTGCATTACAGTTACATGTGGATTAGGCTAATCTGACATGTGGTGAGATTCATACGCTGGGTGTGCCAGTGACGTTATGAAATGAAATACAACACTGTACAGAAACACACATTTACTTTAGTGTAATATATAACAGGGTTGTATGTTTCAAATCATTTAAGTAACATATTTACTGGCATTTTTGCTGGAAATTTAGTTCTTCTGGCCCACACAGTACAATAACAAATACACATCACAACTAAATACTTTTACATATTTACATTATTCCAGAGACTCGTAACTGCTAAGATAAACTACTTTCAGTTTAAACCTCTTTCCGTTGCATATAACAAAGATGAAACCTTCCTACATTACATCTACACTACGTGATCAAAAGTATCCGGACACCCCCAAAAACATACGTTTTTCATATTAGGTGCCCTGTGCTGCCGCCTACTGCCAGGTAGTCTATATCAGCGACATCAGTAGTCATTAGACATCGTGAAAGAGCAGAATGGGGCGCTCCGCGGAACTCACGGACCTCGAACGTGGTCAGGTGACTGGGTGTCACTTGTGTCATACGTCTGTACGCGAGATTTCCACGCTCCTTAACATCCCTAGGTCCACTGTTTCCGATGTGATAGTGAAGTGGAAAAGTGAAGGGACACGTACAGCACATAATCGTACAGGCCGACCTCGTCTGTTGCCTGGCAGAGACCGCCGACAGTTGAAGAGGATCGTAATGTGTAATAGGCAGACATCTGTCCAGACCACTACACAGGAATTCCAAACTGCATCAGGATCCACTGCAGTTACTATGACAGTTAGGCGGAATGTGAAGAAACTTAGATTTCATGGTCGAGCGGCTGTTCATAAGCCGTACATCACGCCGGTAAATGCCAAACGGCGCCTCGCGTGGTATAAGGAGCGTAAACATTTGACGATTGAACAGTGGAAAAAACGTTGTGTGGAGTGGCGAATCACGGTACACAACGAGGCGATCCGATGGCAGGGTGTGGGTACGGAGAATGCCAGGTGAACGTCATCTGCCAACAGTAAAATTCGGAGGCGGTGGTGTTATGGTGTAGTCATGTTTTTCATGGAGTGCGCTTGCACCCCTTGTTATTGTGCGTGGCACTATCGCAGCACAGGCCTACATTGCTGTTTTAAGCACCTTCTTGTTTCCCACTGTTGAAGAGCAATTCGGGGATGGCAATTGCATCTTTCAACACGATCGAGCACCTGTTCATAATGCACGTCCTGTGGCGGAGTGGTTACACGACAATAACATCCCTGTAATGGACTGACCTGCACAGAGTCCAAACCTGAATCCTACAGAACACCTTTGGAATGTTTTGGAACGCCGACTTCGTGCCAGGTCTCACCGACCGACATCGATAGCTCTCCTCGGTGCAGCACTCCATAAAGAATGGGCAGCCTGCCATTATCCAAGAAACCTTCCAGCACCTGATTGAACGTATGCCCGAGAGAGTGGAAGCTGTCAAAAGGCTAAGGGTGGGCCAACACCATATTGAATTCCAGCACTGCCGATGGTGCGTGCCATGAAATTGTTAGTCATTTTCAGTCAGGTACCCGGATACTTTTGATCACATAGTGTATGTAATGTCGCATATTAAACAATATGATTGTTTAGTTGAGATATTTTTAATAACATAAGCATTCAATATTAGAGAAATTTTTGAAGAAGTTTGTACTGTTACTTTCGAGCGCATCATTTCACAACCTGTCAGTATGTTCTGTGTCACAGATTACATAATATGGAGAAGGGACCCAAATGGACCTGTATGACGAATCAGAAATTCTCAGTGACAGGTTGCTAACCGATAAGCTAGAAAGTAACAATACAAATTTCAAGAGACTGGAAAAGAAACCAACCAGTTGGAAATAAAGGTTTATTAACCCTTAACCTAGGTTTCGATGTTTGTAAAAATATCTTTTTCAGAAGTAGTGTTATTGTTCCGTCACACGATGTTACAATAGATGGCGTTATCTAAAGCCATGGCCGGCGATAATTCTTGTTTCGTCAATTTTTTATGACAAGAGCCGCTCGGCTTCATCTAATCTATTGTAACATCATGTGACGGAACAAGAACACTACTTTCGAAGAAGATATTTTCATAAATATTGAAACCTAGGTCAAGGGTTAATAAACCTTTATTTCCAACTGGTTGGCTTCTTTTCCAGTCTCTTGAAATTTGTATTGTTACTTTCTAGCTTATCGATTAGCAACCTGTCACTGAGAATTTCTGATTCGTCATACAGGTCCATTTGGGTCCCTTCTCCATATTATGTAATCTGTGACACAGAACATACTGACAGGTTGTGAAATGATGCGCTCGAAAGTAACAGTACAAACTTCTTCAAAAATTTCTCTAATATTGAATGCTTATGTTATTAAAAATATCTCAACTAAACAATCATATTGTTTAATATGCGACATTACATACACTATGTGATCAAAAGTATCCGGGTACCTGACTGAAAATGACTAACAATTTCATGGCACGCACCATCGGCAGTGCTGGAATTCAATATGGTGTTGGCCCACCCTTAGCCTTTTGACAGCTTCCACTCTCTCGGGCATACGTTCAATCAGGTGCTGGAAGGTTTCTTGGATAATGGCAGGCTGCCCATTCTTTATGGAGTGCTGCACCGAGGAGAGCTATCGATGTCGGTCGGTGAGGCCTGGCACGAAGTCGGCGTTCCAAAACATTCCAAAGGTGTTCTGTAGGATTCAGGTTTGGACTCTGTGCAGGTCAGTCCATTACAGGGATGTTATTGTCGTGTAACCACTCCGCCACAGGACGTGCATTATGAACAGGGCTAATAAACCTTTATTTGCAACTAGTTGGCTGGTTTTTCAACCTCTTTAGATTTACACAGTTGCAGTCATGTTTAAGATTTTGAAATACAAATTTCTTCAGAAATTTCTCCAATATTGAACGCTGATTTTGTTAAAAAAACGTCTTAACCCAACAATCATATCATTTAATATGTGCCATTACACAGATAAATCTATAGAGGAAAGATATCATCATCATTGTATGTACTATCTTAGCAACTGAAAATATTTTGTGTTAGCAGTCAAAAGTCTCTGGAATGGTGTAAACATCTGAAAGTGAAACTATTAGGTTGTGATGTGTTTGTTACTGTGCTCTGTGTCCTAGATAACTAAATTACCAGCAAGAAATGTAAGTAAACAAATTAAGAAAATGATTTAAAACATATAACCCACTTGCAGAACACACTAAAATAAACTATCTTTCTGTACAGGGTTATATTTCGATACATAACCTTACGAGCACTCTCAGAAAATGAACTTCGTCGTAAAACAGATTAATGTAACGTACATGGAACTGTAATGCACCTGATAATAGCGGCATGCTGCTGAAACGCATCATGATTATTTAGTATTAATAAAATGTGACTAAAGCGGTACAATTTTTTTCATAAAACAGTCAGTTTTTGCGGAAACGTTGTACAAAATTTCCTCTTGTAACGAACGCTAGCTCTCTTAAAATGTAACATGATGTCTGTAACAACAACCCGACTATCCAATTAGATCAGTGGTTACCAACTTGAGCATGTCACATCTTGTCTTAGAGTAAGAGCTAGGAGCGATATGAAGCGGGACAATCAAGTGAAATCAGTATTACTAAATGCAAGCGGAATACGTAGATTTGTTTCCAGGGTTCTGGGAAAATCTAATGAATCTATAAAGGAATTCGCATACAAGACTCTTGGCCTACCATTTCTAAAATATTGTTCAAGTGTTTGGAGTCTTTATCAGGTACACATGAAGAAATACAACGAAAACCTTAAGAAACGCGTTGCTAGAATCATGATAAGTCGGTATAGCTTATTTGAAATGTATGAGGGCTGTTTGTGGAAACTAAATGAGCCGTGATAAAAATTGCTGATTTGAAGAGCGCGCCACAGCGCGTTGTGTGAAGCAGTCGCCCTTCGTTTTGGCTTTGGCGCCGCTGTGGCAATCACAGCTTTGGTGTCTCCCTCTGGTGGGAAAGGGGAAATGTTGCCTGTTCACGTGCTTTTAAGGGGCGCTATGAGCTCGCCAGTTGGTCAGTCTGGGTGAGTTTGGGGTCAGTCTGGGGTCAGTCTCTCGTCCCAAAAATGTTCAAATGTGTGTGAAATCATATAGGACCTAACTGCTAAGGTCAACAGTCCCTAAACTTACACACTACTTAACATAAATTATCCTAACGACAAACACACACACCCATGCCTGAGGGAGGACTCGAACCTCCGCCGGGACCAGCCGCACAGTCCATGACAAAATGGTTCAAATGGCTCTGAGCACTATGGGACTCAACATCTGAGGTCATCAGTCCCCTAGAACTTAGAACTACTTAAACCTAACTAACCAAGGGACATCACAAACATCCATGCCCGAGGCACGATTCCAACCTGCGGCCGTAGCAGTCACGCGGTTCCGGACTGAAGTGCCTAGAACCGCACGTCCACCGCGGCCGGCACAGTCCATGACTGCAGCGCCTTAGACCGCTTGGCTAATCACGCGCGGCAGTCTCTCATCTCCATCTTGCTAGTCTGTCTCCGAATTTGTGGCGCAGTGGGAGAACTCAACGAGTGGTTGCCTGGTCGGGGCTTAGTTCCTGCATCTGAGTCTGCGCGTTAGGCCTCCAGTCTGCTCGAGTTGCTCAGGCAACGGTCATTGGCGGTTGGATCGATCGGTCGGTCGGTCGCGCACTGAGACACAAGATGACTTGTCCGCCTTGAGCGTCGGCGCATGTGAGGTCGCCACGTGAGTCCAGTGGGCAGCGCCGTATAGCGAGGGGTACCGGCTTCGCGGCCGACACAAGAGCAACAGGAGTCAACCCACATCAGTCTGGCCGGTAAGAGATGCAACACCGTGAGATGGGAGATCGGCGCGCCTTCCTGCGTCCGTAGAAGCGGCTGGTAGCGGACGGTTCGGCACAGCGATTTGGACGTGCTGCGCCAGGTCTTCTCGAGAAATCGCGGTTTATTAGAAGTTAAGTGATTGGTAATATGTTTGATTTACTCTTGTTAAATTCTACTTGTTTTCTTGGTGAGGTCACCAGCCGTTTTACTTTGAGGTCGTCCCACCATTCTTCTCCGTATGCCCACCCGCGGGAAGGTGGTTGTTTATAAATTGGGTGGTCCGTTTTCCCTTGTGGAGTAGTGGCGGGTTAGAGCAACCTGTGGTTCGGGTTGTTCGGTAATCGCCCTATCAATCTGCCGTGCGTTAATATCTGCCTCTGTCATGTTTGTCTGATTCGGTGTATTAACGAATTTATAGCTTGAAGTGTAACAGCCTAATTCCTGAAATATGTTTAGATCTTGCCTATCATCTTGAGAGGCGGTATATATGTACTGTAGAGCATGTTTGGCCAACATTGTATAATTTTACGTAAGATTGCATTTCATCGGCTTTTATTTAAATGGTCATTTTAGCAGATAAAGTTGCCACCCTTCCACCATCAGACTTTTCTTAGAAGTTAAAATCAAGTTACACCTTCGGTAGCAAGTTAATCTTTTAATTTTAGTGTTTTGTACCATTTCCATCCCTCCTACGGGGTGCATAGTTTGTGCGCATGTGTGAATTGTTAAAAGCCGGCCGGAGTGGCCGAGCGGTTCTAGGCGCTACAGTCTGGAGTCGCGCGACCGCTACGGTCGCAGGTTCGATTCCTGCCTCGGGCATGGATGTGTGTGATGTCCTTAGGTTAGTTAGGTTTAAGTAGTTCTAAGTTCTAGGGGACTCATGACCACAGAAGCTAAGTCCCATAGTGCTCAGAGCCAATTGTTAAAACTTTTACTTTAAGGTAATCTGGCGTGTTGCAGATTTGCACCTGTGTAGTCTTTCAGAGGTTGTTGTGAGCGGTCGTGACTTCGGCCGTGTCAAAAGGGAGCGGCAAGGTTCTCAGCCCGAAAGCTCATTCACTCAAAAACTTGTTTCTTTCTGCCTCTGAATAAATTGTAACTTGATATTTGGAGGGTGCTTTCTGCTTATAATTTTAAATCTGTTTCTTAAAAAAAAGCTTTTAGGAATAAAACTCCCATTTCTTAAAAGCAATTTCATTTTGATTTCATCAGTTACTCCCTGGCAACTGCTTCCACGCTCACATAGTGTGAATAATGTGTTAATGTTCTTGATGAGTCGCTAGTAAATAAAGTGAATTCTTAAGAAAAGATTTTGGAAGTAAAATCACGGTTCACTAAAAGTTAATCTTCGGAAGAAAAACATAGTTTTCGCGAAACCTTGATTGTTAAATTTAGAAAACCGGTATTTGTGGAAGGCTGTGCTGCCATTCTGCTGATACCATCGTATTTCTCTTATAAAGATCGTGAGAAGGTTGAAGTCCGTACAGTGGCTTAAAGGAAGCCATTTTTCCCTCGCTGAATAGGAGAATGATACGACAGAGTAGCTGTACTTAATGTAGCTGTATATGAACACAAATTTAATGGTAGGAATCACATATTAATCGATATTCAGGACAGATAGACAAGAACCTTCATAGTATTAAACATCTTTCCAGCGGTAAAAATGTCACAACAGACGAAATAAAATGTTCCCCATTTGTTTTAAAAAAGTCCTCCTCTTTACACCACTGGAAACTTAGACTCTAAAAAATTTATTTTAGACTACGACCATTTACTTGCAGATTTTATAGCAGAGCAATGCTGACGTTGAGAGGCACCCACATACTTTGGTCCTACTGTGGCATCAAGCAGTCAGGCCTGCAAGATGAGTGGTTTGCCAAGCGAGTGGATTCATTCTTAATTTATCGAGTAACATGAACTCTCGTACTCACAATTTAAGTTACAAGTTATCCTCCTATATGATTAATACGCAACGGAAACACGCATCTGACTATCAATAATTTACAGAACTCTGACTGTACACTACGCACTGGCAATACCACATTTTCTTTTTTGTCTTTTATTTAACGGATTTTGTCAACACGTGGCCACCGCACACATTATAAATTCGGGACATTATGACAACATACAATTCGAAGTAAAAGTCCACCAATCTTTTTCTTTTCACTATCTTATTTATTCCGATAAATTCTCTAACCTAAACACACAAATTCTATAACCTACAACAATAACACATGAGAAATTCCGCCCAGTGGGCATGGCTTTACAATGGTGAATCTCTATATTATGGTCTCGTAATTATTTTTAACGCTACAGTGCACTTTCTGGATAGGATGGTGGATCATTTATTATACCTCACGCTTCGACTCTCACAATCATCATCACTAAACTTTCCTCCAGACCGAGCGGTACCGAAGGAACAAGCATAACCCACTAATCTTTTGAAACTACCTCGCTACTCTCCCATGCAAACCACCCATACCCAAATTACATGACATACACCACACTACAACATGAAATACTACACAGAGAATAGTCACAACATTATCACTTTCAGCTTTCCCACTTCAATTAATATTTATCCCAGTTTCACACGACACTGCCCCACTTTGTAATTCTACTTTCCTACTATGAACTCTGGAGATATTTGCACGTCTTCCTGTGCAATGCAAGCCAAGTGGCGTTGCTGGATAGACGGCCGACTCACCTTGCTTCTCTCTCAGAGTTTGAATCAAGCGTCACACGGAATCATATCACGCAAAGTAATATTAAGAACATCACACACGCGGGTCCTCAACTGATACCATGGACGAGTACTTCTCTTTATCCTTTGTCTCACATACAGATTGAGACTCACACAGTACTCACCACGTGGAAGTACTCGTCTCTAATTTCAAGTCCTGCACACGCCATTTCTTAAATATTTCAACTTATGGTACACACGCTATTTCTTAAATATTTCAACTTATTGTACACACGCTAGTAATTCAGCTTAACTTAAGCACACGGAAGTATTTCAACTTATTGCTACACGTGGTTTCATTGTGACCGTTGGTCACTTCTGAAGATTACTACAATCCCATTAATATTACCTGCCTGACATTTAATTCTCCCCACAAAAGTTCCTGAAATAGAGAAATTATTATTTCAAACTACTCTTAAATATTCCACATGCATACCATGTCTCCACTCTTTCATCATTACGAAGCACAGCTAAAACAGGTCTTAACAGCACAAGATCCAGCGGCAGAGTCCTGAAACATGGCCGTTCTCGAGGTCCTCTCCCATCTCTGTCGAGGTGGGGGAAGCACCTTGCTATCGTATTGGTCAGCCACATTTCAGGCGCTCAAAGCTCTGGTAAATTTCATCTCTTTGGTCCCACCAAAGGTGGCCAAAGGATCGACTCAAAGATGATCATATATTCACATTCACTATCTGCGGTTAGCAGACGACCATACATTCATTCATTTCACAGATCTCACCAAACTGGATGTAGGGATTTACTTTGTGGGAGTGCACATGTGATCAATTAAATAAATAAATTGTCATTCTTTCCCACACTGGTATCCGGCTTCGCTGTATTAATTGAAATTGAGTTATTTTACAAAAAAAAAGTGTTGTTCTGACAAAAATAATGAAGTATGTTGTACCTATTTTCAATGTCGGGCGGTACTGTACCCTTTCAACGTAACACACGTCTCAGACTCGTTCTTATTGTGGAGCTTGTCGCAAAATTGGCGCTGCTTTGCGGGAACGAACAGGTGGCAGCGATAGGAATCGAAATGATTCCGTGCTGTTTATTCCATTTTTCATGCGACGTGTGTTACATCAAGCAGTCGCAGAAGAGCCTTGTTATGTCGAATCGATTTTCGAGACTATCCCGTCACCCTGGGCTTATCTGCCGTTTTAGATGTTATCTGTCTCACCTCGGTGGGTCGCAAGTGTCCAGTACTGCGCTTCTGTTCGCCGTGGGTTAGTACCGTTATTGAAGCTACACTCTTCATACCTGTGGAAACTGAACCAACTCCAAACGCAGCTGCACGCAGTAGCTTACTGAGTGTTAGCAGTAATGGCAACAAGTTGAAATCCAGTTACACACAGAGCTTAGTCTAAGAAGGAAGTTTAAATTTTATAACTGGAATATATGTTAGTGGACAGACTCGGACCTGTTATTTTATCCACCCAAATGTCTCTTCAACAGTGAAATCTCTGTGCTGAAGGTCCCAGATAGAATTACCGAAAAAGAGGGCTCTTTTCAAATGGAAGTACTTTAACTGAAAGAAATTTATCAAATATAACACGAAACATCGAGCCACAAAATAAGCTTTAGCTTTTAGAGGCGGGTTTCGTGTTCGAAATAAAATTACGATTGACGAAGGAACAGGAGAAGCAATGAAATGTGTTTAAACACACGCAAAATAAAGTGAACAGATTTAACATGATAGGTGGTTCAGTCAACAAGCATCTGCAATATAAAGTTTATGGAGAGATTCGCTGGAATTCTTTTAATACTGCAGTCTTCTCGAATACCCCACATGAGGTATCACTTATAAACATTAACATTATCTGTATAAAATAAATAAAGGATGTGTATATGTGGGAGAACCATGTGCAATATAACTGAAGTATGTATTACTGCACAAATGCATGTGGACATATCGAAAGAATAAGTGGATTTTCATGCATGAAATTACGTGGATTCTCAGCGGATGTGCGTTAAATACGTACTTGAATTATACAATGAAGAACCAAAGAAACTAGTACACCTGCCTAATATCGTGTAGGGCCCCCGCAAGCACGTGTAAGTGCCGCAACATGGCGTGGCATGGGCTTGCCTAATGTCTGAAGTAGTGCTGGAGGGAACTGACACCACGAATCCTGCAGGGCTGTCCTTGAATACGTAAGAGTACGAGGTGGTGGAGATCTTTTCCGAACAGCACGTTGCAAGACATCCCAGATATGCTCAATTATATTCATGTCTGGGGAGTTTGGTGGCCAGCGGAAGTGTTTAAAGTTAGAAGAGTATTCCTGGAGCCACTCTGTAGCAATTCTGGACGTTTGGGGTGTCACACTGTCGTGCTAGTCCGACGGAATGCACAATGGACATGAACGGATGCAGATGATCAGAAAGGATGCTCACGTAAGTGTTACCTGTCAGAGTCGTATCTAGACGTATCAGGGGTCCCATATCACTACAACTGCACATGCCCCACACGATTATAGTGCCAGCTTGAACAGTCCCGTACTGACATTCAGGTTCCATGGAATCATGTGGTTGTCTCCATACCTGTACACGTCCATCAGACTCGTCCGACCAGGCAACACGTTTCCAGTCATCAATAGTCCAATGTGATTGTTGATGTGCCCATGAGAGGCATAAAGCTTTGTGTCGTGCAGTCATCGAGGGTACACGAGTGGGCGTTCGGATCCTTAAGCACATATCGATGATGTTTTGTTGAATGGTTCGCACGATGACACTTGTTGATGGCCCAGTATTGAAATCTGCAGCAATTTGCGGCAGAGTTGCACTTCTGTCACGTTGAACGATTCTCTTCAGTCGTTGTTGGTCCTGTTCTTGCAGGATGTTTTTCCAGGCACAGCGATGTCGGAGATTCGATGTTTTACCGGATTCCTATATTCACGGTGCACTAGTGAAACGGTCGTACGGGAGAATCCCCACTTCATCACTACCTCGGAGATGCTATGTCCCATAGCTCGTGCGCCGACTATAACATCACGTTCAAACTCCCTTAAATCTTGATAGCCTGCCATTGTAGCAGCAGTAACCGATATAACAACTGCGCCAGACACTTCTTGTCTTATATAGGCTTTGCCGATCGCAGCACGATATTGTACTTATTGACATATCTTTGTATTTGAATACGCATGCCTATACCAGTTTCTTTGGCGCTTCATTGTATTTATACATGGTTCTCCATGTGTATTGAGATCGCCAGGAATAGGACAACGATTGAAAATCCTCGTGGAAGGCTAAGCCTCGTAACATCATTCACCGTTTTTCACAATCTGAATTTTTTATGAACATAGTCGCAACTGAAAAAGGGCTAATTTGCCCCAACGAATTTTAAGAATTGTAAAACACAGATCAAATACTGTACTTCACAACTCATTTTTTTTTTGGGAAAAAAGGAAGCACCAAAAATTTTTAATTCTTGGTTCAGGAAATGCTAAATGACAAGTAGAACAACCACAGAGTTGACAAATAAGGTGCTGGACAAATGCTCAATACTAAATGGCTTGTGAATTTAACAAAACCAAACAGGTAAAGAAACTTGCAATTGTATTTAACGCAATATCATGTAATTAGAGGGCTCCACAACAATTTCAGAATAACAATCTTTAAGAAAGGTCCCTTCTAAGAGAATGAATTAATTAGCAAAAATGCAACTGAATAACATTTGAATGAGTCAAGGGCAGTAAGACCTTAATATCACAGAACAGCACCGGCACTAACGATCAAAGGGCCAAACAGAATATCAGTATTTGAGGCACTGAGCAGCAAGCGGCTAAAGGTTACAGAAGGAAAGGCAGACTCAACTTAGGCAGGCATTACAATATCTCATTTCTTTGACAAAGAAATATGTTCAGATATTCGACAAATTTCTTTGGCAGAGATCTTTGACGTGATACTAAAAGGAGTTGTTACACTGTCATCATATTTTTCCTCAAAGTTCATGATGGCAGACAACAACTACTGGTTATTATGCGCTGCCTTCACTTGTACCACAATTGCATTGTGTATGCATTTGAAAGACAGGCGGCGAAAAAAGGAAACATACTTGACTGATGACGCAGGTCTTACATCGAGATAATACAAGCATTCAGTAAAATTTGTTGCGAGAGCGGCAAATGGGGAACGTCGTGTCTTATATAACTTACTCATGAATGGAAGAGAGTGCATTTCAGTGTTTGCTCTGTAAAATGGTTCCTAATATTACAAAGCAGAATACTCAATTGAGTAATGCTGTATGTGCAGAAAACAGGTTAATCATAACACTGCGATTTCTTGTTACAGGAGAGAGCTACTCTAACTTACTATGCAGCACTCGGATACCACACTGCACATTTACCGAAATAATTTAATAAACGTGTGAAGCGATTTATAAAGCACTGAAGGATGAATATCTGAAGACAAATTTTTAGTGCACTATATGGGCATTAAGATCTATATTTTATTTTTGAATAATTTAATTAATAGAATTAGAGTCACAACAACTACAAAATTAATGAAAAGAGGGAAACAGATGAAGCACTTTTTAACTTATGGCATCCAGAATTCGAAAATGGACAAACTATACTCATGCTCATAAATTAAGGATAATTGCAGAATGTGGTGCCACACAACGTGGCACTACACAAAACTGGCGCTGATAGCATAGGTACATAGGGAACACACTCGACACAGATCTGTAAGTCCACGATATTGGTGATAAGTTGAGAAAACCGTCTCGAAACACATATGCTACAAAATGCCACTGTTTCCTGCGCATGTACCCCGACATCAACATGGGATATGATCACCATTCACACATACACAGGCCGCACAACGGGTTGGCATTCTGTGGATTAGGTGGTCGAGCAGCTGCTGGGATATAGCCTCCCATTCTTGCACCAGACCTGTCGAAGCTCCTGAAGTGTCCTAGGGGTTTGAAGACATGTAGCGATACTTCGACCGAGAGCTTACAGACGTGCTCGATGGGGTTTAGATTTGGAGAACAGGCAGGCCACTCCATTCGCCTGATATCTTCTGTTTCAAGGTACTCCTCCACGATGGCAGCTCGGTGAGGCCGTGCGGTATCATCCATCAGGAGGAAGGTGGGACTCACTGCACCCCTGAAAAGGCGGACATACTGGTGCAAAATGACGTCCCGATACACCTGACCTGTTACAGTTCCTCTGTCAAAGACATGCAGGGGTGTACATGCACCAGTCATAATCCCACCCCACATCATCAAACTACGACCTCCACACATGTCCCTTTCATGGACATTAAGGGGTTGGTATCTGGTTCCTGGTTCACGCCAGGTAAAAATCCGACGAGAATCACTGCTCAGACTGTACCTGGACTCGTCCGTGGACATTTCCTAGAACCACTGTTCCAATGACCATGTACTGTGTTCTTGACACCAGGCTTTACGGACTCTCCTGTGTCCGCGGGTCAGTGGAATGAACTTTGCAGGTCTCCGGGCGAATAAACCATGTCTGTTCAGTCATCTGTAGACTGTGTGTCTGGAGACAACTGTTCCAGTGGCTGCGGTAAGGTCCCGAGCAAGGCTACCTGCGGTACTCTGTGGCCATCTTCGGGGACTGATGGTGAGATTTCGGTCTTCTTGTGGTGTTGTACACTGTGAACGTCCCGTATTGTAGCGCCTGGACACGTTTCCTGTCTGCCGGAATCGTTGCCATAATGATGAGGTCACGCTTTGTGGAACACAGAGGTCCCATGCTACGACCTGCTGTATTTGACCAGCCTCCAGTCGCCCTAGTATTCTACCCCTCATAACGTCATCTATATGTGTTCTTTGAGCCATTTTCAACACACAGTCACCATTAGCATGTCTGAAAACGTCTGCACACTTACTCGGTGCACCGTACTCTGAGATGCACCAACACACCTCTGCGTATGTGGACTGCCGCTTTGGTGTTTCCCGATCTAGATGTAGGTGGCTGTAACTGTGATTGTGGATTTAGCTGCAGCATATCCCACTAGCGTACGATTAATAGCATGCATTGTGCCCTTTGCTGACTCTCCCACCGCTGTCGAAGCAATGGTATTACAAACAGCCGAAGGAACTCAACTTTGCAGCCATCTTTACGAAGACACTGCAGACGTAACATAGCTGTAGCGCTATCAGCGCTGCAAGCGGTTGTACTTCACACTGCAGTGAACAGAAGACGGACGACTTTTACTATGAAATCTACGGCGAGGCCGTAGATTTGATCATATTTCTTTAACGAAAGGTGGGAGTTGACAAAGTTCGCTATTACACTATCTAATTTCTTTGACGAATCAGCTTCGACAAAGAAATATGAGAGTGTAATATCGGCCTTAGGGAGCTGACGAAACGGCATGAAAGGTGTCCGCAGAGGTAAGCGAAGGTGTAAGACCTCGCGCTGCCCGACAAACAGCATGCCGGAGTCGCGCCGCGGCATCGCTAGGGGCGAATTGAGACGCGTACAGAGTGTGAGGAGCGCCGCAGGACTGCGCGCATTTTTGTAACTTCACGGATCCAAACGGGACCGCGCGAACTGTGACGCGACGCGATGGTGACTCTTTTATCTTGGCGGCTCGCGCATGCCCGCCTAGACGCGGGAGATTGCTGCGTTGCCAGTTGCACACGACCCACGCGCCAATAGAAGCAGCGCCATAGTATAGCATAGTTCGCAAGCTTACGTTTATGGGGGAGCGCGCAGTTCGTGAAGTAAAGCCACCACGGCCGCATTAACCCTTTCGCTGCTACAAAGACGTGCTCCCTGCATTCCGCGCTGTGAGCGATTTTGTCACTGCACTGCTCGCCTGTGCAGACACATTGTGTTCCGACTGCTTTCGCACTCTTTATCATTCGATTCCACAAAAACTATGTGGCTCAAAAATTAGATTTTTACCTATCTTCTTGACTGATACCTTCCCCCCCATAAATGACTTAATTTTGCTTCGATGTTCAACGCCGTTATTATGCAGCATTAAATACAGTAAACCATTGCACGAAATTTTGAAGAGTTTGCAGAGATAAAAGTCCATAGAGTATACTTTCCGGATGGTCGACTTTAGTTGCCACAATGTTGAGAATGAAATGTGGACAAGATACCTAATATTTCATTTCATTTAAGTACCACATAAGTGTCGTATGTAATATTGAGAAATATTCCACCTTTCGCGACTGTAACAAAAGTTTTACTTACACTGGGCACGTTTGGCTTTATTTTAAAGCACTTCAATCAATCAAAAGGAAGTAGACAAAATACATTAAACGAAACTGTGGACTTACAAAAACATTAGGACTTGAATATACCGTCTGTCAGTGAAGTGCTCAGAGCTATGTCAAATATAATTTTGTGTGTGGCACATACAAACAGCATTTATTTGCTAAAACACAGATGAGCCAACACAAACGTTGAATATTGTGCTACCGCAGCACAAAACTACGAAAGGTGACTTGGCAATGGAGGACACAAAATACATGATGCTTCAAAAGAGAGAAACGCGTCTGGTCTAAATAAGTCGCTTATTACAGTTGCAGAAGAGGGATATATTTCAATACCATTGGTAAAACTGCGACTGTGGAACAAAAACAAGAAATAGAACATGAATACCATTGTGTATGTGCCATACCTTTCACCGATGGAAGTGCTTTAAAATAAAGCCAAACGCGCCGTGTGTAAATAAAACTTTTATTACAGTCGCGAAAGACGGAATATTTCTCAATATTACATACGACACCTATGTGGTACTTAAATTAAATGAGATATTGTTATACAGTAAATATTATATGAAATTTAGGTATCTTGTCCACATTTCATTCTCAACATTGTGGCAACTAAAATCGACCACACGGAAAGTATACGCTATGGACTTTTACCTCTGCAAACTCTTCAAAATTTCGTACAATGGTTTACTACATTTAATGCTGCACATCAAAACAAAATTAAGTCATTTATGGGGGGAAGGTATCAGTCAAGAAGACGTGTAAAAATCAAATTTTTTGGCCAAATAGTTTTTGGAAATCGAATGATAAGTGTGTCAAAGCAGTGGGAACACCATGTGTCTGCACAGGCGAGAAGTGCAGTGATGACAAAATCGCGCACAGCTCGGAATGCGGGGAGCACATGTCTGCAGCATCGAAAAAGTTAATGAAGAGGCAAAGCACTAGAAATTTCATTCAAACGAATAAAATTCGTGAAGTAAGCCACTCCAATATTGTTTTTAAATAAAGAAAATATTAAACACCACACAAGGTTTGAACTCATAACCTTTCACTTGGCAGCCCAACACCTTAACTGTTGCGCTATCTCACCTCATCAGACAGAGTAACTCCATAAGGAATCTAACATCTCACTCAACTACTTATAAACATTGTTGGTATGACTATGAATTACTCACGCTTCGTCGAAGTACGATAGGAAATAAACAATTACCGCTGTTGTTTATTGCGAAAAAGCAGTTCGTAGGATTGAAACACGCACCTTTCCTCGCTATCGCCTGAATTAGGAGTCTTATTGCTTGTTTGGTTTAATTAATAGAATATGAAGCAATTGGTATAAAGAACGCTTTTTCCAAACTTTCTATAAAAGAAAGTCTGCTATCAAGACATTGCTTTTGTTCTATTACTTTATTTATGACTGAACGTTTCTGAAACTGAAGACACTCGTCCGTGCTCTGCACTGCAGTCGAGATGTGGCAACGTCGTTCTCTGTTCATTGGCTGACTGTGTTTTGTGACGTCAGATGCGCAGAACGAACCTAAACTCGGCCGCCAAGATATATGACGCGCACTTTAGCTGAGGAGAGCCCTACGTCATAGTGACGTTACGCTACGTCATCGTGACGTCAATAAACCTAAATCTACTTCATGAGTAGGTGTATCGATCTTTGCACTTGTACCACAGAAGTTGAACGGTAACGTGAAAGCTAAATGTGGTATGTTCAGCCCAGTTGATTTAGTTATAAAGCTGGAATCCCAACAGTTTTCGATGTTATTGTGTGAACATAATGAATGTCTGAACGAAGGAACCATAACGAAAGAAAAAAAAGAAACGCTCGCAGTCATTTTTTTAAATCCGATGAATCGTCCAGAAATCATATGGAAGAAACGTGAAATAATTAATTATTAAGCTCTAATCCCAAGAATGTGGGATGTTATTGTGTGTTACATGAATATAGCGAATATCTGAACGAAGGAACCATAACCACAACGAAAGTCAAAAAAAGTCAATAGTCATTAAAAAAATCCGATTAATTCTGCATAAATCATGTGGACAGACACGTGAAATTAAAGTGTTTCGTATTTTTATACGAGCCAATGGACTGTACATAACTCTTCTGGGCAGAAACGTTAAACCGAGAAATTAGTGTGGTTCCAAAGATAATTCGGAATGTTGCTGGAGTTTTAATTTTGCCTTCATTCTTTATACGCTGTATACTGTGAAAAAACAATGATATTTCGTCTATAATTGTTACTCACATTTTAATATGTAAGCAGTATCAACTATAAAAAAAGTAAGTTGCCAAATGATGTTGGAACACTGGCTGTCACAATGGGTGAGCTACTTGACAAAATAGCCACAACAGCCCACAGTTTTAGCAGCACTAATCGATGTTTCATATGCGATGGTGGAATACTGTGTTTGTTTATTCTCTCTATAGACATGGTATTCATTTTGGAGGTGTTTGGCGTGATTACTATAGCTATTTCCATATTGCTAAGAGTCATACAAAAAGTAGCTGAGAATGGCAACAGCACTCACTGCTCTCAGTTGCTTAAATTTCTGGTAAATGTGACTTGCATTTCATTGTTTTTTCACGCTATACAACATATGAAGAAAAATAATGACATGTGTTATAACAGATCAGTACATTATAATCATCAGCAATAACTTATTTCAGTCTGTGCTGATCTACAGCATGAAGGCAAAATTAAAATTCCAGCAACATTCGGAATTATCTTTAGAACCACATTAATTACTCAGTTTAAAGTTTCTCTCCAGAAGAACTATGTACAACCGATTGGCTTTTATAAAAATACGAAACAGTTTAATTTCTCTCTATTTCACGTTTCTATCCACGGGATTCATGCTCCATTAATCGGAATTTTTTTAATGACCAGACGCTATTTTTGACTTTCATTATTGTTTTGGTTCCTTCGTTCAGACATTCATTACATCAAGAAACACACAATAACATCGAAAACTGTTGAAATTACAGCTTAATAAGTAATTCAACTGGGATGAGCATACCACACAATTGCTGTCACTTCGTTTGTACACGTGTATTTACGTTTAGCTATCACGTTACCGTGCAACCTCTGTGGTACAACTGCAAAGATCGATATACGTAGTCATTAAGTCGATTTAGGTTTATTTACGCCGTGATGACGTAGCGTTACGTCACTATGACGTAGGGCTCTCCTCACCTAGCGTGAGATGAATGCTACCCTTGTGGTTGTGGCACAGCTTCTCGCGCCGCGCTAGCTAGCACTATGGGAGGGGTGAGGCGGGGAGTGGGAAAGCAGTCCTGCCATACGCTCACTTCGGCATAGCGCATATGGACTTGGTAGTATTGGCCATCCGAAAAATATGGTCTTACTGCATACTGAATTTTATTGTCCGTGAGTAAGGTTTCGTTTTTCACCATTTAAGCGCTACAACTTTTTTCGTTTTTGCATAATATTTTTCAATTGTTTATGGTTCAAATGGCTCTGAGCACTATGGGACTCAACTGCTGTGGTCATAAGTCCTCTAGAACTTAGAACTACTTAAACATAACTAACCTAAGGACATCACACACATCCATGCCCGAGGCAGGATTCGAACCTGCGACCGCAGCGGTCGTGCGGTTCCAGACTGTAGCGCCTTTAACCGCTCGGCCACTCCGGCCGGCAATTGTTTATGTCTGTATAGTTTTTTTGTTCTGTTTTTTCTTTTGTGAAGAACAATGCTCGGTTAAATAACTGAAGAGCCATTAGCGAGTGGAATTATATAATTTTCAGATCGCAAGAAGGGATGGACGATTCACCGTGAGTGTAGTGAATAAGGAACTGAGGAATATTACAAAATGTGTACCAAGAAGCAAGGCAGAAAAGTAAAACAAGATTATCTACGCACTGTACAATTCTTTCTTTCTTTTCTTTTTTTCGCTTGTGCCTTTGTCCCGCGGGTATGCGGGGTCAGCATGGTTAATCGAATCGGATTTGGCAGTGTTAGATGCCCTTCCTGCCACCACCCTGTACCCCCCCCCCCCCCCCAAGGACGGAATTAGTATACCCCAACTGTCTGCGACTAGTGTAATCCATGGAATAATGCGGAAGTGTTCAGATATCTGCGAGCCATGTGTCTGAGGCGGGACGTGGGGACCAACCCGGTATTCACCAAGAGGATGTGGGAAACTGCCTAAAAACCGCATCCAGGCTGGCTGGCACACCGAGCGTCGTCGTTAATCCGCCGGGCGGATTCGATCCGGGGCCGGCGCGACTACCCCAGTCCACGAAGCTGCGCATTAGCGCTCTCGGCTAACGTGGCGGGTTATCTACGCACTGTACAAACTCTCACAAAAATTAGAAAAGGGTAATTTCCAGAGGTGTGAGCCCATTGTGTCCCTTGTTAAATAGGAAATTTGTCGTAAGGTCTTATGGGACCAAACTGCTGAGGCCATCGGTCCCTAAGTTTACGCACTACTTAATCTAACTGAAACTAACTTACACTAAGGACAACACACACACCCATGTCTGAGGGAGGACTCGCACCTCCGACTGGGGGAGCAGCGCCGACCGTGACAGCCGGCCGGTGTGGCCGAGCGGTTCTAGGCGCTTCGCGCTTCAGACTGGAACCGCGCGACCGCTTCGGTCGCAGGTTCTAATCCTGCCTCGGGCATGGATGTGTGTGATGTCCTTAGGTTAGTTAGGTTTAAGTAGTTCTAAGTTCTAGGGAACTGATGACTTCAGATGCTAAGTCCCATAGTGCTCAGAGCCATTTGAACCATACGAGCCGCCTAAGACCAAGCGGTTACCCCGCGCGACTGTCCCTTGTTAAAATTATATTTTACGGTGATTATCTGGATAGAGTTGTAAAAAGATACATTATACTACATGCATGTGTACATCACATTTCCACTGCAAGCTAGGAACAGTCGAGAAACCCCCATGAATGACTGCTGTAACTGGCTCTTCGCGACGAGGAAAAAAAAAAAAATCTGTGGTTACCTACACAGTATTAGCATTAATAAACTAATTAGACAACAAGCTACACAAATAGAGAAGTGGCCGGTGTTATTTAGAAAGCATGAGTATCCTGAAAGAGTGTGATGATTTGACATATTTAATTTGTTGAAATGTATTACTGACAAAGGCAGGCGTACATTCATGACAATGTTTTTCGAACATGAGCTGCACTTCTCACAAGACGCACCTGGCTAGCTTTCCTGTCGCGTGCATTATTCTCAGCTACTGACAGTACACAGACCATCGTGTTGTGCAGTGGATGAATACTTTACTTTCCAAGATGACGGAAGATAAGTTATTAGAGGCACTGAGGGAACACAAGGAGTTTTGTGAGACGTTTTGCGTCGGTGGGTTGAAAATGAAATACACAGATACGTGGATGCAACATTTTACAATTTCTTAAATAAAGAAAATGAATGTCTCTGTTCGTCAGCTACATCAGCAATACTGCCAGTTTTGTTCAGTTCCAAAGTCGCTGCTATCCAAGCACTGTAGATGCTGCTGTTGAACTGCCCGCGACCAGTCGGGTTCGGCCCTTATGTCCTCTTCGCATAGAGGCCACTGCTGTAACATTGTCGTCCTGGACAGAGGTCGGTCGGTGTGCGATTGGACGACGTCGTCTCACAGCCATCTCTTCTCTCTCGTTCCGGAGTGGCGTGCCGGCGCTTTGACTTTACGCCGTAACAAAAACAATGGAAAATCCAGAATGGAATGTAACAATATTATGAAAAGGACAGTTGCTACTCACCATATAACGGAGATGCTGAGTCTCCGAAAGCTTATTTTGTGACAGTCTTTTTGTCAGCATCTCTGCTAAATGGTGAGCAGCAATCTTTCTTTTCATAACACTGTTAAATTTCGTTCAGTCACAATCCTTGATGGCAGTTATGTCGAAATACAAAATCATTTTGGATGTTTGTTAAAGTCCCATAATAAGTTTTTGGATCCTTACACAAATGAAGTTTCTTAGGCATCGTATACAAGAATTTTTGCTTTTCTGTAGTAAAACTCAAATAACTTCCACAAAGGCGGCGAATGTGTCAACGTATTTGTTTGCCATCGACCAGCATCTGTGACCCGCATGCGCAGTACCGCTGCGGTAGAGCATATAAGCCGCGCTTGGCATCTTGTCGTCAGTCTTGTGACTGACTCTGAGGATAGCCGGACGATACACGGCCGAAACATCAGTGGAGGAAATTTTAATTGAGCTGCTGCTTGCCCGAAATTTAATGGACTATACATTACAACGCGAGAAGTTGAAAATGCACAACTTTCAATTCCTTGCTAATTGTAAACCAGTAATTAATTTTTGAATGACGTGAAAAATAATTAAAATGCACGTAAATTTGTACATTGTCTTAAAGTGTTTTAAATGAGATGTGTTTTTCATAATTGATAAGCCAAGAGTTTGCTTACCAGCCTTGCTAACTACTTTGATATTATAGTTGCTTTGTTCCATTTCCAAATGTTATTTAGCGTGTAAAAGAAAAGCTTAATACTGAAGTAACAGGGTAATAACAGTGCACGTCACTGTGAAGTAGTCGGTTTGAGTTTGACTGGTTCAGTACTTGATGTCTGCATGCTTGCTGTCAACTGAGTGGATGGAAGCTTAAAAAAAGATAATATTATTATTAATGCGAATATTGCATTTATCTGATGCTAATAGGGCTGTCACAGGTTTTTTAAATATTGTAACGAAACACGTGACGTGTTTCAGTGTTTTCTGCTCACATCATTTCCTTGCTTCCCTTAAGATCTCATGTAACGGAGGTTGACCGTTTCCTCAGATTAATGCACAGTACCTTTAAAATGTCCGCAGCTCGTGGTCTTGCGGTAGCGTTCTCGCTTCCCGCGCACGGGGTTCGATTCCCGGCGGGATCAGGGATTTAACCTGCCTCGAGATGACTGGGTGTTGTTGTGTCGTTTTCATCATCATCATTCATCCCCATTACGGTCGGAGGAAGGCAATGGCAAACCACCTCCGCTAGGACCTAGCCTATTCCGCGGAGCGGGTCTCTCGCATCGTTCCCTACGCTCCTCGGAGTATGGGACCTCATAATCACCTTTAAAATAATTATAAATAATTACAAAAACTAGGGTTAATTAACTATTAAATCTAGGGCCAACTGTAGTAAAAATCACCACCAAAGCGCTATACTAAAATTCGTCGCAGTTTCTTCAGGATTCTCTCAGTCTTGAATCAAGTGTTTGTGTCGTTACATACCTATCAAAGTGAAATACACTGTGAGAATTAATGTAGCACATGAAAGTCTGAGGAGAAGAGTGCCTAAAAGAAATTTAAATAACTAATGACAATAAGAAATGAATCTCATATGCATTGGCACATTCAAATTTCAGGGAGCACACTGTACGTGGAACAGTAGAAATTTGCTAAAATGAAGGGAACTGCATTTTGGCATTACCTCGCATGTATAGCGAAATTTCGCCTACAGCGCTGTGTCATACAGTGATGATCCGCAACCGCGAGACACGGGAACCAAAATAAACATAATTACCATGTTAACTACACTGCTCATAGCGCGTATTTTGCGGATAATGATAATTGTGCCAACAGAAAAACACACTGTGTCCCGTAATTAGTAGGAATCCGCCTTTCGCAAAAGGCAGTTTTTTTTAATTACTGAAACCTGAAATACCTTCAGCGTCGAACCACGCGACGAACAGATGACGACTAGTCTGGCACTGCTACCAGTCTTCCATTGTGATTAGATTCTAAGATCGTACCAGTCTGGGACTTAGGCAAATATCTTTCCATTAAACAATGCGCCTTTTACGACTCTAACTGTGCTTCATTTCGAGGCATACGATCAGTAAGTTTCTGAAGGATTTCGTTTCGTTGGGTGACTTGATGTGCTCTATGACATCTGAGTTTAAAAACGCCGATTCTTTGAAGAAGCAACATGAGTATTTTCACTACAGCTATTTTTTTGTTTTAATTTCCAGTTGCCATAGCAGGATCGAAACATGTGTAGGACTTAAACGATAACAATTCATCCGTCAGAAAGGTTGATTAATACCTCTAATTATTCACTCTATGAAACAGTATACAAGGAGCTAAGGAGTTATGCAATTCCTTATGACTGATTTATGCCGGCTGTTGTGGCCAAGCGGTTCTAGGCGCTTCAGTCTGGAACCGCGCGACCGCTACGGTCGCAGGTTCGAATCCTGCCTCGGGCATGGATGTGTGTGATGTCCTTAGGTTAGTTAGGTTTAACTAGTTCTAAGTTCTAGGAGACTGATGACCTCAGATGTTAAGTCCCATAGTGCTCAGAGCCATTTGAACCATTTGACTGATTTATGGAATGTAGGACTCAGGTGTTTGAAATCTGAAGAAAAATAGTACATACTCCACAGTAGATCTGTTATACATGACATTAACTCAGTGTTGTGGGAAATGGAGCAGAATGAAAGTTAGGGGAAAGACAAAACGACATGGGGAATACTTCTGAACAAGAGTGCCGAGTGACCACACATCTAGCGACGTAGCCCAATGGAAGCCGACACGGTTGCTCAGCGTGTTCGGTCAGAGGTACCCTCAAATTCAACGAACAATACAGAACAAAATGAGATCAAGAAAAAAATGGTGTAAGGCGGCTATAATTTCGCACTCATCTACATACTTTGCCGTGGTCTACAACCACAATTAGGTATCATTTGTTAGGTTGTACATCGTATATATGAATATTTAAAGAAGACTGACATTGTCATGTACACCTTGTAAATAATTGTTAACGCTTTTGCATGAAAGGTGATGGAGTGTCTTTATTATCAAAACGTCATAATGAATGATTGCCTACACTAGTAGAGGTTGTAACGCAAGTGTAGATGAAACGGCAGGCGGAACTCAAGCCCTGGGTGGAGAAAAGCCCGCACAGGTGTGTTGGTCCTGCTTAAACACAGGAAGTAACAAGACGGACGTTGGGCACCTGAGTGCTGGAGCACAATAGAGTCACAGCCGGCCTATTTTGTAGCGGGACCGGAAGGACAATCGGGAACTCTGCAAATCTTGGACGCAGCTGAGAGTAACGAGGAAGCGTCACCTCGGAAATCACGCAGGCTGGGTTATTTCCAAGGATTTTTACTCAGAAGCATACCATTGAACGAGTATAGGTATTCTCTTGCAAACTTCCCGCGCTGGAGGACAAATGACTAAAATATGGTTGGTCGGCATTCGGAGAGGGAGAATATTCCTGGGTTTCGAGAATATGATTCGCCTTCTGCGGTTACTAGGGAGGGAAGCCGAGTCTTGTTGGGAAGCTAGCGGTGGAGAGGAAGTATTCCGTTTTGAGCGCCCTTATGTGATGGTCGCTCAGTATCTGCTTTGTTGGTACAGACGGACTTGCAGTCTTTGCTCTCAGGAGAGTTTATAGTTAGAACGGTTAGGTATTGTACTGTTGCGAACTTACACGATTCTGAACTTCACCTCTGCGTTGGAAGTCGTCGGTGAGTACGTAGCGTTCAGTGTTTGGAGCACTTCTTCTGCTTATACTTACACTGAGACGTTATTTGAACACTGTCCTTGTGACTGGGAGTTCGCTGTTCTCGACTGTAGGTCACAGAGAGGAGAAAACAGTATTAGAATATATTAGTCAGAGGACCGCCTTCTACCGTCCTAGTGTCTGAAAGAGTTTATTTTGTGGCTGGAGTTTTTCCATCGTCACAAACGAGTACGAGAACCATCATTCCAATGCACCGGATGCAGTACATATGGTGATATTGCTAATTGCTTCGGCTTATTGGGGTTATAAAGCTAAACAGCTGTGATCACGTTAGTTTATTTCCACTGAGTTTCCACACCACCGTAGATCATCTTTGAAAGTAGTGTCTTCTAGTGTTTGGTACGTAGATGATGTCAGTCATTTCGAGTTATTTATGTTAGATCGCATGGCCATAAAAAGGGGCAGAGTTGGGCAATCGATCAGAAATTTTAGTTAGGAAACATAGACGTTTGTAATAAAGGGTTGTTTTTTAATCTACAATAAATGTATAATTAGGAATAACATTTATCATTTAGTAGTATTAGTTGCCTTAATCATTAATTTATATTTTGGTTTTACTTTGATCTGCTTCAGGCTGATAGTCAGACAGGGCCAAATCATCATTTTAACGTTCATTATTTTCTGTTGCGCACATTCATTTTACACCCGCCTGGAGTAGCATCTTGGAATGATTAAGGTACTGAACTCCCACTTACGAGGGTCAAAGTTCAAACTCGCTTCAGGCACCCAATTTTAATTTCTTTGTGGTATCTCTAACTGTCCAGATGTGAACGTAGGGCAACTCTTCGCCATTGTATCTAATCTACTGTAGTACTGTAGTTACGAGGGTGTAGTGAATGGTTGTTAGATTGCTACTTATCTGGTTGTGTAGTCAACCACAGATCATTTACAGAATAATATCTGACATGTTATCTTAATTGAAAAACGATTTTATTTTAAATTAACTAATTCATGCATACAGCACTATCTCATGTAGTCCAAGGTTAACATTTTTTGTTGCTAACTTTGGCATGCTGCGTTTTGGTATTAAGAAAATAAAGTAAAGGAAAAAAAATATTTTATTCATTTGAAAGCATCACTTAAATATTAAACAGTTTCGGGAGGTGACTACCTACAGCCGTTAAGTAATGTATAAAAGGCTTGTTTGAACCATCGGCCGTTTTTACTATAAACCCCAATTGTACCGGTTTTGGTCCTGGACCATTTTCACGGATGCTATTCAAAGATACAAATAATTGTTTGTAGTATACAGGAAATGTTAACTGTTTTTACAGAGAAGTGCAAAATAACATGAATACTTACAAGGGTTTAAATGGTTTGAGGCACCATATTACATTAGTCATACTTAAAATGTGCAGTACATGCCATGAAAGTAAATATATGACACAAGACTTTAAAAGCAAACATCCGAATACTAAATGTATACAGAGCAGTACTGAAGATAACATCAGAACTGTAAGTAATACTTACATAAAATATTGAGGAGCTGGCCAAGGATCTTTAAAAGTGTATTTTTGTCATATGGTATAAAAATATCTCGATGACAAGTTACTTGGTAATGTAGAGCACTAGACTGTCTTTGATGAACATATTTGGTACAGTGCCATATGTAAACAGAAAACGAAGTTGCTATCTCCAAGCTTAAAATAACACAGATGTCATAATACAAGGAAGAAAACATTATAAAACCCTAATTTTACACAGTATCATATTCATAGCATATACCTGATGAAATATATACAACCAACGTCAATTTTATCATAAACATAATGGAAGTCGCATTATAACATGAAAACAAACTAGAATATAGTGCTCAGAAACACCTTGAAATGTCACTCAGTGTTCATATGCATCTACGTTATAGTACTGAACAGTTACTGTCACATATCGACTATATTTAAAGGAAATATTATATGTAAACAAAGTTTCATTACAGTGGTTAATTGGAAGCTTAGAGTGTCAGCAAGGCAAGTATCATAAAGAAGGAAAGGGGAATAAATGACAACAGAATAACCAAACATGTCCTCAAGTTTGGCTTTAAAGAATATTGATAATACATATATATAGGAGTGGCAGTGATGAGCAACATTTTTTAAACAATGTAAAGCTTTAGCTAAAGGCATTAGAGGCTCAGCCACTGAGTATACATTTTGAGAAGCATATAGCAAAAATTCTTTACACAATCAAGGCAAGTGATTGCTAAACAAAATACGTACTTGGATACGTACAGACATCAGATGGAATGTAGACATCAGGCTACGGATGACATATCTAATATATCAATACATGATAGTTATGTACGTAATAGCATCTGTATGTGCAGTGTGCAGTCTGTGGCTGGTTTGCATTGTTGTTGGCATATCTGCCATTGTAGTGTTGGGCAGCTGGACGTTAACAGCGCATAGCGTTGCACAGTTGGAGGTGAGCCACCAGCAGTGGTGGATGTGGGGAGAGAGATGGCGGAGTTTTGTGAGCGGATGATCTGGACGTGTGTCCGTCAGAGACAGTAGATTTATAAGACTGGATGTCATGAGCTGCTATATATATATTATGACCTTTGAACACTATTAAGGTAAATACATTGTTTGTTTCCTATCAAAATCTTTCATTTGCTAACTATGCCTATCAGTATTTAGTGCCTTTAGTAGTTTTAATCTTTTATTTAGCTGGCAGTATTGGGGCTCGCTGTATTACAGTAGTTCGAGTAACGAAGATTTTTGTGAAGTAAATGATTTATGAAAGGTATAGGTTAATGTTAGTCAGGGCCATTCTTTTGTAGGGATTATTAAAACTCAGATCGCGTTGCGCTAAAAATATTGTGTGTCAGTTTAAGCACAGTCATTTATAATTTTTCTAAGGGGACGTTTCAGTGAGTCAGACTTTCAAGCAAGGAGAACTATTTGTGAATGCATGTTAGGCCAGTGTGTTTCTGCAGTCCTTAGCCAGGACCTTATTCTCTAATCTTGAACATGGCAGAAGTTTTTCACAACGGACGGCAAAGTATGGAGCGCAGTCTCAGAGGATGCAGGGAAGCGAGAGATTTTGTAAATGTTTAATTTTTGTGCCTCGAGTATTGAATCATGTCATATCTCCTTAACGAGGGGTTTTCGGATGCATCTTAATATAAACTTTTTATACTGTTTTGATGCCAAGAGTAAACACCTGAACTGTCTGACAAAAGTTTTTATACGTACCTTTATCTCATTATGAAGAACATGTGAGGTAGAGAAAAATGTGTACGTTCATTTCATTGTGGGAACGTCCGCCTGCTTAGCTAGGGGGGTAACGTGCTTGCCTCCCATACAACGGGACCGAGTTCGATTCCCGGCCGGGTTGGAGATTGTCTCCACTCGTGGACTGAGTGTTGTGTTGTCCTCATGATCATTTCATCCTCATCACCAGCGCACAAATCGTCCAATGTGGCGTCGACTGAAATAAGACTTGCACTTGGAGGCCGAACTCCACCGGTCGGGGCCTCCCGGCAAACGATGCCATGCGCTCATCTCCATTACGGGAACATCATCTTGAAGTTATTCCATTACGATGAAGTATACAACAGAAATCAGCAAAATTCGCAGTTACAACATTTATTTGTTTTTGACATCGCAGTGAGTCCTTCGATGAACAACGAGAGCTGTGATGATGAAGATGTGCTTCGAAACGTAGAAACGCTATTCAGAATACAGTAAACAGACTATGTTGTTTGGTTTTCCATTAATTTTACTGCCTCGGTTTTGCCAAGAATAGCCACTATTGCTACCACGAAATTTATCAAAATTTACTCTCATATTTGCCGACAGGGTGATGATAATCACCGTTTCGACAAAACACCTCGTTTCATGAAATCTCGTTTTCTTCTTTTCCTTTAATCCCTTACTTGCGTAACCCTTAGTGAAGGCGTGAAGGCGTTGAATGGTTGTCCTCAAGGTACCTCGTAGACAGTTGCCTTTTTCAGCAGAGCTTTTTTTCCCTTTGAAGACCAAGCAGCCACAGCATGTAGCGGTGTGTGCGGCTCTAACCTGCGCTCGCCTATCTCGGTCGCTTAGTGAGGACAGCAAACATTGAGGCGTTATTTTCCACTTATTCTTTTTTGTAACAAAAAAGATAGCTTCTTTGAAGGTAGTGCCAGAATATTAATTAGTACGCCTTATAGTGTAGCACGAAAGAGGCAAATAAAATTCATTTAATAATTTTTTTCCCTCAAAGGTTCTCTCTTTTTATACTTGTACATCAGGCCAGTGAGTAAATCGGTTGACGCCCTTATTTGACGGCGCGTGACCGATCAGTTTATTACAACTCTTACAAAAATGTTGCATAAGCTATCGAAGACTCATCGGTACGGAATATCTCAGGGACGCGTCAGTTTCATTTTAAAGATATAAGCAACGGGAGAACGCGATTGGCGCTCGGTCGTTCGCTGTCCAACAATAAAGCCTGAAATACAAATCTTAAAGCACAATGAGTAATGTTTGCTTGAGAAGGATACGGATAGGTGAAAGATAGAACTGATATAACTCAGATAGCAAAATATCAGACGTTAATAATACTTATTCAACTACTTTAGCATACTGGACGAACTTACACGATCGATATAAAAAACATCAGAAAAAAGTGAACACCACAGCTAACAAGTCAGGGTAAGAACAGCAGAAGAATGATTCTTCTCATTTTTCCTGCGATATGAGATAATTACAACTTCTTTAGATGTTTCACTCAGAGTAACCACTGATGTCGACTTCTGGTTCTTGCTTAGGATGTACAAATTTGGGCCCTGTTTCTCCACCCCCTTTCCCTCGCTGTTAACATTTAGTGATAATCCAGTCACAGCCTGCGGCTGATTTTTCTTTCGTTTATCATTCTGCAGAAGTGGTTCCAAACTCAGGATAATTACCCTAGAGAGGTGGTGGTGGTGGTGGTTAGTGTTTAACGCCCTAGAGAGGTAAAATGTAGTTTACTGAGGGCTAAAAACAAAAGTATACTGTTGTATTTCGGTCACTAAACGAATTCATTTTTAAAAGATCATTGCTGTTATTACTACTTCGTAAGACTATAATACTGATTACATGAGTTAGCAATAATTAGATTTTTTTTTTTCAAATACTAGCAGTCTTGTGTGACCCAGAGAGGGAGAGGTTACAGTTTGTGAAACGAATATATTTTTGTAGTGGAGAACTATGTGAGGAAATGATTGCTCATACTTCATTCCTTGCATCTATGACAGTAAAACTGCGACATATACCTCACATTAGCTTAAATACATCATGAAAAAGCCTTCTCCGAATTGTAGGTGGTTCCCCCAACAGACCAGAAATCACTCCGTTATTCACTTCGCAACAATAAACGAAATAACTGATAGCGCAACACAACAGTAAATAATGCAATGGCTACTATGCTGGCGTAGGGTCTACAATACAAAATAGTTATTATTATTATTATTATTATTATTATGCCCTCCATGAACCGTGCACCATACTGTTGCTGTTATTACTACTTCGTAAGACTATAATACTGATTACATGAGTTAGCAATAATTAGATTTATTTTTTTTTTCAAATACTAACGGTCTTGTGTGACCCAGAGTGGGAGAGGTTACAGTTTGTGAAACGAATATATTTTTGTAGTGGAGAACTATGTGAGGAAATGATTGCTCATACTTCATACCTTGCATCTATGACAGTAAAACTGCGACATATACCTCACATTAGCATAAATACCTCATGAAAAAGGCTTGCGTGCCTCAGTAATACAGGTAGCCGTACCGCAGGTGCAACCACTACGGAGGGGTATCTGTTGAGAGGCCACACAAACGTGTGGTTCCTGAAGAGGAGCAGCACCCTTTTCAGTAGTTGCAGGGGCAACAGTCTGGATGATTGACCGATCTGGCCTTGTAACACTAACCAAAACGGCCTTGCTGTGCTGATACTGCGAACGGCTGAAAGCAATGGGAAACTACAGCCGTAATTTTTCCTGAGGGCATGCAGTTTTACTGTATGGTTAAACAATAATGGCGTCCACTTGGGTAAAATATTCCGGAGGTAAAATAGTCCCCCATTCGGATCTCCGAGTGGAGAGTACTCAGGAGGACGTCGTTATTAGGAGAAACAAAACTGGCGCTCTACGGATCGGAGCGTGGAATGTCAAATTCCTTAATCGAGTAGGTAGGTAAGAAAATTTAAAAAATGAAATGTATAGGTTAAAGTTATCTAATAGTGAAGTACGGTGCCAGCAGGAACAAGATTTCCAGTCAGGTGACTACAGGGTTATAAATATAAAATCAAATAATGGAAATGCAGGAGTATGTTTAATAATGAATAAAAAATAGAAACGCGGATAAGCTGCTACAAACAGCATAGTGAAAGCATTATTGTAGCCAAGATAGACACGAAGCCCACGCTTACCACAGTAGTACAAGTTTACACGCCAACTAGCTCCGCAGATGATGAAGAGATTGAAGAAATGTATGATGCGATAAAAGAAATAATTCACACACTTAAAGGAGACGAAAATTCAGTAGTAATGGGGGACCGGAATTCGATTGTAGGAAAAGGAAGAGAAGGAAAAGTAGTAGGAGAATATTGAATGGGGGCAAGAAATGAAAGAGGAAGCCGCCTGGTAGAATTTTGCACAGAGCATGACTTAATCCAAGCAAACACTTGCTTTAAGAATCTTGAAAGAAGACTGTACATATGGAAGAGGTCGGAGACTCTAGAAGGTTTCAGATAGATTATATAATCGTAAGACAGAGATTTAGGAACCAGGTTTTGAATCGTAAGAGATTTCCAGGGACAGATGTCGACTCTGACCACAATTTATGGGCTATGAACTATAGATTAAAACTGAAGAAACTGCTAAGGAGATGGGACTTGGATAAAATGAAAGAGCCAGAGCCTGTAGAGAGTTTCAGAGAGAGCATTACTGAACGATTGACAAGAACAGGGAAGGAAATATTGTAGAAGAAGGGTAGCTATGAGAGATGAAATAGTGAAGGCAGCAAATGATCAAGTAGGTGAAAAGACGGGGGTTTGTATAAATCATTGAGTAATAGAAGAGATACTGAATTTAATTGATGGAAGGAGAAAATATAAAAATTCAGTAAATGAAGCAGGCGAAAAAGAGTACAAACGTTTCAAAAATGAGATCGACAGGCAGTGCAAAATGGCTAAGAGGGGATGGCTAGAGAACAAAACTTAGGGTGTAGGAGCATGTATCACTAGGGGTAAGACAGATTCTGCCTACAAGAAAATCAAAGGGCATTTGGAGAAAAGAGAACCACCTGTATGAATATCAAGAGCTCAGATAGAAAACACGTCCTAAACAAAGAAGGGAAAGCAGAAAGGTGGAAGGAGTATACAGAGGGTCTATACAATGGCGATGCACTTGAGGACAGTACTATGGAAATGGAAGAGCATGTAGATGAAGATGCAATGGAGATATGATACTCCGTGAAGAATTTGACAGGGCATGGAAAGACCGAAGTCAAAACAAGGCCCTGCGAGTAGACAACATTCCATTAAAACTACTGATAGCCTTGAGAGAGCCAGCCATGACAAAACTCTTCCATCTGATGAGCAAGATGTATGAGGCAGGCGAAATACCCTCAGACTTCAGGAAGAATATAATAATTCCAAACCCAAAGAAAGGAGGTGTGGACAGGTGTGAAAATTACCGCAGTCTCATAAATAACAGCTGCAAACTACTAACACGAACTGTTTACAGACGAATGGTAAAACTGGTAGAAGCCGACCTCAGTTTGGAATCCGTAGAAATGTTGGAACATGCGAGGCAACACTGACTCCACGACGTATCCTAGAAGGTAGGTTATGGAAAGACAAACCTACGTTTCTAGCATTTGTAGACTTAGAGAATGCTTTTGACACTGTTCACTGGAATATTCTCTTTCAAATTCTGAAGGTGACAGGGATAAAATACAGGCAGCAAAGGGCTATTTACAATTTTTACGGGAACCAGATGGCAGTTATGAGTCGAGGGCATGAGAGTGAAGCAGTTATTCAGTCTGTGTATTGAGCAATAAGCAAAGGAAACAAAAGTAAAATTTGGAATAGGAACTAAAATCCATTTAGCAGAAATCAAAACTGTGACGTTTGACGACGGCATTGTAATTCTGTGAGAGACAGCAAACGACCTGGGAGAGCAGCTGGATGGAATGGACAGTGTCTTGAAAGGAGGATATAAAATGAATATCAACTTAAGCCAAACGAGGATAATGGAATGTAGCCTAAGTAAATCAGGTGATGCTGAGGGTATTAGAATAGGAAATGACATGGTTACAGTACTAAATTAGTTTTGCTATTTGGGCAGCAAAATAACTTGGGATGTTCGAAGTATAGATGATATAAAATGTAGACTGGTTATGGCAAGGAAAGCGTTTCTGAAGAAGAAAAGTTTGTTAAGATCGAGTATAGATTTAAGTGTGAGGAAGACTTTCCTGAAACTCTTTGTATGCAGTGTAGCCATGTATGGAAGTGAAACATGGACGATGAACAGTTTAGACAAGAAGAGAATAGAAGCTTTCTAAATGTCGTGTTGCAGAAGAATGCTGAAGATTAGCTGGGTAGATCACGTAACTAATGAGGAGGTATTGAATAGAATTGGGGGAAAGAGGAATTTGTGGCACAACTTGACTGGAAGAAGGGATCGGTTGGTGGGACACGTTCAGAGGCATCAAGGGATCACCGGTTTAGTACAGGATAGTAACGTGGAGGATAAAAATTGTCAAGGGAGATGAATCCGCCAAGCAGATTCAGAAGGATGTAGGTTGTAGTAGTTATTCAGAGATGAAGAGGCTTGCACTGGATAGCATATAGAGCTGCATCAGACCAGTCTCTGGACTGAAGGCCACAACAGCAACAGTATTATTACTGTCGTCAATGGCAGTGGTCTGACATGAAAGCATTGGCAAATGCTCTGGGTGGTGAGAAGTAAGGAGCCCAGCAATCAAGTGATTTATAAAGAGGAGACCTTACTATAGTTCACACATTTTAATTTAGTTGAGTCTGCGCATTGCTGTAAACATCGCCTATGTTCGACTTCCTTCAAAGTGCAGTAACCAGTCGCAGGCGTAGATGGCAGCACCAGCAGTGGAGGGTATACAAAGCGTGTCGGAGGGACCCGGACAACAGTGTAGTCGTTGTCGTAATGCGGAAACGGCGCGGTTTATTTGACGTACAGATCATTGGCTTTTGGACCAAGGGAGGAAGCATTTCCGAAACGTTTGAGTCTGTAAACCGTGCACGTGTTTGCTGCTGAGCATGGCAAAATAGTACGACCCAAAACTGACTCCGTGGCAACTGTGGTGTGCTACGAGCCATACATGACAGGGTTGAACGACGGCTGAGGATGCCACCGTTGGGCAACAGACCGCCTGGATCAACTGAGGGGCTACCAACAGCGTCTCCTCAACGACCGTTCAGGGAACGTTGCTGCTTATAGGCTTCAGCGGCAGGCGCCTGGGGCCCTATTCCATATCGTTCATACCGATCGGTGTAGTAGGTTAGTTCGGTAGTGACGTCATTTTCGGTTCTTTATTCGAATTTCCTATTCAGTAAGCTTCTGAGACCTGTTACCGAACGGTCCTCCCGCCGATTTTTCGACAACTGTACCTAGAAATTTTGGATTTCAGTATGGCTCTGTCATTCGGTTAGCTGTGGTTTATTTGCACCTATAATTTATTATTTTAAACATATTGAGCGGTTTTAGCTTTGGATTTAATGATAGTGTTACTAAAGAATCACCACAGGGTGCGTCCACTTGGAAAGTGAGTTCATAATAGACTATTTTCCATTGTTAGAAATATGGTTCGTTTAGGTTGTTACTGTGAATGATTACAACACCGATATAAAACGTTTTCAGGTGATATTCTTTCAAAATATGGGTTTTATGCAATTAAGAATTTAAAGATGATTAAATATGCAGACATCGGCTCTGCTTATGTACATTACATGAGTGTTAGCTGAAACTACTAGTGACTTCGCGTACTCTTTTCCGCAAATGGTTTACTTATTAACTATCGAAACGCGTTTAAAACTTTTAAGTAACAATGCAAAGGATTTTGTGAAGTCTGGTAGAGGAAACCTTCCAAAATTTCATGCATTTACGGCTTACGCCCGCATCATTTGGCAACGAAGTCTCTGTTGTGTGGAATTAATAATATTAAGTGCCCTCAACAGGCGAGTTGGAATAGTGTAGTTGGTAAGACGACGAACTGCTCTGGCAAAGGGCGTAGCTTCGTATATACCTGATTGCAAAAATCTTTTTTTTCCCCTCTTCGTCTTTGCAAGACATTCTGAGACTTCGTTAATCGTCAAAGTTAAGCATTTTTCTGAAATATTCGTTGTAATTTACACGTAAGAGCGGAGTTTCTCAGTAAAGAGTGTCTCCCATTTTGTGACTTTCATATGTTTAAGAAGTGAAAGATGAAATTACCGTGCGTAAAACAACTGACAGTGACATTTATACTACTTCTTGTCACAAATAAGTCACCATTTTTTCGGAATACGTAGCGATTTCCGAGAGTGTGGTCAGACAGCAATCTAAGAGCACAACGTAAATTGCTGCGAATGAAACTAGAAGCAATCGTCTTTACACTCCAGCTTGTCACAATTATTTATCTGCGATCGAATTCTTAACAACAGTAGACAGAGATGACAGGTTCCCGCCACAGTATTTTCGGACTATACCACCATATATGAAACATTTGGATTCATCAGATGCATGTTATAAACTACAACGAACTTCTATAGCTGCATTCTCCACATGCTCTTGAAAAGGCGATTTCTTAAATTTTGTTTTTATGAACCAAATCGTAGATGTATAACACAGGAAAATAGGCTGCTTCATCATTTGGATCCCTAGCTACAACCTTGTTCTATGCATCTTCTTATTCTTTGACACTCTCTTAAACAATTTTTCGGGTTCGTGGAGATGTGTTCCGTCTCTGCAACTAATCGAAGGTAGTTTAGTCCCATACTCGTGTCGCTTTTTTTATTTGTGCAGCATCATCACGAATAAAGGAAGCGAAACGCGTATGGCTATAAAAAAACTGCCTTAAATTAGTTGCATAGACAGAACGAACCTCCATGAATTTTGAAGCAACTAAGGAACGATGGAAAACAGAAGAAATGACGAATTTTTCGGGTGTTTCTATACATGCATTTGTACAGTGTGGTACTACACTCCATTCCTAACGCATATTACGAAACGTAAAATCCAAAACAAGACGTCGATATGAATGAGAATAAAAAGACATAGCCGGCCGGGGTGACCGAGCGGTTCTAGGCGCTACAGTCTGGAACCGCGCGACCGCTACGTCGCAGGTCCGAATCCTGCCTCGGGCATGGATGTGTGTGATGTCCTTAGGTTAGTTAGGTTTAAGTAGTTCTAAGTTCTAGGGGACTGATGACCTCAGCAGTTAAGTCCCATAGTGCTCAGAGCCATTTGAACCGTTTTTTAAGTCATAATGTGACATTTACGACAGTTTCCAGAACACATTCAATACTCTGTCGTTAGCATCCACTCATGGGAGCCCGTGGTCAACGGAATTTGAACAGTATTACATACTCTAACAACACTTTTAGGTACTTTGAAGAATGGCATGCCCGTGTCGGCTGCCAGCCGCTTCGAGTTCGTGCCACTGTGGCGCTGCAGTGCTCATGCGCGGATCTGAGGCAGTTTGCTTTTCATTGGTTGGCGCGAGGAGAACTGACAATAGCGTTTTGGTTCGCTAGGACCGGCATCGCTTTCGACATGCTTACTGAATAATGTTGGGGCTCTGTTTCGAAAACAAGACCTATCGGTGCGTTCGCGTATCGAAGCGATCGGCAAAATGGCGGAAAGATACGGAATAGGGCACTCCATTGGGCATAGGGGCGTTGGCGTGTACCGCCCTGCATCAATCGTTGGAAGAGTCCATGCCGGAGGTGTGACCGTTATTGTCTGTTTTCGTTGCATTCCCTGGTTGATGTCGTCATTCTGGAAGCCACAGTGGATCAACACAAGTGTGCAAATACCATTAGGGTATAGATGCCACAGTGGCATCTATCGGCAGAACAATGCAACGTGTTACACGGCTCACAGTGTACATGTGCGGTTAGAACAGCACCGGGATAAGATTATCGTACTCCCCTGGCCACCAAACTACTGAATTTACACCAGTCGAGAATCTGTGGGACCACCTAGATCCGGGTGTGCGCATCTTGGATCCTCAAACGAGAAACCTAGCGCAGCTGGCCAAGCTAATGGAGGAAACATGGTTCCACATCGCTGTTGGCACGTTCAGGAAACACACTGATTCTCTTCCCCCACGTCCACAGTGGAAAAGGTGGTTATTCAGGCTCTTGGCGGGTGATCACATTAATGCGACTGGGATGTGTAGATAGGGGTTCAGGGTGAGGGCAAATTAAGAGTCGCCAGGGAGAGCTGTGGTGCAGAAGAAGCATGTTTGGTAACAAGTTTCCATCCTCAGTGTCAGTAATTATCTTTATTTTCGAAAGAGGAGCTGTAGGCAGCACTCGCGATGCACTGAAAACTGTTGCATGATTTTACAGAAAAAGATTCTTAGAAATAAGCATTAACAGTAGTCCCATTGACATGTGGGTTAATAAAACACCTACAAAAACGAAACACCATTTATCTTTAGTCACTTTAAAAATGAAAGTGTTTACAGAAAATTATTTTTCTTTCTAAGGTTTAGTTAACCGCTGATGTTGACGGTGGTAGGGGAAGGAACATGTACTAATAATTATTGAACTCTGGGGTGATTGTCTCAGGAAAATTGGGAACTAGCTTTCAGAGGATATACCGAAATAAGTAAATAAAGTGTGATGAAAATGGTTGTAAACTTGGCCGGCCGGTCTGGCCGAGCGGTTCTAGGCGCTTCAGTTCGGAACCGCGGTCGCAGATTCGAATCCGGCCTCGGGCATGGATGATTGTGATGTCCTTAGGTTAGTTAGGTTTAAGTGGTCTAAGTCTAGGGGACTGATGAACTCAGATGTTAAGTCCCATAGTGCTCAGAGCCATTTGAACCAATTTTTTTTTTTTAAACTTGATCTGCTTCAACTCTTTTATTGGCGAGGAAGTCGTACTTGCACGGTGAGTAAGCTGATCTTGCGTAGTCGCACATTATTTATATTAGTTTATTAACAGTAGACCCAGCACTTTGTAAGAGGGAAAAAAAAGGATGCTGTGTGAATGTATTGGTTGAAATATGTCACAGGATATTTTAACATGACCGACTGTTATGCAACAGTCGAACCTAATTAGTGGAAAACAATGACCGAAACAAATCGGCGACATTAATTAAAACGGGCAGCTGAGTGGACATGACGTTTTTGCATCAAAGCTAGTTTTAATTATCGAGGCTCTGTATACAGCGATTACACTAATTACGTTCGATACGTGGTAAAAATCCACTGTCATGCAGGTCCAGAAATTGCTGTCACGTTACACAGAGCAAACAGCAGAAATTTGCTTTTCGGACAACGTTTTTCCCTATGTATAGTTAGAACAAAACATTCAATATACTGATAATTCACAGAAAGATAATCACGTTAAATACTAATGCAGTTGCAGAGTTTATTCATTCATGTATGTGCCACTCGCGGAACCATCCCGAAAGTTATTTTGTATTTTTCCGACTTTGTGCCCTAGTTTTGGAGTCAGTGGTGATACAGATTCTCTTTGCCAGAGAGTAACTTCTCGTGTGAATGTGGTCCGCTTAGCGGCGCGGGCGGATCAGCGAAATCGTTTCGGGTTGGCAGAGGCACGAGGAAGGTGGTGAACTAGGCTAGAGCTGGGGACAGACGCGTGTTTTGTCGGAAGACGTCTTGTCTGGACCTGGAGTGACAGCGCGGTCCCGTTGGGGTTGAGGGCCGCTTGTTTGAAAAGAACCACTTCTTCATGATTGAAGTGTTCGCTGGTCGCACTGTACTGGTGTTCGTAAAAGTGTTTACAGTGAACAGTGTCTACACTTTCTGACCCTGTATCCGTGGTCCGGAAGAGATTGTCGGTCAAAGCAAAGCCTTCTCTACATTGTCGCTGCGCCGTGGTTACGTTAATGGTCGAGTGCTTGTTCACTCCATGCAAAGATGGTTCTTCTTCTCAATAGCTGGTGATCAGTTTATTTTATCTCTTCAGGATGCAAAAGTTGTCATTGAATCTGCCCTTGTGGGCGCCATTTGTGTTGTGTGTATGTCTGTGACCGGGGGTAACTGATTTATGTTTAATGATTTGTATGGTGTATCGCCAAGAAAATTACGCAGAAGTGAAGTGTGAAATAAAATATGATTGCAAGGTTACGGCACTGTAAACCTATTGAGATAGCCGTGGATAAATTCTAATGCTGCAGATTGATCCTTAAGATAAGTAATCAGCTTTTGTAATTGAACAATTCCCGTGGTCTCCTTATTTGGCGTTCTTTGTATGTATCAAAATATGTGGTGCGTGTTAGAATAGTCTGTGACAAATCTAAAGTGTTCAGTGAGAAAAATTTACGTGTGCAACGATAAGAATGCAGTGGGAATGTATTCACATCTGTTGGACCATTGTTATGAAAACAAACACTCCAAATCAACATTTCACGTAAGTCACATCCAATGAAAATCTGTAACGCAACCATCTGTGTGGCGAGCTTATAATTATGTATTATTTATATTTTAGGACAATTAATCTGTAAGAAAATGCACCACATGTTAAAATGAAAGCATGAAAACCGTATGGAGATGAATCGTAACGATTCGAAACCGGTAACGGTACCCGTTGAATAAAGGACCTGAAAATAAATTTGGGGCTGGTTGCTGTCTCAACACCATCAACATTTGTCTTCAAATAACAGTCACGGTCTCCAACCATGTCATCATATGACAAAACTGCAATATGTACAAGAACCAAGAGGGAATAATAAGATTAGATGACCAGGAACGAAGCGCTCGGATTAAAAATAGGGTAAGACAGGGACGTAGGCTTTCACCCCTACTGTTCAGTCTGTACATGGAAGAAGCAATGATGGAAATCAAAGAAAGGTTCAGGGGTGGAATTAAAATTCAAGGTGAAACGGTATCAATGATACGATTCGCTGATGACATTGCTATCCTGAGTGAGAGTGATGAAGAATTACTAGATATGCTGAATGGAATGGACAGTCTAAAGAGATCAGAATATGGATTGAGCGCAAATCGAAGAAAGACGAAGGCAGTGAGAACAGAAATGAGAACAGTGAGAAACTTAACATCAGGATTGTTGATCACGAAGTAGATGAAGTTAAGGAATTCTATACCTAGGCAGCAAAATAACCAATGACGGACGGAGCAAAGTGAACACCAAAAGCAAACTAGCACTGGCAAAAAGGACATTCCTGGCCAAGAGAAGTCTACTACTATCAAACATAGGCCTTAACTTGAGGAAGAAATTTCTGAGAATATACGTTTGGAACACAGCGTTGTATGATAGCGAAACATGAACTGTGGGAAGGCTGGAATAGAAGAGAATCGAAGCATTTGAGATGTGGTGCTACAGACGAATGTTGAAAATTAGGCGGACTGATAAGGTAAGGAATGAAGAGTTTCTGCGCAGAGTCAGAGAGGAAGGGAATATGTGGGAAACACCGAAAAGGAATACGTTCAGGATGATATGACACCTGTTAAGACACCAGGCAATGACATCCATTATACTAGAGGGAGCTGTAGAGGACAAAAGCTCTGGAGGAAGACAGAGATTGGAATACATGCAGCAGATAATTGAGGACGTAGGTTGCAAGTGCTACTTTGAGATGAAGAGGTTGGCACAGGAGAGAAATTCGTGGCTGGACGCATCAAACCAGGCAGAAGACTGATGAATAAGGGGAAAAAAATAAAAAAATAAATAAAAAACTGTTTCGTTTCGTTGTTCCCTCCCTTATGGGTGCTTCAGTATGTTTTTTACTTTTCTTTAGCGTAGATTATGAGTATGGACTTCAACGGTTTCCATTTGGCAATATTTTATCTTTTATTTTCAGACATTGGCCTTTCCACTGCCCTCCTATGTGTTTCGCACGCGTCTGGAAGGTTGCTTGCTTCAGATTATTGTGAAACCTACGATGCAGCAAGGCTGACCGTATACTTGCCCCTTTATCATTTAATAAGAACTGCAGAGTCGCAGGAGCCTCTTTGCCTCCAGCAACAACCGCGGCGTCTAAGTTAAAAGCCTGCGTTATAAAGAAAAACTTATTTTCGGAGACAGCGTTAGGTTGGCGAAATATTTTTCTCTTAGCGGCTTGGCGGATTAACGTTCTGCCCGCAGAATCCATTCTTCTTTCCGCGTTAAGACGTGAGGCATCGCCGCGGTAGCAGATTGCATTCGCTGGCGGCATCCCGTAACTTAGCGGTGGGGGGAGGGGGGAAAGGGGGGCGCTAAGTCGGTGAGGATCGCCGGATTCGGGCAATGCTTCACGCCCTCTGCGTACAGCCCAGCCCGCTCCTATCCATCTTCCTGCAGCGACTAACCCAGCCAGCACATACACACACACACACACACACACACACACACACACACCAGAACTTGCTCTGTTTGTTCACATTTCTGTTCTGTTACAAATCAGCTTTACTGAGGTCAAGCAAAAGAACTTTAGAACAAGAGAAGTATTTTGAGGATATATAACGAAGGCACCAATTTGTTACAAATTTCCAAAAGTTCAGCTCTCATCCACTTATTTTCTTCCAGTCATCGAAGCTATTGCCTGTAACAAATTTTAGCTCGATCAAACAAGTGCAAACCGACCTCAAACGAACACAAAAATCGGAAAATTTCATCTGGTAGGTAATTTTTCATAATATATTACTTTCGGTAATCTCGTTAGCTACCACTGGCCGATACCTCTAATTGAAATTAATAAGTCTTTTCATTTATTTACTTAGCGTGTGGTCTTTATTTCCAGTAGCTTGTGGTTCCTACTGCTAAGTTAGTATTAAAAATCCTAGTATTTCCCATGTGTAATCTGTTAAGCGATTTTTCGTGAAATGTTATTAGATATACCTATACTCCTATTAGTAGACTAATACTGTTATTATTATATAATAAATTTATTTTATAGCCACAGTATTTTTATGATTTTATGTGCCGGCGCTTCAGTCTGGAACCGCGCGACCGCTATGGTCGCAGGTCCGAATCCTGCCTCGGGCATGGATGTGTGTGATGTCCTTAGTTTAGTTAGGTTTAAGTAGTTCTAAGTTCTAGGAGACTGATGACCTCAGATGTTAAGTCCCTTAGTGCTCAGAGCCATTTGATTTTATGCGCTTGGTCGACTTATTTTGTAACCAAATATGTTTTATCTCTCATAGATAATCTTGCAGTTACTGTTTTAATAATTTGTGCTGCTGTGAAGAGATCCTTGAGTGACTTGTTCTTGTGAGGCTTGTAAAATGGCATTAGCTTCTTCCAGTAGTTAATTATATAAAACAAGGAAACATTTTACACTTCTCTTGTACAAGATGTTTAAAGTCAAATCATTGAAGTAAACAAACTCGTACTGGCAAGTGACGACAGGCTAGGGCCGTTTGAGTCAGCCCTGGCTCTGAGCACTATGGGACTTAACTTCTGAGGTCATCGGTCCCCTAGAACTTAGACTACTTAAACCTAACTAACCTAAGGACATCACATACATCCATGCCCGAGGCAGGATTCGAACCTGCGACCATAGCGGTCGCGTGGTTCCAGACTGAAGCGCCTAGAACCGCTCGGCCACTCCGGCCTGAGTCAGCCCTGTTCAAGAAGTTGACCACGCTATGTGGGTTCATTCATCATCATTCCACCAGCTACCGTTCAGCGAGAAATGGCATGGTGGAACGTTAGCACATGGCACTTAAGTCAGCGTTACCATTGAGACGCCCTGCTAAGCCCGCAGGACAGGACAAGTAGTAGGAATTGTGGAAGGGGGCCAGAATGAGCGGTTGTCAGTTACACTTCAAACATAACACCTTATTTAGTTGACCAAACATTACAGCGCAACTTCTAAGCTTGACTATCGACAGAAAACGTCTTCCCGGCTGAACTAGTGCCGCATTCCAACTTCACGACTGGCAGGTCCGAACTGCCCTCCTGCCACGTTCTAACTCCACGCCTGGCAGGTCCGAAATGCCCTCCTTGCACGTTCCAACTCACTCCACGACAGACGACAACCGGGAAGTAATAACAGTGCAGCAAAGATAACACGTGGAGGCTATATCGATAGGCGCTGCTGCTGCCGCTGATGGGCAGACAAAGCAGCAACTCAGTGACAACGGAAACTGAAACTAACATAACAAGGTGGCAACACGAAAAAAAACAGGATGTAAGAGATGGCACTAGCGCTAGCCATGCACAGCTCAACCATGGCACAGGTCTTCTTGGCTGACTGCTTTACCACTGGTTTACAAGTGCTGCTCTATGACATTGGCGTGTCAAATACAGATATCGTGTTTGGTGGAACCTCAAGAAGATTGGCTTTGAAATTTTTCTTCAAGCAACAGGAATGCCACACAGAGGACCCTGGCTCCATGGTGCCACAGATGAGGAACTGCATCGTCCTTCGACGGCGTCCCTCTATGTGCCATTGCCAATCTTTGTGCATGAACACCTGGCTGACTGCACCCACGTCATGCTCCGCTTGGATAGCGGCAGAGTGCCCTTGCAACTGCCCTACAGAAGACCCTATCCATTTTAGAAAGAGTCGCGCATACAATGATACTCTTGATAAATGCCAGCCCAAACAAAGTGTCCATTGAGAGCGTTAAACCGGCGTACCTATCGCCATCAGAAGAGGCCGTACGTCGAAAACCACACCGTCAGCCAACAACTGCAAACAGATCGTCTCTAGCTCCCTCAACCTCTACGCTAGTGGCCTCAAGTACTACTTCACCAACAACGTTGATGGAGTCAAGAGCAACAGACATACAATCGCCTTCAGAACCTCCTACATTCGATGAAGACAAACGCGCAACGGCACCAGAACCATTTCACACACGAGCAGGCAGAACGATTCGACATCACTACCCCTATATGCCACGAGCTCCGCTCTACAGGAGGGGGTCTGTGTGGCGACGTAAACAGGAGAGCAAGTAGTGTGGTAGAGTGTCTCTGGGCGTAGATGACGGACGAGAAAAGAGAACCTCTGTTGTAGTTTTGTAACGTAGTAATTTTATATAATTTCGGTGGGAGTTTTTAATGTGTGTTCATTTCAAGAAGTAATAAAAGTAGGGAAAATAACGTTATGGAATCTTTTAATCGATTGTGGAGTGTAGTACCCACAACGATACTGAAAGAATCTGCTGCAAAAAAACTTTGAATTCTGATCGCTGGAATTCTCAGTCTTTATCTTGGGAGAATTACGCTGCTGCACATGCTTAAAATCTGCTCTGTGTTACTTTTGGGACGATGGTGAGCTCGGCTTGAGTGCATCGGTCTTTTCTTGCAGTTACTTCGTATGTGAATGGCTAAACGAAATAATAGACTTATTTCCGGAATGAAACATTGACTGCCGGCCGGCGTGGCCGAGCGGTTCTAGGTGCTACAGTCTGGGACCGCGCGATCGCTACGGTCGCAGGTTCGATGCCTGTCTCGGGCATGGATGTGTGTGCTGGCCTTATGTTAGTTAGGTTTAAGTAGTTCTAAGTTCTAGGGGACTGATGACCTCAGAAGTTAAGTCCCATAGTGCTCAGAGCCATTTCTGAAACATTCACTCTGCAGTGAATTGTACGCTGATAAGAAACTTCCTGGCAGACTAAAACTGGGTGCAGGATCGAGATTCGGTCCGGTGCACATTTTTCATCACCTGTCAATATTCGGTGGAGAAACGACTTTCTTTTGTACCTGGCGAGCAGCATTTCACAAGCTCTTTCGATATGCTTACTGTATTTCATGCAGTTCATGCGGAACCCATTTTCGGAACCTTACCCATAGCTTTCAACGGAAGAGAAACGGCGTTCCGCGTCATATTCAATTGTTCCGCGAGTTCCTTTTGAGTTTGAGTATCATCTTCATCCAATAAGGCCTGCAATTCGTTGTCTTAGAACTTGTTCGGTGGTTTCTCGCGCTCGTCGTTTCTCACTTCAAAATCACCACTTTCGAATTTTTTGAACTACTCGAAACACTGTGTTTTCGCAAGAGCATGTTGGCCGAAAGCTTCCACAAGCATTCGATGCGATTCTGCATCAGTTTTCTTCAAATGATAACAGAAAACCAATGCTATCCGCAAATCGTAGTTAGTAGGCACAAAACTCGACATGTTTACGGGTTTGAAACAGATACCGGTGTATGGAACTTGGGTTACTGGGGGTTGACATTCGCCGTCAGTCGTTACAGGAAGGAGATGGCGCTGCAGACGCGGTCTCACAGGCCCTACGCTGATGGCTAGCACTACCTGTAGGGAAATTCCGGCTTCATATTTCTACATCCGGTAAGTGACGGTTGATATACGTGCGACGAAATTTCCAGCCGGACGCTGCGCAGTGGACTGGTAGCACCTAGGCTGCGGCGTCATTGTAGACAGTTGCTGGCCTCCTTCCAGGAAGGCCTCGCCGCTGAGCCGTGCTGCGGCTCGCGTTGGTGCTGGTTGTAGGTTTCCCTCGTCTGTTGGAGGACTGCATCGTTTAGTTGACCTGGTTGCGGTTGTTTGTCTTCTTGTGTTGACTGGTGCCACTTGGTTTCGCAAGCGTTGCCTGTCTGCTAGTGACAGGAGCGGCGTTGTCGATATGTAGTAACTGTGGCCATATCTTTGGGGTGACGTGGTTGTTCTTCCGGGTCGTGTGAGTGAGCAGTTCGGTTGGGGACTCCGGAGGAGTCAAGAGGGCAGTGCCAGAACACGCCGGGACCGCTGGCAGCACACATGCACTGCTGGATGGAAGGGCTGTGGTCGCGAGGGTACACGACTTAGTCATCAACCGGATCCAACAAGCTTTAAGTTGAGTGGATTTTAATCCTAGCAGTGAAACCTCCACCACTGTGAGATCTCACGATTCTCCAGTGCTTGGGTTCGTGTTACCGCTCGCAGTGTCGCCGAGTGGAGTGCTTGAGGAACACGGATCTAATTAACCTTCCTCGACTTATTGTTAATAATTGTCGCATTCTGTGTGTTACTAAAATGGCTCAAATGGCTCTGAGCATTATGGGACTTAATGTCTGAGGTCATCAGTCCCCTAGAACTTAGAAGTACTTAAACCTAACTAACCTAAGAACATCACACACATCCATGCCTAAGGCATGATTCGAACCTGCGAGCATAGCAGTCGCGCGGTTCCAGACTGAAGCGCCTAGAACCGCTCGGCCACACCTGCCGGCTCTATGTTTTACTATTTATTAAGTTCAACCAGCGCTATTTTTCCTGCCTGGTGGCCGCTAACGCCCCAGTTACCTGCCCTGGAGGTTAGTGTATGTAACGGCAGTGATCGTTTCCTCGCCTTGGCGCTGCTGTCCAGTAAGGCGTGTAGTTTTGACAGTTTCCTTAATTTGTAGGTCGCTTGTTGTTTCTTCTGCTCTGATAGTACTGGTTCGTTTCTGCTTTCGGAAGCTCTAAACACATCATTCTGAGGACGTAGTGCTGATCACCGTTTCCGACTGTGGCGTGGTTTTCCATCGTTGCATTGGTTACCGAACGTTAGGTAGCTTCAGCAAGATTATCATTAGTCATTCGTTAAACTGCCACTAGTCTGAGTTACCATCTCGTGAAGTGAATATAACTCTTGGCTGCCTTTCTCATCGCTCGCAAAAGTGTTTTTGGCCTGACCTACTCAGAGGTCGATTCCTGGAGCTCTGTCTGTGACTAGCCCTTGTGTTTTATTATTGTGTTATTATTTACTATTGTATTACTAAGTTACCATCATCTGTCTCACCTATTTGGTAATCAATTGCTTGTCCTTTTGAATCAACCTTGTTATTATATTTGCTCTTTTATTCTATATTTCTAATTTTTTTAAAAATATAATTGCCATTCTTGGCGTTACAACAAGTTTAAACGGTTGTGCTACCAAGTTTACTATCATTTTGTCTCACCTGTTTGGTGATCAGTTGCCTATCTTTTAAATTAACTTTTGCTATTGCCTTGCTGTTGACAGTATGTTAATTTTTTAAAATAATTGCCATTCTTGGCGTTAAAGGTCCTCAGCCGTGACTGTCGCTGGTGGTCTTAAAGTTCTAATGTGACAATTGTATTTTAGCAGTTAGCCTTTAAGGCCTTGGAGACTTGTTTTCAATAGATTAGATTAGTACTTGTTCAGTAGATCATGAATACGACACTTCGTAATGATTTGGAACGTGTCAGGTTAATAAAAGGTGTCTATACAAGATATTACATTACACAAAATATTACATGACACTTAATAATTTTAATTTTTTTTGGGGGGGGGGGGAATTACCCACTTACTGTATCCAAAAATTCATCTAATGAGTAGAAGGAGTTGCCATTAAGAAATTCTTCTAATTTCCTTTTAAATGCCGTATAGCTATCTGTCGGACTTTTGCTGCTATTAGGTAAGTGACCAAAGACTTTTGTGGCAGCATAATTTACCCCCTTCTAAGCCGAAGTTAGATTTAACCTTGAGTAGTGAAGATCATCCTTTCTCCTAGTGTTGGCGCCATGTACACTGCTATTACTTTTGAATTCGTTTGGATTGTTAATAAAAAATTTCATAAGTGAATATATATATTGTGAGACTACAGCGAAGATCTCTAGCTCTTTAAATAAGTGTCTGCAGGATGATCTTGGATGAGCTCCACCAATTATTCTGATTGCACGCTTTTCAGCAATGCACACTCTTTTACTCAATGATGAGTTACCCCAGAATATGATGCCGTACGAAAGCAGAGAATGAAAATAGGCGTGGTAAGCTAATTTACTGAGATGTATATCACCAAAATTTGCAATGACCCTAATAGCATAAGTAGCTGAACTCAAACGTTTCAGCAGATCTTTAGTGTGTTTTTTCCAGTTAAACCCCTCATCAATGCATACACCTAGAAATTTTGAATATTCTACCTTAGCTACCGATTTCTGATCGATGTCTATATTTATTAATCCCATTTACTGTGTGGAACTGTATACACTGTGTTTTGTCAAAGTTTAATCAGAGCCCATTTGCAGAGAACCATTTAATGATTTTCTGAAAAACATCGTTTACAATTTCACCAGTTAATTCTTTTCTGTTGGGTGTGATAGTTATACTTGTATCATCGGCAAAAGGTACCAGCTCTGCATCTTCATGAATATAGAATGGAGTCATTAATATATATTAAGAACAGCAGAGGACCCAAGATCGAACCTTGCAGCACCCCATTCTTGATTGTACCACAGTTTGAGAAATCACCAGTTTTTTGCATATTGTGTGTACTGCTTATTTCAACTTTCTGCACCCTTCCAGATAGGTATGATTTAAACCATTTGAGCACTGTCCCATTCATACCACAGTACTTCAGCTTATCTATAAGTATTCCATGATTTACACAATCAAAAGCCTTTGAGAGATCACAAAAAATCCCAGCGGGTGATTTCCGGTTACTCAGAGCATTTAATATTTCATTAGTGAAAGTATATACAGGGTGGTCCACTGATCGAGACCGGGCCAAATATCTCACAAAGTAAGCGTCAAACGAGAAAACTACAAAGAACGAAATTCGTCTAGCTTGAAGGGGGAAACTAGATGGCGCTATGGTTGGCCCGCTAGATGGCGCTGCCATAGGTCAAACGGATATCAACTGCGTTTTCTTAAATAGGAACCCCCATTTTTTATTACATATTCGTGTAGTACATAAAGAAATATGAATGTTTTAGTTGGACCACTTTTTTCGCTTTGTGATACACTCCTGGAAATGGAAAAAAGAACACATTGACACCGGTGTGTCAGACCCACCATACTTGCTCCGGACACTGCGAGAGGGCTGTACAAGCAATGATCACACGCACGGCACAGCGGACACACCAGGAACCGCGGTGTTGGCCGTCGAATGGCGCTAGCTGCGCAGCATTTGTGCACCGCCGCCGTCAGTGTCAGCCAGTTTGCCGTGGCATACGGAGCTCCATCGCAGTCTTTAACACTGGTAGCATGCCGCGACAGCGTGGACGTGAACCGTATGTGCAGTTGACGGACTTTGAGCGAGGGCGTATAGTGGGCATGCGGGAGGCCGGGTGGACGTACCGCCGAATTGCTCAACACGTGGGGCGTGAGGTCTCCACAGTACATCGATGTTGTCGCCAGTGGTCGGCGGAAGGTGCACGTGCCCGTCGACCTGGGACCGGACCGCAGCGACGCACGGATGCACGCCAAGACCGTAGGATCGTACGCAGTGCCGTAGGGGACCGCACCGCCACTTCCCAGCAAATTAGGGACACTGTTGCTCCTGGGGTATCGGCGAGGACCATTCGCAACCGTCTCCATGAAGCTGGGCTACGGTCCCGCACACCGTTAGGCCGTCTTCCACTCACGCCCCAACATCGTGCAGCCCACCTCCAGTGGTGTCGCGACAGGCGTGAATGGAGGGACGAATGGAGACGTGTCGTCTTCAGCGATGAGAGTCGCTTCTGCCTTGGTGCCAATGATGGTCGTATGCGTGTTTCGCGCCGTGCAGGTGAGCGCCACAATCAGGACTGCATACGACCGAGGCGCACAGGGCCAACACCCGGCATCATGGTGTGGGGAGCGATCTCCTACACTGGCCGTACACCACTGGTGATCGTCGAGGGGACACTGAATAGTGCACGGTACATCCAAACCGTCATCGAACCCATCGTTCTACCATTCCTAGACCGGCAAGGGAACTTGCTGTTCCAACAGGACAATGCACGTCCGCATGTATCCCGTGCCACCCAACGTGCTCTAGAAGGTGTAAGTCAACTACCCTGGCCAGCAAGATCTCCGGATCTGTCCCCCATTGAGCATGTTTGGGACTGGATGAAGCGTCGTCTCACGCAGTCTGCACGTCCAGCACGAACGCTGGTCCAACTGAGGCGCCAAGTGGAAATGGCATGGCAAGCCGTTCCACAGGACTACATCCAGCATCTCTACGATCGTCTCCATGGGAGAATAGCAGCCTGCATTGCTGCGAAAGGTGGATATACACTGTACTAGTGCCGACATTGTGCATGCTCTGTTGCCTGTGTCTATGTGCCTGTGGTTCTGTCAGTGTGATCATGTGATGTATCTGACCCCAGGAATGTGTCAATAAAGTTTCCCCTTCCTGGGACAATGAATTCACGGTGTTCTTATTTCAATTTCCAGGAGTGTAGATGGCGCTGTAATAGTCACAAACATATGGCTCACAATTTTAGATGAACAGTTGGTAACAGGTAGGTTTTTTAAATTAAAATACAGAACGCAGATACGTTTGAACATTTTATTTTGGTTGTTCCAATGTGATACATGTACCTTTGTGAACTTACATTTCTGAAAACGCATGCTGTCACAGCGTGGTTACCTGTAAATACCACATTAATGCAATAAATGCTCAAAATTATGTCCGTCAACCTCAATGCATTTGGCAACACGTGTAAAGACATTCCTCTCAACACCGAGCAGTTCTCCTTCCGTAATGTTCGCACATGCATTGACAATGCGCTGACGCATGTTGTCGGGCGTTGTCGGTGGATCACGATAGCAAATATCCTTCAAACTTCCTCACAGAAAGAAATCCGGGGACGTCAGATCCGGTGAACGTGAGGGCCACGGTATGGTGCTTCGACGACCAATCCACCTGTCATGAAATAAACTATTCAATACAACTTCAACCGCACGCGAGCTATGAGCCGGACATCCATCATGTTGGAAGTACATCGCCATTCTGTCATGCAGTGAAACATCTTGTAGTAACATCGGTAGAACATTACGTAGGAAATCAGCATACATTGCACCATTTATATTGCCATCGATAAAATGGGGGCCAATTATCCTTCCTCCCATAATGCCGCACCATACAGTAACCCGCCAAGGTCGCTGATGTTCCACTTGTCGCAGCCATCGAGGATTTTCCGTTGCTCAATAGTGCACATTATGCCGGTTTACGTTACCGCTGTTGGTGAATGACGCTTCGTCGCTAAATAGAACACGTGCAAAAAATCTGTCATCGTCCCGTAATTTCGCTTGTGCCCAGTGGCAGAACTGTACACGACGTTCAAAGTCGTCGCCATGGAATTTCTGGTGCATAGAAATATGGTACGGGTGCAAACGATGTTGATGTAGCATTCTCAACACAGCCGTTTTTGAGATTCCCTATTCTCGCGCAGTTTGTCTGCTACTGATGTGTGGATTAGCCGCGACAGCAGCTAAAACACCTACTTGGGAATCATCATTTGTTGCAGGTCGTGGTTGACGTTTCACATATGGCTGAACGCTTTCTGTTTACTTAAATAACGTAACTATCCAGCGAACGGTCCGGACACTTGGATGATGTCGTCCAGGATACCGAGAAGCATACATAGCACACGCCCGTTGGGCATTTTGATCACAATAACCATACATCAACACAATATTGACCTTTTCCGCAATTGGTAAACGGTCCATTTTAGCACGGGTAATGTATCACGAAGCAAATACCGTCCGCACTGGCGGAATGTTACATGATACCACGTACTTTTACGTTTGTGACTATTACAGCGCTATCTATCACAAAGCGAAAAAAGTGGTCCAACTAAAACATTTATATTTATTTACGTACTACACGAATATGTAATAAAAAATGGGGGTTCCTATTTAAAAAACGCATTTGATATCCGTTTGACCAATGGCAGCCCCATCTAGAGGGCCAACAATAGCGCCATCTGGTTTCCCCCTTCAAGCTAGACAAGTTTCGTTCTTTGTAGTTTTTTCGTTTGATGCTTATTTCGTGAGATATTTGGCCCAGTCTCTATCAATGGACCACCCTGTATAGCATTTTCCGTTGATAAACGCTTCTGGAAACCAAACGGACATTTTGTTAAAACTTTATTTTTACAAAGGTGTGAAGCTACACTACAATACATTACTTTTTGAAGAATTTAGGATTAGGCAGTCTGAATATTTTAATAACTGTAACTTTAAGTTGCAATAAGTTTAATCAGTTCTTAATTTTTTGCCATTAAGGCCTTCAGCCGTGAAACAATTCTTAAATTATTGCTACTATTTTAATTTGTTGTTGTTTTTAAATGAATTGTGTGCGATTAAAAGAAAAGCGAACCAATAGTAACTGATTACGGTGAGTCCACAATCGTAATCGAACCCCGTCTTGCTTGACCATCTAACAACCCTACCACATCAAAGGTCAAAAATTAATTACGACTGCAGTGTTGCTCACGCTGCTAAATATTGCATTTTCGGGCAACAACAAAGTTATATTATGTGGCAGGTATCATTAGAGCACAGTTAATACAGTCATTACTTGAGATAATTGATAAACTAGGCACTCATCTTTTCGTGTTTCCCACGCCGGTCACGTTGTGAACTCATGGCTCAATCGTCGAAAATCTAGGTAGTGATGATTCCAAGCTCGGTTGAAAAGAGGCCTAGGTGTTATTCTGCGATATTGAAAAGTTTTATAGATGTGTTTCATAAACCATTCTCGAAGATTAAACTTTTGCAAGTTAGGACAATGGCGATGTAAAAAAGTAATCAACATTCCGAATTTAAGTTACACTCCTTTTTTATTACTTTTGTTGCAATATCACATAACTCATTCCATAACATCACTCCACAATATAAAACATACTTGAAAATATCTTCCTCACTGTTAAAGTTCACATTTCATAAACTGACTACAATTTGCGTCTTTTTAGCATGACGACCAAAGCTTGACTCTCTAAATAACCGCTTACGCGCCCAAAAATCAGAGTTAGAAGTGTCCAAGATCATAGTGACAAAAGAAAGAACACACATAAGAATAATAGCATTGCAATATATACATATCGATGTATCGAAGTACCTCTACATTAATGAAATTAAATCTGAATGTTGTCACAGAAATATGTTAACTATTCTACAGAAACACAGTGGAATATTGCTGGTATCGAGAGGTTGAGGTGAGGTGCCGTAATGGTTACGTAATTCAAGTACCATTACAACCACAAGGTTTCGGCCACGTTTCCCGGTAGCAGGCGAGCGCAGGAGGACAGAGGGGTCGCTGTAGTGCAGGGGAGGCGGAGGCGCGACAGCTGGTGGTGGTGGTGCGGCTGCGTCGGTGCTGGCGCAGGCGGCGGCTATTTCGGTCCGGAATGCCGCCTCGTGTTCCACCGACGCCACTGCTGCCGCATTCCGCGAGTGGAGCGGGGCAGACGCGGATGAGGGCGACCTCGGGTCCGGTCTTCTCTGCCTCGGCTGGACCGCCTCACTCGACACCCTGCTGCGGAATCCGGCGCCGCCTGGCCTTTGTTTAAATCAGACGGGCCGCTGCGCTGCGCTGTTCTGCGTCCCGAGACACCGGCGGCGCGCGCTGCACCTGCCGGAACAGCGCGGGGCAAAAGTGGGCGCCTGCGACTCTGAACAGCGTTTATTATTGCTCCACGCTGGAATAGCGCCAGCGGCGACAGACGATACCAGAGGATGGGATGATTGAGCCGTTTGGTTCCTGGTGCGCTGTCTCTGCTAGCGAGGAGGTTGTTTTACACCAGGTGTCAGGAAAGTAGCGGCGCTTCTAGAGGACGATTTTGGGACAAAGGAAACGGAAAGACGGTGTAAGCTTATCAGTCTGTCGCTGACATAGAAGACTGCAAACGTTCTTTCGTTCCCGTCTGGGCAAGCTGTGCAGTGACTAGGGTACATGTAAAGCTTACCGGGACAGGGTAAATGCTAGCTACAATGAAGTCGATAATTCGATTGTAATACTGGCATTTTAATTTAATATAACCCAAAACTGAAAAAATTTACAAAAAAAGTGAATTTCTTTGTCCACCCACACACTCCTGAGAATGGCACATTAACAATTTGCAATTACGCGCCCCTATTACCGGCAGCTACGTTGATAAATATTCGGCACCTCGCAAGGATAACTACCAGATCAAGAATACTAGGTAAGCTGTTGGAAGTGATTAAGCGTTGGTGAAAATCTCGCTTCTGACCACACGAAGAGCTCTAACCGCAGAACTCTGCACGGAACACGCCTTGGTGCAGTGCTGCGATACAGACCATATATCTCCCTTCGAAGACGATGGCCTGGACGCCGTCTCCAAGTCCGTACCGCTCGATGGCTGAAGGCGAAGTCCTTCCACAATTCTCTCGTCTCCCACGCGTACGAAACCGCGGCGGAAGAATACTCAGTTTCGGCCAATGTCGAACGCTCTATCATCGCCGAAATCCCTCCACTGAGATCTACCCAATGATCCAGTACGTCATAACGCCCCTAGGCAGACGAAATTCCCGTCTTCGAAACGTGTTGCCCAGCACAGGTGGCTCCGGATGCCGGGCTATCCCAAAAGCTCCGTATTGTTCCGCGTTTCCGGTGACCGCTACCTGCCGCCCACGGCGGCCCGGCGAGCTACGGCCGTCTGCAGACTTTACATTCCACAATCCTCAGCTTCCGATACTTTTCACCAATGCCTTAAGTTAGTGGCTCAATCATGCAGACATGCAGGGAATACTGCTCGAGAGTGCCTCATATTTATCACAATTAAATGGAGTCATGATCTGGTGCCATGGCCAGTCCCTTTATTATAAATAATAATGTTGGTAGGCTAACGTCTAAGTGCCCATGTCCTGGCACCTTACAACGGTATGAATAGGATTACCATTATAATTTCATTTTAGGGCAGTCTGTGTAACTCAATAAAAACTACACTCCTGGAAATTGAAATAAGAACACCGTGAATTCATTGTCCCAGGAAGGGGAAACTTTATTGACACATTTCTGGGGTCAGATACATCACATGATCACACTGACAGAACCACAGGCACATAGGCACAGGCAACAGAGCATGCACAATGTCGGCACTAGTACAGTGTATATCCACATTTCGCAGCAAAGCAGGCTGCTATTCTCCCATGGAGACGATCGTAGAGATGCTGGATGTAGTCCTGTGGAACGGCTTGCCATGCCATTTCCACCTGGCGCCTCAGTTGGACCAGCGTTCGTGCTGGACGTGCAGACCGCGTGAGACGACGCTTCATCCAGTCCCAAACATCTTCAATGGGGGACAGATACGGAGATCTTGCTGGCCAGGGTAGTTGACTTACACCTTCTAGAGCACGTTGGGTGGCACGGGATACATGCGGACGTGCATTGTCCTGTTGGAACAGCAAGTTCCCTTGCCGGTCTAGGAATGGTAGAACGATGGGTTCGATGACGGTTTGGATGTACCGTGCACTATTCAGTGTCCCCTCGACGATCACCAGTAGTGTACGGCCAGTTGCGATGGAGCTCCGTATGCCACCGCAAACCGGCTGACACTGACGGCGGCGGTGCACAAATGCTGCGCAGCTAGCGCCATTCGACGGCCAACACCGCGGTTCCTGGTGTGTCCGCTGTAACGTGCGTGTGATCATTGCTTGTACAGCCCTCTCGCAGTGTCCGGAGCAAGTATGGTGGGTCTGACACACCGGTGTCAATGTGTTCTTTTTTCTATTTCCAGGAGTGTACTTTGACATGCAATATACTGTCTGACAAAACAAATGGCAAACCTAGAAGACACTGTCGAATGTCAGTGTCACTATGTACCCGCGGACGCCAAAGGCTGGTATGTCAATCATAACAGCTACAAATAACACAAACACTGCAATATCGTACTTATCTGCCGATACCGCGCAAGCGACTTTCATGTACATCGTTTGACCTGTGCGGGAATATACACTACTGGCCATTAAAATTGCTACACCACGAAGATGACGTGCTACAGACACGAAATTCAACCGACAGGAAGAAGATGCTGTGATATGCAAATCATTAGCTTTTCAGAGCATTCAGACAAGGCTGGCGCCGGTGGCGACACCTACAACGTGCTGACATGAGGAAAGTTTCCAACCCATTTCTCATACACAAACAGCGGTTGACCTGCGTTGCCTGGTGAAACGTTGTTGTGATGCCTCGTGTAAGGAGGAGAAATGCGTACCATTACGTTTCCGACTTTGATAGAGGTCAGATTGTAGCCTATTGCGATTGCGGTTTATCGTACGCGACACTGCTGCTCGCATTGGTCGAGATCCAACGACTGTTAGAAGAATATGGAATCGGTGGGTTCAGGAGGGTAATACGGAACGCCGTGCTGGATCCCAACGGCTTTGCATCACTAGCAGTCGAGATGACAGGCATCTTATCCGCATGGCTGTAACGGATCGTGCAGCCACGTCTCGACCCCTGAGTCAACAAATGAGGACGTTTGAAGGCAACAAACATCTGCACGAATAATTCGACGACGTTTGCAGCAGCATGGACTATCAGCTCTGAGACCGTGGCCTCGGTTCCCCTTGGCGCTGCATCACAGACAGGAGAGCCTGCGATGGTGTACTCAACGACGAACCTGGGTGCACGAATGGCAAAACGTCATTTTTTCGGATGAATCCAGTTTCTGTTTACAGCATCATGATGGTCGCATCCGTGTTTGGCGACATCGCGGTGAACCCACATTGGAAGCGTGTATTCGTCATCGCCATACTGGCGTATCACGCGGCGTGATGGTTTGGGGTGCCATTGGTTACACGTCTCAGTCACCTCTTGTTCGCATTTGAACAGTGGACGTTACGTTTCAGATGTGTTACGACGCGTGGCCCTACCCTTCATTCGATCCCTGCGAAACCCTACATTTCGGCAGGATAATGCACGACCGCATGTTGCAGGTCCTGTATGGGCCTTTCTGGATACAGAAAATGTCCGACTGCTGCCCTGGAAAGCACATTCTTCAGATCTCTCGCCAACTGAAAACGTCTGGTCAATGGTAGGCGAGCAATTGGCTCGTCACAATACGCCAGTCACCATTCTTGATTAACTGCGGCATCGTGTTGAAGCTGCATTGGCAGCTGTACCTGTACACGCCATCCAAGCTCTGTTTGACTCAATGCCCAGGCGTATCAAGGCCGTTATTACTGCCAGCGGTGGTTGTTCTGGGTACTGATTTCTCAGGATGTATGCACCCAAATTGCGTGAAAATGTAATCACATGTCGCTTCTAGTATAATATATTTGTCTAATGGATACCCGTTTATCATCTGCATTTCTTCTTGGTGTAGCAATTTTAATGGCCAGTAGTGTACATAATGGATGTACGAGTGCAGCTCGTGGACGCCTGGTTGACGATGTATAGAAGTTTGCGTCTGACCGGCAGCCGTGCATGGATAGCCAAATCGTAACGCGACCGCACGCGATAAGCGGGAAATTCGGGTTCGAGTCCCGGTCCGGCACAAATTTTCACCGTCATCATTCCGTTCTTCAGCTTAAGGTTGTCCCTATCCGAAACTGCGAGTACATTTAATGTAATACAATTCTCTGGGGTTGGCAGAATGGCCACGAGAGTACGATAGTGATTTTCGAGTTTAGTGTTGCTACCAGGCCCATCAGTGTACATACAGGATCCAGTCACATTAATGTGACCACTACCTGTGTTGGAAGTCAAAGCACAGCAACCACTCACACATGGCAGGGAGCAGCACTTAAGATAATTCGCTCCGATTCCGCTGGCATGTGTGGCCGAGCGGTTCTAGACGCTACAGTCTGGAACCTCGCTGCCTCTACGGTCACAAGTTCGAATCCTGCCTCCGGCATGGTTGTGTCTGACGTCCTTAGGTTAGTTAGCTTTAAGTAGTTTTAAGTTCTAGGGCACTGATGACCTCAGATGTTAAGTGACATGGTACTCAGAGCCATTTGAACCATTTTTGAGCTCCGTTTCCGCATTACGACATATGACTGCACTGTTTGTCTCGTCTCTCAGACTCGTTTTATACAACCTCACGCTCAGAAAAAAAAGCAGAACACCTTGAACGACTAGAGATAGGGCGTTCATATTAGCAGGGCAGCTACGTTAATATGTTCTGCAGAAATAATTGGCATTTGAGTCACCTTGGTTCAGCATGTGGCTTGTGCCTTGTAGGCAAAGGGTCTGCCACGAGCTCTGATAACTTGTTCGGTGCGCGAAGACATCGACGTATATAAGCGCGAATGGCATGCTGTGGAACAGCCATCCATGCTGCGTTCACCTAGTTCCAAAGTTCATCTGTGGTGGTTGGCACTGGTCATAGTGCTGCACCCCTCGTTTCATCATATCGCGCACATTTTCGATTGGCGACAAGACTGTTGATATGACATCTCGGCAGAAAGCCTACATCCTGTGACACAAACAAGGCACGTGTTCGTGCAGCAACATGTGGTCGTGCATTGTCTTGCTGAAAAATGGCGTCTGGGATGTGGTGCAGAAATGGTATGGCTATGGCTGCAGGACGTCATTCAAGTTGGTCGTAATGGTCACAGTGTCCTGGACGCACATCAGCTGTGATTTGTGGTTGTACCCAATGGCACCAGACACCATAAGGCCTCGAGTTGGCACTGCATGTCTTTTGCGAACGCACTTTTATGTCGCCGCCCCATGTCTGCGGCCATCAGTTTCAAACAGACAGAACCTGGATTCGTCCGAAAACGCTATCTGATGCACTCCTGCCGCGCGGAATCAGCCGAGTGGTCTTAGGCGCTGCTGTCATGGACTGTGCGGCTGGTCCCGGCGGAGGTTCGAGTCCTCCCTCGGGCATGGGTGTGTGTGTGTTTGTCCTTAGGATAATTTAGGCTAAGTAGTGTGTAAGCTTAGGGACTGATGACCCTAGCAGTTAAGTCCCATAAGATTTCACACACATTTGAACATTTTTGCCATTCCTGTCCCCATTGACGTCGTTCCACACACAATTTCCGTCTAGCATGTTCCTTCACATCAATCAAAGGTAGGTGGAGTAGTGGATGACGCACACGTAACCTATGCCGTAATAAACGAAGATGGACTGTCACTCCTGACAGAGTACCATGTGTTGCACTGTTGACCCAGAGCCCAGGACGATGCAGATCTGTCTTGCAATGCCATTCGGGTGAGATGTCAGTCTTCTGAAGGGTCAGTTGGTGGTGCGATCCGACCCATCTCGTCAAGTTCTACAGCCTTCTGTGAACCGTTCTCCTCACACTCGTTGCACTGCCGAAACGCTTCGTCCCACACAAACAGTAATTTCCTGGATGAGTACATCACATTATCTCATGCCAATAATGCGCCCTCTTGATTTGACAATACGGTTCGCCCATACGTCTGCGAGGCATCCTGCACTTCTGCTCAAGTCACACCGATACATTATCTTACCAGAAGGTGTCTTGCACCGCGGTATCCATGTTGACCTCGAACTCGCGGGCGGACATGCTTCAAATGCTAATCATTTCTGCAGAACAAATTAATATACACATCCTGTGAATATGAGCGCACTACCTCTAGTCGTTCAAGGTGCTCTGTTTTTTTTTTCTCAGCATGAGTGTATATGAAGCGTGTCCGAGAGACGTGGAAAATTGTACAGTCATGGGTCGCAATAGGGAAACAGAGAGATTTATCTGACGTCCAAACGGCCACGTTCCTTGGCTTTCGGGACATTGGTGGAAGCATTTCTTAGATGGCTAAGTTTGCAAATTGTTCGCCTGCCGCCGTCCTTGGAAGCGTACTGTTACGACTTCTGCACCACTTGTTAGGAGCAGACACAGTGGCTGCGCCAAAGACTGAGATGGCGTGGAGTTTTACAATTATTTATTGAACTTCCCTTACAATTTCTCCCTCGTCGTCGCTGCCCAGCCCTGCGGATCCCTCCTCCGCCTGGCTGCTGCTGTGTAGATTCTCCTACAATGCGCGCAACGCGCGCCCTGGAGCATCAGGCTACCAGTGCTCCGCTGAAGCCAGGATGCCCTTTGGTTGAGATGAACTCGTCGCCGCTTGGCGGCCCAGTAAGGGCACGCCCCCGGAGCCGCGTCGCCGTGAGGTCAGCTGCCGACGCCTGCTGTACCAGCCGCTGGGAAGCAAATGTCGCAATGTCCGCGAGGTCCCGTCATGGACGGACCACGCGCCGTGTGGCCGGGTTGCCGTGGAGTCCGGGCGACAGTCCCCGGCGGCGCCTGTGACCAAGACGTCGCTGCGGCCGGTCCTGCTGGAAGTTCTCGCTGTAGTTAGTCAGCCACGGTGCCGACCGAACTCGGGCCGACCTCCAGAGCTGAAGTTGACATCTGGCGGCGAACAGATAACTCCTGCGAGCTGGAACAGACATCCAGAATAGTCACATATGAAGATTGAACATTCGGACACGGACCGCGTCCGTCCTCAGATCCGAACTGCTTCCTAATGGCTTCTGTCTGTTGCTGCCTGCGCTCCACTATTTATATCTGGAAGGAGGACTTTTTTACCCTCGGTGGTAGCTTTTTGTTATTACTCCCGCAGTATATTGCAGCGTAACTTGGCGTGCTGTCCTCACTTCCCTTTAGCCAGCACACTCCAGCATTCGCTTGGCGCTCGGTCTGTGTGCGTCCTTGCGTCATCCTGTTGGTAGACTGCTGCTGTCAGCAAGGCTATCTGTGTCAGCCTACTTCGCAACGCCTCGGTCGCCGGCGTGCCTCTGTTTTGCCATTCTCCACTGCGTGAAGCAACGCTTACTATATGTGCCCGCAACAGTACCATGCATGGCAAAATGACGCTATCCAAAACCGCTGCTGAGGCAAATGTCGTGCAGCATGGGCCATAGGTGACAGTGGTGAGCGACGGGCATGGATATGTGTACGGGCGAATAGACGTGCAATTGTTGAGTGACTAACTGCCCAGGTGAATCAAGGGGCTACCAGCGGTGTTTCCTCAAGGACCGTTCAACGAACGTACCTGCGCATGGGCCTCCACAGCAGATGCCTAATTCATGCAACTGCGAACTGTTGTTCATCAGCGACAGAGGCTGAAATTTCACCCCTGTAACGTCCAATGAGTGGCGACAGCTCGCCTTTTCAGATGAGTCAGAGGAAAGCGTATCCTGCAGATGTCAGAAGGGTATAGGCCAGAGGAGGGAGTGTTACGGTCTGGGGAAAGTTTTTGTAGAATTCTCGTAAAATTGTGGAAGCTCCAACGATCGAAACAAGCATGAATCTATCCTTGGGGATATCTCTAAAAGCAGATGTTTTTCCTCGGCACAGGGCATCTGCGAGCAGGACAATGTGAAAGGGTACAGTACCGCCCGACACTGAAAATAGGTACAACATTCTTCGTTATTCTTGTCAGAACAACATATTTTTTTGTAATAATAACTCAATTTCACTTAATACACCAAAGCTGGATACCAGTGTAGGAAAGAATGACAATTTATTTATTTAATTGATCGCATGTGCACTCCCACAAAATAAATCCCTATATCCAATTTGGTGAGATCTGCGAAATGAATGAATGTATGGTCGTCTGCTAACCGCAGATACTGAATGGGCAATATATGATCACATTTGAGACAGTCCTTTGGTCACCTTTGGTGGAATCAAAGAGATGAAATTTACCTGAGCTTTGAGCGCCTGAAATGTGGCTGACCAATACGGTAGCATGGTGCTCCCTCACCTTGGCGGAGGTGCGAGATAGGCCATGTTTCAGCACTCTGCCGCTGGATCTAGTGTTGGTAAGACCTGTCTTAGGTGTGCTCCGTAAAGACAAAAGAGTGGAGACATGCATGTGAAATACTTAAGAGTAGTTTGGAATAATAATTTCTCTATTTCAGGAACTTTTGTGGGGAGAATTAAATGTCAGGCAGGTAATATTAATGGGATCGTAGTAATCTTTGGAAGTGACCAACGGTCACAATGAAACCACGTGTAGCAATAAGTTGAAATACTTCCGAGTGCTGAATTACTAGCGTGTGTACTATAAGTTGGAAATATTTAAGAAATGGCGTGTGCAGGACTTGAAATTAGAGACGAGTACTTCCACGTGGTGAGTACTGTGTGAGTCTCAATCTGTGTATGAGACAAAGGATAAGGAGAAGTACTCGTCCATGGTATCAGCTGAGGACTCGCGTGTGTGATGAATATGTTCTTAATATTACTTTGCGTGTTATGTTTCCGTGTGACGCTTGATTCAAACTATAACACTCTGAGAGAGAAGCAAGGTGAGTCAGCCGTCTATTCAGCAACGCCACTTGGCTTGCATTGCACAGGAAGACGTGCATATATCCTCCAGAGTTCATAGTAGGAAAGAAAAGTTACAAAGTGGGGCAGTGTCGTGTGAAACTGGGATGAATACTAATTGAAGTGGGAAAGCTGAAAGTGATGTGATTATAACGTTGTGACTATTCCTTGTGTTGTATTCCATGTTGCCAGTGTGGTGTATTTCATGTAATTTAAGTAAGTGTGGTTTGCATGGGAGAGTAGCAAGATAGGTGCAGAGGCAGTGGGTTATGCATGTTCCTTTTGTACCACTCGGTCTGGAGGAAGTTTTCGATGATGGATGTGAGATATAGCAAAAGATCCACCATCCTATCCAGAAAGTGCACTGTAGTGTTAGATAATTACGAGACCATAAGATAGAGAATCACCAATGTAAAGCCATGCCCACTGGGCGGAGTTTCTCGTGTGTAATTGTTGTAGAAAATGTAATGGCGTGTTTACATAATAGAATTATCGGAATAAAAAAGATAGTGAAAAGAAAAAGATTGGTGGCCTTTTCCTTCGAATAGTATGTTGTCATAATATCCAGAATTTATAATGTGTGCGCCATTGATATTCAGTGCGATGACCACGTGTTGATCAAAGCCGTTGAATAAGAAAGAAAATGTAGTATTGCCAGTGCGTAGTGAACAGTCAAAGTTGTGTAAATTACTGATAGTCAGTTGTGCGTTATCCGTTTCCGTTGCGTAATATTCAAACAGGAGAATAATTTGTAACTTAATTGTGAGTACTAGAGCTCATGTTACTTGATAAATCAGAATGAATCCACTCGCTTGGCAGACCACTCATCTTGCAGGCCTGACTACTTGATGCCACAGTATGAGCAAGGCATGTGGGTGCCTCTCAAATGCAACTCTTCACATGGCTCGCACTGTACGTGGGTGGTTCGAAGAGCTTTTCAGGATGACTTAACCGTACTCTCCTGATGACCAAACTCTCCGAACTTAATCGAGAATGTGTGCGGTCACCTCGATCGGGCTGTTTGCGCCATACCGAGAAACCTAGCGCAGCTGGCCAGGCACTGAAGTCGGCGTGGTGCCACGTACCATTGAACCTCTTCCAGCGCATCTCGCAGCCGTCCTCGCTGATAAACGTGGTTATTAAGCTTCTGAACCGTGGTCACGTTACTGCAAAATTGGAAATTTGTGGTAAGGACTATGGGACCAAGCTGTTGAGGTCATCGGTCCCTAGGCTTACACACTAATTAAATTAACGGAAACTAACTAAGGACAATACACACACCCACGCCCGAGGGAGGACTCGAACCTCCGACGGGGGGAGCCGCACGGTGACAAAACGCCTTAGACCGCACGGCTACCGTGCGGCTCACGTTACTGTAACTGGACTGTGTGTAAGGGGGTGTGAACAGCGTCGGATGCAGACTGATCACGGCGAAAGACACACGGATGATTCGTACTCGAGTGAGACAAGGTTATCAGCACGTGACAGGGTATGTCTCCACCGGGTGACAAGTCCAATCGTGCAGTATCCAGATCTGTGGTGCATTCGTATGTGACAACGCACGGTTAAATAACTGTTGTAAAAGCTGTTCTTGAAAATGTAGTCTGTCACTTTAATCACACATCCACACACAGGGATGCCAAGTGTAACGTTTAGATGCTGATAGTTGGATCCTGCTGAAATCAACCCATGTTTAACGGCATCTTCCCACACACAAGGGAGGACAAGGTAATGGAGGAAATGCTAAGGGCAAAAATTAATGCCTTCACTGTTTGTACTGTTGGCAGTCTCATGCCAGACTCAAATCATAGCCCTCATGTGCTACACGATCGGTTGCTGAATATAAGACTTTCCACCAAAAAGATGAGTCAGAACCAACAAACACAGTGGACTTCAGCAATTAACGTCCGCACTCACTTTCCTACCCTAGGACAACTGGAGGCAGCTTGCTTACCTCTTGTCTTGTAAAAATGTCTCGCAGCCATCGCCCCGATTAGTTTCTTCTCTGCTGGCCGTAGGTTCTGAAGTGCATTTAGTAAAAAGTCATAGCGAAGTTGCCAGTGGGAAAGAATTCAGTGCTACTGAAATGAAAGTACGGTATATTGGGATGCCACTTGATTTTTTTTGTATGTATTGACCCAAAAATCAAGAAAAAGATTCTGAGAGTCAGTCTACTATCCTAATTTGTGGCAAAGTTTCCGGATACTAATTATTTCTAGAGCACCGCAACACTGTCAGTAAAAACCTCCACAAGAATGTCATTCCGGGCAATTTTAATAAATTATTCAGTCTTTACGTGACATCACGTTTTACACACGTGTTGGTTTCTGTGAAAATGATCACACATTGCTAGCGAGATATCTCAACATTTCGGCCCCTGCCCAGTCAGGGCGCGCCTGTGATTGGTCCGTAGTCTTCACCAATGACTGTCGACATTAACTGAGAATTATATTCAGTTTTTCATGTGATATGGAAATTATTATTGGCAATCTATCAGTGCAAGTACCGTCAGGCGCGTGTGTGGAAATTTATATTAACATTTAAAAAGTAAATATAAATGAGAAAGCCGGCCGGAGTTGCCGAGCGGTTCTAGGCGCTTCAGTCTGGAGCCGCGCGACCGCTACGGTCGCAGGTTCGAATCCTGCCTCGGGCATGGATGTGTGTGATGTTCTTAGGTTAGTTAGGTTTAAGTACTTCTAAGTTCTAGGGGACTGATGACCTCAAAAGTTAAGTCCCATAGTGCTCAGAGCCATTTGAACCATAAATGAGAAAATTTTGGTCCTTCCCGGCAAGCTTCATGGGTGAATCCCTGTTGTCTGTATATGTCCCAGCACGCTAACGCTCTTACCCATGTAAGACGGCTATTTTTTGATAATGTTATTAGATGTGCTAATATTTGTAAATGAAAATGACATATTCTAAGAACCGTGGTCAGAGAAACAGTGCTGCGGTGTGCAGCAGGTGGGGTTCGTAGAGTGTACCGTGCAATGCGTGGACGCACTTTTGGAACTACGTGAGTTGCAGACTTATTACGAGGAGGAATGATGACTCAGAACAATGGTGGATAGCATACGGACATAAAAAATGTTTTGAAATGAAGAACAAGATGTTATTTGATGACGTCAAAAGTTTATTCTTATTTTTGTAGGCTTGTATAGTAGGTCCATTTCACCCCCGTCACAGTCGAGATTTTGATAATTATGCTATTGATTGATCTTCTGAGATAATTTACTGTACCATGGAAGTTATTAGATTAAATGAATTTTGATATTACAGTCTATAATCGTTTTTTAAGGTAAGTTCCTTTCTCTCTGAAATTTCAGAACTTATACGTTGAGTCATGTGTTTCATTGGCATTCTCTGTCAAGATCATGAACCAAGTATCAATGGACCAACTGTAGTTAGTTTTTAGTAGTATTTTTTTAGCTGTTGTGCAGTTTACTGTGTTTCTGTTTCTGCCAGTACTTCATTTTGCAGGTGAGATTCACAAAACGTCATTGTTTCGTTTCCTTTGCAATGTAGGTTCTCTCCATTTGTTTATTTTAACAGGGCCATATGTCAGTACAGAAATTTTCGTGTGTTTCAGGTTACACTATTACACAGGTCGACATTACAGTTTGTTTTTCTTTATAAAGTTACGTTCCTTTGTTTTTTTCTTTTTCTTTTTTTTTTCAAACACTTTGCACTGACCAAATCTACTGAGCGTGAAATTATTAGTTTGCTTATTTATTTGCTTATGAATCAGATTGGTTTTCACACACACACGCAGGATTCTTTTTTCAATTTACACACACACAGGTAAAGTCCACTCACTTATACCCACCCTACTGTTCTCACACTCTGCGACTATCTGTCGCCTGACGTGACGTGTAAACTTTTCGCTACCTGCGACATGAACCTTCGCTTTTTCTTCCTGGGCACCAGACTTTTCTCTGGTCGCATGTGGCCCGCCACGAATTCCTCTCCTGTGCCAACCTCTTCACCTCGGAGTAGCATTTGCAACCTACGTACTCAATTATTTGCTGGATGTATTCCAACGTCTGTTTTCCTCTACAGCTTTTACCGTTTACTGCTCCCTCTAGGGTTATGGAAGTTATTCCGTGATGTTTCAACAGTTGTCCTACCATCCTGTCCCTTCTTCTCAACATTTTCCATATATTCCTTTCCTGGCCGATTCACCGGAGAACCTTCCCATACCTTACCTTATCAGTCTACTTAATTTTCAGCACTCTTCTCTGGCACCACATCTCAGATGCTTCGATTCACTTTTTTCCTGTTTTTCCACAATTTACGATTCACTACCATTCAATGCTGTGCACCCAACGTACATTCTCAAAAATTATTTCTCCAATTAAGGCCTCTGCACTGGCAGACTTCTCTTGGCCAGGAATGCCACTTTTGCCAATGCTAGTCTGCTTTCTATGTCCTCCTTGCCCTGTCCGTCTATTGTTATTTTCCTTGTTAGGTAGCAGAATTCCTTAACTTCATCTACTTGGTGATGATCAATCCTGATGTTAAGTTTCTCGCTGTTCTCATTCCTGCAACTTCTAATTATTTTCATATTCCTTCGATTTACTCTCAATCCTTATTCAGTATTCATTAGACTGTTCATTATATTCAGCAGAGCCAATAATGCTTCTTCACTTTCATTCAGGATAGCAATATCATCAGTAAATTATATCACTTTGAATTTTGATTCCACCCTTGAACCTTTCTTTCACTTTCGTCATTGATTCTTCGATGTGTAGACTGAACAGTAGGAGTGAAACACTACATCACTGTCTTACACTCTTTTTAATCCGAGCACTTCGTTCTTGGTCTTCCACTCTTATTATTATCTTTTGGTTCTTGTATAAGTTGTGTATTACCCATCTCTCACTGTAGCTTACCCTTATTTTCGTCAGAATTTCGAACGTCTTGTACCGCTGCAGATTATCTGGCGTGGTCGACAAATCCTACAAATGTTTCTAGATTTTTTCTTTAGTGTTGCTTCCATTATTACCCGGAATGCTAGAATTGGCTCTCTGGTGCCGTTACCTTCCCTGTCGTACTGATCGTCGTCTAACACATCCTCAATGTTATTTTGCATTCGCCTGTATAGTATTCTTGCTAGCAATTTGGATGCATAACTTGTTAAACTGATTGTGCGATAATTCTCTCACTGTCGGCTCTTGCAGTCTTCAGAATTGTGTAGATAACGTTTTTCCGAAAGTCAGATGGTATGTCGCCAGACTCATATATTCTACACTCCAACGTGAAAAGTCTTTTTGTTGGCATTTCCCACTGTGATTTCAGAAATTCTGGTAGAATGTCGTCTATCGCTTCTGCCTTATTCGCATCCACATATACTCCTGTTTCTTCTTATATCACGTCATCAGATAAGGCTTCTTCATTACAGAAGCCTTCAGTGTACTCTCTCCTCAGCAATTAACTTCTCCGAAAGCTGTTTTGTCTTTTCTGTATGCTGTGTCAGTCCTTCAGACAATCATTTATTTTTCGATTTACTCACTTTTTCACGCAGTCTTTTCACCTTAGCCTCCCTGCAGTTCCTATTTCTTTCATTCCTAAGTAACTTGCATTTCTGTATTCCGGGAGTTCCCTGAATACTTTGTATTTCCATCTTCCATCGAAAAAACTGAAGTATTTCCTTTGTTACCCACGGTATCTTCACCGTTACTTTCTTTGTAACTACGTTTTCCTTTCCAGCTTCTGTAATTCCTCTTTTTAGAGATGCCATTCCTCTTCAACTGAACTACGTACTGAGGTATTCGTTATCGCATTCCCTATAGCCTCAGAGTACTTTGTATATCTCGTCATTCTTTGGCACTTCCGTATCCTAGTTCTTTGCGTATTATCTCTTAAACTTCAGCCTACTCTTCATCGCTATTGCATTGTGATCTGAGTCTATATCTGCTCCTGGGTATGCCCTACAATCCAGTATCTAATTTCAGAATCTCTCCCTGACCATGATGTAATCTGAAATCATTCCATATCACCCGACCTTTTCCAAGAGTAACTCCTGCTTGAACAGAATATTTTCTGTTACTAGCTGAAATGTATTGCAGAACTCCTCTCTCGTTCCTAGACCGAAGCCCTTATTCTCCTGTAACCTTTACTTCTACTCCTTCCCCTGCAACTGCCTTCCATTCCCTCATGAGTATTAGACTTTCATCTCTCTTTACGTACTGGATTACCAGTTCAATATCCTCATATATTTTCTCTATCTCTTCGTCTTCTGCTTGCGAAGTCGGCATGTATACCTGAACTATAGTTGGTGAACTATAGTTGTCGATTCTGATGAGAATAACCCTATCACTGGACTGTTCACAGACAAACACTCTTTGCCCTATCTTTCTATTCATAACAAATGCTGCGCCCATTATGCCATCTCTGTTGTTGTTGAAATTTTCCTATATTCATCTGACCAGCAATCCTTGTGTTCTTTTCATTTCACTTCACTGACCCCCAGTATATCTAGACTGAGTCTTGACATTTTCGTTTTCAGATTTTCTAGTTTTGCTGTCACGTTCACACTTCTGACATTCCACGCCCTAACTCGTAGAATGTTATCCTTCCGTTGGTTATTATATCTTTTTCTCATGGTGACCTCCCCATTAGCAGTTCCCTACCAGAAATCCCAATAGAGGACTAGACCTGAATCTTTGCCATTGGAGACGTAATCACAACACTTTTTCAACTACAGACCACAGGTCTTGTGGACACACGTTATGTGTCTTTAATGCAATGGTGTCCATTGCCTTCTGCGTCCTCATGCCCTTGTCCATTGCTGATTCTTCCACCTGTAGGGGCAGTTTCCCACCCCCAAGGGCAAGAAAGTGCTATCAATTTCTGTCCGCTCCTCCACGATCTTTGACGAGGCCGTTGGCTGCGTGAGGGTCAATTCTTATGCCGGAAGTCTCCAGCCACCATTGCTGATGGCTTTTATTCAAAAGTTAAGTAGTAGTGGGGTTCGAACTTGGGACCGAGGACGTTTTGATTACTAATCAAAGACGCTACCTCTGTACTGAATACTAAAACGTAGCAATAAAATGTAGCAGAATGTGGGCGGAGATGTGGCATAAACGCCTCAAGTGGCCTGATGTTAGATCGAATGGTAACGTGCGGACCAGAATATTCTTCCTCAAGGTTCTGGTGGACAACGTCTGACCAGCAAATGGGTGGATCACCGTACTGTGCACGAAGCTCATCGTAGCCGCTTCACATTTGCGACTGCCACCCAAAAACAAAACTCCCTGCGATATTCTGTGTCATCCCACTCCATCGGTCGGACTCCAGAAGCAGCCAGGCTACTCCGTTTCCGTCCCATGCGTAGGCTACCGCCAACATCACAATTCACACTGCCGCGTTTAGAGTGGTGACATGAGCGGGCAGCACGGACTCCTGGTGAATGACGTCGCGCTGTGTTCAGCGATGAGGTGCGCTTCTGCACTACTTCAGATAGCGATCGTTGGCGAGTATGGTGACGGTCTAGGGATAGGTCCCAGCTGTGCCGATGGTTTGGAGTGGCAAAGCCGTCTTACTCATGGCGTCACGGTGTGGACAGGCATCGGGTGTGAGTTCAGGTCACGACCGGTAGCGACTGAGGGAACCCTAACAACACGACGGTAAGTCACGGACATCCTGCGCCGTCATGTGTTACTTCTCAAGCGGCAGTAACGTTAAGGCAGTTTTTAACGATGAAATGCTCGCCCACATATGGCCTCTGTCTCTGTCTACTGTCTGCGACACGTTGAGGTCCTCCCACAGCCAGAACGTGTAGGACCAGATTGGACATTATCTCCGTTCCAACGCCAAAGTCCAGGATATCAAAGACCACTTACAAAAGCTGTGAGTCATCTTGCCTCACGGTAGGATGCAACGTATTTACAACATTCTTCCCACCCGAAGCAGTGCATGCATTGAGACCAGAAATGTGACGCTCATAAGTGGTCCCATACTACCGAGTCCTTTGCAAATTTGGCTCGAATTTGTAATCATTGAAGTAATATCACGTCCTCCCCATCTGGGGGCTCAACATTTTTGTCAGTCAGTGTGCGTATTTATGTGTAGAGTATTCTGCTTTACACGCTAGACACTGTGCTTTCAGTTCAGATTCAGTTCTGGCACTTTCTGTTTTTCTATACCCAATTTGGGTCCTAATTTTTAGTTCAAAATTTTTTGTAGGTTCTGCTGTACCGTGATTGCATTGCTGGTTTTGCAGCCCTTGTGCTGTTTCCAGTCATTCGAATTTTCACTACAACAGCAGTGATGGTAGGAACACACAATTTCTTCATGCTTTGTTTTGAATGTTGTTGCGAACTGTGGAACGTGTATTTGGAACATTCATGATCTCTCTCTCCCTTTCTCTCTCTATTTGGGTGCGTGTGTGTGTGTGTGTGTGTGTGTGTGTGTGTGTGTGTGTGTGTGTGTGTGTGTGTATGTATGTTTGCTGTTGAGTTTCTTATCAGCTTGAGTGGAGTTGTCTGATCGATTTTCTGCATTAGCTTTTGGAACTGATAGTTTTCTTGCATTGGGATAAGGCATTTCTTGTGGTTGTTTATCCTGATGATATTCACGTCTTCTTCTGTCTTGGTAGAATGTTCGTCCCAGTGTTCTAAAGGACACAGTATATTATGACAAACACACAAAGATTAATGCGCAGAAAGGCCAGCATACTAAACTAGCAGCGCCTCTATACAGGTATGTCACATAAAACTGTGCAAACTCTTCAAACAAGCCATTCAAGAATCAACAGAGGCAAATTTCAAAGAGCACAAATATAAAAGGTTGAATTCCAATGCTGGTATGCAGTATAAATAGGAATGACAGAGAGAAAAATTTTGAAACACGTAACAACCAACACATCAGAAATAAGCAGTTTGAAACAAACTACTCAACATTCGCAGAGCACTTTGTTCACTTCGGCTGACATTCAGCTAGAAATTAGCTGAAGAGTCGTTGAGCTCCAACAGTGGAGAAACGAAACAGCCACGTAGATAATTGTTCTTGCGACAACCGAGAGGGCATTGTAGTGTACACGCTCCTCCTTCTATGCCCGTGTATATCGCCATATTTGCAGCCTAGTGTTGAGTGCATGTTTTCTCGCCTAACGAGAAACATAGGACAGTTTCTGCTGATAAAATCAGTAAAGATTTTGATTAGCGTTTTATAGGATTTTCAGAGGGCGAGAGCATTCCTGCAGCCGACAGCTCATTACAGCTAAGGTAAATGCTGCTAGCAGACGCGTAAACTTGTTGGTTCACCAGCTTGCGTCCACTGTGAACTCGAGCAACCTTGACTAATATTTTGCTCATCTTGTCACAAAAACCAACCATCCTCTGAGACTTGATTGTCATCCTAAATACTACCAAACTTAGAACCGGAATCGGATGATTTGTCATAATATTAGCCAACGTCAACTTGTAGAGAACCTTATACTTAAATTTGATACTGTTGTGTTCAGTGTAATTTCGGCTAAACAGGACGTAGTGCATTATCTTGACAAAAAAAAAAAAAAAAAGGCTCAAATGGCTCTGAGCACTATGGGACTTAACTTCTGTGGTCATCAGTCCCCTAGAACTACTTAAACCTAACTAACCTAAGGACGTCATACACATCCATGCCCGAGGCAAGATTCGAACCTGCGATCGTAGCGGTCGCGCGGTTCCAGACTGTAGCGCCTAGAACCGCTCGGCCACTCTGGTCGGCTCTTGACAAAATTGTCATGTCACAACATATGTAAATTCGTGTACTTCTTCGACAATAATTCTGAAACGAAACGAATTGTGTACAATTAAACACCAATGTGCTCTTTCCTAGAATAAGGGTCCACTCCTAACCCCTGACAAAAAGGCTCAAATGGCTCTGAGCACTATGGGACTTAACTTCTGTGGTCATCAGTCCCCTAGAACTACTTAAACCTAACTAACCTAAGGACGTCATACACATCCATGCCCGAGGCAAGATTCGAACCTGCGATCGTAGCGGTCGCGCGGTTCCAGACTATAGCGCCTAGAACCGCTCGGCCACTCTGGCCGGCTCTTGACAACATTGTCATGTCACAACATATGTAAATTCGTGTACTTCTTCGACAATAATTCTGAAACGAAACGAATTGTGTACAATTAAACACCAATGTGCTCTTTCCTAGAATAAGGGTCCACTCCTAACCCCTGACAAAAAGGCTCAAATGGCTCTGAGCACTATGGGACTTAACTTCTGTGGTCATCAGTCCCCTAGAACTACTTAAACCTAACTAACCTAAGGACGTCATACACATCCATGCCCGAGGCAAGATTCGAACCTGCGATCGTAGCGGTCGCGCGGTTCCAGACTATAGCGCCTAGAACCGCTCGGCCACTCTGGCCGGCTCTTGACAACATTGTCATGTCACAACATATGTAAATTCGTGTACTTCTTTGACAATAATTCTGAAACGAAACGAATTGTGTACAATTAAACACCAATGTGCTCTTTCCTAGAATAAGGGTCCACCCCTAACCCCTGTCACTGGTTCTAGAGACGATGATGCATTCACATGGTGTTTCTGCTGATGTCTGACAAACGTGAAAAAGAGTGGAGTGTCAGAAGCTGGTTGAGCGATAATTCTACTGCTACCATCGCATGTAAACGAAGATGACTGAGCGATAATTGCACTGCTACGACCGTCCGTGTCGCATAGCAGTCACGAGAATCAGACAAAACAGATTCGGGCACGTGTAGAGGCGAAAAGACCGTGGCGTACCCATCGCTCAATATGCTAATCGAATACGCAGTGTGTCTCGAAGTACCCCTCGCCGCCCGCTGTACGTTGGTTTCCGGACTTTGTATGTAGTTATAGGTCATACCTTCTCGATGTGAACCTTCTCATGTGAAGTATTTCAAACATGGTAGCCTATTGAGCGAGCTAGCTTTATTAGGTGGGTAGCATTCAGTCGAGAGGTGAGTAATACTGCCCAGGCTAGCAATGATTCACCAGCTACGAGGTGTCGTCTATGCCATGTGTCAGTCCTTTGGATTCTGACCTTGGTCGCCACCGGTCGTTTAAAAAAATTCTCTCATTGTGAAAGAATTAAATCGTTATTTTGTAAATGCGGCCTATGAATATTTTATCTCGCCACAATGTCTGTTCGCGATGCAGTCCAGTACTATTTCGTAAGTGTAGACCATTGTTAACAAATTCCTGTGTTTCAAATACGTATAATAGAACAAACCTGGAAGTGAGGCAATATGTTCTACATCTACATCTACATGGATACTCTGTAGATCACATTTAAGTGCCTGGGAGAGGGTCATCGAACCACCTTCATAATTCTCTATTATTCCAATCTCCTACAGCGCGCGGAAAGAACGAATACCTATATCTTTCCGTACGAGCTCTGATTTCCCTTATTTTATCATGGTGATCGTTTCTCCCTATGTAGGTCGGTGTCAATAAAATATTTCCGCATTCGGAAGAGAAAATTTATGACTGGAATTTCGTGAGAATATTCCGTCACGATGAAAAACGCCTTTGTTTTAATGATGTCCACCCCAACTCCCGTATCATGTGTGCCACAATCTCTCCAGTATTTCTCGATATTACAAACCGTGCAGCCCTTCTTTGAACTTTTTCGATGTACTCTGTTAATCCTATTTGGTAAGGATCCCAGTCCGAGCAGCAGTACTCCAAAAGAGGACGGACAAGTGTAGTACAGACTGTCTCTTTAGTAGATCTGTTACATTTTCTAAGCGTCCTGCCAATAAAACGCAGCCTTTGGTTTGTCTTTCTCCACAACATTTTCTGTGTGTTCCTTCCAATTTAACTTGTTCGTAATTGTAATTCCTAGGTATTTACTGAAATTACGCCCTTTAGATTTGACTGATTTATCGTGTAACCGAAGTTTAACGGTTCCCTTTGAGTACTCACACTTTTCATTATTTAGGATCAATTGCCAATTTTTGCACCATACAGATATCTTTTCTAAATAGTTTTGATCTTCTGAAGACTTTACTAATCGATAAACGACGCCGTCCTCTGCAAACAGCCTAAAATGGCTGCTCAGATTGTCTCCCAAATCGTTTATATAGATAAGGAACAGCAAAGGGCCTATAACACTACCTTGGGGAACGCCAGAGATCACTTCTGTCTTACTCGAAGACTTTCCGTTAGCTACTACGAACTTGCCCTCTCTGAGAGGAAATCACGAATCAAGTCACATAACTGAGACAATATTCCAAAAGCACAAAATTTCACTACAAGCTGCTTGTGTGGTACAGCGTCAAAAGCCTTCCGGAAATCAAGAAATACGCAATGAATTTGAGATACCTTGTCAATAGCACTCAACACTTCATGCGAGTATAGAGCTAGTTGTGTTTCACAAGAACGATATTTTCAAATCCGTGTTGACTGTGTGTCAATAGACCGTTTTCTTCGAGGTAAGTCATACGAAAATAAAGATTTCCATGCAACATGCAATCTACGAAGTGAGCCCACCAGCTTTCACACGCAAGCGGTGGGGAAAAATCTTAAGACACTGGGGACAGCGAATATGTCTTGGCAGAAACTAATAAAAATGTCGAATAATTCTACTGACGTGAGAGTCGATGGAATTCGATAGGTGCCAAAACTGATGAATGTTCCAACAGTTCAACTTCAGTACCCCCATGTCCGAAGCACATTAATGCGCAAGTGTATCATCGTGAAAAGTACAATACTACTCTTTCCAGATCGCGATCTGTTCACAGATTTCTCGTTCATAAATTGACAACTATGCTATGAACGGTTATACGTGAAGCCACTTGTTAAACAAGTTCCTCCTTATACTTTCTCGTAAGCTGTACGACCACAATACAATAATTGATTGATATCATGGCCGTCTTTGTTTACACCTGAGCAGTCAATCTTCCACCTACTCTACACGTATTTCAAATTTCCGAGAAAGGTATTGAACGTGTGTTGCAAGAAAATCATCCTCTGCCACGCGGATCATACAGTGAAGCGCCAAAGAAACTGGTATAGCCATACGTATTCAAATAAAGAGATATGTAAACAGGCAGAGTACGGCGCTGACATCGGTAGCACCTATATAAGACAAGTTTCTGGTTCAGGTGTTAGATCAGTTACTGTGCTACAATGGCAGGTTGTCAAGATTTAAGTGAGTTTGACCGTGGTGTTATAGTCAGCGTACGAGCGATGGAACATAGCATCTCCGAGGTAGTGATGAAGAGGGGATTTTTCCCGTAGGACCATTTCACGAGTGTACCGCGAATAGCAGGAATCCGGTAGAACATCAAATCTCCAACATCGCTGCGGCCAGGAAAAATTTCCTGCGAGAAGCCAACGACGACTGAAGAGAATCATTCAACGTGACAGAAGTGCATCCCTTCCGCAAATTGCTGCAGATTTCAGTGCTGGGCCATCACCAAGTTTCAGCGTGCGAACCATTCAGCGAAACATCATCGATATGGCCTTTCGGAGCCGAAGGACCACTCGTGTACCCTTTATGACTACACGACACAAAACTTTACGCCTCGACTGGGCCCATCAACACCGGCATTGGGCTGTTGCTGAATGGAAACATGTTGCCTGGTTGGAAGAGTCTCGTTTCAAATTGTATGGAGCGTATGGATGTGTACGGGTATGGAGACAACCTTGTGAGTGCATAGACCCTGCATTTGAGCAGTGGACTGTTAGAGCTGGTGAAGGCACTATAGTGGTGTGGGGCATATGCAGTTGGAGTGATGTGGGACCCCTGATACGTCAAAATACGATTCTGATGGGGGACACGTAAGTAAGCATCCTGTATGATCATCTACATCCATTCATGTCCATTGGGCATTCCGACGGACTTGGGCGGTTCCAGCAAGACAATGAGACATCCCACATATCCAGAATTGCTACAGAGTGGCTCCAGAAACACTCTTCTGAGTTTAAACGCTCCCCACTGGGCACTAAACTCCCCAGACACGATCATTATTGAGCATATCTGGGATGCGTTGCAGCGTGCTGTTCAGAAGATATATCACCACCGCCTCGTACTCTTCCTGATTTATGGACAGCCCTGCCGGATTCATAGTGTCAGTTCTCTCCAGTAGTACTTCAGACTGTAGTCTAGTCCATGCCATATCGTGATGCGACACTTCTGCGTGCTCGTGGGGGCCCTGTATGATACTGGGCAGGTGTACCTCTTCAGCATGAATAACAACAGGCTTGATCTAGCTATATATATGGGGGTAACTGTCATAACACTGGCAGAAAGTGCTTTAGAGTTGGACCTATAAGTGCCAAAACTGCAGTAAATCCATTTAAATGAAAAATCTCTTAGTTGTAAACATCATTACAGGTAAATTCCATTTGCATACGTCTCAAGTCAAGGAAAATACCTTGACTGACGGTTTCAACAAAACTGCTATCTTCCAAAACACGATTTCATTTGAAAGTGTCAATAAATGTGAAAAAACTTAACTTACTGGCTATTAAGGCGAGTAAGGAGAATTTTAATGTGCGGCATTTAATTTAAATATATCTTTCCCATGCGCTCGCTTCGTCGTAGTTCCGCCCACATTTCCAGAAAAGGTTTTAATTTTTACGTCATTTCGTAACTAACTATTAATGACATCGACTTTTTGATGTAACATCTCATTAAAACGGTGCCGAAGCCACAAAAATCATCAACAATCTGCGTCTCTCGCCCAAAAGTCACAATGTTTTATTTCACTGGCACTAAGTTCTACGCCTTACAACGAATAAATTCCCGCGAGTGGAGAGAATTCCTTTACTTGCTCTACACCGCCGTACGGCAGGAATCGCGGTGCTTGCGATAAAGCTACAACAAGAGCGTCACGCACCCATGTATCGAGATCATGCGCAACAGGGGCACTTCATTTTCGAAACTAGCGAGCTGGAAGCACGGAAGGCGCCAGCGCGGAAGTGCAATTTGCATGTAACGAGCGCAAAAGCACCGCCTGCGCAAAGCCTCGCAGCGACCCGGAAGGAAATAGTGCTGCGAGAGCCGCGCGGGGTCACGTGTAAAGCTCACAGTGGCCAGTGCCGAGACTGATTACAGAGACGCCAGTTATGCGCCGTGGGAAATGAGAAGCATGGACGAAGGTGCAAGGTTTCCATCTGATAGCAGGGAAAGAATTATCGCTCGGAGACACACGTGACACTGAACCCTTTCTCAACAGTCCGGCTGACCTGCTCCTAATCAGTTCTAAGGTGCACGTTTCGTAGGTATTTTCTACGTGCCTATTTTCCCGTCGTCAACACTAATGGACTGCTCCGCAGAAGTTTAGGACGAGATAACTAAAGTAATATGAATAGTAATAAGTCAGTGTTTGGATGAAAGTGCAAGAGTATGTTCCCAGAGTTCTCCTAGTCGTGTACAGACATCTGGATATCACATGGGCTGAGGTCAGCGCATTAATAGCACCAAATGATGCTGGCCCCGCAACACGAGGCCATGAAGTAAAGGGAAGAGACTGTGTGTGTGTGTGTGTGTGTGTGTGTGTGTGTGTGTGTGTGTGTGTGTGTCATCAGTCAACGAACAGTTACGATCTACTGTGGTGGTGTTATTCATAGCAACATACCCCGGAAACTAGAGGAACGAACTGTAACGAGTGTAGCCAGGAACATGGTATAGCTCACAGCGTTATTTCACGTGCATGTGGAGCGTTCCGAACTACATACACCGCTGCGTGAAGGATAGCAGGTAGTCGAGCACGGTCCACTGCAGCACCAGATTACCGCTACATTGTGCAACAAGCAAGAAGAGACCCACATCTTACAGTGGGTGCAATTGCAGCCACATTAGCAGGATTCAAGAACAAACAATCTCACGCTACACAGTGGCATGGTCACTGCGTGCATCTGATACCTTTGTCCGATGACCAGTGCACTGTGTTCCTTTGATACCCACACATCACCTGCAGCGATTGAACAAACAAGGAGTGTTTGTATCAATGAAATTCTCCAAGAGCCGTGTAACTAAGGTGCTATTTTATTTTATTTTGAGGACAACCAGTTTCGGTATTCCAGACCCCATACGCATCTCTCAAAATAAACTATAATGCCACACATGTCTGGATTTCGTGGATTCAAACCGTTTCACAAGTGCTTCATTCGAAGACTTGGTAGCAACAAAGCAATCTCACGCTACACAGTGGCATGGTCACTGCGTGCATCTGATACCTTTGTCCGATGACCAGTGCACTGTGTTCCTTTGATACCCACACATCACCTGCAGGGATTGAACAAACAAGGAGTGTTTGTCAGTATCAATGAAATTCTCCAAGAGCCGTGTAACTAAGGTGCTATTTTATTTTATTTTGAGGACAACCAGTTTCGGTATTCCAGACCCCATACGCATCTCTCAAAATAAACTATAATGCCACACATGTCTGGATTTCGTGGATTCAAACCGTTTCACAAGTGCTTCATTCGAAGACTTGGTAGCAACAAAGCAATTGCTACCAGGTCTTCGAATAAAGCTCTTGTGAAACGGTTTGAATTCACGAAATCCAGGGGTTTATTGCACTTTATGGCATTAATTAAGTATTTTTGGAGATAAAAGTTAGTCACAAAAATCTACTGAAAACAGTATGTGCATATGTAATGTAACAAATGTACCAGACGCCACCTGTCTGCAATAGTGTTATAATTAATACACCAAGTAATCAAAAAGCCAGTATAAATTTGAAAACTGAATAAATCACGGAATAATGTAGATAGAGAGGTACAAATTGACACAGATGCTTGGAATGACATGGGGTTTTATTAGAACCAAAAAAATACAAACGTTCAAAAAATGTCCGATAGATGGCGCTTCATCTGATCAGAATAGCAATAACTAGCATAACAAAGTAAGACAAAGCAAAGACGATGTTCTTTACAGGAAATGCTCAATATGTCCACCATCATTCCTCAACAATAGCTGTAGTCGAGGAATAATGTTGTGAACAGCACTGTAAAGCATGTCCTGAGTTACGGTGAGGCATTGGCATTGGATGTTGTCTTTCAGCATCCCTAGAGATGCCGGTCGATCAAGATACACTTGCGACTTCAGGTAAACCCAAAGCCAATAATCGCATGGACTGAGGCCTGGGGACCTGGGAGGCCAAGCATGACGAAAGTGGCGGCTGAGCACACGATCATCACCAAACGACGCGCGCAAGAGATTTTTCATGCGTCTAGCAATAGTTTTTTTTTTGTTCTAATAAAACCCCATGTCATTCCAAGCGTGTGTGTCAATTTTTACCTCTCTATCTACATTAGTCCGTGGTTTATTAAGTTTTCAAAGTTATACTGACTTTTTGATCACCCGGTAAATGACGTGCATTCTGCCAACCAATTTTATGTGACACAGCATGTGAAAGTTGCTGGATTTGGACGGGTTACTCCCGTAACCGAAATATCAGGTACGTTCTGGTACATTTGATGTTGATTAGATAGGATGAAAAAGATTTCCATTCGTGAAATAGTAAATTAGTATCATTATGGTTACAGATCTGAAGATGGTTCTAGATGAACCGAAACCGGTCATATGAATAAAAATTTTGCGATCAAGACGGATTATAAGTAACATTACCATTTATTTTGAGAGTTGCATATGGGACCTGGAATACCGAAATTGGTTGTTGTCAAAATAAAATAAAATAAAATAACATCTCAGTTACACGACTGTTGACAAATTTCATTGATATTGACAATTACTTAACCAACTGACGTCCCCTGTCCGTGATGGATCAACAGAAAACAAGGAGTGTGGTTACGTGCTCTTGACGCATGAGACCAATTTCAGTCTCTGTGATTAACGATGCTGCCTCATACGGCGGAAGGTGGGAACAGGCAATGCGCTCAGTAACGTTGTTGAACACGATCAATTTGGTGGACCAAGTGTTATAGTGTGGGGTGGTATTATGCTGCGTGGACAGACTGACTTCCAAATCTTTGTTCACGGTGCGCTCACCGGTAGACCATACTCCTTCCCCATGCGCGTCTTTTCAGGGTTGCATCCGGCCCTGACTTCATTTTTATGGATGACAATGCGAGACCGCATCGAGCAGCGCAGGTGGAAGAGCTGTCGGAACGAGAGGATATTCGGCGAATGGATTGGCCTGCCAGTTCCCCCGACTTAAATCCCATCGAGGACATGTGGGATGCAGCTCGTCCAGATGCACCAACGACCATCCAGCAGGTGTCAACCGCACTTGTGGAGGAATGGAACGTCCTACCACAAGAGCTCGTTAGACATCTACATCTACGTGATTACTCTGTTATTCACAATAAAGTGCCTGGCAGAGGGTTCAATGAACCACCTTCAAGCTGTCTCTCTACCGTTCCACTCTCGAACGGCACGCGGGAAAAACGAGCACTTCAGTTTTTCTGAGCGAGCCCTGATTTCTCTTATTTTATCGTGATGATAATTTCTCTTTATGCAGGTGGGTGCCAACAGAATGTTTTCGCAACCGGAGGAGAAAACTGGTGACTGAAATTTCATCAGATGATCCCGTCCCAACGAAAAACGCCTTTGTTTTGATGATTGCCACTTCACTTCACGTATCATATCTGTGACACTATCTCCCCTATTTCGCGATAGTACAAAACGAGCTGCCCTTCTTTGAACTTTTTCGATGTCATCCGTCAGTCCCACCTGATGCAGATCTCACACCGCACAGCAGTACTCCAGAATAGGGCGGACAAGCGTAGTGTAAGCAGTTTCCTTGGTAGACCTGTTGCGCCTTCTAAGTGTTCTGCCAATGAATCGCGGTCTTTGGTTTGCTCTACCTACAATATTCTCTATGTGATCGTTCCAATTTAGGTTATTTGTAATTGTACTTAGTTGAATTTACAGCCCTCAGATTTGAGTGACTTATCGCGTAATCGAAATTTAGCTGATTTTTTAGTACTTATGTGAATAACTTCACACTTTTCTTTATTCAGGGTCAACTGCCACTTTCCTACCATACAGATATCTTATCTAAATCATTTTGCAATGCTGTGGCCAGTTAGGGAGCATGTTGCAGAGCATGAATTAGAGTCCGTGGTATGACGCACGAGGACAATTATAAATCGCGCTGACTTCAATGCAATTTGTGTCTTTGAATAAAATACAGAGTTATTCTAAATGATAGACCCAATTTTAAAAAACTTCGTATTTATTCAAGTACAAAGTCAAAATGAACAAGCTTTATACCAATTAAAAGAGGAAGTTTCATAATGTTTGATGTCAGGTTAATAAATTTAATAAGAATGAATTAACTAGTTTTTAGTAACTATTTGTGCGCGGATCGTGGTCTTGCGGTAGCGTTCTCGCTTTCCACGCACGGGGTCCCAGGTTCGATTCCCGGCGGGGTCAGGAATTTTTTTCCGCCTCGAGATGACTGGGTGTTGTTGTGTCGTCTTCATCATCATGATTCTTCCCCATTACTGTCGGAGGAAGGCAATGGCAAACCACCTCCGCTAGGATCTTGCCTACGCTTCTCGGAGTATGGGACGTCATGATCATCAATAATTATTTAATAATTAGAAATGTGATAAATGTTGTACATGTTCAATATAGCCACCATTGGCTGCACGGCAAACGTCGACGCGGTAGCCATACTCGTCCCACACACGTGAAAGTACTGAGTACACGGCAGCAGTGGTCCGGTTCTGCAGATCGTTCAGAGTGGTTGGTAGAGGCGCGACGTAAACAGTTTCCTTCACATAACCCAGTAAGAAATAGACGCAGGGTGTGAGATCAGGCGATCTCGGTGGCCAGAAGTGCAGAGCCAGGTCCTCAAGTCCCCTGCGACCAATCCACCGCTGAGGAAGGGTCATTCAAAAAGCCTTGTACATCATGGTGACAATCGGGTGGAGTTCCATCCTGTTGGAAAATGAAATCGTGGGAATCTCCCATAACTTGAGGGAACAGGTATTGTTGAAACATGTCCAGTACGTGATTCCCCTTACAGTTCTTTCTGCAAAGAGAAATGGTCCACAAACCCTTGTACGGGATAAAGCACAGAATACGTTGATCTTCGGTGAGTCTCTTTCGTGTTGCAATGGTGAATGTGCATTTTCATAACCCCATATATGAACATTGTGTCTGTTGACTCCGCTTCATCGATAAAAATTACACGCTGTAGAAATGTGTCATCCTCCATCTTTGCTAGTACATGACCACAAAATGCCAGACGCTTCCCTATGCCACTGTGGTTGAGAGCCTGCACAAGTTGTAATCGGTAGGGACTGTACAGCGAACGCCCTCTCAGGACTTTCGATAAAGTTGGTTGGGGTATTCCAAGTTCTCGAGTGGCTCTATTGGTAGACTTACTGAGACTGCGCACAAAACTTTCTCTAATCCGTCGGACATTATCTTCTGACACATGCGGTCGGCCTGTGATTTTCCAGTCTGTTAAAGTTGCTTAAACCAATGGCTAATGTTTTTGCGAGTTGGTGGTTGGATACCGAATTTGGTACGTAATGCTCGCTGCACTGCAATTTGCGACTCACTTTTCGCGAACTCGAAAAGCAGAAAATCTTGTGCTCCACAGTCCCATCTCACTCACAACTGACAGTAAAAAATGAAATGATCGGTTGGCATTGCTGGCCGGGAGGCCCCTTTCAGGGTATTTCGGCCGCCGTATTGGACGTCCTTTTTACTTGACGCCACTGCGGCGACTTGCGAGTCAATGATGATAAAGGACAAACAACAATCTCTCCACTGCCGGTAATCGAACCCGGCCCCGTGTGTGGTATGGTGTAACGCTTCCGCTACGCTACGGAGGCGGACACAACTGACAGTGAAACGGTATGACGGCCCTATTGCCGCACGAACTCTACCGGCTACTTCTGAAACCACCACCTTCCGCCCGCCCGCTGCTCACCATAAACTTTGAAACTTCCTCTTTTCATTGGTGTAAAGCTTGTTCTTTTTGGATTTGTACTTGAATACATAGGAAATTTTTGAAAATGAGTCCATCATTTAGAATATCCCTATAGTGTACGTCGCTGCGGAGGGGGAATCAGAATTCAGGCGCCAAAATTTCGGGGATTTTTCAGTTACGTCCTCTGTATATTTTGTTATAAGGAAACTGCAATCTTCAGTGGCTCGTTACAGCGTAATTGTATTCCGTTTGATTTCTTACTCCCTTTTATCTCTGTACCTGTACTGTATTTCATTGAAAATATCTACAAAACAGTGCAGATATCGACGATATGCGATGTGTCTTATGTATGCAAACAAAATTTTCCTGAATGAGATTTTCACTCTGCAGCGGAGTGTGCGCTGATATGAAACTTCCTGGCAGATTAAAACTGTGTGCCCGACCGAGACCCGAACTCGGGACCTTTGCCCTTCGCGGGCAAGTGCTCTACCATCTGAGCTACCGAAGCACGTCTCAGGCTCGGTACTCACAGCTGTACTTCTGCCGGTATCTCGTCTCCTACCTTCCAGAAGAGCTTCTGTAAAGTTTGTAAGGTAGGAGACGAGATACTGGCAGAAGTAAAGCTGTGAGTACCGAGCGTGAGACGTGCTTCGGTAGCTCAGATGGTAGAGCACTTGCCCGCGAAAGGCAAAGGTCCCGAGTTCGAGTCTCGGTCGGGCACACAGTTTTAATCTGCCAGGAAGTTTCAAAATTTTCCTGTCAATTCACGGTGTTTGCTGTTGACAACAGCAGAACGCACTTTAACCTTTACATTCTCATTCAGTATTGCTCGGTTCCGTCTCGGGTGGCAACCATATCACAGCACTTCTGTTGTATCTGTGTACCATGTTATGTGTTTCCATGTTCGAATACTACAGTGTTTCTCACTGTTGTGAAGGTATTTTCACGAGCGATGAATATCTTCGTCTTCTCCTGACGTTATTACGACAAGTCGTATGAACAGACTGAAAAAATATCACTTTTCGTTTACTGTGTTAACCCAGAAGTGAGCAGTTTCTTGCACAGGATCGCTGCCGTTTTGTAGTAAGCAGGTCAATGAACTTCATAACGTGAAAAGATTGACGCATCACAGTGGTTATACAATGAAGAGCCAAAGAAACTGGTACACCTGCCTAATATCGTGCACGGCCTCCGCGAGCATGCGGAAGTGCCGCAACACGACGTCGCGCGGACGCGACTAATGTCTGAGGTAGCGCTAGAGGCAATTGACACCATGAATCCTGCAGGGGTATCCACAAATCCGTAAAAGTACAAGGGGTGGAGATCTCTTCTGAACAGCACGTTGCAACGCATTCCAGATATGCTCAATAATGTTCATGTCTGGGGAGTTTGGTGGCCAACGGAACTGTTTAAACTCAGATGAGTGTTCCTTGTGTCACTGTGAAGCGATTCTGGACGTGTGAGGTGTTGCATTGTCCTGCTGGAATTGCCGAAGTCCTTCGGAATGCACAATGGACATGAATGGTTGCACGTGATCAGACAGGATGCTTGAGTATGTGTCACATGTTAGAATCGTATCTAGACGTATCTGGGATTCCGTATCACTCCAACTGCAGTTTCCCCACACCATTACAGAGTCTCTACCACCTTGGGCAGCCCCCTGCTGACATGCAGGGTCCACTGATTCATGAGGTTTTCTCGATACCCGTACACATCCATCCGCTCGATACATTTTCAAGCGAGATTTGTCCGATGACGCCACACCTTCCCAGTCATCAACAGTCCAATATCGGTGTTGACGGGCCCAGGCGAGGCGTAAAGTTTTGTGTTTTGCAGTCATCTAGGGTACACGAGTGGGCCTTCGGCTCCGGAAGCCCATATCGATGATGTTTAGTTGAATGGCTGGCACGCTGACACTTGTTGATGGCCCAGCATCGAAGTCTGCAGCAATTTGCGGAAGGGTTGGGCTTCTGTCACGTGGGTCGATTCTCTTCAGTCGTCGTTGGTCCCTTTCTTGCAGGATCTTTTCTCCGTCGCAGTGATGTCAGAGAGTTTATGTTTTACCGGATTGCTGATATTCACGGTACACGCGAAATGGATATGCTCAATAATGTTCCCTCTTCATTGCTACCTGGGAGATGCTGTGTCCCATCGCTCGTGCTCCAACACCACGTTCAAACTCACTCAGATCTTGATATGCTGCTGATACGCTATTCCTTAATCGTACCACACTTACACATCACATCTTAAATACCATAAAAGAGGAAGCGGGATGGAATCATGGTTGCTAGTCACAATTTATAGTTAAGACAGTTTATTGACATTACCGTTTTCAAACAAAATCGACAATTACAAACTGTGGACGAGCCACTAGATAAAACTTTGCAAATACAATTACAAACTCAACGTACTCAGCAATCTAACAGCAATTCCAAATTAAGAAAAGGGGGTTACTGACAAACTAGAGAGCTTCAAACTCCCATATAAGACTTCCCTCAAAATAGATATAATGAAACAATTACAGGTAAAGGGTGACTTAATAACACTTGAACACTAGAGCCAAACTAAGATGCCATAACATAACTTGATAGAATCACTTAATAAAAAAACCACACCAGAGACAGTGATCTTAAAAAAATATAATGAAACAATTACAGGTAAAGGGTGACTTAATAACACTTGAACACTAGTGCCAAACTAAGATGCCATAACATAACCTGATTGAATCACTTAATAAAAAAAACCACAGCAGAGACAGTGATCTTAAAAAAAAATGTTTACTTGCTCAGATGTGTATATAAAAAATTACTAGAAAAAGCTGCACAAGGAACTGCAGTTTAAATTTTTGCCAATTGCCAGTCCGTGATATTCAAGAAAACAAGTTCATATGCGAACAGCTTACATACAAAATATATATGTACCAGCTTAACCCGCTTGACGGAAGGAAGATAAATACTAAACTTTGGAAGGGGATATGTGACCAACTCCGGTAGTTCAAATGGCTCTGAGCACTATGGGACTTAACATGTGAGGTCATAGTCCCCTAGAACTTAGAACTACTTAAACCTAACTAACCTAAGGACATCACACAACACCCAGTCAACTCCGGTAGTGGCCAGGTTCTTAAACACTGCCAGGCCTAGACCTCGGATGACATTTCACTCACTGCCAAGGCGTTGGCACAATTAAAAGTTTCTGCTCGAATCTCAAAGACATTCCAGTAACTCTGAAACGTAGAAACACTGGGCAGAACCTTTGACTCACACGTGGACAACTGTATTAATAGAGTGCAGGCTTTAAAAACAGCAACATAAAATCATTTGATTGCAAGAGACACAAAAACTTCTGAGAAAATTTTCAAATAATGGTCACCATTTAACTAGGCCAAGAATGTCTCCCATAATAATAGTAAAATTTAAAATCTCTGAGTGCGTCAGTGAACAAACAATTACGACGACTTACTCCATATCAGGTGCACAATACGAGGGAGCGGGTTCCACAGCTTCACCGCTTCCCTTCAAATGTTATTCCCAGCGAAGTCACAGAACTTGTATCTCCAAGCTGCCCATGTCGGCAAAACGCCCAACGAATTTCACACCACAACGTGTAACGGTCATCACACTCATTCGGCAGCCGTTGATACTCGTCTCCCCCGCGAATAACACGAGATCTCGACGGTTACCCGTCGAATGCTAACAACTAACTCGCTTCGCCTGCGAAGCCGCAAGATAAGACACGCGAAAAGCAAAGATAGCTTACCTCAACCCTAATCGATCTCAACCATACATGAACAAAATAAGACTGGCTCTAGCTCGCCACGGTTCACCTGCCATTGTAGCAGCAGTAACCGACCTAACAAGTGTGCCAGACACTTGTTGCCTTGTATAGGTGTTGCCGATCGCAGCGCCGTATTCTGCCTGTTCACATATCTCTGTATTTGAATACGGATACCTACACCAGTTTCTTTGGCATTTCAGTGTATTTCTTTATTACTCGCGTTATGAAGTACGAACAAGATGATTCGGTGGGGCAGGCCGGTGTGGCCGAGCGGTTCTAGGCACTTCAGTCTGGAACTGCGCGACCGCTACGGTCGCAGGTTCGAATCTTGCCTCGAGCATGGATGTGTGTGATATCCTTAGGTTAGTTAGGTTTAAGTAGTTCTAAGTTCTAGGGGACTGATGACCTCAGCTGTTAAGTCCCATAGTGCTCAGAACCATTTGAACCATTTGATTCGGTTGGGTCTAAATTTTCTTCAGCTAGTGTAACAAAGCCCTCAATCGTGCAAATGATAGGAAAAACATCACGCTACAGCAAGTTAAGGTAGCGTCCTCCAACATCTTTCTTCCCTCATCTTGTCAAGTGCTCCGTTCTTAATTACTTCGATATCGAGGAGATACGAAGTTATAAAATTTTTATCCCTGCCTCTTCTTCTCCCCGTCACGAAGTTGCGAACCAACGGACGCTATCGGCATTCACTTTGTCCTAGCTGCGCGCCGAACAGCCAATTTCGCCACGGGACGTAATTACATCACGGGCCGTGAAAGAAACGTTCGTCGATGGCTAATCAATTTCCTGTGCTTCTATACTGTTGAAGCAGTTTTGATAAAGGTCGTCTACTACGCTACGGACTGCGTTACGAAGTCCCGTAGCACTGACTCTTATACCATTAGTAGCCATGCTGCGATGTGATTTGTCCTCAGAGTCTGTCGAGATGAGAGGTTGGCCCAGCATCTGAAAAATCTCGAATGCGTAAAAAATTTCTTTCCTTGACACAGTCACTAATCAACTACGAGGCGCACTGAAAAAGAAAGGGCCCTTTGCTTGTACAGGGTTGCATGGGGGCTTAATTAAATAAGGAATGCAAATACTTTTTTAATCTTTAGTCGCTGTCTGTCCGGTTACGCAGTCTCGTAAACGGTTGGCCCTGACTAGTATTACTCCGCAATCTGACTGCATAGAATAACAACAAAGAATGAAAGAAAACTTCCGTTAACACAGTTAATTAAGTCCCTAGCAACTATAAAACCTACGATACAACAAAACACAAGTGTAGCTGTTCTGTGTGTGGAAGTGTGATTCAACGTACACATCTGGCACGGTTCTTCCTCAATAAGACCAGATATTTTAAACACCATTTATACTGAAGTAATTAAAAAAAACCAGAAATACTATAATTGCACATAGAAACCAGAAATACAGTCTAATACAAGAACACGAGCCACATGCTTTGTTGACTGAACCTGTGACCAAGAGGCATTATTGTTTAAGACATTGAAATAATTAAAAAAGGGAATTTTTTACCTTCATATATATTGACGAAAAGCACACTCTGATCAATACAGCATCCCCAATCCAACAACATCTGGTGTCTAGCCCATCAAAACAATACTACAAGTCCTGAACAAGCACTCACTACCGCAACTTCTCAACTACGACACGCTACTGCAACATCTCAACAAGCACTCTCCACCACCACTTCTCGACAAGAACTGCCAGTGGAGGCGACTGAATAATACTCTCTGGCGCAATCTCTGGTGCTGTGGCTCAGTGTAGCCACCTTTCAGGGTATCCCATAAATGTTGCGACGAACTAGAAGGGGTTCTAGAGAGTTTCTTGAGGAACAAATCGAGGATAGTAACCCGTGTCCGGAAACGTCATCCGACGATGATAAAGAGCGTCGAAGTTGCAGGCGCCGGTGACTGACACTCGACCACCCCTTTGGCAGCAAACGTGACTTTGTACACTGACAGACCGTAAGCGGAACGTCTTGCAATGTTATTTGTTGCTCAGTGGTCGCGACTGATTCCCACTATCACCAGTACAATAGACGGAGATATCTGGTGCTCAGAAAGACCTTGTCTCCTGTGGATGCAATGCTCTGTTGCCTCCGTGGATGACGGTTTATGGCACGAATTTCCATATGCACGCTATTTTCGTTTTTCGGTATACTGGAGAAAATAAACTGCAGATGACAACCCGTATCGTAAACTGTCTTCCACCAAGGGAACAGAGCATCGCATTCACAGAAAACAAGGCCTGCCCCCGCACCAGTTAGCTCCATCTTCTCGACTGGCTACCGAGGCGATCAGTCGCGATCGCTGATTAAGAAACGACATTGCGTGACGTTCCGCCTATGCTCCGTCACATTTGGTGCCGAAGGGGTTACCTAGTGGCAAGCTTCGAGGCTCTGTATCATCGTCGGATAACGTTTCCGGACACGAGTTCCGATATTCGATTTGTTCCTCAAGACACCCTCTGCAACCTCTCGAAGTTTATCGCAAGTTTTCTGAGACACCCTGTACATCAAAGTATCACATTTATGTGGTTGTTGCACCACCTATTGGTTATTTAATAAGCCAAAGAGATCTTTACCTTGATTCAGTTGTCATTTGACCGTCCGGGAAAGCAAACATAACTGACTTCAAAAATGGTGGCCCCTGCCAGTTGCGAAGTACATGCAGCATTCTTTTTCTATTTTCATGAGCAACGGGATCTACAACTACTCAAATTCATCCGAAATTGTGCCTATTTAATGGATCTACAGTACTGAGTGAAGGTAAGGTTGGATAATGCGAAATTTCTTTATTTAAATGTGTTTACTTACGTTGCTGAATGACTGAGGAGATGAAACTTCTACGTTATTTGAGTCTGAAACAGCTGAGCAAAACTGAACGTACTTAGCCTACTTTCTCTTTACCTTTTCTTATCATGTCAACATTGACCCACAATACTCTAGCGCAACGAAACCTGACTGCTCAATAAAAAAAAAAAAGACTTCAAATAATTAGTACAAAAGAATGGCCCTGAATAATGAGCAATCCTGACAATGACCTATACATTTCATTAAGCACTTACCTCACAAAAATCTTCATCAGCGAACTACTGAAATATAGCGACCGTCAATACTGCCAGCTAAATAAAAGATTCTAACTACTTAAGCCACTAACTACTATTAGGCATGTGGTTAGCAAAGGAAAGATTTTGTTGGAAACCAAATAATGTATTTTTTACCTTAATAATGTGACATCCAGTCCAAACACGAATATAAATCGTCATTGACAACCAGTAAAGGCATGTAGAATCATGAATAGTTTTCAATCTGCAGGTCGGATACTTCCAGATCGTTAGCCTACGCTAACACTTCAGACCTCCACCCTCCATCAATGCTAACTTCTCACATTTAACATCCATCACTGCTGGCTATTCACCTCCAACTGCCCAACAGTACTTCCATCACTGCTGGCGACTAACTTCCAACTGCCCAACACTTCTGGCGTTTAACTTCCAACAACGAGTCCAACCAGCTACAGAGTCTCTTACAAAGAAAGCGTAGTCAGAGATCCAATGCAAATCGCAACACCGCGCTTCCAACACAGAAGCAGCCCACTTACAAATGCGTGTTAAGACTTGATCAGTGTCGGTACGAAAGTGCTAAATGATGAGGTAGTGGTAGGTCTGCTATCAAGACCGGTGAAATCTTGCAGCAAGTGGACCGAAAACTGCTGTCTGATCAGTAGCAGACGATTTTTCTGGACTTTTGATTTCATCAGGATCCGTGCAGCACTATTTACACTGTCAGTGAAAAACTCCGGTATCGGAAACTGTGTGCAAGGGAGATACTGAAAATGCTTACCGAGCTTGACAGAGAGTGCACGAGCGTTTTCGGGTGGCTGTCGAAAAGAAAATTTGTTAGCACACATTGCTGCGGACGACAGAACATTGATAGCCTACGGTATAGCGGAGTTAAGCCATCAGTCAGCGCCGGTGAGTCATTCAAGTTCGCCAACAATGAAAAAAAACAAGCCATCTTCTTAGAGGAGTCGATATGTAACTCTTTTTTGGACAAAATGGTCCTACTTTTTGTTTATTTTATGAAATGCGGGTCAATAGCTACAGCTGATGTAAACTACAGAATGCGCACAAAAATCGGCCATGCCGTCCAGAATCGACGGTGTCGGACCCTTCTATCCGAGAGAGCGTGCTCCGTCTACCGCTGATGGAACAAAGGGTAAGATTCCGAACTTACGCTGGGAAATTTTTAAGCACCCAGCGGGTATTACTTCTTGCTCTTGAAAAAAACCAAGATGAGCAACGGTTTGAAGACGACGACGACTGAAGACTACGGTTATCAAGTGGTTCAGTTGTAAAGCGACAGCCTCTGTGGAGGTTGTCGCTGTTGTGATGACGACGAACGAATCGTCGCCAATGTGAACGACTGGTGGCCAATGCTAAATAGAAACATACAGATCTCCTGTTTGCATATACAACAGGTTTGTCAGTGAAGTCGATAAGGAGCTGGCTGCATGGTCTGGGTCTACAACGACTAAAATACTTAGAAGTCATTGGTAAAAAATAATATATTGTACTTAACTGGTAGTACAGGAGTCTTCATAGTCACGAGGAATATAATTACAAACACAGAGCTTTTATAGGGAATACATTTTTACAACCGAACTGACCTTACTTTTTGAATACGTTTCATATTTTTTGACAGTACGTACGTTATCAAAATGTACTCTAACTGTAGTCAAATCAGTGTGTTCCACACACAACAGGGAACCAGCTTCTATGACACGTCTCTTGGGAACCTGTACAAATCATCTACACCCATCACAACGCACAGGTTTCCATAAAAAAAAGGTGACCCTGAAACTGAGTGTTCGACGTATGTCTTTGGCTACGGTAAACAAACACAGGTGAGCCAAAACTTTGTGATCACTTGCTTAGTAACGGTTCGGAACACCTTCGGAACGCAATACAGCAGCGATTCTGCGTGCCATGGATTCATCAAGTCACTGGTAAGGTTCCAAAGATACGAGGTCTGTTCAAAAAGTTCCGGAACATCCGTAATTTCGCGCCAATGGTGTGTTGGAGCGAAAGGCGGTTGGTATCCCTGCACACGCCTATGTTTAATGTGTAACTGCCCGAACTCTCATTGTTGTATGTTTATTAGTTACTGTTCAGTGCTATATTGAGTAGAACGTTGTGTCGCACTGTTTGCGAATTTCGTGATGGTCGAGTTAGAGGAGCGACGCGCCTGCATTAAATTTTACATAAAGCTCAAGACAGCCTTTACAGAGACACACCAAAAGATTCAGGAAGCCTACGGTTACGGGTGCTTAAGGCCTTTACGGTGTTTCGAAAGGTTAACCGACGACGCTCATGTCAGCAACGTCAGCTAAATTGTACGTGCCAGTCGAAGAGTGAATGTTCGAGAGATTGGAGAAGAATGTAACATTCCAGTTAGATTATATCATGAAATCCTGACACAGCATATTGGAATGCGTCGTGTTGCCGCCAAGTTCGCCCCATTGCTCCAGTTTCAAGACCAGAAGGACCTAAAATGGTTCAAATGGCTCTGAGCACTGTGGGACTTAACATCTGAGGTCATCAGTTGCCTAAAACTTAGAACTATTTAAACCTAACTAACCTAAGGACATCACACATATCCATGCCCGAGGCAGGATTCGAACCTGCGACCATAGCGCTCGCGTGGTTCCAGACTGACGCGCCTAGAACCGCTCGGCCACCAACGGCCGACTATAGCACATCTCCAGCGTTTCGATCCTCATTTCCAGAAAGACCTCAGCCTCGCAATCTGTGAAGAGCGTTTGGATAGCGCAAATGAGGAAGAGACCGTGATGTAACTGCAGACTCATTTTTTGAGTGTTTCTCCCAAAAACAAAAATGTATTTTGATAGTGAAAATGTTGGGGAGAACTGCTCAGACGTTTATTTCTTTGATGAATGCTTTCTTAAGTTCTATCGTTTAAAAGGTTTTCTTCGGTTATTTTTCATATCAGCTTCTCGCTTTTCGCTTTCCAAGTATCCATATTCTTTTGTATGGAATCTAATACTGATTTTTTTCGTCGTCTTCAAAGTATTGAAGCACATTAATAGAACACTAAGTGTATCAGGACACCATCGCGTACGGTCAACATATAGACTAGGTATCCTGCACGTATACGTTGATGTCGATGTGTCTGACCGCTTTGAAGTTCCTAACCCGACCATCATGCTACTTTTCCTCCCTTTAAGAACACAAGGGGAGACACCACCCTAGGACTTCAATTACTTTTACAAAAATTAATGTCTATTTCACTTCTTTTGGGTGTTTACTCTTAGATCTCAGGATTTGGCTGTATTCGAATTACAAGTACGTCTAAGAAACGTTTGAAATACGGAAGGGGCTGTGGCACACTGAAAGGTCCTAAAGATAATTTTTGATTTGTATCATCATCAAACAGTACCATCTTTACTCTGAAACTAGGCATAAACTCAAACTGGGAAAAACAAGTTGCAAGATTTCCAGGAAAACTGGAGCGAAACAAACGGCAGATAGTCACTGGAAATTAGTTACTTTGACTGTGTAAATATAAATTTAGAGAATACACTGTAATCCTGCTCAGTAAAGTCAACAAGTTCCAAGGAAACAGGCATTGGTTTATAATCAGATATCCGTTCCACTGCACCTCCTCCAGAAGACTGTGGTAGCTTTTCACTCAGAAAATGCAAGAAAAAGGCTGCCCTGATCTTGAAATTACAAGAAGCAGCCTCATATAAGCAGCAAGGAAAAACGTTATGGTGCCGGTGAATTTTAATGGCTATGTGACCTGCAGTAACATCCAGTTTTTGATAAAATATTAAAATCCATTTTACCATAAGTTTGTTTTCCTAAGTTCTTGACACCTTTTTGTGTCATAAACATTAAGCAATCTGAATGAAATTATTGCACGATGTTTTTGCGTGCTTTTATGCGTTAATATGACCGAAAACGCAATTTGTTTACTTTGCCGCACATTTATGTACTCATAATTAAAGAAACTTTAAGGCTAGAATTTTAAATAAACAGTGAAAACAAATTATTAATATTTCTCATGAACGCACAGAACCGTTGAACTATGTCTTGCGAAAGTACCTACAAAATCTGGCATGTGAAATTGTGGTGTGAGTACCAAAAGTTGCTTTTCAAGAATACCATTAAAATCATATTAAAATTAAAAACTTAAAAACCAGTGAAGTATTGGATGGCTCAAAGAAATGGCTTTGAGCACTATGAGACTTAACATATGAGGTCATCAGTCGCCTAGAACTTAGAACTACTTAAACCTAACTAAGGACATCACACACATCCATGCCCGAGGCAGGATTCGAACCTGCGACCGTAGCCTTCGCGCGTTCCCAGACTGAAGCGCCTAGAACCGCTCGGCCACACGGCCGGCGAATTTTTGGACTCAAAACCTGTGTACTGCTACATCGTTATATAATATATACGATTTTAAAATTTGGTTGCTATCGGCAAAGTAGAAAAAAAAGTTAAATTTTTGGGTCGAGTCTCCCATTAAGCACCGCGGCGAATATACAGTGTGTTGTTATCTAAGGCTACGCGGAATGTAAATACGGTCATTCCTGTAAAGGCAGCACGGTGTTTGAACTTCTCCCGGGCTACCAGTCGGCCGCCAGGATTGCGTCTAACCGTCCCATTTCGCCGCGAGCGCTCACAACACAGGCGGCGAGCGAGCGTGAGCACTCTTGCTTGCTAGCCGCATCCGAAATAAGCCTGTTGTAGTCTACGACGCATGTTGCTAGAAATTAGTTTCAACATACGCTGAAAGGCCGCAAAACTGCGACCAGTCCCTTTTTTGTGATTATTTTGTCTTTACCAGTTTCACGCTCGTATTCTCATCTTCTAACGTAGGAAGAAAGTATGGATTTAACTGTACGTCACGTGCCTCCTTTTCCTCTACAAAGATTTTGTATCCCGTGTCCGCCTGTACAGACTTTGATTCTAAGAACCTCTCAAGGCGAATGCTGCGAATATTCCCTAGAGAAGGCCTTTGAGATAGTCTCGTCAGTTTTCTTTAGGGAATATTTTACAAATTTCCAGACACTTGTAGCCGACTCTGTGTCGTTTCCAGAGAACAGCACAAGAAGATACTCTTTCAGTTCCCCATCAAATTCATTTACAATATTTACGGGATTGTCAATTAGTCCATTAAACTACTATTCAATATTTTCAAAATTTTCAATGCTTCTGGTGTTCTCTTCGTCATTGTAACTTTTGTGCGTTAGAATGCACAAGCTAGAAAAGTTTTTAAGTTCCCATTAGTTTGGAGTTTCCTTAAAGCCTCGGCAATCGTTTCGTCATTCTTCGTACCAGACTTTTCTCTTCTTTCCCCATCCAAGTGGCCGTAGAAGTCTGTATCTTCTCGAATATTTTTCACTAATGAGTAAACATTCGGATTAACTTCTGATATTAAAGTATTTTTTCTGCGGTGCCATCCGTCTGAGACGTTATTAGTGCCCTGACGCCATCCAGTGCAACTCCACATATCTCTTGGCCTATATTCATTATTGAGCAACTGGTCCAAAAAATAGTCATAAAAGTCCTGAAGCTTTTGGTTTTCAGGCGTTCTCTCCGGAATACACAGCCAACCATAATCCATCATTTCCTGAGGAAGATCTGCTGGAGAGGAACACAGTCTTATGTGACAGCGCATTTCTTCGTATTATGTTTAGGCTGGAACGAGGCCGCAACACTGAACTCGTTTCCACATACATTGATTAAAATGATAGTTGCAACCAGTAATCTCTGTTTCAGGACACAAACTGTTGGCATTATCGAAGACCATCGTCAGAGTTCAGGGTTCTAACCAGGCATGTTAGTTTCAATAACTTTAGAAAAACGTTCGTATGTTTCTCGCTTTTTATTTGTCAGAAAAATGTAAACAACTGGAATGGTGTTTGTTGAATCCTAAGGAGTATTACGGTCGGCCTGGAGTATAAACAACTGTTCAAACTGATTGCTCGGGCTCTTGAATTTTCCATACACAAAAAATGATTCACAGTTTGATAAACGCGCTTTTCTTTTTTCGCTGGAAAACTCCAGTATTCTGTCATTCTGCTCCTGTTATCATCGGCAAGTAAAAAATTGCTACCATCATTCATCAGTAAATTATTTTCTTGGAAAAATATTCCTACAGAATCGGAAAGATCTTGTGTATATCTTCGTCTAATGCGATGTAACGATTTTTCGAACTTGTGTGTAATGGTAACGATATTATTAAGACGTAACCACGAATGAAGAGCTGCCCTACTTCTTCAACTTAAACTGATGACCTGTAGCGTCTCTTTCTTTTGCTCATTTCTTTGAGATGCATAAATGTTTTTGTACTTTATTTGCTGCCTCACCTGAAATACAAAATGATTACCTTCCCCTACAAAGATCTCACTTTTTGTGGATAGTCTTCCTTTGCATTTATTCTTTTTAAAATTTGCACAATGCCAGCAAGTCACTTCGGGTTTGTATGTACATTGATTAGCCAAAATATTACGACCATTGCCCACCCCATGTCGGATTCCAATGGTGGCGTTGCGGGCGCGTGACGCGATAGCAAAACTACACTACTGGTCATTAAAATTGTTTCACCAAGAAGAAATGCAGATGATAAACGGGTATTCATTGGACAAATATATTACATTAGAATTGACATGTGATTACATTTTCACGCAATTTGGGCTCATAGATCCTGAGAAATCAGTATCCAGAACAACCACCTCTGGCCGTAATAAAGGCCTCGAAACGCCTGGGCATTAAGTCAAGCAGAGCTTGGATGGCGTGAGGTACAGCTGCCCATGCAGCTTCAACGCGATACCCCAGTTCATCAAGAGTAATGACGGGAGTATTCTGACGAGCCAGTTGCTCGGCCACCATTGACCAGACGTTTTCAATTGGTGAGAGATCTGGAGAATGTGCTCGCCAGGGCAGCAGTCGAACATTTTCCATATCCAGAAAGGTCCGTACAGGAACTGCAAAACGCGGTCGTGCATTATCCTGTTGAAATGTAGGGTTTCGCAGGGATCGAATGAAGGGTAGAGCCACGGGTCGTAACACATCTGAAATGTAACGTCCACTGTTCAAAGTGCCGTCAATGTGAACAAGAGGTGACCAGACGTGTAACCAATGGCACCCCATACCATCACGCCGGGTGATACACCAGTATGGCGCTGACGAATACACGCTTCCAACGTGCGTTCACCGCGATGTCGCCAAACACGGATGCGACCATCATGATTCTGTAAATAGAACCTGAATTCATCCGAAAAAATGACGTTTTGCCATTCGTGCACCCAGGTTCGTCGTTGAGTACACCATCGCAAACGCTCCTGTCTGTGATGCAGCGTCAAGGGTAACCGCAGCCGTGGTCTCCGAACTGTTCGTGCACATGGTTGTTGTCTTGCAAGGTAATGTACGTTTTGTACAATATTATTGCGGGCACTCAAAACAAAAGAACATCAAAGGATGTAGTGAGCAGTGGGAGTCGACCGCACAATCAGCAATATATATAGTATCGCACCGATGTATAGCAGTGCCATACTGTAGTTCATAGTCGGGTTAGAGCCGAGCAGACAAGTGTAGTTATACAGCAAACAGAAGGGCAGGAACAGAGGGTGTGTAAAAAAATGACCAGACAAAAACTAGAAATAAAGCCACTTCGACAATTAAACTTCAGTGGTACTGTATTTCTGCTAACTATCCCTCTGCCTTTCCTTCTGTCCGCGACTGCAAACGCGTTCTGTTATCACAGTGCCAGCAGTTCTACAGGGTCATTTAGTGCAAGTAGCGTCATAAAGAAAAGACTGATAGCGAGAAGACATCCGCCGTTAACATGGCTTGTTGAGCAACAATGCGCTTGGTTCACGCAGCTGCCACCTGCACAGATCTCCCACGTTCAACAATGTAGTTATTCCTGCTACTCCGCTGCGGCATTGTAAGAACTCGAACGTCTGCGAGCGCTTGCTGAAGCAAATTTGCTATTTGACCGAAGGCTTCCGATCTGTGGCGGTTTCTGCAGAGTCACGACTGTACGAGATGCAAAACGCGGAGAAACCAAACAAAAAAGGTGGAGGGAAGGTGTAATTTAAATGGTACTGCAGCCGGTACTTTTGCTGCGCTCACGTTTAGATAGAAAGGTAGATCCCTTATCATTTAGCTACAAAATAGCAGGTCAGCAACTGGAAGCAGTTAATTCCATAAATGATCTGGGAGTACGCATTAGGAGTGATTTAAAATGGAATGCTCATATAAAGCTGATCGTCGGTAAAGCAGATGCCAGACTGAGATTCATTGGAAGAATCTTAAGGAAATGCAATCCGAAAACAAAGGAAGTAGGTTACAGTACGCTTGTTCGCCCACTGTTTGAATACTGCTCAGCAGTGTGGGATCCGTACCAGATAATGTTGATAGAAGAGATAGAGAAGATCCAACGGAGAGCAGCGCGCTTCGTTACAGGATCATTTAGTAATCGCGAAAGCGTTACGGAGATGATAGATAAACTCCAGTGGAAGACTCTGCAGGAGAGACGCTCAGTAGCTCGGTACGGGCTTTTGTTAAAGTTTCGAGAACATACCTTCACCGAAGAGTCAAGCAGTATATTGCTCCCTCCTACGTATAACTAGCGAAGAGACCACGAGGATAAAATCAGAGAGATTAGAGCCCACACAGAAGCATACCGACAATCCTTCTTTCCACGAACAATACGAGACCGTCAGGTGGCTCGCGGAGTATGGATGTAGATGTAGATGTAGAAATACGCGCTGTAACGGTCGTGAGCGTTAGTTATCTTAGAGACTGGATGTGGAGAGTTGATTTTGGTCAAGAATGCCTTTAAGGCGACGAAGACGCCACTATGAGCAACTCACTGATTTTGAACGAAATCGTGTAATAGGGCTACGAAAAGCTGGATATTCGTTCCCATATGCTGCAGAAAGACTTGATAGGAATGTACCACTGAACATGATTGCTGGCAGCGGTAATCACGGGTATGTACGGTCCCAAGTATACCAGGCTCCGGATGGCCACGTGGCACTACTGCGAGGGAATACTATCGTGTTCGACATACGGATTTGTGAGGGAAGACTATCGTGTTCGACATACGGATCTGTCGCATCGTACTGCATCTGCAGCAGCAATTTTAGCAGCAGTTGGCACCACAGTGACACAACGAACTGGTACAACTCGGTTACTTCGAGGGCAGCTCCAAGCCAGACGCCATGCAACGTGCATTCCACTGACCCCAAACCACCGTCATTTGCGACTTCAGTGGTGCCAGGCGAGAGCTGATTGGAGACGAGAAGGGAGGTCTGTTGTGTTTTCTGATCAAACGGAATTCTGCTTCTGTGCCGGTGATGACCGGCTGTGCATTAGAAGGAGATCAGAGGAGGGCCTGCAGCCAACGTAATGCGTCCTAGAAAAACTGGACCTACACTTGGAGTTATGGTCTGGGGTGCGATTTCGTATGACAGCAGGAGCACTATTGTTGGTACCTCACGTACCTTGTCTGCAAATCTGCATGTCTGTCTGGCGACTCGACCTGTTGTTGTGCTGCCATTCATGAACAGCATTCCAGGGGGTGTTTTCCAACAGGATATCGCCCATCCACACACTGCTGTTGCTTACCAGCATGCTTTACAGTGTCGACATGAGGGCTTCGCCTGATTGATCACCAACATTCTACTAAAACCCAATGTACAGTAGCTGTATACACAGTGAAATAAGGATTGTGTTTCATTTTCATTTTTAGAAAATTACAAAAACAGTAATTTATTTACTATAGTGGTACATTCAGTTTCTTGTTTGCAATATTTTTCATGCATAAGTTGAGTTAAGTTATATTTTTCAATAATGGTACAATTTTACTAAAGCTACACACAAGATTATAAAATTTAGTAAATATGCACGAAGGTATTTTTATGGGAGAAAAGGGGGGGCGGGCATAGTTTTGGTAGCTCCGCCAGGGGCGCAGGACCAGCTCGGTATGGCTCTGTCTGGAAGTGCAATGCAGTACAAGGTGATTTCCGTAGCATCTGTCGATGTGCACATGTTGTTGTTTGTTGTTGTGGTCTTCAGTCCTGAGACTGGTTTGATGCAGCTCTCCATGCTACTCTATCCTGTGCAAGCTTTTTCATCTCCCCGTACCTACTGCAACCTACATCCTTCTGAATCTGCTTCGTGTATTCATCTCTTGGTCTCCCTCTACGATTTTTACCCTCCACGCTGTCCTCCAATACTAAATTGGTGATCCCTTGATGCCTCAGAACATGTCCTACCAACCGATCCCTTCTTCTGGTCAAGTTGTGCCACAAACTTCTCTTCTCCGCAATCCTATTCAATACTTCCTCATTAGTTATGTGATCTACCCATCTAATCTTCAGCATTCTTCTGTAGCACCACATTTCGAAAGCTTCTATTCTCTTCTTGTCCAAACTATTTATCGTCCATGTTTCCCTTCCATACATGGCTACACTCCATACGAATACTTTCAGAAATGACTTCCTGACACTTAAATCAATACTGGATGTTAACAAATTTCTCTTCTTCAGAAACGATTTCCTTGCCATTGCCAGCCTACATTTTATATCCTCTCTACTTCGACCATCATCAGTTATTTTGCTCCCCAAATAGCAAAACTCCTTTACTACTTTAAGTGCCTCATTTCCTAACCTAATTCCCTCAGCATCACCCGACTTAATTAGACTGCATTCCATTATCCTTGTTTTGCTTTTGTTGATGTTCATCTTATATCCTCCTTTCAAGACACTGTCCATTCCATTCAACTGCTCTTCCAAGTCCTTTGCTGTCTCTGACAGAATTACAATGTCATCGGCGAACCTCAAAGTTTTTATTTCTTCTCCACGAATTTTAATACCTACTCCGAATTTTTCTTTTGTTTCCTTTACTGCTTGCTCAATATACAGATTGAACAACATCGGGGAGAGGCTACAACCCTGTCTTACTCCCTTCCCAACCACTGCTTCCCTTTCATGTCCCTCGACTCTTATAACTGCCATCTGGTTTCTGTACAAATTGTAAATAGCCTTTCGCTCCCTGTATTTTACCCCTGCCACCTTTAGAATTTGAATATTGCGTTAATTATATTAGTTACTAATTTGTGTATCCCATATGCTGTTACCAGATGTAGTGGAAAATAAACGCTCCCAGGCATGTCAGAGTACTGCGTTGTCATTCATTTCGAAGGCTCGCTACGGAGAGGCCGGCCCGTTCCAAGATACTACACCAGGTGGATGCAAAATCAGTACGAGCAACGGAAGTACTGAACGAGAAAATGAAGATTTGGCCCTGTTTAACAACCCTCTGAAGCAGATCTTAGGATCTCCTAATGGTGATTATCTCCTTCTTGCTCTTTAACACATAAATTACAACATAAACATAAATGAATGATTAAGGGAACTAGTAACTACGAAAGGATAAATGCTGTTTCCGCTTATATGTTTATTGTAGATTAAAACCCTTTATATTACAAATGTTTATATATCAATGTTCAGTGGACATAAGGAGATAACAAATGAACTTCCTGCCAATACGATTGATCAATTGCCACTACTTTCAAAGATGATTTGTAGTGGTGTGCAAACTCAGTGGAAATAAAATTAACGTGATCGGAGCTGTTCAGCCTTATAGCCCCTAATAAGCCAAAGCAATTAGCAATATCACCATATGTACTGCGTCCGGTACGTCGGAGTGATGGTTCTCGTACACATGTGCGACGATGTAAAAACTCCAGCCACAAAATAAACTCTTTCAGACACTAGCACGACAAAATGCGGTCCTCTGACTATTATACTCTAGTACAGTCTTCTCCTCTCTGTGTTCTACAGACGAGAAACGCAAACTGCCAGCCAAAAGGATGGAGTCCAGAATCGTATTTCACAACAGTACAGTGCCCAACTGTTCTAACTATAAAATCTCCTGAGAGCAAAGACAGCAAGTCCGTCTGTACCAACAAAAGCTCATACTGAGCGACCGTCAAACTCGAGCGCTCAAAACGGAAGACTTCTTCTTTCCACCACTGGCTTCTCAGCGAAGCTCGGCTCGCCTCCCTCGTAACTCAGAAGGCGAATCACATTCCCGAAACCACATAATATTCTCCCTCTTAACAGATTCTTACGAATGCTGACCAACCATATTTTAGTCTTTTGTCGTCCAGCGTGGAGAGTTTGCGAGGGAATTCCTAAACTCATAAAATGGTACGCTTCTCAGAGTAAAAATCCTCGGAAATAACCCAGCCTGCGATTTCCGACGTAACACTTCCTCGTTCCTCTCTGCTGCATGCAAGATTTTCAGATTTTACGAAGAATTATTCGGTTATCCTTCCGGCCCCACTAGAACCCCGGCTGGCCACCACTGTATTCCGCTTACGCTCTCAGATGCCCAGAACGTCTGTCTTGGCACTTCCTGTGTGAAGCAGGACCAACACACCTGTATGTGCTTTTCCACCCAGGGCTTGAGTTACACCTGCCGTTTCATTTCTACTGGCGTTCCAACCTCCACTAGTATAGACAATCATTCATTTCACCGTTTTGATAATAGAGGCACTTCGTCACCTTTTATGCAATAAGCGTTAACAGTTATTTACAAGGTGTACGTGACAATGTCAGTCTTCTTTAAATATTCGTGTATACGATTTACAACCTATCGAAAGGTACCTAATTGCGGTCGTGAATGACGGCAAAGTATGTAGATGAGTGCTTGTAAGGTGCGAAATTATAGCGACCTTACTCAGTATAACAGCTGCTTGTGGCTTAGTGGTGTAGAGAAGGTGCGGACCCGCCTGCTCGCTCTTCACTGTACTGACAGCCTACACAACAGCGTAACTCGCAGCACCCGAGAAAAATGGAAACGCTGATCACTCGGATGCACACCATTAATCAACTACGCCGAGAAGAACAGGAGATAAGGTAGCTTTTAAAGCCCGTTTTATGTTAGCGACTTTCTGGTCAAAATTGACTACTTAAAGTGCCTGCACCTGCTGTGCTTGTGTGTAAGTAAGCAGCCAACCAAGACGCGAGTGTGTGTGTGTGACGTCAGTGACCTATAGTTCGAGGCCCACGTGAAAGACAGCCCGTGGCGCGTACGTTACAGCACGTGACGCAGCAGATCTTACGAGCTGCAGCAGCCGTCTCCGGCAGGGAAGAAGTAACTATTTCAGACCAATTTAATATTTCTTGACTGGATGTTGAAATGCATGGAAGCCCGCAGTGGCACATGACATAATTAAATCTTTAGTGGGTCCCTTTCCAAATAAATATTGATTGTTCGTGGGCCCTGCACGGAGCCGAGCGTTTGCGAAGTGTGGCGAACAAGCCGATTAGTGTAACGTCACAAGTCTGTTGTAGGTCCCAAATATCTCGTTGGCCCGAGTGAGGAGTACTAAATTTCTGAGTGTGCTGCACACCGCGCATGCGCAGAAACGAGAGACTTCGCCGGCGTCTACTGACATCGGAAGTTAACCTGTTCTGGTCGGGCTCAGTCGTGTTATAAGAATGGAATTTGTGCTTTCGTGTCTCCTTACTCTCTGTTGTGTTGCACGCCTTGTTTTCGTGACACACTGAAGAGCTACATAAGGTTCTGCTATTTTTTCATATTAGTGTTCTCTTACAAGATAGACGAAATATCTGAGTCCAGAAAGGTATTTACGCATTAAAGAGAAAAAGCTTATACTACAATGAAACACGAGCATAAATAGATTAAGTGTTATAACGAAAATTATTTCAAGCGTGAAAAGGCCAAAGTTATTTGACGAGAAAAATAATTTTCGATGTTATTTGACACTTAGCAACAAAGCAAGATATAAAGGATAGAGCAAATAGACGCTATTTACTGCGCTCTGAACATTGTTTAATATAAGTAGTCTTGACGGGTTTGCCGCCGGATCACGTTGTGGAAATTCCGCAATATTGAGTCGGAGCAACTGTCCGACATCTTCAGGTGGTTGAGCCTTGCTGCTGGCTAGGTACGACTGACGGCATCCGCACGTTGACGCCCCGTTTCTACCAGGGTGAGTCAAATGAAAACCTTAAATTTGTAATAACAAATCGAAATTTCGCGCCGTTATCCCGTAAGTTGGTAAGCACGCTACAAACAGCGTGCAGAATGGCCTGTAGGTGGCAGCATAGTATAGATGCACACATACCATCGCACTATCAGTATAAAGATGGCCGCCCCATTTGCGACTTGCACCAGGGGAGAACAGCGTTCGGTTATTCGGTTTTTGCTTAATGAAGGTGTGAAACCTACTGAAATTCATCGACGAAAGAAGGTTCGGTACGGTGATGCATGTTTGTCACAGCAACAAGTCTACGAATGGAGTAGAAAGTTCGCAAATGGTGTGACTTCAGTGCAAGATGCTCCTCGTCCAGGTCAGGCACAACGAGTTGTGACTCCACAGAATGTTGCAGCAATTGAAGCTAGAGTGAAGGAAAACCGCCGAGTGACACGGAATGACACTGCAGCATGTTTACTGATTAGTCATGGGTCAGCACAATACATTGTGCATGATGCGCTCCAGTTTCACAAATTGTCTGCAAGGTGGGTGCCACAGCAGCTGACTCCTGAAATGAGAGAACGACGTGTTGATGCTTGTGAAGAATTTCTTCGGCGCTTTGAACGAGAAGCTGATGGCTTCCTTGCAAGAATCGTTACTGGGGACGAAACCTGGGTTCACTTCCACCAACCGGAAACGAAGAGAGCGAGCAAGGAATGGCGCCATTCCTCATCACCAAAACCAAAGAAGTTTCGAACAGAACCATCAGCAGGGAAGGTTATGCTGACTCTCTTTTGGGACGAAAAAGGCGTCATTTTGGAGCATTACATGCCTAGAGGGACCACTGTCACCAGTGCATCATACACAGCTCTCCTACAAAATCATCTACAGCCTGCAATCAAATCAAAGCGACGTGGATTGCTGCCAGCAGGTGTCATTTTGCAACATGACAATGCAAGGCCCCACACTGCCCGTACAACAGTTGCAACAATCATAGACCTGCATTTTGAGTGTCTTCCTCATCCACCATACTCACCGGACCTTGCCCCAAGTGATTTCCATATATTTGGACCACTCAAAGACACAATGGGAGGAAAGAAGTTCCGTTCTGATGAAGAGGTGCGCCACGCAGTGCAGGAGTGGTTGCGCGGACTACCAAACGAATTTTTTTCTAGAGGAATTTATGCACTTTGTAAGAGCTGGAGGACTTGCATTGAGCGTGGAGGAGATTATGTTGAAAAGTGATACAGCTTTGTACCACTTCTGCACAATAAATAATGTTTAAAAAAATATTTAAGGTTTTCATTTGACTCACCCTCGTAGAACACGCACGCGAAGAATGCGCAGGCGGGGAAATCGCCCAAGCGCAATGATCTGCAGATAGATGGTGCCACACTCAAACGCCCTCTGCCGAAAATCGCAGAACGGCTCTCCTGCGCGTGCGCTGTACGCTGCATTTACTAACAGTGCGGCCAGATGTTACTCACCAAAGACCGTACTAGACCAATGTTATGACGGGTCTGCTATCGAAAAATCTTGATTTTCGCGTCGTGATTTAATAGCAGCCATTACAGGGTTCCAGGCTGTGATCAGTTGAAATCCCGCATCCTGTTAGTGAGATTTTCGACTGCACGGATATGTATTGTTTCCTTAATGACGCAGTCCCAAAAAGATGATGCCGGGGATAAAACTTTCCATAAATCATAGGATGTACTGTATTCAGACAGTGTTCCGCTATTGCCGACTTATCTGGTTGACGAAAGCGTGTATAACGCTGATGTTCATCTTGCACTGTGCGACATGTCTGGCCTATATATGCTGCCTCACATTGACAAGAAATCTTGTACACACCACATTTCCTCAGGCCAAGGTCGTCCTTAACCGAACCCAACAGGTTTCTCAGTTTTGCAGATGGTTGAAGAACACACTTAATGCCAAATCTTCTAAGGGCTCTTCCGATTCACGACGACCTGGCACCAAAATAGGGGAAAAGGCCAAAGTGGTGGGTGTCTTCGTATCTTCATTCTGCTCCATAGATCGCACTCGCCTGGTACGAACGAATTACGTATCTCTCAGAATCTGCCGGGAAAGCTTGAAGAGTCATATTGTTTAATGTGTTTGCGCTTCGCACGTATATACTTTCTCGAGCAAATAAATTTATACCGGCATGTTCTGCAATGTTTGGACGACAGTCTTCCTATTCTTCCAGTTCTTAGGAGTTTAAAGAATATACCACATGACAACTGACAAGAACTTCAGCTATGAGATCTGGATCATTGCTTGTTCCAATATTTTGTTGCTATATTTCTACACTACTGGCCATTAAAACCGTACACCACGATGATGACGTGCAATAGACGCGAAATTTAACCGACAGGAAGAACATGCTGTGATACGCAAATGATTAGCTTTTCAGAGCATTCACACAGGGTTGGCGCCGGTGGCGGCACCTACAACGTGCTGACATGAGGAACGTTTCCAACCGATTTCTCATACACAAACAGCAGTTGACCGGCGTTACCTGGTAAAACGTTGTTGTGATGCCTCGTGTAAGGAGGAGAAATGCATACCATCACGTTTCCGACTTTGATAACGGTCAGATTGTAGCCTATCGCGATTGCGGTTTATCGTATCGCCACATTGCGCTCGCGTTGGTCCAGATCCAATGACTGTTAGCAGAATATAGAGTCGGTGGGTTCAGGAGGGCAATGCGGAACGCGGTGCTGTATCCCAACGGTCTCGTGTCACTAGCAGTCGAGATAACAGGCATCTTATCCGCACGGCTGTAACGGATCGTGCAGCCACGTCTCGACCCCTGAGTCAACAGATGGGGACGTTTGCAAGACAACAACCATCTGCACGAACAGTTCGACGACGTTTGCATCAGCAAGGACCATTAGCTCGGAGACCATGGCTGCGGTTAACCTTGACGCTGCATCACAGACGGAGCGCCTGCGATGGTGTACTCAACGACGGGTGCACGAATGGCAAAACGTCATTTTTTCGGATTAATCCAGGTTCAGCTTACAGCATCATGATGGTCGTATCCGTGTTTGGCGACATCGCGGTGAATGCACATTTGAAGCGTGGTTCAAATGGCTCTGAGCACTATGGGACTCAACATCTTAGGTTATCAGTCCCCTAGAACTTAGAACTACTTAAACCTAACTAAGGACATCACACACATCCATGCCCGAGGCAGGATTTGAACCTGCGACCGTAGCAGTCCCGCGGTTCTAGACTGCAGCGCCTAGAACCGCACGGCCACCGCGGCCGGCTTGGAAGGGTGTATTCGTCATCGCCATACTGGCGTACACCCTGCGTGGTGGTATGAGGTGCCACTGGTTACACGTCTCGGTCACCTCTTGTTCGCACTGACGGCACTTTGAACAGTGGACGTTACATTTCAGATGTGTTACGACCCGTGGCTGTACCCTTCATTCCCTGCGGAAGCCTACATTTCAACAGGATAATGCACGACCGCATGTTGCAGGTCCTGTACGGGCCTTTCTGGATACAGAAAATGTTGGACTGCTGCCATGGCGAGCACATTCTCCAGATCTCTCACCAAATGAAAACGTCTGGTCAATGGTGGCCGAGCAACTGGCTCGTCACAATACGCCAGTCACTACCGTTGATGAACTGTGGTATCGTGTTGAAGCTGCATGGGCAGCTGTACCTGTACATGCTATCCAATCTCTGTTTGGCTCAATGCCCAGGCGTATCAAGGCCGCTATTACGGCCAGAGGTGGTTGTCTTGGGTACTGATTTCTCAGGATCTATGTACCCAAATTGAGTGAAAATGTAATCACATGTCAGATCTAGTATAATATATTTGTCCAATGAATAACCGTTTATCATGTGCATTTCTTCTAGGTGTAGCAATTTTAATGGCCAGTAGTGTATTTTTTGGTAAAAAGGTGTGTCCCTCGGAACCTCACTTTCACCGTTAAGGTCCCAAGCTGCGCTGCCAGCGGTCACAACACAGGCAGTTTTGGCCCTGACGTATAAACGAAAATGACCACTCGGAACAGACGAGTCTTAGTATGGGAATAAAACGCCAGAGGCGCTGTAGTAGACTCACTTGTCTTCAGTAGGTAACGGAGACAAAACTGTCTGTCGCGTGATAGGGGCTTAAAACACGTTGACGTCGAAGACGTGGGGAACACGTTCAGTCGGGAGTCAGCTGGATGGGTGGCTGAGTGCGGACTATAGGCAGGCTTGGAGGCTGTGCGGCAGCAGGTAGCAGCTATAGTGGGGGCCACAGCGCAGGAAGTGTGCGGGCGGAAGCGCGGGCGGCTGCGGCTGCGGTTACGGTACCACAGCCGGCACTTCTGCTTCTGCTGGGTGGCACTCTCTCTCACCGCCCCGTACTACACTTCCCGCGCCTCTACAACCAACACCTCCTAAGCGAAACAGAACTTACAACGGAGGGCTGAAACACCAACAGAACAACGCGGACTTTGTTCCTGGACCCCGGAAAAGCCTCTGATAGTTTCTGGCGCAACGGCCTCATCCGCAAACTAAGCGACACAGGTTTCCCCGACGGACTCGCACGTCCCGTACACTCATATCGCAACACCTATGTTTGACCTATTTTGTATTTGTATCGACATTTCTATGTCAGTTTGTAGTATTGCTTATGTATAATGTTGTATCTGCCATGTAAATTGTTTGACTACGTACGCATGTTTCAGTTATGTGAATGTTTGAACGATGTTGTTTAAATTATGCATCTGAATTTAAATAACTACTGAAATGATTGTTATGTAATGTACTGTAAATGGTCGAAGTAGAGAGGACATAAAATGTAGACTGGCAATGGCAAGGAAAGCGTTTCTGAAGAAGAGAAATTTGTTAACATCGAGTATAGATTTAAGTGTCAGGAAGTCGTACCTGAAAGTATTTGTATGGAGTGTAGCTATGTATGGAAGTGAAACTTGGACGATAAATAGTTTAGACAAGAAGAGAATAGAAGATTTCGAAATGTGGTGCGACAGAAGAATGCTGAAGATTAGATGGGTAGATCACATAACTAATGAGTAGGTACTGAATAAAATTGGGGAGAAGAGGAGTTTGTGGCACAACTTGACCAGAAGAAGGGATCGGTTGGTAGGACATGTTCTGAGGCATCAAGGGATCACCAATTTAGTACTGGAGGGCAGCGTGGAGGGTAAAAATCGTAGAGGGAGACCAAGAGATGAATACACTAAGCAGATTGAGAAGGATGTAGCCTGCAGTAGGTACTGGGAGATGAAGCAGCTTGCACAAGATAGAGTAGCACGGAGAGCTGCATCAAACCAGTCTCAGGACTAAAGACCACGACAACAACAACAACAACAACTGTAAATGACTTGGTCCATGGTTAGGGAACATACGGTTACATGTAAAAGATGTGGGGAAGCCCCGCAGCTACGGAAGTAGCCTGGCGCAGTGGAAAAGGAGTGGTTGGCGCACAAGAGGCAGTTCATCCTTTGTGATGGGTAAGGAGTCTGGGCTGAGCAATGCTGTGGTTAACACCTCGCTAGCAGCAGCAGATCATAGTGGCTAATATTCTTGGCGTTTTGAGGCCAGAAGAGCTTAAGGGCAGTATTTATAGGCCTCGGATGTTGCATTTGGTGATAACATCATATGGCGTGGTTTTTGGCCCTATAAGATATAATTCCTAAGCCAAGAAGATATGTAACAGGGAGAGGCCAACAGTATCGCTATGATTGCATCACCGCCAGGTTAATAGCCAGTGCAAACTGCGCAACCAGTGCCACCAGCCTTCCACTAAATTGGCACTCTGTAAATGGACCAGGTATTTGTGAAATTTGGTTGATTTTAATAAAAATCGTGGTGTTGCTAAAAACTCTACCTTACACGCGTGATTATCTGAAATCACAAACCTGAACAGGAATCCTATCCTAGTAAATTTAATTCCGAGTGTCCTAATTTATTATGAGAAAGTGGCTGAACTTGAATTTGATGTTGTGTTGTCAGTTGCATAGCCAATTATATTTTTGATTAGGTCAAAAAAAGTACTTATGAAAACACATTTGTTATTTAGAGAGTTACAGTTTGTTGTGCTTTACTTAATTAATAATTAATGACAAGAATACCTATCATTTCTCATATGTGCTGGTGTAGTTTTGTTAGTGAGCATGGTTCTTCAAACCATGAATGTTTAAGGGTCGTTATGTACTAGGCTAGTTAGTTAATGAAGCAATGCAAGGGCTCCTTCAGAGCCAGTGTAATTAGATTTTCATTATGTTTAGCTGCTTCAAACCGAGTTTAAGAAAGAACTATTTACTGTGTTATCCATTCTTATGCAAGTTCGTTAATGCACAGTCATAGAGATCCTGTACTAAGCAATGAAGTAACAGTCTATGATCATTAGCAGAACCCCTGATTTAAACGCATAATCATTTCAAGCTTTTCCTGTTCAGTATTGCTACTAGTTTCATGAGTGACGGTAACTGATTTTATAACCTGTTGCACATAGTTTATTTAAGGTACGTGTAGTTGAGAAGCATATGTTGCTGTTTCATATGTCATTGGCCATTCGTTTATCTGGCTTACTAGTTAGTAGCACATTTATCTGTAAGGTTAGGTTACTGTGTAGTAATGTGAATCGATGTAAGGGAAGAGTTTAGTGTGTGTGTCAAGGAAGGTTAGATTTGCCTTAGCATTGCCTTCTGCTTTATCATTTTGCTTGACACATTGTTGTTGTTGTTGTTGTGGTCTTCAGTCCTGAGACTGGTTTGATGCAGCTCTCCGTGCTACTCTATCCTGTGCAAGCTTTTTCATCTCCCAGTACCTACTGCAACCTACATCCTTCTGAATCTGCTTAGTGTATTCATCTCTTGGTCTCCCTCTACGATTTTTACCCTCCACGCTGCCCTCCAATACTAAATTGGTGATCCCTTGATGCCTCAGAACATGTCCTACCAACCGATCCCTTCTTCTGGTCAAGTTGTGCCACAAACTTCTCTTCACCCCAATCCTATTCAATACTTCCTCATTAGTTATGTGATCTACCCATCTAATCTTCAGCATTCTTCTGTAGCACCACATTTCGAAAGCTTCTATTCTCTTCTTGTCCAAACTATTTATCGTCCATGTTTCACTTCCATACATGGCTACACTCCATACGAATACTTTCAGAAATGACTTGCTGACACTTAAATCAATACTGGATGTTAACAAATTTCTCTTCTTCAGAAACGCTTTCCTTGCCATTGCCAGCCTACATTTTAGACCATCATCAGTTATTTTGCTCCCCAAATAGCAAAACTCCTTTACTACTTTAAGTGCCTCATTTCCTAATCTAATTCCCTCAGCATCACCCGACTTAATTAGACTACATTCCATTATCCTTGTTTTGCTTTTGTTGATGTTCATCTTATATCCTCCTTTCAAGACACTGTCCATTCCATTCAACTGCTCTTCCAAGTCCTTTGCTGTCTCTGACAGAATTACAATGTCATCGGCGAACCTCAAAGTTTTTATTTCTTCTCCATGAATTTTAATACCCACTCCGAATTTTTCTTTTGTTTCCTTTACTGCTTGCTCAATATACAGATTGAACAACATCGGGGAGAGGCTACAACCCTGTCTCACTCCTTTCCCAACCACTGCTTCCCTTTCATGCCCCTCGACTCTTATAACTGCCATCTGGTTTCTGTACAAATTGTAAATAGCCTTTCGCTCCCTGTATTTTACCCCTGCCACCTTTAGAATTTGAAAGAGAGTATTCCAGTCAACATTGTCAAAAGCTTTCTCTAAGTCTACAAATGCTAGAAACGTAGGTTAGCCTTTCCTTAATCTTTCTTCTAAGATAAGTCGTAAGGTCAGTATTGCCTCACGTGTTCCAGTGTTTCTACGGAATCCAAACTGATCTTCCCCGAGGTTGGCTCCTTCTAGTTTTTCCATTCGTCTGTAAAGAATTCGTGTTAGTATTTTGCAGCTGTGACTTATTAAGCTGATAGTTCGGTAATTTTCACATCTGTCAACACCTGCTTTCTTTGGGATTGGAATTATTATATTCTTCTTGAAGTCTGAGGGTATTTCGCCTGTTTCATACATCTTGCTCACCAGATGGTAGAGTTTTGTCAGGACTGGCTCTCCCACGGCCGTCAGTAGTTCCAATGGAATATTGTCTACTCCGGGGGCCTTGTTTCGACTCAGGTCTTTCAGTGCTCTGTCAAACTCTTCACGCAGTATCATATCTCCCATTTCATCTTCGTCCACATCCTCTTCCATTTCCATAATATTGTCCTCAAGTACATCGCCCTTGTATAGACCCTCTATATACTCCTTCCACCTTTCTGCTTTCCCTTCTTTGCTTAGAACTGGGTTTCCATCTGAGCTCTTGATATTCATACAAGTCGTTCTCTTATCTCCAAAGGTCTCTTTAATTTTCCTGTAGGCGGTATCTATCTTACCCCTAGTGAGATAGGCCTCTACATCCTTACATTTGTCCTCTAGCCATCCCTGCTTAGCCATTTTGCACTTCCTGTCGATCTCATTTTTGAGACGTTTGTATTCCTTTTTGCCTGTTTCACTTACTGCATTTTTATATTTTCTCCTTTCATCAATTAAATTCAATATTTCTTCTGTTACCCAAGGATTTCTACTAGCCCTCGTCTTTTTACCTACTTGATCCTCTGCTGCCTTCACTACTTCATCCCTCAAAGCTACCCATTCTTCTTCTACTGTATTTATTTCCCCCATTCCTGTCAATTGCTCCCTTATGCTCTCCCTGAATGTCTGTACAACCTCTGGTTCTTTTAGTTTATCCAGGTCCCATCTCCTTAAATTCCCACCTTTTTGCAGTTTCTTCAGTTTTAATCTACAGGTCATAACCAATAGATTGTGGTCAGAATCCACATCTGCCCCTGGAAATGTCTTACAAATTAAAACCTGGTTCCTAAATCTCTGTCTTACCATTATATAATCTATCTGATACCTTTTAGTATCTCCAGGGTTCTTCCATGTATACAACCTTCTTTCATGATTCTTAAACCAAGTGTTAGTTATGATTATGTTGTGCTCTGTGCAAAATTCGACCAGGCGGCTTCCTCTTTCATTTCTGTCCCCCAATCCATATTCACCTACTATGTTTCCTTCTCTCCCTTTTCCTACACTCGAATTCCAGTCACCCATGACTATTAAATTTTCGTCTCCCTTCACAATCTGAATAATTTCTTTTATTTCATCATACATTTCTTCAATTTCTTCGTCATCTGCAGAGCTAGTTGGCATATAAACTTGTACTACTGTAGTAGGCGTGGGCTTCGTATCTATCTTGGCCACAATAATGCTTGACACAAGAATGCTTAATTAGGCTGGCTACCGATTTTGATATGTAATGTTACAAGTTTGCTTTTGTGCTGGAGAACGTCTGTTCCTGACGCACCTGTTAATTGTTAGTTATATTCTGACAGAGTGTTTCGGAAACGAATCCCAGCTTCATTGTTCTGTTTCTCACGGTCACATCTACTTAAAAATCCCTCGCAGAGATATAACGTTAGCATCGATTACCGTTAAAGGTGGTCGATGGTACCGTTACAGTATCTCACTATTAAAAGTTTCGACACTGGAATTCGGAGCTAACAATCGAATCGGCATTCAAGCCGTTATATTTGATTATTTCTGATTATTTAATATAGTGGACCCGCCTCCGTGTCCGAGGACGCGTACGGAACGGAAATATCAGTGTGACGCTGTCTGTTGTCACTCGAATGGCAACATCCATTGCCGTCCAGTGGGCACTCATCAAGCCAAGAAAGTTACTAAAATATTTTCAGGTGTACGAAAAAGTAAGAGGATAAACATTACGTATTAATTTAAGTTGGACTATGAATTACTCACGACGTTGTACAAATTCCAGTAGTTTATAGATGAGCAGCAGTTCCAAAGTAGCTTGTAATTCTGCATGGACTGGATCGCACATACAATACTGTGGGAAGTAATCGTGGATAAAAACACACAAAAACCCATACTAAAGTTTCCGGTGCATTTTACAAACTGGAGTATTACGCAGTAAGTTTCCATCCAAATACTGCACCGTACCCTTGTCAAGGTAGGAAGAATGGACTTTGCTGCAAGTTTTCTTTTTTGAACAAAAAATTACATGCGCCAAATACATCCGTCCTTTATTCTGTTGAAGCAGTGAAGCATGTGTACAACGTCGAACAGAAAAGAGTGTCATACTGGCGTATTTTATCTCAACAAATTTTACCTCGTTTTGAAACTAAATCTATGGGCGGACATCTGTTCCTCTATTGGGAACGTTTGAATGTTGCATACCTTTTAACTGAGAAGGTCTAATTAGTATTCACAGTAGCAGTAATTGAGTCCGTTATTTACCTCAGGCGTTTCGTTTGTACGCTGCCATCATAAACGCCTGCATAATTTATACCTTGCAGCAGTTTAAACTGTATTTCAAAACGGCGCTTTTTCCAACCGCAAGAAACAGTTGCGCATTATTTCACGTTGCAACGGAAGGAACGCAACCAACGTACTGGAATTTCGTACATGTTCCATTTACACAGTTACTTATTAATGCATGATCTAACTCAGATGCTTTCTAATATCTATTTTTTTTTAACACACGTAACGTCGATAGCTCTAATACTTTTTAAATGATACTGTGGACGGTGCACACAGATACAGGACTTACGTTTCATGTTTAATAACCGATAACCGTTAGCTAAGAAACAATGATATAACTAATGACTTCTGAAAGTAATTTTAACTGCATTTTAGAAACCTTGAAAAGATTACCATAATGAAATCAAGAGTTTTAGTTGGTAAGTTACTAAAATAGCAAACAATTCTCCAATGTCTCGAATTTCTCGCAAATTCTCCTTATTTAACGTATTTTACGTTACGAACTGTCTCTCTATGTGCGTATTTATGCTGTTACTTGCCTAGAAGCGAGAAATCATAAACAAAACGTTGTTAAGTTCGGAAATCTGAACACTTCTTGTATAGATTTTGTGAGTAAAAATTGATTGTCGAGGAAATTTAGGCTATGGATATAACCGATTTAGTCTGTACCGTGCAAAAACCGGAAAAAGAAGAGAATCGAGCGTTTGAAACGTGGTGTTGTGGAAGACGATAGTATATATATTGACATTTGGAAACTGCTTGAAAGGTACTAGAGGGACCCGTAGAATGCAAACAGTTGCACGTGAAGACAGAGATTGGAGTATAGACAACAACTAATTGAGGACGTTGGTGTAAGTGATTACGAGGTGGGCATAGCAGAGAAATTTATGGCAGGTCGCATCAAAACAGTCGGAAGAAAATAAATAAATACATTAAACACCAATTTTAGATGAATCGACAAAGTCAGTCTCCATTACCACGGACTTATTAGCTTTTTTGTTTTGCAGATCTCCGTTTTCAATTATTTTGTTTGTTAAACTCTTATTCATCACTTTTCAACGACACATCGTAATGTTCACCTATTTGCAATTGTAAATGTGCGACGTAAGAGCGATATCCGTTCGTGTTTCACAAGCAGCACATTTTTCGCTAATATTTTTAACTGATGTCTCAATGATCTGCTTACCTGCTTTCATGGTTTTCATACCCGTTTCATCAGTTATAACATCAAATAAGAACGGTTGAACGTGATCGTATGTTAAAAATAAATACCAACATGTAATTCAAGAGACGTGCATTTAAAACTCTGTGGTTATATAAACTTCACAATATTCAGGTACAAACCTGTCTCGTTAACAGGGCGACACTTTTTATACGTTTATCGCATAGGAAACCAACTAGTGAAGGGCTCACTGAAACTTCCTTACCTTACTGCCTCTGTCATTATAATAGATTCAGTCCAATGCGCTTTGATTCGAAACTGTCCTTCTCATATTGCTTCTGCCTAATGCGAATTTATCCGGTGTGGACGAGCGGTTCTAGGCGCTTCAGTCTTGAACCGCGCGACCGCTACAGTCGCAGGTTCGAATCCTGCCTCGGGCATGGATGTGTGTAGTGTCCTTAGGTTAGTTAGGTTTAAGTAGTTCTTCTGATGACCCCAGAAGTTTAGTCCCATAGTGCTTGAACCATTTTGAACTAGCACATAGCACCATTGCTAACCTATCAAGTGACCTCGACAGTATTATAAAAGAAGTTGTCGGACCTCACTGACAAAAATTGCGGGTAGAGACGTCACAGATGATAATTCTGTCCTTTTTGTTTGGTGGCACGTCGTTTCTCCCTGATAGTTTTGAACTAGCCATGTAGTTACGCGTGTTTATCCTGGTACGCATCGAAACGTACTTGATTGCTGTTTAGTTGTCACTCTCTTCCCAAGCTTTCAATGGGTATTTTCAATAGTTATATCTTAGTGGGTTTCTCGTTTGAGAGTGACGTATCAATGTTTGAACTCAGTCCCGTGGTAATTTGTTAAGGAGATGCGAGGGGACCATGGAATAGACGCTTTCCGTATCTGCGATTATCAACTTTATCAACACATGAGAGAAACAGTGAGGATTTGTGTTAAACATATTGACAGTGGAAGGCATGAAATGAGTGCAGGATTTTTAGAATATCTTAATAGATCTCTAGCCAGCATACGTTCTTGGTATGAGCTATGGGAACAGGTCACATAATTGTTTCGATGATATTACGAGAACACAACTTCCACATAGGCTATTTTGTATCGATATTGTGCAGAGACTTTTATTGCCTTCAAGACTCAAATTATATTCCCAAATGAGGCACTGGCGTACTGTGTACTGGTACTTTAACAGTCCGGGTAGTTGCGTTATGGACTGTGATAAACCTTTTTATGTTACTGCTTTTAGATCTTACTACCAAAGGTCTTTAGGAAACGTGGTTGGCAGTCATCTTCTGCGATCTGAACTGTTTTCAGAACGCTGAAAGTGTTACGCTTATCGTTAGTTTCTGCACAAGACATGTACGAGACTGATGGGGGAACATCGGTGAAATCCAGCAGCACCTGTTGCGTGGTCTACTTGTCCCCCGGATTTAAAGCCAATTCATTTTGTTTTTTTTGGCTGCTCGTCGAAAGAATGGTGTACATCACTCATGTTGTCAGCAGGGCTGAGCTGACTGCCTGAATCAGTGGCGTGTATCACATCGTGATGCCGAATAGCGCCATGGTCGAGAGCCTTGGAGGTCACTGGGGCAGCTCGTTAAGTACTCGTATACTGGCTGAGTACAAGACGTTGTCCAGGAATGTATTTATTCCAGGTCTATTTGTCAACCTCCTATTACCTACTCCCCCCCTTTTTCTGTTCATCTCCTTCTCCAACCTTCTCTACCCACGTTATCATCCCCACCCCAATAGGTGGTTGCTAGTTCTTACGCCCCCTCCCTCCATTCCCCCCTTCCAAAACACACACAATACAAGGTGAATCAACAAGAAACATCCGATTCTAAATATCATAAGTATTATGTTATTTGAGATATGTCCGTGAACAACGTACTGTTGGAAAGGGCAAACTCTAGAGTTTTACCTGGTTCCTGCTAGGTAGTAGCAGTGTGCGCACACTTCAGTTCTAGTAAAAATGGTGTCAGGACAACAGAAAGCGTCATGTGTTTTACGTTTTGCACAGTACGTGTCAGTAATAACAGTTCAGCGTGACTTTCGTGTGGTGTGGATCCTCCTTCAGCACAGAGCATTAGACGATGGCATGAACAATTCCGAGAAACTAGTTGTTTGTGTAAAGGCAAATCACCGGGCCGTCCCCGAGTGTCTGACACAGACGTCGGATGCATCCGCTACAGTTTCACAAGGAGTCCGCAGAAATCCGTTCTCCGTGAAGCTCGACAGCTCAACATGCCCCCGACATCCGTCTGGCGTGTGTTGCGTCGACATTTACACATGAAACCATACAAAATTCACTACTGCAAGCTCTTCGTGAAGGTGACAAACAACAACGTGTGGAGTTTTGTAATTTCGTTCTCGGCAAGGTGGAGGATGAAGGTTTTCCTCCACGCTTAGTGATTAGTGACGAGGCAACATTCCTTTCTTTCTGCCGTTGTTAGTTGTCCCGAAGCGTAGGCTATAGGGTGTTCCGCGCCATTAATATTCTGACTCAAAACAACTCCTACTGAATGACCACTTGCGTCACAGGATAAAATAAATTCTTTATTATAATCTGGGTAGGCTAATACTGGATTGTGTGTTAACTTATCTTTAACGGTTTGAAATGCTGATTCAAATCTTCAGACCAATGAAATTTTGCACCCTTTTTCAATAATTGGGTTAAGAGTCGGGCAATTTCAGCAAAATTTTGAACGTATTATCGGTAATACGAAGCGAGACCAATGAAACTTTGTACTTCCTTAACGGGTTGTGGTGTTGGGAAGTCCTTATCTGCAAAAATCGAGGACCTGTTTTAATTCCTTTTTCACTAATGACATGCCCTAGGAATGTAACCTCTGTCAATGCAAAACTACATTTTTCCATGTTTAATGTTAATTTAGCTTTTCTAAGTCTCTGAAAAACGTTATGCAGACGCACAGCATGTTCATTAATGTCTTTGGAGAATGCAATAATATCGTCAAGATATACACAACATTGCTAAGTTTTGAGTCCTCGCAATACTCCATCGAGTAGTCTTTGAAAAGTTGCTGGTGCGTTTTTCAAACCGAAAGGCATTCTTTTAAATTGCCAGTGGTCTCCAGGGTTAGAAAATGCTGTTTTATGCCTGTCTTCAGGTGTAACTTCCAATTGATGATATCTGCTACGTAAGTCGATTGTTTAAAAGTATTTACTGTTACCCAAACTGTCAATGATGTCTGTAATGTTTGGAAGAGGATATACATCTGAGATAGTTTGTTAAGATGTCTGTAGTCACAACAAAATCTATATCGTTTCGTACCGTCGGGAGACTTCTTTGGAATAATTACAATATTTGAATGATAAGGTGAATCAGAATATTCTATAATTCCATCTTTTAGATGCTGTTCCAAAAATTCATCCAGTACTGGCTGTAAGTGATGCGGAACTCTATAAACTGGGGGGCTATTTCCTGTTGGAATCCTATGCTGTGTGATATCTGTTGCTGGCAGTCGACCTTCTGCATTAAATAAATCTTGGAACTCCACCAAAACTGCTTCTATCGTGTCTCTATCATTTCCTTTCAATTGCTCAATCTTCTGGCGTAATGCGGTTCTATAGGCGTTTGGTGTCTGACCATCAGTAATATCTGACCAAATGAAATCTTCTTCTTCAAAAGTACTGACTGTAGCTACTAATATTCCATTATGCAACTCTTTGTCCTCCACTCCGAAATTGTCAATATGCACCAGTACTTTTCTTTCTCCCTCAACGTCTTGGACCCGTACAACACTTCTACGTACAAAACAATGTGATACATCTAATTTTTCATTTTCCTCTAATGGCTCTATTAGACACAGTGCATCTGTAGGTACCTCGAGGTCAACTGTCATCCAGAAAAGTTTTCCTGAGCCAAATGGTATCTTATCCCACGAATTAACCTTCAAGGACGTTGCACGCAGTGTAGTAGATTTCGCCTTCCTGTTGGGGAAATCTTGTGGCCGCGGGCCCTTTGCAGCGGTGTCACCTAGCTGAAACACTATTCTACAGTTTCCTGTCTGAGGTCGATTTTAGCGTGATGTTTATTCAGGAAATCCAGCCCTAGGATCTCGTCGTACCCGTCAGTTACTTTTGTTACCACTTCTACATCTTCCTGAAATTGTACGCCGTGAATATAGAAAATCAATTATGTACATCCTAATGACTTCACTGTACCTCCTCCTAACCCACTCAATCTATACCTTTGAGGGTCATATTTCTTTTCTCCAATGCATTCATTACTCACTATTGATACCTTTGCGCCTGTATCCACCAGTATCCTTGCCTCTTTATCCTGTAGGGTAGCAGATAACCAGCATTCCGCCTTCACATTCGCCTTAATGGCATGAAATTTTATTGGGAACGCCTGGCGGCGGCTCCGACATTCCCGTTTGAGTTTAACTGATTTCTATCTCCAAAAACTTTCTTAGACCTGCATTCCTTGAATTTGTGACCTATTCTTTGACAATTAGTGCATTGAGGTTGTCTGCAGTTTTTTGCTATATGTCCCTGTCGATCGCACCAAAAACATCGTACTCCTGCTGAAAATACATTTCGCTTCGCCTTGTATCTGGTGGCAATGTCTATTTCTTCGAAAGCCGTCGCCACAGATACAGCTTCCGCTAAATTTTTAGGAAACTCTGCCCTGACACAACGGGACGTTTCAGGAGGTAACCTATGTAAAAATGTATCCAGAGCTCTATCTTCTGCCTCTTGTAAAATAACTTTATTTGCTTCATCACTAGTTGTCAACTGATAGGTGTTAATATTAACTTTTCTCATCCTACCTACAAATCTTTCTAACGACTCGTTTTGCCTCTGAGTGATAGTGTTTAATTTTTCCCTGTAAAATCTACAGCTGTTCTGTTTTTGAAAACGTTTAAGTAATCCTTTTTTCAATTCCTCAAATGTTGGAGCATTCCATAATTCTTCATGGTATAATACGTGTGCTTTAGCCTCTCCTATCAATCTTAACTTTGTCATTTGTAAGAGCTGTTCATCTGACCATGATCCTAACTTTGCAGCTGCTACTAAATCATCAAAAAAGGCTGTTAAGTCCTCGCCAGGTTTACCTGAAAAAGGAGTTACCAAGGCTGCTGCTGAGTAATCTAGGGTGGGAGGGATTGAACTGGTTTGCCTAACCTCACACAACTGTTTAAATAATGCATTATTATCATTTTTAAGCTGTGCTATTTATTTACTAAGCTCTGAATAGCCTCCTCAGTAGAAACCGCTTGTGGTGCTGACTGTGACTTTGTACGATTTCGTGTTATCATTTTATAAACAATTAGTTACAAAATCTTACTACACTGAATTAAAAAGATTTTTAAATATTTTCGGCAAACTCTTAAAATTATGAGAGAAAATAAACTTCTAAATAAAGAAAATATTACGACTGCTATGCAAACCTCTATCCTTTGACACATTAAACAATACTTACTGTGGACCTTTAGCAAGTGTCATTCGCACCTCATATTGAGCCAAGGGTTTTATCTCTGACTCCAAATGTAACTAAAATGGCTCTGAGCACTATGGGACTTAACATCTGTGGTCATCAGTCCCTAGAACTTAGAACTACTTAAACCTAACTAACCTAAGGACATCACACACGTCCATGCCCGAGGCAGGATTCGAACCTGCGACCGTAGCAGTCGCGCGGGTCCGGACTGAGCGCCTTAACCGCTAGACCACCGCGGCCGGCTCCAAATGTAACTGGGTAACCTCTTTTGATGCTAGTCAGTTGTCAGGATGAGCATTACTGCAAAGGGCATTTGATTCTAAAGCATTATGTCAGGGTGAAAAACACTAAATAAATTACTTTTTCTAACAACATGTGGGCAGGGTGGGTTATTCCTTGGCTCGGGTATGTGGTAGAATAAAACAGCATTTTTACATAACTTTTATTGAAAGATTTATACAATGGTTTCCTTACTGGATTGTTCTGGCTGGGAGAGCAGTAGCTGTGTCGTTTGCAAAGCCTTCTGCTGCGTTATCGGCGGCGTCTGATTACGCCTGGCCGTGCATATCTCGTGTCGCTGTTTCGCCCAGTTGACTGGAAATGCGCATCGTGAGGTGTTCCATTTAATTATTGAGAACGAAGTCGTGAATTGGATGGTGATACCTTGCATGTGGCGTCCCAGTGTTTCTCTTCTTTATGCGGTCGTGTGTGTCAGTGTTGTGCGTCGGCCAGCGGAGCGCCGCGGCGGGGGAAGGCCAGTGTCCCGAACTCGAACAATGGACTCCAGCTTGCCAGTCGTCTGCTGTCAGATCTTCATCACCAGCTCACAGGTGACTGCTGATGTCAGGCCGTCTCCTTCCTGTCCTCACGAGTCACGCGGGTACGTAAAAATCAGCCTTCAAATACCTTCTAACTTCTGTCTTCTGGCGGCGAGGCTGCTGCTTGCTATTCCATTACAGCGGCGGACTTGGTGCTTCTGTGTACAATGTAGTCTCTTCCTGCATGACGGTCTTCAGCACCGACTGAACTGTACTGGAACTGAACTCGAACCGAAACTGAACTGAAAACTACCGTCGGGCCCACTGCGTCTCGCATATTTATTTACTTCAGTTCACTGGAGGTGAACGACTTTACGGTCATTGCCTCTTCTGTCACGTTGAAAAGCTTCTCGAAGGATCTTCTTAACGTCGGTCATTGGCTCTTGGAATGTAGGCGAGGGCCTTTGATCACATATGACAATTGAGAAACACGTGAGCTGATCGGCCGATGCCCTGACGGCTGAATCGACAGCTTCCGCTTATGTGGGGAGGGCAATGGCTTCTCCCGAACGTGCTGACTTGCAAGTGCCGGCCGTTGCCACTGCTGCTCTGCCCGCTGTTTGCCAGTGTGTAACTCTTCTAAACTAAACTAAGTTTTTCATTTATTTTCTAATTTCTACTTCACATTGATTTCACTAATTTATTTACCTATCTTAAGTACCAATCAACAATGGCAAGGTGAACTATCATGCCGCGCAGTTAAGGGCGCCATGTCACGGACTGCACGGCCTCTCCCACCGAAGGTTCGAGTCCTCCCTCGGGCATAGGTGTGTGTGTTGTTCTTAGCATAAGTTAGTTTAAGTAGTGTGTAAGTCTGGGGACCGATGACATCAGCAGTTTGGTCCCTTAGGAATTCACACACATTTGAACATTTCAACCGTCGTAATATGAAAATACGGGGTACGGACCAATCACATGAAGCTGTACAACATGAGAGGAACTCTCCAAAATTTAATGTGCTTCCTGCAGTTTCACGGGAAGGGGTGTATGGTCCATTTTTCCTTGCCGAGAACACTGTTACAGGAAGCACATATCACGATATGCTTGAGAACTTTCTTTTCTCACAGCTGGAGACTTACTCGAATCGAGCGACTTCATTTACCAACATGGTGAGACACAGCCACACTGGCATCAGGAAGTGCGAGAATTTTTAAGCCAAAGGATTACTGAAAGATGGATTGGTCGCACTGGACCAAATGATTCAGCCTTACATTACTGGCCTCCAAGGTCACCGGACCTGACTGTATGTTATTATTTCTTGTGGTTGTTTATAAAAAAACTCTGTCTATGTGCCTCTGTTACCAACAAAGATGAATGTACTGAGACATCGCGTAACAGCAACCCTGGAAGCTGTAACTCAAGACATGCTCACTGCAGTGTGGGAACAGTTTGAATTGACATATGCCGTGTATTTTAAGGGGGGCATACTGAACACCAGGGAAAAGGTATGAAAATAAACTTTTCTAGTTCTCCGTTCATCAAAAAACAAAATTCATTGTATATGTTTATTAGTTTCAGAAATGTAGACGTGCCAAATCGGATGATTCTTTTTGATGCACCCCGTATTTCTTTTCTAATAGTAAGTAATGTTGTATAATGTTACGCTGAAATCGATCCAGTGGTTTAGGAGTAGATGTGGATCATACCTTCACACGTACACTGATAAGCCAGAACATCGTGACCACTGTCCACCGTGACATTGGGTGCCGTCTGGTGACGTTGCGGACACGTGACGCGGTAACAGAAGTATGCTAGCGAAGCAGACACGGACGTGGCGTCACCCTAGCGAATATATGGGCTACCAATGGGAAAATCCACTGAGATAAGCAACTTTCACAAAGGGCAGATTATTACTACCCAGAACCTGTGAACGAGTATCTCGAAAACGGCGAAGCTGGTCGAATGTTCACATGCTACTGTTGTGATCATCCACGGAAAGAGGTAGAAGGACAGTGAAATCACCACCAGGCGCTAAACGACTGGACGCCCACGACACTTCGCAGAATGTGGGGTTCGGAGGCTTGCCTGCTTTGTAAAGTAGGACAGATACTGATCTGTGGCTTCACTGCCGCAACAGCACATTGCTGGTGCACGCGCAAGTGTTTCGGAACACACCGTTCATCGCACAGTGTTGAACATGGAGCTCCGCAGCCGACCACCCCTACGTGTTCACATGTTCACCCAACAACATCGTCAATTACGACTGAGATGGGCTTGGGAACATGGGGATTCGCCCGTCGATCAATAGAAACGTGTCGGCTCTTCGGGTGAATGACATTTTTGTTACACTAGGTCGCTGGTCGTCTCCACAAACGCCGTCTTCGAGGTGAACGGCGGCTTGAAACGCGCAACGCCCCGTGGACTCGTCAACCAACAATGCTTACAGAACCAGAGGAACAGGTCGAGCAGGCGTGGTATAACGTCTCCCAGGACAGTACAGAGTATTCGCCATATGTACGATCGGCCAGACGCTGGAGTCAGCGCCTGCATTGCTGCCTGTGGAAGCTAAGCCATGTACCAATATGGGTGTTTCAGCATCGGTTCATATCTGGTGCTTCAAAACTGCTTGTGCTCTCTGTAAATGAAATCATTTTTTGTACTCCATGTGGATAGTTGCAACAATAAATCTAGAGTGAATTGGAAGCTTCTAAAAAGAAGACGGAGTAAACTGATTCTAATCTAACTTTAATAACATGCAATTTAAGTAGAATTGTTATCCACTCTTAGGACCGCAGGCGATGAAGATCTTGTTTAATGTCCCATCAATGACGAGGTCATTACAGACAGTGTAAGGGGTTCACCACCCTGCTGGAGCAAATATAATTTCGATGTATTGCTCACGCGCTGCCTGCGACAGAAAATATCTTTGCTGCAATAGAGTCGCAGGTCAGAACAGTCTCAGGAGCAGTTGCAGTCGCTCGCTCCTACAGGGCAGTTGTAGTCTATCGCCGGTACAGCGCAGCTCATAGCCATGTATTGTAAGGTAAATTTTATTATTTTTATTGACATGCGCGTAGTTAAGTCACTTCTCTGAGATGTTAATATGAATCTGTTTCAATCTTTTTGTGATTAGTGAGCACCAGTTGACCCAGTTTTGTAATGTTCAATTTTTCATATAATGGATTGCAGATCTTTATCAATAATGTAAAGGATTTTCAGAATATAATTTTTACTAGTCTACAAAAAAGGAAGGAATAATTTTGCCTTAAGTCATTACCGACCCCGACCCAGTCATTTATTTAAATTTAAATATTTCAGAAATTTTCGCAGACCATAGTCATGTGTTCTTTAGTAATCAGACGACCAGCTGTGCAGCTGTGTCAATAAGCAAAGTCAGTTTTTCTAATAATTCAGATCTCAGACAAATGTTGTCTAGTATTAGTAGATAGGCCAGCATTGCACTAAGCTGTACCATTTACGAGTAGGTCAGACATCATCATGATGTAAGAATTTTTCAGTTTATTTGTCACGGACAGATTCAGATTGATTTCACATGGCCATGGCGTAGCGCTGCTTACGTCAAAATTTATCAGTTTTCATGAGTTAATATATTTACAAAAAATTTATCATTATAATTTTTATACGGGAAGGTTACAACAGAACACAAGCTCGGGTTGGGGAAGAATGCTGGCCGCGTACCATTCAAAGGAACCACGCCGACGTTTGACTTAGGGATTTATGCAGACTATGAAGAATCTAAATCTGGATAGCTGGATTTGCATCTAACCACAATCCGCCTGAACGTGATTCGAGTGTCTCATCGCGCGTCATCTCGTTCGGTTGGAACCAAAAGTACCTGTTATATGTACTAATGCCGGTTCTCACTGAACGTGAAAGGTAAGTCACGTCATATACCGTAAGACGGTGATGTGTTTCCATTACATCACGAAAACCAGAATGCCGTATGGTATAAAGGACCTAACTATGGTGGGAAGAGATTACTGAAGGCCAAACAAAAATCAGAACGGGTTTTCTAGGCAAAGATCATATGGTGCATTTGACAAAGTGCTGTGAACTAAAAGAATAAAAGAAGTACCATGAAAACACTGCAAATCAGCAACAGTGATGTATCTGAGAAAATACAGACATTCAACGACAACAGACAGTGTGTAGAAATTAGGAGATATCACGGCATTACTTCGTCCTTTGCGTGTTGGTTTGTCTCTAATTCTGGAATAATGACATAAATTGTTTGTTTCGCCCTCTGCAGAGCTGTTTTACAATTTAATCAGTTTTCATTAAAACATTTTTATTTATTTACTTTCTAGAATACAATGCAGATTTATTATTTGCCCCGCTTACTTTTTGTAAGAGAACACTTGTAGGAATAATATCAAGTCTGCCTGCAGCTTCCACAATGCGACCCAAAAATAAGCATGGAATCAAATGAGGGCGAAGAAGCCACAAATCGCAAAATCCACTACTCTGAGATGAGTGAACATGGCCCATACAGGTTAACTTCCGACACTAGCACTGAACAAAACTTTTTTCCCGAGCGTAATTAACTGTAACGTTCCGTCTATCGAAATGGTGAAAGAACTCATGGCTTCTAAAAATGTACATTTTATCGGCACTTAGAAGTCTTAAAGTATGAGTTTTGTGAAATCACGTGTTTTACGATTTTGAGAACAATATTTTACAGAAAAGCAAGGTTGATATGCTCTACATGAGACTCAGGATTCTTGACCTGGTACAGTGTCACGTACTTAACTAGACGGACATCAGATGATTGATACCCATATTTGTTCCAGAGTTTTTTTTGCAAAAAGTTTGCCTGTAAACATTAACAAGCGTAACCTCCCCGTACGATTTACCGTAATTTTAGACACTAGTAGGAAAAAGTTCTACGTCTACAAAATATGTACTCGTCAAACCACGGTTTAACGCATGTCGAAGGGTCCAGTCTAAAAGTCGTTATTTGTTCGGCAAGTAAATATTTTATCTGTACTGGAACCAAACAAAAAGGTCGCTCTTTTGTATAGCAAACACGAATCTAACTATTCAGTCTGATAGCGCTTCGGCGGTTTGTGTGTCATTTTCTTTCCACTGATGTTATTAATTTAGTTGTCAATTTAGTTTTTTTTCGTGTTTCATGAGTCATACTCGGAACAACTCGTTAGCAGATTAAAAAACGATACACTTCCCCTCTGAAAACATGACTACACGCACGCCGTTTACACAGCTGGAACTTTTTTTCAGACATTAACCTATAACAATGTACTCAATGTACTCAACCGCACACGTACATAATATATTCAGAAATTAATCTATAGAGTAGAAGGATTTGTCATCCAGAAATAATTTCTATTATTTTCTTTGTTTTTAAATAAAATATAAATGTTTCATTATTTGCGAGAACCTTTTATTCGTAAGGGAGATCTCGCATATTTGTATGGCTGCATAATTTAATCCATGATGTGAAAGAGTAAGGGATCTTTTGGACAGCAGGTGCCCTTTTTGTTTCTAGTGTTACATTTGTGAATGCAGTTTTGAAGTTGTACCTAATTTTTTACAAGAAACTTGCTAAGGGAATAATTTCATTGTGACAATTTTATTATTATATCTAATTTCTTAAACGTCTACCTGCGTGGAGTCTGAGGATGAACACAGATATTATGATGACAGAAAGTTACTCTACAATGAATTATTCATGTACAGAGTGATCACGAAGTCCCACTACCCCTTATCGTAGTCCACTTATTCATAGATGGTCGCAGTGCACTGACGTGTTATCATGGCAGAGGACAACTTTGAGGTACTGTGACTGTTACTTAATATTTATTCCACAGTGTCTGTGCGTACAACATCGTTTTCAGGGCAGAGTATGATTCTCCTCCAAGTTCGATGTGAAATTGTCCTCAACACTGCTGGCGTGTTGGCAGTAAAAACGTTCGTCTAACAGCATCCTTAAGTTCGTTAACTGTCTCTTGACGTGTGGCAGCGACCTTCTGTTTAATGAAACCCCCATAGTGCCTTGCCGCAAGATGATAGATCAAGACTTACGTGTGGCCACTCCAAAGATTCAGGGAAATGGACAGAGCCACGTCCAATCCGTTTATCAGGAAATATCTCACGGAGACAATCTCTAACGGCGATAGCATGATGGGCTGGTGCTCCATCCAGCTGGAACCATACAAGGTCGAGCAGTTCCCGATCTTGCAGATGTGATGAATCAGTCACGGAACAAGGTGAGATACGCGATGTGGTTCACAGCACCATCAAAGAAATGTGGGCTTATCAGTTGGGTTGCAGACATCACAGCCCAGATCTTGATATCTGGTAGGTTGTGTGCAAGTTCTTCATAAAAAAGTGGGTTTTCTCTATTGAATAAATAAATGATTTTCGCATTTGAACTGCAATGTATTGACATCAGTGCCTTGTTTCTAATATTTTACGTGCCACAACGTACCTCTTCAACCATACAACACATCTGCCCCCTCCGCAGCCATAAAAGCCTTGGTATATATGTATACACATGCACACACACACACACACACACACACACACACACACACAGTAACTCACTCCTCGCCCCTAACAATTGCATGACGTTCGTCACATATTGCCACGCTCACTGATTATTATCAGTTATGATTGAATTACTATTTAATATATACAGGGTGATTCAAAAAGAATACCACAACTTTAGGAATTTAAAACACTGCAACGACAAAAGGCAGAGCTAAGCACTATCTGTCGGCGAATTAATGGAGCTATAAAGTTTCATTTAGTTGTACATTTGTTCGCTTGAGGCGCTGTTGACTAGGCGTCAGCGTCAGTTGATGCTAAGATGGCGACCGCTCAACAGAAAGCTTTTTGTGTTATTGAGTACGGCAGAAGTGAATCGACGACAGTTGTTCAGCGTGCATTTCGAACAAAGTATGGTGTTAAACCTCCTGATAGGTGGTGTATTAAACGTTGGTATAAACAGTTTACAGAGAATGGGTGTTTGTGCAAAGGGAAAAGTTCTGGACGGCCGAGAACGAGTGATGAAAATGTAGCACGCATCCAGCAAGCATTTGTTTGCAGCCCAGGAAAATCGACTCGCAGAGCTAGCAGAGAGCTGCAAATTCCACAATCAACTGTATGGAGAGTCCTATGAAAAAGATTAGTTATGAAACCTGAACGTCAACTACCCGAGGCGATGGATCGGCCGCCAGGCAGCCCGTGACAGAGCACTTCATCACTGGCCTCCAAGAAGCCCTGATCTTACCCCATGCGATTTTTTCTTATGGGGGTATGTTAAGGATATGGTGTTTCGGCCACCTCTCCCAGCCACCATTGATGATTTGAAACGAGAAATAACAGCAGCTATCCAAACTGAAATAACAGCAGCTATCCAAACTGTTACGCCTGATATGCTACAGAGAGTGTGGAACGAGTTGGAGTATCGGGTTGATATTGCTCGTGTGTCTGGAGGGGGCCATATTGAACATCTCTGAACTTGTTGTTGAGTGAAAAAAAAAAACCTTTTTAAATACTCTTTGTAATGATGTATAACAGAAGGTTATATTATGTTTCTTTCATTAAATACACATTTTTAAAGTTGTGGTATTCTTTTTGAATCACCCTGTATATACTAGTTTAAATCTCCGGTGCCGACTTCCAGTGAATTAAAAAAAATCCTGGGGAGGTGCCGAAACGCCACTTTCCTCCTTCAAGAGTTGACATCGAGCATTCGTCCACAGGCCTGATAACGTTCTTGCATGTCGTTATCACCCAATTCGTTTAGAAACGAAGGTTTAAGTGCCTTTTAGGAATGTAGAATATGGGACACCCAGTTCCTGTAACCGCTTACAAATGGAACTTTTCGGCGAACGTTCGACAACGCTGCAGGCTCCACACCTTTTCCAGTCATGTTGGTGCTCGTCCTGAGTGGGGATAATGTTTTATGTAACCAGATACAAAGAACCTTTCTCTCGCCGTAAAACTGTTGGTTTTTGTGGGTAAGGTTTCTGAAAGCCTATAGGGCCGGTCGTTGTGGCCGAGCGGTTCTAGGCGCTTCAGTCTGGAACCGCGCGACCGCTACGGTCGCAGGCTCGAATCCTGCCTCGGGCATGGATGTGTGTGATGTCCTTAGGTTAGTTAGGTTTAAGTAGTTCTAAGTTTTAGGGGACTGATGGCCTCAGATGTTAAGTTCCATAGTTCTCAGAGCCATTTGAACCATTTGAAAGCCTATAGTGAAATCATGCCGAATAAGTAGTACAAATCTCAAGGCTGTCAATTCAACTAAGTACCTGGGTGTTAAAATTACGAACAGCTTCAGTTGGAAAGACCACATAGATAATATTGTGGGGAAGGCGAGCCAAAGGTTGCGTTTCATTGGCAGGACACTTAGAAGATGCAACAAGTCCACTAAAGAGACAGCTTTCACTACACTCGTTCGTCCTCCGTTAGAATATTGCTGCGCGGTGTGGGATCCTTACCAGGTGGGATTGACGGAGGACATCGAAAGGGTGCAAAAAAGGGCAGCTCGTTTTGTAGTATCACTTAATAGGGGAGAGAGTGTGGCGGATATGATACGCGAGTTGGGATGGAAGTCATTAAAGCAAAGACGTTTTTCGTCGCGGCGAGATCTATTTACGAAATTTCAGTCACCAACATTCTCCTCCGAATGCGAAAATATTTTGTTGAGCCCAGCCTACATAGGTAGGAATGATCATCAAAATAAAATAAGAGAAATCAGAGCTCGAACAGAAAGGTTTAGGTGTTCGTTTTTCCCGCGCGCTGCTCGGGAGTGGAATGGTAGAGAGATAGTATGATTGTGGTTCGATAAACCCTCTGCCAAGCACTTAAATGTGAATTGCAGAGTAATCATGTAGATGTAGATCCCTCTTTGATTTCCTGTATAGGATCGATCGTGAGTCCACGCGCACGTTGCTCTCCGTTTCTCCATGGTGTAAGTGGTCTCATCAGCTATGATTTAAATATATATCAGCACCTGCAACAATAAGAAACAACTACTCGTCAACATCTGTGTAATGCAGTGGGGGTTATGCGACTCTGTGATCAGTCAGTATGTAGTGAAGCCTCCGTTTATTAAAGATGAGGCTTGAATTTATTTGAGAGTATTTAAGTTGCCTCCAACCCTGATCTCTAAAGTTTATATCATTTGAATCGGGTGATTAACCGCAATAAGGAGTCTAAATAAAAAAGTCCGCTGAGCAAATCAATTCAAAGGTTAAAAATCGTAACTTGAGCTGCAAAATTCTCATCTGACTGCTTTTAATAATCTTCCGTCACTATTAAAACAAAAGAATAGCAAATAATAAAATAGAGCGTACATGTCTGTCTGGTGATCCACATAGCGAAATTAATACTATATTCCACGAAACTTGATAAATAACTTTACTTCGACGTCAGTTCATTTTGTAAAGGACACAACGGACTGCTGAGAACAAAAGAGAATAATTATATATTCCTAATAATATCACAGGCATTGCGCCTCGCAGTATTAAACTTCCTGCCAGCCTTTATAAGTGTTAATCATATTGCAGATAGCCTTAACTGTTTGGAGCTATAAACACGTCAGTCCCCAACGCATAGAACGTAATTCCTGCCTAAGGAAAGATCTAAATTGTCTTCCTTTCTTTCGTGATAAAGGCAGGTTGTGGACGCTGAAAGTTTTACGTCTTTACTCTTCACAACATTCACATCAGTTTTCAGTGTATTGCATTCCTCGGAACAGGAACCTGAATGATGACCCGCACGTTTTCTGCAGATTATATGAAACAATGTTTTGTTCCATAATTATTAATAAAAGGATTTTTCGCCTCTTGTCACCCTTCCCCCGTCACTCAGCAAAACAAAAATCTGATAATTCATTTTCCTAGCCTTGTATTTGCAGTTAATATTTAGGTGGGGAGTAAAAAACACATATAGCTGAACGTTACAATATGTATGAAAATGCATCACTGCTGTTCATGTATTCGAGCAATGTGGACCCTTTACAGGATTTCAGACCACAGAAGAATTTATTACCTTATTAGAATTGAAGATGTAATTAAAAAATCGAACTGCAATAAATGGACAGGACCTGATAGGATTAATATAGAGTTGATTAAACATGGTGTACTACTGCTTAAGTTCACAATTTTACATCTGATCAATACCTAATTGCTAAAAGCTAAACTCCCAGAAGACTGGCCTACTGCAGAAATGCTCAGACGCATTAAAAATGGGGTCGCAGTAAAAATTCAAATAATAGACGCGTCAGTGTGTCAAACGCTATCTAAGAAAATGTATTCAGGTGTTATTTTGTCGAAAACTGAGATTTTGAGACCGTGGCTGTGTACAAAATGTAGGTCGATTCTTTCAAAGAAAAAGATGGCATTCAGTCACTATTCACAATGTTGTTTATTTAAGTGAATGTGCATCTTGTAAACAGCCATCTGAAGATGAACCTTCTGATTTGAAACCCGTTACGGCCCTGTTCACTTAAATAAACACCGTTATTAACAGTGGCTTAATGCTGTCTTTTTCTTTGAAAGAATCAACCTACGTACCCAAGTGTATTAAATAACAGATTAAACCTATTAGAGAAGTCATGTTCAAAATATTAGAGAACTGTTAATTTTATACAAGAAAAGCGGCTTCATAATAGGCAAGTCATGTATCGATAATATACTTACTGTGTTACAAATAATAAAGAAAAGAACAGATTTTAACCTACCATCCTACCTGGGTTTCACAGATTTTGAAAAAGCGTTGGACAGAATGGGTAGAGAGAAACTATGAGAAATCATGGAAGAACGTGAATACCCAAATCACTTAATGAACTGCACCAAGATTCTGTATACTGGAACTTTTAGAGATCCGTATAAACCTGGTGAATTGATGGAAAATTCTGAAGACGATCTACAAAAACCAATCCGTCTTTTAAATCTTACTGGAAAAGATTTTACTTATAAGACAGAAGTAAAAAAACTGAGACAGTGGCATTCTATTGGAAAATCCCATTAATAAACAATATTGTAATTGAAGCTTACGTTTTGGAACACGTTCAGCACTTTAATCACAGAGGGAGCTATAGCACTTTTAACGAAGATAAGGATGAGGAGACACAACATGGCTCTACGTGTTCTACTGTACGGCAGTGAACCCTCGGTCATGAAAACAAAAGACTCAAACGAAATTTTTACGAGTAGTTCAATGAACGTGAACAGAACTGGAATACACATGTAGAACGAATAGAAAAAAAACAAGGATTCGAAAAATGGCCTCACAGAAAAAAGAAAAAAATAAAGGAAAGAGGGTCGTACAAGCGTTGGACAAAAATAAGGAAACATGAAATGCACGACACATTACCATACCTAATACGGTGTACGTAACAGTTGGCATGCAAAAAGACTTCCAGTCGTCTCGGAATGGATATGGTTCAAATGGCTCTAAGTACTACGGGATTTAACATCTGAGGCCATCAGCCACCAAACTAGTTAAAACTTATTAATCCAAGGACATCACGAACATCCATGCCCGAGGCAGGATTCGAACCTGCGACCTTAGCAGCAGCGCGATTCCGGACTGAAGCGCCTAGAACCGCTTGGGCCACAGCGGCCGGCAGGAATGGATAAATATAAGTCCTGTATAGTTTCCAAATGCATCATAGACCATTATTTCAGCAAAATAGTGGCAACTTCAGGTAACTACACCACTGGCCATTAAAATTGGTACACCAAGAAGAAATGCAGATGATAAACGGGTATTCATTCGACAAATATATTATACTAGAACTGACATGTGATTACATTTTCACGCAATTTGGGTGCATAGATCCTGAAAATTCAGAACCCAGAACAACCACCTCTCGCCATAATAATGGCCTTGATACGCCTGGGCATTGAGCCAAACAGAGCTTGGTTAGGCGTGTACAGGTACAGCTGCCCATGCAGCTTCAACACGATACCACAGCTCATCAAGAGCAGTGACCGGCGTATTGTGACGAGCCAGTTGCTCGGCCACCAGACGTTTTCAATTGGTGAGGGATCTGGAGAATGTGCTGGCCGGGGCAGCAGTCGGACATTTTCTGTATCCAGAAAGGCCCGTAGAGGACCTGCAACATGCGGTCGTGCATTATCCTGCTGAAATGTAGGGTTTCGCAGGGATCGAATGAAGGGTAGAGCCACGGGTCGTAATACATCTGAAATGTAACGTCCACTGTTCAAAGTGTCGTCAGTGTGAACAAGAGGTGACCGAGACGTGTAACCAATGGCACCCCATACCATAATGCCGGGTGATACGCCAGTATGGCGATGACGAATACACGCTTCCAAAGCGCCTTCACCGCGATGTCGCCAAACACGGATGCGACCATCATGATGCTGTAAACAGAACCTGGATTAATCCGAAAAAATTACACTTTGGCATCTGTGCATCCAGGTTTGTCGTTGAGTACACCATCGCTGGCGCTCCTGTCTGTGATGCAGCGTCAAGGGTAACCGCAGCCATGGTCTCCGAGCTGATATTCCATGCTGCTGCAAACATCGTCGAACTGTTCGTGCAGATGGTTGTTATCTTGCAAACATCCCCATCTGTTGACTCATGGATCGAGACGTGGCTGCACGATCCGTTACAGCCATGCGGATAAGATGCCTGTCATCTCGACTGCTAGTGATACGAGGCCGTTGGGATCCAGCACGGCGTTCCGCATTACCCTCCTGAACCCACCGATTCCATATTCTGCTAACAGTCATTGGATCTCGACCAACGCGAGCAGCAATGTCGCGATACGATAAACCGCAATCGCGATAGGCTACAATCCGATCTTTATCAAAGTCGGAAACGTGATGGTACGCATTTCTTCTCCTTACACGAGTTATCACAACAACGTTTCACCAGGAAACACCAGTCTACTGCTGTTTATGAATGAGATATCGGTTGGAAAAATTCCTCATGTTAGCACGTTGCAGGTGTCGCCACCGGCGCCAACCTTGTGTGAATGGTCTGAAAAGCTAGTCATTTGCATATACACAGCACATTCTTCTTGTCGGTTAAATTTCGCGTCTTTATTACGTCATCTTCGTGGTGTAGCAATTTTAATGGCCAGTAGTGTATGGATAGCGAGTGTGCGGCCTTCTCTTCAAAGTAGACCGCAAAATATGAAGATACTGAGATATGGCGGCTCTGGTGACCAGGAAAGATGAGACAATTCACACCCGTCCTCACAAAACTAGTCCTGGAGGACACGAAGTGTGTGAAAAGGGGCCCCGTCGCCTTGGATCGAAGCCTCACCATTGGGGAACAATCATTGTGTCATGGGATGGACCTGATCAACTAAAATGGTCACACAATCCTTGGCACTAATGTGACCTTACATAGTACCCATTGGACCCATGGAATACAACGAGATGGCTGTCCAAGTTATAACAGCCAACCATGCTCCATTCTTGGGATGCAGACTCGGCCATAAGTAAGAAACAGTTCGTAACGAGACTCATCCAACCAAATGACTTTCCTCCATTGCTCTACTATCAACGTTTGGTTGCTTCAGCACCAAGCTTTTCGACTGTGGGCATTTGTGACATCGATTAATTGTTTTCGAATTCTGCTTCCTGAGCTCCCTTTGCGTTGTTGGTGCTGATAGGGTTCACGAGTGCGACATTCAGTTGTGCAGTGACTTTTTCAGCTGATGTCCACTTATTTTTCGTCACACACCTCTTCAGTGACCGTCTACCACGGTCACTCAACACACACTATCATCCACTTAGCGGATGAATTGTTTTATTTGTTTCGCTTTCCTCATACGCGGTATCAAATTTCGGCACAGTCGCCGTGTTATAAACGTGAGTATTGCTTGAAACTGGACGACAATGTTCGTGAGAAGGGTACTAGCGGGTTGGCCTAAGTGAGAGGGAGTTGACCTGGCTGCAATGTTAAATCCTTTGTTACAAAAGGTAACGACTGGAAGGTGAGTTGCATACAATGTCAATCTTTATTTAGAGACAACATTAACTCATGCTGAATTCATATTGAAGGAGTAATAGTCATGATGCCTGGCTTGCACTGTCCCATCTACTATGAAATGACACTGTTACTGTGACTTGCATGAATGACAGAGCTCCTCAGCTTCCCGCTTATGATCCAATCATCTCCTCTGCTGATACTAGTGTACCTTTCCTGCCTAGCCCTGTGTGGTTACATATACCCTGTTTTACCCTGCCTCACACTTGTCATCTCTGTACATACATTCAGATCATACTGCTCAGTCATACTGCTAAGAGCATTCTGATCCCTTAACATTGCATAGAGCATCCTGTTCCCTTTGTTTGGAGTGTCTTCCTCCCTTAACTCTGATCAAAATGTCCTGAAAACTTCACTCTGCTCGGAGTGTCCTGATCCCTTAACTCTACTCAGAATGTCCTGCTCCCTTAACTCTGTTCAGAGTGTCAGAGTGTCCTGCTCCCTTAACTCTGCTCAGAGTGTCCTGCTCCCTTAACTCTGGTCAGAGTGACCTGCACTCTTATCTCTGCTCAGAGTGTCCTGCTCCCTTAACTCTGCTCAGAGTGTCCTGCTCCCTTAACTCTGCTCGAAGTGTGCTGCTCCTTTAACTCTGCTCAGAGTGTCCTGCTCCCATACCTCTGCTCGAAGTGACCTGCTCCCTTAACTCTGTTCAGAGTGTCAGAGTGTCCTGCTCCCTTAACTCTGCTCAGAGTGTCCTGCACTCTTATCTCTGCTCAGAGTGTCCTGCTCCCTTAACTCTGCTCAGAGTGTCCTGCTCCCTTAACTCTGCTCGAAGTGTGCTGCTCCTTTAACTCAGCTCAGAGTATCCTGCTCCCTTAACTCTGCTCAGAGTGTCCTGCACTCTTATCTCTGCTCAGAGTGTCCTGCTCCCTTAACTCTGCTCAGAGTGTCCTGCTCCCTTAACTCTGCTCGAAGTGTGCTGCTCCTTTAACTCTGCTCAGAGTGTCCTGCTTCCATAACTCTGCTCGAAGTGTCCTGCTCCCTTAACTCTGTTCATAGTGTCAGAGTGTCCTGCTCCCTTAACTCTGCTCAGAGTGTCCTGCTCCCTTAACTCTGGTCAGAGTGTCCTGCTCCCTTAACTCTGGTCAGAGTGTCCAGGTCCCTTAACTCTGCTCAGAGTGTCCTGCTCCCTTAACTCTGCTCAGAGTGTCCTGATTCCTTAATTCTGCCCAGAGTGTCCTGCTCCCTTAACTCTGCTCAGAGTGTCCTGCTCCCTTAGGTCAGAGTGTCCTGGTCCCTTAACTCTGCTCAGAGAGTACTGCTCCCCTAACTCTGGTCAGACTGTCCTGCACTCTTATCTCTGCTCAGAGTGTCCTGCTCCCTTAACTCTGCTCAGAGTGACCTACTCCTTTAACTCTGCTCAGAGTGTCAGAGTATCCTGCTCCCTTAACTCTGCCCAGAGTGTCATGCTACCTTAACTCTGCTCAGAGTGTCCTGCTCCCTTAACTCCACTCAGAGTGTCCTGCTCCCTTAACTCTGGTCAGAGTGTCCTGCTCCCATAACTCTGCTCAGAGTGTCCTGCTCCCTTAACTCTGGTCAGAGTGTCCTGCACTCTTATCTCTGCTCAGAGTGTCCTGCTTCCTTAACTCTGCTCAGAGTGACCTACTCCTTTAACTCTGCTCAGAGTGTCAGAGTATCCTGCTGCCTTAACTCTGCCCAGAGTGTCATGCTCCCTTAACTCTGCTCAGAGTGACCTACTCCTTTAACTCTGCTCAGATTGTCAGAGTATCCTGCTCCCTTAACTCTGCTCAGAGTGTCCTGCTCCCTTAACTCTGCTCAGAGTGTCCTGCTTCCTTAATTCTGCTCAGAGTGTCCTGCTCCCTTAACTCTGCTCAGAGTGTCCTGCTCCCTTAACTCTGGTCAGAGTGTCCTGCTCCCTTAACTCTGCTCAGAGTGTCCTGCTCCCTTAACTCTGGTCAGAGTGTCCTGCACTCTTATCTCTGCTCAGAGTGTCCTGCTCCCTTAACTCTGCTCAGAGTGTCCTGCTCCCTTAACTCTGCTCGAAGTGTGCTGCACCTTTAACTCTGCTCAGAGTGTCCTGCTCCCATAACTCTGCTTGAAGTGACCTGCTCCCTTAACTCTGTTCAAAGTGTCAGAGTGTCCTGCTCCCTTAACTCTGGTCAGAGTGTCCTACACTCTTATCTCTGCTCAGAGTGTCCTGCTCCCTTAACTCTGCTCAGAGTGTCCTGCACTCTTATCTCTGCTCAGAGTGTCCTGCTCCCTTAACTCTGCTCAGAGTGTCCTGCTCCCTTAACTCTGCTCGAAGTGTGCTGCACCTTTAACTCTGCTCAGAGTGTCCTGCTCCCATAACTCTGCTTGAAGTGACCTGCTCCCTTAACTCTGTTCAAAGTGTCAGAGTGTCCTGCTCCCTTAACTCTGGTCAGAGTGTCCTACACTCTTATCTCTGCTCAGAGTGTCCTGCTCCCTTAACTCTGCTCAGAGTGTCCTGCTCCCTTAACTCTGCTCGAAGTGTGCTGCTCCTTTAACTCTGCTCAGAGTGTCCTGCTTCCATAACTCTGCTCGAAGTGTCCTGCTCCCTTAACTCTGTTCATAGTGTCAGAGTGTCCTGCTCCCTTAACTCTGCTCAGAGTTTCCTGCTCCCTTAACTCTGGTCAGAGTGTCCTGCTCCCTTAACTCTGGTCAGAGTGTCCTGTTCCCTTAACTCTGCTCAGAGTGTCCTGCTCCCTTAACTCTGCTCAGAGTGTCCTGATTCCTTAATTCTGCTCAGAGTGTCCTGATCCCTTAACTCTGCTCAGAGTGTCCTGCTCCCTTAACTCAGGTCAGAGTGTCCTGGTCCCTTAACTCTGCTCAGAGTGTACTGCTCCCTTAACTCTGGTCAGAGTGTCCTGCGCTCTTATCTCTGCTCAGAGTGTCCTGCTCCCTTAACTCTGCTCAGAGTGACCTACTCCTTTAACTCTGCTCAGAGTGTCAGAGTATCCTGCTCCGTTAACTCTGCTCAGAGTGTCCTGCTCCCTTAACTCTGCTCAGAGTGTGCTGCTCACTTAACTCTGTTCAGAGTGTCCTGCTCACTTAACTCTGCTCAGTTTGACCTGTTCCCTTAGCTCTGCTCAGAGTGTCAGAGTGTCCTGCTCCATTAACTCAGGTCAGAGTGTCCTGATCATCGAGTTTTGTTCATAGTTTTTCGTTTATCCACAATATGCCCTTTTTACCTGCTTGTCACTGATCTGACGCAATCCTGAAGACATGCTGCATTTCATTGGCTCTATTTGTGCAATGTTTTCACAATGTTCATTGGAAGTTGGGTGGAGGGAGAGAGACATCCTTATATGATCCAACACTGTCACAGGCTTCTCATGATGTAGAAGTGTCTCTCCCAAAGATGCTCTCCCTGTGGCCCGTTCCTCATGCTCTCTGTCTAGTCACATATTTGCCGTTTGTCAAGGTGTCGAGTTCACTTGCAGCTATTATCATTAACTATACCCTGTAATGACCCTGTTTATAGCTTAAAGCGTAACTGCTCGATGAATTGTCACCTGGCTCCTAGTCGTTATCGTCCTCATGGCTATCCATTACTGTTTTCTCACAAGACTCATCTTTCACTTTGTGGATGCTACAGGGTGTCTCTTGAAACACCAAACACTTCAGCTCCTTGGGTGTGGAAGCGCCTACAATAGTAGCACCAAAAATTTGCCCACCCTCATATTTACTTAGCTCCGACATAATGCATTCACAACTACACAAAATACTGTTGAGACCACGACTGATACTTGCAACGTACTGAGGATATTGTACAGGAGTCATTCGTGGTCAAATACAACAGGCACAATGTGCAGGCCTCACTAGCAGCTGCATTCATGTTGAAGCAAGCATTTCTTAAGTTTGTGGTATAATGTATCAAACCACACCACGGACATTGACTTTGGTGACAGAATTGCAGGTTTCCGTTAGACGCCAACAGTGGTCGCACAGGATCCGGCGGACCCAATGGTGCGGGTCCACTAAGCCACACCTCCAGCTGCTCCGTACTACGAGCGCACACTCTCGCCACAATAGAGGACGGCCAGCAGCGGTCGCTCACCCCATGCGCACTTGGAACCTCATCGCTATGACACCGTCATTCGTGTTTAGTACAGCGAGCCTCACCCTAGTTGCTATTGTATGAGCTGGACTCTAATTCTTACTGCATTGATGAATTCTTCTCGGGTTATCAGCCGAGTGGTGGCTCGTCCTGTCGCAACGTTTCATTGAGTTTCGTACCCATGGTCTTCTGGCGAAGTGTTGGGATGCTGCTGCACTCATCTTTTTACTTTCCCCTCTTTGGGGAAGTGTGAGGGGGAGTTTGTGGCCTTTCGGAATTTACTCCCCTGTGTACGTGTGTGTGTGATTATTTCTGTAGTGTTTTTTTTTTTTTTTGTGAAATGTGATGATTGTTCTGTTTGTGTCTGCTACTTGCCTGAGGTTGGCGAGATGATTGGTGTTACATGGGGAGGAGCAGGATTAAGGGATTGGGTGTTGGGATTTCCTTTCGACTTAATCGTCGAAGATCGTCAAGGGGCGCTTGTGATTGTCGCGGGACATGTCATACCGACCTAGGGAGTGGATGAGGGCGTTTACTGAAGTGGAAGAACCTTCATAGAAGGCCCTTGACAGATCTTGGAAACGCTCTCTCAGGAGTGGGGTTTCAGCTGCGGCGTGCAGATCATCTATGGGGAATCCAAGAGGTGAATGCAATGCCCTCCTGAGGGTGCGGTTCTGTAGCCTCTGGAGTTTGTCCAGGTGCTGCTTCGCCACGTATCCCCAGACAGGGCACGCATATTCCATTACTGTTCGGATCGCGGCCTGGTACACGTTTACTGCTACTGGGCAGCGAAGGGACCTGGTTGAGTTCAGGATTGGGTGTAGGATGGACATTCTGGCGCAGACCTTCCTGTGGACCTCGTCTGTGTGGGGTTTTCACGTAAGACGAGAGTCCAAGGTTACGCCAAGGTACTTGGCGGTTGTGCGCCAGGGGAGTTGGGTTCCATTTACGTGAAGATGGAGGGGGGGGGGGGACACTGAGGAGGTTCGCGCCTTCCGAACCTGCGGGTAATCAGTATAGCCTGTGTCTTTTCAGAGTATATAGTGATACGCCAGCGACGGGCCCAAGTTTCTGTGTCATCTAAAACCCTTTGTAGCCTACGGATGATCAGGTCCTTGTTCGCATTTCTCGTGCAGAAGGCTGTGTCGTCTGCGTACTGTGCAGTGTGCACCAGGGGGGCCGTTGGTGTGTCCGCAGTGTACAGACTGTACAAAACGGGCCCTAGGACCGATTCCTGTGGCACCCCAGCACGAATACGCCTTTTGGTGGAGGTGGCAGTTTCTACTTTGATGCTGTGTTCTGCATATCTATATAGCTGCTTCGCCGTCGCCCGCTACTGTAGGCCGGCCAATCAAGTTCCTCCGGATGGGGGTACCGCGTCGGTGGTGATGGTGAGCGGGGGGGGGGGGGGGGGGGAGGGGGGGGTGGCGGCGCTCCCGGCGTCGAGACCTGGTGGCTATCCAATCTGTCTGCGGACGCCGCTGCCTTCAGATAGGAGCGTTCAAATGGTTCAAATGGCTCTGATCACTATGGGACTTAACATCTGAGGTCATCAGTCCCCTAGAACTTAGAACTACTTAAACCTAACTAACCTAAGGGCAGCACACACATCCATGCCCGAGGCAGGATTCGAACCAGCGATCGTAGCGGTCGCGCGGTTCCAGACTGAAATGCCTAAAACCGCTCGGCCACACCGGCCGGCCTCGAATCGTTCCTGACGTATTTTGTCAGTTGTGGGATTCTACGCTGCACTGAGCTTCAGAACCGCTATCCCTGTTTACTGTTAACGTATCTCCACTGCCTCTTTAAAGATCGAGTCCCAGGAACCGTTGGCGCTGCACAGCTACTTCGTTTGTTCGAATTCGAAGGTGTGTCCCTCGATAATGATATGTTCTGGTACAGCGGACTTGTTTGCATGTCCTAGTCGTACGTTCCTGATGTATTCAGCACAGCGCTGGGTGATACGTCGTTGTGTGTGTAGGATAGCCACTGGGTCTCGACACCGGTTCGCGCTACGCCCCCCCCCCCCCTCCCTCCACCACCGTCGCGGTATCCCCTTCCGGACGAACGTGATTGGCCGACCTACAGTAGTGGACGACGGCCAAGCAGCTATATAGATATGCACAACAGAGCATCCCGACACTAGCACTCCCACGGTACCAGACGTCGTACAAACGAACAGACTGGGAGCGATACCAAGAAACTGTCGCCTCTGATATCGCTCGCGCTCCGCCACCCACTGCTGAAACAGTAGAACAAGCGCTACAAGACCTAACAGGCACCATCTTGCAGGCAGCGGAAGAAGCCACCCCTCCACAAAGGGATGGCCCACCGCCGCAAATACAGCTCCCGGAACACTTGCTAGCTCAAATTCGACACAAGAACAGAGTAGCAAAAGAGTGGAAGATCACCAGAAATCAGGCCACAAGGAGGCTGCTCAATCGTCTACAGAGAGAGCTGAAGGTAGCGCTCAATGAGCACAGAAACCAGCAATGGCAAAACCGCCTCACAGCTCTCAAAGTAGACGATCATACACTATGGCAAGCGACAAAACAGTTTACAAAACGACGCGCTAGGATGCCGCCACTGCATGGCGAGCGGGGACTGGTCTACAGCCATGCTGGAAAGGCCAACGTCCTCGCCGACTCCTTCGAGAAGCAGTTCCAAGCGGCAGAACCCCAGGATGAAGAGCATGAAGAGGTAGTCAGTCGTCAACTGGCCGTCTTCCTCAATGCCGAGGAGGACCCAGAGGACGAACCCATACTTTTTGCCCCCGAGGACGTGGCAAGAGTAATCAGGTCCCTCCCTACAAAAAAGGCGCCAGGGCACGACAGTGTCACAAACCAGTTAGTCAAAAAACTCCCACCCACAGCGATCACACACCTCGTGAACGTCCTCAACGAGATTACTCGTTCCCGTGTATTCCCAGCTTGCTGGAAACATGCGGAAGTGGTCGCGATACACAAACCAGGGAAAGACCCTCTATTCCCGCAGCAATACAGGCCGATTAGCCTCTTGCCAACTCTCAGCAAGATCTATGAGCGCCTCCTGCTAAGACCCATACAAGAACATATTACCAGAGAGCAAATTCTGCCGGATTTCCAATTTGGGTTCCGGCAGAACCACTCTGCCCCACAACAGGTCATGAGAATGGTTGAAGCAGCCACAGAGGGCTTAAACCACAGAGGCTACTGCGGGATAGTGCTACTAGATGTAGCCAAAGCCTTTGATTCAGTATGGCATAGAGGGCTACTCTACAAGCTGTACACACAAGGGTTTCCCGGGAGCATAGTTCAGCTCATTAAGAGCTATCTCACGAATAGGACTTTCTCCGTCAAAGTAGAAACAGCCACCTCCACCAGAAGGCGTATTCGTGCCGGGGTGCCGCAGGGATCGGTCCTGGGGCCCGTATTGTACAGTTTGTACACTGCGGACACTCCAACGGCCCCCCTGGTGCACACGGCGCAGTACGCTGACAATACAGCCTTCTACACGAGAAACGCGAACAAGGACCTGGTCATCCGTAGGCTACAAAAGGTTTTAGATGACACAGAAACTTGGGCCCGTCGCTGGCGCATCACGATCAACTCCGAGAAGACGCAGGCAATGCTGATTACCCGCAGGCTCGGAAGGCGCGAACCTCCTCAACGTCCCCCCCTCCACCTTCACCTAAATGGAATCCAACTCCCCTGGCGCAGAACCGCCAAGTACCTTGGCGTAACCTTGGACTCTCGTCTTACGTGGAAACCCCACATAGACGAGGTCCACAGGAAGGTCTGCGCCAGAATGTCCATCCTATACCCTATCCTGAACACAAACAGCTCCCTTCCCTGCCCAGTAGCAGTAAATGTGTACCAGGCCCTGATCCGGCCAGTAATGGAGTATGCGTGCCCTGTCTGGGGATACGCGGCAAAGCAGCACCTGGACAAACTCCAGAGGCTGCAGAACCGCGCCCTCAGAAGGGCACTGCGCCTACCTCTTGGATTCCCTACAGACGACTTGCACGCCGCAGCCGAAATCCCACTCCTGAGAGAGCGGTTCCAGGATCTGGCAAGGGCCTTCTATGAGGGTTCTTCCAGATCCGGAAACGCGCTCATCCACTCCCTAGGTCGGTACGACATGTCCCGCGATAAGCATAAGCGCCCTATGACGATCTTCGACGATTAAGTCGAAGAGAAAATCCCAATACCCAATCCCTAATCCATTTCCTTCCCATATAACACCAATCTTCTCGCCTACCTCAGGCAAGTACTAGACTCACTCACAACAAACATCACAAGTCACAGACACCAAAAAACTATAGAAAAATCACACACACACGTTCACAGGGGAGTAAAAGCCGAAAGGCTACAAACTCCCCCACACACACTTCCCCAAAGAGGGGAAAGTAACAGATGTGAGCAGCAGCAGCAGCAGCATCCCAACACTTCGCCAACAGCGAATACCACCTTTACAGATCGGGAACTACTTCGTCAACGACCCCGACGCGAAAGCCAGCGTCCTGGCTGACGCATCTGCAGCGAACTTCACATCGGTGGCCGACGTCATCGACGACGACCACACACGGCGGGTCCACGAGCAACTACCAACCTTCCGCGCGCAAGGGAGGAAGGCGACGTTATCGAGCCGATAACGCAGGAGGAAGTTGTTGTGCAGCTTCGCTCGCTGAACCCCAAGAAGGCTGGAGGCAGCGATGGCATCACAAACCTCCTGCTGAAGAACCTTCCGCCGGGATTACACCGGCAACTTGCCGATGTCTTCAACGAGATTCTCCGAACAGGTGTCTACCCCTCTGCGTGGAAACACGCGGAGGTCGTGGCCATTCAGAAATCCGGCAAGGACCCATGCCAGGCATCGAGCTACCGACCCATCAGCCTGCTCCCGTCCGTCTCGAAAGTTTTCGAGAGGCTGTACGCGAGAAGACTGATGCGACACGTCACCCAGGAGGGCATCATCCCGGACGAGCACTTCGGGTTCCGAGAAGAGCATGCCACTTCCCACCAGCTCTTGCGGAAGGTAGAACCGGCGATGAGGGCACTGGAAACAAGGGAATACTTTGGGGCAGTGTTCCTCGACGTCTCCCGAGCGTTTGACTCAGTGTGGCACGGCGTCTCGAGTTCAAACTTTTTGAACAACGGATACCGACGTCCCACGTGACGTTGCCGCAGTCGTACCTGTCTGAACGAACCTTCCACGTGAGGGCTGACGACGGTACGTCCACAGACCGCCAGATACGTGCAGGGGTGCCGCAGGGGTCGGTTCTCGGCCCCTCGCTGTACTCCCTGTACACTGCCGACGCGCCGAAAGTGGCAGGAGTCGAACTGGCGCTATACGGGGATGATACAGCCCTGTTCACTCGCAGCATGAACGCCCAAGTGCTGAGAAACCGCCTCCAACGCGGGTGCGGCGCCTTGGGCTCGTGGGCAACAAAGTGGCGGCTGAAATTCAACGTCACAAATAGCCAGGCAGTCGTCTTCACTCGAAGACTTCTGCCGCCAGGGCTTACGCCAGTCGAAATCCTGGGAGAACCTATCCCATGGAGTGGGACGGCGAAATACCTAGGTGTTACCGTAGACCGCAGGCTCACCTGGAAGCATCAGATCCGTGATGGAGAGCAATAGGTCGCCTTCGCGCCCTGTATCCGCTGCTAAACCCGCAGTCGTCATTGCCACCGCAACACGGCATCGCGCTCTACCTAACATTGGTTCGCCCACTGTTAGAGTATGCGGCCGTGGTCTGGGGGAAAGCCGCAGATGCTCACATTGTGACTCTGCAGCGGATACAGAACCGCGCCCTGAAGACTGCTATGTATCTTCAGAGGTGCTTCTCGACGCGCCAACTCCACGAGGACACCGGGATCCTGCCTCTTCGAGACAGGTTTCGCACTATCGCCAGGAAGTTGTACGAGAAGACGGGACGCTCCCGCAACCGGTTCATCCGTTTCATCCGTGGACTGGGCCAACCACGCGTTGGCCTGACCTGCTGAGGAATTAAATTTTACTAATCCCTCAACAGAGTGTCTTTTCTCTTTTTCAGGTTACACCGGCTAGGGCCAATCAACAAGAGTGGTAATATATCTTTCTCACTTTTACAGGAACCGCATGAATGACAAATTTTGTCTAAACTGCATCACCTCGAGCTAAGGACAGGCTCGTCTTTTCAGCGTCAGCGTCAGCCCGACACTTCGCCAGACAATGATGGGTACGAAACTCACTGAAACTTTGCGACAAGACGACGCCACCACTCGGCTGATAACCCGAAAAGAATCCCTCAGTGGAATACTCCGAGAAAGACTGAAATCGCACATCTTACTGCATTACTTATAATGAGTCTTCGTTCGCTTGCAGAAATACAACTTAGGTAATCTTATGTTTACTATGTTAAGTTGATGGCTAATCATTCCTTCTCCTGTCCTGTTTTCCTACCACGACAGTTGCCGGACCACTCTGTAGCCGACCTCTTCAAAAATGGTTCAAATGGCTCTGAGCACTATGCGACTTAACTTCTGAGGTCATCAGTCCCCTAGAACTTAGAACTAATTAAACCTAACTAACCTAAGGACATCACACACATCCATGCCCGAGGCAGGATTCGAACCTGCGACCGTAGCGGTCACTCGGTTCCAGACTGTAGCGCCTAGAACCGCACGGCCACTCCGGCCGGCAGGCCGTCCTCTCCTTACCGTTGTGTATAAAGTCGTACACAACAGAGCTGTTACCGTATTTTTGTCCAACCCCTGGAAGATAGCGAATTAAAAGGCGGAACAGGAAGAAGATGGAAAAGAAGAATATTTATTGACAGTGATGTTCCGCTCGGTTACTTTGACGTATTGTGAGAATATATACTTATATGGAATGGCAGTTATAAGAGTCGAGGGACATGAAAGGGAAGCAGTGGTTGGGAAGGGAGTAAGACAGGGTTGTAGCCTCTCCCCGATGTTGTTCAATCTGTATATTGAGCAAGCAGTAAAGGAAACAAAAGAAAAGTTCGGAGTAGGTATTAAAATACATGGAGAAGAAATTAAAACTTTGAGGTTCGCCGATGACATTGTAATTCTGTCAGAGACAGCAAAGGACTTGGAAGAGCAGTTGAATGGAATGGACAGTGTCTTGAAAGGAGGATATAAGATGAACATCAACAAAAGCAAAACAAGGATAATGGAATGCAGTCTAATTAAGTCGGGTGATGCTGAGGGAATTAGATTAGGAAATGAGGCACTTAAAGTAGTAAAGGAGTTTTGCTATTTGGGGAGCAAAATAACTGATGATGGTCGAAGTAGAGAGGATATAAAATGTAGGCTGGCAATGGCAAGGAAAGCGTTTCTGAAGAAGAGAAATTTGTTAACATCCAGTACTGATTTAAGTGTCAGGAAGTCATTTCTGAAAGTATTCGTATGGAGTGTAGCCATGTATGGAAGTGAAACATGGACGATAAATAGTTTGGACAAGAAGAGAATAGAAGCTTTCGAAATGTGGTGCTACAGAAGAATGCTGAAGATTAGATGGGTAGATCACTTAACTAATGAGGAAGTATTGAATAGGATTGGGGAGAAGAGAAGTTTGTGGCACAACTTGACCAGAAGAAGGGATCGGTTGGTAGGACATGTTCTGAGGCATCAAGGGATCATCATTTTAGTATTGGAGGGCAGCGTGGAGTGTAAAAATCGTAGAGGGAGACCAAGAGATGAATACACTAGGCAGATTCAGAGGGATGTAGGTTGCAGTAGGTACTGGGAGATGAAAAAGCTTGCACAGGATAGAGTAGCATGGAGAGGTGCATCAAACCAGTCCCAGGACTGAAGACCACAACAACAACAACAACAACAACATGGATATGGTGTCTGTTCTTTCAGACATGTCCTAAAGGACAGACACCATATCCATATAAGTATATAGTTCTGGCAATACCGGCCGTGACCTTCTTCTGTGCGGATGCACACATGTTCCCCGAGCTCTTACGGGACTTGGTTAGAATGTCTTCCACGAGTAGTGAGTGTGTTGGGGTGGGACACTACGAATGTAGTGTGTGGACATGCAAGGTGGGAAAGGGGGTCTCGCGGGAGGGGTGCGCTATCCTCTGTGCCCTCGGTGGCTCAGATGGATGCCGGCACGGTAGCTCAGCGTGTTCGGTCAGAGGGTTAGCTGCCCTCTGTAATAAAAAAAACTGAGTTAACCGATCAACGACGAACTGAAATGGGTGTCTTACGACGTCCGCCCCGAGCTGATGCAACGAACGAAAGCGAACAAAATGCGACAAAAAAAAAAAGTATGGATAGAGCGTCTGCCATGTAAGTGGCGGATCCCGGGTTCGAGTCCCGGTCGGGGAACACATTTTCACCTGCCCCCGTTGATATATATCAACGCCCGTTAGCAGCTGAAGGTTTTAATGCAACTGCCGCGCGGGATAGCGGAGCGGTCTGAGGCGCTGCAGTCATGGACTGTGCGGCTGGCCCGGGGGAGGTCGAGTCCTCCTTCGGGCATGGGTGTGTGTGTTTGTCCTTAGGATAATTTAGGTTAAGTAGTGTGTAAGCTTAGGGACTGATGACCTTAGCAGTTAAGTCCCATAAGGTTTCACACACATTTGAACATTGTTATTTATACAATTCTAATTTAGTATTGTGAGAATGTCTCCATGTGAAGTACATTTTGGAATGTTCCGCGATATTCAGAGCGAACTGTCCTTCATCTGACAAGGGATTAGAATACGTTTCGCAACAAAAGAAACAGCCTTCTGTCTATTACTCATAAAAGTTTTTCGTTAAGATCTTGACACAACCTGTAAGAGAGCACATGCATCGCCGCAGGGCCACGCTCCACACCTGTCGCATCGGCAGCCGAAGGCTGTGAGTCGGTGGCGGGAGGGGAGCGGCGGGTGCCTCTTCCTCTTTAAGGCAGCGTGTCGCCGCCTCCGCTGCAGAAGGCAGCGAGCAGTCGCCCGGCCGGCCGCGTAATTTATTTTTCGTTCTCGGAGAACACGCCGAGCGGAGCTGCGCCGTCCGGCTGTGATTCATACGGGCGCGCGCGCCTCTTGTCTCCGCTAATTGGCCCGCGGGTGGTCTCTCTCTCGAGGAGCTCGCTCCGCCCTCACTCGGCGCCCGGCGCGTCGTCTGCAAAGCTGCCGTGTGTGCAAACACGGAACATTCTGCCAAAAAAAGAAAAAGAACACGTACGTATCTCTCCTTATTTTTAATTTGGCAGGATGGAAGAAGAAACCCGCTCACGCATCTGCTGTGAAATTCCGCGTGAAAGCTGCAGTTGTTTCTGCTTCGACTTCGGCGCTGTCCTGCAAAAAATTTCATAATCAAACTCTAAATTCATTGCGTACTGCAAAAAGTGACGAGTTACCAGCGATCTAATAACGAAAATTTTAATGAAGCTTCTGCAGCAGCTGTTTCGGCCATACGCCCATCGTCAGGAATATGAGCGCTCTGGATTAAAAAAAAAAAAAAAATATCTCCCCCCCCACCTCCCTCACAACCAACCCGTCGCGATAATGCCGTAGTACATCGGCCTCATTTCGGAGAGGAAAAGACTAAGTTTCGTCAGCCTGCCATATCCCGCAGAAGCCAGTCATGGAGAGCTGTCAGGCGATGCATATGTTTACTACGTTACGGTCTCTGTTATAAATATCCAAGCTATTTCCTGTACGATTTAACGGGTCAGTCGAAGTGCAATAACGTGTCGTAGTGTTCGTAAAAGCAGCAGTGCATTAGTGCACCCTTGTAAATGTCTCTATTGCTATCTTGAAAGAAGATTTGTGTCCGTAGCACACTTATCATGAAGCTGTTCTACGACAACAACTGAACACCGAGAATGAAGCGATAGGTAGTTGGAAGGATGAGTGGTAATATGCTGGACTAATAAAAGCATTATTGTCAACAATTTATTAACAATAAGGAGGAGGAGCAGATAACTGTGTAAAGTCTCGTCGACAACGATGTCATTAGAGACGGGGCACAAGCTCGGAATAGGGAAGCACTGAGAAAGGAAAAGGCCGCGCCCTTTCGATGAAACCATCACGGCATTTGCCTTAAGTGATTTAGGGAAATCACGGAAAACCTAAATCAGGATGGCCGGAAGTGGGTTTCAACCTTCGTCTCCCAAATGCGAGTCCAGTTTGCTAACCACTGCGCCACCTCACTCGGTATTAAGAATGAGAATCATCAAATAAATAAATAGTAAACTCTTAATGTGGAAGCTCTTACTGGTTCCTGAAAAAAACACCATGCAAGGCAGATTGAATAAATAATTCTCCACCAAGAAAGCAATGTAGAGAAACAGTCGGTTACTACCTTTTACCACCAGACACAAATACAAGCTTAATAACAACCTGAATGCCCCACGGCAATATTAAAAAACATAGAATCCTAAAAATTGAAAAATGATCAAGGCCTCCTGGTAAATGAATAAATAATAATTTTAAAAAACAATATTTACAGCCAACAGCCAATAATACTTTTACAGCAAGTAGGGCACATCTACATGGATACTCTGCAAATCGCATTTAAATGCCTGGCAGAGGGTTCGCTGAACCACGTTCACAATAATTCTCTATTATTCCAATCTCGTACTGCGCGCGGGTAAAACGGACACATGTACCTTCCCGTGCGAGCTCTGATTTCCCCTATTTTATTATGATGATCGTTTCTCCCTATGATGGCCTGCGTCAACAAAATATTTTGGCGTTCGGAGGAAAAAATTGGTGATTGATATTTCGTGAGAAGATCCCGTCGCAACGAAAAACGCCTTTGTTTTAATGATGCCCTCCCCAAATCCTCTATTATTTTAATGAAACTCTCTCCCCTATATCGCGATAATTCTCTGAACTTTCTCGATGTACTCCGTCAATCCTACCTGGTAAAGATCTGATACCGCGCAGTAGTATTCTAAAAGATCGGACAAGCTTAGTGTAGCAGATCTGTTACATTTTCTAAGTGTCCTGCCAATAAAACGCAGTCTTTGGTTAGCCTTCCCCACAACATCTCCTAATGTACTTTCCAATTTAAGTTCGTCGAGGGAACGGTTGTGTTTCATTGTTAAGAATAGAGCTGTTGCATCAGCATACTCTGGAAGGAACCTAACTGGTGTACAGTCTGGACCAGAAGACTTGCTTTTGTTAAGTCATTTAAGTTGCTTCACTACTCCGAGGATATCTACTTCTACGTTACTCATGCTGGCATCTATTCTTGATTCGAATCCTGGAGTATCTACTTCGTCTTCTTTGGTGAAGGAATTTCGGAAGAGTTAAAACTGCTATTATCATACACAGAATGCGAAAGGGGAATATAGGCGAGGTCCGCAAGGGATTAGAAAATAAATGTAAGCCGGAATTCGCCGGCAACGGCTGGTTGCAAGGTAGAGACTGAAAATCGCGTCACGATGGTACTAACGAAGACTTATTTTACACTGCGCAACTCAATTAAAGGAGCACATTTTCGTAACCCTGTAATTGTCTCCCACGGCCACGCGTAAGTATAGAATTCGGGTGAAAGGTAGGCACTTCTTTTGTAATGGTACAAATTCCGACGTTACCATCAAGCTCGGCGATGCTTCGAACAGCAACGAGTCGACACATGGTTTTCAAAAGGCCACAGCTCAGACGTTCATGCGAAGAGTAACGTCAGTTAACGATGTCACATTGGCCCAAAATTTCACCACAATTCTGCCCAATTGCACCACGAACATGCCATACGATGGCAGATTCGGTAACAAGCGCTCGTACCCAAATTTCACCCCTTCTTTTGATGCCTCTGCGGTGGAGGTCAGAACAGCGACACGCAGCGTTGAAATTACTTGGTTTTCTTATGGATGGCCAATGAAAACATTCCAGACACACCGTCGCGATACAAGAAAACGTCAAGGCATCGCATAATGGCGATCAATGAAACTCCCCTTCCCTTGGGCAATGATTCCCACACATTTCTCCGTTGACAGTGTGAGGAGCAACAGGAGGAAGTTCTTGACTTTTTGGCACTGCTGACACCTCCCAGACGTTTCAGCCCTTCTCTAAGGACATCATAGGCCAGCAGCCACACTGAACATGACCGCACTCCTTTGGAGTGCAGCGGGACTGCAACTTCATCATTCGATGAAATTGAAATGCGATTCAAAGCAGCAAAGGGTGCTTGTACTTTAGCAGGCCTCCTGTGTCAAGCCCTCTTGTGGCTGTGTGTGTGAATCGTGCGACACTGACACATGTGTGAATACAGTGGCTAAGCACTCCCAGATCAGCAACGTCCTCAGTGGCACCCGTCCACATTTACTGACACTTTTAAAAACATGCCTTGACGGAGAGACCCTGCAAATTGCTCCTAGGCGCCTGCAGGCACGCAACCACTTCACACCCCTCCAATCCCAGTTGCCTGCCTAGAGGTGCCTAGGACCACCTTACTGTGCTGATTCTACACAAAAGATGAGCACATACACACCTTGTCACTGCTATGTCTTAGGTCAGGCTTCGAAGGTCGCCTGACCTCCTGTTACTTCTACACCATCTGCAGCGTTCCTGAATGACCTGTGTGTCCCCTTAAGTGACTGACTACTGTTTTGTTCGTTGAGCTCATTTCTGTTACCTTCGTTGTCTCTCGAATTTCAGGCGCCTATTAAGACTCATTAGTATCATTATCCTCATTGGATCGCAAGCCAGACTGCTACACCGTGTCTCCTCTTCATCAATGAGTATAAAAGCTGACGCGAGGCCAACACGAGCAGTCTCACCATGCATATAGTGTCCTCAGTCTGAAGCCTCTACTCGTGATTGGAAAGTATCGCTATCGCACTCGGACTCGTTTTTCGCTATGCTGTTGCTACAATAACTATTTTCGCTGTATTGATATTTCTATTACCTGCATTGTCCCTCGAATTTCAGGCACCTATTAAGATTCATTTGTATCATTATCCTCACTGGAGGGCAAGCCACACTGCTACACCACGTCTCCTCTTCATCGATGGGTATAAAAACTGACTCGAGGCCAACGCGAGTAGTCTCACCATGCATACAGTGACCTCAGTCTGAAGACTCTACTCGTAATTGAAAAGTATCGCAATCGCATTCGGACTCGTTTTTCGCTAAGCAGTTGCTACAATAACCATTTTCGTTGTCTTGATACCTCATTTAAACGCTGACCGAGCATCTGCTTGAGTTTCCTGAAATTTTTCTAGTTTGCCCGCATAATACCTTCAAAGCCATCGATAGGTTACCTTCCCTTGATCCACTGCACATAAACTTTTCTTCACTTACATTGTCGAATTCGGCGTCTTACATTTCACCATATATTTCTGAAAAACTTACAAGATAAATTCAGAAGATGAAGGAAAGGTTTAACGACCCACCAATGTCGAGCTCATAGCACAGTCTGCGACTGCGAAAGATGTGGAAGGAAATCAGTCCTCCCCTTTTGAAAGAAACCATGCTCAGGTACTGAGATAATCGATCTAGTGAAATCTGGAAAACCTAAATTTGTTTGGCCGGACGGGGTTCTGTACCACAGTGGCCCCGAGTAGCAGCCAGTGTCTTACCGCTGCACCACGTTGCTACATAGGTTGACTTCACAAACTGAACAAAACGCAGTTCCTATTAGTTTCAAGACATTACAACGCAAGGGTTTCAATTACGTTTTGTACGAAACCATTGTTTCTATAAATGAAAGAAAGTTATACTACGACGTGCCATAATTACCGATGCTATTGCAGATGCTGCATAAGCTGTGTTAGGAGGGAAAGTGGTGGGAAATCGATTTAGCGTTGTGAAATGACGTGAAGAGGTTTAGCAAAATCATCTACCAAACCAAGGTAGAGAGATTTCAGCTCCATCCATCCTAGAAACGAGTCCATTGCCTTAACCTCATTACCTAGTATTCGGTAGTTAATTTCGAGTGATTCTAGACCCATATCGGCCGTGAGGTACAACTGATTTATCCACAACAGCACTAAGTCTGTCACGGTAATTTCTTGAAGATTTAAGTTCAATTCTTCTACAGGAATATGACACGAACTAGTTTGTCATAGCGGTGTGCTATATTTCATTAGACGCTTTAATACAGCAAAAATTTACTGAAAAATAAGTTTGATGTCCACACACATTCCCGAATCAATCGTGTAGTCTATAGCCGTGTGGCATCGTCCGCTCTGCCTGTGAGTGGACATGTGGCCGCTTTTTCAGCAAGGTCCGAGCAGGCACACGGGGGGAGGGGTTTATTAGTTATTGGGAGCTCCAACGTTAGGCGGGTGATGGAGTCCCTTAAGGAAATAGCGGAAAGGTCGGGGAAGAAGGCCAGTGTTCACTCTGTCTGCTTGCCGGGGGGGTCTCATCCGAGATGTGGAGGAGGCCCTGCAGGCGGCGATAGAGAGCACTGGGTGCACCCGACTGCAAATTGTTGCTCATGTCGGCACCAATGACTCCTGCCGTTTGGGTTCAAAGGTCATCCTCAGTTCGTACAGGCGGTTGGCGGAATTGGTGAAGGCGGAAACTCTCGCTCGCGGGGTGGAATCAGAGCTAACTATTTGTAGTATCGTTCCCACAACCGATCGCGGTCCTCTGGTTTGGAGCCGAGTAGAAGGCTTAAACCAGAGGCTCAGACGATTCTGCGGAGATCTGGGGTGCAAATTTCTCTACCTCCGCTATCGGGTGGAGAAATGTAGGGTCCCCCTGAATAGGTCAGGCGTGCACTACACGCCGGAAGCGGCTACAAGGGTAGCGGAGTACGTGTGGAGTGCACATGGGGTTTTTTTAGGTTAGAGAATTCCCTCCCTAGGCCCGACAAGACGCCTCCTGAGACGCGGCAAGGTAGGAGTAGGCAAAATGCAACAGGGAATAACAATATTAATGTGCTAATAGTAAACTGCAGGAGCGTCTATAGAAAGGTCCCAGAACTGCTCTCATTAATAAACGATCACAACGCCCATATAGTACTAGGGACAGAAAGTTGGCTGAAGCCAGACGTAAACAGTAATGAAATACTAAACTCAGATTGGAATGTATACTGCAGAGACAGGCTGCACATTGAAGGGGGAGGCGTGTTTATAGCGATAAGAAGTGCAATAGTATCGAAGGAAATTGACGGAGAACCGAAATGTGAAATAATTTGCGTGAAGGTCACTGTTAAAGCAGGCTCAGACATGGTAATTGGATGTCTCTATAGGCCCCCCGGCTCAGCAGCTGCTGTGGCTGAACACCTGAAGGATAATTTGGAAAATATTTCGAGTAGATATCCGCACCGTGTTATAGTTCTGGGTGGAGATTTTAATTTGCCGGATATAGACTGGGAGACTCAAACGTTCATAACGGGTGGCTGGGACAAAGAATCCAGTGAAATTTTTTAAGTGCTTTATCTGAAAACTACCTTGAGCAGTTAAACAGAGAACCGACTCGTGGCGATAACATATTAGACCTTCTGGTGACAAACAGCCCCGAACTATTTGAAACAGTTAACGCAGAACAGGGAATCAGCGATCATAAAGCGGTTACTGCATCGATGATTTCAGCCGTAAATAGAAATATTAAAAAAGGTAGGAAGATTTTTCTGTTTAGCAAAAGTGACAAAAAGCAGATTACAGAGTACCTGAGGGCTCAACACAAAAGTTTTGTCTCAAGTACAGATAGTGTTGAGGATCAGTGGACAAAGTTCAAAACCATCGTACAATATGCGTTAGATGAGTATGTGCCAAGCAAGATCGTGAGAGATGGAAAAGAGCCACCGTGGTACAACAACCGAGTTAGAAAACTGCTGCGGAAGGAAAGGGAACTTCACAGCAAACATAAACATAGCCAAAGCCTTGCAGACAAACAAAAATTCCGCGAAGCGAAATGTAGTGTGAGGAGGGCTATGCGAGAGGAGTTCAATGAATTCGAAAGTAAAGTTCAATGTACTGACTTGGCAGAAAATCCTAAGAAATTTTGGTCTGATCTCAAAGCGGTAGGTGGATCAAAACAAAATGTCCAGACACTCTGTGACCAAAATGGTACTGAAACAGAGGATGACAGACTAAAGGCCGAGATACTAAATGTCTTTTTCCAAAGCTGTTTCACAGAGGAAGACTGCACTGTAGTTCCTTCTCTAGATTGCCGCACAGATGACAAAATGTCAGGTATCGAAATAGACGACAAAGGGATAGAGAAACAATTAAAATCGCTCAAAAGAGGAAAGGCCGCTGGACCTGATGGGATACCAGTTCGATTTTACACAGAGTAAGCGAAGGAACTTGCCCCCCTTCTTGCAGCGGTGTACCGTAGGTCTCTAGAAGAGCGTATCGTTCCAAAGGATTGGAAAAGGGCACAGGTCATCCCCGTTTTCAAGAAGGGACGTCGAACAGATGTGCAGAACTATAGACCTATATGTCTAACGTCGATCAGTTGTAGAATTTTGGAACACGTATTATGTTCGAGTATAATGACTTTTCTGGAGACTAGAAATCTACTCTGTAGGAATCAGCATGGGTTTCGAAAAAGACGGTCGTGTGAAACCCAGCTCGCGCTATTCATCCACGAGACTCAGAGGGCCATAGACACGGGTTCACAGGTAGATGCCGTGTTTCTTGACTTCCGCAAGGCGTTCGCTACAGTTTCCCACAATCGTTTAATGAACAAAGTAAGAGCATATGGACTATTAGACCAATTGTGTGATTGGATTGAAGAGTTCCTAGATAACAGAACGCAGCATGACATTCTCAATGGAGAGAAGTCTTCCGAAGTAAGAGTGGTTTCAGGTGTACCGCAGGGGAGTGTCATAGGACCGTTGCTATTCACAAGATACATAAATGACCTTGTGGATGACATCGGAAGTTCGCTGAGGCTTTTTGCAGATGATGCTGTGGTGTATCGAGAGGTTGTAACAATGGAAAATTGTACTGAAATGCATGAGGATCTGCAGCGAATTGACGCATGGTGCAGGGAATGGCAATTGAGTCTCAAAGTAGACAAGTGTAATGTGCTGCGAATACAAAGAAAGAAAGATCCCTTATCATTTAGCTACAAAATAGCAGGTCAGCAACTGGAAGCAGTTAGTTCCATAAATTATCTGGGAGTACGCATTAGGAGTGATTTAAAATGGAATGATCATATGAAGTTGATCGTTGGTAAAGCAGATGCCAGACTGAGATTCATTGGAAGAATCTTAAGGAAATGCAATCCAAAAACAAAGGAAGTAGGTTACAGTACGCTTGTTCGCCCACTGCATGAATACTGCTCGGCAGTGTGGGATCCGTACTAGATAGGGTTGATAGAAGAGATAGAGAAGATCCAACGGAGAGCAGCGCGCTTCGTTACAGGATCATTTAGTAATCACGAAAGCGTTACGGAGATGATAGATAAACTCCAGTGGAAGACTCTGCAGGAGAGACGCTCAGTAGCTCGGTACGGGCTTTTGTTAAAGTTTCGAGAATATACCTTCACCGAAGAGTCAAGCAATATATTGATCCCTCCTACGTATATCTCGCGAAGAGACCATGAGGATAAAATCAGAGAGATTAGAGCCCACACAGAAGCATACCGACAATCCTTCTTTCCACGAACAATACGAGCCTCGAATAGAAGGGAGAACCGATAGAGGTACTCAGGGTGCCCTTCGCCACGCACCGTCGGGTGACTTGAGGAGTGTGGATGTGGGTGTGGATGTAGATGTAGAATGGCAAAACATTTCTACATTATTTCTCCACAGTTCCCTTTCTCCCAGGAGTTCCATTACCGTGAACCATGAAGGAGAACTTGTGTGAAGTCTGCAGTCTGGGAGAAGAGGGGCAGAAGTGTAGCTATGAGGGCGCGTCGTGCTTCGATAACTCATCCGGTAGATCGCTTGTTGCCCACGATGGGCAGAATTCCTAGGTTTGTGTGTGTGTGTGTGTGTGTGTGTGTGTGTGTGTGTCTGTATCATTGAATTTAACTGAAACATATCTAATTGTGATACTGCCACACCCCTGACACCCGTTTCTGGATTAAATATTGAAAGGGTCCTATAGTCCCCTTTCATTGTCACTTTATTTGCTTTCCAGTGCACTTTGCTTCCTCCAGAACAATTCGAGTGTTTTCGTTGCTAAATTTCGTACTGGAGAAGACTGAGCTATGATTCAATCTAGCCGTAGCCTATTTCTTTCTACGATTTGCAAGCATCATGTGGTAGCCACGTTGGTACTTTTCAGACTTGCAAATGCGTCTGTAACGACATTATAAGTCGTCCATGTTTTTATATGTAATCCAACTCACTACTGTGATTCTATAAAATGTTTATCCCTTGTTCTCCTATTCCAAAACTCTCTGGCATGCGTGAATTAATGAATGTGGGTGTGTTTCATTTTGCTGTTCGGTGGTTTAGTCTGCCGCAGAGAATCAGCGGTAGTCTTATAGAATGACTAACCCTTGTAGCTTTCAGGTAGGCAAAGAGGTTTGTTCCCCTTGTGTGAAAGTTACCGTTGTAGGCTGGTGGCGGAAGCCTCATCTGTGGGTTTTCCTGGCCACGGGGTCGCGTGGGAGAAGTTTTTACACTGAGATGGTCAGTCTGCTTCCAGCTCTCCGATGGTCTGCAGCCGAGTTCTCTTCGAAAAAGGATGAGTTGATTTAACTGCGTGGCGCGTTGTCTCATAGTGAGAGGGGAGCTTTTAGCTTTTGGCCTCGAGTTTTGTCTTACAGAATGTTTTGCTAGGTCGCAGCAAGTAATGCAAGGCTTTAGCAGACTTTCAGTTTGATTCCTATTGCAGACTTTGGTACATAAGAAGAACGTAGCACAAAGGTGTTCCATATGTTGAAGCGATCTCACGTAGGAAGTGCGCCCTCGGTTCAGTGTGAATGTTTGTGTGCCTGCGACTGCGTGTGTATGCATTCTAATCTTTACCGAATCTTGATAATTTTTGCCTCTTTGTGAATTTTCTTTGTTTCATTACTATATGTTCGTTGGAAACGATCCACGTGAGTTAATATTAGGGTTTGTTGGTCCTCTGCCATTACCCTTTGTCTATTCAAATGAGTCCTCTGTAAAATGTTAATTGTTCGCGGCTGCGTGGTTTAATGATGCTAAAATTTGGCCGCGGTACGTAGAAATTGGGTCTCCGCGAATCACGTGGTCACAGGAGTTAACTGTGAGCCCAACTTTCCGGTAGCTCCCTGTCTCGGTCCTTGAGTTTACTTATTGCTCTGATTTTGGAGTATTAAATATATCCTGTCCGGATTATTCAATTGTATGTGTGGTTCGTGATTTCATGTTAAGCGCGTAAGCATGTATGAGTGGCCCCCGTTGAGGCGGTTTCTCCAAACCGAGGTTCAACTTTAAATGCAACCGTGATTTTCAGATTTAGTCTTTTATTTGATCATTTCTCAACACAGACCTCCTAGCTTCGTTGCATGTTGGTGTTGGGACCGTCCTTGCTGTTCTTTGACTGGATGTGGGTCTGAATGCGAGTATTAAATCTTTCCCGTCCCCCTCTAATTTCGACCGCGATTCTAAATTAAGAGATTCTGTTGTGAATCGTATAGCGTTTCACAAGCAATCGTACCTAGTTGCCAGGCAACAGCAGTTATATAGATCTCTTAAGAAATAAATAATTTTGTTTCAAGTCTTATCCAGTGTACCGATGTTACGTCTCCTTTACCTACACCATTCACGTTGAGGTTTCCTTGTTAGCCCATCCATAGCGTTTCCATGCGCACAGGTCCAATAATTAATGTCCCCTTTTTATTTAAAACAAATTCTTTAGAGTAGGTCTTGTTTTCAAGAATGTTGCTGGCTAAATGGATCAAATGGCTCTGACGACTATGGGACTTAACTTCTGAGGTATAAGTCCCCTAGAACTTAGAACTACTTAAACCTAACTAACCTAAGGACATCACACACATCCATGCCCGAGGCAGGATTAGAACCTGCAACCGTAGCGGTGGCGTGGATCCAGACTGTGGCGCCTAGAACTGCTCAGCCACCCCGGTCGGCGGAATGTTGCTGCAAGCTGCTCTTCTTCTCAGTGTTACCACACACTTTAGTTTATTGGAATATTTGATTCATGTGAACAAGCCCTGGATCATACTAATAATTGCATCCCATTTTTTATGAGTGACATTACAATGAATGTTCTTTTATGAGCTTTTTCTGATGACTGAATTAATTATTTTTCCAACTCAGTCGAACCTCTTGTTTGTTGTGTGGCTAGAGATGGTGGCGACCCAATCTTTTACTTTAATTTTAATGTCAGATATCATTTCCGTATGCGTGTGGAAGTTTTAGCCATCAGAATATAGCACAGGGCTCTACTCATTTCAGAAACACCACATAAGTACACGTCACTTACACATGCATTTACCTACGCCACCTACAATATGCACAATGCATTGATTAACACTATGAAAGATGGTTGCTCTACCAGAGAATCCTCAGGTGGGGAATTTGCATTTTACCACTGAAAAATGTGAAATTTGATAAGAGAGGCAACATCAAAGAGATGCTTCACACTGGGGTGACAAAAGTCATATGATAGCGATATGCACAAATGCAGGGGGCGGTACTGTCGCGTCCACAAGGTATAAAAGGACAGTTCATCGGCGGAGCTGTCATTTGTGCTCAGGTGATTCAAGGGAAAAGGTATCCGATGAGAAAAGGTTTCCGACGGAAATTAACAAACTCTTAACGCGGAATGGTAGTTGGAGCTAGAACCATGTGACATTCCATTTCTGAAATCGTTAGAAAATTCAATATTCCGAGATCTACAGTGTCATGTTGTGCCCAGAAGACCAAATTTCGGGCATTACCTCTCACCACGGACATCGCAGTGGCCGGCGGCCTTCACTTAACCACCGAGAGCAGCGCCGTTTGCGTAGAGTTGTCGGTGCTAACAGACAAGCAAGACTGCTTGAAATAAACGCAGAAATCTATGTGGGACGTACGACGAACGTATCCGATAGAACAGTGCAGCGACGCTTGGCGTTTATGGGCTATAGCACAGACGACTGACGCGAGTGGCTTTGCTAACAACACGATACTGACTGCAGCGCCTCTCCTGGCCTCATGACTGCATAGGTTGGACTCTAGACCACTGGAAAACCGTAGCCTAGTCAGATGAGTCCCGATTTAGTTTGTAAGAGCCGATTACAGAGTTCAATTGTAGCACAGACCCCACGAAACCATAGACCCAAGCTGTCAACAAATTGTGCAGACTGGTGGTCGCTTTATAATGGTGTGGGCTGTGTTCACATGGAATTGACTGCGCCCTCTGGTTCAACTGAAGTTATTGTTTACTGGAAAAGGCTACGTTCGGCTACTTGGAGACCATTCTCAGCCATTTGTGGACTTCCTGTTCCCAAAAGAAGATGTAATTTTTATGTATGACAGTGAGCCGTGTCACCGGACCGCAGTTATTCAGAATTGGTTTTAAGGACTTTCTGAATAATTCGAACGAGTGATTAGATCAGTCAGATCGCCCGGTGTCATCCCACTAAATATTTATCGGACATAATCGAGTGGTCAGTGCGAGTACAAAATCCTGCACCGGCAACAGTTTCACAATTACGAACAGCTATAGAGGCAGCATGGCTCAATATTTCTGCAGGGGTCTTCCAACGACTTGTAGAGTCGATCCCAGTCGAGTTTCTGCCCTACTCCGGGAAAAGGAAGTCCGACACGATATTAGGAGGCATTCCATGGCTTCTGTTGCCTTGTTGTGAGTGTACACTTCAGTTCATTTCAAGAAGCTTGAAACTGCACAAGCAACTAAATAAATCTCGACCTCATAATATTTACAGGCTTAGAATACGTACACTACTGGCCATTAAAATTGCTACACCACGAAGATGACGTGCTACAGACGTGAAATTTAACCAACAGCAAGAAGATGCTGTGATATGCAAAAGATTAGCTTTTCAGAGCATTCACACAAGGTTGGCGCCGGTGGCGACACCTACAACGTGCTGACATGTGGAAAGTTTCCAACCGATTTCTCATACACAAACAGCAGTTGACGGGCGTTGCCTGGTGAAACGTTGTTGTGATGCCTTGTGTAAGGAGGAGAAATGCGTACAATCACGTTTCCGTCTTTGATAAAGGTCGGATTGTAGCCTATCGCGATTGCGGTTTATCGTATCGCGACATTGCTGCTCGCGTTGGTCGAGATACAGTGACTGTTAGCAGAATATGGAATCGGTGGGTTCAGAAGGGTAATACAGAACGCAGTGCTGGATCCCAACGGCCTCGTATCACTAGGAGTCGAGATGACAGGCATCTTATCCGCATGGCTGTAATGGATCGTGCAGCCACGTCTCGATCCCTGAGTCAATAGATGGGGACGTTTGCGAGACAACAACATTCTGCACGAACAGTTCGACGACGTTTGCAGCAGCATGGACGATCAGCTAGGAGACCATGGCTGCGGTTACCCTTGACGCTGGATCACAGATCCTGGGTGCACGACTGGCAAAACGTAATTTTTTCGGATGAATCCAGGTTCTGTTTACAGCATCATAATGGTCGCATCCGTGTTTGGCGACATCGCAGTGAACGCACATTGGAAGCGTGTATCCGCCATAGCCATACTGGCGTATCACCCGGCGTGATGGTATGGGGTGCCATTGGTTACACGTCTCGGTCACCTCTTCTTCGCATTGACGGCACTTTGAACAGTGGACGTTACATTTCAGATGTGTTACGACCCGTGGCTCTACCCTTCATTCGATCCCTGCGAGACCCTGCATTTCAGCAGGATAATGCACGACCGCTTGTTGCAGGTCATGTACAGGCTTTTCTGGATACAGAAAATGTTCGACTGCTGTCCTGACCAGCACATTCTCCAGACCTCTCACCAATTGAAAACGTCTGGTCAATGGTGGCCGAGCAACTGTCTCGTCACCATACGCCTGTCACTGCTTTTGATGAACTGTGGTATCATGTTGAAGCTGCATGGGCAGCTGTACCTTTACACGCCATCCAAGCTCTGTTTGAGTCAATGCCCAGACGTATCAAGGCCATTATTACGGCCAGAGGTGGTTATTCTGGGTACTGATTTCTCGGGATCTATGCACCCAAATTGCGTGAAAATGTAATCACATGTCAATTTCAGTATAATATATTTGTCCAATGAATACCCTTTTATCATCTGCATTTCTTCTTGTTGTAGCAATTTTAATGACCAGTAGTGTATTATGAGGACCACAAAAGTGATCTACCGATGAACAAAGTTACTCTGTGGTGGTCAGGATTATTTAACATTATCATTTATCTGACTCTGTGGAATTCAAGTCAATCCGCCTGTACGCATTAATTACAGTGTCTGTTTGTCTGTGCAGAAATGCGAAGAAACCCACGCAAATGAGGATGCGCTGACGAACCTGGGGCTGGGTAACTCGTCATGAGTCTGAACGTCCAGTTCGTTATGGTCCTAACGTGCCGGAGCTGCTGATTACGTCCTCCGCTATCGTCGTTGCGATACTAGCAGGACGGTGTTGGCCGCCATCAAGCGCGATGCTTACATCCCTCTGCCAAGCACTCCAACATGTGACCCCACTCCGCTAATGGAGACGGCTGTTCCAATGAGAGGGCACCCCGCCAAGTACTGATACGTTCAGAGCCAAGTCCAGAAATGCTTTCTTTTCAATCGGTCAGCAACTGATCCTGGTCAGCAACTAGCCCTGGGCCCTTATTCCCACCACCCTCGGCTACCAGTCCTTTTCAAAGTTACGTTGACCTGCCAATGGTGTCAGTGTTTCCCCAACAAAATAACCCGCCGAGAAGAAGCGAAACGTTAAAAATCAATAACCTCGATATCCTCCCCACTTTCCTAAAAAGACTTTGCACTATGTGTTACATTCTCCTGACGTCCGATCTGTGACACCAGTCAGTGCCATCTCAAGCAAAAGCTATCATAAAAGACTGAGATCAAGACTAGCTGGCAACTCTGTGGTGTTTTCTGAAACTACAGTATGTCAGAGCTGTATTGTAATCTTTTTTTTTTTTTTGAAAACAGGAAGATGTTTATCAGCTGAATCCACTTTTCACAACATGGTCCTTTCGGCAGAGTTCCGTCGTCTGGGACGAATGCTTTCAGCTTAGCCTTCGAAATCGAATATGTGCAGGGCACTGTCCAATACGCCGGGCTCCAGTATGAGGCTAGCCGAGGCGACTTTTCCAAGAAACATGAGCGCACCTATACCTCTCACAGGCCCCTCACGGTTCTGCGAAAATTGCGTTCCCTCGCACCACATGTCGCCACTCACGACGTGTCGCTTGCAGCTCCTGTCCTGTACCCGCAGTGATCCTCAGTCCTAAAGCTCACCCAGAAAAGCAATGAATATCACACCACCATGTTAAATCGAAGAACGTTGGGAAAGAGGAAACAAAGTCAATGCATACAATCACTGTATTCTTGTTAAACGTTTATATTGGCAGAGCCTGTGTAACTCAACTCCCACCAAGCCAAATTACTTGCCAAATATGAATGAAAAGAGGTGAAATGGCTCTGAGCACTATGGGACTCATCTGAGGTCATCAGCCCCTTAGTACTTAGAACTACTTAAACCTAACTAACCTAAGGACGTCACACACATCCATGCCTGAGGCAGGATTCGAACCTGCGACCGTAGCGGTCGCGCGGTTCCAGACTGTAGCGTCTAGAACCGCTCGGCCACTCCGGCCGGCGAAAAGAGATGAGCTGAATGGCCTACCACTTGGAGTCCCGTTCAGCAACACAGATTCATTTTGCTAAGAAGTTAATTTGATATTTTGTTAGAGAAAATCTGAGAATGGTTTGTTGCATTCTCAGAGTAGTCCTTGAAATTACATCTGTTAACATAATATGATTGAGCCGTGCGCGACTCGTGTTCGTGTCGTTTATTACTTGACATCTTGTCTTTGTGGTACTGCCATCCCGTTTCTTATTCGATTTACTGGCGTCACTAAGTTGCTGGCCTGCCTGCCCATGAGTGGCAGCAGCAGCACTGTTGATAAGAGCACTGTCGTACTATCTTAGGAGCGACCGCTAGTATATCCTAGCAGTGGTGCGTGGTTAGTTCAGTGGGGATGGAGCTCCAATGAGGTCTGGACAGCCAGTACTCACCGGACCACTGGGTACACACACATGCACTGTCCGATGGAAGGAGACTTGAGCGGCGACGACCGTTGGTTGGTCGTTCAGTCGGTCATCTCATCAGGCGGCACGGAGCAGCAGTGAGGTCCGTACAGCCATGACTCACCCGATCTTTGCCGACACACATGACTTGAGTGCGGACAACCTTGGTTGGTCGTTCGGTCGGTCGTCTCATCGAACGACGTGTATTTGGTCGTCGACCGCTTCTGGGTTCTCTGTGTGTGTCGACTTGTGATTCGTCCTTGTTGTTCCACAGTAACTGGTTTTAGTAGTGTTAGAGTTGTTTGTGGAAGTGTTTCACGGAACCGTGTGTAGCTTGTGTGGTTTTGACTCAGTAGTTATTTTAATGCTGTCTGCGTGCTGGACGCAGTGAGTCGGTTGGGACGGAGCAGCAAGCAAGTCTCCAAGGTGCTAGGCCAGACAGGGGTTGCTGGCGGCGTGCACATGCTGTTGGCTCATGAGGTGCTAGCTGGGGGAGCGACAAGTTCGTTGTCCACTGAACTTGGACACTGAAGTTGAGTGATCAGTTAATCTGTTATGAAACCTCAACTATTGTGATATCTCTTCGTTCATTTGTGGGTTGTTGCCCCCTTGGCCGTTTGGGTTAGCAGCATCGTATGATGTGTTGGAGCCAGCGAAATCTTGCTGCCATCTTCCTATGTTGTGGTTAATTATTAAACTGAGTGTTACTTATCAGTGAAGTACACCAGCGGTTCTTTCTGCCCTGTGGCCGTTAATGTTCCAGTTACCTGCCCTGGTCGTTAGCATAGTTTGTAGGCAATGTGCCTTTTCGTCGTCATGTTATTGCTGTCCAGTACGGAGTGTAGTTCGACAGCCTTTCAGTTGTTTGGTTCATATTTGCTTAGAGTGGTTATTGTTTCCCTGGCTGTTTTTAGACGCCAATTTCTGGACGCGTAGTGCTGTTCGTATTCTCGTCCTTGGCCGTTGGTCGGACGGTGGGAATTGGTTGACTCGTTGGTTTGTCCTTGGGCCGTCCCTAGTTTGGGTTGCCATTCCATTACCTAACTTCAACTCTTGGCTGTCTGTCTCACTTCACCTTACGTTTGAGCTACCTTCCCAGGCCGACCATTGGAACACTTCTGAGTATCACTTGTTCTGTTTGTTTTAAATTGTGATTTTCATTTTAGTTGAACTATTGTGAGAGGCCTTTGACTGCGTATTAATTCAGTTTTTTTTTTATTTTACATAAAGGCCTTCAGCCGTGTTAAATTAAAATTTTAAGCATTGTTTTAGAAAATTTACTTTTTATTCTTAGAAGTTGTTCTATCTGAAATTGTTTGTAATGCTGGCCCTAAGCCGTTAGTTGTTCCATGTGTTATGTGTGGCCTTTAGCCGAGGATTTGCGTGAACCTCTTAACAAGGCCTTTAGCCATGTGTATTCTCTAAAGGAAATTTTGTTTGTTTGTAAGAAGCAAGGGGTTTATTCTAAATTATTTATCTGACCTGTTGTTCAGGCCTTCAGCCGTTGTTTCAAATTTGTTTGTGGCCTTCAGCCGTGCAATAAGTTTATCAGGTTTTGGCCATACTGTTGTAAGTTTAAAAAGAAATTTTCTTGCTTAAAAAATTGGTTTATTAATGTGCCTTAATTATAGTTGTCCTTCAGACGTGTAGTGTAGGCCTTGTTTTCATTGCATGTCTTTTTTTTAAATTTTTACCTTCTACTTTTAATTGCTTTTGATTTGTAAGCTAGGCTTTCAACCGTTATTGTGTTGCTGTGGTTTTGGGGCCTTCAGCCCGGAAATCATCTCTTCTTTAACTTGGCCTTCTGCCGTATTGTTTAATTGTGATCTTTTAAGCCATTGAGTAAATAAGTGGTTGTTAGAAAATAAAGTTGTGTGTTTGATTGTGCAACCCACAGTAACTGATTACGCCGCCATCCACAACTTTAAACTTATCCTATGCGCTCTCTGGTTACCTAGCAACCAGGTTCCAACGATGTATAACAAATTTTAAGAAATTTAATTTCTTGGCCGGTTTCGGGCACTTAATGCCATTCTTCAGAAGGTTATGTCTACTGCGTTATTTGCGAGTGTCAATAATAGAGTGCATACACCACAATGCCATGGTTTTAAAAAACATATGCAGGAGCAATAAGTAATACAATACTGAGTGCGGTAATACAATAAGAGCTGTTAGATGCCTAGATGCAGTTCACAGTGTGCGCGTAAAACTAGTACAAAGAAACGAAACTAAAGTGCAGACATCAGGCCAGAACATGAGCCAATCAACCAATTGGCTCACACGAAAAGATATAGATGTTCGTTTTTCCCGCGCGCTGTTCAAGAGTGGAATAATTAAGAATTATTGTAAAGATGGTTCGATGAACCCTCTGCCAGACACGTAAGTGTGATTTGCAGAGAATCCATGTAGATGCAGATTTAGGTGTAGATTCGAATCAAATCATGCTGTTTCAATTATAAACCTTTTAATACGGAGGTGTTGTATCGAAATGAGAATATAAGAAATTTATGGAACTTTTTGACTAAAAGCAGGGATTGGTCGATGGTACACATATTGAGGCACTGTACTGGAAGGTAGTGTGGGTGGTAAAAACTGTAGAGGGAGACCATCGCTTGAACAGAGGAAGCAGGCTAACACCAATCTTGGTTGTAGTAGCTATGCAGAGAAGCTTGCACAGGATAGCGTGAGAGCTGCGTCAGACCAGCTTCGGACTGAATACCACAACAACAGAAAAAACAACAACAACAACAACAGCAATAGCAGCGGCAACGCTACTATTGTTAATATGTTGCCCACTTTGTAATTATCCTTCTGTGGTATATCAGTCTAGTTTAGAACATTCGTCGAAGCTAAAAATTGTTCATAATAATAACTGATAATGGAACCACATCTTCTACCACAATGTTTTGTTAGGTGCGGCAACTTTTACATCAGCACTGCATAATAGCTGACAGTGTGGTGAAGTGTTGGCATCAGTTGATAACGAAACACTGCAGATGTATTGGTAGACTAGAAGTGGAAAGTCGGTCCTTTCACCATTTCACGGCGATTACCCACTTGGGAAGTATGCCAGCAATACACGTGTTGTGCGCATCACCCGAAGAGGACAGCCTAGTCATCCTTTCTCAGCTGAGTCACTCACCTCCCGCCGACAGGCCTCGTCACGCCGGAACGCCTGCCAGTGCATTCCGAGCGTGCCGGTACACGAAGCAGCGTCCTGCCGGCTCTAGCAATAAATCATAGTCGGAAATGAGAAAGAAAGTAACGTGAGGACAGAAAAAGGTAGATCCATACTCAGGATGTGAGTGAAGGGGAGCAGATTCAAAAAAATCTTGCGTCACTGCTCTAAGCGAGGTCCTAGAGGAGGCGATTCGCCATTGTCTACCTCCGACCTGCTGTGAAGTGTCAATCGTGTATGTGTTGCGTGCGAATGACGCCGATGGGAACATCTGAATTTTAATGCAGTAGCAACATGCAAAATATGTAAATATATATATCACGATAATGGATAAAATATGTAAGAAAGTGTGTAAGAACACGAACATATGTCCTTAAATATTTAACTTAAAATAGTAGTTTCAACGGGCATCAACATTTGAATTACTCCGTACCCCATAGCCAACTATATTATATTAATATGTATTGTATTATAATGTTCCACATATTCGTAAAGTACATTAGGAAGGAACATTCTACAAGCCTTAATTGTTTACTTTCAACGCAGATCTGAATAAAATAAAATAAATTTTTAGCCACATCATTAGTGTTTGCGTTGTCTTCTCTAACCCAAGATCTTAATTTAGATGATAATTCTGACGCAAATGGAGGAATAACGGACACGAAGAGTCCCGAACATTTAACAGGTATTATTTGACAAACTTCCCTTGGCGCACACATTCCTATAAAAGTAATTCTGAACCGGTACAAGTCTTTAGTAGTCGGTAACTTCGGGCCAATAGACTTTTATTTGCCGCAGTGCCACACAAATCCAGGCTCCTTACTACACAATAATGGCTACCACAATGTTACAGACAGTTCTGTTATACCAGAATGATTCACTCTGATTTGAAACTTTCTAGGCGCTTCAATCTGGAACAGCGCGACCGCTACGGTCGCGGGTTAGAATCCTGCCTCGGGCATGGATGTGTGTGCTGACTTAGGTTTGTTAGGTTTAAGTAGTTCTAATTCTAGGGGACTGATGACCTCAGATGTTAAGTCCCATAGTGCCCAGAGCCATTTTTTTTTTTTTTTTTTTTTTTTTTTTTTTTTTTTTTTTTTTTTGAAGCTTCCTACAAGATTAAAACCGTGTGCCGCCCGCGATTCGAATCGCGGTTCTTGTCCCGTTGCTGAACACTTTAACGTGTCAGGTAGTTTCAGTGTTTTTATTGCATCTAGTTTGCTTGCGAGAAGTGAAATGTCGAATCCTAAAAAATTAAGCATAATCACGTGCCGGCCAGTGTGGCCGAGCGGTTCTAGGCGCTTCAGTCTGGAACCGCGTGAACGCTACGGTCGCAGGTTCGAAACCTGCCTCGGGCATGGATGTGTGTGACGTCCTTAGGTTAGTTAGGTTTAAGTAGTTCTAAGTCTAGGGGTCTGATGACCTCAGATGTTAAGTCCCATAGTGCTCAGAACCATTTGAATAATAATCACGTATTCCATAATCCACCTCAAAGTGCAACTAACTACGTTTATGGAACTAGAACGTGATTTTTAAAGATTAAGTTCTTCCTGATTTCAACATTTATGATTGTAAGATATACAGGGTGATTATAATTAAAGTTAACCTTTCAAAACGCTGTAGAACTAACATCACTGGTCAGAATGTCGTCATACTGCAACGGAATATTATCGGAGAAGGGGGAAAACGTACGGCCGATGAAAAAAAAAGTGTGAAAATTAATCGATAGATAGCGCTGTATGTGTCAGAATACGTAAATGAAAACACCTGTCTTGCGCACGACCCATTGAAATTAATATAAACACACCGGATACACGGCTATTCCTCCTCTCGCGTCTGCGACTTTCGGCAAGACTGTCTCAATGTAGGATCGTGCTCTGTTTGTAAAGGTGTCTTACAAGACTGATTACTGTGCACACGTCGCTCTGCACAAGTTCCGGATATTGAAGGGTTTGAAAAAAGGCGTTGGTCCGATGACTGCCGTGGGTCTGGAGAAAATGATTCGAAAATTCGAAAAGATGGGTTCCTTTGGTTTGCAACCTGGTAGCCATCTACATCTACGTCTACATAGATACTCTGCAAATCACACTCAAGTGCCTGGCAGAGAGTTCATGGAACCACCTTCACAATAATTCTCTATTATTCCAATCTCAAACACCGAGCAGAAAGAACAAACACCTTCGTCTTTCCGTGCGATCTCTGCTTTCCCTTATTTTATAACGATGATTGTTTCTCCATGTGTAGATCGGCGTCAACAAAACATTGAGCAGAAAGTTGGTGATTGAAATTTGCTGAGAAGATTTCACTCCAACGAAAATTCCTTTGTTCTAACGATTTCCACCCCAAATCCTGTATCATGTCAGTGACACTCTCTCCCCTATTTTGTGATAATACAAAATGTGCTCCTCTTCTTTGAACTTTCTCAGTGTATTCTGTTAATCCTATCTAGTAAGAATCCAGACCATGCAGCAGTACTCCAAAAGAGGATGGATAAATATAGTGTACGCAGTCTCGTTAGTAGATCTGTTACATTTTATAAGTGTCCCGCCAGTCGAATGCAGTCTTTCGGTTCTCTTCCCCCACAACATTTTCTATGTGTTCTTACCAATTTCAGTTGTTCACAATTATAATTTCTAGATGTTTGATTGAATTTATGGCCTTTACATTTCACTGATTTATCGTGTAACCAAAGTTTAACGGATTCCTCTTAGCACTCATGTGGATGATCTCACACTTTTCATTGTTCAGAGTCAGCTGCCAATTTTGGCACCATATAGTTATCTATTCTGAATCGTTTTGCAAATTGTTTTGATCTTCTGATGGCTAGTAAAGCTATCAGAAGTCTAGTACAGTTTACTGGACAATAAACGATAGCATTATCTGTAAACAACCTATGACGGCTGCTCAAATTGTCCCCTAAATAATTTATATGGATAAAGAACAGCAGAGGGCCTCTAACACTACGTTGGGTAACACCAGAAATGACTTCTATTTTACTCTATGATTTTCCGTCAGTTACTACGACCTGTCACCTCCCTGACAGGAAATCATGAATCCAATCACGTAACTTGCAACGGTACTTTCGCGTTCTCGCCAATACGGTACCAGAACGTTTAAGTTCTACCACTGTAAAGACGGAAGATCCGCGATTCGGAATGTCAGAACTGTGCAGTAAGTAGCGGCAGGAACACCACCACAAAATCACGTAGCACTAACACTCCAAACCACCGACTCTAGGAGAGAGATTTTAACCGTGTTCAACCCAATGGTAAAGTATCGAACTATTTTTCTCCGAATCATACAGTTTGGGGGAAAGCAGTGAAAATAATTACTTTTGGAAACCTTTTATCAGACAAAGCCTGTTATAACAATAAACTGTTTCGCTTAATAAAACGGCCGCCACCCCAAATCGGGCACAGTGTCTACACAAAAAGATTAAGTCAATTTTCGACACTGAATAAATAACTACTTTGACTTACTACGGTCACTTGGCAGTAAGTACTATTAATCCCACTTTCTGTTACTTATAGAATTTATCACTATACTTCTGTAATTATTTAAAGAACACACACACATATGTTTCAACAAGGGTACAAAAAAATATTAAACTTAAAGCTATCATTCATATGATCAAAACTATAATTTAACAGGACTAAATTTCATTTCCTTAGGACTGTTAATTGTTAACGTTTTACTAACACCAATATTTGTCTGGCTTTCTTTGACACGAAGAAGCAACACGAATAATTACTGTTAAGATAGTTGCAGTTAAACAATTATTTTACTTTACTTCCAGAAATAGTATTGAAAACTTATCCTCATGGACATGCAAAGCGGTGGCCCTTAAACTGATACGTGCAAACTTTAGTATTTAATAATGATTTTCAGAATTTACTACCAAAACAGTACTCTTGCCAGTAATTTACTATTATTCGAGCTTCAATAAACATCAGGATACTCGGAATAAATTCGTTTAGGTAGGGAGCCTACAGAGGCAAATGACGTAGGAAAATCACGGTTAAAGACAAAGGTACATTTAACACTTGTTTTTCACTGATAGAAGATGGTTGGTTCATACTGTGATACACTTCTAAATAAAGTACTTTGGCTGTTACTGATGTCGAACGTGGTGTGAGGCGGTGCTGCGTAGTAACATTGCGCAGGTACGGCTCTTGATGTACATAGCTCTGTCTTCCTCTTGGTGGCGACGATAAAATTGCAAATTTCTGAGCTATTAATTTATTGGCGTACTGCGCCAATCATGTAGAACTCGTCCGAGGCCAAAAACTCAGTCTTGCAGGTAAACTCGGGGCCTCTAGTGCTTGACCAACGTAATGCGTGTTAACCACTTGCGGGGCAGCTACCGACTATATGAGCCACTTGCGCGCCATTTCTCACTCGCCGCCCCTCCACCTTTTTCATTCCACCACAGAACGGAGTTCCGTTCTGCCTATGATCCCTATACCTTTTCAATTTACACTTCCGCTTACAAAAAACCCAAGTATGAACCATCTACAATTCCATGACAGCATATACATACAAAATTGACATAATTAATTACAGTTGTACTTGAAATATTACATAATTATTTACAAAATATGTTTTAATACATTTATTCCACCTACGTCAAAGAGGTTATTTTAAACAGATAGACTACACTTAACAAAATCTTACTCTCGTTATAGTATTTTCTTAATTTTTCAAAATTATTATGGAACAAAAAAAAATTAAAATATACGGATTAATGGCAGTATTATATTTACAATAGCATTACAAACTGAGACATTATTCCATAAGCACAATATCACTACAAGCCGCTTGTGTGCTACAGTGTAGAGGGAGGAAACGAACTGATTCGACGTCAGTGGAAATAGTGGCCACAGAAATGCAGGAGGCGACAAGTGATGGTGTGCAAACGTGTAGTGCACGAAGAATTGCCCAAACATTGAACATACCCTTGAGCACGGTGCGTAAAATCCTACGAAACATCCTTTCTTGCTGTCCATTCAAAATTACCCATGTGCATTTTGTTTCCTGTTGACCTGCCAGCAAGAGAGACCTTAGCTTTAGAATTTCTTGCTCACATGGAAGTGGACAATGGTCGGCCTTGGAAGATTTTGTGGACAGACGAAGCCCACTTCCATCTGACAGGATATGTCAAGAAACAGAACTGTCGAATAGGGGCAACGGAAAATCCACATGCAAATCAGCCAGTACCACTTCATCCTGGGAAGGTCACTATGTGATGCGTTTTTACAGCATCATTTATCACAGGGCCATATTTATTCGAAGAGACAGGTGCTTCCGGTCCTGGTACCTGTACCGTCACTGATAAGCGCTATGAGTGTCTTTTGCGTAGCTACGTCATTCCAGCTCTCCAACAGCGTGGTTGTGTGAATGGGATCATTTTTATGTAAGATGGCGCACCTCCGCACATTGCAAATCCAGTTAAGCAGCTGCTGAAGCGCCATTTCGGAAATGCCAGAATTATCAGCCGCCGTTTCCTTACAGCCTGGCTGTCCTGATCAGCTGATCTTAATCTGTGTGACTTCTGGCTGTAGGGCTATCTGAAAGATGATGTGTTGAGTGTTCCGACTGCAAACTTAGCTGCATTGAAGGTACGCATTGCGCAACACATTCTGAACGTGACGCCGAAATCACTTCGATCAGTAGTGGAACATGCTGTTTCTCGATTTCAGCTTGTTGCAGAAAACCGTGAACAGCATACTGAACAGGTTTTGCGCCAGTCATACGGAAATTAATAACCCGATTTGATTTTGATTGATGCTTTTTATGCAATTTTTCGCCTCAGAACAATCAAAAGCGGGTTTTTCCCATCTGATGTGATATGACCTTGCCATCTAAGAGTATCACACCTGTACACCCATGCACACTGAGTAGTACAGTTAAACGTCAACACCTTAGGCATTGTTGTATGATTCATTTGTCATTAGTAGTCGAACACTATTACATTATTGCTACAGTTTGTAACTATTTATTTTTGTTCTGCTATACGCTTTCCTCCTTCCCCGAAAATATTCCGTTGCAATTTGACGTCATTCTGATCAGTGGTGTTATGTCTACAGCCGTTTGAAAGTTTAACTTTAATTATAATCACCCTGTATGTATCACTGACGTGAAAGCAGCGCGTTTGTGTGAATAGGAGTGTTGTGATGTATTACGTATGCTACTGTGTGCAGTTGTTGGTTTCCCTTGTGTAAAAAAGCATTGTTTGCTCTTTCTATAGAAACGTTAAGATCGAGAAAGTAAATTTAATATTCACATATTGGGAACTGGAAAATTTGCACATATTATTGTCATATTCCATTTATCAAGTGAGAGGTCAGAACTCATATGATGGACTCTTTGTTCAAGAATACAAATGGGAAATGAAAACTATAGATAGTTCGGTGGACTGTTGTTCGTAAAATTTAAACTGAGAAGCCAAAACATTATGACCACTGCCCAACGCGAGTTTGGATGCCACCTGTTGGCGTTGCACCAACTGATACGATAAGGAAAGTACGTAAGCGTAGCAGAGACGGCTGGAGAATCATTCTAGAGAAGATGTGGATAGCAAATGGGGAAATCCACTGAGATAAGGGACTTTGACAAATAACGGATTGTTATTATTGTCATTACCGAGAGCCTGTGAGTGAATATCTCGAAAACGCCGAAGCTGGTCGTATGTTCAAGTGCTACTGTCGTGAGCATCTACGGAAGGAGGTAGAAGGACAGTGAAGCTACCACTAGGCACTAAATGGTTGGACGTCCATGACCCTTTACAGAACATAGGGTTGGGGGGCTTGTCTGCTCAGTAAAGTAGAATAGATGGCTATCTGTGGCACCTCTGGTGAAAGAGCACGCTGCTGGTGCACTCACACGTGTTTCTGAACGAATCATTCAGCGCACACTGTTGAACATTGTGCTCCGCTGCAAACGACCTCTACTTGTTTCCGTGTCGCCCCAACGACAGCGTCAGTTCCTATTGCACTAAACAGGCGATCGGCGTGACGAATCAGCGTGACTGAACCGTGGAACAATGGAAACGTGTCACCTGGGAGGGGGATCACGTTTGAGACTAGACCAAGTCGATGATAGTGCCCATAAACGCCGTCATTCAGGGCGAACGCTGGCTCTACTGCTGGGAGCAGTATTATGCTGTGGTAGATCTCCTCTTGCGCTTGCATAGGACCTGTGGTAGAAATCGAAGACAACAGGCCCCAGCGGACCCCTTGCATCCCTTGATGCTTGATATCTTCTAGAACGGCGATGTCATCTCTTGCAGAGTAAGTGTACGTATCTCGAAGTCGGAATCGTGCTACAGTAGTTTGAAGAGCATGTTAGTGAAACCATATTGATATCTTGGCCAGCAAATTAAATCTGATGTGCATCCGATGGGACCGTTCTTGGTCGTTATAGGGCGCCATCATTGCGTACCTAAATCAGTGACCCATTATTTAGGAGAATTATATGACCTGTGGGTAGACATGTAATGCCACATACCTCCACTATCCTACCAACGAACTGTCGGATCTGTGATACGCAGAATCAGTTACGTATTTCGTTTGAAAGACGGACAAACAAGCTGTTAAGCAGGTGGTCATAGTGTTTTGCCTCATCAGTGCACATATTACACTGCATCTGTGTGCCACGTGAAATTACCGGCGACGGAAGTTGTGTTTATGGTTATGGCCGTGTAAAAGCAGTTATCATTGCAACTGAAGAATGATTCCACACATCAGCCAATAAATACTCGCCAGCTGATGAGTCCTTGTTGATCTGTTACTACTATTATTATTATCATTATTGTTGTTGATAGGATTGCTTATAGAACTCGTCCTCCAACTGAGACAGTGTATGAAGCGTTCCACCGCGATGTTCTTAGGAATCGTGAGAAGAAGCTCAGACTAATTACAGCGCGAGTAGCCGCGTTGAAACAATCATTCTCGCGGCGATTCATACTTGAAAGGAAAGAGAAGAAACCCTGATAACTGGTACCACGGTAAGCACCATCTGAAGTGCGATTCACAGCGGTTTGCAGCATACAGACGTAGGTGGATGCCTTTCAGGGAGGATACGACAAGAAAACGTCCACAGAAGTGGTATACGAGCGGCGGGGATATTGCACCATTGTAACGCACGACCACGTACGACCTACGTCATATAGGGATCTTTGACTGGAAAGACGATGACGTCCCCCCCCCCCCCCCCCCACCCCCGCCCACTCACTAGTCAACAGACTTGGCTCCGCGTGACTCCGTACTCTTCCCGTAAGCTGAACGCCGTTGGGTTTGCTGCTAGTCTCGATTTTCTTTTATTACTTGTACGACTCGTTTCGGGAAATGATTCCCATTTTCAGTTTCGTTTTTCGTGTACTACGCCACGCCATTTATGGGTTGATGTTTACGACGTGTAATGTGCTTCATTGTTCTATTGCCTTTACTGTAATATGTAAACATTCACGATTAAGTAATTAATGATGGCTCTTTATACAGAGTTAATGAGGAATTTGGAAAAAAGAACAATTTTTTTGAGCCCACTGATGCAGGAACTCACAAATATTAAACATAGCTCACATAATTTACAGTGCACAGTACACTTTGAAAACAGTAAACGTATATAAAGAAAACAGTCACAAAGATATTTTCACGTATAGCCTACAGAGTTAATGCTACATATGGTCCACAGCGTAGGATGTAGCCTACTATTGTTTCGGACTGAGAATATTTTTCTTACTTAATCTGAATGATTATTTGCTTATACATAATTAACGAAGTTATTTATTTCTATGAATCACTATTTTATATGCTTGTTTAATTATACCATCGAATCATATGAAAACATCCTCTGAGTCACTTTCCAGTTTTTCATTTAATATTTTGTCTTTATATTTTTTGTTATGTGAATATGTCTCGAGTTCTTCCATCAGATCTATTTCATGATGTTTATTTAATCGGTGGAGTACTTTGATATTTTGTTATATTTCCAAATGGGTATGCTGTACTGTGTACGTGTGTGAAGTCTCTAACCTGCTCTGTGTACCTGGTGGGAAATCGCGGCCTGTGGGAATCGGGGTATCACAGCATATTATTTTACGTATTCCAGAAGGTGAATATGGATCAGATGATTATAAATTTTACTATGCATCAATTTATGTTGTAGTTTAATATATGTATAGCATTCAATTTCTACCTTGTGGTTTTTGAAGATTTTTACAATATTGCCTAATAAAATTCCAATGTATGTGATGCTAGATATACAGTCGTCTTGATCTTCTTTTCTGTAAGGTGGTTTGTATCTGGATCTTTTTTCACCCTGACCAGTTGAGTCAATTTTGGTAGCAGTATAGTTGTTGGCAGCTGCAATCTGTTTCACTGTATTTATTTCCTGTTGAATGTTTTCTTGTATCGGGGGTAGTTTATTTGGCCTGCGCAGCATTGGTCTACACACTGCCTGTTTATAAATGTTTGACTGATATGTAGTTGCAAAGATTACTCCGTTGGTATTGTATTTTTCCAATAAATTTTAAGTGTGCATGTATTACTACGTCTTTCGATATTTCTCTCGTGTTCATGTTCCACTGTAAATTAATTTTCTAATGTAGACTACTGAAGCAAGATAGAACGTCCGCTATGTCCTTGGGATCTCCTTTACTAGCAGTAATGTGTGATCTAAGTATCTCCCACAAAGTTCAGTTTTCTGTAGGCAGCACTCTTGGTTGTTAAACAATTTTTGTTGCAAATGATCTACGTATATGTCAGCTATTGTACCAGGTATACATGATCCCAATGCTTGGCGATGTGGCTGCTTATACATGTTTGGCATTACTGCAAAGTAGCTAAAGAGGCGAAAATTTGATACAGTGGAGGATATTCAAGGTGAATAAAACAGAGGACAGCAAGCACCCTAACAAAAACATCTACGTACATCTATACTCCGCAAGACGGTCTATGGCACAGGGTACTTTCTATACCACTGTTGCTGCCCTTTCTTCCTGTTCCAGGCGCGAATGGTTCCAGGAAAAACGGATGCTGGTAAGTCTGCATGGTATCTCGAATGTTTTTAATTTTACCTTCACGGTCCTTTTGGGAGAAATACAAAGGCGTCTGACTCTTCTGGTGACGCATGCTCTTAAGACTTTAACAGTAACGCACTCCGAGATGCAAAACGCCTCTCTTACACCGTCTGTCACGGAGTTGGCTGAGTATCTCAATGAGTCGTCACTAAAAGAACCTGTAACGATACTCTGTGCTCTTCTTTGAATCTTCTCTGTTTTCTCTATCAATCCTATCTCGTACGGACTCCAGACTGACGAGCAATGTTCAAGTATAGGTCGAACGTGTGCTTTGTAAGTTACCTTCTTTGTGGGTTGACGACGTTTCCTGAACATTCTTCCAATAAATCTCAGTCTATTATCGGGCCTTAGCAGCGCTTAGTTTTATGTACTTGCTCCGTACACATTCTCCTAGATATTTTGTGCAGGTGACTGCTTTCAGTAATTGTTCTGCAAACGTGTAATTATCATCATTGAGTCTTTGTGCCTATTTATGGGCAATACGTTGCATTAGTTTGTGTTGCAGGTCAAGTGCCAGACTCTAGAACCAATTCCCTGTTGGTCTTCCAGGATTTTGCTACGATTTTATACCGTTGCGACTTCTCTGCACACGGTATCTTCATCCGTGATGGGTCTCATGGTAATTTCGACGTTATCCCTAGGTCACTTATATGTATCGTGAAAAGTAATTGTCCTATAACACTCTCTCAGGGTACGCCAGAGGTTACACTTACGTCAGAAGATTTCTCTCCGTTGAGAATCACGCACTGTGTTCTGTTTGAGTCAAAAGTCCAGTCACACGGTTGGTCTGCTATTGGGTACGCTCGTATTTTGTTCGTTAGGCACCAGTGCGGAACTGTATCGAATGTCTTCCGGAAATCAGGGAACACTGCATCTATCTCGGCTCCTGTGTATACTGCTTTCTGGGTTTTGTAGACCAACAGAGCGAACTGCCTTTCACACGAAATCCATGATGTGTTGAAAAGTGGCAGAAGTTTCGAATCGCTGTATTCACTACCAAGGGGACTACTTTGAAGGTGACGATGCAGAATAATATCTATGTGAGACGTCAGAAATACTGATAGCCTTGGGAGAGCCAACCATCGCAAAACTCTTCCATATTGTATGCAAGATGCTCGAAACAGCAAATAACTCTCAGACTTCAAGAAGAATATAATAATTCCAGTGCCAAAGAAAGCAGGTACTGAAAGGTGTGAATATTTCCGAACTGTCAGTGTAAAAAGTCGTGGTTGCAAAATACTAACACAGAGTTTTTAGAGTAGAATGGACAGACTGGTAGAAGTCGACCGCGAGGAAGATTAGAGTAGGTTGCGGAGAAATGTAGGCACACGCGAGGCAATACTGACTCTACTACTTAACGTAAAAATAGATTAAGTGAAGGCAACTCGAGTTTATATCATTTGTAGACTTAGAGAGAGCTTTTGACAGTGTTGACCGGAAAACTCTCTTTGAAATTTTGAAGGTAGCACAGGTAAAGTGCAGGAATCAAAAAGCTATTTACAACCTGTACAGAAATCAGACAGTAGTTGTACGAGTGGAGGGGCATCAAAAGGAAGAAGTTGAGATGGGAGTGAGGCATGGCTGTAGCCTACCCCCCGATGTTATTTAATCTGTACATTGATCAAGCTGTATATGAAACCAAAGAAAAATTTGGAGGAGGAATTAAAGTTCAGGGAGAAGAAATTAAAAGTTTGAAGTTTGCCGATGACATCGAAATTCCGTCAGAGTCAGCGAAGGACTTGCAAGAGAAGTTGAAAGGAATGGGCAATGTCTTGAAAGGAGCATGTAAGAATAATACGAACAAAAGCAAGGACAATGAAATATAGTCGAATTAAATCAGATGATTCTGAGGGAACTAGATTAGGAAACGAGACAAAAGAGCAGATGAGTTTTGCTATTAGGGCAGCAAAATAACAGATGATGGCTGAAATAGAGAGGGTATAATATGTATACTCGCACTGGCAAGAAAAGTGTTTCTAAAAAAGAGAAATTTGTTTACATCGAACATACACTGAAGCGTCAAAGAAACTGGTATAGGCATGCGTATTCAAATACAGATATATGTAAACAGGCAGAATACGAAGCTGGGGTCGGAAAAGCCTATATAAGACAACAAGTGTCTGCTGCTAGAATGGCAGGTTATCAAGATTCAAGTGAGTTTGAACGTGGTGTTACAGTTGGAGTACGAGCTATGGGACACAGCATCTCCGAGATAGCGATGAAGTGGGAATTTTCCCGTACGACCATTTCACGAGTGTACTGGGAATATCAGGAATCCGGTAAAGCATCAGATCTCCGACATCACTGCACCCGGAAAAAGATCCTGTAAGAACGGGACCAACAACTGAACAGAATCGTTCAACGTGACAGAATTGCAACCCTTCCGCAAATTCCTGCAAATTTCAGTGCTGGGCCATCACCAAGTGTCAGCACGTGAACCATTCGACAAAACGTCATCGATATCGGCTTACGGAGCTGAAGACCCACTTGTGTACCATTGCTGACTGCACTACACAAAGCTTTACGCCTCGTCTGGGCCTGTCAACACCGACATTGGACTTTTGATGAGTGGAAACATGTTGCCTTGTCGGACGAGTCTCGTTTCAAATTGTATCGAGAGGATGGTGAAACGTCCCCTCGCAAAAATTAAACATGACTGTGCTTAAACTGACACACAATATTTTTAGCGCAACGCAATCTGACTTTCAAAAATCCTTACAAAAGAATGGCCCTGACTAACATTAACCTATACCTTTCACAAATCACTTACCTCACAAAAATCTTCGTTACTCGAACTACTGCAATACAGCGAGCGCCACTACTGCCAGCTAAATAAAATATTCAAACTACGGAAGGCACTAACTACTGATAGGCATAGTTAGCAAATGAAAGATTTTAATAGAGAACAAACAATGTATTTACCTTAATAGTGTTGAAAAATCATAATATACATAGCAGTTCATGACATCCAGTCTTACAAATTTCAAAACTCCGCCATTTCTCTCCCCACATCCACCACTGCAGTCTTGAAGAAGTAGTGTTGTCCTTCCAACGGAAAGACAGTGCTGACTCTTGACATGCTGACAGGTAATGGGCCACAACAGAGCAAACCCACAGCAGAGTCATTCGACGTTTTGAAGAATATTGGTACGTAGGTCATCACAGAGCAGACCCACTGTAGTCCTGGTAGAGATTACGGTATTGGTGGGTCATCAAAGATGCAGACCCACTGTAGTCCCCATTGTAGTGTTGGGCAGCTGGACGTCAACAGCGCGTAGCGTTGCGCAGTTGGAGGTGAGCCGCCAGCAGTGGTGGATGTGGGGAGAGAGATGGCGGAGTTTTGAAATTTGTAAGACTGGATGCCATGAACTGCTATGTATATTATGATTTTTCAACACTATTAAGGTAAATACATTGTTTGTTCTCTATTAAAATCTTTCATTTGCTAACTATGCCTATCAGTAGTTAGCGCCTTCCGTAGTTTGAATATTTTATTTAGCTGGCAGTAGTGGCTCTCGCTGTATTGCAGTAGTTCGAGTAACGAAGATTTTTGTGAGGTACGTGATTTGTGAAAGGTATAGGTTAATGTTAGTCAGGGCCATTCTTTTGTAGGGATTTTTGAAAGTCAGATTGCGTTGCGCTAAAAATATTGTGTCAGTTTAAGCAGAGTCATGTTTAATTTTTCTAAGGGGACGTCTCAATGGACGTGTACAGGTATGGAGACAACCTCATGAATCCATGGATACTGCATATTAGCAGGGGACTGTTCAAGCTGGTGGAGCCTCTTAATGCTGTGGGGAGTGTGCAGATGGAGTGATATGGAATCTCCGATACGTCTAGATGCGACTCTGACATACCGTTGCGACTTCTCTGCACACATCTTCATCCGTGATGGGTCTCATCGAAATTTTGACGTTAACCCTAGGTCACCTACATGTATTGTGTAAATTAATGGTCCTATAACACTCTCTCGGGGTACGCCAGAGGTTACACTTGCGTCAGAAGATTTCTCTCCGTTGTGCATTCCGACGGACTTGGGTAGTTTCAGTAGAACAATGCGGCATCCCACACGTCCAGAACTGCTCCAGGAACACTCTTCTGAGTTTAAGCACTTCAGATGGCCACCAAACGCCACAGACATGAACATTATTGAGCATATCTGGGATGCCTTGCAACGTGCTGTTCAGAAGAGACCTTCACCCCTTGTACTCGTACCTATTTATGGACAACCCTGCAAGATTCACGGAGTCAGTCCCCTCCAGCACTACGTGAGAGATTAGTCAAGTCCACGCTACGTCGTGTTGCGGCACTCCTACATGCTTGCGAGGGCCCTAAACGAAATTTGGCAGGTGTACCAGTTTCTTTGGCTCTTTTATGTAGATTTAAACGTTAGGAAGTCTTTTCTGAAAGTATGTTATGGAGCGTAGTCGTGTATACCAGATGGTCAAAAAGTCAGTATGAATTTGAAAACTTAATAAACCACGGAATAATGTAGATAGAGAGATAAAAATTGACACACATGCTTGGAATGACATGGGGTTTTATTAGAACCACCCCATATTCCTAGATGCGTGAAAGATCTCTAGCGCGTCGTTTGGTGATGATCGTGTGCTCAGCGGCCACTTTCGTCATGCTTGGCCTCCCAGGTCCCCAGACCTTAGTCCGTGCGATTATTGGCTTTGGGATTACCAGAAGTCGCAAGTGTATCGTGATCGACCGAAATCTCTATGGATGCTGAAAGACAACATCCGACGCCAATGCCTCACCATAACTCCGGACATGCTTTACAGTGCTGTTCACAACATTATTCCTCGACTACGAGTACAGCTATTGTTGAGGAATTATGGTGGACATATTGAGCATTTCCTGTAAAGAACATCGTCTTTGCTTTGTCTTACTTTGTTATGTTAATTATTGCTATTCTGATCAGATGAAGCGCCATCTGTCGGACATTTTTTGAACTTTTGTATTTTTTTTTTCTAATAAAACCCCATGTCATTCCAAGCATGTGTGTCCCTATCTACATTATTCCGTGATTTATTCAATTTTAAAATTTATACTAACATTTTGATCACCCGGTAGAACTGAAATTTGGACGATAAACAGTTTAGAGAAGAAGGGAAAGGAGGCTTTTGAAATGTTGTGCTACTAAAGAGTACTGACGATTATATGGGTAGATCATGTAACTAATGAGGAGGTATTGAATAGAACTGGTGGTAAAAGAAATTTCTGGCGCAACCTGACTACGTGAAAGGATTGGTTGATAGGACGTACTCTGAGACGTCAAGGGATTATCAGTTTATTACTAGAGTGAAGTGTGTGTGAGTGTGTGTGTGTGTGTGTGTGTGTGTGTGTGTGTGTGTGTGTGTGTATGTGTGTGTGGATGGGGGAAGGTGGGCAAGAGAAAAATACAGTGAGCAGAATCAGAATGATGTAAACTGGAGTAGCTATTCGGAGATGTAGAGGCCTGCAACAACAACAACAAGACTTAACGATTTTAACAAATGTATTTCGGGATCCTTTGGATTCTACCTGGTACAAGGCGACGCTAGTGAAAGTGGAAGGAAAGCAGGAGGCGACGTGGGCTGTGGCAGAGCCTCACAGTGGTTGCGGCAGGTCCGCCGCCGCCCACGCGGCTGTAGGCCTGGGAAGTCCGGCCGGTGGGGCAGGTGGGCGCTGCCGCCTTCCCTGCCCTCCGCCGCCCACGGCGGGCAGCCGCCGCCGCGCCACACCCACTCCGCTCCTCCACATACCGCGTCGCTGCGCCGCGCGTCTCTTCAGGCGCCCACTAACCACTCAGGAATGTCGCACCGACTGATGCAACGGTGCAACGGCACCACCCAATCATCAGGGAGCGGCGTCAGCACTGGAGGTGAAGTTACCGTGTTACACGAAACCTGTGATCCGTTTCCCCTCCAACGATATAAATGAACGGGAAGAAATGTTTCTGCAGTGACGCATTACTAAGTCGGACACGCTTTTTGTTTCTTTGATTCATGAGTTTTCTGGTGTGGTGCCACCCACCACGAAATTCTCTCCGGTTCCAAACTCTTCGTCTCAGAGTAGCATCTGCAACGTACGTCTCAATTATTTGTATTCCAATATGTATTCCAAACTATATCTTCCTCTGCAGTTTTTGCTCTCTACTGCTCCCTCTAGTATCATGGAAGTCATTCCCTGATGTCTTGACAGATGTCCTATCATCCTGATCTTCTCTTTGTCAGTGTTTTCCGCATATTCCGTTCCTATCCGATTCTGCGCAGAATCTCCTCATTGAAACTTCCTGGCAGATTAAAACTGTGTGCCGGACCGAGACTCGAACTCCGGACCTTTGCCTTTCGCTGGCAAGTGATCTACCGTCTGAGCTACCCAAGCACGACTCACACCCCGTCCTCACAGCATTAATTCTGCCAGTACCTCGTCTCCTACCTTCCAGACTTTCCAGAAGCTCTCCTGCGAACCTTACAGAACTAGCATTCCTGAAAGAAAGGATATTGTGGACACAAGGCTTAGCCACAGCCTCGGGGATGTTTCCAGAACGGAACCTCCTCATTTCTTACGTTATCAGTCCATTCGTCTCTAGCACCACATCTCAAATGCTTCTATTCTCTTCTCTTCCAGTTTTCCCACAGTCCATGTTTCACTACCGTACAATGCTGTGCTCCAAACGTACATTCTCAGAAATTTCGTCGGCCGCTGTGGCCGAGCGGTTCTTGGCGCTTCAGTCCGGAACCGCGCTGTTGCTACGGTCTCAGGTTCGAATCCTGCCTCGGGTGTGGTTGTCTGTGGTGTCCTTGGGTTAGTTAGGTTTAAGTAGTTCTAAATCTAGGAGACTGATGACTTCAGATGTTAAGTCTCATGGTGCTTGGAGCCATTTGAATTTTTTTCAGAAATTTCTTCCTCAAATTAAGGACTAGGTTTGATACGTGTAGACTTCTCTTGGCCAGGAATAACCTTTTTGCCAGCGCTAGTCTGCTTAAGATCTCCTCCTTGCTCCTTCCGTCCTTGGTTATTTTGCTGCCTACGTAGCAGAATTCCTGAACTTCATCTGCTTCGTGACAATCAATCCTGATGTTAAGTTTCTCGCTGTTCTAGTTTCTGCTACTTCCCATTACTTCCATCTTTCTTCAATTTATTCTCAGCCCATATTCTGTATTCATTAGACTGTTCATTCCACTCAGGAGATCATGTAATTCTTCTTCACTTTCACTCGGGATAGCAATGTCATCAGCGAATCGTATTATTGATATCCATTCACCTTGAATTCTAATTTCGCTCCTGAACCTCCTTTTTTTCCATCATTGCTTCTTCGATAAACACATTGAACAGTAGGGGCGAAAGACTGCATCCGTGTCTTACACCCTTTTTAATCCAAGCACTTCGTTTTCAGTCGTCAAGTCTTAGTATTCCCTCTTGGCTGTTGTACATATTGTATGTTTATCGTCTCTCCCTCTAAAAACTACAGGGGAGGACAGATATTGTAATGTATCCAGCAAATAATTGAGGACTTGCACCCAATATCCTAAATTATTTGTTGGATGCATTACAACATCTGTTTTTCTCTGTAGTTTTTACGCTCTACAGCTCCCTCTAGTACCACGGAAGTCATGTCCTGATGTCTTAACAGATGTCCTATCATTTATCCCTTCTTGTTGTCAGTGTTTTCCCTACCTTCCTTTCTTTGCCGATTCTGCGGAGAATCTCTTCATTCCGTATGTTACCAGTGCACCTAATTTTCAACATTCTCCTCTAGCACCACATTCGGTTCTGCTTTGTTCCGGTTTCCTAAAGTGCATGATCCACTACCATGCAGTACTGTCCTCCAAGCGCACACTGTCAGAAATTTCTTCCTCAGATTAAGGCCCATGTATGTCACTAGCAGATTCCTCTTGGCCAGGAATTTCCTTTTTTTCTGTGCTAGTTAACTTTTTATGCCCTCCGCGCTTCGCCCGTCATGGATGATTCTGATTCTTGTGTAGCAGAATTCCTCACTTCTGAAATTTTCCCGGCGTATTTCTTCTTCTAATAATTTCCGGGTATGCAGCCGGATCCCGTCGACATTCTGCCACGATATTTCGGCCCAGAGACGTTCGGCCATCATCAGGTGAGTACACAACTACTGAAGAGCCCAGGTGCAGTCGCGAGATTCGGCATAAATACCGCGACTGCACCTGGGCTCTTCAGTAGTTGTGTACTCACCTGATGATGGCCGGACGTCTCTGGGCCGAAATATCGTGGCAGAATGTCGACGGGATCCGGCTGCATACCCGGAAATTATTAGAAGAATTCCTCACCTTTGTCTACGTTTTGATCAACAGTGTTGATGTTTAGTTTCTCACTATTCTCATTTCTTATACTTCTCATTCCTTCCGTCTTTCTTCGGTTTACTCTGAGTCCATATTCTGTACTTAATAGACTGTTCATTTCTTTCAACAGATTCTCTAACTTTCCATCACCTTCACTGAGCATAGCAATGTCATCAGTGAATCTTATCATTGATATTCCTTCATCCTGTTTCCTCTATTTCCGTCATTATTTCTTCGGTGTGTTGGTTTAACAGTTGGTTGAAAGACTATATCCCTGCATTAAACTATGTTAAGTCCGATCACTTCGTTCATCATCCTCCACTCTTATTGTTCCCTCTTGGCTCTTGTACATACTGTATACTACCAGTCTTCCCTCGTGTCTGTCTCCCATTTTTCTCAGAATTTCCAACGTCTTGCAGCATTTTACATAGTCGAACTGTTTTTCTACGTCGATAAATCCTACGAGCGTATCTGGATTTTTCTTTGGTCTTGCTTCCATTATGAAGCACAACGATAGAACTATCTCTCTTGTGCCTTTAACTTTCCTAAAGCCAAACTGTTCGTCATTTTGCAGTTTCCCAGTTTTCTTTTCCATTCTTCTGTATACTAGTCTTGTCAGTAGCTTAGATCTTAATCTGATTCGGCGATAGTTTTCGCACTTACCTGTCCTTGCTGTCTTTGTAATTTTATCTATGATATTTTTCCTAAAGTCTGATGGTATGTCGCCAGTCTCTTACATCCTATCCGTCAACTTGGATAGTGCTTTGTTTGCCATTTTCCCCAGTGACTTTAGAAATTCCGGTGGAATGTTTTCTATCCTTTCGTCTTATTTAATCCCAAGTATTCCAAAGCTCCTTTAATTTCAGAATGTATGTTGGATAACTCAACTCTTTCATATCGAAACCAATTTCTTCTTCTGTCAAGTCATGAGACAATTACTTCCCATCACAGAGTCCTTCAGTATATCGTTTCGACCGATCTTTGTGTTTGTGTGTATGTGTGTGTGTGTGTGTGTGTGTGTGTGTGTGTGTGTGTGTCCTCGTTTGACAGCGGAATCCCGCCTGCACTCTTAATGTTGCCGCCCTTACTTTTAATTCCACCGAAGGCTGTTTTAACTTTTCTGTATATTATTCAGTCTTTCGGATGATCATTCTTTTTTAAACTTGTTCACGTTTTTCCTGCAGCCATTTCATCTTCGCTTCCCTGCACTAACACTAAATACGCAAATTTCTGGTTCGCCAAAGGTTGTATGTGGAGGGCAACGCTGAATGAACTGTGAAGTTTATTTCCGGAAAATTTGACTTGATTCTTTACAAGGCCATCAAGAAGAGGCTTGCTTTCCTTCTCTCATCTGAAGCTGATAATGGAAGTAAGCCGGTCATTGCGAATTACATAGCTTACGTTACCATGGCGGACATTCGTGGTAAAGTGACACATATGACTTCTGATTCGTTGCAGACTTTTTGTCTTCAGTTGATGTATTTCTGTAATGGAATGGGCTGTCCAGGACATACCTGAACCACATGGAACTCCTTTGGTGAGAGTCAGAAAGTTGACTTCACTTCAGACCCCAGCGTCCAGTGTTACTAACTCTTCTGTTTTTCGGTTTTTGAATGAGAATGGACTGCCATTCCTCCACAGGCATTCAAGCACCTCAGTGAAAGTTTCCTCGCCAGAGTTCACGCCACCGTGATGGCGAAGGGTGGACACACCCCACGTTCATGTCCACTAACTGCTCCGATCAGATAGTGTATATGCGAACAGGACCCAATAGAAAACGGAAACGGTGGTGGGCCATGGGTAACCCTCCAGCAAGGTGTATATGTGAAATGACCATTTTGCGCTGACGCTGTTTCATATCATTGCAAATATATTGATTTTGACTCCATGGGTCCATTCAATTGAGTTCAGTGTAGTTAATCTGTTACATTCTCACTAGTGCCGAAATAATAGTCGCGAGAGATTCGTAACGCAGATGATATTTTAAAATTTATCTTTTACTTTACCGTTTCACTTGCACAATTATTTCTAGGATGTCACTAGTTTCGATAAATATTCCATCATCCTCAGACATGTGTAGCGGTATAAGCCGTCCGTCGTATCCATATGAAATTACACATCAGAATATGACATTCAGAAGTTTAATTCCATATGGCTGCGATTGCTTGCTTACTCAACTATATAGATCTGAAGATAGTGAAATATTGGTCCGAACTAGTCAGTTATAGGAATACATTTGCAACTCAGAGGGCAAAATAAAAGATAAATTTTGAAATCTCTCTGCACTGGGATTGTGTCTGCCTTTATATTGAACCACTTTAATTTGGTTCTGAGACAAAATCTTACAAAAAAAAAATATGAAGGTAGAATTTCCATAATATTCTTCTGCATTGTAGGCCACGTCATATAGTAAAACGATGAATGAACATTTCGACCAGTAATGGAAGTTACCTCCATCATACTGTGTAGTTGTAGTTTTACATTTTATGATGAAGGCGACTTGCAATAGATTCCGAAACTTTCGAACATAGTTTTAAGTTATGAAGCGACCTACAACCCGAAAGAACTTTATGGACACTGATTGCGGGCGTCAAAGCTGAAGAACGATGGAATTTTAACAGCTCACTCCTGGATGATATGCTGTCATTGGTCAGCGCAGCTTGACGTCACATGAGGGATAGCAAATGCGCGGACATCAATTCTACGTTGGCGTAATGATCTTGTTCCTCGATGTGTGTTTCGTACTTATTATAACCAATTATACTTTTGAGCTCTTAAACATTTTAGAACAATTACTGCTCCAATCAATTAAGCTGGAAGCGATATAGTAACATGGTTAAAAATAGAAGAGGCTTTGGCGTGTATCGCAGTTGTGTATTTTTATCGTTTGTAATTATTATCTGATATTCTGAGTACTATTTTAACAATATTACTGTTCCATACAGGGGTACTAAGTTAGCGGAATTTCTTCTAAATTCGACGGTTTTTACACACTGTTCAGCGGGTTAAATTTTTGCATTTAGTGGTCAACAGATTTTTGAATGGATTTGTGGGTTGTCTGCAACAATATTTTTCTGTTTAACTCAATGTTCCATTATACAATTAGAAACTGTAATTAGTGTGAAAAATCCAATACTCGGAACGCTACAGCTCTAGCTAACAATTACGATTAAATTATGACGAGGATACAATTTAACCTCCCTTCTTCCTACGAATCCATTTCGATGAAACGTGCAAATTACACAATACCTATGAAATATCACGCCGTCTATATACACCAACTAGCCCTGAAAGACATACGTTTGTTATTTGTATGCATAGTTATCGTCACACGATTCGGCCATAGTCGTAGTGCTATTGAAAAATGGCTTGCTTATGCTTTCCTGTCGTGTTTAAATCCTGAAAGTCTACAAGGTCAGAAAACAACAAATAAATCGGAATACATCTCAAAGCTTTGATTTCAATCTCTGATAACCGCTAGGAGCCTCAACATTAAAAACTGTGAAAATATATTTAGAAGAATTTTGGAAATTTTTCAGCTGTGACTGATTCTCCAAGGATTTTATAATGGAGGTTGGTCTCTTTAGCAGTACAAGAAGTATGGGGACATGATACGTAATGACTGCTAGGGAATTACTTTTCCAGAGATTGATATGTTACTGCATTCAACGATATTTAAAGTAATGACACTCCCCTGAAATGTTAACACTATTCTTTTTTCTGACTGCATTAGTTGTTGAGGACAGAATTCAGTCTTCTGTCTCTACTGTCATCGATGTCTTTATAAAGGCAGAAGACTGCGCTCAAAAAAATAAATAAATAAATAAATAAATAAATAAAAATAAAAATAAAAAAAACAAAAAAATGGTTCAAATGGCGCTGAGCACTAAGGGACTTAACATCTGAGGTCATCAGTCCCCTAGAACTTAGAACTACTTTAACCTAACTAACCTAAGGACATCACACACAGCCTGCCCGAGGCAGGATTCGAACCTGCGACCGTAGCAGTCGCGCGGTTCCGGACTGAAGCGCCTAGAACCGCTCGGCCACCACGGCCGGCACTGTGCTTCAGATAACGTCCTCTTTGTTTCTTACGAAACATCGAATATGCCGTGCTGTGAAATGCTGTGACGAAACAGTCTGTAAATCATTACTAAGAGTCTAATGTTTCTAATGTTTCGTTTTGTGCTTCTTTAAGGCGTGACATGACCATTAGCATTAACTCTGGCGTTGCTAGTTACTTCCTGAGCTGCTCGTTTTAGTCGTCTGTTAACAGAATAGTTTCCGTACTTTCGGGAAGAGATGAAACATAATATGCCGTGTTCTATGGGCCATGTTGAGGCACTGAGTCACAGCGCAATTACACCGTATTTATTTCACCGGTTATTAAGTTTCCATCTGAAAAGTAGCTACGGCAGCCTAAACTATAGCACTACTCGCAATGGAAGCAATCATTATATGGAACTGCAGTTATGCCGGTATTACACTATCATATTTCTTTGACAAAGAATTCCTTTGTCGAAGGTCTTTGACGTGGCGCTAAAAAGGAATGTTACCCTGTCATCAAATTTTTCGTCAAAGTTGTTCTCGGACAACAACAACTTGTTATTATGTGCTGCAGAAAAGAAGGAAACATACTTGGGTGCAGCCGTGTGTTTTACGTCGACATATTAATAGAATTCAGCAGAATTTGTTACGAGAGCTTCAGGCAGAGGACTTCAGGTTTTACATAAATTACTTAGGAACGAATGGGAGTGCGTTTTGGCATTTGCTCAGTAATGTGGCTACTCATATTACAAAACAGAATACTCACTTGAGAAATGCTACAGGTGCAAAGACAGGCACACCATAAAACTGCGATTTCTTGATACAGGAGGGAGATATTCTAATTTACAATTTAGCGCTCGAATACCACAGTGCACATCAACCAAAATAATTCCAGAAACGTGTGAAGCTATTTATAAATCACTGAAGGAGGAATATCTGAAGGCAAATAAATGTTTAGAATACTATATGGGCAATAAGAACTACTTTTATTTTCGAATAATTTAATTGGTAGAATTAATGTTCCAACAACTACAAAATTAGTAAAAAGTACGAATCAGACTAGCACTTTTTAACCTGTGGCGTCCAGAGTTCAAAAATAGACAAAGTAAAATGGAAAACTACGAATTTTTTTATTTTTGAATGTGATGATCTCCTCTATTCTGGCTTGCTGAAAAGCTGCCTGGATGTTTCCGGATGCTGTGATGGATGGCTATAGCTGTGACTGTGGATATGAAGTCGCCTGCAGCATATTCCACCCGCCTATCAACACACGATTAATAGCATGCATTGTGCCCCTTCCTCATCCCTCGCTCCAGTTGAAGCAAGGTTATTAAAAAGAGTCGAAGGAATGCACCAACTAAACTTTGAAGCCACGTTTACAAACACACAGCAGAGACGTCAAACAGTTGTAACGTTGCCAGCACTCCAAGCGGTTACATTTCACGTTGCAATGAACAGACGACGAACAACTCTTACGATCAAACCTACGGCGAGGCTCTAGATTTGATCATATTTGTTCCCTATTACACTGTCAATTTTCTTTTACATAAATATCTGACATTCAACTTTGACAGAGAAATATGATACTATAATACTGGCCTTAGCCGCAATGTCCGGGTTGACATCGTGTCTCTCCAGTGACGTCACAGTGGGCAGGCCGAGTTTCGCGCAAAAAGCTGGAATAACATTATCTGATCAAAAATATCCGAACACCTATTAGTGGACCTTGGTATGGGAGATGACCTTTCTGATGGCTTGAACTCTGCTGGGGACACTTTCAGTGATTGTAGAGGTGTCTGCATGTTTGTAACTGAACGGCAACCGATTGCTCCTCAGGAGCCGAAACCAAAGAAGATAGTGATGTAGGACTCTGGGGTCTGAAGCTGGGTCTACTCCACGCTTTAACTCATCGCAAAGGCGTTGCAGTGGGTTCAGGCCTTCAGGTCGTGACTCAGGGCTTGCTAGTCTATTTTAGGAACGCTATTGTTCACAGACGCTACTTTGTTACGGAGTGCACTGTCATGCTAATGCAGTCATGTTTCTGTACTATACGTAGTATAAAATGCCGTAAAATGTGATCATTTCCTTACGCGTTTAGCGTTTTCTTAAGGGCAGATGTATTTCAAAATTGCGGAAAAATTCGAAAATTTTTATTGCGTAATTTATTAGATTGATTCTTCAAGATTAACATCGCACACTTTCATAATCGAAAAGTTTTGATCCTTTACCGAGTAACATGAAACGTCTGACAGCTAGCAAAGCAAATTTTAAATCTGACTAGAAACATTTCTCCTGGGCAACTCCTTCTCTTCCATTCACGAATTTCTCTTTAAAAACTGATAGCCAGACAAAAAAGAAAAAAAAACTTGTTTTTAAGTGTAGTTGCACGAGTGGGACTAAAATAATAATGTAAACATTAGTCTTAACACTAACCATATGTACATATCCTGTAAACTGACTCGTTACACATCGTTTCGATAAAAGAGTCGTCCAAATGATATTTGGAACATGTCATTAACTAACTAACTAACCAACTACGTATGACATGGTTCATCACTCGTTTCCAGTCATCCACTGACCAGTAGCGTCTCTCCTAGCACCACCTCCAGCGTCATTCAGCACTGAGTACAGAAATCTGTGTCTTATGAAGAGCTGCTTGATTCCTTCCGCTGATTTCATGCGATTTTATACAATCACCTCTCTGCAATGTTCGATGGTCCTTATTCGCCAGTACATGGGGCCTGCCTGGTTGTGGATTCGACGTAATTGTTCCTTCAGGTTTGCGCTTCACAATCACATCGCTAACAGTCGTCTTGGGCAGCTTTAGAAGGACCGAAATTTCCGTGACGGATATGATATTCCGGTGACGCCAGACGAACAGTCCATGTTCGAAGCGACTGGGCTCTCATGACCGATACACGCTGCAATCACTACTGACAACGCAACACTCCCCGCCTCTTTTTGCAGGCGTGTCCGGCTCTCGTGAAAACTAGTGGTCAGTTCTGCATTACATGGGGCTGTCCGGATACGTTTGAGCAAGTAGTGTACATCTCCCTGATGAAAGCTTACAAACGTACACGAAATCCCGTTTTTATATGACTACTGTGTCTATCAGGGTGATGTCACGAATTGTCCCACACAAAAAATATGAAGGCTCAGTGTGGACGTATGTGTATTTACAACTGCGTGTCACGACCAGCTCCTCTTTTCCAATATTTGTTGAGGCATTGTGCATACAGGGATGATCAGCCCTGCTTCAACCGGTGGGACTAATATGAGCCCTATTGACGTCTAATTGCACTGAAAGGAAGTCCTTATACGACCTCTACAACAGGTTCCTACAACTGGTTCCTTCCCAACTTCTCAAACAGCGGACCTGAAACCTTAAGGTTTCAAAACTGCGATTGTCAGTAATGAGATTTAAAATAGGCCGATTTTCACAGAAGTTAATTAAGTCTAGTCGGATCCTAGTTGCGTCCATTGTTCTCGCTAGCCTTATTCTTCTCTCTATAGCTGAGAAATGCAAAAAAAAAAAAAAAAAGCTTCCGTCGAATAACGGGACTCACTTTTGTTGCATCAAAATTTTTGTCTTCCAAAACCAGTAGTAGCGATAAAGTTCCTAAACTCCCAACACTTTTAAACATAGCTTTGTCGTAACTTATGCGTTGTAATTGTGGTCTTTAAGACAAAGATAAGTAGAACGCATAGGTGCAGGAGGAATTTTGCTTGCGGGTACTAAAATCATATTAAAACAGTGAAGAATTTCCTATTGCTGTTCCGCAGCCGCATTAACGTGTTCTGTTACTAGAACAGCTGCGGGTCGGAGAGGCTACAGCACTTAATACAACGTCTGTGGACAAAACAAATGAGCGACACAGACCACGCCGTTTATCTGTAGCCTAAGAGCAGAGCGAGTGTCGGCAGCGCGACGGACAATGGCTGGAGATACGAGACAAAAGACACTGGAACGATAGTAACAGTACCAGGACGATTGTAAGACGGAGCAATGAGGAAGTCAGGATGCTCTGTAGCGCACGCGATACGTTCTTGAACGCCATTCGTTGATAATGGAGTAACGGGCGAAGTAAATTTTCCCAGCAAGAGCCATACATCACTGGTCATTGTTGAGGGTGAATAATGTTTTTTTGTTGTAATAAATATGGGCCATGTAGTATCATTTAATGACCGAAACTGTTGCCATATCGGGTGGTTACAATGTAGACTGTAAATACTGTATTGCAGCGACGCTTGATAGATATTTCTAACGCGTTAATGCGGAACCTATTTACGCTGGAAAGACATTAGTTCCAGTTTCACCACCAGGTGCAGTTCTGGCGTTGTGAATATAAGAAAGACGTATAGAAATGTTTCCATAGTATGTAATGGACTAGGAAGGGAATGTGAACAGAAAAGGAAAAACGAGTGAGAAGGGCATTTTGGTATCCCGCCTGGATAGACGGTGCGGGGGTCTGAACCTGTGAACTGACTCCGCAGCAGAGCGAAAATCTCATTCTGGAAACATTCCCCAGGCTGTGGCTAAGCCATGTCTCCGCAATATCCTTTCTTTCAGCAGTGCTAGTTCTGCAAGGTTCGCAGGAGAACTTCTGTAAAGTTTGGAAGGTAGGAAACGAGATACTGGCAGAAGTAAAGCTGTGAGGACGGGGCGTGAGTCTTGCTTGGGTAGCTCAGTTTCGTAGAGCACTTGCCCGCGAAAGGCAATGGTTCCGAGTTCGAGTCTCGGTCCGGCATACAGTTTTAATCTGCCAGGAAGTTTCATGTCAGCGCACACTCCGCTGCAGAGTGAAAATCTCTTTCTGGAAACATCCCCCAGGCTGTGGCTAAGCCATGTCTCCGCAATATCCTTTCTTTCAGGAGTGCTAGTTCTGCAAGGTTCACCGAGCGAGGTGGCGCAGTGGTTAGCTCACTGGACTCGCAATCGGGAGGACGACGGTTCAATCCCGTCTCCAGCCATCCTGATTTAGGTTTTCCGTGGTTTCCCTAAATCGTTTCAGGCAAATGCTGGGATGGTTCCTTTGAAAGGGCACGGCCGATTTCCTTCCCAATCCTTCCCTAACCCCAGCTTGCGCTCCGTCTCTAATGACCTCGTTGTCGACGGGACGTTAAACACTAACCACCACCACCACCATCTGCAAGGTTCGCAGGAGAGCTTCTGTAAAGTTTGGAAGGTAGAAGACCACAAATTACGGCCACGTTGGAGCTGTCTCCCAAATCACATTGAGTGTACGTAAAACCATAAAGAACGCAAAGCTCTCGTGGCTTGTCCCCTTCCATTATTTTTTTTGCCTCGATTCAACTTTTTCTCGTTAAGTTCCCTAGTGGTGACGGCCAATTAACGTCATTGGTGGAATGAAATCTGGAATGAGAGCTTTGATTTTCTTCAAAAAGAAACTGGGTGATAGGGTTGGCGCACTTTGTTAGGCGTGGGACGGTGTGTGGCGGCAGGCTACCTGAGTATTTGCAGCACCGGCGCAGTAGCGACTTGTCCAATTAATTTGACCCCTCCCAGCTTACACTGTCGCCTTGTCGCCATAGACAGCCACAGCTTCCATGTGTGATCTGTATCAAGGGCTCTCATTTCCGACCAGTATTGTTCGTAAACGTGTCAAGGCATGCTCTCACTCTCAAAGATTGTAGAGCTCTATAACGTGACAGTTGATCCTACTCCTGTACACGAATTCATCCATCATTGTTCTTATTTATAATCCATACAGTACTTGTGCCTTGTAATACTTCAGGAATTCTCGCAATAAATCTTTTTGTGGCACCAGTATCTTTGCATTATTTAGTAGTTAAATTTCACTTTTATTATCATGGCCCTTTGCCAGATACGAGTGATAGATATTAAACTAAATAAAAGAATTACGTCGAAGGCACAACTCTTAAACTGACTACAAACAAGAACATATCATGATTTCCTCCATAAATTGTCTTTTGAGTGATAGGAACTATAGTAGTTAAAGAGGGGTAGAGTGTATGAACCTAAATAATACGTATTTCTTTAATGAATGTGGGTGACAAATCCACCTCTCAACCCCGACACCTCGCAGCCACTCCCAGAATTGGAAATAATATCGGATGATTAATGCTATTACAGGCTGTCGCTGCCAGATAGGAAATGAAGTTTTACAAGTGCACGGCTTTAGTTTTGCTGTGCAAGAGAATTTTGGCAGTGTTACTGGCTGTATCGTTTTTTGAATTGACTCTGGCCTTTATGTCAAACATCAGTTCAAACTGACCTCAAAAATTACTTGACAAGAATATAGTAGAAAATTTTCTGTCACTCTCAGTACTCAGCAGTCAGTTTAAGAGGAAACTTCCTGGCAGATTGAAAGTCCTTATTAGCAAGTTTTCCATGTGGTAGGTACGATAGGCAATAATGTCTCTATCAACAAAACTTTCAAGTCCAGGTACGTTAGTAACTTCCGTCAAGATGTTATGATGCCAACCATTACCGTGTGAGAAAGTATCGTTAATGTCAATACTACAATTAAGTCTGCAACCACAGAATACACAAGGTCCGTCGACAAGTGCTGTAGCAGCAACACTCTTAACTGGTATGCGGTTCTTCTTGTCTCCAGCTGTTGTGGCACGTTTCTAAATCCGCTTTCAGGCAGTCTGCCTGGAAGGAAAATTTTTGACTATATGGAGTATCATCAACCGTCCACTTCTGGAACGAGGAACTAAAAAGTCGTGATGCTATGCGGTCCTATCGTCCGAGAATCGGTGTCCTTGCGCGGCCGGATGTCTACGTCAAGTCAATTTCCATCTGCTCTGTTTCTGCTCGCCGCTTCAACCTCGCCAAACGGGTTTTACGGTTCCTCACGTCCGGTTGCTTGCTATAAAGCTATGTTTTTCACCACACTACCATGATGGACGAGCTACCGTGTGGGGAACGGATTCGAACTGTCAGTCAACAATTTAATTTGCCCTGACAACTTCCTAGGTGGTCTCGGAATGACATGTACTTTCACATCACCATGAAGTGCGTGGCAGAGGGAACTTCTTTGAGCAGTCTTCTTTGAAGCAGCGTAAAACATTTCCCCGTCCTGTTTCAGCCTCGTCGTCATGAAGCAGCACTTACACACAACGCCCTCAATCGCTTGCACGTATTCTATTTCTGTCTTTCCCTACAATGTTTACCCTTTATGGGATCCTGCAAAGCATGGAAGTTATCTTCCACGTTTTCATTTCGTACCCAATTTTGTGCACAGCCTCCTCCTTTATTTCATAATTAAACCGGTTTATTTTCAGCATCCTTCTTTAACAACGTATCTCGAGCGCTTCAACTGTCTTATTTCCCATTTTTACAAAGTTTATTAGCCACCTCCACTCTACGCCGTGCTCCAGACGTACGCTCTCGGAATTTTCTTTCTCACATTAAGGGGAGCCGGAACGATCTATCTCCTCCATGTTAATTTTAGCAAATAGAAGTAACATTTTCTCTAAAACCATTAAACATATTGTTCTGAATTTTGGACTACATGTTCAGTGAATATTTCTCCACAATGTTATAATGCCGTGTTAAGAAATATTTATTTTTGAAACAGATGCTTAATTTTTTCTCTAAAATTTTGCACTTGTTCTTCTATAACTCTTCAATTATACAATTTTTTTTACAATTTGTTAAAAAAATGAAGAAAAAGAAGTAAACAATATTGTGTATAAATTTAACTGATATACTGTTAGCAGTTTTTGAGAAAATGTTCCTCGAAGATGAAAATGTTAAAGTTACAGGAAATGGCTTCCAAAGTTTTTTTAATACATTCCTGCCTCATATGATGGATTATCAGAATCCTCTTCGTTTTTCAGTGTTAGTTTCCTATTCACTGGTATTTTCTTCCCTTTTGCTGCAAGTTGTAGGCTTTTGTCTCTTCTTCCTGCACCTCTTATTCTTTCTTCATCAATTAGGTGCATTGTGGAAATGGTGTTGTGTCCTGGTTGGAAACCTAAACGTTTCAGCACATCACATTTGATAATGTTTCCTACATTGCATGTTGCCACTGCATCATACATTCCAAAATGCAATGTTTTTATCTGTACAAACACTATGTTGGGAATCCTAATCCAAATTAAATTATTTACACTTTCATTTGGATTTTGTGTTTTCCCATATAAACACTTTTCCAATAAATTTGGCTGTAATAAATCCCTGAATATGGACTTAATTACATCAATTACAACATTTGGCAAACTGTTTTTATTGGCATATTCCTTTCCTGATTGGTACTTACACCATGAGTCATCACCTGCGGGGCACAGTGCATGTTGTGGGTGCTCATTTGTTGCTGCAGTATGAAAAAATAGTGCCATACTGCTCTCGTCATATGCTCAATGTTTCTTGTATTTTGCCTAATTGCACACCCATAACACCTCTGCAATCTATCAGTTGCTTCATCTCTCAATCTTCCTCTTTCTCCAAGGGTCTTACCATCACTAAGTTTCTGGGATCCTAATGTCTGCTTTAGTTTGCACAAGCGAGCCCCCATGCGCTTCTTGCACATGTCCAATGCACTCCTGTTTTTTTAATGTGACTTTCATTGCCATTAGGTTTGAGTTCCTCTACAGCTTTATATCCCTTAGAATCACATCTCCTAGATAGTTAGTGTATCGTACATTATACCACTCATGTGATCTGGAAAAAATTGCTTTCACTCCCTCTACTTCCATCGCTCCACTCGTGCCGTGAAAATTTGCTTCACAACTTCCACTATGTTCGTCCTTGGTATTGCCCTTACATCTACAAAGTTTTGAGAGAATAGCAACATCAATTACTTTGCAACTGTCTCCACTGATGGCTGTCACAGCTCCATTTAGAGATTTATGACCTCTATGTTGCCATGATCCATCTAAAGCAACAGTCAAATCTCTGCAATTCCCATCATTTGTCACAGCTTCTTCAACTGCTTTCTTCATTGTTGCTTTAGCAATATCTTCAGCAGAAGATCCCACCAATTCATTATAAAATTCAAACTTGGTCGGTGGTTTTGGCAAGTTCATAATCCCACATAACATTGTTCCTGCAGCACTGCCCTTGCCAATGCTAACATTTATATGATACACCTTCTTTCCACTATTACCACTACGAGGAGTACTGTTAGAATTAGAAAACTTCTGCAGCACAATTGTTAACCTTCAATAACATGTTACATGCCAAACCAATGTTGTAAGTAGGCTGTTTAGGTTTTTATATTGGTAACGCCACCGCCACGTATCGCTCTGTATGAAAATCACTGGCTGTGCTGTGTGCAGTCTGTGGCTGGTTTGCATTGTTGTCTGCCATTGTAGTGTTGGGCAGTTGGCTGTTAACAGCGCGTAGCGTTGTGCAGTTGGAGGTGAGCCGCCAGCGGTGGTGGATGTGGGGAGAGAGATGGCGGAGTTTTGAAATTTGTAATACTGGATATCATGAAGTGCTATATATATTATGACTATTAAGGTAAATACATTGTTTTTTCCCTATTAAAATCTTTCATTTGCTAACTATGCCTATCAGTAGTTAGTGCCTTCAGTAGTTTGAATCTTTTATTTAGCTGGCAGTAGTGACGCTCGCTGTATTGCAGTAGTTCGAGTAACGAAGATTTTTGTGAGGTAAGTGATCTGTGAAAGGTATAGGTTAATGTTAGTCAGGGCCATTCTTTTGTAGGGATTATTGAAAGTCAGATTGCGTTGCGCTAAAAATATTGTGTGTCAGTTTAAGCACAGTCTTGTACAATTTTTCAAAGGGGACGTTTCAAACTCAGCATCCACTTTTCCTGCATGATATCCTACTAACCATTGATGAAGAGCCAAAGGCAGATGGCAGAAGAAATGTAGCTAGGAATGCCGTCTTTTCCAGTGCTTTTTTACAACATCTCTGCGTCGACTACAGTGCTTTGTTTTGTGTCGAAGGTTGAACAGTTTCTACACTTCGTCTACCGCATGGTCTTCACTTTCTGGTGTCCGTCAGTAATCTCACTTCTACTACTTTCTTTGGTTTAGTCTTATTACAAATCCTGATTACACTGTTCACTTACTGTAGGTTACAAATGTCATCAGCGAATCTTGTCATCCATTCATCTTCAATTTTTGCTTTTTATTCTACAATACATTAAGATTTCTTCTCGTCCCAATCAGGGATGGAGCGAGAAAATAGTGCCCACATTTAATGGAGACTTGGGAACGGTTGCTACAATTTGTTTCAATAATATTTCCACAAGAAAGTGTTAGACTTTTTATGCTACGCATCTTATACACTCTAAGGAAAAGAACAGGACGCAGCACGGAGGAATTACCCGAACTGTAGACGTGATGCGCATGTACACACAAACAAATGACTACAATTTCAATAATATTGGACGATTTATTTAAGAGATGGGCAAACTCAGGAACTTAATAATGCGTTGGTTCACCTCTGGCCCTTATGCAAGAAGCTATTCGGCTTGATATGGATTAATAGACTTCTTGGATGTCCTGTATAACGGATCTTTTACGTTGGGATCAATTTATTTAATTTTTTGTTAAGATGATTTCGTTAAATAGCTGAATAAATTGTAATTAGGAATAGTTTAATTAAGCAGAGTAGAGAAGATAAAGTCAAAGAGATGTTCATTGGGCGGACATTGTCGTAATGTAATGTCATTGCGTTGTTCGGTTGTTAAAACAAGTCGTTTGTGTTCCGTTGTGCTGTTCGGTCGTGCGCGCATCTGAAAAGAATTAATTCGGGGACAAGAATAAACTTTCACATAATAGTTACGATTCGATGTTCCGACAAAAGGGGTTAACGTCAGTGTTAATTTGACTTGTGGGCGACAGGATTAGTTTTGACAAATACGCGAAAACGGAAGTAACGAAAGTTGTTCGCATATTATCCTTGAACGTGACTTTTTATTTAATTAATGATTCCAGGCTCATTAAAAGCTATTATCTCATGATTAGGATCAATCCCTCTTTCCTCCTAGGTAGTGATCATTCATTAACATTTACGTCATAAGAAAAAGGATTATTAATAAAAGTGATGTCAAATGACAATTACGTGTTAATCCGTTTGTGTGGAACCGACGTAATATCTCTGAAATGACATTGATATATAATTTGGGTTAAATACAGAACTGAGATAGGAAGTAAACTGAAGTTAGTGAACATTTGATACTGAGACTATAGAAGCAGAAGCGCTTAAGGTTTCTCTGCTCTAAAATGGCAAAATAGGTACGAACTTTAACTCAATAGTCGACATTATTTATTGCAAAGACATTAGCATTTCATACTTATTTTGACGACGCGCTGTTAAACAAAGGAACGTTGAGTCTCTGTACAAGTAATAAAATTAAATCTAAAAACATAATTAATAACGGTGAACTCCGCTTTAACAAACTGTATTGCGTGTCGCCATCCGGCAATAACTGCTCAACCATGGAGACTTACGTGGTGAAATTAGAAGTCGGGCATATAAAACAAACTTAAAAATCCATTCAAGCTACAGTGGAGTCGGCACAACACGACGTAGGCAGTTATACCTCCTTAGGTATATTGTGCCAATTTCTGTCCAGCGGTAGCGTGGTACAGCCAAAATCCAGAGCTGATTGTAGGACCCTGCCCATAGTGCACCACACTTTCTCAACTGGGAAGCAATCCAGCGACCCTGCTGACCAAAGTAAGGTTTGACAAGCACGAAGACAAGCGGTAGAAACTCTCGCTGTGCGGGAGCGGGCATTATCTTGATGAAATGTAAGCCCTGGATGGCTTGCCATGCAGGACAATAGAATGGGATGTACAATATCGTCGACGGACTGCTGTGCTGTAAGAGTGCCACGAATGAAACCAGAGGATACTGCTATGGAATGAAATGGCATCCCAGACCATCACTTCCGGTCGTCGGGCCTTACGTCGCGCAACAGTCAGCTTGGTATCACATCACTCTCCAGGGCGTCTCCAGACATGTCTTTGCTGGTCATCGGATCTCAGTTCGAAGCGGGACTCATCAGTGTAGACAATTCTACGCCAGTCAATGAGATGCCGAAGACATCTCTGGAGATGCACGGACGATAGGGGGATACCAAGCTGACTGTCGACCACCATGTGGCCCGACAGACAGGAGCAGTGGTCTGGGATGTCATCTCTTTTCATAGCAGGACCCCGCGGTTGTCATCTGCGCCACCCTTGCAGCACGTCGTTGCGTCGACGATATTCTACGCCCCGTTTTGTTGCCTTTCACGGCAAGCCATTCTGGTCTTACATTTCAGCATTTCACTGAGTTGTAAGGTGGCTATAATTTTACACCTTACAAGCACTCATCCACATACTTTGCCGTGAACTACAACCACAATTAGGTATCATTTCATAGGTTGTACATCGTATATATGAATATTTAAAGGAGACTGACATTATCAATTACGTCTTGTGAATAACTGTTAACGCTTATTGCACGAAAGGTGACGGAGTGTCTTTAACAATAGGATAGCGTAATGAATGAGTACTCAGAGCCGTTTGCACCAACCAGAAAGGCCCGTACAGGACCTGAAATGTAGGGTTTCGCAGGGATCGAATGAAGGGTAGATCCATGGGTCGTAACACATTTGAAATGTAACGTCCACTGTTCAAAGTGCCGTCAGTGCGAACAAGAGTTGACTGAGACGTGTAACCAATGGCACCCCATACCATCACGCTGCGTGATACGCCAGTATGGCGATGACGAATACACGCTTCCAATGTGTGTTCACCGCGATGTCGCCAAACACGGATGCGACCATCATGATGCTGTAAACAGAACCTGGATTCATCCGAAAAAAAATGATGTTTTGCCATTCGTGCACCCAGGTTCGTCGTCGAGTACACCATCGCAGGCCCTCTTGTCTGTAATGCAGCGTCAAGGGTAGTCGCAGCCATGGTCTGCGAGCTGATAGTCCATGCTGCTGCAAACGTCATCGAACTGTTCGTGCACATGGTTGTTGTCTTGCAAACGTCCCCATCTGTCGACTCTGGAATCGAGACGTGGCTGCACGATCCGTTACAGCCATGCGTATAAGATGCGTGTCATCTCGACTGCTAGTGATACGATGCCGTTGGGATCCAGCACGGTGTTCTGTATTACCCTCCCGAACCCACCGATTCCATATTCTGCTTCTGTTGTTCCTGACGTTTAATCCAAGCCGTGCTGGACATCTTCAGGAATGCTCTTGGTTCTACTCAGTCTTCCTTCCGCAAGACTGAGCAGTTGGAAGAGCACTATTGAAGATGTCCAACGCAGCTTTGGGTGAAACGCCAGGAAGAAAAACGTTTCACAGACCAGGGCCATACAGTCCGATAGATACGCCAGCCGTGAAGACAACCGGTCCTGAGAGCCTTCTATGTGTGATATCATGTATGTATGGAGGGCAGTGCTTCAGTTTTAAGTGAGAGACGGAACAAAAAAATTTCCCCACAGTAGGAAGAGTACCCGGTCGTCTTCAGATAAACGAAATATCCAGCCGTTTTTACGGCCCCGAAAGACGAAGTCATAAAGAATCCCAGAGGACGGCTCTGAAAGAAGGGTGTGTGTTGTGCAGTCAGAGAAACGCGAGCAGGCGGCTAACGAGCCGGAATGCGAACAAGGCCGTTCGGCGCCTGAGGAGAGGCTAATGAGGCCCTCACGACACCGTTTTCTTTGCCAGTCAGGCGATATCGACTTTCGTGAGCGATCGAACGCTCGCACTTCCGCCGAGTTGGCGAATCGGCGGGAACAGGACCGCTGCACACGTCATACCTAGAGTTTCACTGCTAAACAATTGCAATAAACATTGTTCTGAAAAAGTCTCTTTATCTTATACAAATGTATGTGTGTATGTAAATGTGTTCAACATTTCTTCCTATACTAATGGATCGATTTTAACAAAACTTTTTACATGTATCACTTGATATCTGGAAAGAACCACCTACATATCAAAGGGGTGAGGATAGGGATGAAAAAGGAGCGTAGCACAGCGGGTGCAAAATATCCAGATAATATTCGTCCAGTATTTGGGAATGAGAGCACCTAGCGACTCGCAATATACACTACACACAAAACGAAACCTTTATGAGACTCTTCCTCGTTCATACCTCCTAACAAAATGATGACAACGAAGAAGTTTATCATAAATGTAAACGACATTGTCCGTGGAACGCAGCGATCTGGTGCCAACTTTGGTTAAAACAACAGTCGAGATGGCAATAGCGTTTGTTTATAATGATCGGTTTCGGCTTATGTTAATGCCATTCTCATATTTTTTTGGTCCCCCTATGGCTAGTGCTGTCGGCTCCTCGGTTCTTCACGTGGTACCACGATCGTGGAACCACCAGCCATAGGGGGAGGGGCAAAAAATATGAGAATGGCATTAACGTAAGTCTAAACCGATCATTACAAACAAGAGCTATTGAATTTTCGACTGTTGTTTTAGAAAAAATTTATCGCTTACTACGCTTTCGCTGTTGATGCAGTAAAACTGCCGCATCCGGTATCACGTTTTAATTTATTAAATAAGCCACGGCTGCAAAATACTAACACGAATTCTTTACAGACGAATGGAAAAACTAGTAGAAGCCGACCTCGGGGAAGATCAGTTTGGATTCCGTAGAAATGTTGGAACACGTGAGGCAATACTGACCCTACGAAGTATCTGAGAAGCTAGATTAAGGAAGGGCAAACCTACGTTTCTAGCATTTGTAGACTTAGAGAAAGCTTTTGACAATGTTGATTGGAATACTCTCTTTCAAATTCTGAAGGTGGCAGGGGTAAAATACAGGGAGCGAAAGACTATTTACAATTTGTACAGAAGCCAGTGGCAGTTATATGAGTAGAGGGGCAGGAAACGGAAGCAGTGGTTGGGAAGGGAGTGAGACAGGGTTGTAGCCTATCCCCGATGTTATTCAATCAGTATATTGAGGAAGCAGAAAAGGAAACAAAAGAAAAATTCGGAGTAAATATTAAAATCCACGGAGAAGAAATAAAAACTTTGAGGTTCGCCGATGACATTGTAATTCTGTCAGAGACAGCAAAGGACTTGGAAGAGCAGTTGAACGGAATACATAGTTACTTGAAAGAAGGATATAAGATGAACATCAACAAAAGCAAAACGAGGATAATGGAATGTAGTCGAATTAAATCGGGTGATGCTGAGGGTATTAGATTAGGAAATGAGACACTTAAAGTAGTAAAGAAGTTTTGCTATTTGGTGAGAAAAATAATTGATGATGGTCGAATTAGAGAGGATATAAAATGTAGACTAGCAATGGCAAGGAAAGCGTTTCTGAAGAAGAGAAATTTGTTAACATCGAGTATAGTTTTAGGCGTCAGGAAGTCGTTTCTGAAAGTATTTGTATGGAGTGTAGCCATGTATAGAAGTGAAACATGGACGATAAATACTTTGGACTAGAAGAGAGTAGAACCTTTGGAAATGTGGTGCTACAGAAGAATGCTGAAGATTAGATGAGTCGATCACACAACTAATGAGGAGGTATTGAATAGAATTGTGCAGGAGAGGAGTTTGTGGCACAACCTGACTAGAAGAAAGGATCGGTTGGTAGGTCATGTTCTGAGGCACGAAGGGATCACTGATTTAGTGCTGGAGGGCAGCGTGGAGGGTAAAAAACGTAGAGGAAGACCAAGAGATCAATACACTAAGCAGATTTAGAAGGATGCAGGTTGCAGTAGGTGCTGGAAGATGAAGAAGCTTGCACAGGATAGAGTTGGATGGAGAGCTGCATCAAACCAGTCTCAGGACTGAAGACCACAACAACAACACCTTTGTACTACTAACTCTGTTCGCAATACATTTCGCTTAACTTACACCTCTAAATGAACCTGCAAAATTATGTCATTGTAAGACATGTACGCTGCCGAGTCACATTAATGTCACCACATCTCAAAAGCCTGAGTAGCCGTCTTTGTGCAGCGCGGACCACCGCGAGTCGTGCAGCAAGAGGGTCAGTGGTGTTCTGGAAGGTAACGACAGGGAAGTGGAGCCGAGTCCATTCCAGTGCCGTGGAGAGCCGCGCTATATTTCTCGGTTGAGGATCCACGCCGCGAAAGGCTCTATGAAAGTGGTCCCTCAGACTCTCGACTGAGTAGAAATGGGTGAGTTTGGTGGCCAGGGGAATCCGGCAAACTCGTCCTAGTGTTACTCGAATCGCACACGTACACTGTGTGGAGAGAAGGCATCATGTACAAAATTCTCCGAGTAATTCTCTGCAAATCTGTAGCACGCTTAATAGGCAGCATGCTCAATGATAGGGCGTTCCAAATAAGTATGGGCACTGACTTGAGTTCCATCATAAAACTAAAGAACGGTTTACCACAAGGATCAGTGCTCGCACCACTGTTGTTTAGCCTCTATATTGCAGACCTGCCGGAAACACAATCAAGAAAGTTCGGGTATGCTGACGATTGGGCCCTCGCTACAAGATGTAGCACAATTGAAGCATCTGAGGACATCCTTAACGAAAGATCTGAAGGTAATGAGTGAATATTTCCGTAAGTGGAGACTTCAACCTAATGCTTCCAAAACAGAGGTTAGTTGCTTCCATCTCAACAACAAACTCGCTGGAAAGGAACTCGCCATTCAAAACACCATTCTCAGGCACAATAAAACTCCGAAGTACTTGGGCATGACGCTGGACAGAACACTATCTTTTAAGGAGCATCTAACAAAGACAGCCGAAAAATTAAAGACAAGAAACAACATTTTTCAAAAGCTCTGTGGTACTACCTGGGGAGCAATGGCCTCCACTCTCCGCACCTCTGCTTTAGCAATTGTATTCTCGGCTGCCGAATACTGTGCTCCGAGTGTCTAAACAGCCCACATGTAAAAAACGTGGATGTCCAGTTGCATAACACTCTAAGGATGATTTCTGGAGTAATTAAACCCACTCCAACGCAATGGCTCCCAATAGTAAGCCACATCCCGCCGCCACACCTGCGACGTACTGACGCCCTTGTACGTTGTAAGACGTATGCTTTGCCGGCGATGGGCGAGGCATGACAGAATCTCTGACCAGAGAGTAGTTTATCGTTAGTTGTTGCTCGTCGCTAGTCTGCGCTTGTCTGCGCGAGTCGACAGTAGTAGTCGGTCGGCTTTAGTAGCGAGTCAGTAGTAGTCTGGTGTAGTCTGCGTGAGTCGGCGGGCGTCGGCATACTTTTTTCGTAAATTTATTCATTACTCTGCTTTAGACATCCCTAGATTATGTCAATTGACAGGTAAAAACACTATTTGGTCCTGGGATAGGCAAGCACATTCTGAATTTGTGAACCTGAAAGAAGCCTTGTTGAATGCACCACTTTTATCGCACCCAGATCTTACCAGAAGTTTTTCCATTGCCACCGACAGTTCTAACACCGCTTTGGGCGTACATATTTTTCAGGAAATTGAGGAAGATGGTTGTACAGTAATTAAAAACATCGCTTTTGCAAGTCGCATTCTGTCACCTGCTGAACGAAATTATTCTGTTACAGAACTTGAAACATTATGTGTTGTACGGGCTTTTACCAGATTTAGGCATTTTATGGAAGACACACTACCGTACACACAGATCATAGAGGGATACAATTTTTACTTTCAGCTAAATTTACACACGAGAGATTAAGTAGATGGAAACTCTATTTGCAGGAATTTAATTTTACAATTGTTCACATACCGGGCACACAAAATATTGTAGCAGACGCACTATCCCGTTCTCGTAACAACAATCAGCAAGACATCGCAACCAACTTCTGCAAAGCAAATTTCAGGGTCATGTACATTCAACAAGTTGCATTTGAAAATTTTATTTCGTCGTCATTACAGGACATAGCACAAGAGCAGAGTAAAGATAACGTATGGAAAGAAATTAAACACCTTTGGCAAGATAGGAATAATGTTACCATTAGAAACCATTACACTGTACGCAATGACATTCTGTTTCGCCGCTCTCATCCTGACAGCAACAATTGGTTATTATGCATTCCTGACGAACTTGTTAACAAATTAATCTGGTATACTCACTTAAGTTATGCGCATTACGGAGCCAGAAAATGTTTTCTTATACTGAGACAGAACTGTTATTTTACCAACATGGAGAAACATATACGACGAGTTTTAGCGCCATGTAAAATCTGCCAGAAAGCTAAATCAGACACGACTTCACATATTCCTCCATTACATCCCATTGTACCTGTTAAATTGAGACATATGGCCGCTGCAGACATTTTTGGTCCGATTTCCAGAACTAATAGAGGTTTTTGCTACATCTTTGTCGCTGTCGAACTCACTTCAAAATTTGTTACCTTCACTCCGTTACGCAAAGCTACTGCTAAAACTCTTTCGAAAGCATTTGAAAAACATTTTCTATTTCATGTAGGGCATGTGTTGAAAGTAATTTCCGACAATGGGCCACAGTTTCGATCTGCTATATGGACACGTATGTTACGAGCTAGAAACATTTCTCCGATCTATATATCCAGGTACCATCCTTATTCGAACCCTTGTGAACGATTAATGAAAGAAATTGGTAAACTGTGTAGAATATACTGCCATAAAAAACATATTGATTGAGACACACACATACTCTCATTCCAGGATGTAATTAATTCCATACCAAATGAATCTACTATACTATCTCCGTCTGTTATACTGAAAAATGTTGAACCACCTAACAAAATTAAAGAATTAGTAACCTTTCCTACATCTCGTCGACTACGACACCATGAAATAATTGACATTGCGCTGGACAACATCAAACGTGCCGCAGAGCGCCGGAGAAGACCCAAAAACAGGTTTCTACACGCCGTGACTTTCACATTGGACAGAAGATATTAGTACGTACACACTATTTATCCAATAGAGGAAAAGGTGGGTGCAGTAAATTTGAGCTTCTATACGCAGGTCCATATCGAATTCGCAGCATTCCTCACCCCAATGAAGTACACGTCGAAACTTTGAGAACCAAAAAAACCAAGGGGAACCACCACATGGCGAACATCAAACCTTTTATTGAATGAACATACTTTATGATTTATCACACTGTAATGCCATTTCCTAATTTTTTCATGACCGCTTATGCAATTATATCCACATGAACACTTACTGATGATTATCGTATTTTTTCTTGGCAAGTGCCCGGCAAGGTAAGGTTAGCAGGTCGCTTTTCTTGTTGTTACACATCAGACCGTGCATGTTTTCCATTTTTTTATGTATGTATGAATGTTATCGTATTTGTTTGTATGCACTATGAAATAGTTAAGATATAACAAACACCAGTGACTTTAACATTTTTGCCATATGATATCTCAACATTGTGACTACTTTACTTTTTTTTTTTTTTTTTTGCTGCTACATTGCGATACACTGTGTACATTATTGCTTCTGAACACTGTCGATGTTTTTGACATATTACGTTTTCTGTCATGCTATGCTGTATGCTTAATTATGTTACTATAAACCAGTTTTTATCTAATGGGTATATGAATTAAATGCAACACATTAATCTTTGTTCATCATTTTCAGAAAGAAATAACGTGTAAAAGAAATAAATTAAACAGAAATGGGAATTTCACCTTCGGAATGAACGAAAGAGGATGCAATACATCTTGACGAAGAGTAAATGGACCAGAATTAACAAGCCTTATCAAGAATATACTATACACATCGTATGATAGCAGTCTTAACTAATTTTTTCTTTCAGAATACGAGGCGATTGATGCAGGCTGTCAGACAGAACTACACATCTTAGTTTTAGTGATGAAATATGCTAGAAATAAAGAATAGTTGTATAATGAATAATAAAGTGACTTTTTTGTAGATGATAATGAATGGTGATGCATAATGATGAAGAATATGCTACTACGGATAATGAAGTTTTTCTTTACAGGTGGTGATAATAATGGAATTATGGTAATGTGAATAATGAAGTTTTTTCTTTGCAGATGAAAATAATGACGAAGTTTATATATTTACTGTTAGTTAAGAGATGCTATGTAGTTATTTAAGTATTTGTTGCAGTTCGTTTTGACAGTATGTTTTATATCGCATGGTATGATGACTGAAGGTTTTGGAAAGGACAGCTAGAGAACATATATATTTTTTATACACATCTCACTACCTATTAATTCGAAGTTCACTAATTTTCAGCGTAATAATCGTTTCTTCTTTCAGTTTAATAATCCATTTTTGTATATTTTGCAGGAGAAATTATTCATGAAATTAATGTGCTATAAGCAGTTGTTCATTAAACCTATGTCATTTATGAATGTGATCGCATATACTCTACTTGTTTCATAACCTTGCAACAGCTGACTCATGACGAATGACTTTACACATCTTCATTTGCAGCAATAACTCCAAAGCAAATATTGTTATCCCCCAGTGATTAATTATCGATCCCAACGCAATGCATTGCTAGCACACAAAAAAAATGTATTACCAGTGCCAAATAATGCTACCAGTTTAAGAGAGTTCTGAGTAATACTGATCAGCTCTGAATAGTATGTCACTTCAATAATGACTTCTGAATAATACTGAATGATGCTTTGTAATAATGCATAAATACTATGCACATAATTTCTGTAAATAATATTTTTGTTATACTCTACAAATGCTATGCCAATAATTAACTCATTTTGAATGATCACTTCTGAATAATGCATAAAAAAATGCTTTGTAACTGGCCAATGAAAGCCACTGATTATTGTAATAAGATGACCTATGATGCCAGTGATTACTATAATTAGATTAATTATGTACAAATGCTATGCCAATAATTAACTCATTTTGAATGATTACTTCTGAATAATGCAAAAAAAAGCTTTGTAACTGGCCAATGAATGCCACTGATTATTGTAATAAGATGACCTATGATGCCAATGGTTACTATAACTAAGTGAATTATGCTAACACTATGCCATTCATTAGCTCCTGTTTTCAATGATGGCTTCTGATGTTTTGTAACCGACCAATGAGTGCCAATGATTACTATAACTAAGTGAATTATGCTAATACTATGTCATTCATTAGTTCCTGTTTTCAATGATGACTTCTGATTGTTTGTAACTGGCCAATGCGTGCCAATGTTCTCTGTAAACAGATGATTTATGAACATTATTCTGTAATACTACATACATGATACAGAAATGTTCAGTAACTGGGCGATGAGTGCCACCAATTACTCAAATCAGTTGTTAGACTAGTGTAAGACTACTATGTGACTTAATGTCCTTCACCTTCTGACCTAATTACCAGAAATTACTGCAATATCCATTTGTCCTGTCTATCCTCATGATCATGGAGCACTATATTTGGTTTTTGCACTAATTCTACGTTGGTGTACTTTACAAGAACATGGTGTTGACACGACATGCTGTCCACCACCTTGACCGATGGAGATGTTATTATGGTCCCACTGTTTGGTGTACCTAATGTACTATCAAAATGATAACATGGAATATTATTATGACATTTCAGTGTCTTGGCTACACTGATTGATACTTCAAGGAAAAGAACTTCAGATTGTATCACTTGCTGTTGTGCTTCTGTAGAAAGATATGGACTTTCAATGCAGCTGCGTGCAACCTAAAGTGCTATAACCATGATGAAATTCTTCCCTTTCCTTTCCTAATTCTTGTAAAATGATAAAGACTACTACAGTGCGTGTGCACTTTTGTCATTTTGTTAACATGATTTGTTTTCATTGCATATACATTTTGTGATTTGCTGATATGTTCTGAACTACAGTGCGTGTGCACTTTTGTCATTTTTGTCATTTGTTAATATGATTTGTACTCATTGTCTATACATATGTGATTTCCTGATATGTTCAGTACTACAGTGCGTGTGCACTTTATGCCATTTGTTAATATGCCATTTGTACTCATTACGTATACATTTTGTGATTCCCAGATATGTTCTGTACTACAGTGCATGTGCGCTTTTGCCATTTGTTAATATGTTTTGTACTCATTGTGTATATATTTTGTCATTGCCTGATATGTTCTGTACTCAGTGCATGTGCACTATATTTTATTTCATGTTCTGCACCTATATATATGTACATATTCTGTGATTGTAAACATAGTTAATTAAGAAAAATTTGTTGCTCATGGCAAGTCCAATTGACTCACCATCGCTGCCAAATTTTTGCCCCCCTAGTGGAGGGTTATGTAAGACGTATGCTTTGTCGGCGATGGGCGAGGCATGACAGAATCTCTGACCAGAGAGTAGTTTATCGTTAGTTGTTGCTTGTCGCTAGTCTCCGCTTGTCTGCGCGAGTCGACAATAGTAGTCGGTCGGCTTTAGTAGCGAGTCAGTAGTGGTCTGGTGTAGTCTGCCTGAGTCGGCGGGAGTCGGCATGCGTCGGCTGTGTGCTCTGGTTGCGACTCTGGTCAGGACTCTGGAGGATGAGTATTGTTGTAGAAGGTAAAGAAGCAGCCTTGCGCATATTTAATAATGTATGTTAATTGTAATTTAATTTGTTCAAAAAATGCCCCAATAATAATTTTTGTAATATGAAGTAACTCTTTTAAAGAAAAGTATTCATTTCAATTTAAAGAATTTCCAATCCATTATCATTGCATCCAAGAATCAAATAAAAAAAGAATATACGCCAGCATTGCACGAAGCTGTGTCGAAAAATTCCTATTTAAGAGCAGATATAATTGCAGTTTTATTGAGGTAAGAATTTTTTGCCTTTTTTATTCAGAATACAGGGCCGAAGGTCAGCGCCGCTGTCCTTATAGATTCATCAGGTTACAAAACTTTATTATTATTTGGTGTTTAGGAATTTTTCTATTTCGAACTTGACATTAAATGAGGAAAGAATTTTGTGGGAATATTAAGTGTGAATGCATTTCTGCACACAGACAATAAATGAGAGCCAATTTTGTTCAGAGGTTACAATATTAAGAAAAATTCATTTAATCATTATTTTTTGTGGCGAGGCTATGCTTGGCACATTTCCATATAACAATATTCTTTGGGCAGGTTACACTTGGCTCCCATTACCATTTAAATATTTTTGCGGGGAGGTTACAACATGAATACAAAAACGTATGTGAAATCGAAGCCTGCCAATCCACCAAGACATTGAGGCTGCAAACACTAATAGGCTTCAATCTAGGAACCCGCCAACAAGAACAGCAAGGACCTGGGTACAAGAAGGTTTCAGTATCACAAACGCATGGTCTGAAAAATGGAACGCAACACAAAATCATAACATGCCTTGCATCACACAAAAGCCACTTGGTGATGACTTGCCACGCAAAAAGTGGTCCACTCTAAATCGGATTCGAGTTCGTCACGGCAGATGTGCTTACTCCCTGTATAAATGGGGTAAAATACCCTCCCCTCAGTGTGATTGCGGAGAAAATCAGGCCATCAGCCACATTGTTGAAGAGTGTTCCAGAAGATCCTATAATGGAAGCCCTGACGACTTCCTGCTCGCAACTCCAGAGTCGATAGATTGTATTAATTGACTTGATGTTTGTTTGTAATCCTTAAACTTTGTTATATTAGTGATGTTTGTTTGCAATTATTGACGTTTGTTATATTAGTAATTTGTCTGTTTTTTTCTTATGTGTCTTTATTGCCATACAGTAAAAAAAAAAGCTCCATGTTGTGTTGCACTGTCCTACTGGTAGATGCCAAACTTCGAGGATAGATGCATACTTGTATTGCTAAACAATCGAATAGAAAGGGTCTCGATTGGGTTTCCAGAGTTTTATTCGTCAGCAATCGGTTTTGGCCCTTTCCTCAGTCTTCTCCCCACCATTATGGCTATCAGTTTATAATCTTCGCCATTTAGCAAAAGCTTCCACCTTTTACTCGAAAGCCGGCCGCGGTGGCCGTGCGGTTCTGGCGCTGCAGTTCGGAACTGCGGGACTGCTACGGTCGCAGGTTCGAATCCTGCTTCGGGTGTGGGTGTGTGTGATGTCCTTAGGTTAGTTAGGTTTGAGTAGTTCTACGTTCTATGGGACTTATGACCTAAGTTGTTGAGTTCCATAGTGCTCAGAGCCATTTGAACCATTTTTACTTGAAAGTCAATGACCATGCCCTCTTGGCCGTTAGATAAATCGCTCCATTTCGACAATGACTGCATCTATTGTGCGTCTCCTCGACATGCTGTAAGTAGGCTGTTTAGGTTTTCTTATTGGTAACGCCACGTAGCGCTCTGTATGAAAGTCACTGGCTGTGCTGTGTGCAGTCTGTGGCTGCTTTGCATTGTTGTAATACTCGCCATTGTAGCGTTGGGCAGCTGGATGTTAACAGCGCGTAGCATTGCGCAGTTGGAGGTGAGCCGCCAACAGTGGTGGATGTGGAGAAAGAAATGGCGGAGTTTTGAAATTTATAGGGCTGGATGTCATGAACTGCTATATATATTATGACTTTTGATGATATTAAGGTAAATACATTGTTCTCTATTGAAACCTTTCATTTGATAACTATGCCTATCAGTAGTTAGTGCCTTCCGTAGTTTGAATCTTTTATTTAGCTGGCAGTAGTGGCGCTCGCTGTATTGCAGTAGTTCGAGTAACCAAGATTTTTGTGAGGTAAGTGATTGGTGAAACGTATAGGTTAATGTTAGTGAGGGCCATTCGTTTGTAGGGATTTTTGAAAGTCAGATTGCGTTGCACTAAAAAATATTGTGTGTCAGTTTAAGCACAGTCTTGTATAATTCTTCTAAGGGGACGTTTCATATGGTGACCCTGCCAGGATTCAAACCTGGAATCTTCTGATTTTTTTCTTGTAGTTTGTGTAATTAGTGTAGCTTTTGTTTATTGCTAGCGTGTAATTATAGAGAGAATTTCCTTTGTAGTTGTAGTTTTTCATTGTTGTACAGTAAAACAGTTGTGGCATGCATGTTGATTTGCGGCAAGTATTTCGCAGCTGCACTTGCAATTAACTAGATATTATTTTCAGTGCTACATTAATGTGTTCTCTTATTTTTGCTCTTCAAATTGTGCTTTTCTGTGTTAGCATGTGAAATATTGTGACAATAATGGCGTGTGAAAAACGTAATACTAGGCTCCAAAGTAAACTGAGAAATGACAGTGAAGACGAAAGCAGTGTGTTAGCGCCACCGAGTAATGAATTAACTAATGTTCAAAGTAGTAATTTAGTAATTGTACATAGGGAAATGGAGTGGGCTGCAAACAATAGTGTAGACAGTGAAACAATTAGTGAACAGGGAAGCATTATCCATCGATCGGTCGGCAACAGCTTGCCTCAGGAATCCGAAATGACAGGACACAATCTTGCAAATACTGTAGATTCAGGTATTGCGTCCTCACCGTTTTCTCAAATAAGTCAAGACACACTGTCTGCTTTTCAAACTGCGAATATTGCCGGTTCAAATGCATTGCCGAATAACACTGTGAAACATGTTTCAGACACCAGTGCATTGTTATTACAATTAATGCAACAATCGGACAAAAGCTTCAAAAGTTAGACACAATGGAAAAAAATCTTCAAAAGTTAGATACAATGGAACAAAATCAGAGACAAACACAGCAAAAGATTCAAAAGTTAGACACCACACTTGAGCGAACACGTGAAGATTTAACTACTGAGTTACATAACATTGAATCGAATTGTCAGAAAGTCTGTAATGACGTAAAAACACAAATTCGTGAGCATTTTCAACCTATTTTTTCGCGGCATGAAAATGCATTACCGAATCACGAAGCAGCCATATAAGAACTGCAAACTATTGTTCATCAAAATCATTCAGTTATGCAACTTGCAAAAACTCAAGAAATCTTAAAGGACACAGTAGATACTCTGAAAATTGGTTCAGAAAGACACATGGAGGAAATTAGTTCATTATCAGAGAAAGTAGGTGAACTTTCGGATCAGGTAAATAATTTATCTACGAAGGTAGATGATAATCTGAATGACACAAAACCGGTTGGCTTTAATGACACAGAAGAGTGGGAACAAATTAGGAAATTCAAACAAAATCTGAATCAAATTAATACGCAACAGCAAAGAGAAATCCGGGAAGTACAAGATCAGCTGACACAGGTAATACAAGAATTACGTATTTCAGAGGACACTTGCACTGCAATACGGGAAGAGGGACATAGAAATACGGAACAGCCACAAAATAATAACACAGGGCACTTCGGAAATTATGAAAGAAATTGGCAAGGTACACCGAATTTTGAGATGGAACCGCCGAAACGACGTAACAATGACCGACATGCGATTCGCCGACATGATTATTTTGACTATAAGCTGTTCATTACTACATGTAAATTCAAAACATTTAAGAATTCTGGCAATGACATTCATCCACAAGCGTGGCTTCATCAATTCTCTCATTGTTTTCCTTCCAACTGGTCATTAGAACACAGATTAGAATTTATATGTGGCTACTTAGAGAATGAACCAGCTGTAAGAATGCGATCGGTCATTCACGATTGCCACAGTGAAGGAGAATTTTACCATGCCTTCCTCTCAGCATATTGGTCTCAAGCCACACAAGACCGAGTAAAACATGGCATCATAATGATGAAACATTTGGAACAATCTGAATTTTCCAGTCTTGTGAAATATTATGAAGACATGTTGCACAAGAATCAGTACCTGACAAACCCATACAGCCCCTCAGAACTCATCCGCATTTGCTTAATCAAATTACCTGAACATTTACGGCATATTATTTGGCAGGACGTTGCAAAGAGGACATTGAAGCTTTTCAGGGACTGTTACAAGAACTCGAAATTGACACTGACAATCGCGGAACGCGAAAACAGGAGCACAACAATTACAGGTCACATCCGTCGCAATTCCGCGATTAAAGAAATAATAACTGTACATGACGAGGCTATTCTCACAACACAAATCGTGACCAAAACAGACACCACCAGTATGACAACCACTAGCAGAGTAATAGTAACAGAGAAAGTTCGCATTTCCGTAGTAATGAATATGACAGAGACAATCATAGAAACAGACAATATGGGAACAAAAACAATTATTATCAAGGGAGACAGAATAACTTCAGACCCAACAGTTCAGTGCGCAGTTACGATTCCGGGAGAAATTCTCCACCACATGACCGACAAACAAGAAACTATGTAAACTACCGACAAAACGACAGACCTGAATTTCATCAGAACTGGCAGGATTCAAACAGAGCAGGGCACTCTCGACAAGGTGAATTTGTAGAAGTTAGGTCTCCTAATCCCAATAACGACGCGCGCCAACAAAGAGACAGACAATGACTCGCACCGCAGGCAGCCATGTGCGCCGGCTGGCTCAGACAAAAATAACATAGACACTAACCTTGAGAAAAATTCCAGTATTCTTTACCGACGTATACCGCATGATAATTGCATTCAAATCAAACTGTGAGTACTATGAAGAGTAAAGGATTGCACCACATTTCGCATGTAAAACCGTTTATTGAAAGATAATCTGCTTTTTAACTTAGTCTTTGCCATAAAATTTTTCACTTCACATTTCTAGTATGCTTTGTCAGACTTAAGGAACTGTTAACATGCAACAATGTTTGAAGTTAAATATCCAGTCAAGAACAAAGAGAACTTATTTAAACAGAAATTACGAATTCATTGTTATAGTGAACAGACGACACAGTGTTATTGTGTGTGTACATTCTTGCTTGTTAGTTGCACGATTACGTAATGAGTATCAGGCTTACATACTTACAACATATACTGGCACTGCTAATGAGATTTTAATACAACATTTTGATTTACTTGAAAATACATTCTGGATTGAAAGTACTTTCTGAGAGATACCAGATGACACAGTGGTTAGTTTATGTGACAGCTACACAATTTTATCATGACACTACTAATGAGTGAGAATTTACAATGCTGTTTTTGCGGTGTTTCTGTTTTATGTCTGACAGTTTTATGTATTATTCTGGAAAGTAAAACATGTTTTAGTAGTAACTTTTGTGGTATAGCTACAATGAGACAGCCTTTTCCGTAGCACAACAATACGTTACATTATAGTACTTTCTTGATCACGGTAAGGTACGTAATAACTACGGTATCTAGACGCAAAGCATTTCACTTTCGTTTATGATGAGGTAAGTACAATGACTTCAGCAGAACTTTGCTTACACAGGACGATAACTACGACAGTTCGACAGAATTATCTTACAGCAAGACGCAGATTTAGCGCTACAGGACACGCATTTGAGTGATTAATTTTGTACTTAAAACATTTATTTTTGAAGATATTTGAAGTACAACGATTTAAAGGTTTTCCGTGATACATTTCATTCCATTGGTGTAATCTGTAATACCTGAGGGTATAATTACATTAATCCTCAGGAGGTATACGCCTACTTTGTGTACCATGTGTTTGGCAAGCACAAGGAGCCCTAGCTAATATGGTATTTGCTTATACAACTTTACACATCGGTACCATATTTCTCTAACATATAAATTACACAGCTATCTGATCATTTAACTGAGAGACAAACATTTTTTTTACTACATCAGTGACACATGTTTGTGCAATTACACAGTTGGATAATTTCATACTTATGAAATTGTAATTTGTCTGTACTTTGTGAACTGTTCATATTTTTTGGAACCACTGTGATACTATGAGAGCTCTGAATGGTGTATTTGGTACGGGATCATGATTTTAAAGTACGTTTGAGGTAGATGACACTATTGAAATGAGCAGAGAATTTTTTTAGGTTTTGAAATTATTGGAGGAAGCTACGACGATTTTAAGAATTGACTGAGATGTTATGATATTATTATGACGACGGTGTGTATTATGCTGTTGAGGTATGTTTATGATCAATAAGATGATGATACCGTATATGAATTTGATTATGCTACGTATTCCTTATGATGAAATATTGAAGAAGTGTCGACGAATATGTATATGTATAATAAGGTAAGGAATAATGAGTAGTGGTTAGGGAGTCTGCTTTGTGGAAAACGATGTTGGAAACCAAGAATCGTATTTTAGAATTATGAAATGTATGTAAATGCGTGAATGTATTACAATGCCGACGAAAATTTTTTTTTGGACAATGTTATATCAATAGGAGTTTGTTTCTACAGATTTGTAACGCAAATTCTTGACCTGTGAAATTTTCTATGTGAGACTGCCACTGTAGCAGAAACTGCTGTCGTAAATATTTCAGTAAGAAAGGTAAGTGACCTTGACGTAATGCGTTTTGGGCGCCCAGCTGAGAAGTAGTCGTCTGACAAAAGAAAACCATTAGGAGAAAAAAAGTTATTATCTTCACTATTGTCATTCCTTTGTAGAAAGCATTGCAAATATGACACGCTCATTACTTGGAAAGATACTTACATCGGCACACCTGATTACGACAAGCGTCTTTCCACGAGAATTGAGAGAATTTCTACTAACTTATGAAATGCCACATGACTATTGAATGATATTTTTATGCTTTGTACATAGTTGTTTATTTCATTTGATATCTGTTTTCCAGCTGTGTTGCTGGAATGGTTTTATAAAATAAAATTAAAAGCATTTGCTAATGTGAAAACTTTCTGTCAACAGATCTATTAAATTATAATTTTATTATCCCCGTTCTTCCAGAAAGGAGCACTTGGAATGGAAAGAACAATAAGAAGGGATTAATAAGAGCAACTGTATACATAATTTTGTTTTCAAGTACTTGGTAATTTCTTTTGTAGAATAAATTATGATGCATCATTCTAGTATTAAGATGTGACACAGGTATTAAACATGGCCATTTTAGTGTACTATTTTTTCTGCTTGAGCTTTGTCATGTTTAGATATAAGTTATTGCATTTGCTGCTGCTGTTTGCCAGGCATAGTGCTACTAAATTTCACTTTATATTACTCTGTTAATCCAGTTTTACTACTGATTTATTTTTCTTGTTTGCTGTGCATTGTCTTATATTAGTTGTAATATTGCATTTGCTTTGATAATTTATGCTGCTTGCTTCGCCTGTTTCCATTTTTTTGGTCTTGCTGTTTGTGTAAATTTGTTATGTGCTGCTGCATTGCCTCATTCCTTAGTTTAGCATCTGAGCTCAGTAGATTTAAGTTAGCTTAAGATGGAGTAGGCCATAGAAGAGAACAAGTTGTGATGAATTGGAAGAAATGCATTGAGAAGCTATAAGAAAATGGTTTGGCCAAAAAAGTATTTTGAAAGAGGATATGAACCAAAAAAGTAGGGTTTAGGGACAACAGGTTTAGGTAGGATTTTCTTGGAAATAAATGATGAGGTAAGATAATGGAAAATAAATAATGAGGTAAGAAATGTGTGAAAATATAAATACAGAAAGCATGCTTGGATAGAACTTTTTTGGTGGAAACAAATGTTGAAATATGAGGAAAGATATATGGAATGAAGTTTTGGGGTGGACTGCAGTACCAAATGTCACACTGAAAACAAACCCTGTCCTGTATTTTTGTGTTATTACACTATGTGAATTTGTGTTTTTCCTGTCTTAATGTGTTTAGCTAATAAGAGTTATGTTGTAGAATTTTTCTGATAATATGTTCTTTTCTTTGTAAAGATGTTTAGACATTATTTATTCTGTTCTGTTTTAATGCTCATGTGTGAAGTTGATGTTTCGAAAGTTATTCTGATCTTTTATGTATGTACTTATGTCATAATTCCTGTAACACTGATGTATATGTTATTTCGATTCTTTTGTAAAGCCTGTACTACAAATGTTACCTGTAATGTTATGTTCTTTAATGATGTATTTTGTGCCTTTGTAATTGTATTCTTATGTTATAAAATTGTAATTGACACCAGTTCATCAAATTAAGTAACTTGTAAGTTCCATTTCACTGCACACGTTTCTGTTGGTCATAGTATGTGGACAATATGTGAGAAGTAGGGACTGATAGTGTTTGCACGTGTGTTAATAATTCAGCAAGGGACTGGATAACAGCATTGCTGGTTCTAAGGACATTTCAAACAAATTTTTTGTGAGTGGACAAGTGGTGGTTTATGGACTTGCTATATTCTCCGCAAGACTCTTTGATGGTGATTGTGCACCTGCGCAGTCGCAACAGATGACTGCTGGCCGTCTCTACAAGGACTTCAGTGGGTCTGCATCTTTGATGGCCCACCAATACCATTATTTCTACAATGACTGCACTGGGTCTGCACCTCTGGTGGCCCACCAATACCGTAATCTCAACTAGGACTACAGTGGGTCTGCTCTGTGATGCCCTACCTACCAATATTCCTCAAACGTTCGACTGACTCTGCTGTGGGTTTGCTCTGTTGTGGCCCATAACCTGTCAGCATGTCAAGAGTCAGCACCGTCTTTCCTTTGGAAGGACAACACCACATCTTCAAGACTGCATCGAAATCCACTACTTCCGTATGCATTCTCTTTTACTGCTCAGACTTTGAGAAAAACACTGCTATTTTACTGAGATGAACGATCAGGACTGTCTTTATAGACTGTGAGAAAATTTTAGCTTTTGACCAACATTGTATCAATAAGTGTGTGCCTTTGATTTCTTTGTTATTGTAATTATGAAAAATTTTATCAAATCATTATTGGCCACTGCCCAAAACAATTTGTAAAATTTTTTGTTGGGAGCATGGGGGCTATGTAAGTAGGCTGTTTAGGTTTTCTTAATGGTAACGCCACGTAGCGCTCTGTATGAAAATCATTGGCTGTGCTGTGTGCAGTTTGTGGCTGCTTTGCATTGTTGTAATACTCGCCATTGTAGCGTTGGGCAGCTGGATGTTAACAGCGCGTAGCGTTGCGCAGTTGGAGGTGAGCCGCCAACAGTGGTGGATGTGGGGAAAGAAATGGCGGAGTTTTGAAATTTGTAAGACTGGATTTCATGAACTGCTATATACATTATGACTTTTGATGATATTAAGGTAAATACATTGTTCTCTATTGAAATCTTTCATTTGCTAACTATGCCTATCAGTAGTTAGTGCCTTCCGTAGTTTGAATCTTTTATTTAGCTGGCGGTAGTGGCGCTCGCTGTATTGCAGTAGTTCGAGTAACCAAGATTTTTGTGAGGTAAGTGACTGGTGAAACGTATAGGTTAATGTTAGTCAGGGCCATTCTTTTGTAGGGATTTTTGAAAGTCAGATTGCGTTGCGCTAAAAAATATTGTGTGTCAGTTTAAGCACAGTCTTGTATAATTCTTCTAAGGGGACGTTTCATAATGCTTTATGCACTCTCCACTGCTACTGCTGCTATCTGCCGTTTGTCAGTTTGCGGTAGTCACATTAATTTGACTGGAGTGAGTGGTTCAAGTGATATGAAGCTGTATGGTATGCCCGCACACCCACCGTCGTGGCGACTGCACAGATATCGATTCGACGTTTCCTCCCAGCAGCAGAGCTGATCACAAAAGTTTGTGTATATATATTGTCGCGGCTAGTTAAGAACCATTCCCTGCCGTGTGGGTCGGGCATAAAACATCTCTGAATCACGTTGTGAAGCTAGTTGTGTGAACTACCAGTTGAAGATCGATCGCGTTTTTCCAGAGATAATTCATACACTTTCAACCACGTCGGATCCAAAGGCAGTTTTGTTTTTTATTACTCTGGAGTAAGATATCAATTGAGTTCCTGTCTATTTTTACTAATTTGTTTCCCTGAGTAATTTAATTTAGTTACTTTAGCAGTCTGTATGCATTCGTTGAATCCTATTAAATCTGTGTGTAAAAAGGTTTATCAGCTTCCTTCAATAACCCTTGAATGTTCACAGATATTGTTCTCTATGTACTAGCTGATTATGGAATTTAGTAAATACTGGGAATGTCTCGTATATTTCTGTTTTATCGACACAATTAAGTTCTTAAATTAATGATAGATAGCACTGGGGGATCAATGAAAGGTGAGCTGATCCTAGTCTGTATTGTTTCGGTATGATAACAAACAGTAAATACCACATTCCTTCGTGTACCAATCACCAAAGATATGACTTCCCATGAAACTGTCCTTTGCCATTAATGTCTGATAAATTATAAATATGTGTCTGGGCCCCACAATGTCTAAGCTTCTCAATTCTCACGACGCGATATTAATTATGGGTTGGAATCCTTTCAATGTCTGTTCACCACAAGTTTAGTCTTTTAATGGGCACTATATTTCAGTTCTCGTTTATTAGTTGAATCATCTTGACAACGAGCGGCAAAGATACTAGTGTGATAGGATCCAATCTATTCTCGGTCCCAATAGAATGGAATGGCTCTGAGCACTACGGGACTCAACATGTGAGGTCATCAGTCCCCTAGAACTTAGAACTACTTAAACCTAACGAACCTAAGGACATCACACACATCTACGCCCGGGGCAGGATTCGAACCTGCGACCGTAGCGGTCGCGCGGTTCCAGACTGAAACGCCTAGAACCGCTCGGCCGGCTCGGTCCCAATACTCATTAATAATACACATACAGCGAATAAAGTCCTAATTCAACATAGAAGTTTTCGTATTGTCAATAAATCTCTACACAATCGTAAGTATACGATTGTAGCGTTTCGTTTAACACGTACAATCTCTATTCACTTGACTATCATTGTTCGTGCACCCAGTCACCTCTAATTGACTCCGTCTCCGAATTTACCCCAAAATAATCTATTCTCCACGACTCCAATATCTAATCCAGTTCTAAAAATGCAATTTAATTAGGCTTCAAATCCCAAAATTCCGACTACCACGGAAGAACTGCGAACAAACTCGCCACCGCTGAAAACAAAAACTCAAGAGACCTAACAACGCTGTGTATTGGTTTATATATTACATGCAAAATAAAACATAGCTCTGTTATGTCTTCCTTGGATTCCCTTTGTACTACTTTGGGTTACTCTGTTTCGAATATCTGCTCTTTGTAAAATTTTAATTAACTAGTACATCGAAATAATACTACCGTTTTTTGGCCCTTAGGTCATTTCGTATTACAGAATTTAATGTAATACTCGTTTCTGTGTAAAGGGCGGTTACAATGGTAATGGCTAAATGCCAACAATAATAACATTATTAGTAATAATAATAATAATGATGATAATAATGAAATGTGATATGACGTCAGAAACAAGGAGATGCTTGAAAAACTAGGTTTTCATCCAAGACGGAGCACAAACTATCCCTACTATAAGCATTGTGTTTGCTAATCAGTTCAATTATCGACTTCCAGCAAACATCAAATATAATTGAAAGCTTTTCTAAACTTTTTGTCGCTTACGTGCTTCGAATACAAGGGCATACTGAAATGTAATGACTTCGAATTTTCTGTGCGAAAAAACTTTTCCAGTAAAGCAAACATCATAAACATTACACTTACTCGTTCTTGATGTCTATATATTTGTTTCTCAATATAGTCGCCATAGTGACGAACTCATTTCTCTCAACGAGAGAACACTTTGTTGATACCGCCACTGTAGAATATTTGACGTTGTTGACGTAGTCACAGCCTCAGCTCTGCTTGCATCGTTCCATCACTGTCAACGTGAAGTCGTCGAAGGCGATCGTCGAGTTTTGGAAACAGACGAAAATCGGTTGAGGCCAAAACGAAGCTGCATGGAGGATGAGCGATCACAGTGAACTCAAGGCGTCGGATTGTTGCAGATGTCGCAGCGTTAGTGTGTGGTCTAACCTTGTCATGCTGAACGAGAGGGCGATCACAGCAGACCGTTTCTCACACGCACCGACGTAGTTGCGTTACAGACTGCCATGTTACACGCTATAGCTCGGAGCCCTCTAGAGGCAGAGGGCTGCAAATATGTAAACATGGAAAGTAAAGATGTAGAATGTTAGCAGGGTTTGTTTAATTTAACAAAGTTTAAAACTCTGCACACGCAAAATTCGGAGGCAATACTTTTAGGACGCCCTCGTATCTGATATATTTTTAATCATATGTAGAGGAATGATAAGTTTTAAGCTGCTTTATACAGGGGAGTTTTAAAAAAGTAGGGGCTTTGGAGGTTATTTACTACCAGGAAACAAACACTGTAGGGCTAAGAACCGTCTACATGACATAGGGTTGGGAATGAAAGGGGGGTGACACTGAAGCTTAACTCAGGAGTGCTGATTATCCATCCACAACGCCTAGTGGGTCCATCGGTACAGTCCGACCGCCGTGTCGTCCTCCGATAATGGCGTTATTGGGTGTGGTATGAAGCGCCGTCCAGTAAGTATACCTCTCGGCCTGCCGTTATCAGTTTTCGTGACCAGGACCTGCTACTACTTGGTCAAATATCATAGCTCCCCAACTGCTATGACTGAGTGCAGCCCGTCCCAGTCCCCCCACCAAGGCAAAATCTCTGGCAGCATCGGGAATCGAATCCGAGACCTCCACATCACAATCAGCTGTGCTGACCACTCAGCTACTGAGATGGACTGAAACTCAAGAGCACCTGCAGCAACTGCAATCAAATCTGACGCTGCCAGGTAGGTCGATACGCTAATTCTCTTCTTTTACATCCCTAACTCAGCCTGTTTTGTGCAATGATAGCAGCATTTTTCATTCTGGTGTATACAGAGGGGTCCTAAAAAATGTAGACACTTTCGGTAGTTTATATGTCTGGAACAAAATGACATATCATCGCAATTTTGCGTGGTAGCGCAGCCCATTGATTTCTCAACAGATCTTGGCTCACGTTTTCCAGTAGATGACAGTGCAACGATGAATGAGGTAAGACTGTCGTTTGAACAACGCAAGGCCGTATTGAAGTGGTACTGGAAGTACGAAAACATGACGGAGGTACAACGGCAATGACGTAAAGTGTACAGGAGTCAGCCACCAACACTTGCAACAATTTACCGCATTCGGAATGAATTTGAGGCCGACAGAACTGTTCAGGATGCGCATAACGAAAGGTCTGGTCGACAAAAAACGTCAGCAAGTCCAGCTTCCAGAGTTTGCTGGGAAGCAGGGTGCACGTGAAAGCAGTGTAAGTCGATCAAGCGTACGACGAATTCTGAAGGCTGCAAAGTGGAATGTGTTCATTCCAAGATCGCTCCACGATATGAACGAGGATGGCCTAGTCGAAGGATGGAGTACTGCGAGTGTTCTGAAAGCATGCTTCCCTAGGATGAACGATTTATAGGGATGATTATCTGGTCTGACGAGGTGCAATTCAAGCTGAACGATACTGTAAATCGCTACGACTGCGTGTACTGGGCTCCTGAAAATCCTCGAACATGTTAATCTACCGGGTGTTAATGTGTGGTGTGGTCTGTCACCGCGCAGTTTGATTAGCGAGCATTTCATTGAAGGTACTGTAACTGGAGAGATGAATCTTCATATGCCGCAAACGTCAGTTTAACCTGCCATCCGTGGGGTGTTTAGAAATGAAAGATTTTACCAACAACAAGATGGCGCTCCGTCTCACTACCATAGAGATGCCAGAGCCTACTTGGATGAAAATGTACCAGGACGATGGATAGGATAGATCGAAGAGGAACTGTTGGGTGCCCACCACGGTCGGTCTCCAGACCTTACACGTCTTGATTTCTACCTATGGAGGACCTTGAAACAGGAGCCAGCTACGCTGAACGAGCTTCGGGATCCCATCGAGGCGTCCCGTGCAGCCATCACACCGGTAACAGTGACAGCGGTAACTGGGTCAACAGTTCAGCGGCATCGACGTTGTTTGGCTGCTAATGGGGGGTAACTTTGAACACGTAAAATAACCTACACCCGCGAAACAATTGTAACGGTATGCCATTTTGCTACATTAATATCGACTATCAAAGAGTATCTACATTTTTCTGGACCCCTCTGTACATCAGCACGTATTCTACGGCTGCTGCTGCTTCTCGCTTCTTGGTATTCATTGTTTCTTGACGTTCCAGTCTCCTTCAGTAATACCTCTCGCCGCTATTGCTTCCGCGGCGTCATCTTGGCCGGATCTCGAATGTCTGGCAAGCTTTTTTCTTTGATGTGGCGTCCATTGCCATATTCGTTATGGCCACCCTGTGTCTGGCTCACTTTGTTACCATACCAGAGCAGACGCTTCGTTTCTGTGCAGTCTAGAATTATTCTGCTTGCGACGTTCATGCTCTCTCTGATTCTGTCAGTTCTAACATGATCAAGCCTGGAAATCCACGACTCCGCCTCCAGTAACCCACATAGACAGCCAGCAGGCGGTCCTTTTGCCTTCGAGTTAGCTCCAACAACTTTGTGGCATACGTCGCGATATTTTCAATAATGATTGTTTTGTTATGTGGGTTATGCTGTTGTTTCAGAGAAAACCATTTACTTGTTTCATGACTCACTTGTCCTGGCCAATTTTATTGTTTATACGCCAATCGTCCATACCTGTACTGTTTGAAGGCAGTGTCACTCCAACGTACGTAATGTTACGACACCCTTTAACAGCATCACACTCCAATTGTACTATCTCTCACCTTCGGATATTATGCGTTCGGTATGTTTATAGTAAGCCCCTACTTTTCGTACTCTTCCTTTAATTTGCGAAGCATTAACGTTCCAGCTACTACCACCTTGTCCTCCGCATCTCCTTTTGAAACATTTCAACTCCTCCTCTAAGTAGATCTTAAACAACGTAGGGGCGAGTGCCCATCCCTCGTGTAGTCCTTTTATCAGCTGAAACTCTTGACATAGTTGGTTTTTCATTTTCACCATTGCCGTACAGCCTTTGCAGAACAATCTGACACCTCTCACGTAACCAACTTCGATTCCATCAAGAACCGGTGTGCACAGAGACCGTAGACTATAAGGAAGGAGACACACACAGCAGACAGTCACAATCCCATTACCTTTTTTTAATTTTATTTGCGAATTGACCACTTAGGATCACGCCACAATTTCATTTCTTCTTTGTCTGAAGTTTCCTCTTTCTCCAGTGCTCTTTCACATGGACGCTGTGCTGTTGCTTCTGTTCATCTGTCCAGACTCTTCCAGTCTTCTTTGTTCTTTCGACTTGAAATCCTTCCAAATTTTGAATCATGGTCCGAAATATATCCCCATTTAACATCTGAACTTCCTGAATGTTGGACCTTCCCACATCTTTACAAGCTTCACTAATCCATACCGTTGCCGGCCGGAGTGACCGAGCGAGGTAGTTCCGTTTCAGCCGCGCTCGCGAGTGGCCGCTGTTAACTGTTGCCCTGCACTTCAGTGTTTACATCGCTGTACTTGTGCTTCGCCGAGTGCCGTCCGTCCGTTAATCTCCGTGTTCGTTCCTGTTCCTTGTGATCTGATCGCTCTTTCTGGTCTTGCTGCTGCTACTTGGAATTTCGGTTGTTTAACCGAAATTGCTTCGCTGGATTAACCATGGCTACAAACCTCAGGAAGAATACTCTGGTATTTGCTTTTGACAAAGAATCCCGTCCTGTTCAGCCGACATCCCTGGAAATAGATGACTGGATTACACAGGTAATTGGTTTAAATTCTGAAACCGTTCATACCTGGCAACTTGATCAGGAAAAATACTGTGTTTTTGTCAAGTTAATCAGTGCTTCGACTGTTGATAAAGTGTTACGAAAGTGGGGCTATGAAGTAGATTTTGTGCATAGAAATGGTTATAAAAGTAAGGTTTCCATCTATAGAGCGGACATTCATTACAAAACCGTTCGTGTCTTGAATCTCCCCATTGAAATTGAAAATGATAAGATTAAGGAAGCTCTTTTAAACTACGGAGACGTTAAATCAATTGCAAATGAAAGATGGTCGCCTCGCTTTAAACTGCAGTGTTTTAACGGGGTCCGCTGTGTAGAGATGGACGTTAAGACGAATATTCCGTCTCACATAACTGTTTGTGGATATAAGGCACAAATTGTTTATACAGGTCAGGAAGCTACATGTCATATATGTAACGAAACCGGCCACTTCAGACAGGAATGTCCGCGGCGAACTGTTGTGCTTAAAAGTAATTTGATACAGCGTCAGAAGCTTACCTTAAATGATCTGTTACCAAAGAATAGCCCAGAACAACTGGTTGAGGATGTTAACGCAGCGGGACAAGCTGATGTCTCCCTTCACGATAACAGTCAATTTCCCCCGGTAACAACAAAAGGAAACTCCGTTGCCACTACTCGTGAAACTGAAATACAACCGAAAAAACGACCTCTGGAGATAACTGATGGTTGTTCAGAGGACGAGCTGTCTTGTCCCACTCCCTCACTTCGCAAGCAAAAACAGTGCGATGAGAAGGCAGAGGAACCTGAAGGCAAAATGCGAATGGAAACTAATGAACAGAAAGATAATACACATACGGTACCAGAAAATGAAAGGGGTGTAAGCAGCATTAATTTGCAAGAAACAACAGGTGCAGTAGCCGATTGCAAAGATCAGAATCTATCTGTTAATAAACAAATTCAGGAAGAGGAAGCAAAACTGCAGTCTCCATTTGTTTCCCTCGATCAGAAAGTGAGTGAAATTAATAAAGAACGAGGAAGTGGTGGCCAAACTGAAATCACGGTCAACACCTCAGGGCAGGCGCCGGCAACCGAAATTGCTAAAGCGTCTGCTGCTGCTCCAGATAAGCCGCGAAGTAAAATACTGACGCAACCAAATGAGAATGTAGCTCGTAACCAAGGGAAGGGAAAATCCAGTAGGGGCGACTCAAGCCCAAAGAATGTTCAGTCCGAAACGGTCGTACACGAATCACTGGAGGAAAAATCAGAAAGTTTACCAGGAAATCAGTCTGCTTGCGGTACAAGAGAAAACATCAGAAGTAGAAAAAAAACAGGACAGTAACTAATAAACTGTTGAAGTGTTATTCCATGTTCAGCCTTCCGAGAAAACTGTTACAGCTTAACTGAACCCTGAACCACAGTAAACTAAATTAGTTCAACAAAACAACTACATAGTGACAGCACAATGACGCAATCTTATTCTGTCACCACTATAAACATAAATAAAATCACGACCGGTTTGAAATTATCGGCCCTTAAGGAATTTTTGTACGAATCCGCGACTGATATTGCCCTGTTACAAGAAGTTCTAATTTCGGATTTGGTAATTCCCGGTTTTGTCAGTTACATAAATGTGTCTCCCGAAACAAGTGTTGGAACAGCTATTTTGGTAAGGGAAGGGATTACAGTAACCGAGGTGGAACGACTGGAATCCGGAAGGGGAATAGGACTAAATATCTATGATGTGACTATCATCAACTTGTACGCCCCTTCAGGAAGTTCTCATCGAGCTGACAGGGCACGTTTCTTCAAAGATGACTTGATATACTTGTTAAGGAAATCACCAAGACAGTTATTACTTGGAGGTGATTCTAATTGTGTTTTAAATCGAAAAGATCAGTTACCTAATTTTAATTTCTCAAGTGAACTAAAACAATTAGTTACTGGTTTAGAATTAAAGGATATATGGGAAATCAAATACCCCTCCATTGTTGAGTTCACTTATGTCACGGCAACATCACGTAGCAGGATTGATAGACTATATATTTCTAAAAATCTTGTAACTTCCGTGACAAAAGTAGAAACCATTCCTACGTACTTTTCAGACCATTCAAGTGTCTTAGCTTGCATAAATCTAACAAGACAGCCGGTTCGCCGATTCAAGAATCAGTGGAATTTGAACACTTCCTTGTTAGTTAATCATGATTTAGAAGATCTGATTAAAGAAACATGGGCAATATGCCTGCGAGCCCGTAGTAGATATGCCACTGCTATTGACTGGTGGGTTAAAATGGCAAAGCCAAAGTTGAGGAAAGTTCTTATTCAATACAGTGCCCAGAGCGCAAGGGAAATGAAATGCACTATAGAGTATTACTATTCCGTTTTGAGAGATCTATATGATCAAGTCTCAGCAGGTTCCTCACTTCGGATAGCAGACATCAAAAAAGTCAAAGCCAAGTTACTTAATATCAAGAGAAGTCAAATGGAAGGGTTGAAAATAAAATCGAAGGCAAATTCGGTGTCAGCAGATGAAACTACTTCCCTATATCATTTAGTGAAGCATACGAAAAACGGGAGAAGGACTTTTATTGAAGAAATTCGAACAAAACACGGCACGATTCTCAGAACCCAGCAGGATATCATGGACGAGATTTATCGCTATTATTGCGAGCTATATTCTGTACATCAAAGTAGTGATGCTTCCTTGGAAGAATTCCTTGACATCCTAGCCCCACAGCTGACAGAAGATGACAATGAAAATTTTCTCGAGGTTGTCAGTGAAGAAGACGTGTATGAGACTCTGTGCGCCTCGCCACCAAAAAAATCCCCAGGACCGGATGGTCTGCCAGCAGAATTTTACATCCGTTACTGGCCAATAGTGGGTGCGAAAATCACGGACATTGTAAATGAGGTTATTCAGGGTAAAATGATTCCGGCTGAGTTTAAGGAGAGTAAAATTGTTCTGGTGCCAAAAAATAATGGAAACAAAGATTTAAATAATTTTCGTCCAATTTCACTGCTGAATTCTGATTATAAATTAATAGCTAGAATAATAAACAAGAGAATTTCATGCCTTACAGATAAAATTATTAGTCAACATCAGAACTGTGCGCAAGGCAGAACCATTTTTCAAAATCTAGCGGAATTCAGGGATATCATTGCAATAACTTCTGTAACAAACATAAAGTGTGCTTTATTGTTTTTAGATTTTTATAAGGCGTTCGATGTAGTAAACCATGAATATCTTCTACAGACATTGAAGAAAATAGGTTTCAACGATAGGGTTATACAGTTGATTAAGAACATAGCAACTGGAATAAATGCTAAAATAGCGGTGAATTGTCAACAATCCAGGCCGATGCAAATACAACGAGGTGTTCCTCAAGGAAGTCCTCTGTCCATGTCGCTCTTCGCAATTTCGCTGGAACCTTTCCTCCGACATGTCCATGCTACATTAAAAGGCTTAACATTATCAGGAAACAAAACAGTTATAAGAGCCTATGCTGACGATATAGGGGTCATTATAAGGAATAATGACGAGGTAACCACGCTAGCAACAGTGATTGATTCGTACTGTAGAGCATCTGGAGCCAATGCAAACGGAAAAAAAAGTAAGATGTTAAATCTCAGAGGTTTTGATAATATCAACGTCGAGTGGGCAAACTTAGTCCGACAACATAAAACACTTGGGATCACCCTGACAGCATGCCCTATGAAAATGACGGCTTTAAATTGGAAAGTTGCAGCAGATAAAGTGCAAGGAGCCATTGTAGAGAATTTAACTCGATATATGAACCAAGTTCAAAGAACACAGTATATCAACTCATGCATCCTTGCTAAGGCTTATTATACTGCCCAGCTGTTTCCAATACCGAGAATGATAGCGAGGAGAATAATGTCCAAAATCACAAAATTTTTGTGGAGAGGTGAAGTGTTCAGAGTACCTGCTAAAGTAGTCACTTTAGATCCCAAAAATGGTGGACTAGGATTAACTGATATAACGAATAAAGCCTCTGCTCTTTTTATCAAAAGGCAAGTTAATTTAATAACAGACTCGCGAGAAAGCATAACCAGCCAACTTTTCGACATCATTAAACCTCCAAGCCTGCTTCCCCCGATTGACGTGCAGAATATCAACAGTCGCTTACAGCACGTGAGGATTTTCTATGTTGAGTTTAGTTATGTCAGTGTCGAACTCAGGCAGTCCCGACACTTAACATCGAGAGCCATAATGCGGGAACGAAAGAAAAGCGAAGGAAGAAACAAAATAGAACGACAGTTTCCAAACATTGAGTGGACTGAGATTTGGAAAAACATTAGTTCTAATGTGCTCACGTCTAATATAAAAACGTCATGGTACAAGACAGTTAACAACATAGTTAGCACCAATGAAAGACTGCACGCAATCGGACTCTGTGAAACAAATTTATGTCAACAATGTCATCTAGTTGACACAGTAATTCATCGATATACTTGCAGTGGTCACATGAATAGTTGGAAGTGGATCCGGGAGCAAATAGCTCTGATTACAAGAACATCCCCTGAGTATATATCGCTGTCATTGATACACAGGCCTGAAGCACGCTATTTCCCAGAAGCAAAAAATAACGCTGTGTACTGGTTGCTGGGAAATTTTGTTAACTACGTCCTTAACAAATTAGGATCCGATAGCATCATAGAGTTCAAGGTACACATACTGTGTGAGTTCCACAAAATTAGAAGCTATTCGAATCACAAGAAAAAGTTCGGTAATATGCTAAAAATTGTATTTGAAAGAATGGGCATTGGTTAATATAAAAAAGAAGACTGTGTTGACAGTGATGTATTGTAGTTACCTTAAGGATACTATTTAAGATTTCACAGTATATTTATGATGGGTGCTTTCTCTACTTCAGAGAGTAGTTTTTTGAAATTTATAATCTAATGTACAGAACTTATGTGACATTGAGATTGAGTGTCTAATAGTGCCAAACACAAATCATGAAAGGTGCATCATTGGCTTATACTAGAAATTTGGAAATAGACAGTTTTTATAGAAATCTCCTTATCGATTGGCTAAAACCGTAAGATACTATCCGATAAATGAAATATTCAATGGCTGGCACATTGCCCTGTTCATTTTTGCAGTGAAAGACTGATTATATAGATCTGATCACTTCAAATACTTAGATTCAATTAATGTCCAGAAAGTGTAGTTGGAAGGCTAGTCAACTTTATTATATATCTCCTTTCCGCCATTCTCAAGTATTTATGTTTAATTTAATTCTTTCTGGTGATTTAGTCAGTAACACAATCTTCTGTTGTCTTTCCTTAATGTCAGCACAATTGAAATGATCAAACCGCTTTGTTTAAATAACTTCATGTATGTATAACTTAGTATGTATTTGCAATGTGTAACATTGTTTTTTAATAAAGGTTTTATAAAAAAAAAAAAAAAAGCGGTTCTAGGCGCTACAGTCTGGAACCGCGCGACCGCTACGGTCGCAGGTTCGAATCCTGCCTCGGGCATGGATGTGTGTGATGTCCTTAGGTTAGTTAGGTTTAAGTAGTTCTAAGTTCTAGGGGACTGATGACCTCAGAAGTTAAGTCCCATAGTGCTCAGAGCCATTTGAACCATTTGAATCCATACCGTTGTTGTGTTCTTTTTCCACAGGTAGTTGACTATCCTTTTGATTAGTCTGGTTTTGTCCATTCTGTACAGGTGCCCTAGAAATGATAACCTTCTCTTTTTCATGGTCTCCGAGATTTTCTTCACTTTTTTTGTAGATTTCATTGTTGCTCCGACCTTTCCGGCAATTTCAACCCGGGTTGGACCCATGATTTTCCGTAGTATTCTTGTTTCTGATATCTCCATCTTTTCCAATTTGTAGCTGATTGAGAGGCATTCGCTGGTGTACAGGCACTCTGTTTTTACCAGAGCACTGAAGTGCTCTATTTTGGCATTAAAACGTATGCACTTTTTGTTGCAAATGTTTTTAGTTAATCCGTTAGCTCTCTCAGTTTTTGAGATCAGGCCCCCCACAGCAAATTTCTCCAGTCCGTTGTCTTGTATGTCTTCACCGAGATATTAGTTTTTATTATTCTTGCAAATCTAGATTGCGGCTATAAATAGCCTTCTGCCTATACACCTGTGAGAACATATGATGACATGAACTGGTGCGAGCCTGTTGAACTGTAACGCAAATGCACTGAAGATGGCTGTTTGTAGCCGAAACCTAGATTTGCAAGAATTACAAAAACTAATGAAACTGCAACTGACTGCTGTGTGCCTCTCCTGCCATTCACGTAGCCTGAAGACAAACCATTGTCGATCATCTTGTCCACAACTTGTGGCTCAAAAGCACCACAGGCGCAAAGATGTGAGCTGGCGCCAGGGCCACAAAGACTCGCCACTTGAACGTGTTCCACCAGCGCCAAGGGCGGAGATGAGGATGAAGATATCGACTTCGCCTCGGCCAACTGCCGGCCGAGTACAATCCACCAATGACCGGACGACACGGACAGAAGCCTACTCGAAAGATAGAAGAGCAGCTCTCGCCCACGTGGTTATAGATCGTCGTCCAGGGCTGACTTAGACAGGGAATGTCGTTTAGTGAACTCTTAGAATTGAACGGACAGTTGTTGTAATTGCATTTGCTATGTACTGTGAATTTTACCTACGATTATTTGCACTTAGCCATTAAGTGCCTTTTCATTTGTGTTATATTACGAGGATCGTTCACTAAGTAATGCCTCACATTTTTTTTTCTCAGAATATATTTATTATTAAGAGTCAGAATCAGGTGTCTTGTCCATGTCCTATTTTTCCTATGAAGTCTCCGTCACGTTCTATGGCCATACGCCAACATTGTGGAAGAGCATGTATTCCCTGCTGGTAAAAGCTCTTGTCCTGCAGGCGTTGCCATGTTTTCACTACATGACTGACACTCTTGTCAGCTTCAAAGTGTTTTCCCCGCAGAGAATCTTTAAGCGGCCCAAAGAGATAGAAGTCCGAGAGTGTCAGGTGTGGACCATTGGGTGGACGAGGCAATGAGGTCCAACCCAATTTGGCGATGTGTTCCCGTGTTCTCAGACTTGTGTGGGGGCGTGAATTATCGTGTTGGAGGAAGATTTGTGCTGGATTCTTGTCCGATCGAACACATCGGAAACTGTTCTTGAGTTTATTCAGAGTCTCCACGTATCCCTCTGAGTTGATGATTGACCCTCTTGACATCACATCCACGAGAATGACGCCAGCACAATCCCAGAAGACTGTCACCATGACTTTTCCGGCACAGGGGGTTGCCTTGAATTTCTTTTTTGGTGAACTCGTATGATGCCACTCCATGGACTGCCTTTTTGTTTCCTACGCAAGGTGGTGCACCCAGCTTTCGTCCCCCTGTCGCGTCCCACTGAGGAGTCCTGAGAAGAGTAGGAAGGACTGCACGAATACGCGTCATGGAACTTACCCACAAGTTAGGTCGAGAACAACTTCCGCTAGTGGGGGGGACTGGGACGGGGTGCACTCAGTCATAGCAGTTGGGGAGCTATGATATTTGACCAAGTAGTAGCAGGTCCTGGTCACGAAAACTGATAACGGCAGGCCGAGAGGTATACTTACTGGACAGCGCTTCATACCACACCCAATAACGCCATTAACGGAGGACGACACGGCGGTCGGACTGTACCGATGGACCCACTAGGCATTGTGGATGGATAATCAGCACTCCTGAGTTAAGCTTCAGTGTCACCTGCTCTTCACTTGCTTGGGTGAAAAGTAGGCTATTTAGTGGGTTAGAGTACGGAACTGGGCAGGAATATCGGGTATCCGAGGAGGATATCGTAAAATGGGAGATAGAATTGCTATTACTGGAAGCACCGCCTGACATATTCCCTATGTGCAAGCCTATCTACAAAGTATCTACAATGTACTATATGACTTCCTATTCTTCCATGAGCCTAAGTCTTGTGGCGCAGAGGCGAGCGTGCCGACCAAAGCGTCGACTACATCGGATTCTTAGTCCAGTCCCTGCCACAAAGTGACACTCCCAATCCTCCTCCCGACGACTATTCAACAAAAGACCATTCCAGTAGGGTGGGTGGCCCTTTTATAGGCGCCCTAGCCCACGGTCCCATCCTTCTGGAAGTTTCTACCCTTAGGTATACGGATGGGGCTCATGACGCGAGAGCGCGTGACACCCGCATGGCGTACACGCATGATATTTCCTTACTGACTGTGTGCAAAGATCACTTTTCCTCTGTTACTCCGAGCCTCATGATGCTACACAGTCCGCCCTTGTTGGCAGAACAAATAGTAAATAGTGGCTGCATCCGGTCACATACGTCCGTCTGCTGCTCTTGCTAAGAATTTATATTCTACTATACTACTAAATTTAGGGTGTCCTTCTGCTATTCGCGACACCCCATAACGATCTGTGACAGAAAGGCCTCTCCGTCGGTCTCAAAACGCTGCAACAATTCGGATGAAATGGCCATTGTTTAAATATTGTGGTCCGCTGTGAGCATTCGTAGATCCCATCGTGAGCATCTCTTTGAATATCCGAGAGTCTCGATCATTGCAGACGCACTTCCAATGCTGACCGACAACTTTAGAGCCAATTGTCGAGTTGTGATGCGCCGGTGGGCGTGAATAATGGCATCCGCACAATTCAGCATGTCTCGAGCATTGGCTGTCACAGAACGTCCCGAGCTTTGCCGATTATGGAGCTCTGTTTCTGCATTTTCTGAGGCTGTAACTTTCTTTACCCATCGACCAACCTTACTCCTATCAACTGCGGCATCGCCATACGCTGCACACAAACGTTTATGGACGTTCGCCACGGTTTCTTTTTCTGGACACAACAATTCAATAACAGCACGCTGCTTGCAACGAGAGTCGTATGTAGACGCTGTATTACGGCTTTGCCATCTGTCAGAACGGTTCTAAACTTCACCGACGCACCGAACAAACATCAAATGTGAAGTACCAACAAGGACGTTGGTCTATGTATATTGCTGACTTTTTAAGAAACGAACGACCCTCGTACAAGTAGTGTTGCAGACTTCGTTATTCATTTGTGCGACTTTGTTACCAATTTGTTGGAGTGTTGTGGAACCTACGTTCTCTTGTCCTGTTACGTGACCCTGGGGCATAGCTGGTTAATAATGGCTGGGAGAAATTGTCTTAGTGGTGAGCTGCACCAGAAGCCGTTTCAGGAACTCACAAACTCGGCCTACCGTAACAACAGTGGCAACTCGGAATCCACAGCACTAGGGACGAGACCTTTACATAACTGGCGACGAGTGTTTGCAAAAGTATCATAGGATTTTTTGGAAGTCTACAAAGAAAAGGATTGGCGATATACCCACCGTATTTCCGGAATTCCGGAAGGCTTCTGACACTGTACCATACAACCGGCTTCTGGTAAAATTGCGTGGCTATGGAATGTCGTCCCAGTTACATGACTGGATTCGTGATTTTCTGTCAGAGAGGTCACAGTTCGTAGTAACTGACGGAAAGTCATCCAGTAAAACACAAGTGATTTCTGGCGTTCCCCAAGGTAGTGTTGTAGGTCCTTTGCTGTTTCTTATCTATATAAACGGTTTGGGAAACAATCTGAGCAGCCGTCTTAGGTTGTTTGCAAATGAAGCTGTCGTTTATCGACTAATAAAGTCATCAGAAGATCAAAACACATTGCAAAAAGATTTAGAAAAGATATATACTACTGGTCATTAAAATTGCTACCCCAAGAAGAAATGCAGATTATAAACGGGTATTCATTGGACAAATACACTACTGGCCATTAAAATTGTTGCACCACGAAGATGACGTGTTACAGACGTGAAATTTAACCGACAGGAAGAAGTTGCTGTGATTTGCAAATGATTAGCTTTTCAGAGCATTCACACAAGGTTGGCGCCGGTGGCGACATCTACAACGTGCTGATATGAGTAAAGTTTCCAACCGATTTCTCATACACAGACAGCAGTTGACCGGCGTTGCCTGGTGAAACGTTGTTGTGATGCCTCGCGTAAGGAGGAGAAATGCGTACCATCATGCTTCCGACTTTGATAAAGGTCGGATTGTAGCCTATAGCGATTGCGGTTCATCGAATCGCGACATTGGTGCTCACGTTGGTCGGGATCCAATGACTGTTAGCAGAATATGGAATCTGTGGGTTCAGGAGGGTAATACCGAACGCCGTGCTGGATCCCAACGGCCTCGTATCACTAGCAGTCGAGATGACAGGCATCTTATCCGCATGGCTGTAACGGATCGTGCAGCCACGTCTCGATCCCTGAGTCAACAGATGGGGACGTTTGCAAGACAACAACCATCTGCACGAACAGTTCGACGACGTTTGCAGCAGCACGGAGTATCAGCTCGGAGACCATGGCTGCGGTTACCCTTGACGCTGCATCACAGACAGGGGCGCCTCCGATGGTGTACTCAACGACGAACCTGGGTGCACGAATGGCAAAAAGTCATTTTTTCGGATGAATCCAGGTCCTGTTTACAGCATCATGATGGTCGCAGATGTGTTACGACTCGTGGCTCTACCCTTCATTCGATCCCTGCGAAACCCTACATTTCAGCAGGATAATGCACGACCGCATGTTGCAGGTCCTGTACGGGCCTTTCTGGATTCGGAAAATGTTCGACTACTGCCCTGGCCAGCACATTCTCCAGATCTCTCACCAACTAAAAACATCTGGTCAATGGTGACCGAGCAACTGGCTCGTCACAATACGCCAGTCACTACTCTTGATGAACTATGGTATCTTGTTGAAGCTGCATGGGCAGCTGTACCTGTACACGCCATCCAAGCTCTGTTTGACTCAATGCCCAGGCGTATCAAGGGCGTTGTTCTGGGTACTGATTTCTCAGGATCTATGCACTCAAATTGCGTGAAAATGTAATCACATGTCAGTATATTTGTCCATTGAGTACCCGTTTATCATCTGCGTTTCCTCTTGGTGTAGCAATTTTAATGGCCAGTAGTGCAGATGTAAGCAGAAAGAAGTGTGGTGGTGAGGGGGGTTGTGTTCGGCTCCTGTGCTCCCCCCACAAGTTGGCCCGTCATGATGGTTGATGACACAGAGAAAGAAGAAGAAAAGCGGAATGTTGCAAGTGGAATTGCTGAGGTGTGGTGGTATGCTGGCAGCGCAAGCAGAGCTGACAGTGTGCTAACGAAACGGAACGCGGAGCCGTGTTGCGTACGCTACGGCGGAACTGGCTTTCGCTTTCTTCCAGCGGTCGTGAGTCACGGCCGGATACGCTTATCTGGCCAGGCAAGCAGACACTCGCTCGCGTCGGCGGACATTCCTGGCTATTACGAGCCGCCGAGCGTCCGGGAAGCGGCAGGCGCGGCCTCGCGGGCAGGGCAGCCCGGAGGTGGTGGACCTGCCTCCGCCCGCTGACGACATCGGCGCTCGGGTGTCCGCATTGTCGCGTGACTCACACGGCGGCTGCTGCGACATTAATATTTCTGGGCGACCCGCTGCCGAGCAGATGTCGAGGACGGCGCGATGAGCGCGCCCGTCGAAAAAGCAGAGGACGCGGCGGCGGCTCCGTCCCGTTGTCACTTAAAAGGAGTTACAGCCGTACACGATTCCCTGCCGCGTCGCCGTCGACTCGCGACAGCCGCAGTAAACTGCTACAAATTTACAGCACCGTAAATCAGCGGGGGAATCCCCGTCCTGTCCGAGGCCCGCTGCGCCTCATTTTATGAACGCGCGCCTGACGTACGACCTTCCCGAAGGCGGAGCAGTCGCCGTCTTACTACACGGCTGTTGCTGAAGTAAATGGTTCGTGACTCTACGCAAACAAAATGGCGACGAATGTAGAAAACCGTCTCGCCATCCATCACTCCCCCAGATAATCGAAACTTCGCCGGGTCAAATAGGGGTCGAAATCAAGGGACACCTATTTTGGCTCACGTGCGAACGCTCAATAGTTCCTGAGTAAATGATAAAACTTTGACGCTACTCCATCAGTACGCGCGCGCAACGTTAAGCGGGTAGATCCGCCGCGAACGGTACTGATTAAAGCTCTGTATAAAGGAAAGTATGGCCATCCTATTGCCCTGTGTTTGCTGCTGTCCGTAGTTCATGTTTGGCTGAGACCACGTCACGTGGCACTAGCAGCCACTGTGGCCGCATGCGTTACGTATGAAGCATAGGAAGCGTCGTGTATTTTCGAAGTTTTAAGTAGAATAGTGTCTCAGTGCTGTGCTTTTGGCTGTTCGTTTCAAGGCGAAAAGGGAGGAAAATGTACAGCATTACTTTCAAATGGTTCAAATGGCGCTGAGCACTATGGGACTTAACATCTGAGGACATCAGTCTCCTAGAACTTAGAACTACTTAAACCTAACTAACCCAAGGACATCACACACATCCACGCCCGAGGCAGGAGAATTACTTTCGAAGGGAGATATGCAACTAATATGGTTTAAACTTATATTTAGGATGCTCACAGCAATAAACTGTACTTTGTTCCAGACAATATAATGAAAAAAAAGAAAGATTTGCACTATGAAAGTACCAATCCTACGACCTTTCAGTGAGTAATCATTAACGTTACCAGGAGACTATTATTACTGTTGCAACCTTGTCGCTAATCTACATCATATTAATAGGAATTCACTTGTTACTGTTTCCTACAGCCTACTTTTGATCGTAGGCCTAGTTTTATTTTTTTTATTTTTATTTTTTTTATTTTTTTAAATAAAATGTGTGTGAAATCTTATGGGACTTAACTGCTAAGGTCATCAGTCCCTAAGCGTACACACTACTCAATCTAAATTATCCTAAGGACAAACACACACACCCCTGCCCGAGGGAGGAATCGAATCTCCGCTGGGACCAGCCGCACAGTCCATGACTGTAGCGCCCAGACCGCTCGGCTAATCCCGTGCGGCCTAGTTTTATTCGAACATATTTTAAAAGTATTGCACTCAATTGTACTTCCGTAATCATTCTCCTAATGTCACACAACAATCTGCAGACAAAATTATACGTTACAGATCTGACCAAAATATAAAGCTTGCGTAATCATATAGGCACTTCTATTTACTAAGGAACCACGCATATGTATTTGAATCCAATGCTTTATTTCGTATAACAAAAGAGACATTGGGCGAATTTTCGTAGTACCGAGTAGCAGGAACAAGAAGTAAGTCAATGTAGAGCTTCAAATTAGCGATGGATATTTCCTTGCACTTTCGAACTAATATTGGTTCACTTTTGTCCTGTTGACTATTGGACTGGACCAATTTAACGCTAATCACGAAAACAGGTGTTCAAACTCGATACCGCAACAAGAACTGCGAAAACTGCTTTTGCTATTAATAAAGGACAGCAGGAAAAACCTGTTTCCTGCTCGCCACAACAAATGCTTTTCGACTCGTTTAGTTAAATTTGTTGAGATTTTTTGTTGCTAAATATACGACACGTTCCGTTTCAAGCCACTGATCAGTTTCAGCGGTGCATGAGACGGCTGAGTGTACTTATTTAATATACGCGGCTGAATATGCTGCTGAGGTCAATGTATCATCAGCGGCGCAGCGGACCCAAAATGGCGGCCACTTGCAAGCTGGCCATACTTTTCCTATACAGAGCTTTAGTACTGGTCTAGCGCGACAGCCATCTAGCAGTAGAACGGGTGAGAGTACGAAAATTAGCACACACATTATCCGCGCACCAGAATAGAGAGCGGTTCGAAACTGCTGCCAGTCCGCGCATGCGCACTAGGTACCCATAACTCGTGCATGCGTAGAAGGGGGTACCGCAGTGCTTCCTGCTTGTTATTTGCTTATTGTTCGATGGCTAGTAGCTAATTTCAGATTTTCGTGTTGTGGATTTTCCGCGTTTTTTTTTCAGTAACCAGGTTTTCATAAACGCAGAAAAAGCTTTTTTTTGGCAGTAGACTTTCTTTTATACTAGCTGTCTGTGAAAGTATTTTTTCTTTTGATTACTTCGTATTATAGAAGTGAAATGGACCAAAAAGGCGTTACGCGTCTTAATTCAGGCATACAGCCAGGAAAGGTGCATATATGACCCACTGTATCGTAATACGGTACTTTGGCAATCGTTTCATTCTGAGTAATATGCATATAACGTTACAGGGTGATTTTCGACACTTCCTTACGAAAGTTCATGTTTGATTTGATTGCATCTCTTGCTTTATTTCAGCATGCCAGAAAAGAGAAACTGGCACTGATGGCGAGAAAGTCCGTGCAGTTTCGCGCAGTGCGACAGACGAGGGCTGCAAAACTCTTAAGTAGCGCATTGCACGTTGCAGTCCCTTTTCCAAACTTGGAAAAATAACGCAAGAGCAACTTTAAGTATTGGTCCTTTAAAGTGTTTCACATTACAGGACATATACCCACAAGAACTTTTCAAATGGTGGGCTGTGCTATTCTGTGGCTAAAAGCCAACTCTTAAAAGATTCCCCAGTCGCCACGAAACGTAATGTTACAACCAGCCTGCAACATAACAGGGCATGTACTGGTATTTTATCAGTGATCTAGGCTGGTATGATCACAAAACATATAAACATGTGATTTAATTCTTACTTTCAAGAAGGTGAGATAGCCTCCCTCATGACAGTGTCACACCTACAAATTCCATCTTTTATCATAGATAGCATCTTCTCGAAACAGGCCATGTCCATCCTCACGAAGTTCCGAAATTCTTGCTGATCTTCGGGCCTCAGCTCTTTCATAAGCAATATAATCCCCTGCCTTCATTCATTCTTTTCTGCCAGGGTCGAACTCAACAACGTCTGGCTTTTGTTTTCGTCGTCGTTCTACCCTAATCCGAAGATTTACTCTCACTACCTGGGCAATAGCTCCAAAAACAAGTGGGTCCTCCATGTGCAAAATGTTAGTTTAGAAATGCATGTACCTCTGAAACCAAGTGTCTAATTTAAAACTAACTGCTGAGTCTGTAATTCAGAACAGTGGTAAGCTACATAATAGAATAACAATTAATTAATAAATAATGATAAAAAAACAATTTCTTATTAAATAGGAACCTTGAGCTCACATAAATAATTTGAACGATTGACATTCCAATGTGACGCACGGATCCGCTGGTTGTTCGCGCGGTGGAACGAACATTACAAGAGATCAGATGGTGCTACGTTTCGCGCGTTATTGCCGTCTGCTGCGCATGTGCGCCAGGTATATCACGTGTGGATGGTGTAATAGGTCTACCTCAACCAGCCTGTAGTTGCAGATATTCACGCTCGGGGCGCTGGTGCATAGGTGTACAGTTTACGCCCGTCGTGTAATATGGGCTTTACGCTGCTGAGCTGGTAGCGTAGCAGTTAAGAACATGGTTCGAATCTGTCTGCCCAGTGTTCACACAAAATGGTTCAAATGGCTCTCAGCACTATGGGACTTAACATCTGACGTCATCAGCCCCCTAGAACTTAGAACTACTTAAACCTAACTAACCTAACTAACATCGCACACATCCATGCCCGGGGCAGGATTCGAACCTGCGACCGTAGCGGTCGCGCGGTTCCAGACTGAAGCGCCTAGAACCTCTCGGCCACTGCGGCCGGCTCAGCCGCTCGGGATTAGCCGAGCGGTCTCAGGAGCTGCAGTCATGGACTGCGGCTGGTCCCGGCGGAGCTTCGACTCCTCCCTCGGGCATGGGTGTGTGTATGTTTGTCCTTAGGATAATTTAGGTTAAGTACTGTGTAAGCTTAGGGACTGATGACCTTCACAGTTAAGTCTCACAAGATTTCACACACATTTGCGGCCGGCTCACATCAAAACTCGTAATTTTTTCCCCTTTACTGGTCACAGAAGTATGTGACATTAATATTGACAAAGGAAATGAACAGTTCGAATTTCTAGGTATTCAGATAGATAGTAAACTGTCGTGGAAAGACTACATTCAGAATCCTGTTCAAAGACTTAATGCTACCATTTTTACTATTCGATCGCTATCTGAAGTAACTGATCGTTCGTCACGGAAAGTACTCTACTTTCCTTATTTTCATTCGATTATGTCGTATGGTATTACATTTTGGGATAACTCTTCCCATTCTCAACGGACACTTTTGGCTCAGAAACGGGCGATTCGGGCAAAAATTGGTGTAAGTTCGCGAGTCTCTCGTCGATCCCTGTTCACTAGGATGGGTATTCTGACATTGGCCTCTCAATGTATATATTCTTTACTGTTGTTTGTTGTTAACAATATCAGATTATTCCCAAGAATCAGCAGCTTTCACTCTGTTAATACTAGACAGAAATCCAGTGTGCATTAGGATCGCACTTCCTTGACGCTTGTGCAGAAAGGTGTGCAGTGTACTGCTGCATCCATTTCAATAAACTACCACAAGAATTCAGAAATCTTAGCAATAATCCACTCGCTTTCAAATCGAAACTGAAGAGTTTCCTCATGGGTCACTACTTCTATTCTGTCGAGAATTTCCTTGGAAATTTAAGCTGATTCCTATGCTATATTGTTGATTGCGTTTACTTAAACTTGCGAGTTGTCTTTTTTGGGTACATAGAGATTTTATTTTATCTGTTATTACTTATATATTGTAATTTCATGTACTGACACGTTCCAAGACCCTGGAGATTTGCACCTCAGTTTGGTCCCTCGGTTCTAGTAGTCTAAAATAAAAAATAAAATAAAAGGAAGTGTGCATTTCAAACCTTATTTATTTATTTACATAGTTTACACGCTCATTGGAACACTAAACTTAAGCATTATACAACAGAGCCTACAGTGAATAAGTTTAGATCTTCGCAGTCAACAGTTTCTTCCTTTTCCAAAACTTCTTCAATCGAAGTCGTCTGGATGCTCGTTCTTCAGCAGATACGACGTACTTCTTCCGTTGTGATGTTTTGAATGTCAGTCCTATGTATTTGTTCTTCAACAGCCGCTTCTCTTTTCTATGTTCAATCTGATGACTGTTAATATTCATTTCATTTAGATCCATTTGTACTTCTTTAACCCAGTTGTTTTATGTTTCAGTGTTCCAAAAGTACTTAAAGAGTTGTTTCAGGAGTCTAGTATTCGGTACGCGAGAACCGTGACCACAAAATGCAACTCCTCTTTTTCGCATTGTATCAGCAAATGGATTCACTTTCTTGGTAGACCATCGAACTGGGCAAGTGTTTCCACTGACCATTAACTTGGTGTCTTTTATTGATAATCGTTCGGAGTATTCTTCTATCAACTTTCTGCAGTTTATCAGTTGTTCCTTGAGTGTTTAGTTTCAATAATGTTTCATTTGAATACGTTGTCGCCGGTTTAACAACGGAGAAATAATGCCGGGGTTTAGCATTTATTGAGAGAGATCGTTTCTTGTAAGTTGGTCACATAGTTCTCTGTGCTCAATGTAGTTTTAATGTTCTACTGTTTATTGATACTATTTCATTGGCATTGCAAGTAGTGACCTCAACGACATATTTTAACTTTTTTATCATCTTAATTTATTGAGCATTGTGAAGTATAATATGGGGTGTGTCAACTGGTAAGGTTGACATCATTTCCGTTTTCTAAAAGAAAATTGCAGTCCCATCTTTGCCACTAATCGTTCTACTTCTTCTATGTGAAATTCTGCTTTAACGATACTGTTTGCTAACAACACCAAATAATCTGCAAATGCAAGACAGTTAAGTCGAATCTTTCTTCAGATCTTAACAGATTGTGGATATATCTTGTTTCATTCGCACATCATTTTCTGCAGCGCACAGTTAAACAGTAATAGAGACAATCCATCACCTTGTCGAAGGCCAATTCGAATCTCAAAAGGTTCAGAGATTTCGTTTGTATATCTTACTCTAGATTTAGTATTTCGAAGAGTGACCGCAATAAGGTTGACAAGCACTTGTGGAATGTCAGGAGTTTGAATGTGGTAGGAAAACTAGAAAACGTGAAAATGGAAGTGTAAAGGCTAAGTTTAGATCTAGTGGGGTCATTGAAGTGGAATGGAAATAAGTTAAGGACTTCTGGTCAGACGATTAAAGGGTAAATTAACTGCAGCAGAAAGTGGTACAACGGGAGCAGTACTCTTTATGAGCAGGAAGGTACGGGAGAGAGTGAGTCAATGTGAACGGTTCAGTGATAGTATCAGATTCTTCAGGAACCAACGTTGACACAATATTCGGGCATACATGCCGACGTCGCAGGCAGAAGACAAAGATACAGAGAAAGTATATGAGGATACTGAACGGGTAATTCAGTACATAAAGGGAGATGAGAATGTAATGAAGATGGTGGATTGCAATGTGGTTTTAGGGGAAGGAATAGAAGAAGGAGTTAGGGGACAACATGAGCATGGTTGTTTGAACGAGAGAGGATAGTAAATGAGTTCTGCAATAAGTTTCAACTAGTAATAGAAGTCAACTAGTAGTAGAATCACAAGAGTAGGTATACGCTAGAACCTCGTTTATCTGGACTACGTTGGACCTGATGTAATTTGGACTAACGAAATCCCTTATAACCCGGAAATATACTACATGCAAAAACTCTAATATGGACTAAAATATACAAACCTTTTATTTTGGATCCAACAGGAAACACTTTTTTGGCAATTAAACTCTATAGTTACTGTAGTCTTCTCAAGTTTATTTACTGAAATAGTGTGTAAGTTTCTTCTGTTTCAGACTTGTGTGGCGTTTGAGAACGGCACGATCGAGTAGACGCATCACTAACATCAGTTCGGCTGGAGTTGTTTCCGGCTGACGTTCCACGTAAACTATTACTTTTTCCCGTTGTGCCATTGCCTCCGCATGAGGCATTACCTCTTCCCCTGAAATATTACTTTCCTTGACAACTTCACCATCACTGTCGTTCTCTGTATTACAACAGGCGACAATACAAATTTCGTCATCAGTCGTCATGGCGTAATAAGCATCACTGTTATTCTGCAACCACGCGTCTACGTCACAATGGTCTACATTCGAACAACCAGAAATGTTTGAATATTTTAAGGAATTCAGAGGTGTTGAGGACTTCATAAACTTCAGTGGTGGAATTACAAATATCAGGCCCTGCTGTTTTCCACGCTTCAGAATCCATAGCTCAGTAACTTGATCCCAAGAAAATGCAACGACAAGGATCATTTCTTTGATATTTACCAATTTCAGAAATCATGGAGACTCTTCCCTCTTCTACAATAATTTAGCCAAGAGCTGCCTTCCGTATACACGTTTGATGTTCGTCAGTTAATCCAGTCCGACACAGCTGATGTTCTTACGCCATATTATGTAGCTATATTTTTCAGCAGTTCTACTTTGTCTGTTATGTTTAGTGCTTCCAACTTCTTACCCATCGAGCCAACCACTTCCTTCCGCTTTGAAACCATTGTACTCGCACACAGTCAAACCAGTGGAGCAAAGTGTCCTTGATAACTGTTGCACTTTTAAGTTGATAACTATAGAGCTCAGGTACGGTAATGTACTTAATTTCTTCACTATTCCTGTTATGAACACCAAAAGCACAGAAATAAAGCCGCAAAAGTGAACGTAATCACAATCGACAAGTATAAACTATCAAATCTTAACTCGCGACAACAACAGAATAAAATGGTGCTCATGCAAGCGGTCTCCGCCATCGTGAACAAGTCTGTGGAAACGATCTGACAATGTGACTGCTCAAAAAATCCATTTTTTTTGGCTTGCTATGCGTAGTAACTGAATTGTGAAGGGACGTGGAACGTGGCCAGTCTATTATGCAACGCGCATTAAAGAAAAAGTCCAAATGTTAGTAAAACAAACAATTTTAAAATCAGGAGAAAAGAATAATTCGATCTTTTGGTAATTTTCACTCCAAATCCCTTGAAAAGAAATAAATGTATCAATGTGATTAAAATTAGAGAAAACGCACTTACATGAACTGATACCAGAAATGCTAAACATCCCATGCAGTAATTAACATTTGAGAACTGGAAATTAATGCTGGATATGAATTCCAACACGAAAGTCCAGCTTACACTAAGCAGTTACATTACTCGTTGAGGCAAATTCATCATTTCTCACAACACACTGGAAACGTTTTACTGAGAGCCACGAGAATGAAGAGCCACAATTGATACAGATTATAAAACTTCATGGTAGATGTAGCGGCTCCTTGGCAAAGCCGATACTGTGCAGTAATTGAAAAGCTTAATAATAAAGTCAGTCTTCGACAGTATTTCTTAGCTAGCTACATTCTGAAGTCACAGCTTTATCATAAGGGCTTCAGTTGTTAAGTAATGACCGTCTAGTGTGTTGACATCGCAATGAAAATCGTTACAAAACTAAAGCCTTGATGACGACACTGTGATTTCTACATAAAGGCGTAGTAAAAAACGCTCTTGAAAAGAAAGTAAATTGTTTTTATTATTACGTTTTACAGAATATGAAACGTTAATTCTTTGACTTTTTTCCTTTTAAAACCTTGATTTTACAATTAATTGCTGTCACATTTGTTCGCACGTAGTATTATAAAATATGACCGCTGAAACACCATTAACACAGCTCAGCAACAGAGGACAGCGTCGCAGCAGGCAGGCACTATTGGCTGTTGGGAAGTCAGTCTCGCCGAATTCGTTCGTTCTCCACCACTCTGGTGGGCACTAATGAAGATTTCCCCAGCCGACGGAATGCACATCTGTTTATCGTCGGAACAGGATTTGCACGTACAAATCCAATAATTACTTCACGCTAATGGAACGTGAAGCGGGTAGGGAGCAGAGAGGCAAAGTCCTCAAACATGCTGCAACGCGTCGGGCTTCTCAAAACACTCCACAATTCTCAGAATTTTACATAAGCCTAATTCTTCCCAGAAACTAATTTATCCTTTCAAACTCACCATCAAGCACATTATGTAAAATTACAAAGTATTGCAGTTTACTCGCGAGGTTAGTAGAGAATAAAACATGAAAGGAAAAAAAAAACTTATTGCTTTATTTTTATGAAGCAGTGTTTCACATATTTACTTGTGACACTGCTTTTGAGAACTCGTATTATGCTTCCATTTTCCCACAATTATGTCGGTGATGAGCCTTTCGGTTTAACTAAGAAACAAATCAAATAAAGTACTATGATATATACAACTAAAAATAATTCAAATAAAGTAATATAATATATACAGCTGACATGAATTAATAATTACTAAAAACGTAATGGAAACTTAACTTACTATTTTGGAATAACGTAAATTCTGTTACTGAACAGTTTCCTATCTTCTTCTAACAAGGTACCCCAAGTGAGAAGTGCCGTCGGCACAATAAAAGCGACAGCAGCCTTTCTTGGGAAACACCCAAAATATCGAATTTTTCGGCTGTCAAATTTGGTGCGTCTCCAACGTCTCTATGTGGACACAGGTGGGTAGAGCGTCATGAAGCTGCCCGTTAGTTCGCTGAAAACTTTGATGTGATGGTGGAAGCGTTGGACCAAATGGCCACATGGAGAGACTAACGACAGCTAGCAAAACATCCTGTTTATCATTAGCTTTAAAGGATTCTACGTCCATTCGGGATGAAGCACTATCTTTGTCGCTTCCTCCAGGAAGGTCGATGCAAGGAAATTCAACGCGAATTTCTTTCCAACGTGCTTGGAGCAGAGAAGAAAGGAAGATTTCTAGTCTCGGAGCTATAGTGTCTGCACCTCGTCACTGAAATCATCTGGCCCACAGGTCTAACCATGTGGCTACTTCGGATGCAGTATATTTTGGAATATGTGTCCTTGACCAAAAGCTGGTTGACATTGTGCAGAGATTTTCACATGCAGTTTTCGAAGTGTTGAAGCTTCCAGCTCTTGTCCGAGACGCAGTCGTACCCGTATTGTCAGAAGAGGAGCAGGTGGACTGTCACCAACCTTTTCCAATATCCTGGCAATAATCAGCAACAACATCTCTAAGGAATCCTTGCTTCACGCTGAAGCCACCATGTGGTGACAGAAAGGGACTGACTGTATAATTTCGCACCTTACAAGCACACATCCACATACTTTGCCGTGATCTACAAACATCATTAGGTAACATGTGATAGTTGTACATCGTGTAAATGGATATATAAAGGAGACTGACATTGTCACGTAGGTCTTGTAAATAATTGTTAACGCTTATTGCATCAAAGGTGCCGGAGTGTCTTTGTAACAAAAACGGCGTAATTAATGATTGCCTATACTAGTAGAGGTTGGAACGCCAGTGGAGATGAAACGGCAGGCTGAACTGAAGCTCTGGGTGGAAGGCCCGCACAGATGTAGGTCCTGCTTAAACACAGGAAATAGCAAGACGGACGTCATAGCACCGGAAGGATTATACTTCGGAAACGCTGAAAATCTTGGACGCAGGTGAGAGGAACGAAGAAGCGGCACCTCGGAAACCACGCAGGCTGGGTTATTTCCAAGGATTTTTACTCAGAAGCGTACCATTGTACGAGTATAGGTTTTTTTCTCGCAACATTTCCACGGTGGACGACAAAAGACTAAAATGTGGTTGGTGGCGTCGGAAGAATCTGTAGAGAGAGAGAATATTCCGTGGTTTCGGGAATATGATTTGTTTTCGGAATTACGATGGTGGGGACCGAGCCTTGCTGGGAAGACAGCAATGAAGAGACGAGGTCTTCCGTTTTGAGCTCCCGTGTGTGACGGTCGCTCAGTATCAGCTTCATGTCGGTACGGACGGACTTGCTGTCTTTCCACCCACGAGATTTTATAGTTACAACGGTTAGGCACTGTACTGTTGTGAACTTATACGATTCTGAACTTCACCTCCGGGTTGGAAGCCGTTGTTGAGTACGCAGCGTTCAGTGATTGAGATTACTTCTTCTGCCCATACTTGCGTAGAGATGTTATCTGAACTCCGTCCTTGTGACTGGGAGTTCGCGTTTCTCGTCTGTAGAACACAGAGAGGAGAAGACAGTATTAGAGTATAGTATTCATAGGACCGCCTTCTGCCGTCCAACTCTTTGAAAGAGTTTATTTTGTGGCTGGAGTTCTTCCATCGTCGCAGAAGTGTATGAGAACCATCACTCCGACGCACCGGACGCAGTACATACAGTGATATTGCTAACCGCTTTGTCTTATTAGGGGCTATAAGGCTAAACAGCTGTGATCACGCAGCATTTATCTCCACTGACGTTGCACTCCATTGTTGATCATCTTTAAAAGTAGTGTCTTTTTGTGTTTGGTACATAGATGATGCCAGCCAGTTCGTGTTATTTATATTAGATCGGGCAGTCATAACAAAAAGGGCAGAGTTGTTCAATGGATGAGTAATTTTAGTTAGGAAATTGTTTTTAATATACAATGTTTTTAATATACAACAAATGCATAAGCTGCAACAACGTTTATCATTTAATATAATTAGTTCCCTTAATCATTCATTTATGTTGAGGTTGTAATTTATATGTTAAAGAGATCCTAAGATCTGCTTCAGAGGGTAGTCAGACAGGGCCAAATCTTCATTTTAGCGTTTATTATTTTCCTTTGCGCAGTCATTTAATACCCGCCTGCAGTAGTATCTTGGAACTGAATGAACAGTGAAAGGTGGCTACACTGAGCCACAGCGCCAGAGATTGCGCCAAAGAGTATTATTCAGCCGCCTCCACTGGCAGTGCTTGCTGAGAAGTCGTAGTGGACAGTGCTTGTTGAGATGTAGCAGTGGTGAGTCGTTGTTGAGAAGTTCCCATGGAGAGTGCTTGTTCAGAACTTGTAGTATTGTTTTAAGGGGTAGACACCAGATGTTGTTGGATAGGGGATGGGCTAGACATCAGATGTTGTTGGATTGGGGATGCTGTAATGTGCTTTTCGTCAATATATATGAAGGTAAAAAAATTCCTTTTTTTTATTTATTTCAATGTCTTAAACAATATTGCCTCTTGGTCACAGGTTCAGTCAACAAAGCATCTGGCTCGTGTTCTTGTATTAGACTGTATTTCTGGTTTCTATGTGCAATTATAGTATTTCTGTTTTTTTTTAATTACTTCAGTATAAATGGTATTTAAAATATCTTGTCGTATTGAGGAAGAACCGTGCCAGATGTGTACGTTGAATCACACTTCCACACACAGAACAGCGACACTTGTGCCTTGTTGTTTCGTAGCTTTCATAGTTGCTGGGGACTTAATTAATTAATTGTGTTAACAGAAATTTCGTTTCATTCTTTGTTGTTGTTCTATGCAGTCAGATTGCGTACAAATACTAGTCAGGGCCAACCGGTTACGAGACTTCGTAATCGCACAGTCAGCTACGAAAAATTAAAATTATTTGCATTCCTTTTAATTAAGCCCCCATGCACGTGGCGACCGCTGCTTCGGATCGTCCCTTGGAATCTTCTGATAGTAAAAATAGCGGACAGTAGTATTGTTGAAGTAATTTGTAGTTTAGAAATTGTAGTCTCTATTGCATGTGTAGATTTGGTAACTGAACATTTGTAGTTGTCTTGTCATTCTTTTAATGGTATTTTGGCAGAATTTAATTTTTGATGTCTTGTATACAGGTCTGACAATTTTGTGCAGTTGTGAAGGGTTTAATTGTTCGCTAGACGTGTTTGTTGGGAAACATTTCGTGTGAATGGTATTGTTGGAGATAAAGTGTCATTGTGGGTAATTTTCGTATAGTGACGAGCTTTGTATGTTTTGTAAATGATTAGGCGATCGATGAAAAAGGCAAAAATGATGGATAGTGAGAATGACGAAATTGTTAACATGGCGAACTCGCCAACACATGAGAATAGTATGATGAATAATGAAGTAGAAAACAATTTAATAAGTCGGGAAAATAGTCCGGAACCAGTTCAAAATTTTTCACAATCAAAAAATTTTCAGAATTCGAGATTGACGACAGAAGATTCTGGAATAGTATCGAACACAGATAGCTTTACGGCTATGTCGAAGGAAGTTAGTTTTACGGGAAATGTTAGGGGCGAAAAGAATTTCGAACCAGTTAATATGGAGCAGTTAATGTGTGCAATATTAAATTTGGGATCACAAATAGGAACAATTAAAACCGAGATGGAAACAATGGAAACACAGTTAGGCTCACGAATAGGGACATGTTTCAAAAACATGAAAGATGAATCAAAGAAAGAAATTAGAGAAGAAGTACAACCGATTTTGAATGCTCACAATAATAGTTTAATTTCAGCAGAAATTAGACAAGAGGAACAGGACAGAGAACAGGAAGAAAAAGATCGCGTGATAGTACAAAAATTTTCAGAGTTAAATTTACAACGTGCACACGATAAGGAAGAAATACTTGAAAGAATCGAGGAATCCGTACCAAATGACAGAAATAATAACTTAATGCAACAGTATGAACAGTTAACTACAAAATGTGACAATACCGAAACCCGAGTCGCGACACTTACGGAAGACGTAAATAAACAGAAAGAAAAAATAGGTGACTCATCGGAAAGAGTTGAGGAGATCTCAGACAAACTGACAAGTCTTAGTTTAAATGGGGACAGAGATTCAGATGATACTTCTCCATTGCCATTTGCAGAAACCGAAGAGTACCAGAGCATTAATAAACATGTTGAAAATCAGGGAAAATTTAATGAACGCGTTAAAAGGGAATTTGAGGCATTGCAAAAGCAAGTCAAACAAATTGAAGGCGAAATTGTAGGAAAAGACTGCAGAAGAAATTTGGAATCAGAGATAGCAGAGGGGTTTGAAGAAAATAATTTGTTTCATTTACTGGATGCAACAAGAGAGCACCAGGCGCGCGAAATTGACAATAATCGACATTCGGACTGGGACAGATGCGGTAGGTCTTTGTCGCCACGAGGAGAAAACTATAAACACTTCTTAACTGTTCGGAATTTTAAGATCTTTCGCAATTCTAAGAACGACATACATCCATGTTCATGGTTAGATCGATTTATGTACGCACTTCCACCAAATTGGCCACTAAGTCACAAACTGGAATTTATGTGCAGCTATTAAGGTCCTCAGGGGATTCACTACACTAAGTAAATATGTGCCGTAGCGTGCACAGGGCCCTGAGCTGTAGTGGTGCTATTTCCCTTTTAGTTTTCTGCACCGCTGCCTACTCTTCTACTATTCTTTGTATCTATCAAAACAATTCTTCAACTATCAATCTATCTATAGAGTCGGTAAAGAATAACTGGATATGACTATTTTACCCAAAAGTGATTTCGGATATTACCGTTTGGACTTACTGTATCTTCTGCAGCATTCATTCGTAGTTTAAAAGAAATTTTACCTGTTTATCTTCGTGACAATATTACTTCATATGTTGACGATACTTTTATTGCTAAACGTTCTTGGAGTGAGCACAACAAAATTTTGGATTCATTATTACGTATTTGTGCAAGAGTTGGCATTACAGTGAACTTGGAAAAATCTGAATTTGGTCGTTCTCAGGTGAAATTTCTTGGTCATATTATTTCTACAGAAGGTATTCTCCCTGATCCAGAGAAGCTGGACGCTATTCGTAATTATGCTGTTCCTACTACAAAACGTGATGTTCGTAGTTTCCTTGGTGTCTGTAATTTTCTTAGACGCTTTGTTAGATTGGACGATTTGGCCACACCTCGTTTATGTGAACTATCTGGAAAGAATTCTAATTGGTGTTGGGATGAGGAAGCTCAATCAGAATTTGAACGACTTCGTGATGCTTAAGTTGCTGCTCCACTTCTTTCACATCCGGATTTATCTAAAGATTTTTGTTTGGCGACGGACTCATCATACAAAGGCCTAGGCGCACACTTATTTAAAGAGATAGAAGAAAACGGCGTTGTAGTACAGAAAACTATCGCCGATCTGTTCTTGCCAAATGCAAATTATGTCAAAAGGCTAAGCCGCCAACTATTTCTCACAGAGCACCGTTGTTTCCTATCATTCCAGCGAAATTAAACGAGATGGCTGCAGTCGATTTGTTCGGTCCAGTGGTTCGTTCTACTAATGGTTTTGCGTACATTTTGGTAGCAGTGGAACTGACATCAAAATATGTGTGTTTTACACCTTTACGCAAAGCAACAGCTCGTTCAGTATCTAACGCTTTCATCAAACATTTTCTTAAAGAAGTAGGTCATGTTGATAAGGTTATATCAGATAATGGATCACAGTTTCGCTCTAAAATTTGGCTTCGTACTCTACGGCGTAGTAAGATTAAACCAATTTTCATTTCACTTTTTCACCCTCAATCTAATGCTTTAGAGAGATGGATGAAGGAAATCAATAAATTGTTTCGTCTTTATTGTCACCAGAATCACAGAACGTGGGATCAGTATCTTCATATTTTTCAAAACATTCTGAATGAACTCCCTAATGATTCAACTTCTTTACCGCCTATACTGATATTAAAAAATAAAGCACCGACAAATCGCATTTCTGAAATAGTTCCTTTCCCGTCTGCACGGAAACTGCGGCATTCTGAAGTTGTCAACTTGGCTCTACGAAATGTTGCATCTGCGGCTGCTAGAAGAGAGAAATCAGCTAAACGTCCTGGTCGTTTAAAAACCTTGTCAGTTGGTCAAAAGGTATTAATTAAGTCTCATCGTTTGGCTCACAAAGGAAAAGGCTTGTGTCGCAAATTTTTTCTGCTTTATAACGGTCCATATAGGATTCGCAAGATTATTCATGATAACACTGTCGAAGTAGAAACTCTTAAATCTCGGCGCTCTAAGGGAATACATCGTATATCTAACGTTAAAATTTTTGTGGAATGACATCCTTTTGAGAAACTAACAGTTATAGGTAAACACACGGAGAGTACAAGGATACCGCGCCGTGTTCCGGCGGCGGCACATACTCAAAGCAACAGTGAAGTCTGCGCGTCGCACAAGGCAGTCGTTGACCGCAAACAATCACTTTCTACGTCACGCGCCTACAGCTGATCGAGCGCTCAGTGCGAATGCACTGACAGCCGTAAACAAATACACAGTCTAATTTCTCCGAATAAATTCCGTACAAAGCTATAGTGACTTGATAAATTATGTTATTAACGTTCAGTATTTTTCAGGATACGGTTGTATAAAATATTTAAGAACTTCAGGTAAATTCTGTGTGTGTCCGACGTTAAGTGGACTTGCTATCGAGAAAATTTCAGGAAGAATGTAATTTCGAAGAAGAAAGTAATAAACTAAAAAGGTCACTATTAATTGAGTTTATTTTTCAGGTAACATATTTGCCCTTAGGTACGTACTTTAGACGTAATTTGCTGCTCCCGATTACGTGATTCATACTTCGTGTTAACTGATATTGACAATGATTGATTAATGAACAGGGTTGTTAATTATGTATATTATGCATCGCTTGGCTGCTATGCTTTTTCACTGATGTCACATTTTTTTACTATATGTCTGCTGTGCTTATTTATTTAAATTATAATTGTCACCTGATTAATTGTACTCATATGGTTATATATGTAAGTTATACTTTGTGATTTATCTGCTTGCGCCTTCATGTTTACTTATTAAGATTACATATGAACATTTATTTGCTTATGCTGATATGATGCTAATGACCTGTTTATTATGTTAGATAACATATTTGCTGCCTTGCTTACGGATTGCATATTTACACATTTCTGTTTTGTTGTCATAACTACTCTTTAATTTGGTATATAGAAATGCTGATGTACAGTGTGCGAACATGGAGTTTAGGTTACACTATGGTATTAATTATTGTTCGCTTGGCAGAGCCTCGTTGTAGGGATTGTGCTGCATCCACTTGTTGACATTCTGTTCTCCACTGGTATGTTTACTCGCTATTGCATGTTTTGCTTACGCTCAGTGCCTTATATTTTAAGATAAGAAAATGAACTGCTATAATTCTACGAACGACATTGGTACAAGAAACTTCATTGAAGTCACATGAGCTGGAGGTTTTTTGGAAGCTGTATAAATTTATGCTAATAGGAAGGAAGCTAACCACATGACATACCAACACTAGGTTTAGACCATTGACAGTCATTACACTGCATTTTTCGTGAGCAATTGAAATAGTAAGTGACACTTGACACAAGAAATACGCCACATGTTTGCTTCTGTTTTGCCATGATTCTTGAAGTGGTGTACACACTGTGAAATATTACGATCATTAAAACTCCGTACTCGTACTTACTTACTGAAAGTTATTCGAACTAAAGGCTGTTAGAGGTCATGTATGCATTTCTTTTATTTAATGATGGACAAGGTAACCAAAATGTATTTTATGATTCATAATGAGTAGAAGATTTCGGTCAGATGGATTACACAGAGGTTGTGTGTGGACATTGTGTCTTCGGATTGTATGGCATGATGAATTGAAGTTTGCAGTAGGATTATATCTGTACTTGTTCGAGGAGACTGACTAGAGGAAAGAGTTGTTGTGGAAGTGAAATGATATTGGCGATAAGGTTTATATGTGTCGACGTATTGAAGAGGTATTATTGAGGTATTGAGATTGTGTGAAGTTGATGATTATTGGAGTTTTGGTGGACAAGAGGTAAGGTAAATGATATTGATGATAAGGTTTATATGTATCGACGTAAGAGGTATTATTGAAGTATTAAGATTATGTGATGATAATGATTATTGGAGTTTTAGTGGATAAGAGGTGAAGTAAGTTGGTCTATATGGAACAAGGAGGATGAAGATGGCAGACTAGAACACTCAAGTGGTAAGAAGATGGTCTACACGCACACTTTGTTAAATCAATAAGCAGTATATATATATATATATTTGGAGAGAGGAAGTATTTGCATTTCTTGGTACACTGACAGTTGTTCAGCAACCGTACATCTTGATTTGGCTTGGCAAACATTGGTCTTGACGTGATGACTACGACGTTGACTAACTATTATTGACTGTTATACATTGCTGCCACTACTACTTGATACACAAGTTGAACATAAAATTTTGGACAGAATTGCATTTACACAGTTAACACTATTCAATTACACAATAGTACTTAATGTGGATGAAAGATGAGTGAGTGTGTTTTGTGTGTTTCCCTTTCCTAATCCCAAATAATTGGTACCGACCTATCTCCTAAATATTATTTTACTTGTTTGTTGTGGCTTGCACTGACACCCATAAATATTATAGGTTTACTGATATTTGTGTATTTGTAATATTTAATATGACAATTATCTGATATCATTTGTGTGTTTATTATAATTTGTATGTTTAGTGTAAGAGCATTAATAATAATTTTGTAAAAGCAATTGTGTGTGCATTCAATCTGTTGTTCATGCCTGCACCTGTTCAACATTGCTGGGTGCCACTGATGGAACTGCTTCTACTGAAATAATGTCACTTGTTGGTGTCTGCACCTGCTCAACATTGCTGGGTGCCACTGATGGAACTGCTTCTACTGAAATTATGTCACTTGTTGGTGTCTGCACCTGCTCAACATTGCTGGGTGCCACTGATGAACTGCTTCTACTGAAATAATGTCACTCGTTGGTGTCTGCACCTGTTGACCATTGCTGGGTGCTACTGCTGGAACTGTCAACTACTTGTTTATTGAACTATGGAAAGCATTTTATGTGAATATTTGTATAAACTGATATTTTTGTGTATTTACTGTTTGTGAAATGTTATGAGACTCTTACCTACACCTATTTGACATTGCTGGTGCCATTGATTGAATGGTACTTGTGTAAACTGTTATGTAAAATCACATGTATGAAAGCATTTGTATTCCTTACTGTATTTTATATATTAGGTTATGGAATGGTCAGAGCAAAGCCAGAATTTATTTAGTGAAGTGATATTCACTTATTAATATTATCTTTTATTTTTGTCTGTATTTTTTTTGTACGATTTTGGTGGTATTTTCATCACCAATGCTGGCAAAAATACCATCAAATTCTGGCCCGTGGAGGAGGGGCATATGAAAGGTGGCTACACTGAGCCACAGCGCCAGACATTGCGCCAAAGAGTATTATTCAGCCGCCTCCACTGGCAGTGCTTGCTGAGAAGTCGTAGTGGACAGTGCTTGTTGAGATGTAGCAGTGGTGAGTCGTTGTTAAGAAGTTCCCATGGAGAGTGCTTGTTCAGAACTTGTAGTATTGTTTTGATGGGCTAGACACCAGATGTTGTTGGATTGGGGACGGGCTAGACATCAGATGTTGTTGGATTGGGGATGCTGTAATGTGCTTTTCGTCAATATATATGAAGGTAAAAAAATTCCTTTTTTTTATTTATTTCAATGTCTTAAACAATATTGCCTCTTGGTCACAGATTCAGTCAACAAAGCATCTGGCTCGTGTTCTTGTATTAGACTGTATTTCTGGTTTCTATGTGCAATTATAGTATTTCTGGTTTTTTTAAATTACTTCAGTATAAATGGTATTTAAAATATCTTGTCGTATTGAGGAAGAACCGTGCCAGATGTGTACGTTGAATCACACTTCCACACACAGAACAGCGACACTTGTGCCTTGTTGTTTCGTAGCTTTCATAGTTGCTGGGGACTTAATTAATTAATTGTGTTAACGGAAATTTCGTTTCATTCTTTGTTGTTGTTCTATGCAGTCAGATTGCGTACAAATACTAGTCAGGGCCAACCGGTTACGAGACTTCGTAATCGGACAGTCAGCTACGAAAAATTAAAATTATTTGCATTCCTTTTAATTAAGTCCCCATGCAACAGTCATCCCAGTGAGAAGCTTCCGTCATCAGCTTTTGACGCGCTGCAGTCAAGGATGTTTTCAGGCCGAAGTGACACAGCCTGCCGCTTGGGGCTCCAAGCTGAGAGGGGCACCAGAGGCGTTACTACTTTCAAGATTTCTATACAGGACGTATCACTCTTCATAGCAGCCACTTGGGGTGCCAAGCAGAGAGTTGCGTCTTGGATACTGCACGTATCACAATTATCAGTGAAAACTGACCTCGGTGAAAGTGGACGAGGGAAAAGAATGGGGGAGGGGGCGCCAAATGCTTGTGTGGAAAAATGTTCGTGAACTGACCCTGGCTGCAGTCCTGGAGCATGGACGACTACCAGCTTGTACATGGTCTCCCACTTGGCCGCGCGGGGTAGACGCGCTGTCTTAGTCGCATTCTCACGGTTCGCGCGGCTCCGCCCGTCGGGGGTTCGAGTCCTCCCTCGGTCGTGGGTGTGTGTGTTGTCCTTCGCGTAACTTAGTTTTTAGTTAGATTAAGTATTGCGTAAGCTTAGGGACTTCTGACCTCAGCAGTTTGGTCCCATAAGACTTTACCACAAATTTCAATTTTCCCACTTGTCAGCGACAATACCAGTTAGCAGTGCTTCAGCTAAGACGTCAGTTTCTTCTCTTCGTAGGCTAAAGAGTTACACAGGGTCAAACGAGGACCCAGCCCGACTGAGAGGCTTAACTTTGCTACACATTCACAGAGATATTGGTGTTAAGATGTAAGTAGGCTGTTTAGGTTTTTATGTTGGTAACGTCACGTAACGCTCTGCATGATTGAAAATCACTGACTGTGCTGCGTGCAGTCTGTGGCTGGTTGACTCATTGTTGGAATATTCGCTTGTGTAGTATTGGGCAGTTGGATGTGAACAGCGCGTAGCGTTGGACAGTTGGAGGTGAGCCGCCAGCAGTGGTGGTTGTGGAGAGAGAGATGCCAGAGTTTTGAGCGGACGATCTGGAAGTGTGTCCGCCAGAAACGTTGTTTGTTCTCAATCAAAATTTTTCATTTGCTAACTATACCTATCAGTAGTTAGTGCCTTCAGTAGTTAGAATCTTTTATTTAGCTGGCAGTATTGGCGCTTGCTGTATTGCAGTAGTTCGAGTAAGGCAGATTTTTGTGAGGTAAGTGATTCATGAAAGGTATAGGTTATTGTCAGTCAGGGCCATTCTTTTGTAGGGTTTATTGAAAGTCAGATTGCGTTGCGCTAAAAAGATTGTGTGTCAATTTAGTGTTGATCAGAATTGGTAAAGAGCGAAATGTCTGAGTACGTTCAGTTTTACTCAGCTGTCTCTGTATCAAATAACGTAGAAGTTTACCAGCACAGTAATTCGTAATTTTCTAAGGGAACGTTTCAAAGATAGTGCATGTGAAAGTGTTGTTAATAAAACTTCTCTATTTAAACTAGACTGAACTGCATATGACTGCTTTAGTCTTTAATAAAACTTGCATCTTACTGCATATTTAACTGAACTGAACTTTATCTGACTGCATGAAAATATTGTTGGAAAATTAATACTCAAAATACACATCTGACTGCATGAAAGTTTAGTGGTAAAAAATAAATGAAAGTCACCAACCTGCATCTGACTGCGTCTGTGGACTTAGCTCGTGCACTCCTTCCCGTTTAGCCGATAATAAAACATATATTCAACTCAGCTGTAGTGCAATGGCATAAAATTTTCTTTCTAGATAACTTTACTCATTTTGGCCCTGTTTGTTACTTAATAAAAATTCTGTCCTGATCTGAATAATTTGACAACTGTGCAATGGCATATAGATTATTTTACTCTTATAAATGAAATTATTAGTTTTACTCATGGGAATTTTACTTTAATGTACCTTTTGGTTCAATACAAGTACAGCATGCGGAGAACGACATAAGGTGTGAGATGAAACTCTAATTTTATCTAAAAAATATTTATTGTTTAAACTTTTAAGGCACATGTGAAAAACTAAAAAATACTTCTACGTGTAATTGGGAGTTTCGTCAAAAGTAAAAAAAGGAATTTGCTGTGTTAACCAGTAAGATCGTCCTTCGACTGCTATTCTTCTAGAATTTAAGCACGAGAATTTTCCGAAGTTGTATTTAACAATCTTCTAATCATATTCTGAGGAATGACTGTTTATTTCTCGAATTAAGCTGTATTACTGCAAATGGTCTACTTTTCTTTTTTATGTCAGCCCTAAATATCCTAAATCTGGTAATTGGTAAGTAAAACTATCATTAATAGCTTACTTAGGTAGTAATCTACGACAGCTTCACATCATTGGAAAATTTATTTACCACCAACCTCCTCGTCCCCTGGATTCCATCCCGGATCCGTCCCGCATCATAGAGACTGTCTTTGCGCTCTGAGGTTGCTATTTTTGATCGCCATCTTCGAATTTGATCTTATAGAGACTGTCCTCATATTATCAGGTAGCAATCATGGATTGCCATCTTGGACTGTGATGTCGTAGAGACAGTCCTCGTGTTCCCAGGTCCGCCATCTTGAAATTTTTTAATTTTACACCAACAGCACGATGGCGTACTTGTATTTTTGAATTTATCGCCATTCAATATGTAGGACAACAGCTCTACTTCCAACACTGACAGCTTGGAAGTGGGGAAAATCTGCAGCACAGCTGAGTTACAATTTTTCAGTCTCCTGCCATTTCATACACAAGGCCACTGGACTACGTCAAAGGGGAGAAATCTGGCGACAGTGCATGACATCATTAATAGCATCTGAGGGATGAAGAAATCTGGCAACAGTGCAGACTGTCCGTTAACTGGTACAGCCATACTACTCTTGGTCGGATGACTATACCTGCAGGTCTCCTTTCACGACTATGCCAGGAAAAGAGCAGAAAGATAATTATATGAAGTAACGTTTATGCTTTCCATATAAACTCCTTAATATCATCAGCACACGGTATATTCAGTAGCATCGTCCCTAATGTGCTTTTAAACTCTGAAAAGAAGATGTCATGGGGCATCTTTCTAAATGTATTCCAAGCGACCTATGCATTGATAATTTTTTTCAGAGAACCACTGGGTCATTTAATCCTTCTTTTTTTTTTTTTTCGTTGTCGGTCTTCTGACTGGTTTGATGGAGCCCCCTAGCAGCACTCACAGACAAACACACTCTCCTGTTCGTGGTATGTATTCCAGTCTCTTTCGTGTACAATTTTTGCTCGCTACAGTTCTCTCTAGCAACATGGTTCTTATTCCACGATGTCGTAACACGTGTCTTACCATATCGTCCTTTCACTTCATCTACGTTTCTTCGACGTTTCTGGTGGATACCCTTCGTTGCCGATTCTGCGAACCTTCTCTCGCCAGCCGACCTAATTTTCAACATTCTTCTGTAGCACCATATGTCACAGGCTTCCATTCACGTCTTTTCCGGTTTCACCACAATCTTCGATTCACTGCGATGCGATGCTGTGCTCGAGACGTACATTCTAAAACATTTCTTCCTTAAATTAACAACTATTTTTGATACTAGTAGAGTTCTTTTAGCGATGGACGCCCTCTTTCTTGTGTCAGTCTACTTCTTGCTTCGTCAGTTATGCATTATTTTGCTTCCAAAGTAGCACAGTTCCTTATTTTTGTCTACTACGTGGTCTGATCCTCATTCCTTCTTTCTTTGCTTTACTCTCCATCCTTAACTGTTCACCCCGTTTAACAGATCTTTCACTTTTTCTTCGTTTCACAGAAGACCCAAGTGTCATTAATGAATCGTGTCACTAATATCCTTTCGCCCTGAATTTTAATCTCACTCTTAAAGCTATATATTACTTGCGTCACGGGTGAATCGCTGTACAGGAGGTTAGAAAGACTGAACCCTATCTTGTACCCTTTTTACTACAGAACTTCTTTCCTGGTCTTCTATTACAATTGTACGTTCATGATTCTTGTGCATATTCTATATTACCGTCTTTTCTACCCCGCTTTTGTGAGACTTTTAATCTTCTTGCACCATTTGTCGAAGTCTTTTTTCTAGTGCTCTGGTACTTATACTTTTCCTAAAGCCGAAATGATCGTCATTTAACAGATCCTCAATTTTCTTTCAATTCTTCTGTTCGTTGTTCTTGTCACGAACTTGGATGCAGAAGCTGTTTAACTGATTGTGCAATAGTTCTCGCACTTGCTTGCTTTTCCCTCCTTCTAGATTGTGTGGACGGTATTTTTCCGAAAGTCTGTTGGTATGACTCATAGATCCTACAAAGCAACTTGAATAGTCGTGTAGTTGTAACTTCATCTGTGTTCCAGAAATTCCGACTGCCTTCTGCCTTATTTGATCACAAGTGTTCCAACGCTGTGTCAAACTCTGTCTCACATAGCGGATTCCATGTCTCTTCCAAATCGCGCCCATTTCTTCTTCTATTACGACATCAGTCAATTCTCTCCCACTCGCACAGGTCTTCAGCTTACTGTTTCCAACTACCTGCTCCCTGCTTTGCATTTAAGAGTGCAAGTCCTTTTGCACTTTCAATGTTGACGCCTTTGTTTTCAGTTTCACCGAAATATACTGTAATGATTTCTCTTCTCTTTACCCGTGTTTCCAACAAACGTTTAGTTTTGTTTTGTTCAAATTTTTCCTGCTGCCTTTTTACAATACGCATTGCAGAACTACCTAACGTCGGTAATCTAGAGCTGTTATAAACATCGAAGTACGGTTTTCGGAAAAAGACAGCATCTAACGGTGAGAGTGCTTTGGATTATTTTGACGATTTGTAACGTGTATAATAAGAAATAGACTGACTTAATAAACCTACTTAAATGGAGAGAGAGGCATATTTTTGTGAGACGAGTAAGAGCAAAGAATAACTCCGATGAAATATATACTCCTGGAAATTGAAATAAGAACACCGTGAATTCATTGTCCCAGGAAGGGGAAACTTTATTGACACATTCCTGGGGTCAGATACATCACATGATCACACTGACAGAACCACAGGCACATAGACACAGGCAACAGAGCATGCACAATGTCGGCACTAGTACAGTGTGTATCCACCTTTCGCAGCAATGCAGGCTGCTATTCTCCCACGGAGACGATCGTAGAGATGCTGGATGTAGTCCTGTGGAACGGCTTGCCATGCCATTTCCACCTGGCGCCTCAGTTGGACCAGCGTTCGTGCTGGACGTGCAGACCGCGTGAGACGACGCTTCATCCAGTCCCAAACATGCTCAATGGTGGACAGATCCGGAGATCTTGCTGGCCGGGGTAGTTGACTTACACCTTCTAGAGCACGTTGGGTGGCACGGGATACATGCGGACGTGCATTGTCCTGTTGGAACAGCAAGTTCCCTTGCCGGTCTAGGAATGGTAGAACGATGGGTTCGATGACGGTTTGGATGTACCGTGCACTATTCAGTGTCCCCTCGACGATCACCAGTGGTGTACGGCCAGTGTAGGAGATCGCTCCCCACACCATGATGCCGGGTGTTGGCCCTGTGTGCCTCGGTCGTATGCAGTCCTGATTGTGGCGCTCACCTGCACGGCGCCAAACACGCATACGACCATCATTGGCACCAAGGCAGAAGCGACTCTCATCGCTGAAGACGACACGTCTCCATTCGTCCCTCCATTCACGCCTGTCGCGACACCACTGGAGGCGGGCTGCACGATGTTGGGGCGTGAGCGGAAGACGGCCTAACGGTGTGCGGGACCGTAGCCCAGCTTCATAGAGACGGTTGCGAATGGTCCTCGCCGATACCCCAGGAGCAACAGTGTCCCTAATTTGCTGGGAAGTAGCGGTGCGGTCCCCTACGGCACTGCGTAGGATCCTACGGTCTTGGCGTGCATCCGTGCGTCGCTGCGGTCCGGTCCCAGGTCGACGGGCACGTGCACCTTCCGCCGACCACTGGCGACAACATCGATGTACTGTGGAGACCTCACGCCCCACGTGTTGTGCAATTCGGCGGTACGTCCACCCGGCCTCCCGCATGCCCACTATACGCCCTCGCTCAAAGTCCGTCAACTGCACATACGGTTCACGTCCACGCTGTCGCGGCATGCTACCAGTGTTAAAGACTGCGATGGAGCTCCGTATGCCACGGCAAACTGGCTGACACTGACGGCGGCGGTGCACAAATGCTGCGCAGCTAGCGCCATTCGACGGCCAACACCGCGGTTCCTGGTGTGTCCGCTGTGCCGTGCGTGTGATCATTGCTTGTACAGCCCTCTCGCAGTGTCCGGAGCAAGTATGGTGGGTCTCACACACCGGTGTCAATGTGTTCTTTTTTCCATTTCCAGGAGTGTAGCTTACTAACACCAAATAAATATACAGGTGCGGTTAATTTTGGAAGGCTGGTTGTATGGGCTAACCTAGATGTAGTAGCCAACAACAGCCATACCTGTAACGAATCTCTAGCTCTCTACAACAAACCATGATGTATTGCGTCCAAATTATGTCAGTGGCTGATTTTAAGTAGGTGATTAATTTTACGCATGAGGAAGACCTACATGCTCTACGCAAGCTTCTTCATTTCTGCACAGCTACTGCAACCCTCATCCACATGAGTCTGCTTACTATAAATGCTTGGCCTCCCTGTACAATTTATACCAACCACACTTCCCCCCCAAACCCTCACTAGATGTTCAGTCCACTGGTTTAACCTGCAACAGATGTCAAAGACTTCTGTTCTTTTCTTGTCTTGACCAACAAAGAGGCGCTGCTCTCAAGATGTACACATAAAGATAAATTTTAAAGATGGAAAACTTTGTTAAATTCGGCTGTTGTCTTGCAGTTCGGCATGGGAATGAGGTTATTTAAGAGCATACATTGTATTCCTGGTTTACAATCCTTCCAGATGATGTCAAAACAGGTGTATACCTCCACTTAAGGGGAAAGTATTTACTTCAGTGTTTATGACAATATTCGTATTGCTAATATGGTCCCTTTAAATATGACTATTAACGAAAACTGAATTTCTGTATTGTAAGGTGCAACGGCCTTGCACCTTACATGAGTCCATTTAACGTGACACTTTAGGATTTGTTGGAGTAATACTCTAAATTACGGTGTAGGAAATCTATGTGGAAACGCATCGGCACTCGAGAATTCCGCGACTTTGTAATTATGAGATTTTGCGGAAAGGCAGTACGCGAGACAGAGCAAGGCTGCAACCCCACCTAGCCGCCAAAGGCCACAGCCTAATGGTATGAATGGTGAACTGAGGAATTTCTGTAATCTGTTTAGAGAGGTCGCCAACCTCTAAAGGACGTGCGGCTGCAGGTGATCAAGCGTTTACCAAAACAGAGAAGTGGATAGCTGGACGGTCTTTCTTGTGCGTGCTCTCGCCTATGTCCCACTAATTTTACACCTTCGAGTAACTCAAGTGGGGCAGGCCAGGAGTTCCGAATAACAAACTTTCAATGCAAGAATCTGCGTTCGCTACGACGGGGAATCTTGCGGGGAAAATGAGTGGTCTCTTGGGAGAAAACTTCCAGTAAACGTGTTATTGTCCAGAGCTGTCGTTCTTCCCAGCCGGCGAGGGCGGAGTTTACTTATGAAATTTTGTAGAAATAAAAGAATGGTGGAAAAGAGTTCTGTTCCCAGGCCGTACATTGGTCGGCACTGGCAAACTGGGTATTTTGAGAGCTTCTAGTGATGTGATTCGCTCGGTAAAAGTTGAGGGGAGAAAACAAAGGTGAAGAGCGATCTTTCTGGTCTCTCGGTAAGGGTCTTCCGTTCTGGGCTCTCGTACTGAGAGGACGTTAGCCAAGTCGTCTCCCGTCTTGGTCTTTCGTTCTGAGTGGACGTTAGCCGCGCCAGCTCTTTGCTGCTGGGAAGATCGTTGCAAATAGAGAAGTTTATGGACAGCGGTCTGTTGTCCGAGTAGTGTAGGAGTGTACTTTCCGAGACGCCACACGCCAACCGCACAGCCGCGCCGTCGCCGTCGGAGACCGCCGCTGCAACAGGAAGATTACGGCGAGATCGCTCCCGCTTCGGCCTGTGTTAGGAGTAACGTTAAATAGTTGGATCACGTATAATTGCTGTTTCCACAGAGGTTTCACGGTTCTTTGGGGTGTAGTGGTTCTTCGTATTTTACGTTTTGTGTCGATGTCAGTCGGTCAGCCAAGTTACAAGAGATCGCATTTTGGATCAATTTTAACACAGTTCACTGCCAATGCCAGTCAGGAGGATAATTTGTAAATTGTTCATTGTGTTTTATTCAGCATTGATCTGAAGGTTATAATAAAATTATTGTGATTCAGTAGAGCCTTTACTTTCAGTAGTTGATCCTGAATTCACCCTTTTGCTTTATTTTATTTTTGTGTATGTGTTTGATGTCATTGATCACCCTAAGTGTTCGTGATCGTTCATGTTTGGAAGTAAAAACAGGTGTGATTTATTGTCAACGCTGCCACCACAGATTAATTCGGGGTGTCAGGGCCACATTTAAATCCAGCGTTATCCATTTTTGCGTACAGTTCCACTCCCAGTTTCTCTGTAAGTTGTTTGTCAGGGGCAAAGACACGCAAAAATCGGACAAGCAACGGGTGGCGTGTTACAGTATCTACAACAACATCTATATCCATACTCTGCAAATCAAGTGCGTGGCAGAGGGTGTTTTTCGTTTAATAACTTCTTAGGCTTAATCCTATGGCTTAGACGCTTTTGTGCGTTCCGTAATCGGTTTAATCTCAGTGTCGTGCCCCCTACTGGAGCGATATGTAGAGAGTTGTTGCATATTCCTAGATTACCCACTTAAAGCTGGTTCTTGAATCTTTGCAAGTACTCTTTCACTGAATTCTTTGCGTCAGTCTTCAAGCCCCTGGAAATTAAAGCTTTTCCATGGGTCAACAAACCTGCGACTATTCGTGCTTCCTTACTGTACGTGTTCAATATCCCCAGTTAGTCCTATCTAGTATGGGTGCCACCGACTTGAGCAGTAGTCTAGACTAGGTCGCAAGAGTGATTTGCAAGCAATCTCCTCTGTAGACTGATTGCATTGACCTAGTATTCTACCAAAGAACCAAAGTCTGTTACCAGTTTTTCCTAAAACTGAGTCCGTGTGATCGTTCCACTTCATATCCCCCAACCTGCTGCACTCAAATCTTAGTATATATTTATTTTATTCAGTTCTACACGTCTAGTTCAGTAGGACTAAGCTGAGGAGCAAATCTCCATGTTCAACAAACGAGTTAGAACACAAAATTAACATCAGAAATGTTAACAATAGATTAAAATTGCGAGGTGCCGGGGCTAGCGGTGTATTTAACACTAAATTCTTCTAGAATCTACATATGTAAATGATGCTCTGCGCCCCCCCCCCCCCTATTCGAACTCCGACTTTTGCTGTTGCACATGGATAAAAAAAATACGCGAACTGACTCTAACCAACCCTGCCAGTGGAGTAGAAAAAAGTTTGGCACCTGCAAAATTTAATTTGATAAATAAGTTAAATAAACGAAGGTTTCATTAACGTAGTGAGAAATGATAGGGTTGCTCTACCGATTAACAGAATGAAAGTTCTGTCCAAAATAACAATATGATTTATTAAGACTAAACACAAAATAAAAAACAAAAACACATGAAACATTTACAATACAACAAATTGGCTCAAATTGGATACTCAAACAAACGCTGTGAAGGTGAAGTTGTCCCTAAACTAGATTGTGAGGATTATGAGGAAGTGGTATGTGGAGCCAATTCCTTGCCACTCAAATCTTAAGAGAGACACATAGTTAACCCAACATTAATTGCTGCTACATTAGTGAGAACTCAGACGATTAACACCCAAGACAGAACAAAGTTAGAGAAAGGCGAACAGGCGCGCTCTGCTTAGCTCTGATTATCACCTAGGAAAATCCCTATCTGCCAGTGAGGCGGACATACATTACCAAACTGTCTTCTTAACTGCAAGAACACGATCTGGCGTACTGGAGGCGATGGCTGGTTGCTTCGATGTCCCGTCGTGGTGATGATAATGTCGCGAGTATAGCCCGAAACTAATTATCCTGGTCTGGTTGTTCCAGACTAAAGACTTCCTAGCAATACAAATGCGCCTCTGAGGGAGACGAAGAAGGCTCACCACACAATCACTGATGGTACAGTGATTGATTTTATCAAGCGAAGTCACACTGTAACTCCAATACAGTCAACTTTAGCCAAAACTGCTCAAGACAGACAACATAGGCCGCTTGTACGCAGAACGCTCAATTGCCAACTGTACTCGAAAAGTTACGTTGAAGTCGAAACTTCAGCAACTTCGCCAAACAGTTACAATTAAATAAAAGTATATTAGACAGCCAACGGAAGGCCGGCTGTCCAGAGCGGCGAGGGCTCAGTCTTGTAATCTACTCCAACCGAAAGGCGAGAGCCGACTACCCCTACAGCACCCGTACAGGCCGAACACCGAACATTCCCGCCCCCATGACAGTGGCCGTGGTTAAACGTTCCAATCAGCAACTCGAAAACCGGCGGAAAATTCCACTCTATTGCCGGTGCAATACCATTCCACCAATGGAGATTCTTGGCGCCCATTTCTGCGCTGATTTTGCTACGTCACGGAGCTATGCCCTGAGCAAGCCAATCACAGTTACTATTTTGCAGAAAGTGCGGGAATTTTCACGCCACAACTGCCTGGGTACACAAGTCATTCCCACGCCTCGCTGGTAGCCTGCCAGAAAGTGATTTCGCTAAGTTTCTGCGAAGAAACGGAACCTCTAGCCCAGCCGCCACTTCAGGCCCCTCCGGGCGTGTCTTTTGACAATGTCGGCGTCTGGAAACCATTCACTCGACTCCCTCACACCCGTCGGCTTAACCCTTTCAGGATCAGCGGAGCCCGCCTGTCACCGGACCACCTGGGTGACGAGAGACGCTGTGTGGGAAGTCTGCGTGTGAAGGAATAGCAACTTTTCACCGCATGCAATTAGAGAGGAAAATCGTAAAATAGAAATATGAGAGCGGGCTCATGCCACCTTTCAAAATAAAATTTATACAAATTTCATGCAGACGACAAGCTGCCAACTATATGCTAGCGTAATCAACAACTTAATAAACGTATTTGCTTGACTTTTTTCTGGGAATTTCACGACAGAAGAGACGGATTTATTTTTTCAAAATAAAAACATTCTTAGTTGAGAAGTTCTTTAATACGAATATCGCGTTTCACCCATTTGGACATAATCAAATCGTATTAAAGTAGCTGCATATGTAACACACCCGTCATAAAACCATATAAAATGGAAAATAGACAGAAAAGTAATTGGATCTGTAGATATCCAGCTACACACGAATCAGATCACGTCACATCACATGTACATATCCAGTTACTTTTGCATCCATTTTTCATTTTGTATGGGTGTAATGGATTTAATGGCCCTAATTTCGATTTAAGTGTTAGGAAATCGTTGCTGAAAGTATTTGTATGCAGTGTAGCTATGCACAGAAGTGAAACGTGGACCATGAACAGTGTAGACAAGAAGAGAATAGAAGCTTTCGAAATGTGGTGCTACAGAAGTTTGCTGAAGATTAGTTGGTTCGATCATGTGACTAATGAGGAGAACTGAATAGAACTGGGGAGACAAGGAATTTGTGGCTCAACCCAAATAGATGAAGGGATCGATTGATAGGACACATTCTGAGACATCAGGGGATGACACATTTACTATTGGAGGGAAGTGTGCGATGTAGAGGGAGACCAAGAGATGAATACAGAATAAGCAGATTCAGAAGAGTATAAGTTGCAGTAGTTATTCGAAGATAAAGAGGCTTGCAAGGTTAGAGTAGCATGAAGAGCTGAAATGAAACCAGTCTTCAGACTGAAAACCACCACAACAACAACATGGCTTTATGATGGATGGTTTACATATCTAGCTACTTTTGCACGATCTGAAGATGCCCCAAAAGGGCAAAACGTGAAATTGACATTAAATAGCTTTGCAGCCAAAATTGCATTTATTCTGAAATTATCGAAAACCGGTTGCTCTGCCATACTGCCACAATGGAATAGAAAAATTTTAAAAGGAGTGAGCCGTGAGCAAATTCTACAGTTCGGTCACGAATGTGTATATGTTAGTGCTTTAGTCTTGCGGTAACTTATTGAAAATGGACGCAGCAGGATACTGTACGCCCTTCTGCGTGAGAGTCAAGAATATCAGATAGCAGATTGAATTTCTGCCTAGTATTAACCCAGTGAAAGCTACTAAATCTTTGGAAGAAGCTCGTACTGTTAACAAAAAATAACTTTAATGAAGGCAAAATTTTAACTTATTGCTGTTGTAGGAGACTATGTTTTTGCTCAGTTTTGACATTTATGAACAGTTAACGCAAACCTTTGAACCTGACTGAAATCTTAGAAATGCGCTATCTGCAAGCGATGGCGAAATTTCGGTACGTCCGAAACGCGTAGTTATCTCACCGCGTTTTTTGACCAACACTTCACTAAAATAATCCAAACTGAGCGTACTACAGAGGTAAGTTACGTGTACAGCTTCATCGAGTTTGTAAAGTGGAACACGTTGCAATGCCAGTTTATCGCTATGAACAGAAACTTTTCGTGAAGTCGCAAGCTTCGTCTGTAGCTGCTCTACACTCAATGAGTGTTTCCTCGAAGGGGAAAAAAAAGAAAAAAAAAGAGGATAGAGCACAGTCCACGTTACTTACTTTTTAGGGGCAGCCAGTGTTTTTCCGCATGTTCCTGCGACATTCCGGAACAAAGTCAACAACACCAAATAACGAGGAAGCGCTCGAAAGTCATTTTCGACTCAGTCTAAATACAGTAATGTCCGCAGCCCGTTGCGCACTTGTCGGTAATCGAAAGCCGCATTGAATAAACCATGTTTGTTTACGCTTCTTAGCCCACACAATGGCGCAGGTACTTCCGCGCCAGCTGACACTAGCTTCCCGAATGCCCTTTGTTCCCGCGTCGTCTTTGTGGTCTTATCAATGGATTTGTTTTCCCATTCTAGTTTCCTCAAGGCGTGCGCTGAGAACAGCTCCGCGATAACTTTGTTCAAGCGTGGTTCTACCCTTTTGAAAAATCGCATAATGAGCAGCTTCGTACGCACAATTGATCAATAACGTCCGTTACGAAGCATTCTAGTGGGTGAATCGCATTGCATTTGCCCTAGAACTGCTGAATAGTCTTTATCATTTTCCTGTTCCTGAAGCCAGCTCTATAACGGGCTACCAGGGAATGAAAATAACAGAAGCAATTGATTTAAGCAACCTACAAATTGTGCATCAAAGCATTAGTCACTGGAATTTTCAGAATTATGATGCAGCTGTCCGATAGGATGCACTGCTTATGCTACATTCGAAATTCTCTAATCACTGTCACAGTCGACGCTCCACCTTTCGTAGTTGAAAGTTGGTGAGCCATCAGACAGTCCTCTTAACAGAATGAGATTTTCACTCTTCAGCGGAGTGTGCTCCGATATGAAATTTTCTGGCAGATTAAAACTGTGTGCCGGACCGAGACTCGAACTCGGGACCTTGGCCTTTCGTGGGCAAGTGCTCTACCATCTGAGCTACCCAAGGACGACTCACGCCCACTCCTCACAGCTTCAGTTCTGCCAGTACCTCGTCTCCTACCTTCATAACTTCACAGAAGCTCTCCTGATGTCTGTCTTTCCGGGTCTTCTGCATCTCGGAGAAACTCGTTCCAGGTTTGTGTGTCTTCTCCTTTATTTGGTCCATCCACCGTCTCGATGGTCTACCCTGCAATCTTTTCCTCTCGACTTAGCCTTGGATGATCATCTTTTCCAAATTACCCTCCTGTCGTTGAACTATGTGACCAAAGAACTGCAGGATTTGTTGCCCTGAGTTTTTCGGGGATTGATATTTTAGTCCGTTTGTCCATCCATGATATTCTCGGCTACTTACAATATGTTCTCATCTGAAAAGAATCAATTCTTCTGCAGACCCCTTCAGTTATTGTCCACGTTTCGGCGCTATGTAGGAAACTGGAAACGCCAGAAATTTCAGCACTCTCAGTTTGGTTTGTCTGGTTAGGGCTCAGTCTTTCCATATCACTGTCTGCTTCGATGCAACATTTCTACCCAGAATAGTTCTACTTCGTATTTCCTGTGTAGAGCCACCCTCTTTCTGGACCACTGTGCCGAGGGGACAACCTGATCAACTTCTTCATATTCTGATAGCACATCAGTCGCTGATAGTGATTCACCTCTCGTCAGTTTTCATGATCTTGGTATTTTTTTTAATTAATTGACAATCCAAGTTTCTCACTTTCTCTCTCTCTCGTAGCCGGCCGCTGTGGCCGAGCGGTTCTAGGCGCTTCAGTCTGGAACCGCGCTGCTGCTACGGTCGCAGGTTCGAATCTTGCCTCCGGCATGGATGTGTGTGATGTCGTTAGGTTAGTTAGGTTTAAGTAGTCCTAAGTCTACTGATGACCTCACATGTTAAGTCCCATGGTGCTTAGAGCCATTTAAACCATTTGAACCACTTTCTCTCTTAACTCTGTCCAGCCGTCCTTTCATTCCCAGTTGTGATTCTGGATACAATGTGATGTCATCAGCGAATCTTAAATTATTGATTCTTCATCCTCCCATTTAGATCCCCCCCCCCGTCCAGCCGTGAAAACTTTTTCGCATAACATATTCTCCATAAAAGTTAAACAGAACCGGTGAAAGAAAGCCCCTGGTTTACTCCTTTACATGATCCAAAAGGACTACTGTACATACTGTGTGTGTGTAACTCTTTTACTATAAATTAAAATAATCAGGCCGCACTATGACAGTATTTTACCATTTCAGCCAGTATACAGCTACATGAATAAATTAAATTGCGTTAAATGACTTAAGTTTATATTACTAATAATAGGCGTCTTTTTGATAGCAGTTCCAATGCTAAGACTTGAAGCCTTCTGTCGCCGAAAGGAAAGTAATACATTATCTAGATGAGTAACATGAAGATAAATGTGTGGGATACAAGTATACAAGCAACCTGAAGCACGAGCAGCAGAAAGACACGGCTTAACGTAAATACGTTGCACATTAAGACAGCTCTTCAATAATTGTTAAACAACTGTTTCATGCCATCTTCGAGCTACATCTTAGATATACCCACAAATAAGCTTCGGAACATTCTAGGAGCAGAGGCTTTCACAACTGGTGTCCATTCCAACAAATTTATTCTTGGTGTGTGACTGTCTCATATGCAGTAAAACTATCGAATTTCCGGTTGCTATTGTAGGCATGGTGAGCCCGAAGAAGGTTTTCGTACAATAATAACAGAAACGTAGGTAAATGTTACTCATATGGCACGGTCACACAAGAAGAAGAATGTTATTGTAGTAAACTTCATTGGTTCAGTCCTCCTTTCCAATTTCGGAGGAACATTTTATTCATCATCTCTGTTTCAGACATAGCCTATACCTCACAGATGCTCATGTGACTAAAGCCTATAATAACTGCATGGTAACAGCCTCCGACTTTACTTGACTATGATAATGTGCTTATGACTCAATTTTCTCATGTTGAGAGTAGTAAAGGGCGATCTGTTTCAATTGTAAAAAACCATTCAACAGCCGAGATCGCATAAGATATTTATTTAAGACAACCGATTTCAACATGTGCTGTGTAAAAACGCATGGGTTACGTTCGCCCGTATTAGTTCAAATGGCTCTGAGCACTATGGGACTCAACTGCTGAGGTCATTAGTCCCCTAGAACTTAGAACTAGTTAAACCTAACTAACCCAAGGACATCACAAACATCCATGCCCGAGGCAGGATTCGAACCTGCGACCGTAGCGGTCTTGCGGTTCCAGACTGCAGCGCCTTTAACCGCACGGCCACTTCGACCGGCCCCTTATTAGTGCTGAGCATCCTACATGAGAACTTAATAATAACACCTGGTAGTTACTGTAAATATACGTGTACGATGTATTAAGAAAAAAAATGTTGTAGATGAGCCGCGAACGTCGACGGAAAAACAGGTGGTGAGAGCGCGCGATTTCAGCGATGCAACAACTCGCCTTCGCTGGGACCAGAGATGCTGCCTGAGCGACGTAGCAGCCGGCCGCTGTCGTAGAGAACCGACAGCAGCAACGAATAATTAATTAATTGTCAAAAGTTGGAGTGGCGCTGCGTGTTTGTTCGTTTTTAATGGTTCCTACGGTATGACATAAAGAATTAGTTAGTTCCCAAGTAGACCTCTCACCGACTAAGTGGATATATCGGTGTGCATCTAGGTCTGATAGTAGAGCGACCCACTGCGTGGTGTAGTGAGGCACCGAAATGGCGGTTAAGGCTTGGGAGAGGGAAAGGACTTTGGATGGGCAGTACCAGTATTTTAATTCGGGTACAGTTCGCGGAGGCAGCGTGGCTATTTAGTCTGTTAGGCCCCTGCCCATATACATGGCTGTGGCAACGAAATATACAGAGATTCTGTGGGATTTTCTGAATAGTCGCTGGTGATACACTGGTTTTGTTGAATTTGGGTGCACGAGCTATCAATTGATTGTCGTCTTGTGGGCAGTTTCGGTCCTAAAGTCTGCTGTGGTAAATCCAGCGTGAGCCTGGTCAGAGAGAGAAGCATATTTGTAGGTGCTGAGTTTTTGGGAATCGGTGGAACCGATATCCTTTCCGTGTAGTACGATTAGTGGTCGCGGCTCGCCCAGAGGTAATTGGGTTGTTAGCCGTTTTGTTGAAGTGGTTTGGTAGTGGTTGGTGTGTGTGTGTCGAGAAGGGAAAGCCTCGAACACATGTTCGTAGTTGTTTAAATACCACTATCTTACAGCGGACCGAGAATTGGCTCGAATAAATACGAACGGTTTCACTATATTGTGATAGAGTGCACTAGTAGTTGAATGGATAAGCGACGAGAAAATAAAGGAACCATTTTACAAGTAGGACGCAACTAAACAAAAACTTGATTAGCCAAAGTGACGAGTGGCCGAATTCAAGTAGAGAACTTAGCGGGTCGCGTATTGTCAACGCCTGAAGAGGTTCAGAATTGTTTTAAATTGTCACTTAAGGTTAGATTTCCAGTGGCGGTGGCACTTAGGGTTTCTGTTTAATTTTTTTTATTACTGAATTTCCGTGTTGTGGGGTGTAGTCTTTGATGGTACTCGCTCACTTACGTGAATGAAATTGTATTGAAGTACCTAGAGAAAATAAATTCAAATTTCTTGGGTTAACATAAACCTTACGTGTATTTAATTAATTTCTGGTGTGTGAATATATATATATTTTACGAGGAAAGAAAAGGGTGAGTTCCAGAGATCTTAATACCGCGTTGCAGGACACAAGTATACGCTGATATTTGTAAGTTTGCCTAATCAAAAGTTCATTGATTGAGTGGAACTACGATAAACCTACAGAGGGTAGATATTCTAAAACGTTAAAACGATTTCATTGATGGAAACAGTGTCCAAGTAAATGCAAGTAGTACTGAAGTTGTCGTAATTTATTACGGAAAGGTCAACTATTACACCAAGGACAAAGATTATTAAATCTGTGGAGTACGTGACGTCGTATTATTTACGTAGCAACGCTGGGCTAAGTGGAAAAAGATTTAGTGGTAGCATAAACTATTTCAGTTCTTATCGATAGTGGTGAAAGTGTCTTAATACAAACTGGTCAAACACGACGGTATATGGAATAGGAATTTTGTAAGAAATTAAAAAAAAGTTACTAGTCTTTGCCAGAGATAATGTACTGTATTTAAAGAGAATTGATGCTTGGATTCGACCAGTAGCTTAGATAACGAGAGTTGTTATCTAAATCGGCCTATCTCTTAATTACTGCTTGATATTGGTGATCATTGTCATTAGAATGTTTGGATGTGTCTATTCGTAGTGTAATCGTGTCATTGTTCGATCTCGACGTTGTGCAAAGTAAGGGTGCTATCTTTCATTATACGATATTCGAGCCTGCTGCTTAGTCAGTGGTTGAGGTTGCCGCAGTAGTAAGGGTGATCTGTCTTCAATTTGTTCCTTGAGAATGCGATTACGGTACGATCTAGACTTCGAGTAGTCGCCAGGCCCTCCACTACGACTGGAATCTTCTAAAATCAGATAGCGATCCGCAGTCATAACGTCGACTGTGAAATTAAAAAACTGTACCTAATTAAAGCTGTATTGGTCGATTGGTCCGCCCAAGTATTTTACGCGGCAGGAAGCGATACATTAACGGCATAGCGACGTTGGTACAGTACGATCCATTGTCGTAAGTTCGATCTTGGGTACCGCTAGTCGGCGCGTTACAGACAGACTTCGTTGTCATTTTCAGGTCTTAAAATCTTCTCGTTGTAATACATGTTCATTTTACGCTGCATCTCACACATTTGATGTCAACTAGATAAAAATCAGTACATTGACATCATGTGCGCGAGGTGCTTAACGTCGGTGATGTGAGGGGAAGCTGTGTTAGCACCGTCCACCACCTGTCAGCGCTACATAAAACTATAGGGGCTGAACCAGAAATATTCCACACTCTCACATTAAATTCCGCATTTTTTTTGCAGCGATGTTCTCTGAGAACAAATGTGTTACAATACTTATTGAACGCCACTCGCAATAATTTCGTGTGTTTGTAAATGTTTTGTATGTTTTTGACTACCGTAACATTGGCACTGCAAAGGTTCAAAAAAATGGCTCTGAGCACTATGGGACTTAGCATCTATGGTCATCAATCCCCTAGAACTTAGAACTACTTAAACCTAACTAACCTAAGGACATCACACAACACCCACTGCAAAGGTGTTTGATGTTAATTAATGAAATCATTACGAACTTTTCTGAGCTAACATTCATTGCGAAACAGCGATTAATCACGGGAATTTGCTTCACAAAACCTGAAGGCAAGTAGCTTTACAGTGAGTGGCGTCATTCAGTACATCTTATGTGACGTGTTGCTAACCAATGGCCATTACTGGATTTGTTAATTGTAAATAATATCAGTGCATTTGTAATTAACTTAAAATCATTTAGTCACACGTGGCTTTTACATTCAAGCTCGCAAGTGTGCATTTTTGTTCCGCTACTGCTTTCCTGCGAACTTGTAATTATTCTGTGATTTCAATTCCAATTCAGTCATTAACAGTTTTTAACTTTTGCGTACCTCTGAGCTAGAGATCATAAATTTTTAATCTGCAGTCCAAATTTTATACTATTTCAGTTACTTGTTCAAAATTACAGCTAACTTATTACCATGCGAACTTTTTTCCTTTCTTTGTTGTTCACGATAAGTACCTGTACGAAAACTACCAAGTCATAACACTGGTTGCATACTTTCGGTTAGCATTATTCTTGTAAATCGATGACTTTTCCTATTGAATAGGGAGCACCAGGTACACGGGTCGTTAAACCATTTAATATACCGAAGAGTGAAGGCAGGTTATAACTGCGACGACTTGTGTCATCAGTGAAACGTCACATGACTGTATGTACCAGCTTTCCACCATCTCCAGTACCCCGAAGTGGGCAATCTCTTCATTTAAGAGAGATAATAATACCGGAAGGAAAGTGCTAGTATCGAAGCACAGAAAAAGGTGAATATGTTACTGTTCATTTAAAAGACGCTGACTGGAATTGGGGTACTAGCTGCCTCATTCTATCTTCCTCAACAGCTTTAAAAATTTTCTCTAAAGTTTTGGCATGCGATCATATTCACGTCAGATTCTCACAAGTTTCCCTAACTGTAACTCACTCATACCCAAGTAGCACATACCCATGCACTTCCAGTTGCCACTTCTTAATCCCTCATTCAAGCTAACTCATTGCCATTATCTCTCTGTGTCTCTCTGTCACTGTCTCCTGTGCCATGCCACAGTCTCCTTCGTTTTGTCCTACTACTACAGTCTCCTGTCACTGTCATCGTCTCCCTCTTGCTGTCCTTTACTGCTAATATCCCATTCCTTCGATTCTACTGCTGCTGTCTCTTCTCACTGTCACTATCTCTCTCTCTTCCTCGTTGTCATTGTCATACATTTTGTCCCTCATTATCACTGGCTCTCACCCACTTCCACTTTGTCTTTCTCTTTTTTTCCTCGCCCCTTGACACTGTGTCCTTCCCTTTTTTTTTTCTAGTACTGCTCTGTCACTGTGTATTTTCTTTCTCTCACTCTATCTTTGTCTTCTTCCTCCTTCTATGACACAAGCAATGTCTACTATCTCCCAGTATTTATTACCTTCCCGTCTCTTTGCCATTGCTAGCATCTTCATCTCGCTGAGCATAAAAAAGTGCAAATATATTAGCTTGTCAACAATTTTGGGAAAATTTTTGAAGCTGCCGAGTAAGGTAGAATGAGGCAGCTGATACTGCATTTTTCACTCATATTCACATTTTTTGTGCTCAGATAAGAGCATTTTTCGCTGATTTCCTTCTTTTCTCTGCTGCAGCAGGGCATGTAGCTCATATTAAAAGAAATGTATCGGTCAGTAAAATTTAGATAGTTTACTTACGTGAAACTACAATAAAGCAAAACTAGTTTTACACCCCAGACCGGATTTTACGTGCAATAAAATTTTGCATGTGTTTCAGTATTACAATAAGGGGCTCCCAGATGATAACGGAGACATTGCACAGCATATTTATCCGGACTACGTCACTTTACACACTACGTTTTCGACTGACACGGGATTTTACGTGCGCGTTTTACGTGTGCAACGAGGGTGAGTTTGAACCCCTATATCTCCGAAACGAATAAAGATATGAAAAATGTTATCACGGTTTTCGAGATTGGGATTTTACAAATACGCCATTAAAATTACAGCCATTTGCTGTGCATAGTCGTCTCAGAATTCGCGGCTGGGTTTTGTTACCCAAAAACAAGTTCTTGGGGTGTTTCTAGACAACGGATAAAGATTTTTGAAAACGGGGAGATGGCTTTTCTAGATAAATGTCTAATGAATGTACCGTTGAAATGTAATTTGCTCCCGGCGGGGTCAGGGATTTTCTCTGCCTCGTGATGGCTGGGTGTTGTGTGCTGTCCTTAGGTTAGTTAGGTTTAAGTAGTTCTAAGTTCTAGGGGACTGATGACCATAGATGTTAAGTCCCATAGTGCTCAGAGCCATTTTTTTTTGTAATTTGCTGCCGTTATTTAAGTTTCGTCTCATACAGGATTTTACGTGTAGAAGTAGGGTAAATTTGAACCTATGTATCTCGGAAACGGATAAAGATATCAAGAAAATTTTCAGAGCTGTTCGAGATCGCGGTCTTAGGAATAAATCGGAAAAATATCTGTCGTTTTCTGTGCATGGGCGTCTCAGAATTCTGGGCTGGGTTTTGGTCTGCTGGTGATGGAGAAAATATAGTGGAAAAACCCTTGGGGTTTTCCGAGGAACCGAGCATGAACCTATAGTGTCTGCATAAGTACCATCAAGACCAACGTACACAACTTCAAACTCAAAAAGAACGAACCGATTTGTCCCATTTGCCTAAGCAGGAGGAAATGTGTAATATTTATACTTTGACCCAGTACTGTAGGATAGTGACACTAAGGCGATCCTTCTGTTGGGTATGCCCAAGGGCTACCCAAAGAACTTGAGCCTATGTTTTTATCACCAACAGAACCCGCGGTATGAGCACCGGGAAATCCCGGTTTTATGCGCAGCGTTCTGGAATACTGGGTGGTCCATCGATAGAGACCGGGCCAAATATCTCACGAAATAAGCATCAAACGAAAAAACTACAAAGAACGAAACTTATCTAGCTTGATGGTGCTATGGTTGGTGCTATGGTTGGCCCGCTAGATGGCGCTGCCATAGGTCAAACGGATATCAACTGCGTTTTCTTAAATAGGAACACCCATTTTTATTACATATTCGTGTAGTACGTAAAGAAATACGAATGTCTTAGTTGGACCACTTTCTTCGCTTTGTGACAGATGGCGCTGTAACAGTCGCAAACGTGTAAGTACGTGGTATCACGTACCATTCCGCCAGTGCGGACGGTATTTGCTTCGTGATACATTACCCGAGTTAAAATGGACCCTTTACCAATTGCGGAAAAGGTCGATATCGTGTTGATGTATGGCTATTGGGATCAAAATGCCCAACGGGCGTGTGGTATGTATGCTGCTCGGTATCCTGGAAGACATAATCAAAGTATCCGGACCGTTCGCTTGATAGTTACGTTATTTAAGGAAAAAGGAAGATTTCAGCCACATGTGAAAAGTCAACCACGACTTGCAGCAAACGATAATGCCCAAGTAGGCGTTTTAGCTGCTGTCGCAGCTAATCCGCACATAAGTAGCAGACAAACTACGCGAGAATGTGGAATCTCAAAAACGTCGGTGCTGAGAATGCTACATCAACACATCGACTGCACCCGTACCATATTTCTATCATCAGGAATTCCATGGCGACGACTTTGAACGTCGTGTACAGTTCTGGCACTGGGCACAAGAGAAATTACGGGACGATGACAGATTTTTTGCACGCGTTCTATTTAGCGACGAAGCGTCATTCACCAACAGCGGTAACGTAAACCGGCATAATATGCACTATTGGGCAACGGAAAATCCACGATGGCTGCGACGAGTGGAACATCAGCGACTTTGGCGGGTTAACGTATGGTGCGGCATTATGACAGGAAGGATAATTGACCCTCATTTTACCGATGACAGTCTAAATGGTGCAATGTTGCTGATTTCCTACGTAATGTTCTACCGATGTTACTACAAGATGTTTCACTGCATGACAGAATGGCGATGTACTTCCAACATGATGGATGTCCGGCACATAGCTCGCGTACGGTTGAAGCGGTATTAAATAGCATATTTCATGACAGGTGGATTTGTCGTTCACCGGATCTGGCGTCCCCGGATTTCTGTTTGTGGGGAAAGTCGAAGGATATTTGCTATCGTGATCCACCGACAACGTCTGACAACATGCCTTAGCGCTTTGTCAATGCATGTGCGAACATTACGGAAGGCGAACTACTCGCTGTTGAGAGGAATGTCGTTACACGTATTGCCAAATGCACTGAAGTTGACGGACGTCATTTGGAGCATTTATTGCATTAATGTGGTATTTACAGGTAATCACGCTGTAACAGTATGCGTTCCCAGAAATGATAAGTTCGAAGGCCTCTGAACACTATGGGACTTAACATCTGAGGTCATCAGTCCCCTAGAACGTAGAACTACTTAAACCTAAGGACATCACACACATCCAAGCCCGCCGCAGAATTCGAACCTGCGACCGCAGCGGTCGCGCGGTTCCCGACTGAAGCGCCTAGAACCGTTCGGCCACAACGGCCGGCTAAATGATAAGTTCACAAAGGTACATGTATCACATTGGAACAACTGAAATAAAATGTTCAAACGTACCTCCGTTCTGTATTTTAATTTAAAAACCTACCTGTTACCAACAGTTCGTCTAAAATTGTGAGCCATATGTTTGTGACTATTACAGCGCCAGCTATCACAAAGCGAGGAAAGTGGTCCAACTAAAACGTTCATATTTCTTTTCGTACTACACGAATATGTAATAAAAATGGGGTCCCTATTTAAAAAAAAAAAAAAAAAAAACGCAGTTGATATCCGTTTGACCTACGGCAGCGCCAACTAGCGGGGCAACCATAGCGCCATCTGGTTTCCCCCTTCAAGCTAGACAAGTTTCGTTCTTTGTAGTTTTTCGTTTGGCGCTTGTTTCGTGAGATATTTGGCCCGGTCACGATCAATGGACCACCCTGTATATTAGGTACCCATGCTGTGGCACGCATGTCGATTTTCGTCCAGAGAGCTTTTGTCTGCCTGTGGTCGGCACCTCACCTCCTTCCCGTCGGAGAGCAGCTGCGAACTGGTCGCGGCCCGCACACTGGATCGGCGGTCCCACAGCGCGGGCCGCAGCTTCCGGCAGCTGGCCTCGCCGCTGTCTCCGCAAAGGCGTCTCGGCCGCTTCCGCCCCCACCTCCGCCCCCGCGAGTGTGGACACAGCCATAAGCACTCTCACCCGGAGCCGGCTTTTCCGTGGACACCGGCTGGCTGCGAAAACACGCGCGGCCCCAGACAGACACGGGCGCAGGCGCAGGGCCCGCCGCTGCGTCACGCCCTCGCCAAATAGGGAGCAGCCGGGCCGCTAAGTGGCCGTCCGTTTGCTTGCCGCCTCGCAGCGCGCCCTCCCCCACTGCCGCCAGCGGAGGCGAGGTCGGTGGCCCACGCTGCCCTGGCGGCGCTCGACCTGGAGGCAACCCGTTCGAGCCCTGGAGATGAAATGAATGTTGCGCCCGCTAATTAATTTCGATCTATGACGACCATTTTCAGGACCAAACAATTTTAGAATCACATCGAGTCATGTAAATGTGGTACGGTCAGAGGAAATAAGCCAAAAGAGTAACTGTCATCCCTCATCTTAAAAAAAAGAATTGAAAACGGAATAACTGTGGTTGTAAGGTGTCAGGCAAATCCAACACCTTCCATGAAAACCCTGACATGATAACAAATCCGGCAGTATGTCACATAGCTCCGAATAAATCCTGACATTAAATTAACCAAAGTAATACGATCAACGAGTGAGCAAATGGAATACCACAGGCTAACGCAAGAATGCGTAAATGCATGTCATACCTTCCCACCGTGAGACAGACGCAGTTCCGAGGGGAGAAATGAGAACAGAAGCCGAGAACAGAGTCGTGTAAGCTAGGAAGCCTTACGATAAGGGACGGACACCCACGTCTCCAGCCGACCGCCAAGACCACCCCCAGCCCATGTTAAAAGATAGAGCCCTCCAGAAGAATAGTATAGATTTTGCGATAACACTAAAAGGGCCACACCAGCTGAAAGTTTTAGCGTGAGACTATACGCGTCTCTGTCACGTTGCAAACGGTAAAAAATATTGCCCCACCACGAAAAGTATAACGTTTCTCATTGGATAGAGAGAATTTTTGTAGGCGGAGCTTAAGGTTAACATTGAGACTCTGATTGGTCAGTTGAAAACACAGATAGCTTTTCTTAAACCAACTTCGGTAAATTGTAGTAAGGAGAAGTTAGAAAGAGTTGCTTCCGAGACGACGAGGTGTGTGGAGCTGCGCCGCCCGCCGCCCCCTGACACTGCCTGAACACCGGCAAGGTAATGAACGCACGCGATGCCGCATAAGGCTTCACTCAGAACTGCAGAAGTCTCATCTATTACATCCCCTTTTTGCGTAATGCTAGTGTCGATCGTCAATTAAAGCTCATGGTATTCACATTTGCTACTTGAAGTTAAAATGTGAAACGCGATGATTTTTCTGTTATATAATTATTGAGAAGCCACATCAGCCACTGTAATTTACGACAAGTTAAATAAGTATTAAAGATAATTGAGGGTCATTGTAGACCATTTTTGATAGTTTTCTCTTTTATGAAATTTAATTTAAACATAGATTATAGATGTCAGATGGCGTAGGTCATCCTTCGATCCGTTGTAGGACTTGGAAACCCATTCAGGGAATATTCGTTCACATTTTTGTTGAACGCAGTTAGTTTTTATCATCCTGTATTAAAATATTTCCTTTTATCAATAGTGCAATTTATAAACAATGTTTTGTGAGTAGAATAAAAATTCCAATGGTAAACTGAACTACTTTCTCGATGTTATTTTACCAGCTAACTAAAGATAGGAAAGCCTTGAACCCCTTCCACAAAATTTAGTTAGTGTTAAGATTCTTTTACAGGGAATGCAATGGAGCTGACACTGAAATCATTAAGTATTTGATTACATCATCGCTAATGTCACTGAACTCTTCTGAACTCTACATGTCATGTGTGGGCTTAGTCTCGCTGCTCATTTCCCCCACCACCATGCGACACTGTCTGAACGCTTGAAGAGGCAAGAGGGACAAACGACGGACGTGCCGCATTTAAATAGCAGTGCAGTCAGATTACATGCGACTTGTTTTTATAATCCACATTTCTCAACAACACAGCTTTTTAAACAAGTATTATTTATTAAACATTTTCGCGCCGCTCTGAAGACATAATTCTTGTCTGGTACAAACTGAACTCTTACAGACAGATGCAGACAATTTCACAGATTTTCGCACTCAAGTTGACACGTAATTGTGACTTACTTAGTTTCTTAATCAAATAAGGTCTTTCACACAGTTACGTCCATCGTAATAAAACACACTTTCGGAACCTCGTTACGGAGACGAAGAAAGTCTACCTAAGGAAAGTACTGCAGACGTCCTGAACAGTTTTAACGTAAAAGGACATGTCATTAAAATGGGAATTACCTTTCATGTCAATCAGATACATCTGCAAATGAGCGCGGTCGGTTTCAACTGAAATGGCACCCGATCTCGAAACAGATGTGACATTGAGAGTCTTCTCAAAACTCTTAGGAAACTATGCTTGTAAGTCTTTCAAGGCCAGAATGATTTCTTCAGAGCTCACAGTTTCTTTTACGGCAGTGACCTGCTAGAACTGGACTGCGTTTGTGAAAATATGCCCCTCAGATAATACGATTTCTTTTTTGAGTGCATCGCCATCGAATGAGAAAGTAGATGTTTCTCACCTTGCAATGGCGTAATTTTGGGAGTATACAGCCAAGTCAACTTAACATTGCGAGGTCTGCAGTCCATTCCAGATGTTCTAATTTTTCATTCCTGCACTCCGTTTTTCTTTATAAATACAACATTAGCGAGTATTATATCGAAAAATCGTTTCAGGCATGCCCCAACGTACTTAGCAATATTATATAAAGACTCAATACTATTCGTTCAATCCATTGAAAACTGTTGCAACCGACAATGGAATAATGTGTGCAACTTAAAAAATATCACTTTTCATCACGTGCTCCATGGCTGCAAATTTATCGCAAAGTGGAACTTGATGTACTGAGCAATGAATAGAGTCTGGTGATAGTTGTAATTTTTTGCTCTTTCATTCTTAACTAAGCCTTAAAATTATTTCCGCACGGTACTGTAATATCATTTCATGCTAAATTTGCTGGAACCGTCGCTCATGTGACTTGTAAGATAGCTATTTTTTAATGATGTTATTGGATGTTTTAATATTTGTAAAGTAAAATGATATTTTTGAAGAATTGTGGTGGGAGAAACAGTTGTTAGGCAACAGTATCTGTATCTGCTATGGGAGCTCTGTGGAGTCGTAGAATCTTTGACAGCCAGTAGTGGATAGCTGCGGTGTGCAGCAGGCGGGGTTTGTAGAGTGTACTGTGTAATGCATGGACGTACTTTTGGAACTACGTGAGTTGCAGATTTATTACGAGGAGGAATGATGACTCAGCACAATGATTAGTTAGCATACGGCCATAAAAAATTTTTGAAATGAAGGACGCGGTATAAATTGATGAGGTAAAAAGTTTATTTTCATTTTTGTAGTCTTGTATTGCTGATCCACTTCACCCTCGTCACAGATGAGTTTTTGATAATTATTGTATTGATTGATCTGAGTTAGCTTACAGTACCATGGAAGTTATTAGATTAAATAAACTTTCATATTAGAGCTCCTTCCTAAATGAAATATGAGAGCTTGAAGGTTAAGTCAAGTGTTACAATGGCATTCTGTGTCAAGATTGTGAACCCAATTTCCATGGACCAACTGTAGTTAGTTTTTAACAGCATTTTTGTGGTTGCCGAGTCTTGCTGTGTTGCTGTTTCTGCTAGTGCTTCATTTTGCAGGTGAGATTGATAATACGTAATTGTTTCGTTTCCTCTGCGCAATGTGGGTTCTGTCAGTTTCTTTATGTTACCAGGGCCTATATCAGTGCAGATATTTTCACGTGTTTCAGGTTACATTCTTATACAAGTCGACATTACAGTTTTTTTTATGCACTTACCTTTTTTTCAAACAGTTCGCACTGACCAAATCTACTGAGCATGAAATTATTGGTTTGTTTATACATAAGATCCGTTTTCACACACAGGATTTTTTTCAGTTTCATGTAAGTGACGTGGTTTTGAGCTCAGTAGCACATTTAGGTTGTCAGTTCACATTTCCAGGTTTGTATTCACGACAACACACACAGAAGTAAAGCCTACTAACTTACAGACTTCATAACAGACACTGAGAATTCATATCCCTCTCTTATCTCATTCAAATTCATTTTAAAAAGGCTTGTGGTGATAGATCTCTAGACTACATCTTTTTATGCTGAAAGGGTACAGTACCGCCCGACACTGAAAATAGGTACAACATTCTTCGTTATTCTTGTCAGAACAACATATTTTTTGTAGTAATAACTCAATTTCACTTAATACACCAAAGCCGGATACCAGTCTAAGAACGAAGGACAATTTATTTATTTAATTGATCACATGTGCACTCCCACAAAATAAATCCCTATATCCAATTTGGTGAGATCTGCGAAATGAATGAATGTATGGTCGTCTGCTAACCGCAGATAGTGAATGTGCACTATATGATCATCTTTGAGATGGTCCTTTGGTCACCGTTGGTGGAACCACAGAGATAAATTTACCTGAGCTTTGAGCGCCTGAAATGTGGCCGACCAATACGGTAGCAAAGTGCTTCCCCACCTTGACAGAGGTGCGAGCTGACCTGAAGAATGGCCATGTTTCAGCACTCTGGCGCTGGATCTTGTGTTGGTAAGACCTGTCTTAGGTGTGCTCCATAAAGACAAAAGAGTGGAGAAATACTTAAGAGTAGTTTGGAATGATTATTTCTCTATTTCAGGAACTTTTGGGGGGAGAATTAAATGACAGGCAGGTAATATTAAGGGGATCATAGTAATCTTCCGAAGTGACCAACGGTCACAGTGAAATACTTCCGAGTGCTAATGTTAAGCTGAATTACTGGCGTGTGTACTATAAGTTGGAAATATTTAAGAAATGGCGTGTGCAGGCTTGAAATTAGAGACGAGTACTTCCACATGGTGATTACTGTGTGAGTCTCAATCTGTGTATGAGACAAAGGATAAAGAGAAGTACTCGTCCATGGTATCAGTTGAGGACTCGCGTGTGTGACGAATATGATCTTAATATAACTTTGCGTGTTATGTTTCCGCGTGACGCTGGAATCAAACTCTATTACTCTGAGAGAGAAGCAAGGTGAGTCAGCCGTCTATCCAGCAACGCCACTTGGCTTGCATTGCACAGGAAGACGTGCATATATCCTCCAGAGTTCGTAGTAGGAAAGAAAAGTTAAAGTAGGGCAGTGTCGTGTGAAACTGGAATGAATACTAACTGGAGTGGGAAAGCTGAAAATGAAGTGATTCTAACGTTGTGACCATTCTCTGTGATGTATTGTATGTTGCCAGTGTGATGTGTTTCATGTAATTTAAGTATGTGTGGTTGGCATGGGAGAGTAGCAAGATAGGTTCAGAGGCAGTGGGTTATGCATGTTCCTTTTTGTACCGCTCGGTCTGGAGTAAATTTTCGTGATGATGGGTGTGAGAGTCGAAGTGTGAGATATAGCAAAAGATCCACCACCCTATCCAGAAAGTGCACTGTAGCGTTAGATAATTACGAGACCATAAGATAGAGAATCACTAATGTAAAGCCATGCCCACTGGGCGGAGTTTCTCATGTGTAACTGTAGTATAAAATGTAATGGTGTGTTTAGGTTATAGAATTTATCGGAATAAAAAAGAAAGTGAAAAGAAAAAGTTGGTGGCCTTTTTCTTCGGATAGTATGTTGTCATGATATCCAGAATTTATAATGTGTGCGCCATTCGTATCCAGTGTGATGGCCACGTATTGATCAAAGCCGTTGAGTAAGAAAGAAAATGTGGTATTGCCAGAGCGTGTGTAAATTTGTAATAGTCAGATGTGCGTTATCCGTTTCCGTTGCGTAATATTCAAACAGGAGAATAATTTGTAGCTTAATTGTGGATACTAGAGCTCATAATCAGTCAATGAGAAATAAGAATGAATCCACTCGCTTGGCAGACCACTCAACTTGCAGGCCTGACTGCTTGATGCCACAGTATGAGCAAGGCATGTGGGTGCCTCTCAATGCAGAAATGCACTGTTCCTGTGAAGGTCCTTTATACCATGAACAAATAGCGAAGGGTAAACAGCGCTAACACCAGAATTCTGGCGAACTGAAGGGAGTTGTGCCGAACGAAAAATGGCACTCCGCAATACTAACTGTAACGTCGCGCTGACCGAATGCTTCCGCGAAGAATGCGTCCTCTGGCTTTTCTGAGCACAGTGCATACAACTGCACGATTCTCCTCAAATCAAAACAGGTCTGGAAAATGAACATCACACATTCCCAGGAGGCGGAATGTCAGCTGCTCGTGACAGAGACTTGGACGACTGGCAAATGACGGCTTCCGCACCTACAGACCTATTTTAGAACGGTTGTTAGAGTGTGCCAAACCCTCCATACGGGTGATCCTGGTGCGATACCGTAAGGACACTGTAGAATGGCCCCGACACCCAACTAGGTACTACTACACCATCCTCCGAGACTTAGACACCCAAGGAACCGACCCGGCCATCCAGAAGGAGGGGCAGCTTAGTAACACACTTAGTAGCATGGACTGTCGGAAAACCGGAACAGAAGAGAGTGGAAGCACTTGAGATGTTGTGCTACAGACGAATTTTGAAAAGTAGGTGGGCTGATAAAGTAAGGAATGAGGAGGTTCTGTGAAGAATCGGACAGGAAAGGAATGTGTGGGAAACACTGACAAGGAGGAGGAGCAGGATGATACGACATCTCTTAAGATATCAAGGGATGACTTCCATTGAGCTAGAGGCAGCTTGGTCCCGGCGGAGGTTCGAGTCCTCCCTCGGGCATGGGTGTGTGTGTTTGTCCTTAGGATAATCGAGGTTAAGTAGTGTGTAAGCTTAGGGACTGATGACCTTAGCAGTTGTCCCACAAGATTTCACACACATCTGAACATTTTGAGAGGCAGCTGTAGAGGGCAAAAACTGTAGAGGAAGACAATTATTGAAATACATCCAGCAGATAATTGAGGACGTAGGTTGCAAGTGCTACTCTGAGATGAAGGGGTTGGCACAGGACAGGAATTCGTGGTGAGTAGCATCAAACCGGTCAGAAGACTAACGATTCAGAAAAAAGTAACGATATATATACTGAATGGTCACCATGGTATCTGTTCTTTCGGACATGTCCAAAAGAACAGACACCATCTTAGTATATACATATAGTTAAGGCTCACCGGCCACTTGACCATCTTCTTCTTCTGTGCGAATGCACAAACAGTGCCCGAACTCTTACGTGAATCGGCAACGCGCCGTGAGTAATGAGTATAATGGGCGGGGGCACTACGAATGCAGTGCGGGACAATACGTTGAGTATGTGGGTATCGCGAGAGGCGTGCCAGAGATAAATCCCTGCAGTCGCGCTATCCTCTGTGTCCTCGGTGACTCAGATGGATGGAGCGTCTGCCATGTAAGCAGGAGATCCCGGGTTCGAGTCCCGGTCGGGGCACACATTTTCATCTCTCCACGTTGACGTACGTGCCTGTAAGCAGCTAGGGGTGTTCATTTCATTGTAATTTCAAAAGTAACGATGTCCCGACGTCTTCTGCAGGGAGTCCTCATGAGAACGCCTCTAAAGGACTCACCGAACCACGAGATACCTACCATGCACCACATTCCATCCGACGACGACAATAACCAAACTCGTCACGCCACACTCACACACCCTAAATGGTTCAAATGGCTCTGAGCACTATGGGACTCAACTGCTGAGGTCATTAGTCCCCTAGAACTTAGAACTAGTTAAACTTAACTAACCTAAGGACATCACACACATCCATGCCCGAGGCAGGATTCGAACCTGCGACCGTAGCGGTCTTGCGGTTCCAGACTGTAGCGCCTTTAACCGCACGGCCACTTCGGCCAGCACACACACCCTCATCCACCAATTTGGAATAGTCACCGCTTTCGCTATCGCTACCAAAACCTCTACGCCGTGCGGTTAAAGGCGCTTCAGTCTCGAACCGCGTGACCGCTACGGTCGCAGGTTCGAATCCTGCTTCGGGCATGGATGTGTGTGATATCCTTAGGTTAGTTAGGTTTAAGTAGGGGACTGATGACCACAGAAGTTAAGTCCCATAGTGCTCAGAGCCATTTTTTGAACCAAAACCTCTACGGCGCAAGGTCTTGTCTTACATCACCCGCACCATCTCCGACAAGGAGAATACCCAACTGATGGAACTGATCACCAGGGACGACGTGGAGGCAGCCATCGACAAGGGTATCATTAGCAAATACCCTGTGTGGATGATCCGCTCCTGGACATCGAAAAGGCTTTCGATTGTCTATGGCACAACGGCCTTATACGCAAACTCAGCGACGCTGGGTTCCCCGACGGGCACGTACGTCTCATACACTCATATATCACGGACAGGAGTTTCAACACCGACGTGCAGGGCAAACAATCGACACGATATGGTATCCAGGAAGGAGTACCCCAAGAAAATCTAAGGTCATCTGTCCCGTAGAGCTTAGAACTACTTAAACCTAACTATCCTAAGGACAGCACACAACACCCAGTCATCACGAGGCAGAGAAAATCCCTGACCCCGCCGGGAATCGAACCCGGGAACCCGGGCGCGGGAAGCGAGAACGCTGCCGCACGACCAAGAGCTGCGGACGGAGTACCCCAAGGAAGCATCCTAGGGCCCTTACTGTTTAACCTCTGCATTAACGACCTCCCAGCTACACACAACACGACGGTGCCAATCTAAGCGGATGACACTGTCATCCTTTCGCAAGATTGGAAGCCGTCTAACATTAACTCACGACTACAGACTGCACTCAGAGCGGCAGAGCCTTGGCTGGTGAAATGGCGTGTCAGAGCAAACGTCGACAAGTGCGAAGCCGTTCTGTTCACTAAAAGACCGAAACTACTGCGCAAACATCAGCACTGCAACCCAGTAACACTACATGCACGCCCAATACGTTTCCGTGAGAATGTCAAACACCTCGGTGTCTGGCTGGAGCAGAAACTACTCTGGGGGGAGGGGGGGGGGGGGGGGGACTACATTCAACACGTGACCAACAAAGCAAACGCGAGGCTCAAACAACTCTACCCTATGCTTAACAGGCGTAGCACACTGAATAGGAGGGTGCCTACGTCCATGTACATGACACTTATTCGACCCCTGATGACGTATGCAGCCCCTGTCTGGGGATACGCCGCACCCACACGCCTGCGCCGTCTGCAGCATACAGAACAAAGTACTCAGAATCGTAAGCAACGCTCCGCGCTACACACGCACCACGGACCTTCACCGGGAATATCGGCTAGATGCCATCTTGCAGGTATTCCAAACACTCTCCACACGACGGTACAATAACACGAGACACTCGCGCAACCCGTTTATCCATCGTATGGGTAACTACGACCACAACCATAGATGGAAACATAATAGGGTAATTCATCAAGCCAAGCAAAAGTTTTCCGGGCACAAAAACGTGCAGTAAGAGTTACATGTGGAGTGAACTCAAGAACATCCTGCAGAAGCCTGTTTAGGGAACTAGGGATACTAGCTACTGCTTCCCAATATATTTATTCCTTAATGAAATTTGTCATTAAAATATATCACTTTTTCAAACCAACATCTCAATTTATGGAATCAATACTAGAAATAAGAATAATCTTCACAAGGATTTAAAGTCACTTAGTCTTGTACAAAAAGGTGTGCATTATTCACGAACACACATTTTCAATAACTAGCCAGCAGCCATAAAAAGCCTAACAACCAATGAAATTCAGTTTAAGAGAAGCCTAAAGGATTTATTGGTGGCCAACTCCTTGTACTCCATTGATGAATTTCTTAGTAAAACCAACTAATAAAACTTCTGCACAATTTCAGTGCAGTAACGTGTTCATTGTAAATATGTGTGTGTGTGTGTATGTGTGTGTAAGTAAAATCTAACTTCTGCACCATTTCTGTGCAATAATGTGTTCATTGTATTATAGTAGTTGTATTACACGTTTATTACCTTATAAATAAATAAAAACTTTTTATTTTAAATTCAGGGCATTAGTATTTGTAAAATGACTCTTTCATATAGTGTTCGTTAAAAAATGACGATCATTCCACTTGGGACCTGTGGAATGGTACATTAGCTTATTTGTTTTAGTTGTAAACATTTGTCATGTAATGTTGTTTTTCTGACATGTTCTACATCATGGAATGAAAGTAAATCTAATCTAATCTAATTTAACATCACATCCCGCATCCTGTGACTCCTGATTCAAAAACTAATATGTTATACGGAGGTGACAGTAGAACTTTTGGTTTGATCACCACGTTGGTGTGTGCCGGCCGGGGTGGCCGAGTGGTTCTAGGCGCTACAGTCTGGAACCGCGCGGCCGCTACGGACGCAGGTTCGAATCCTGCCTCGGGCATGGATGTGTGTGATGTCCTTAGGTTAGTTAGGTTTAAGTAGTTCTAAGTTCTAGGGGACTGATGACCTCAGATGTTAAGTGCCATAGTGCTCAGAGCCATTTGAACCACGTTGGTGTGGGCTTGGAGGGGCCCCATCCTTTGGGGTATGATCCGCCTACAGAGCCGACACAGGCCGAGCCGTGGCTCACACAAATGGCCCGCGTGAAGTGTAGCACGCCACCGTGGTCGGCCCTGCTGTAGATGTGGAAGTAGATATAATAATTAGCCACGGCCTCTTTGTCAGACAGGCCTGATTGCGATGCGTCGACAGAGCGGCCGAGTTATACCGTGGGCGGACAGCGTATCGCGGCCGTATCTCCTCGGGAGCAAACCTCCTTGGGAGGAGGGGCTGGTCCTTCTCAGCGGAGTCCACCGGCAGCGTGCCCTCCCCCCTTCCCATCACAGCCGACGGCCAGCTTCCGGCCGGTCCAGCAGCCGGCGGGCTCGGCGAGGCGAGGCGAGGCGAGGCGAGTCCATGCCGGCAGACAAAGGCCCGCCTGCCTCTGCCTCTGCCTCTGCCCGCCGCTAGCAGCGCACTTCATTTCCGGCCGGCTGCGCTAGCGCCGCGCTCCTCCAACCGGTCGCTGCAGCCGCACCCGTTGCTGCTGCTGCCGCCGCCTCGAGCCACGACGTCGGCGGTGCAAGGCCGGGCAAGGTGGCGATCGAGATACACAGCAGCAGCAGCTACACTCGTGCAGTACTCCGGTTCTCGTCACATCACCGCAGTTATGTAACGTCGGGTGTGACCAGTACCTGCATGAGTAACTGAATACGCAACCTGCTCTTCGCTGCTCTATCTTTGCCTGCATAGCAGAGAGGTGGACGACTGATGCCGTACAGTTCTTCTTCACCTGACATTACACCGATCTCCTGGTACATCTAAATCTATACTACTTGCCATTAAAATTGCTACACCAATAAGAAATGCAGATGATAAACGAGTATTCATTGGACAAATATATTATACTAAAACTGACATGTGATTACACTTTCACGCAATTTGGGTGCATAGATCCTGAGACATCAGCACCCAGAACAACCACCTCTGGCCGTAATAACGGCCTTGATGCGCCTGGGCATTGAGTCAAACAGAGCTTGGATGGCGTGTACAGGTACAGCTGCCGATGCAGCTTCAACACGATACCACAGTTCATCAAGTGTAGTAACTGGCGTATTGGACGAGCCAGTTGTTCGGCCACCATTGACCAGATGTTTTCAATTGGTGAGAGATCTGGAGAATGGGCTGGCCAGGGCAACAGTCGAACATTTTCTGTATCCAGTAAGGCCCGTACAGGGCCCTGCAACATGTGGTCGTGCATTATCCTGCTGAAATGTAGGGTTTCGCACAGATCGAATGAAGGGTAGAGCCACGGTTCGTAACACATCTGAAATATAACGTCCACTGTTCAAAGTGCCGTCAATGCGAACAAGAGTTGACTGAGACGTGTAACCAATGGCACCCCATACCATCACGGCGGGTGATACGCCAGTATGGCGATGACGTATACACGCTTCCAATGTGCACACAGCGCGATATCGCCAAACACGGATGCGACCATCATGATGCTGTAAACAGTACCTGGATTCATCCGAAAAAAATGACGTCTTGCCATTCGTGCACCCAGGTTCGTCGTTGAATACACCATCGCAGGCACTCCTGTCTGTGATGCAGCGTCAAGGGTAATCGCAGCCATGGTCTTCGACCTGATAGTCCATGCTGTTGCAAACGTCGTCGAACTGGTCGTGCAGATGGTTGTTGTCTTGCAAACGTCCCCCCATCTGTTGACTCAGGGATCGAGACGTGGCTGCACGATCCGTTACAGCCATGCGGATAAGATGCCTGTCATCTCGACTGCTATTGATACGAGGCCGATGGAATCCAGCACGGCGTTCCGTATTACCCTCCTGAACCCACCGATTCCATATTCTGCTAACAGTCATTGGATTTCGACTAACGCGAGCAGCAATGTCGCGATACGATAAACCGCAACGGCGATAGGCTACAATCCGACCTTTATCAAAGTCGGAAACGTGATGGTACGCATTTCTCCTCCTTACACAAGGCATTAAAACAACGTTTCACCAGGCAACTGCTGTTTGTGTATGAGAAATCGGTTGGAAACTTTCCTCATGTCAGCATGTTGTACTTGTCGCCACCGGCGCCAACCTTGTGTGAATGCTCTGAAAAGCTAATCATTTGCATATCACAGCATCTTCTTCATGTCGGTTAAATTTCGCGTCTGCAGCACGTCATCTTCGTGGTGTAGCAATTTTAATGTGCCAGTAGTGTATATGATTACTCTGAAATTCACATTTAAGTGCCTAGCAGAGTGTTCATCGAACCACCTTCAAGCTACTTTTCTACCGTTCCACTCTTGAAAACCTAACACTTGAATCTTTACGTGTGAGCTCTGATTTCTGTTATTTGGTTTTATGACCACCTCTCCTTCTGTAAGTGGGCTCTGATAAACCATTTTCACTCTCTGAGGTAGAAGTTGGCAACTGAAATTTCGTTAGAACGTTCTGTCGCAGCGAGAAACTCCTTTGGCATCCCAAGTCGCGTATCATCTGCGCGGCACTCTCTGCCCTCTTTCGCCAGAATACAACATGAACTGCCCATCTTTGAACTTTTTCGATGTCCTCCGTCAGTCCATCTACATCTACGTGATTACTCTGCTATTCACAATAAAGTGCCTGGCAGAGGGTTCAATTAACCACTTTCAAGCTGTCTCTCTACCGTTCCGCTCTCGAACGGCGCGCGGGAAAAACGAGCACTTAAATTTTTATGTGTAAACCCTGATTTCTCTTATTTTAGCGTGATGATCATTTCTCTCTATGTAGGTGGGTGCCAACAGAATGTTTTCGCAATCGAAGGAGAAAACTGGTGATTAAAATTTCATGAGAAGATCCCGTTGCAACGAAAAACGCCTTTGTTTTAATGATTGCCACTCCAATTCACGTATCATGTCTGTGACGCTATCTCCCCTATTTCGCGATGATACAAAACGAGCTGACCTTCTTTGTACTTTTTCAGTGTCATCCGTCAGTCCCATCCGATGCGGATCCCACACCGCACAGCAATACTCCAGAATAGGGCGGACAAGCGTGGTGTAAGCATCTCTTTAGTAGATCTGTTGCACCTTCTAAGTGTTCTGCCAGTGAATCGCAGTCTTTGGTTTGCTCTACCCACAATATTATCTATGTGATCGATCCAATTTAAGTTATTTGTAATTGTAATCCCTAAGTATTTAGTTGAATTTACAGCCTTCAGATTTGTGTGACTTGTCGCGTAATCGAAATTTAGCGGATTTCTTTCAGTACTCATGTGAATGACTTCACACTTTTCCTTATTCAGGGTCAATTGCCACTTCTCACACCATACAGATATTTTATTTAATTCATTCTGCAAGTCGTTTTGACCATCTGATGACTTTACAAGACGGTAAATGACATCATCATCTGCAAACAATCTAAGACGGCTACTCAGATTGTCTCCTATGTCGTTAATATAGATCATGAACAATAGAGGGCCTATAACACTTCCTTGGGGAACATCGGATATTACTTTTGTTTTACTCGAATACCTTCCGTCTATTACTACGAACTATGACCTTTCTGACGGGAAATCACGAATCCATGGCACAACAGAGGCGATGTGGATGTGGATTCCACACCGCCCAGCAGTACTCATCAACTAGGCAGAAACAAACTACATGGAACCGTTTTAACAACTGTTAAGCATTCAATTCTCTGTAAGCTTAGAGAAATTTTTATATAAAATGTTCTTTATATTACTTAAAAAAGCATTAACAACTCTATACCAAAAAGATTTTAATAATGAGAAGTCTTTGCTGTAAGGTTTAAAAGCATCTGACCCACCTCACATTTCAAGGCGGTGGGTTACTGTATACTGTTAATGAAACAAATCAAAAATAAACAGTACTGCGCAAGAGGATGTACAAACGTAAGCAGTCTCTAACAGACCTATAGCGTTTTGTAAGTGTTCTGCGTATAAATCGCACTCTTTGGCTCGCTTTCCTCACAACATTATCTGTGTCATGGTTCCTGTTTAAGCTATTCCTAATTGTAATCCGTAAGCATTCAGTTGAGTTTACAGCCTTTACATTTGTGTGATTGATCGTGCGGCTGAAATTTAGCTAATTCCCTTTCGTACTAGTATGGACGACTTCACACTTTTCGTTATGTGGATTCAATCTCCACTTTTCGTACTTTACAGATGTCTAAATCATTTTGCAACTCGTTTTGGTCATCTGATGACTTTACAGGACGGTAAATGACAGCATCGTCTGCCAACAATCTAAGAGGGATGCTTAGCTCTTCTCTTAAATCGTTTATGTAAATCGGAAACAGCTGATAGACTGTAGCACTTCTTTTGGAATCGCCAGACATTACTTCTGCTTTGCTCAGTGACTGTTCACCTGTTTTACGAACCTTTCTGGCAGTAATCCAGTCGCGCAACTGATACGATACTCCATAACCAAGCAGTTTAATTAGAAGTCGCTTGTGAGGAACGGCGTCAAACGCTTTCTGGAAATCTAAAAATATGGAACCAAAATGACGTCCCTCGTCCATAACGCTCATTACTTCTTGAGAATAACGAGCTAGTTGTGTTTCACAAGAAGGATATTTTCTGAAACCGCGTTGGCTGTTTGTCAATATATGCTTTCCAGGCATTTCACCGTAATACCAGACGATACATTAATTATGTTACATAACGATGCAGTATGCAGATCTCTGAACGGAAAAGAAAAATTATGTGTGGAATGAATATGCCGAGCGGTGGCAAAGAATTAATTTATATACGTGTGATAGGAGTAAGAGATAATATCTCAGATAATTTTTATTTCTAAAACAAAAGACGTAAACTTTCAATTATTATTCTTCTGTTCTGTCTGTTAGAGTTTTGAGAGGATCGTCTTGTCATCAAAAGTATTGGTGTTTTATTTAAAATGACAGGACACCGTACCTAATTACTTCTGTCATAAACAATTCGTATTTTTGTAGTAATATATCGCAGCAATCAGCAGCAAGTATAATTGAAGGATAATGGTTCAAATGGCTCTGAGCACCATGGGACTTAACTTCTGAGGTCATCAGTCCCCTAGAACTTAGAACTACTTAAACCTAACTAACCTAAGAGCATCACACACATCCATGCCCGAGCCAGGATTCGAACCTGCGACCGTAGCGGTCGCGCGGTTCCAGACTGTAGCGCCTAGAACCGAAGGATAATGGACGTTAAATAACATCTCATGACGGGTCTCGTATTATAACGTGTGCCCTTTCAGACCAGCAAGCTGGTCTGATGTTCCTTTGTCCGGCGACCGTAAGTTACAAAATAACAATTTACTTTGCAAAAATCACTCAAAAAAAGTCACCATAAAAGTAAAGCAAAGTTACATTAATATTAAAACTGAAGTTCTTTCTTAGAGATCGCAACTTAAAACCTGTAATATGAGTATTTATCTCATTTCACAAATAAGCCAATTTTTAAGTAGGTATCTTGAAATGGAACATCAAATTGGGCTAAGTCACCAGTAGCAGGAATCTGAAGTGTCACAGCTAATCTTGTGGCTACTGGTATAGAGTCCCTGTATGTCGTATTCACCTTTACCGCCAATGGTCCAATAAGACGAAGTATTACCTCGAAATCAATGACATACGACTGAAGCTTTTAAACATCACACAAATTGCAATCATTATTTCTTCCACTGCATTCACACATACGTTAGGAGGTAAAAGGTATTCTTTGACCCAATACTTGCGCATATTTCTGCGATTTCGTGGTTTTTTCAAAATAATGCCGGCGAAGGCGGCAGCTGCTACTAGCAATGTAGGTATCTTGTCACTGGAATAGCGTACGTGTTCTATCCAGATGTGAGTCGAATCAAGTAAACGCACATTCTTAGAATGTGGCATGCACTCTTCACATTCCGCTTCACGAGTTTCAATTTCCAGTGCATGTGGCTTACAAGAGGACCAACTGCCAACCGGATTTTTCTAATTTTTTGTGTCTGTTTACGTGTACTTCAAAAGCAAAAATTAGCTTTGCCAAACAGTTCGAAGCAACTCACAAATTTCTGAAGAAAACAGGCTTTGAAGTTTTTCAAGGAATTTTAATTCTCTGAAATTCGGTATTGTTCAAAAATGGTAAATTGATAACCCATTGATCGCTGGCTGAAATTTAGATGAAGTCTTTCCCTTTTTGTTTTCTTTGCCGGCCGATGTGGCCGAGCGGTTCTAGGCGCATCAGTCTGGTACCGCGCTACCGCTACGGTCGCAAGTTCGAATCCTGCCACGGGCATGGATGTGTGTGATGTCCTTAGGTTAGTTAGGTTTAAATAGTTCTAAGTTCTAGGGGACTGATGACCTCAGAAGTTAAGTCCCATAGAGCTCAGAGCCATTTGAACCATTTTCTTTTCTTTTTCGTTCATTTCGAATACCTGCATCCTTTTATACAAAATTCGTCAGATATATGCTAATTAACAAATATCTAATCGTTATTTTTATGAGAAATGAGCATATTGTTGTCTTTAGGTATCACACACAAAATTCCAATTTTCATTAGAAGTGTAAGTTCTTAATTACCGATATTATAAACCAACTGTTGATAAAGATTGGTTAAATTAAAAAAAAATGTAAGTTTATTAACAATTTTCATAAAATATCGATAATTAAGAATTTGTCTTTGCAATAAACTCCGGGAATTTTGCATCTGAAATGTGATTAGAAATAAGAAGACATGCATTTTTCATAAAAATACTGATCAGATTTGTGTTGATTAGCATACGTTTGATGATGTAGGTATTCAAAAAGAACAAAAAATATTACTTTTAAAAACGATATACATACTTCTCATGCTAAATACATGAAAGTTTCGTTTGTTAACGACATTCCAAAATACTCTTCTCTTTGTGTTCTGCATCTGCCAAAAACTAATTTCAGTATCTTTAAACATTTATGAAATATGATGTATGTTGTGAATAGTTCACTACAGCTGTATCGTTGTGGGCACGGGCGGAAGTGAGTGTTATATATGCCAGCGTTTTCTCAAGATCAGAGACCGATATAGACTTTCTCCCAAATCTAAATAAAAATTCAGAATGTTAGCTACATTTGATACAAAGCAATATATGATCTTACACGCAACAAACGCAAACCTCTATTTTTCACTGCAAACTATTAGAATTTCGTGTTGTGACCTACCAATCCCAAAACAGTCGCAAGCGTTATGTCTATTAACGAAAATGTAGGCAGTTCATCACGAAGCTGATATATACGGCTATAAATAACAGCAGTTCCCGTAATATGGTTTGAGAAAGATTTTATGGTAGTCGATGTGACCGCGGTACCATTCTGGCGCGGCCGAAGGGTCTGAGTGAGAATGGTACCACGCTTGCGCACAAGCTGAGAGTGAGACACGCGCCTGCCTGTACTTCCGTGTGGGACAAGCACCGCCGCATGGCGACAAAGAGCAAGGCGCACAGGCGTAAGTGCACGTCAACAGTTCCTGTTGCGGCCAGGGTGATGTGTGGGTACACACTAGATCAACGAAGGCCAACAAACGACAAGTAACCGCTTTGTTGGCAAATCGCAGCCGAGGAAACCGTTGGTCTTGTTGCGGTTCGTACTGCCGTCGGTAACATGAAAGCGTAGGCGGTAAGTTGGGTTTGGGACTGCGGGCTTTCATAAACCTACGTACCCTACGACTCAGAGTTGCAATATTAAAAGTTTTGGCTGGTTTCGTTGTCTAGGGGCTGGGGTACGTAGCTGCCGCATTACAGGCCAAATAGTGCCGAGTCTACAGTACACGATAAGAATACGCACTTGAATCGAATCGTCGAAGATTCATATCACTCGGCAATTGCGAATGTAACACAGAAATTTATAAATGAAAGATTGTAATTAAATAAAATCTGCACGTACTATCTTAACGACTTTAAATGATGTGTACGATAGGAGAAGTACTTAGTCCACAGCTCGTGGTCGTGCGGTAACGGGTTCCCGGGTTCGATTCCCGGCGGGGTCATGGATTTTCTCTGCCTCTTCATGACTGGGTGTTGTGTGATGTCCTTAGGTTAGTTAGGTTTAAGTAGTTCTAAGTTCTAGGGGACTGATGACCATGGATGTTATGTCCCATAGTGCTCAGAGCCATTTGAACCATTTTTTTAGAAATACTTTTGAGAATGCGGTATATTTCTGCAAAACATTTATTGGTGTCGATGGTCCGGCAATAAAATAAAATATAAGTTAAATAACAGGGAAACAATAGATTCCTACAGCACGTAGTTAGTTATGAGCCACAATATAGCTCGCGAGATATTCACTTCTAAACGCACACTACGTCTTCACTACAGAAGCCATGTCTTCAACGTACTCTCACAAAAATACTTAACACGTACGAAATACAGGAGTTACATTTAAATATCTTGAAATTAAATAAATACTCCTACAGCTGGACCATAAACACGATCTAAAACACATTATCAGATACATAAACAAATCAAATAAACTGTAACACCCCACCCATCACTTATCTGGTTTTGGCTGTGTTCACCTCAGCTAATTGACTAACACATCAACAGAGACCGCAAAACTGCCGCAATATCGGATAACGCAAAGAAAGTAATAAGGCCCTGTGACTCCTGATTGAACTGCGGTGGCAGTGTTGACATTAATTGATTCAGAATTGATCACTTTTAATTAAAAAGGGGTGCACATTGATGTTATATGCAGCTATTGAACACCAGATGCAAATGTTGAACATAAAATTAATTAAGAAAATGACTTGGGATTTCAACTAGTTGATTGAAAACAGATGCAGTCGATTAGCACAAATTTATTTTAACTCATGACCTTCAATCATCACATTGCATGACTCTCCTACCAGGCAGTGGTAATAAATTGCGTTTGCGTGGAGTAAAGTGCGATAACTCAAAAGTAATTCCTATAGACTGACCAAGGCGTAATGCAAAGTGTGAGAAAAATTCTACAATACACAGCCCATGAAACCCTGGTGGAAACTTTGTCGACATGATCTAACAAATTAATCAGTGGCTGGAGCGGGCGCAATATCACCGAATACAGTGTGGCGGAGCGGTGTCATTGTGTGGAAGTTGGCCAACCTCGTGGTGCTGCAAGGCTGTGCTCGTCTATTCACTCCTAGCTATCTTGCTCAGTACATAGCTGAACCAAAACTTCCTATCTCCAAGGTCTATCGTTCCATTTGCTAAGTCCTAAACTGCAGAGATGCTGACTCTTTCTGAGGCAAGCTGAGTAAAGAACGCCATGTCTGCACTCTAGGCAAGCTGGGAACGAAAGACCTCTACGGAGACTTCTGCCAGTCCACTCTTTGCCTTGGTTTCGCCTCCAGCAAAATCACTTACTCCAATTGCAGCGCAAGTCGCCTTAATTATGCGTCGCTTCCCAGCGCCGACCAATGCCTGCTCTGGGAAGTGAACAAATTCCCACAAAACTTCCCTTCCTCTCAACTTCTGTTATTTAGCTCCTCCCAGGCCACCCATCAAGGCTGGAGTCTGCACAAACACCAATTTTTCCGGAATTCTGACTCCCAGGAGAGTACTTCAAATTCCTCGGTCCTACATTTCCATCGGAGGTCGGCGTATTTCATTCTGTCGCTCTTCACCTGATTAACTTGAGACTCTGTGGACTGTGAATTCAGTGTGAAGTTGCTATAGTCACGAACACACATATTTTGAACTCTGTTGACCGCTCCACCGTAGCTTTATGCGGCTTTCTCGCATGTTTCACTGAAAAGGGGACAATGGACATTTATCAACAGGTGTACAAGTTCTCCGTCTGCTTCCCGGTACACCAGTGTGAGGTCAACCATCCACTCACTGTCACTCATCTTAAGGCAGCTGGATGCTGCGCCCCGTTACCGCTTTCTCAGAGCTTGAGCTGCCTTAAGCTGCCTATTGTCGCTTCCCTTCGCCACTCTCCCGCCGGCTACAGTCAGTTCTGAATACTTCCCTGGGCTAAACAAGCTTCCAGTAAATCGATGCGTTTCCACAAAGTTTTCATGTCGTGGGGAATTACTTTAAAACCATCACCCCTCATTAATTATTCCAATATGTCCATACTATACCCTCTACAAGATACATTGTGCTTGTCAGGCATTTTTGTTCAGCACTACTGTTCGCTCATCGTGAGTTAGGTGGTCTTTAATGACTTTATGTAAGGGGCATAGTTCTTGTCATCTTACAAAACATATATCAAAGGAATAGAACAAAAGGTAGGCCAGTAGCCTAACGGCTCTGTGCTTTCTAAAACACAGTAAATATTTAATCAACTTCTTCGTGAATAGTATATATTGAGCAAACAAAGACATAGTTGAATAAATATATTTAGAAGCATTCTGCTACCGGTTTTTGGTGTCACTGTGGAGTAATTATGGCCTGACGCGATGGATAGTAGTCGGACACTTTGACCTCCAATAACACATGTACTATTTAAGTTACATGCCTGTAATTCATACCAATTTAGGTTTACGGTAATAGCTTTCTAATGATACGTAGAGCGAAGAAATCGAATGAATAGTTTAGATTTTGAAAATTCGGTGCTGCGTGCTACTTGTATAATTTACAGTCAGATACTAAACTTTGAACTAATAAAGATATTGAAAATCTGATTACACCATCTGAATCGTCGTGCAAATAATGGGAATGTACATGTATCTTTTTGAGGTTCAAAATGGCTCTGAGCACTATGGGACTTAACTTCTGAGGTTATCAGTGCCCTAGAACTTATAACTGCTTAAACCTAACTAACCTAAGGACATCACACATATCCATGCATAAGGCAGGATTCGAACCCGCGACCTTAGCGGTCGTGCGTTTCCAGACTGTAGCGCCTAGAACCGCTCGGCCACCAAGGCCGGCCTTTTTGAGGTATCATGATTCATGTGGCTACTATTAATTTCTATAAACTGTGAAATATCTGCCATTAAGGTTTCACAAAGTCCGCTACCTTTGGCACTTCCGGCGTATCTCCTTCATGAACACAGCGTCACGATGGAATTCCCAGCCATGCGGCTGGACCGGCCGTTGTGCGGCATCACGCGGTTGCTAAGCTAACGTTCGGGACCACGTGTTTGCTGCCGGGCCGCGGCTTTGACGGGCGTCCTGTGCGACCGCCCCAAATCTGAACATATTATATTTCCAGAGTGCCACAACTCGCCCGTTACCCCTCAGGATCCACCTCCTAGTTTTGACGCCGGGTCGAATGTTCGTTGTCTGTTGGACAGGTATGTATTTACTGTGTCTAAGATATAGGAGTACTGAGTGGAATACATAGACAGCATTAAAGCTGATAGTTTCACTGTGAACGGGAATGTTTATGGGACCCTGCGAACTGCGATTGCAAAAACAAATTGAAAAGCTCAGGCGCTTGGAGGGAAGTAAGTGAGGGTTAGAAAATAATGAGCACGATGTGGAAAAGAAAATGGAGTCTTTACCAATATTTTTGGTGCAGGTACAGCTCTCCTAAGAGGCGTCATTTTTGGGAATTTTAGGGCCTACACAATTCACTAAAGTTCGAAATTCACAAAAAATTATAAAGTAACACATATTGCAATTCATCTTTAAGGCCAGACATTAATTTTGTACCATAACACTGCTCTGTACCACCTAAAAAAACGGCCGTCCATCTGCGTCGTTTTCTCTTGTAATTCTTTTTCTGATTACCAACTTCTTGCAGTAAAATAAATGCTGCACATGCGACGAATGCTAAATATTGATTCCTGCGCAGTTGTCAGCTGTGGGGTGTCTAGGAAACTTGCTTTCTCTGATTGCTAGACAAGCAATTCAGACAAATCGTATTAATGAGTTTTATTACGAAAAGTAAATGACAATACCTAACTTCGAGAATTACATTGATTTGCCGCAAGGCAAGGGCAACATTCAGACTAAACAAGCTTCTTCAGTACAAAACTTCTAATACAGGTGAAGTAACACAGTTAACGCTTCTGTTCAAGTCGCTGGTCTTGAAGCTTCTCTTGAATTGGGCCGCGGCCAGTCGGGCGCGGCGTTTAATTATGTTCTCTTCGCATAGAGGCCGCTGCTGTCGCGTTGTCCTCCTGGAGAGGCGTCGGTCAGCGTGCGATTGGCTGACGTCTTCTTCACAGCCGTCTCTGCTCTCTTGTTCCCGACTGCCGTGCCGGCGCTTGACTTTACGCCGTAACACAAAATCCTTTTCTTACCCCATATTATCGGCCAGTGTAACAGTATAAAAACGCTACACTATAACGGTAACAAAGTGGGAGCAATCTCGAAAAGTTGCCAGAACCAACTGCGATTCCACGTGATCGAATCACTTCCTCCCGGTCCTTGGTTCCGCCGAATGCTCTGGCTGTCGTTCGTTTGCCTACACTGGGTTGGTGTGCGCGTGTCTTTACTCGCGCGCGTGCGACATGTTCGCTTTACTTCACCCCGTTCCATCTCAGTCGTGACGCGTTAACGGGAGCGCCAAGTCTGGGTGCTAACCTTGATTCACAGTGGACGTCAAAGGCACCGGAGGCGACTGACGTCACGGTCAAATGGAGCTGTCCTCACACTAGGCGGGACGTCAATACGACGGCACTGCCCAGCACCGAACAGTGTGAGGTAGGTTATGTGACGCCCTCTGCTGTACAGATAGACGGAGTAGTGTCACGGTTATGAAGCTAACAGTATATCAACCACTAAAGCAGTTTTCATAAGGGCGTTCTTCACAAAGTATAGTAAACTGCTGAAGTGAAACAATAGGAAAAGTGCCGGACATTTGTTATGCACAAAGCGAGGACCCAAAAGGGAAGGTTGTAAGAACCATCTAACGACGAATTTTTAAAACTCCGAACCCTGTAATGGTCAAATGTGAATGAAGTTTTATATATTACTTGTGACAGGTTGCTATAGGCCTGTTTAAATTGTAATCCATAGAATCAATTATGTTTCTTTTGTCCTTTCTTTCGATTTCGTAACACGTTTCAAAGACTGCGTGATGATTTCAAATTTTTGTTACTGGTGTTGTCCCACAAGACATTCAGAATGTTTGACAGCAGAAAACTGCAGATGTTTTATAATACATGAAACTTATATTCATCTAAATCTATATGACTGCTGTGCAACTCACTCGTAACTGCCTGGCAGAGGGTTCATCGAGCCACTGTTTCGCTACCGTCCTCTCTCGTAAAGTGTGCGGGAAAAATGTTTTTATAATAAAAGAGGGACTGTTTTATTGTTAAAAAATTTTAGCATTTGTTTTAACCGCTGACTTTCAAATAGAATCAAGGTAAAACGTTTCAAAAAAAAAAAAAAAAAAAATTAAAACACCTAAATGTTTTCGTGCGAGCTCTGATTACTGTTATTTTATTACGATGATTGTTTCTCCCTACGTAGGTGGGGTCAAAAAAATATTTTTGCGTTCGTATCTTGACTATAATTATATAATTAATATCCTGACGCAGTTCGACACCTTGCCATTTTCTAAAGGACAAGAAACTGATAGAAGGTATCGCGTCAAAGTTGCCCATGCAAGTCATAACTACAAAAGGCCAAGTTAGGAAACTGATGAAATTACTATGGTCAAGATAAAATATGCAATTCAGTTATACGAGAGTTTCTTTTTTTTCTTTTCTTAAAGAACTGATCGGTCGCGAATTACAAACCACAGTGAAAATCAAAAATATTTTGTTTGCAACATTAGCTACATCTTCCAGCAACTTCTCTGCTGAGCATCTGCTCCGATTTTAAGATTTTTCGTAGCCTGGTAGCATCTTTCCAATACACTCGTCATATAAGTTAGCCGCCTGCACTTTCCTCCAGCTCCATATGTTAGTATGTGTCTGTGTCAAAATGCTCTCCTCATAACCAGCGGTCCACGTGGGCAAAGATATGAAAATCGGAGGGAGCCAGTCTGTAAGGCAGGTGATCAAACACTTCCCGTGGAAAACTTTGCACGAGCGCAGTTGTTGCACTCTGAAGAATGAAATGCATGACAGCTGCGTTATATGGACTGCACGAATTCAGGCGAAACCCTTCAGCAGGCACTTCACGGTTGGTAGGAGTCGTTATTGCTCTAAACATCTTTACGTGCTCAGTGTGCACTCAGAAGTGAAAAGTGCGACTTGACGCGATCGGCGGGCGTACAAGAGACACGATGTGCAACACACCTGCGCAAAGCTTCATCGGATTCTCATTGTACGAGGTGCATTCAAGTTCTAAGGCCTCCGATTTTTTTTCCCCGGACTGGAAAGAGATAGAAACATGCGCATTGTTTTAAAATGAGGCCGCGTTCATTGTCAATACGTCCCAGAAATGGCAGCACCGTATGGTAGATGGAATTTTACCGCCAGCGGCGAGAATGGGAACTGTTTTAAATACTTAAAATGGCGACGTTTTCCTTACTTGAACAGCGTGCAATCATTCATTTTCTGAATTTACGTGGTGTGAAACCAATTGAAATTCATCGACAGTTGAAGGAGACATGTGGTGATGGAGTTACGGATGTGTCGAAAGTGCGTTCGTAGGTGCGACAGTTTAATGAAGGCAGAACATCGTGTGACAACAATCCGAAACAACCTCGGGCTCGCACAAGCCGGTCTGACGACATGATCGAGAAAGTGGAGAGAATTGTTTTGGGGGATCTCCGAATGACTGTTGAACAGATCGCCTCCAGAGTTGGCATTTCTGTTGGTTCTGTGCACACAGTCCTGCATGACGACCTGAAAATGCGAAAAGTGTCATCCAGGTGGGTGCCACGAATGCTGACAGACGACCACATGGCTGCCCGTGTGGCATGTTGCCAAGCAATGTTGACGTGCAACGACAGCATGAATGGGACTTTCTTTTCGTCGGTTGTGACAATGGATGAGACGTGGATGCCATTTTTCAATCCAGAAACAAAGCGCCAGTCAGCTCAATGGAAGCACACAGGTTCACCGCCACCAAAAAAATTTCGGGTAACCGCCAGTGCTGAAAAAATGATGGTGTCCATGTTCTGGGACAGCAAGGGCATAATCCTTACCCATTGCGTTCCAAAGGGCACTACGGTAACAGGTGCATCCTACGAAAATGTTTTGAAGAACAAATTCCTTCCTGCACTGCAACAAAAACGTCCGGGAAGGGCTGCGCATGTTCTGTTTCACCGAGACAATGCACCCGCACATCGAGCTAACGTTACGCAACAGTTTCTTCGTGATAACAACTTTGAAGTGATTCCTCATGCTCCCTACTCACCTGACCTGGCTCCTAGTGACTTTTGGCTTTTTCCAACAATGAAAGACATTCCCCGTGGCCGCACGTTCACCAGCCATGCTGCTATTGCCTCAGAGATTTTCCAGTGGTCAAAATAGACTCCTAAAGAAGCCTTCGCCGCTGCCATGGAATCATGGTGTCAGCGTTGTGAAAAATGTGTACGTCTGCAGGGCGATGAGAAGTAACGCCAGTTTCGTCGGTTTCGGGTGAGTAAAATGGCTCTGAGCACTATGGGACTTAACATCTGTGGTCATCAGTACCCTAGAACTTAGAACTACTTAAACCTAACTAACCTAAGGACATCACACACATCCATGTCCGAGGCAGGATTCGAACCTGCGACCGTAGCAGTCACGCGGCTCCGGACTGAGCGCCTAGAACCGCGAGACCACCGCGGCCTGTTTCGGGTGAGTAGTTAATTAGAAAAAAAAATCGGAGGCCTTAGACCTTGAATGCACCTCGTAGTTTTGATTTCGCGACTGATCGAAGCTTGAAAAATAAATAAATAAAAAGCCCTTGTATAATACTATAACTGGTAATATGGACTTAGATCTGGGCTTCTTTGGAAGTGGTTTTAATATCACAGGTATACTATCAACATGCGAACAAGAAATATATCTACTTCTATACTCTGCAAACCACTGAGGAGTACATCACCATTCCCATAGTATCACTTGTTACGGTGTCTTTTCGTTAGATACACGTGCGGAGCGCTGAAGGGAGGTTGCTTAAATGTAAAGTTGTAAAAGCACAGTAGATTATAGTAAGTAAGCGTTGACTACGGCAATTTTCCTAATAGCTTTGCTCGGTTAAAATCGCATCCGCATTATCCGTAAGTTAGGTGTATAGCATACCTGTCGGGCGGCACCACATTTCGATCGCGTTGTTTGCGTATGTGATCATCGTTGTAGCACCCCCATATCGATAAAGCAGCGATGAGCTGCATGTAAGGGCCTTTAACTAATATCTGTGTGACCTATTTTGTTTAAATAAATGAATGACTGTTACACGTCTCTCTCGCTGCCTCTGTTTCACCTCTAGTTACGACTAGACGCCTTTTCCATTACAGGTGCGGTAACCATTTTGTAATGAGTAACATTTACGTAAATATTGTAAAATATATTTAAGTTAATTCAGTCAGTTGTTCTAACAGTTTAATTAACATTAATCACTACTATATTAAATAATTATCCATGTTCTGTGGGAGTGCCGCCGTATGCCGATAACAAAGAGATGCATTTGGGCAACAGAAATTGCAGTAATGTCAGCGCAAAACACACGGCCAAAATATCTAAGACTCTAAGAATGTGAAAGGGTCCTGTAGCCACCTTTCATTAGTCCGATAGCCCATTTTCACTAGCATTTCTCTTTCTTTTCCTCGTTTCTCTTTTCTCATAATCTCATAGTGGTGTGATTGAATGAACCTGATTGTGTCACGTTGCTAGACGATGGCGTAGTCTGCTGCAGAAAGTCTGCGATAGTCAAACAGATTCAGCAGCAGTTGTACAGAATAGCCAACTCTGGTAGTGGTCAAGTACGAGAGCTGTTAGCTTTTGGTCTCGCTTTTCCACTCTGAAAGATTGCTTTGCCTTGTCGCAGCAAGGAATGCAAAACTTTGGCACATTTTTCTTTTAGTAAATTTCTATAGCAGACTTGGATCCGTCGGAAGAGCACCACACAAAGGTGTCGATAACAAGTGAGCACTCGCTTCTGTATGAATGTCTGTTTTCCTTCAGCTGTGCCTGTATAAGCTTTTAATTTTCTAAATATTAATAGCTTTGCCTTCTCGTAAATTTTCCTTGCTTTATGCTTTATGTATATTGTTTTTTTTTCTTCCGTGGGGAGCCAACCACATGGTTGTACATTGGAGTTCGTTGGGCTACCGTCATCACTAACTGTCCGATCTCATGTTTGTTTTAAAGAATGTTAACTGTTCATGATTGTGTGATGTGATATTGAAACGTCCTCTTAAAACAATTATACATGACTGTCCTTAAACTGACACACAATATTTTTAGTGCAACGCAATCTGGCTTTCAAAAATTCCTACAAAAGAATGGCCCTGACTAACATTAACCTAAACGTTTCACAAATCACTTACCTCACAAAAGTCTTGGTTACTCGAACTACTGCAATACAGCGAGCGCCACTACTGCCAGCTAAATGAAAGATTCAAACTACGGAAGGCACAAACTACTGATAGGCATAGTTAACAAATGAAAGATTTTAATAGAGAACAAACAATGTATTTACCTTAATAGTCATAATATATATATAGCAGTTCATGACATCCAGTCTTACAAATTTCAAAACTCCGCCATCTTTCTCCCCACATCCACCACTGCTGGCGGCTCACCTCCAACTGCGCAACGCTACGCGCTGTTAACATCCAGCTGCCGCTGCCCCACACGACAATGGCAGACCACAATGCAAACTAGCCACAGACTGCACACAGCACAGCCAGTGATTTTCATACAGAGCGCTACGTAACGTTGCCAATAAGAAAACATAAACAGCCTACTTACATAGCCCCCATGCTCCCCACAAAAAATTTTACAAATTGTTTTGGGCAGTGGCCAATAATGATTTGATAAAATTTTTCATAATTACAATAACAAAGAAATCAAATGAACACACTTATTGATACAATGTTGGTCAAAAAGTAAAATTTTCTCACAGTCCATAAAGAGAGTCCTGATCGTTCATCACAGTAAAACTGCCGTTTCTTTTCTCAAAGTCTGAGCAGTAAAAGACAATGCACATGGAAGTAGTGGATTTCCATGCAGTCTTGAAGAAGTAGTGTTGTCCTTCCAACGGAAAGACAGTGCTGACTCTTGACATGCTGACAGGTAATGGCCCACAACAGAGCAAACCCACCGCAGAGTCAGTCGAAGTTTTGAGGAATATTGGTAGGTAGGTCATCACAGAACAGACCACTGCAGTCTTGTTAGAGATTACATTATTGGTGGGCCACCAGAGGTGCAGACCCACTGCAGTCCTTGTAGAAATAATGGTGTTGGTGAGTCATCAAAGGTGTAGACCCACTGTAGTCCTTGTAGAGACGACCAGCAGCCATCTGTTGCGACTGTGCAGGTGCACAATCACCATCGAAGAGTCTTGTGGACAATATAGCAACTCCATGAACCACCACTTGTGCACTCACAAATTTTTTTTGAAATGTCCTTACAAGGGAACCTCCCCATCGCACCCCCCTCAGATTTAGTTATAATTTGGCACAGTGGATAGGCCTTGAAAAACTGAACACAGATCAATCGAGAAAACAGGAAGAAGTTGTGTGGAACTATGAAAAAATAAGCAAAATATAAAAACTGAGTAGCCCATGAGTAACATAGGCAACATCAAGGACGATGTGAACATGGCCGCGACGTGGTCCCGTGGTTAGCGTGAGCAGCTGTGGAGCGAGAGGTCCTTGATTCAAGTCTTCCCTCGAGCGGAAATTTTACTTACTTTATTTATGCAAAGTTATGATCTGTCCTTTCGTTCATTGATGTCTCTGTTCACTGTAACAAATTTAGTGTCTGTGAGTTGCGACCGCATCGCAAAACCGTGCGATTAGTAGACAAAAGGACGTGCCTCTTCAATGGGAACCGAAAATATTTGATCGCAAGGTCATAGGTCAACCGATTCCTCCACAGGAAAACACGTCTGATATATTCTATACGACACTAGTGACGGCATGTGCGTCACATGACAGGAATATGTTGACGACCCACCTAACTTGCACACTTGGCGAATGGTAAAAAGATTCTTCTACCTTGCCGGATTTAGGTTTTCTTGTGGATGTGATAATCACTTCCAAAAAAGTGATGAAAACATAAGAGTGTGTCACATAAACTGCAACAAATGAATGCAACAGTTTCACAGTCGCACAGTTTTCTCTGTATTCTGTCAAAACATGTTTTTAACGTTTTCAAATTTTTCCGTGTGTAGACTGTCAAATCCTGCATATGTCCAAGCAAATCTGAACATGACCTAGAATTTCGGAGAGCGAAGTTGATTATGTGTGAGTGCCTGAACTTTGATAATTGTCTGAAAATAGAAAATTAAAATTATCCCTCGAAGGAAGACTTGAACCAAGGACCTCTCATTCCACAGCTGCTCACGCTAACCACAGGACCACGATGCTCCTGTGCTTACACCCCCCTTAATGTTGCTTATGTTCCCCATGGACTACTCAGTTTGTATATCTTGCTTATTTTTCCATAGTTCCACACAACTTCTTCCTTTTTTCTCGACTGATCTGTGTTCAGTTTTTCAAGGCCTATCCACTATGCCAACTTATAAATAAATCTGAGGGGGGTGCGATGGGGAGGTTCCCTTGTTAGAACCAGCAATGCTGTTATCCAGTCCCTTGCTGAATTATTAACACTCGTGCAAACACTGTCAGTCCCTACTTCTCTCATATTGTCCATATACTATGACCAACAGAAACGTGTGCAGTGAAATGTAACTTACAAGTTACTTAATTTGATGAACTGGTGTCAATTACAATTTTATAACGTAAGAATACAATAACAAAGGTACAAAATACATCATCAAAGAACATAACAATACAGATAACATTTGTAGTAATACGGGCTTTACAAAAGAATCGAGATAACATATACATCAGTGTTACAGGAATTATGAAATAAGTAAATACATAAAAGATCAGAATAACTTTTGAAACATCAACTTCACACATGAGCATTAAAACAAAACAGAATAAATAACGTGTAAGCATATTTACAACGTAAATATATTATCAGAAAAATTCTACAACATAAATCTTATTAGCTAGACACACACAGACAGGAAAAACACAAATTCACATAGTGTAATAACACAAAAATACAGGACAGGGTTTGTTTTCAGTGTGACATTTGGTACTGCAGTCCACCCCCAAAACTTCATTCCATATATCTTTCCTCATATTTCAACATTTGTTTCCCCCAAAAAATTCTATCCAAGCATGCTTTCTGTATTTATATGTTCACACATTTCTTACCTCATTATTTATTTTCAATTATCTTACCTCATCATTTATTTCCAAGAAAATCCTACCTAAACCTGTTGTCCCTAAACCCTACTTTTTTGGTTCATATCCTCTTTCAAAATACTTTTTTGGCCAAACCATTTTCTTATAGCTTCTCAATGCATTTCTTCCAATTCATCATAGTTAGTTTCTTATATAGTCTACCCCCCCTTAAGCTAACTTAAATCTACTGAGCTCAGATGCTAAACTAAGGGACGAGGCAATGCAGCAGCACAAAACAATTAACACAAACAGGAATGACAAAAAATTCAAATTGGCAAAGCAATTGTACTATTACAACTAATATAAGGCACTGTGCAGCAAACAAGAAAAATAAATCCGTAGTAAAACTGGCTGAACAGCGTAATACAAAGTCAAATTCAGTAGCACTATGCCTGGCACACAGCAGCAGCAAATGCAATAACTTAGATCTAAACATGACAAAGCTCAAGCAGAAAAAATGTTACATTAAAGACAACAATGCGGACAAGGGAAATGTATATTCACATCTTAATGTCTATGTAATTAAAGTGGTGCACCACAAGAAGTAATTCTACCAAAAAAATTACCAAGTAGTTGAAAAGAAAATTCCGTATGCAATTCCTGTGAAGGGAAATGTCTTTTTATGCTCCTTCGTTTTTTTTGAATAGATCATAAAATTATTTACTAGATCTGTAGGCATAAAATATTTATATTAGTACATCTATTAAATTTTATTTTAACCAATGCTGCAGTGCAGCTAGAAACTAGATATTAAACAAAATGAGTAAATAAATACATAAAGCAAGCCATATGGCATTTCTCTCAACTAGCAAGACAATAGCCTTGAAATGTTTCTCATCGTTTCATTAGGCATTTTAGTACATATCATAAATTAAGAGCTCCACAGTATAATCATATGTTTTCAAGTTTGAGCGTGTCGTATTTGCGATGCTTTCTACAAAGGAATGTCAATAGCGAGGATAATGGCCTCCCTTTTTTTTTACCTGTGCCTCTGAAAAGGCACACACTAATGGCTTTTTCTCCAGGTGTCTGACACAGCTGGTTGCCCATGACGCATTACGTGCAGGTGGTCACTTATCTTTCTTACGGAAATATTTATGACAGCAGTTTCCGCTACAGTGGCAGTCTCATATAAAAAATTTCACAGGTCGAGAATTTGCGTTGCGAATGTGTAGATACATAATCTTATGAGTATAACAATGTCCAAAAAATTTTCGCCGGCACTGTCATACATTCACGCATTTACACACATTTCATAACTCTTAAAGTACGATTCTTGGTTTCCAACATCCTTTTTCACAAGTCAGAGTCCCTAACCATTATTCATTACTCCTTACCTTATTACACATATAAATATTCGTCGACACTTCTTCAATATTTCATCATAACAGATACGTAGCATAATCAAATTCCTCATATAGCATCAGCTTATTGACCATAAACATACCTCAGCAGCATAATACACATCGTCGTCATAAAAATAACATCATAACACCTCAGTCAAATCCCAAAAACGTTGTAGTTTTCTGCAATAGTTTCAAAACCTAAGAAAAAGTCTCTGCTCATTTCAATAGCGTCATCTACCTCAAACGCACTTTAAAATCATGCTCCCTTACCAAATACATCATTCAAAGCTCTCATAGTATCACAATGGTTCCGAAAAAATATGAACAGTTCACAAAGTACAGACAAAATACAATTTCATAAGTGTGAAGTTACCCAACTGTGTAATTGCGTTAGCATGTGTCACTGATGTAGTAAAAAAAAATGTTTGTTTCTCTGTTAAATAATCAGATAGCTGTGTAATTTATGTGTTAGAGAAATATGGTACCGAAGTGTAAAGTTGTATAAGCAAATACCATATAAGCTAGGGCTCCTTGTGCTTGCCAAACACATGGAACACAAAGTAAGCGTGTACCCCCCTGAGGATTAATGTAATTATACCCTCAGGTGTTACAGATTATTGCAATGGAATGAAATGTATTACGGAAAACTTTGTTTGTAATTCAAAAATCTTGAAAAATAAATGGTTTACGTACAAAATTAATCACTCAAATGCGTGTCCTGTAGTGCCAAATGTGCATCTTGCTGTAAGATAATTCTGTGGAACTGTCGTAGTTATCGTCCTCTGAAAGCTAAGTTCTGCAGAAGTCAATGTATTTACCTCATGATATACAAAAGTGAAATGCTTTGCATATGGATACCGTAGTTATTACGTACCTTACTGTGACCAAGAAAGTACTATAATGTAACATATTGTTGTGCTACGAAAGAGGCTGTCTCATTGTAGCTATACCACAAAAGTTACTACTAAAACATGTTTTACTTTCTAGAATAATACAGAAAAACTGTGCAGATATAAAACAGATACAGCACAAAAGCAACATTGTAAATTGTCACTCATTAGTAGTGTCGTGATAAAATCGTGTAGCTGTCATATAAACTAACCACTATGTCATCTGGTATCTCACTGAAAGTACTTTAAATCCAGAATGTATTTTCAAGTAAACCAAAATGTTGCATTAAAATCTCGTTAGCAGTACCAGTATATGTCCTAGGTATGTAAGCCTGATAGTCGTTACGTAATCGTGCAACTAACAAGCAAGAATGTACAAATACAACACTGTGTCATCTGTTCACTATAACAATGCATTCGTAATTTCTGTTTAAAAATGTTCCCTAGGTTCTAGACTGGATATTTAACTTCAAACATTGTTGCATGTTAACAGTTTCTTAAGTCTGACAAAGCATACTAGAAATGTGAAGTGAAAAGTTTTATGGCAAAGACAAAGTTAAAAAGCAGATTATCTTACAATAAACGGTTTTGCATGTGAAATGTGGCGTAAACCTTTACTCTTCCTAGTACGCAGAGTTTCAACTTCAACGCAATTATCATGTGGTATATGTCGGATTCTGTAAGGTCCATTGTAAACTAGAAAGAATTAGTGACTCAAGTGTTTCTTCTTATGTGGCAATGAATGAGTTTTAATGAGAACTTTCTGACCAATATATAATTTCTTTGCATTTGCTTTACCGTGTAGTTTTCTCCTTTTGTCTGCTGCAGACTTTATATTTATAATAGCCAAATCAAATTTGTCCTTGTGTCGAAGTTTACGTGTATTCGGGAAAGGTACAAGCTCTCTGATTCTGTTCGGTGGTTCTTCATTCTTCAGTACAAGAGTAGGTGGTAAAGCAGTGGAGTCATGAGGTATTTCATTCAGCACATTTCGAAATAAGTGTAAATATCTGTCCCAATGCTGATGCTTTCTGTGACAATAAAGTCTGCAAAGCTTATTGATTTCTTTCATAATCCTTTCAGACGGGTTACAATGTGGTGAGTACAATGAAATAAAAACAGGTTTGATTTTATGATTCCGAAGCAAACGTGACCAAACAGCAGATCTGAATTGCGGTCCGTTGTCTGAAATGACTTTACTGACGTGTCCAACTTCACGTAAGAAATTTTTAACAAAGGCGTTGGATACAGACTGTCCAGTGGCTTTACGTAACGGTATGAAAGAAACAAATTTTGAAGTAAGTTCAACAGCGACTAGAACGTACGAAAATCCATTAGATCTTCTGACAAGCGGTCCCAAGAGATCAACAGCAGCAAATTCTTTTAATTTAGAAGGAATAATAGGAAACAACGGAGCACGATGTGAGACAGTAGATGGTTTCGCCTTTTGACAAAGTTTACAAATAGACAAGACTCTTCGAATTCTCTTTTCCATGTTGTTAAAATAACAAGTCGTTCGAAGAATATGATAACAGTTTCGTGGACCAAAATGTACGTAGCTGAAATGAATGTACCAAATGAGCTTATTAACAAAATCATCTGGAATGCAAAGTACCCATAGCTTGTCATTAACAGTGCAGCGTTTGAAGAGTCTGTTGTTTCTAACCAGGTAATAATGCCGAATCTGTGTGTGTGTCTTTTCATGCCATTTGCTCTTGATGTCTTTCCAAATCGGATCTTTATCTTGTTCATGAGGAATGTCCTTTAAAGATCTGGTGATGAAGTTTTCAAAGGCGACTTTCTGAATGTAAAGAATACTGAAATTTTTCTCGAGGTTGCCTTCTGTGTTACTTTTCTCAAGCCCAGCCAGTGCGCGTGACAGTGCGTCCGCAACAATGTTCTCCTTGCCGGGAATGTAGACTATTGTGAAGCGGAATTCTTGCAGAAACAATGCCCAACGTTTTAACCTGTCATGATTTAATTTTGAAGACATAAGAAATTGTAATGCACGATGATCATTGTATACTTTTACGTGCTCACCAGAAAGAAAGAAACGGAATTTGTTAAATGCCTAAACGATAGCTAAAACTTCTAATTCAGTAACGGAATAATTTTTTTCAGATTTTGTTAGCACTCGGCTAGCAAAAGCAATGGTTTTCTGAACAGTAGTGTCATTTTCTATGGCTTCTTGAAATAAATGGGCACCAAGACCGACTTTTGAAGAATCCGTGCTAAGGCAGAAATTTTGTGACAGATCTGGATGAGCTAGTATTGGAGTGTTAAGTAGCGATTCTTTCAAAGAATTGAATTCCAATTGTGCTTGTTCATCCCAGTTCCAAATAGTATTTTTTCCAGTGAGAGAACAAAGTTTTGGTGTAACAAGAATTTGCATATTCAGAAAACGACGGTAAAAATTTACGAGACCTAGAAAACTGCGGACTTGTTTTTTTGTGGATGGAACTGGAATGGCTCTGATTGCTTCTAACTTTTCAGGATCCGGCTGAATACCTTCAGAAGAAATAATATGTCCCAAAAACCTCACCTTTGGCCTACCGAATTCAGACTTTTCCAAGTTAACTGTAATTCCAGATTCTGCAAAAATATGTAACACGATGTTGTGGATGCGGTTGTGTTGTTCCCATGAGGCTTCTGCTATCAGAATATCGTCCACATATAAGGTGATGTGACGTTTTAAGAACTCAGGTAATATGGAATTTAGCTCGCGAATGAATGCTGCCGAAGAAATGTTCAAACCAAAAGGAAGTTTCCGAAACTGATATCAAACGCCGAAACAAAGGAAAGCTGTGTATTTTCTACATTCTGGATGAAGTTCGATCTGATAAAAGCTGGATCTGAGATCAATAGAAGACAACACTTTTACGCCGTTAGAATTTTGAAGAAGTTCTTCCATCGTTTGCGGCCTGTCTGTTTCAGGAATGATGATAGTATTGATTTGTCTCGAATCTAAGACAAGTCTGATCGATCCATTTTTCTTCTCAACAACATGTAATGGATTGTTATATGAGCTTACTGCAGGCTCAATAAGGCCCTCATTAAGCATAGATTGTATTTCTGTTCTAACACGGTCCCTATAATGTGCTGGAATTACGTATGGTCTAACACAAAATTTAGTATGCTCACGAACACAAAATTGGTATTGAAATCAGTTGATTGTTCCTGTTTTGTGAGTAAAAACTGTGGAATGTGCTTGTAAAATCTCAAAAAGGTCCTGCCTATCAGTGTCATTACAATTCTCAATTGTTCGAATTTTATTCTGAATTAACTCATTAGTATCAAATATGTCGTCGATATCATCCCTGTCAGTACTTGCAGAGTGATTGTTAGTGTCTAGTTCCGTAGAAAATTCCGAACTGTTGTCTAACAGAAGGTAAAGCCGATTAATTTCCTCGTCATGGTTTGAGAGCCAATCTTCAAATTTCAAAGCTATTGACTTACCTTCTTTCTCTAAACTTATTTCAGCATCGTGAAAGTTTAAGATTGCTTTGTATTCATTCAAAAAGTCTACTCCCAATATAATTTCCGTCGACAATAATGGAACAATGGGAAAGTTCATAGAGAAGCTGTGGCTTTGACAAAAGAATTCTAAGTTTGTTTGTTGGCGTACATCTACACTTTTTCCAACGATTGCACCTTGTAATTTAATCTTACATAACGGAAGTATGGGGCAATCGTTCGATTTGTTGCATTTGCGAAAGGCTGTTTCACTAATTACTGAAATGGGACTGCCAGAGTCAAGTACTGCAGTAAATTTTACGTCACTTACTGTAATGTGAATCACAGGATATGCAATGTTGTTATGTTTTACGTCGTGTTCCTGGAGTAAGATGTCCCTAATGTCTTCCATTTTTATGTAATTACTATAGTTCAATTCTTTTATCTTGGCGGCTCGCGCATGCCCGCCCAGACGCGGGAGATTGCTGCGTTGCCAGTTGCACACGACGCACGCGGCAATAGAAGCAGCGCCACAGTATAGCATAGTTCGCAAGCTTACGTTTAGGGGGGAGCGCGCAGTTCATGAAGTAAAGCCACCACGGCCGCATTAACCCTTTCGCTGCTACAAAGTCGTGCTCCCTGCATTCCGCGCTGTGCGCGATTTTGTCACTGCACTGCTCGCCTGTGCAGACACATCGTGTTCCGACTGCGTTGACACTCTTATCAATCGATTCCACAAAAACTATTTGGTCCAAAAATTAGATTTTTACACATCTTCGTGACTGATACCTTCCCCCCATAAATGAGTTAATTTTGTTTCGATGTTCAACGCAGTTATTATGCAGCATTAAATATAGTAAACCATTGCACCAAATTTTGAAGAGTTTGCAGAGGTAAAAGTCCATAGAGTATACTTCCCGTATGGTCGATTTTAGTTGCCACAATGTTGAGAATGAAATGTGGACAAGATACCTAAATTTCATATAAAATTTACTGTATAACAATAGCTTATTTAAGTACCACATAGGTGTCGTATGTAATATTGAGAAATATTCAGTCTTTCGCGACTGTAACAAAAGTTTTATTTACACTGAGCACGTTTGGCTTTATTTTAAAGCTCTTCAATCAATCAAAAGGAAGTAGACAAAATACATTAAACAAAACTGTGGACTTACAAAAACATTAGGACTTGAATTTACCGTCTATCAGTGAAGTGCTCTGAGCTATGTCAAATATAATTTTTGCGTGTGGCTTTCACAAACATCATTTATTTGCTAAAACGCTGATCTGCCAACACAAACGTTGAATATTGTGTTACCGCAGCACAAAACTACGAAAGGTGACTTGGCAATGGAGGAGACAAAATACTGTCCACTGAAGCTGCTTCAAAAGAGAGAAACACGTCTGGTCTAAATAAGCCCCTTATTACAGTTGCAGAAGAGGAATATATTTCAGTACCATTGGTAAAACTGCAACAGTGGAACAAAAACAAGAAAGAGAAAATGAGTACCGTTGTGCATGTGCCATACCTTTCCTTGATTGAAATGCTTTAAAATAAAGCCAAACGCGTCCGCTGTAAATAATACTTTTATTACAGTCGCGAAAGACGGAATATTTCTCAATATTACATACGACACGTATGTCGTACTTAAATTAAATGAGATATTGTTATACAGTAAATTTTATATGAAATTTAGGTACTTTGTCCACATTTCATTCTCAACATTGTGGCAACTAAAATCGACCATACGGAAAGTATACGCTATGGACTTCTACCTCTGCAAACTCTTCAAAATTTCGTGCAATGGTTTACTACATTTAATGCTGCATAATAACTGCGTTGAACATTAAAACAAAATTAAGTCATTTATGGGGAGAAGGTATCAGTCAAGAAGACGCGTAAAAATCAAATTTTTGGGCCAAATCGTTTTTGTGAAATCAAATGGTAAGTGTGTCAAAGCAGTAGGAACACCATGTGTCTGCACAGGCGAGCAGTGCAGTGATGACAAAATCGTGCACAGCACGGAATGCAGCGAGCACGTGTCTGCAGCAGCGAAAGGGTTAATGAAGAGACAAAGCACTAGAAATTTCAAAAAATTTCATTCAAACGAATATAACTCGAGAAGTAAGGCACATCGACATTGTTTTTAAATAATGAAAATATTAAGACCGCACAAGGTTTGAACTCACAACTTTTCGCGTAGTAGCCCAACACCTTAACTGTTACGCTAACGCACCTCGTTTCACTACTTAGCGTTATGAGGAGTATAACACGTCACACAAAATAATGACAAACACTGTTTGTATGACTATGAATTACTCACGCTTCGTCGAAGTACAATAGGAAATAAACAATTACCGCTGTTCTTTATTGCGAAAAAGCGGTTCGTGAGAGTGATACAAACACCTTTCCTTGCTATCGCCTGAATTAGGAGTCTTATTGCTTGTTTGGTTTAATTAATTAATAGAATATGAAGCAATTGGTAGAAAGAATGCTTTTTCCAAACTTTCTATAAAAGAATGTCTGCTATCAAGACACTGCTTTTGTTCTATCACTTTATTTATGACTGAACGTTTCTAAAACTGAAGACACTCGTCCATGCTCTGCACTGCAGTCGAGATGTGGCAACGCTGTTCTCTGTTCATTGGCTGACTGTGTTTTGTGACGTCAGATGCGCAGAACGAACCTAAACTCGGCTGCCAACATAAATGACGCGCACTTTAGCTACGGCAGCTGCGTCGTCGATTTCATACGTACGTTTTGTGGCTGCCAGCAGTATGAGTCATTGCCTATTGTCTCTTTGTTGGCGCGCGTCGTTATTGGGATTTGGAGACCTAACTTCTACAAATTCACCTTGTCGAGAGTGCCCTGCTGTGTTTGAATCCCGCCAGTTCTGATGGAATTCGGGTCTGTCGTTTTGTCGGTAGTTTACATAGTTTCTTGTTTGTCGGTCATGTGGTGGAGAATTTCTCCCGGAATCGTAACTGCGCGCTGAACTGTTGCGTGTTGAATTATTCTGTCTCCCTTGATAATAATTGTTTTTGTTCCCATATTGTCTGTTTCTATGGTAATCTCTGTCATATTCATTACTACAGAAATGCGATCTTTCTCTGTAACTGTTATTACTCTGCCAGTGGTTGTCATATGGGTGGTGTCTGTTTTGGTCACGATTTGCGTTGTAAGAATAGACTTATCATGTCCAGTTATTGTTTCTGTCGTCACGGAACTGTGACGGATGTGACCTGTAGTGATTGTTTTCCTGTTTTCGCATCCCGTGACTGTCTGAGTCAATTTCTAATTCTTTGAAGAGTCCCTGAAAAGCTTCAATGTCGTCTCTGCAACGTCCTGCCAAAATAATATTTCTTAAATGTTCAGGCAATTTCATTAAGCAAATGCGGATGGGTTCTGAAGGGCTGTATGGGTTTGACTGGTATTGATTTTTGCGCAACATGTCTTCAAAATATTTGACAAGACTGGAAAATTCAGATTGTTCGAAATGTTTCATCATCATGATGCTATGTTTTACTCCATCTTGTGTAGCTTGAGACCAATATGCTGAGAGGAAGACATGATAAAATTCTCCTTCACTCTGACAATCGTGAATGACCGATCGCATTCTTACAGCTGGTTAATTCTCTAAATAGCCACACATAAATTCTAATCTGTGCTCTAACGACCAGTTGGGAGGAAAACAATGAGAGAATTGATGGATCCATGCTTGTGGATGAATGTCGTTGCCAGAATTCTTAAATGTTTTGAATTTACGTGTAGTAATGAACAGCTTATAGTCAAAATCATCATGTCGGCGAGTCGCATGTCGGTCATTGTTACGTCGTTTCGGCGGTTCCATCTCAAAATTCGGTGTACCTTGCCAATTTCTTTCATAATTTCCGAAGTGCCCTGAGTTACTATTTTGTGGCTGTTCCGTATTTCTATGTCCCTCTTCCCGTATTGGAGCGCGAGTGGCCTCTGAAATACCTAATTCTTGTATTACCTGTGTCAGCTGAGCTTGTACTTCCCGGATTTCTCTTTGGTGTTGCGTATTAATTTGATTCTGATTTTGTTTGAATTTCCTAACTTGTTCGCACTCTTCTGTGTCATTAAAGACTACTGGTTTTGTGTCATTCAGATTATCATCTACCTTCATAGATAAATTATTTAGCTGATCCAAAAGTTCAACTACTTTCTCTGATAATGAACTAATTTCCTCCATGTGTCTTTCTACTGTGTCCTTTAAGTTTTCCTGAGTTTTTGCAAGTTGCGTAACCGAATCGGTAGATGCAACTGAGTCAATTTTAGCTTGCAAGGTATCATGATTTTCATGAACAATAATTTGCAGTTCTTTTATGGCTGCTTCGTGATTCTGTAATGCATTTTCATGCCGCGAAAAAATTGGTTGAAAATGCTCACAAATTTGTGTTTTTACGTCGTTACAGACTTTTTGACATTTCGATTCGATTTTATGTAACTCAGTAGTTAAACTTCACGTGTTTGTTCAAGCGTGGTGTGAAGATTTTGTTCCATTGCGTCTAACTGTTGCTGTGTTTGTCTCTGGTGTTGTTCCATTGTGTCTAACTTTTGAAGCTTTTGCTGTGTTTGTCTCTGATTTTGTTCCATTGTGTCTAACTTTTGAAGCTTTTGTCCCATTTGTTGCATTAATTGTAATAACAATGCACTAGTGTCTGAAACATGTTCCTCAGTGCTTTTCGGCAGTGAATTTGCACCGGCAACATTCACATTTTGACAAGCGGAAAATGTGTCTTGACTCATTTGAGAAAACGGTGAGAGCCCAAAACCTGAGTCTACAGTGTTTGCAATATTGTGTTCTGTCATTCCCGATTCCTGAGGCGAGCTGTTGCCGACCGATCGATCGATAATGCTTCCCTGTTCAGTAATTGTTTCACTGTCTACACCTTTATTTGACGCCCGCTCCATTTCCCTATGCACAGTTACCAAATTACTACTTTGAATGTCTGTTAATTCATTACACAGCGGTGCTGGTAAGATACGCTCGTCGTCACTATTATTTCTCTGTTTACTTTGGAGTCTAGTGTTACGTTTTTCACACGCCATTATTGTCACAATATTTCACACGATAACACAGAAAATATGAGAACACATTAACATAGCGCTGAAAATAATATCTAGTTAATTGCAAGCTGCGAAATACTTGGTGCAAATTTACATGCGTGCCACACCTGTTTTACTGTACAACAATGAAAGACTGCAACTACAAAGGAGATTCTCTCTACATTTACGCGCTAGCAATAAACAAAATCTACACTAATTACACAAACCACAAGAAAAAATCAGAAGATTCCAGTGAGGTATCCTCGGCTAAGGGTCGACATATGAAACGTCCCCTTAAAACAATTATACATAACTGTCCTTAAACTGACACACAATATTTTTAGCGCAACGCAATCTGACTTTCAAAAATTCCTACAAAAGAATGGCCGTGACTAACATTAACCAAAACGTTTCACAAATCACTTACCTCACAAAAATCTTGGTTACTCGAACTACTGCAATACGGCGAGCGCCACTACTGCCAGCTAAATATGAGGTTCAAACTACGGAAGGCACAAACTACTGATAGACATAGTTAGCAAATGAAAGATTTTAATAGAGATCAAACAATGTATTTACCTTAATAGTCGTAATATATATATAGCAGTTCATGACATCCAGTCTTACAAATTTCAAAACTCCGCAATCTTTCTCCCCACATCCACCACTACTGGCGGCTCACCTCCAACTGCGCAACGCTACGCGCTGTTAACATCCAGCTGCCGCTGCCCCACACGACAATGGCAGACAACAATGCAAACTAGCCACAGGCTGCACAGCACAGCCAGTGATTTTCATACAGAGCGCTACGTAACGTTGCCAATAAGAAAACATAGACAGGCTACGTACAATATTGTTATAACTTGGCCACGAAACCTAAGTTCTAGGGGACTTATGACCCCAGCAGTTGAGTCCCATAGTGCTCAGAACCATTTGAACCATTTGAACCACGCGGGTGTACTGCGAAACGTGTACCGTTTCACGAGTTATTGCGATCAGTTGTCAGGCAACAGCAGTGTATAAATGATGCACACCAATGATTTTAGGCGTAGATTATAATGGTGAATGTATCAATATTATCAGGAATTGTGTACATGCCTCACATCCATATCTTAGGAACAAATGATTTTATACACAATTTTCTCTTGTATTCCGAGGTTAAGTTTTTTGCACCTAAGCCACTCACCTCGTAGCTTTCCTGGTAGCACATCCAACGCGTTTCCTTACGCGCAGGTCCAGTGATTAGTTTCCCTTTCATTTTAAAACAAATGCTTCAGATTAAGTTTTATTTTCAGGTGTGTTGGTGGGAGCTGATCTTCTGCACAGTGTTCTTGTATGTGCTATTTTATTTTAAATGGTTGATTCTCGTGAACAGTGCACAGGACATACTATTAATTACATCGCATCCCCTATGAGCGATATCACGACGTATGCATTTTTATGAGTTTTTGATCTGTGTTCAAATTAATTTATTTCCCGATTCGGCCAAGCCTTTGATTAGTTGTATGGTTAGAGTCGGTGGCGACTCTAATCTTCTCACGTTAATTTCACTATCAATAAGCTTTTCCATTCCTAATCTTAACGTAATAACCCGTAGAAACAAAAAAATGGTTCAAATGGCTCTGAGCACTATGGGACTCATCTGAGGTCATCAGTCCCCTAGAGCTTAGAACTACTTAAACCTAACTAACCTAAGGACATCACACACATACATGCCCGAGGCAGGATTCGAACCTGCGACCGTAGCTATAGCGCGGTTCCAGACTGTAGCGCCTAGAGCCGCTCGGCCCATAGAAAGAGGTTAGTTACAAATGTTTAGTTCGGGTCACGGCATCCCTTTGTTAAACAGGTAATGGCACAACTGCTAGTATTTTCTTAATAAGATTACAGGTCTCACATCCAGTTCCACGCACTTACTCCGTTGCCTAATTAAGATGCTTCTTTATATCTGATTCTCTCGTCTGAGGAAAATTTTATAGCAATCGCTACTTCCGAGAATGCAGTATTCAACCCCTAAACCTTTCACGGGTTCGTCTGATATATGTCACTGCCGTCTTTTCATGTCATACCTTCACAGTAAAAAGAACAGATATAAACGGACGAAATAGGCGAGGGAGGAAGAAACAGTTATTGCGTCTTAATAGAGCCCCCTAGGCACCGGCAGTTGTAAACAGTCTAGAAACTGAGTGCATACATAAAGGGCCGGGTAACCTACGGATCGTTTTTATTCTACATAGTTTCCGCCTGTCTGTTACTTAAAAATAAAATGTATTTACAGCAAAACACAAATTGTCTTTGTTTAATTCAGGTTTTATTCAAAAAATATTGATTTGTAACGTGAAACGAAGATATGTTGTAGTAAAAATAAAAAGATACAGACATGTCACACAATACCAGCAAACGTAATTCACCCCCCCCCCCCAAAAAAAAGTAAGATTGAAAAAACAACGCAAAACAAAATCCTACCATACATCGCTCAATAATTCGTCGAGATTATGCAAAACATGTTTCTATTATTACGAAATAATTTGGACACTTATCAATTAAAGCAGAATTTCTTGGCGTTGATCACGACGAAGAAAGTTCTGTCGAATCAAAATAATAACAATAATTATATAGATTTTTTGTGCTTGTACGTATAAACTGTACTTGCATCAGAAGCAATTGTTTCGGTTACGTAACAGCGCACGTTACGCGGGCAGCTACTTTTTTAACTATAAAATGTAATTTATGTTTTGGAAAGGTATAAAATACACAAAGGACTAACATTGACGTACAGGTGTAATTGTGTGCGAAACAAACAAACAAAAAACAAGGAGAAGTCGTAGGCTCCCAGTTCCTCTCTCACACATTCATTTACGTGTACACTATCGCCATTAAAATTGCTACACCAAAAAGAAATGCAGGTTATAAACGGGTATTCATTGCACAAATATGTTATACTAGAACTGGCATATAATAACATTTTCACACAATTTGGGCGCATGGATCCTGAGAGATCAGTACCCAGAACAACCACCTCTGGCCGTAATAACGGCCTTGATACTCCTGGGCATTGAGTCAAACATAGCTTGGATGGTGCATACAAGTACAGCTGCCCAAAAAGTTTCAACACGATACCACAGTTCATCAAGAGTAGTGACTGGCGTATTGGACGAGCCAGTTGCTCGGCTCCATTGACCAGACGTTTTCAGTTGGTGAGAGGTATGGAGAATGTGCTGGCCAGGGCAGTAGTCGAACATTTTCCGAATCCATTTCCTGTATACAGAAAGGCCCGTACAGGAACTGCAACATGCGGTCGTGCATTATCCTCATGAAATGTGGGGTTTCGCAGGGATCGAATGAAGGGTAGAGCCACGGGTCGTAACACATCTGTAATGTAACGTCCACTATTCAGAATGCCGTCAGTACGAACAAGAGGTGACCGAGACCTGTAACCTATGGCACCCCATACCATCACGCCGGGTGATACGCCAGTATGGCGATGACGAATACATGCTTCCAATGTACGTTCACCGCGATGTCGCCAAACACGGATGCGACCATCATAAAACCGTAAACAGAACCTGGATTCATCCAAAAAAAAAGACGTTTTGCCATTCGTGCACCCAGGTTCTTCGTTGAGTACACCATCGCAGGCGCTCCTGTCTGTGATGCAGCGTCAAGGGTAACCGCAGCCATGGTCTCCGAGCTGATAGTCCATGCTGCTGCAAACATCGTCGAACTGTTCGTGCAAATGGTTGTTGTCTTGGAAACGTCCCCATCTGTTGACGCAGGGATCGAGACGTGGCTGCACGATCCGTTACAGCCCAGCGGATAAGATGCCTATCATCTCGACTGCTAGTGATACGAGGCCGTTGGGATCCAGCACGGCGTTCCGCCCAGTCATTGGACCTCGACCAAAGCGACCAGCAATGTCGCGATACGATAAACCGCAATCGCGATAGGCTACAATCCGACCTTTATGGTGATGTTACGTATTTCTCCTCCTTACACGAGGCATCAAAACAACGTGTCACCAGGCAACGCCGGTCAACTGCTGTTTGTGTATGAGAAATCGGTTGGAAACTTTCCTCATGTCAATACGTTGTAGGTGTCGCCACCGGAGCCAACCTTGTGTGAATGCTCTGAAAAGCTAATCATTTGCATATCACAGCATCTTCTTCCTGTCGGTTAAATTTCGCGTCTGTATCACGTCACCTTCGTGGTGTAGCAATTTTAATGACCAGTAGTGTACAATTAGGGAGATGGCTGATGAACTTAATTAAAGTTTATAAGATCTCAACATGCGTCGAGTCTCCGCAACATTCATTCCAAAAGTGTTGTCAAGTGACCAGAGACAATACCGTTTTGATGTGTGCCAAGAACTGATTAATAGGACTAAAAAAGACACAGATTTGTTAAATAGGGCAATTACAGGTGATGAATAGTGGGTATATGGATATGATCCTGAAACCAAAGTGCAGTCTTCGTGGTGGAAGACTCCAGGTTCACCACGACCGAAAAAAACACAGCAAATTCGGTCGAAGGTGAAGGCAATGTTGGTGTTTTTTTTTATTCTACCGGTATTGCGCATTATGAATTTACCCCTGGAGGACAGACAATTAACCAGGAATGCTACAAATGTGTCCTTGAGCGTTTGCTGGAAAAGGTGCCGAAGTAAAGGCCTGCATTGAGGAAAGACAGGAGTTGGGTGCTACACCACGACAATGCTCCGGCTCATTGCGTCCTCTCCATCGTTGAATTTTTGACCAAACTCAAAATTCCTGTGCTTCCACAACCGCCATATTCCCGTGGTTTGGCCCCTGCGGACTTCCACCTGCTTCGTAAACTGAAATTTCCACTCAAAGGTAAGCGATTTGACTCGATTGAAGATATCCGGGCAAATACGGAGACCGTCCTTAACACACTTCACGAAAAAACAACTCCAGGAATGTTTCCAAAAATGGAAACACCGTAGGAATCGGAGTGTTTAGTTAGATGGGGGCTATTTTGAAGGAGATGCGTCACAGTAGCATGTAAGTACCACCATTGCACAATTGCAAGCCCATTCTTAAAACTTTCCAATCACACCTCGTATTCATTTTATATGAAAATGAAGTAGCAACGTCCCAAGATACATAACACGCGATATTATTCTCAGGACGTTACACTTCAGACATGGCTGAAAAATGAATATAGTTCCTCACTCCATTCACGTTCTTCTTAGGTATGCTTCTGAGTTGTATATTATCAATAATGCACTTCCCGTTTTCTGTAATCACTTGTAGTGCTGTTCATGTCACTGAACTGCCTGAAAGATAAACTATATATAGTGACAATACGTCGATCTGGCTTAAGCGAATAACTCTTGTTTCCTTCAGCTTATTGACATATCATCTACTTCAAACGACTTTTCACTCCGTTTTACTTCCAGAACGTCGCAACTTCGTGTCCATCTCTTCAACTGCACAAAGGTTCACAGATACATTGTACAACTTGATCGCTGTTATTTGTCTCTGTATATTTCTTTTATATGACGTTCACATACGAAGAAAAATATTTCGATCGTCCGCATCGTGCTTTGCACAGTTAGTGAAGGAAAATTATTTCAGTATAGAGAAAAGGAAGTATCAGTTTAACGGGATACTGAAGAACCTGAAGATGCAGAAACGCTATGATGACACAGATGCCAGTCGTGACAACAGTATTCTACTTTGCGCTAAAACTCGTATCATCGGGCAGTATGGAAATTGTAACAGTTTACTGGACGGGCACCCACAGACAAACTTTTGCAGGTTGAATAAAACCCGCTACACTGTTTTAAATCCTGTATTAAAGGCACGGTCGGCATCGTAATTCAAATTACATCATCTGGTGCAACTGTTCAGCATGATAAATGGAATATCTCGCGTCCAGTGTCTGAATAATGTGATTACAGTGGCTTATGATAAAATGCTGCAGTTCGTATACACCGAAAACGATGAAGCATATTGACATGTTGCCCTCGATGAGCGTGTATACTCTTCCATCCCACTGTGTTTTAATCACGTAGATGAAACTTCATCTTTGCTCTTTGGTGACGGGTAAGGGATGAACGCACGACAATACAACATCCGCTTTGACAAATATGTCTCTGTAAGTGGAAAATTTGTTAAGATATAGTGTTTCAAACAAAGATATAGTGTTTCAAACAAATGATATTTGCCAAATTTTACCTTTACTGGAGTCGCATTCTGCAGGACGACGATTCAAACACCAGTCCGACCACCCGGACCTATATGTTCCGTGACTCCAAGCAAATGCCGGGTTGGTTCCTTTCAAAGGACACGGCCGATTTGCTTTCCCATACGTCCGTAATTCGACGGGTTGCTAAACTGTAATCTTGCTTCTTTCCTTCTTCACATCCGTTAACCCTCAAACATTGATTACTCACAACCGCGTTTACAAACTAATGACCCTCATGGGTCGTAGAACAGACCCATCTACATATCTTAAAATAATTTTTATCCGGTTTTAGCTATTCGTACTTGGGGAACTTCCCATGCAATACATGTTCTGGAAGGATTCAGGTTGTAGCTGTGAGAGAAATGTGATTTTCACAACAAAATGGCTCTGAGCACTATGGGACTTAACATCTGAGGTCATCAGTCCCCTGTAACTTAGAACTACTTAAACCTAACTAACCTAAGGACATCACACACATCCATGCCCGAGGCAGGATTCAAACCTGCGACCGTAGCGGTCGCGCGGTTCTGGACTCAAGCGCCTAAAACCACTTGGCCACCGCGGCCGGCTTTCACAACAGAATTACTTGAGCTGGCTCGTTGAAGCTCACTCATCAGCGCTGCTAAAGGTTTTTCAAACAAAGAATTCGTAGAAACACGCAGATAAACGTCTACTGCTTGCACAATTACGTGTAAAGAGAAGAGGTGTCTAATTGTGTTTAATTGCGGTCGCACGGCAGACTTCCCGCTAAGTGTGACGTTACGCCAATTTCACAACACCGAGTGTAACGCAAGCACTCTCGGTGGGGACGAAGAGAGATGACACACCCGAACTTCCAGGAAAAACGCCGAAGCAGATAAGCTTTCCCCGCAATGCGCCGCCGGAAATGGAGGACGGTGGGAGACATCTCTGTGCGAGGTGCTCGGAGATTGCGGAAATGACACTCGGGCTTCACAGAGGCCCCTGTGAGCGCCTCGGCATTCCTAAAGGCGTCTCAGCCAGAGAGGTAGGGCGCAACTGCTACAGTCCTGTCGTGGAACGGCCTTCCGGATTCGGAGAAGGAAGTTCTGGGAGTAAGCAGCGCTTAAGAGCTCTTCTTGGAAGCGACCACCCTTCCGAGAAGCGTGTAGGGGACAGATGGTCGCTGCATACCTTCCGTCTTTGTGGCACTCTTCTATTTCTCTCTTATTCTCCGTTTTTTAAAGCGTCCGCGCATCCGGTTAACTGTTGTGTGAATCGTAACCTCGGATCAGCGCATTCCCTCCTCCTATCTGTAGTATGAGGTGGTCGCCAGAAGAGAGACAGTGGACGAACGTTCATGTTGTGTGGTATACTTGACGTGTCGGACTTGGAAGAGCGGTTGAACAGTATGGACAGTATTTTGACAGGAGGATATAAGATGAACGTCAACAGTAGAAAAACGAGGATAATGGAATTTACTCGTAGTTGAATTAAATATGGTGATGCTGAGGGAATTAGATAAGGAAATGAGACACTTCAAGGAGTAAATCGTCGAAGTAGGGAGGATACATAATGTAGAATGGTGATACTAGGAAAAGCGTATCTGAAGCAGAGAAATCTGTTAATGTCGAGTATAGATGTAAGTGCCAGGAAGTTCTATATGAAAGTATTTGCTTTGAGTGTAGCCATGTATGGCAGTGAAACATGCACCATTAACTGTTTAGACAAGAAGAGAATAGAAGCTTTCGAAATGTGGTGATACAGAAGAATGCTGAGGATTAGATGGTTAGATCACGCAACTAATGAGGTGGTACTGAATAGAATTTGAGGTACAACCTGACCAAAAGAAGAGATCGGTTGGCAGGACACATTCTCAGACATCAGGGGATCACCAATTTTGTACTGGAGGGAAGCGTGCAAGGTAGAAATCGTAGAGAGAGACCAAGAGATGAATAGAGTAAGCAGATTCAGAGAGAAGTAGGTTGCAGTACTTACTCGGAGATGAAGAGGCTAGGACGGGACGGAGTAGCATGGAGAGCAGCATCAAACCAGTCTTCGGACTGAAGGCCACAACAACAACAAACTTCACGTGTCTTGCAGAGAAGCAAGTATGTTAAAGATTAAATAAATTCGCTGATTCTTCCAGCAAAAGTTATATATCTAGAATTTGTCATTTAGTACTGTTAAAATAATTGGAGCGTCTGAAACTGGTGGTGGTGGTGGTGGTGGTGGTGGTTAGTGTTTAATGTCCCGTCGACAACGAGGTCATTAGAGACGGAGCGCAAGCTCGGGTTAGGGAAGGATTGGGAAGGAAATCGGCCGTGCCCTTTCAAAGGAACCATCCCGGCATTTGCCTGAAACGACGTCTGAAACTGGACGATTGCTTTCATCACAGGAACGTACACCAAGGAAGATCAGTTTGGGTTCCAGAGGAATGTAGGAACGCGCGAGGCAACACTCACCTTACGACTTCTCTTGGCAAATAGGTCAAGAAAAGCATACTTACATTTAAATCATTTCTAGAATTAGATAAAGACTTTGTCAGTGCTGACTGGAAGATCCTGTTTGATGTTCTAAAGGTAGCAGCGGGAAAATACAGGGAGCGAAAAGCTTTTTGCAACTCGTAGAGAAACGAGGAGGCAGTTACAAGAGTCGAGGGGCATGAAAGGGAAGCAGTTGTTGAGAAGGGAGTGAGGCAGGGTTGTAGCCTATCCCTGACATTATCCAATCCGTACACTGAGCAAGCAGTAATGGAAACAAAAGAAAAATTTGGAGTATGAATTAAAGCCTACGGAGATTGTAGGGAAACAGCCTACTCACGCTGTAGTAAATTCACATCAGTCTTTCCATTGTGTGCCAGCCAGTCCGCTGCAACTAGCTCTGACGTCATAAATGTTGCGCAATACTTTAAAAATCAAGCAAATAACCTGAAACGTTTCTAGCATGTCAGGAGTAATACTAAATCAACATGTGTTGAATGTCAGTTCAATAACTTTAACCATTTTCGAAATTTGGACGTTTTTCTGTAAAAATCATTGGCGCAACAGAAAAGAGCTACAGACTTCAAAATTTATAATCAGATTCCTTTTTCATAATTATTTAATGTAAACAGTCTTCTGGATCTCACAATTTAAGATTTTAGTTGACATTCAATATTTTCTGGGTTTTGTCTTAAAACTTAAGGAAGCAAGATAGATTAAGTAGGCTAATAAATAAGGCTAGGATGTTTATGTTTAAGTAGGTTGGAGATTCGCTATAACTATGAAGATGTGAGAAGTTTCATTTGAATACCTATAAAACTATAGCGATAGCGTATCTCCAAAGGGCCAGTTCAGAGCTCGTCTACTGCGTGCAGTGTAATTAAATTAATTCTCTCGTCCAAAATATTTAACTTAGTCACGTCAAACTTTTATTATGATTACTTACCTGTGTGTTGAATGCACATTTAAATTAAGAGCTTCATCGGCCATCAGCAAAAGAAGGTATGATTTATTCAATAACTTAATGTGGTGCATTACTAGCCCAAGCGGCTAGTCGGGAGAGCCGATTTGATCAGGCGTTCCCTTAGCCGTCCGCGCCGCGGCTTTATATATTAAGAACGCTGCGCGAGGAAGCAAGGCCCCAGTTCTCTCCAGACGCTGAATAGCACGTCATCTGTGTCGGGAGTCGCGTCGCGTCGGTATCATTGCTACAAACAGCCTCGGATGCCGTATTAAGTTATTCGAGATACGCGTAACCATGAAATCATTTGCGAGTGAAGTGTTAATTCTGGGTTGACTTTAATTATCGATCTTCAGTTTGCGTATTGTCGTATTTTCACGTGCCGTCGCGGGACAAACATTCTACCATTATTTAGCGTGGCGTTTGATGAACCTAATCATCAAATTATGGCGAGCATTCATTTAAACATTTAATTTGGACATTTATAGTTGCATCAGCGCATTAGACTCTGAACTGCTCTGTTAGTTAGATTGTGTGGATTATTTTGTTTTCATCTGTGACTTTCAGAATACAGAACGTTTTTATTTCACGACCGTCTTTGATTATAAATCTTGGACAATCTCCTAATTCATCAGAGCTATAAGCTGTAACTATAAGTGTATTCTCAGATGAAGTGGGCACTAGGAATTCTAATTACAGGCTTCACATTTTGCTAATCACTTTCTGGTTGCCAATATTGTAGTTAGAGAGCCAGTGTTGAGAACGGCGAAAGACAGCATAAATAACATTCTAAATAACGGGAAATGCAGTGCTTCTCCATTCAAACAAACATTTATGCAACAGTTAAACAAATAATTCCACCCGCCGCCCCACATATGGTGCATCGGCCTAGGAAATGAATTGTTTCTACATTCTTCAAACATTATTAATAACAATAATTCTATCCGCCGCCCCACATATGGTGCATCGGCCGGGAAGTGTTTCTACATTCTAACATTTATACAACAGTAAAATTTTCTATCCGCCGCCCCACATATGGTGCATCGGCCGGGAAATGCAGTGCTACATTCTACAAACATTTATATAAACCACCATACAGCAATCATATTTTCTACCGCCGCCCCACATATGGTGCATCGGCTGGGAAATAAACTGAGTAAAAGTGAAAGTGATTTTTAACTATTCAGATTCGCGAGTGAAATGCGACACGCAACTGAGCATAGAACAGTAAATGTGTTACATGCGTATGTGGACGACGCAATTGGATTAACAACGCCTCTAGATTGACGGAGCTGGCACTGAGTCTAGCGGCGCTGCCGGCATCGAGAGAAGCCAGTTTCGCCTCACCGCAGTTATCCGCCGCAGCAGCCGAAGCCGCGCCTGCAGTTGCGGGCCACGCAAACACACAACAGCCGTCGGAGTGCCGTCTGCAGTTCAACGTGCCACGTCGCATCAGTAATCCTGGTACACCGCGCCGGCAACGCCATACGTCGTGCAGAAGGAACTAAGTTAAGTGAAAAGCTGTTAAAAATTTTACTAACCTGCACTACAAGACTGTCGGCGATGGAACCGCCAAAAGAAACTGAAGTTAAACTTAAATCAGAACCTATGTCTGTTGAGGGAACTGTAAATCCAGACAACGGTTCAAGTGTAAACATGCATGAAAGTAGTAATGTTAAAGTGAAATATGAAGTATTGTCTCCTGACAGTAGTGTAAAAAGGGGCAATGATTCGATAATAGAGACCCCTGTGGTAAAGCAGAAATTAGAAATTGTAAATTTATTGGATGATAGTTTATCTGATGAGTTGAAAACGAAACAGTCATCAGAGATAGTAGAGTTTAAAAAGGATAAGTTAGATATGACTGATCAATCAGAAGTTTCATTTAGTTTTGATGATTCTGGTGCTGGAGCTAGTTTTTCGTCACCTGAGTATGAAAAGAAACCAGCTAGTGAGCAACCCAAAGATACTGGGGCTGTTGATTTAAATGTTATATTACAAGCAATAGCTGCCAGTAATGCAAAAATGACAGCTGAATCAAAGTCTGAAATAAGTGAACAGGTCAAAAGCAGTAATGCTGAATTAAAGTCTGAAATAACTGAGGTCAAAAGCAGTAATGCTGAATTAAAGTATGAGATTATGGCCAGCCAAACTAATTTTAATAAACGATTTGAGGTAATGGACGATACCTTCAAGGCTGGTTGCAATAAGTTGAAAGAGGATCTAGACAGTTTGAATTATAAAATTGATTACAATCATGAGGATATTAAGAAAAAGGTTGCTCAACAGTTTTCTGAAATGTATAAAACAGTAAAATCCGAAGTTGCTGAGGTTCGCAAAGACTTCCAAATGGAAGATGCGAAGCTGGAGCACAAGTTAACAGAAAAGATCGAGGCGGAATCTGAACTGTGCTCAGATAGGTTTAAAGATGTTAATATAAAAGTAAACATATGTCAAGCAGAAGTAGATGCAATCAAAACTGACACTACTCATATTGTGCAAAGAGTAAATAATGTTGAAATGAAAGTAGAAAATATTAGTACTAAGATTGCTAACATTGAGAGTAAAGTAGCTTCAGTAACTTATGGTAATGGTAGTATACAACAAGTTGTAGCTGCAAACGCCGCTTTTATCGGGTGTCGGCAGTTCTTGCGGTTCGATCCAGATAAAAATATCCACCCGCTAGATTTCTGGAACGATTTTGAAGATGTGATTCCACCAACTTGGTCTGAACGAGAGAAAATCTCATTTATTAGAAGCCATTTAGCAGGTGACGCCATGCGTTGGTCAGCTGATGTTATGTTGAAGTGTAAAACATTAGCGGAGTTTAAAACAGCTTTCATTAATGAGTATTGGTCTAGTAATAAGCAAAATGAAGTGTTGAGAGAATTTTGGAGTGTAAAACGCTTCAATGCAGGCAAGGAATCAATTAAAGAGTTTGCTAGGTCATGGATCTCACGTTTGTCACATTTGGCGGAAAAGCTAAAACCAGAAATGATTATACTAGGTCTTGAAGCAAAACTGCCATGGTATTGGCAAACTAGAATTATATCTGCCCCTAGAGACAATCTGGATCGTTTCATTGGATATTTGGAACGTGTAGAACGTGTTGCTGCCAATGAGGAGCAAGCATGTAATAACAGAAATGCTTATAACAATAGTAGGAATTTTAGGAACGAGCAAAATGGCAATGTAAACATCAGAACAGTAGGTGTTCGCCATCCTAAGAGAGGTAGGAATTGGAGAAATGATGATCAGAACCAACAATGGCATCCAAGTGATAATAATTTGTTCCAAACAGAATTATGCATGTAAACAACAGTACGGAAAGTAATGCTGTGCCAGTTAACTATAATGAAAATAAAGGAAACAGTAGTAGGCAGAGGCAGGAAAACTAGTTCCCGTCTATGAGGATACTGGCGCTCACCAGGCGGTTACTTTTCCTAAGCCAGTAGTTACGGGAATTGGTAAGACAGATCAGAATACTCAAACTGAACATGTGGAAGAATACAGTAGAAATATTAGATCACTCACAGTATTTGATAGATACCGTGTTAGAGACGCTTTCGAAGTGGGAAGAGAAAGAGAAGGCGCAGCAGTGTAACGATAGGGAGGAGCTACAAAATACTGAATTGTCAGGTGAAGAAGCAGAAGAAATTCATGCTTATATTTACGATGAGGATAATGTGCTCTTATCTAAAGTGCCTGTGCAGGATGTTGATAATGTACTAATAGATTTAGGACAAGAGATAAGTGAGAATGTAGAAGGTAGCCTGTTGGGGGTCGATGAACCCAGTAGCTGTGACCAGTTGTCACTTGAGAAGGAACCCGACGATAATGGTGAAAGTGGTTTAGCTGTAACTAGTGTTATGCCCGGTCTGGAGGCGCAGAATCGCTCAGACTGCAATAATTTGGGTCATGTTCAGCAAACTAAATGTAATGAAGTCGTGCGGTGTTTCGATTTGAAATTAATAGACCGACTGGAAAAGGCAGCTGAAAATCTAATTCAGGAAACCCCTACACACTTTGACCTAAATGTAATGAAGACAGATGTCGATCACTTTAATTGGAGACAAATAAAAAAGGAACTATTGGATGAGTTTCAGGAACCACCTGTACAAATTAGAATAAGCCACCCTATAATAATAGTGAATATGTTGGGTATCAATGTACGTTGTCTCTTAGACAGTGAAAGTGAAGTGAGTGCGATATCTCAGTCCTTCTTTGATGCATTACCTGGTAAATACAAGCTTACAGTAATGAGGGTATCAGGACTAAGAATAATTGGTGCTACTGGCAAGGTGTCAAAAACGATAAAGCAAGAAGCTTTGCTGCCCTTTAATATTAATGGTAATTTAATTGATCATCCATGTTTAATTGTAAATAATCTCAGTATTGAGGTTTTAATTGGCATAGATTTCTTGTCAAAATATCAGAGTGTTGTTGACTTTGAAAGAAGCCAGTTAAAGATGATCTTGCCAATAACCGGAGTAATTACAGTACCTTTTAGTGATAAACATGTAGTAGCTAATGATGAAACTTGGGAGCTGCCTATACGAGTTCTGAAAAACAGGAGATATTGGGACGAAGGTGTTAATCTTAATACAAGTAAGCTAAACACAGAAGAAGAAGAAGCAATTATTTTGAACAAAATAGAAGCTAAATTGCAGGAAATCGATAAAATTTCAGCTAATCAGAAGGAAGAAATGAGACAGGTTCTAAAAAGGCATCATAAGGTATTTTTAGTTCGACCTGGCGTGGTCAAAGGTTATGAATGAATGCTGTAGGGAGGAGGTTGTTCTGTAACCTCTACACAGTGTGGCAGCTGTGCAGTCCCAGCTGTGTGAGATCTTCTTTCCCATTTCAGATCTCACTCATTCTTCATCTTTCCTATCCATCTAAAATTTCGACGTCTTCTTTCCAACGCATTAAATTTTCCGTTATGGTTACCAAGCCAGCATTAAGCTAATGAATGCTGTAGGGAGGAGGTTGTTCTGTAACCTCTACACAATGTGGCAGCTGTGCAGTCCCAGCTGTGTGAGATCTTCTTTCCCATTTCAGATCTCACTCATTCTTCATCTTTCCTATTCACAAAAATTTCGACCCTGCAGTCCCAGCTGTGTGAGATCCTCTCTCCCATTTCAGATCTCACTCATTCTTCATCTTTCCTATCCACTAAAGTTTCGCCCCCTTCTTTGTAATAGAAAAATTTTCCGTCATGGCTATCAAGCCATGAGTTCTGGAACCATTCTATCCACCGATTAGTGAAGAAAAATACCTAATGTAACAAACCTAATAGTGACAAACAATAGAGAAGTATGACGTAATTAAGATACAAATGTATTTGAGTAACAATTATGTATAGAACCCTGGTAATATTATAAGTATAAAGTGTTGTTTTATTGGAAATGGTCCACCAACAGTATTTAAAAAAGGTATACAAGTCGTTTATAAGTAGGATCTGAAGTGGCAGTGAAACCTACTGTATGCTGTAGAGCTAACTAATTAATAGTAAAAGAGATTGCTTAGTGTTATGAAAAATATACAGATAATTTGTAAGAATAAACTCACCTTTTGTAGCAAGGAATGGCAGAGTAATAGAATTGAGCAGTGTTTGTGGTTGAGACGTGAAGGACACGTCCCTGAAGTATTTATAAGGTTGGAGCTGGCCATTATTTTGGTGTAGTGTGTGACAGGACACACCTACGTGTATTGAGGTTATGAGTTGGAGGCGTGAATGCGACCATAGGTACCCTTATGTTAGATGAGACAGAGCAGCTCATGGTGTCCTATAGGTTTAAGGAATTTAGCATTACGCTCGTCCATAATTACTTGATGCACTTTAGTGGTAGGTCGAGAGAGACTACCTGTGGTTTCAGAGTCCGATCGAGTGGAAATGGATTGCCACGCGAGCAAACTGATCAGCTGCAATACGCTAAAGATATGAAATAAATGTGCTATCCTGTGCTTTAAATTTTAATGGAGTGAGTATAAGTTCATACACTAACAAAGTAAGTAAATACATAATGGCAGACGTGAAACATTATTTATAGCTCAGCATAAATACACTTCGATGAAGTAAGTACCTAATTACAGATGTGGAACTGACACAGCAGCAGAGGACCAATAAGTGGATTTAGTAGTCAACTAAACGTAGTGTGTTTTGAACACTCAGAACTGTACTATTACCAAAAGTTACTCACATGTACGAAGAAGCTGAGGATACAACTACTAATCAAATATACTATCTCTAAGAATAAGGTAATCAAAGATGAGTCGGCTAAGTGAATAAAATACAAATGTATCAAGAACGTACCGAGCATTGGTTCAGTGTTCCGGCCCAGAAATAATAAATTCAGATTAAATAGGGGTTATGATTGTATGCCTTGAGCATAAATTTTCTCTAGTACGTGACTAGCAGCGTTTTGAGCCATTTGTTTATCGATTATGACAGTTAAGTAACCACGAGAGTAAAATTGAAAAAGTTCTGTTAACTTTGTTCCAGTAACATATTGGAAGATAAAACGTATATCCCCATTTCATTGTGACCCACCCTTAGATATTAAGTGAACAGAGTCTGAGACACTCTTTTTGTCTGTTCTACAGGACAAACCAGATAATGGCAGCCTGGTAGCTGCGTGAAAACGTGGAGTGATTTAGACACAACTCACAGTGACCCCTCCTCTTTCCCCATGTAATTTAGAGTGAACGTGAAGGACGCACACCATAGCAACTTCCCCTCCTCTACCCTTGTGAATGGAAGTGTAGAACGCCAGCCAAAGCGGCTACAACCATGTGTGTAAAAATTATTTGTGAAATTTTCTTTCAGGTTTAGAAAAGACTGCTAAGATATAATCATCTGTTTATGTATCTAGAATAACTTATCTTCTTTGAATTTGTGTATGTAAAAATGTATTTAATGGAGTTAAGATTTTCATAATTTTACATATTTTTATGTGTTTGTTTGTCTAAGGCAGTATGTATGCCAAAATGTTTCATGGACTTTGCTTAAAAATTTGAGTAATAATATTGCTTAAGAGGAAGTGAACATGCCTGCAATTTAAATAATTAATGTAGGTAATCAGTTTTGCTTTAATATTTCTACATGTTTACCTTTCAATTTTAATTTTCATAGGAAGTTAAGCTGTACTCTTGCTTCCCTTTCTGTAATTTATTTTTTTTTCGTTCACTAACATTCATAAACAAAAAATTTAAGTACAGGGTGATGTAGGGAAGCAGCCTACTCACACTGTAGTAAATTCATATCAGTCTTTCCATTGTGTGCCAGCCAGTCTGCTGTAATTAGCTCTGACGTCACAAATGTTGCGCAATACTTTAAAAATCAAGCAAATAACCTGAAACATTTCTAGCATGTCAGGCGTAATACTAAATTAATGTGTGTTGAATATCAGTTCGATAACTTTAGCCATTTTCGAAATTTGGATGTTTCTCTGTAAAAATCATTGGCGCAACAGAAAAGAGCTAGAAAGTTAAAAATTTATAATTAGATTCATTTTTCATAATAATTTAATAAAAACAGTACTTTGGGTTTCACAACTTAGAATTTTTGTGGAAATTCATGATTTTCTGGTTTTTGTCTTAAAACTTAAGGAAGCAAGATAGATTAAGTAGGCTAATAAATAAGGCTAGGATGTTTATATTTAAGTAGGTTGGAGATCCGCTATAACTATGAAGATGTGAAAAGTTTCATTTGAATACCTATAAAACTATAGCGACAGCGTATCTCCAAAGGGCCAGTTCAGAGCTCATCTACTGCGTGCAGTGTAATTAAATTAATTCTCTCGCCCAAAATATTTAACTTAGCCACGTCAAAATTTTATTATCAATACTTACCTGCGTGCTGAATGCACCTTTAAATTAAGAGCTTCATCGGCCATCAGCAAGAGAAGCTATGATTTATTCGGTAATGTAATGTGGTGCATTACTAGTTCAGCGGCTAGTCGGGAGAGCCGATTTGATCAGGCGTTCCCTTAGCCGTCCGCACCGCGGCTTTATATATTAAGAACGCCGCGCGAGGAAGCAAGGCCCCAGTTCTCTCCAGACGCTGAATAGCACGTCATCTGTGTCGGGAGTCGCGTCGCGTCGGTATCATTGCTACAAACAGCCTCGGATGCCGTATTAAGTTACTCGAGATACGCGTAACCATGAAATCATTTGCGAGTGAAGTGTTAATTCTGGGTTGACTTTAATTATCGATCTTCAGTTTGCGTATTGTCGTATTTTCACGTGCCGTCGCGGGACAAACATTCTACCATTATTTAGCGTGGCGTTTGATGAACCTAACCATCAAATTATGGCGAGCATTCATTTAAACATTTAATATGGACATTTATAGGTGCATCAGCGCATTAGACTCTGAACTGCTCTGTTAGTTAGGTTGTGTAGATTCTTTTGTTTTTTATCTGTGACTTTCAGAATATACTCAACTATTTTAGAAAATCGTTTTTGATTATAAATCCCGGTCAATCTCCTAATTCCTCAGAGCTATAAGCTGTAACTATAAGTGTGTTCTCAGATGAAGTGGGCACTAGGAATTCTAATTACAGGCTTCACGTTTTGCTAATTACTTTCTGGTTGCCAATATTGTAGTTAGAGAGCCAGTGTTGAGAACGGCAAACAACAGCATAAATAATAGGAACATTTTTTAACAACAATAATTCCACCCACCTTCGCACATATGGTTAATCAGCCGGGAAATGAAGTGTTTCTACATTCTTCAAACATTATTAATAACAATATTTCTATCCGCCGCCCCACATATGGTGCATCGGCCGGGAAGTGTTTCTACATTCAAACATTTATACAACAATAAAATTTTCTATCCGCCGCCCCACATATGGTGCATTGGCCGGGAAATGCAGTGCTACATTCTACAAACATGTATATAAACCACCATACAGCAATCATATTTTCTACCGCCGCCCCACAAGATGAAGAAGAAACTTTGAAGTTTGACGACGACATTATATTTCTGTCAGAGACAACACAGGACTTGGAAGAGTACTTGAACAGAATGGGCAGTGTCTCGAAAGGAGGATAACAGATGAACATAAAAAAAGGAAAATCGTGTATACGATTGGAATTCACCCCCACAGCGTTAGTTAAGACCTGAAGATGGCCGACAGGGCCACCAAAACTGGTTGATATATTATAATAAACAACATCGAAAGGACGGCTGCAACTGTTTCATTTTATTACAAAAGCAAAAGAAGAATAATGGAATGTAGTCGAGTTAATCAGGTGATGCTGGGGGAATTAGATTAGATAACGAGACATTTAAAGTAGTAGATGAGTTTTGCTATTTGGGTAGCAAAATTACTGATGATGGCCGAAGCAGAGAGGATATAAAATGTTCACTGCCAATGACAAGAAAAGTGTTCGTGAAGAAGAGAAATTTGTTAACTTCGAGTATTGAATTAAGCGTCAGGAAGTTCTTTCTGAAAGTATTTGTGTGGAGAGCAGCCATGTATGGAAGTTTAGACAAGAAGAGAGTAGGGGCTACAGAAGAATGCTGAAGATTACGTGGGTAGATGATGCAGCTGTGGCACACCCTGGCAAGAAGAAGGGATTGGTTGTTAGCGAACGTTCCGCAACATCAAGGGACACCAATTCAGTACTGGAGGGAAGTATGGGATGGTAAAAAAAGTACAGGGAGACCAAGAGATGAACACATTTAGCAGATTCAAAAGGATGTAGGTTGCATTAGTTCTTCAGAGGATAGGGTAGAGTAGCATGGAGAGCTGCATCAAACCAGTCTTTGAACTGAAGACCACAACAACAACAACAACAACAACAACAACAATTGTTATATATTTTCGGATATCTTCCATTTTACCTGACATTTTTGTTAAGTGACAAATAATTAAATTTTTACAGGTATTTGAATATTAAAATCTGTTTTGAATGCAGCCGAAGTTGTATGTGGCAGTTTGATGATAAGAAGCGCTGGTAAAAAGAGGGGGAATTGTTTGGGAGAATACTGCAGTCATCGGGAAGTCACATTTCAGTCGATGAAAAGCATAGCGTGCGATGTAGCAACGCTAAACTGCTGCAGGGCACGTCAAGGCAGCGCCCCAAAGCAGAGACATTGAGGGTGGTGGACACAAGAATGAATGACAACGAATGCTGTGTGAGTGCTGTAGAAATTTTGTGATGATTAGCAGTTTCTGAAAGATTACCGAGGGAACAAGATTAACGTGAATACTTAATACGAAAATTATTGAACAAGTTACATCTTAACAAATGGTGAACGTTGTTGCATAATGTGCTGCAGCTAATGGTAGTATTGTATGGTAGGAATTAGTGCCGTAAGCGCAGTCGTAATAATTAGTTACAACTGTTATTTCATTTAATCGTTTACCTACGAATCAACTTGAAGAAAAAAAAAAGTGACACACACAAGCGCAGCTAACAATCATTTTGGAGGCAACACAACACAGGTTATACACACCTGAAGCAGAATACTTTCTCCACTAGAAGAAACATCAGAACACTGTTTTAAGATAAAGACTTGGGAATTTTATTGATCCAGGTCAAGGTTTACATGTCGAAAGTTCTCTCATTAACATTTGTCTCCAGTGAGAGTGCAGGGCCCCGGGAGTAGACAACATTCCATTAGAACTACTGCTAGCCTTGGGAGAGCCAGCCCTGACAAAAGTCTACCATCTGGTGAGCAAGATGTATGCGACAGGCGAAATACCCTCAGACTTCAAGAAGAATATAATAATTCCAATCCCAAAGAAAGCAGGTGTTGACAGATGTCAAAATTACCGAAGTATCAGTTTCATAAGTCACGGCTGCAAGTTACTAACACGAATTCTTTGCAGACGAATGGAAAAACTGGTAGAAGCCGACTTCGGGGAAGATCAGTTTGGATCCCATAGAAATGTTGGAACACGTGAGGCAATACTAACCCTATGACTTATCTTAGAAAATAGATTAAGAAAAGGCAGACCTACCTTTCTAGCATTTGTAGACTTAGAGAAAGCTTTTGACAATGTTGACTGGAATACTCTTTCAAATTCTGAAGGTGGCAGGGGTAAAATACACGGAGCGAAAGGGTATTAAAATGTGTACAGAAGCCAGATATCAGTTATAAGAGTCGAGGGGCGTGAAAGGGAGGCAATGGTTGGGAAGGGAGTGAGACAGGGTTGCAGCCTGTCCCCGAAGTTATTCTATCTGTATATTGAGCAAGCAGTAAAGGTAACAAAAGAGAAATTCGGAGCAGGAATTAAAGTCCTTGGCGAAGAAATAAAAACTTTGAGGTTCGCCGATGACATTGTAATTGTCAGAGACAGCAAAGGACTTGGAAGAGCAGTTGAACGGAATGGACAGTGTCTTGAAAGGAGGATATAAGATGAACATCAACAAAAGGAAGCCGGCCGCTGTGGCCGAGCGGTTCTAGGCGCTTCAGTCCGGAACCGCGCGCTTGTAACGGTCGCAGGTCCGAATCCTGCCTCGGGCGTGAATGTTTGTGATCTCCTTAGGTTAGTTAGGTTTAAGTAGTTCTAAGTCTAGGGGACTGGTGACCTGAGATGTTAAGTCCCATAGTACTTAGAGCCATTTGAACCATCTGAACAAGAGCAAAGCGGGGATAATGGAATGTAGTCGAATTAAATCGGGTGATGCTGAGGGAATTAGATTAGAAAATGAGACACTTAAAGTAGTAAATGAGTTTTGCTATTTGGGGAGCAAAATAACTAATGATGGTGGAAGTAGAGAGGGTATAAAACGTAGAATGCCAATTGCAAGGGAAGCGTTTCTCAAGAAGAGAAATTTGTCCACAACGAATATAGATTTAAGTGTCAGGAGCCGTTTCTGAAAGTACGATTATTTGTATGGAGTGTAGCCATGAATGGAAGTGAAACGTGGACTATAAACAGTTTAGACAAGAAGAGAATAGAAGCTTTCGAAATGTAGTGCTGAAAATTAGATGGGTAGATCACATAACTAATGAGGAGGTACTGAATAGAATCGGGGAGAAGAGAAATTCGTGGCACAACTTGACTAGAAGAAGGAATCGGTTGGTAGAACATATTCTGAGGTATCAAGGGACCACCAATTTTGTATTGGACGGCAGTGTGGACGATGAAAGTCGTAGAGGGAGACCAGAAATGAATACACTAGGCAGATTCAGAAGGCTGTAGGTTGCAGTAGGTACTGGGAGATGAAGAGGCTTGAACAGGAGAGAGTAACATGGAGATCTGCATCAAACGAGTTTCTAGACTGAAGACCCCAACAACAACAATGAGAGTACGTCATATGAACAGATTTAAATTCCGGTGCGTAAATAAGCATTTAAAAATCTGACAAGTACGAAGGACACACCCTGTGAGGGTTCTGCACAGAGTTAGTTATGTATACGTTACGTATTACGTATACAATAATAATAATTTCCCGTCGCTCAAAGGTCCGTGCAAGGCTTTCTGATGGACGACACTGTGGTGACGTGTGTGTCCCTAACCAACCGCACTTATCCACTCGGTGTAACGGCACCTACAGATCAACGTGGGATCCAGACGACGTGTGGTTCCTGACGACTCCTCAAAGTGTTGAGAAGTGAAGGCTAGGTTGAACGAACACCGAAACATTCATTATCCGGTCAAGATTCGATCCCGCGACCTCTCCGTTCATAAATAGACGCTTCACCACTTTCTTCCCCCAATGCCGGTATGTGAATCTGGGTCCCCCGCTCATTTCTTTTACAGCTATCTACTCGGCGCTTATATGTAACTTTATTAGCATAGGGGAACAATAGAGATACGTGTTTACAGTATAATGTAAATAGTGAGGGAAAGAAGTGGACAGGAGGAGCAGTCGGGGCTATACATCCGTCCAGGGGCGGAGCCGGGGGTCAGGAAGGGCAGGGGTCGTAATTGAAGCCTGGACACGGTGCCCTCTGACCTCTCCATAGTCGGATGCATAGGAGGGGAGTGCATCTGGTAGTTACGGTGTGGTAGGGGAGACTTCTTTTTATTTATTTAACCACAATTACGGTGACGTGGAGACAGAGAGGGTAAAGTACTATGCTGCGTGCCATGTTCGCCAGGTAGGATGAAATCGCCTTTGTGACGTTCTCAGAAGGCAGGGACGGTATATGCAGCTGCTGTGAAGAGATCGGGAGAGTAAGCCATGGTGGAGGGGGTTAGTGGCATTAAGGCCCGTTACGCCCTAACTGGGGCAAGTAGTTCGTAAACAGGGTCCAGTAATGGGTCATTGCTCAAAGGCGGAGTGGGCATCCTGTAACCCGCACCAAAAGACAAGGCCAGATACGTCGCATTCACCGTAGAGGCAGCTTAATGTCCAACCTTTTATCCAGATATGGCGTTGAGTTGGCAGCCAGGAAGTATAAGTCTTCATCAGTGGTCGGAGGAAAGCAGAGAAAGCAGGCGACCATCCAGCATCTGAGCTCCCAGACGTCAAAGGTTGATGGACATGTGAGGTAGTGGATGTCTTTGCGTGAGGCGGTGGATATCTTCGTCGAGATATTGGCAGCTGGCACACAATGGGTGTCAGGTAATCCAATTGCGTGTAACTTACGTCGTGTCGCAATTTTGAAATTGGTAACCAAGTACTATGTGGTGAGGTAAACTTGGTGGATACAGCGCCGCATATACAGGGCATCAGCTGTAACTATATGAAGTAATCCCTCATACAGCGTTTCCTACTAGACCTTAAAGATTGTTCTCGCCGTCAGATAATAGCCGAAGGCAGCTTGCAGACAAAGAACGATCGTGTGTGAAGAGGGAAGGACTTTTGTAACATGTTTCGGAGCGACATCGCGATTGAGATAAACCATCTGATGAAGAAGGTCGAGTTGGTGGAGTAGACTGCTGTAGATCTCGATGCGAGACGCGCCGAAAATAAGTGGCTGTAATGGGGGTGAAGACAATGCCTAGGTTCAAATGGTTCAAATGGCTCTGAGCACTATGGGACTCAACTGCTGAGGTCATTAGTCCCCTAGAACTTGGAACTAGTTAAACCTAACTAACCTAAGGACATCACAAACATCCATGCCCGAGGCAGGATTCGAACCTGCGATCGTAGCGGTCTGGCGGTTCCAGACTGCAGCGCCTTTAACCACACGGCCACTTCGGCTGCAATGCCTAGGTACTCGATGGTCTGTGCCCAAGGGAAGGGCACTAGTTCAGCATCGGGGAGGCAAAGTCCTATTGGCCGCAATGCAGATTCATTCAAGTTCATCGAGCTGACTGCTGCTGCGACGTAATTCGGGATTTGCTTCCGTGGTCTGTCGTGTTTCCTCTCCCAACTGAACCAGGAGGAGCAGATCGTCGGCAATGGAAGGTGTGCTGTTGTAGTGTGACTCCTATGAACGTAGATTTGAGGTTCCCAATGAGAGGTTCCAGTGGAAAGGCGTATAACAGGATCTACAGTGGACAATCTTGTCAGGTCGGAAGTGGACTCGTTAAGCGACTGTTGACTTGTATGTGGGAGCTAGCGCTGTCATATATGCCATGTATGACGCTGAGGAAGGGGAGTGAGAAGCCCATCCAAGCCATCACGGAGAATAGGAATGCGCTATTGAAGCTGATTGCTGCCATAACTGCATGGATCAGGCACGCCAGTGCTATCACATCGCAACATTCGCCGGTTGCTCTCTGCGTAGTCACCTGGCCATGTCAAAGGACGCTGCAGAGAATGGGGAGAAGGTGGGTTGCCAAAATGCCGGCAAAGATTTTGTAGTCCACGTTAAGGGAGGTAAACGGACCGTAATCGCACCACTGAGTGGCCTATGTGTAGGAATGTTGACGCTTGTGACAAAGCTGGGAGGCATAACATGGCCCAGCGTTAAGAGATTTTGAAACGTGCTGGTCCATCTTGATGCCATTAACGTCCGGAAGGCACGACAGAACTCTATAGGTAGATCAATTATACACTTCTTACCTGGCAGTCACTTCCATCAGTTGGGTATTCTCTCCGTCAGAGATGGTGTGGGTGATGAAATACACGACCAATTAGTGTCGCATCAGCAATCCCTCGCCATATGTGTTTCCGTAGTGATCGTCGAAAGCGGGGCCTGTTTCATATTACTGGCTAAGGGTGTGTGCCTGTGATGTGGCGAGTTTGGTTACGAGCTGTCATCACTGTCGTTTGACGCAATGTGACCGTTGGTAGGTCTCCCGTGGTTCAGTGAGTCCTCTAGATCTTTTCTCACGAGGACTCCCTGTAGATGACGTCGGCCATCGTTACTATGCGTGCTTCAATCCTGTGCCGCTCCTTCTGTATGGCTGGGTCAGCTCCTTGGGAGTCTAGGTCTAGGAGGATGGCTTAATAGTAGTTCTGTGTTGGCGCCATTCTACAGTGTCCTATTCATATCGCATATTGCACACTCGTTCCGCCGCGATACTACCCTAATAGCGCCGTAAATGGCTAATGGGATCTTCAGGCACACGCACAATAAACTGGGCTGTGTTAATGCTCAAGTTGTAACACCCCACCCGTCACTTATCTGGTTTTGGCGTGTGTTCACGCCAGATAATTGACTAACAGATCAACAGAGAGTGCAAAACTGCCACAATATCGGATAACGCAAAGAAAGTAATAAGGCCCTGTGACTCCTGATTGAACTGCGGTGGCAGTGTTGACATTAATTGACTCAGAATTGATCACTTTTAATTAAAAAGGGGTGCTAATTGATATTATATTCAGCTACTGAACACCAGATGCAAATGTTGAACATAAAATTAATTAAGAAAGTGACTTGGGATTTCAACTACTTGATTGAAAACAGATGCAGACGATTAGCACAAATTTATTTTGACTCATGACCTACAATCATCACATTACATGACTCTCCTAACAGGCAGTGGTAATAAATTGCGCTTGCGTGGAGAAAAGTGCGATAACTCAAAAGTAATTCCTATCAACTGCCCAGGTGTAATGCAAAGTGCGAGAAAAATTCTACAATACACAGTCCATGAAACCATCATGGAAACTTTGCCGACGTGATCCAACAAATTAATCAGTGGCCGGAGCAGGTGCAATATCACCGAATACAGCGTGGTGGAGTCGCGTCGTTGTGCGGACGTTGGCCGACCTCGTGGTGCTGCAAGGGTGCGCTCATCTATTCACTCCTAGCTATCTTGCTCAGTACATAGCTGAACCAAAACTTCTTATCTCCAAGCTCAATCACTCCATTTGCTAAGACATAAACTCCAGAGATGCTCACTCTTTCTCAGGCAAGCTGAGTAAAGAATGCCACGTCCTCACTCTAGGCAAGCTGGGAACGAAAGACCTCTACAGAGACTTCTGCCAGTCTGCCTTTCGCCTCGGTTTCCCCTCCAGCAAAATAACTTACGCCAATTGCAGCCCAAGTCGCTTTAATTATGTATCTCTTCCCAGCGCCGACCAATGCTTGCTCTGGGAAACGAACAAATTCCCACAAAGTTTCCCTTCTTCTCAACTTCTGCTATTTAGCTCCTCCCAGGCCACCCATCAAGGTTAGCGTCTGCACAAAACACCAATTTTTCTGGAATTCTGACTCCCAGGAGAGTACTTCAAATTCCTTGATCCTACATTCCCATCAGAGGCTAGCGTATTTCATTCTGTCACTCTTCACCTGATTTACTTCAGACTCTGCAGACCGTGAATTCAGCGTGAAGTTGCTATAGTCACGAACACACATATTTTGGCCTCTGCTGACCGCTCCACCGTAGCTTTGTGCGGCTTGCTAGCATTTTTCACTGAAAACAGGGTGATGGACATTTATCAAGAGGCGAACAAGTTCTCCGTCTGGTTCCCGTTACACCAGCATGGGGTCAACCACCCACTCACTGTCACTCATCTTAAGGCAGCTGGAGGCCGCACCCCATTACCGCTTTCTCAGAGCTTGAGCCGCCTTAAGCTGCCTATTGTCACTTCCCTTCGCCACTCTCCAGCCGGCTACGGTCAGTTCTGAATACTTCCCTGGGCTAAACAAGCCTCCAGTAAATCGACGCGTTTCCACAAAGTTTTCATGTCATGTGAATTACTTTAAAACCATCACCCCACATCAGTTATTCCAATACGTCCATACTATACCCTCTACAAGATGCATTGTGCCTTGTCCGTAATTTTTGTTCAGCCCTACTGTTCACTCAACGTGATTTAGGTGATCTTTAATGACTTCATATAAGGGGCATAGTTCTTGCCATCTTACAAAGTTATGTGCTAGAGAAACCAAAATTGCAATTTAACCATGGCTACTCAAAGGAGATAGGAAGCTAGGGATCTATGCTGATGGACAAACTTGTAGTTGGTACATAATTTTAATTTCAACTAAAGAACAAATTTCATAATTACCGAATTACAGAATCAGAATAACAATAAAAAAATTTAATTCGGACCTTTGTCCTCTTAAGAAAATATGCAACTGGCTTTAACCATCTGCCCCCCCTTTTTTTTTTTTAAAAAAAAAAGAGAAAGATATAAATTGAATTACCAAAGATCAAGTCTTTAAATTTCGGACGCTTGTCCATCACCAAACTTAGAAAAACTTTGTGATTAGATCATGAATTAATATAACAAACACTATTTTAAAGATGATAATTAGATCTGATTGCAAAAGGATGACAGACAGGCACCAACGTAAGCACACTATTAAGTTCATTGCTTACGTAACCAAAATTTAGACAACACTAATGATTCACCATGAGTTACTTATGTAAAGATCTCGTCCGTCCCGGCGGACATTCCGGATATTTAACTAATGGATGGAAGCGCGGCTTATACACGGTGGTACTCGGAACAAACGCGTAGAAAGCAACCGCCAAGCAATTTCGAAGATGATCAGGCTGCAAGCCAGGGCAGATAACACGCCGAACACACACACGATCTCAGCCTGCCCGCCAAGGCGACAAACACCGTCTGCCCCACATACCAGACCATTTCTGCAACAGCAAATAATTCACGTGGCAACAAATTCAACTCGTGATTCACCTTTTTCAAGACCATGCAAGGCTACTAACTACGTGACTATATGTAACATAACTGAAAACCAAACTGAGACATTTGCCAACTAAAAGAACAATAAAAATTACGCCGACTTAACACAAGCTCTGCCCTTTATATTAAAAGAAAGTCTAAAACCAAAACTGGGTGAAGAGCACACTAATTAACATACTACATCAAATTAACACTGGAAGTTGAACGTCCCCTTTGGAAAATTAAGAATGACAGTGTTGGAAAAACTCTTACGTTATTTGTTACAGAGATAGCTGAGTAAAACTCAACGTACTCATACAGTCCTCTCTTTACTAATTCTGATCATCGTTAAGCTGACACACAATATTTTTTTAGCGCAACGCAATCTGACTTTGAATAATCCCTACAAAAGAATGGCCCTGGCTAGCAATAACCTATATCTTTCATGAATCACTTACTTCACAAAAATCTTCGTTACTCGATCTGCTGCAATACAGCGAGCGCCAATACTGCCAGCTAAATAAAAGATTCTTAACTACTGATAGGCATAGTTAGCAAATGAAAGATTTTGATAGAGAACAATGTATTTACCTTAATAGCGTTCAAAAGTCATAACATATATACAATTTTGTGACATCCAATTAAACAAATTTCCTTTTTTCTGGCGGACACACGTCCAGATCGTCCGCTCAAAACACTGGCATCTCTCTCCCCACATCCACCACTGCTGGCGGCTCAACTCCAACTGCCCAACGCTACGTGCTGTTCACATCCAACTGCCCAACACTACACAAGCGAATATTCCAACGATGACTCCAACCTGCCACAGACTGCACACAGGACAGTCAGTGATTTTCATACAGAGCGCTAAGTGGCGTTTTTTTTTTTTTTTTTTTTGTCATCAGTCTACTGACTGGTTTCATGCGGCCTGCCACGAATTCCTTTCCTGTGCTAACCTCTTCATCTCAGAGTAGCACTTGCAACCTACGTCCTCAATTATTTGCTTGACGTATTCCAATCTCTGTCTTCCTCTACAGTTTTTGCCCTCTACAGCTCCCTCTAGTACCAAGGAAGTCATTCCCTCATGTCTTAGCAGATATCCTATCATCCTGTCCCTTCTCCTTATCAGTGTTTTCCACATATTCCTTTCCTCTCCGATTCTGCGTAGGACCTCCTCATTCCTTACCTTATCAGTCCACCTAATTTTCAACATTCGTCTATAGCACCACATCTCAAATGCTTCGATTCTTTTCTGTTCCGGTTTTCCCACAGTCCATGTTTCACTACCATACAATGCTGTACTCCAGACGTACATCCTCAGAAATTTCTTCCTCAAATTATGGCCGGTATTTGATATTAGTAGACTTCTCTTGGCCAGAAATGCCTTCTTTGCCATAGCGAGTCTGCTTTTGATGTCCTCCTTGCTCCGTCCGTCATTGGTTATTTTACTGCCTAGGTAGCAGAATTCCTTAACTTCTTTGACTTCGTGACCATCAATCCTGATGTTAAGTTTCTCGCTGTTCTCATTTCTACTACTTCTCATTACCTTCGTCTTTCTCCGATTTAGTCTCAAACCATACTGTGTACTCATGAGACTGTTCATTCCGTTCAGCAGATCATTTAATTCTTCTTCACTTTCACTCAGGATAGCAATGTCATCAGCGAATCGTATCATTGATATCCTTTCACCTTGTATTTTAATTCCACTCCTGAACCTTTCTTTTATTTCCATCATTGCTTCCTCGATGTACAGATTGAAGAGTAGGGGCGAAAGGCTACAGCCTTGTCTTACACCCTTCTTAATATGAGCACTTCGTTCTTCATCGTCCACTCTTATTATCCCTTCTTGGTTGTTGTACATATTGTATATGACCCGTCTCTCCCTATAGCTTACCCCAGCTTTTTTCAGAATCTCGAACAGCTTGTGTGGTGTCACCGCCAGACACCACACTTGCTAGGTGGTAGCCTTTAAATCGGCCGCGGTCCATTAGTATACGCCGGACCCGCGTGTCGCCACTGTCAGTGATAGCAGACCGAGCGCCACCACACGGCAGGTCTAGAGAGACTTACTAGCACTCGCTCCAGTAGTACAGCCGACTTTGCAAGGAAAGGTTCACTGACAACTACGCTCTCATTTGCCGAGACGATAGTTAGCATAGCCTTCAGCTACGTCATTTGCTACGACCTAGCAAGGCGCCATATTCAATTGATAATTAATATTATGAAGCATGTACCGTAACGAGAGATGTTCCACAATTGTGGATTAAAGTTAAGTATTCTACCAGTTACCTCCTGTTTTGCTAGTCATATTTCTCTGACCTGTTCCAGACCTAACGCCAGTCAGCGTGTAATTAAACGCGTGCATTTCGGCCTCCTCTAGAAAAACAGTGTTGGCTCTTCTGCCAACACTACAGCTTGCACCATTTTATATTGTCGAACGCTTTTTCCTGGTCGACAAATCCTATGAAAGTGTCTTGATTTTTCTTTAGCCTTGCTTCCATTATTAGCCGTAACGTCAGAATTGCCTCTCTCGTCCCGTTACTTTTCCTAAAGCCAAACTGATCGTCACCTAGCGCATTCTCAATTTTCTTTTCCATTCTTCTGTATATTATTCTTGTAAGCAGCTTCGATGCATGAGCTGTTAAGCTGATTATGCGATAATTCTCGCACTTGTCAGCTCTTGCCGTCTTCGGAATTGTGTGGATGATGCTTTTCCGAAAGTCAGATGGTATGTCGCCAGACTCATATATTCTACACACCAACGTGAATAGTCGTTTTGTTGCCACTTTCCCCAATGATTTTAGAAATTCTGATGGAATGTTATCTATCCCTTCTGCTTTATTTGACCGTAAGTCCTCCAAAGCTCTTTTAAATTCCGATTCTAATACTGGATCCCCTATCTCTTCTAAATCGACTCCTGTTTCTTCTTCTATCACATCAGACAAATCTTCACCCTCATAGAGGCTTTCAATGTATTCTTTCCACCTATCTGCTCTCTCCTCTGCATTTAACATTCGAAATCCCGTTGCACTCTTAATGTTACCACCGTTGCTTTTAATGTCACCAAAGGTTGTTTTGACTTTCCTATATGCTGACTCTGTCCTTCCGACAGTGATATCTTCTGCGATGTCTTCACATTTTTTCTGCAGCCATTCCCTGCACTTCCTATTTATTTCATTCCTCAGCGACTAGTATTTCTGTATTCCTGATTTTTCCGGAACATGTTTGTACTTCCTCCTTTCATCAATCAACTGAAGTATTTCTTCTGTTACCCATGGTTTCTTCGCAGCTACCTTCTTTGTACCAATGTTTCCTTCCCAACTTCTGTGATGGCCCTTTTTAGAGATGTCCATTCCTCTTCAACTGTACTGCCTACTGCGCTATTCCTTATTGCTGTATCTATAGCGTTAGAGAACTTCAAACGTATCTCGTCATTCCCTAGTACTTCCGTATCCCACTTTGCGTATTGATTCTTCGTGACTAATGTCTTGAACTTCAGCCTACTCTTCATCACTACTATATTGTGATCTGAGTCTATATCTGCTCCTGGGTACGCTTTACAGTCCAATATCTGATTTCGGAATCTCTGTCTGACCATGATGTAATCTAATTGAAATCGTCCCGTGTCTCCCGGCCTTTTCCAAGTATACCTTCTCCTCTTGTGATTCTTGAACGGGGTATTCGCTATTACTAGCTGAAACTTGTTACAGAACTCAATTAGTCTTTCTCCTCCTTCATTCCTTGTCCCATGCCCATATTCTCCTGTAACCTTTCCTTCTACTCCTTCCGCTACAACTGCATTGCAGTCGCCCATGACTATTAGATTTTCGTCCCCCTTTACATACTGCATTACCCTTTCAATATCCTCATACACTTTCTCTATCTGTGCATCTTCAGCTTGCGACGTCGGCATGTATACCTGAACTATCGTTGTCGGTGTTGGTCTGCTGTCGATTCTGATTAGAACAACCCGGTCACTGAAGTGTTCACAGTAACACACCCTCTGCCCTACCTTCCTATTCATATCGAATCCTACACCTGTTATACCATTTTCTGCTGCTGTTGATATTACCCGATACTCATCTAATCCGAAATCCTAGTCTTCCTTCCACTTCACTGACCCCTACTATATCTAGATTGAGCCTTTGCATTTCCCTTTTCAGATTTCCTAGTTTCCCTACCACGTTCAAGCTTCTGACGTCCCACGCCCCGACTCGTAGAACGTTATCCTTTCGTTGATTATTCAGTCTTTTTCTCATGGTAACCTCCCCCTTGGCAGTCCCCTCCCGGAGATCCGAATGGGGGACAATTCCGGAATCTTTTGCCAATGGAGAGATCATCATGACACTTCTTCAATTACAGGCCACATGTCCTGTGGATACACGTTACGTGTCTTTAATGCAGTGGTTTCCATTGCCTTCTGCATCCTCATGTCGTTGATCATTGTTGATTCTTCCGCCTTTAGGGGCAATTTCCCACCCCTAGGACAGGAGAGTGCCCTGAACCTCTATCCGCTCCTCCGCCCTCTTTGACAAGGCCTTTCGCAGAATGAGGCTGGCTTCTTATGCCAGAAGTCTTCGGCCGCCAATGCTGATTATTTATCAAAATTTAGGCAGTGGCGGGGATCGAACCCGGGACCGAAAACGTTTTGATTATGAATCAAAGACGCTACCCCCTTTTTTTAAGTGCTGTACCATCTTTTTTTTTGTTTTTATTTTTTTTAAGGGAACCATTTTTTATTTTTTATTTTATTTTTTTTATTGATTTATTTAATTTTTTTTATTTTTTTTGTAACCAATGTCAAGCTTACCACCTTTGCTGACATACATTTTGTTGTACGATCGCATAAATAGTGTCTACAAAGTCCATATGTTAACAAATAGTGGCTAATTAGAAAATTAATTAATTAAGGAAATGAATAAAACTGAAAATGTCCAAATGAAAGACATGAAGACATTGCGGATAGTACAAATACAAAATTAACATGCTCGTGTAGCAATGAAATGAAATTCGTGTCGGGGGCGACACCTGCTCGCGACCCGACGTTCGATAGAGCAAGAGAGCCATCTATCGACTCGTTCTCCAGACGTTGGTGTAAGACTGGGTCGTCTTCTCGAAATTAACTAAGGGTCCGTAAGTGTGATCGATGTCTATCTCGGCTGCTTCGTCTATCTCATCTCTCACCCGTCACACCCCACCTGGCCGGCGGGTCGGTAAATATAAGTCGCAAGTAATTAGCGAAGTCTTGCCTATATTTCTTATGCTGTTGCAGCTTCGTGTGTCCATCCAGGAGAAAATGCCAAAAATCAATTTTGTCCTTTTCCGATTCGTTATACACGTAGCCCACCATCATTCCCCGCACCCATGTCACTGCATTGGTTTTTTGGACCGGGAAATAAGATTCTTGGGGGAAAAAAAGTGTGTCTGATGAAATTGTGTGAGGGGCGGAGCGTAACAGGAACGCCAATATCTGTTGTGCCAAGTGCCACACTGGAGCCGTCCCACTACATGCTAAACGATGTTTATCAGTGTCCACTGTTGCGCAGCCTAAACATAGTGGAGTGTCTGCCAAATGAATCGCGTGCCGCCGTTGATTCGTTGCAAACTTTCTATTTATCACCACATACCATGTTGAGCGTACCGACGTTGGGAGGTAAACGTTCCGTATAACGCGCCATATCTGTCGCCAGTTCTTGTCTGGGTACTTCTTTTCCGGGGTATTCCTGGGGCACCGGCGCAGTAAGAGTTGGTATACGTCTCGCGTCGTCGGTAGTCGTGTTGTTGGGAAGGAATCTCTGACATAGCTAAGCTCCAAAAAAAAAAAAGACTTGAAATGTGACAGCTTCGGTGAAATATGGCCCACATTGACTGGGGGCAGCATTGAAGTGGGCGCCAGTACATCGGCCAACGCACCCGAGATATTGCGAAATTGACCGCGCCACTGTCGGAAAATCGTACTGACGAATAACGCCCGTGCCTTTTCATATACGTTCACTAGACCAAATACACCCTCTCCAGGTGAAAGCGTAAGCGTTGTGTATCGGATCTTAAACAGGTGTCCCACACTCACGTAGGTTCCGAAAGTTGCTTGTATCCGTGATGCCATTGTGCGCGTTAAAGGCAGGACATGCGCTACGTGAGTGAGTCTCGGTGCTAGGTATACGTTGACGTAGGTCACCCTCTGAATCATATCCATCGCTCTTAATTTCTGTAACAGCACCATTGTCCGCATCAGCTTCAATATGCGTTGGTAGTTATCCGCTGCTGTCCGCTGCACATCCGTGTGGAACGTAATACCTAGGCATTTTATGGTCTTAACTAAGATGAGCGGGCCTTCCTCCCCCGGTTGTAATCCTTGACCGACATTCATGCAGCGTGATTTTTGTAGATTAAGCACGCTTCCTGCCGCCATCCCGTATCGCTGTATCCATGCCAACGCCATACGTACTGTTATGTCCTAGCCAGTAATGCCACCCGAGCCCGCTGCCAAAAGGTTGGCAGCATCAAAGTCCGGACGCCGTCCGCATAAGCAGCGCCAGCGAGACAGCAAATCGCCGCAAGTCTGCGCGCGCCACCGCTGGCTTCTGGCTTCTTAAGCGCTGGAGTCGCGAGCGCTAGGACAGTTCTGTATTCGCCGCTCAGTTGTATACTCGCCACCGAATTGTGTACTTGTTAATCAGTTGTGTGTTCATCGCAGCAGAGTTGTTGTTTGTCGTCAGCCGACGCTGACCTAGCCGCTCCGACTCGAACTAGACAGATCTCTGTAGACACGGAGTTCCCTATTGTGTTTCTGTATCTTTATCAATAAAGATAAGTACCGACTTTTATTTAATCAGAGTGTTTGGTTTTTCATCTTTCTGTTTACTGTTCCAGCGGACCGGTCGGCCCGCTATTAAAAGTGTGGCGGTGACTTCGTAAGCCATTTCTACAGCCAAGTGTTTGTCGCTACGAACACCGCCACAAAACTGGCGACGAGGTCTTCCGAACTCGTGTGCAGGGCTAGTTCAACTTGTTCTTGTTATACTAATTATAGTGATAACCTTTTGGGGGCTGGTTTAATTTGTGTTCACTATGTCTGCCGAATTACAACAGTTGATCTTGTTACAGAGTCAGCAAATACAAAGTCTGGTGGAAGCAATCGCCAAACAAGCGGCTAATCCACCAACACAAAAGGAACAAGCACAGGCAGCACCACAGTTCCGGGCTTTTGATGAATCCAGAGAAGAATGGCGAGAATATTTCGCGCAGTTGCAGGCGCACATGACAGTCTACAAAATCACAGGTACTGAGCGGCAGCTTTATTTAATTTCCACTGCAGGCGTGGAAATCTATCGACTACTTTGTAAGTTGTTCCCGGAATCCCAGCCAGAAGCTTTAGACTATGACGTTGTTGTTAACAAGCTTGCTGAGTATTTCGAGTCGCGAGTTCATGTGGCAGCAGCCAGGTTCAAGTTCTTCAGATTAAAGAAACTGCCACATCAATCTAATAAACAGTGGTTAACAGATTTACGGGGCCTCACCCGTCAGTGCCGATTTAATTGTGTGTGTGGCGCTTCCTACAGTGATGTCATGTTACGAGACGCTATTACTCAAAACATTGCAGATTCTCGTATTCGTGCTGCTATCTTAAAGTTGCCTGACCCGTCATTAGAGACTGTGATGAACATCATTGAAGCCCAAGATACTTTTGACTATGCTGAGTGTGAGTTAGATCAGCCATGTATTTCTCAACTTGCCTGTGCTAAGCAAGTTATGTCACGCCCGCGGCCCCACCGGCAGAGTCAGACTGTAAACACTAGCCGGCCGCGTCATGTTAAACACATTCGTCAGCCGCGTGTGCAAAATGATAGAGTTAAGTCTTGCCCTAAGTGTGTTCTTGCTCATCCTCGTGAACGTTGCCCGTTGAGAAACGCGGTTTGTCACTTTTGTCAAAGGAAAGGACACATCCAGACTGTTTGTTTGCGTAAACGCAAGAACAATTCTAGTGCTGCCCAGCCCATGGATATTCATGTTCTTCAAAGCCAGCCCGCCCAGAAGGTCGCGTTTAAAGACTCTTCCACGGTTCGTGTGGGTAATCAACTTGTTCGCAATAAGCCACCCACCCAGCCCTCTGCTATGCGACCCAAGCGTAATTCACACGCTGTAAAAAGTAATGTAAAGACTGCAAGTGAAGCGGGAGTTGTAGTTCCACCCGCCCAACCCACGAGATGTCGTAAGCAGCGAACACGCGCTAAACGCGCTGATTTGATGTCTTCCGCCTCCACTGCACCGATCCAGAGACAGTGTAATAAACTATTTGTGAAGCTACGCATCCAGGATAAGACCTTCAATTTTCAATTAGACACTGGTGCGTCTGTGACTCTCATAAATAGTGCTACGTATGCGGCTATCGGCCGCCCTAAACTTTCAGCGGCAAAACATTCTTTGGCTACTTATAGTGGAGAACGAATTCCTGTGTTAGGTGTATGTAGCGTGCCAGCCACATTCCGTGGCAATACCAAAACAGTTTCATTCACAGTGCTCCGCGCTACAGACAGTGTAAACATTTTCGGATTGGACTGTTTTGACTTGTTTGGCCTGTCTATCCAAGACAATGTGTTGCAAATTAATTCTGTTGTTGTTCCTCAAGACAGCATAACCGATTTGTGTAAACGATACAGTGACATATTTAAAGACGAAGTAGGTTGTGCTGCGAACTTTGCCGCTCATATTACGTTAAAAGATAATGCTCAGCCTCGATTTTGTCGTGCTCGTCCAGTGCCTCACGCCCTCCGGGCGCCTGTAGAAGAGGAACTTCGTCGTTGGCAAAACAACGGTGTTATTCAACCCGTTTCAGCGAGCCAGTGGGCTTCTCCCTTAGTTATTATAAAGAAACCGTCTGGCAAGTTACGTTTGTGTGCTGATTTTAAGTCGACAGTTAATCCTCAGACTGTCATTGATTCTTTTCCTTTGCCTAGACCGGACGAGCTGATGGATAAGTTAGGGGAAGCTCGTTTCTTTTCCAAAATTGATCTCCGTGAAGCATATTTGCAATTGCCCCTCGACGAGCAATCACAACAGTATTTTGTCATAAACACGTCGTTGGGGTTGTTCCGTTTTCTGCGTTTGCCTTTTGGTTGTGCGTCAGCTCCAGCTGTTTTTCAGCGTTTTTTGTCACAACTTCTGGCTAATGTGCCATCGTGTTGCAACTATTTAGACGATATTGTTGTGTCCGGTCGGACGCCTGCTGAACATTTCCGTAATTTGGAGTGTTTGTTTAAAGTGTTGTCTCAGGCAGGCCGACGTTGCAACATCGATAAATGTTCATTTTTCCTTACGGAGCTGGAGTATCTGGGACATGTTATTAATGCTCAAGGCATTCATCCCTCCCAGTCACATTTAGCAGCTATTCGTGATTTGCCCGCCCCTCGCAATCTGCATGAATTGCAAGCACTTCTTGGCAAATTGACGTATTATATTAGGTTTATACCTAATGCATCACAGATTGCTGCACCGTTGCATCGTCTCCGCCGTAAGAATGTTCCGTTTGTGTGGTCAGCTGATTGCCAATCAGCCTTTCAGCAGCTTAAAGAGGCTTTATTGAATGATCGTTGTCTGGTGCATTACGACCCTAACAAGCCTCTGGTGTTAGCTTGTGATGCCTCTTCTTTCGGCCTCGGTGCTGTGTTGTCTCACCGAGTCGGTAACACCGAACGTCCTATTGCGTTCGCATCTAAATTGCTCAACAAAGCCCAGTGTAATTATAGCCAATTGGACAAGGAAGCGTTGGCTATTGTGTTCGGTGTCACAAAATTCCATCACTACCTCTATGGTAGACCATTCTATTTAGTCACAGATCACAAGCCCCTGACGTCACTGTTTCATCCGTCTAAACCAGTTCCTCAGCGGACAGCTCAGAGACTACAACGTTGGGCTCTTTTGTTATCACAATACCAGTATGAGATACTGTATCGCCCTACAGCTCAGCATGCAAACGCTGACGCGCTTTCTAGATTGCCGATTGCTGTGGATGATGTCTTCGATTCCTCTGAAGACTCGTGCCAACAGATTGACGCCGATGAGCATCAATCCCTCCAGGATTTTCCGATTGATTATCGTCAGGTGGCACGTGAGACAGCTACGGATCCTCATCTGAGTTTACTATTACGTTTTGTTCAACGTGGTTGGCCGTCCAAGGCAAAGGACATATCGGATCCTGTGGTTCGTCGCTATTATCCGCAACGTCATCTGTTGTCTGTTTCGCACGGAGTTTTGCTGTTACGCACCGAGAATGACCAGCTTCGTGTCGTGGTTCCCCAAGTGCTCCAATCCAAGGTCCTCGACTTGTTGCATCAAGGTCATTGGGGAGTGGTCCGCACCAAGCAGCTTGCCCGCCGTCATTGTACATGGATCGGCATTGATAAGCAGATTACGCAGATGTCTACAGATTGTTCGACGTGTGCCGAACACCAAGCTGCTCCGCCTCAACGCTATTTTGAGTGGGCACGCCCTGCCGGTCCCTGGCAGCGAGTACATATTGATTTCGCTGGTCCATATTGGAATTCTCGTTGGCTCATCGTGATAGATGCATTTAGTAATTTTCCGTTTGTTGTCCCCATGCAGTCTACAACGTCTGCACAAACTATACAGGCGTTGACTTCAATTTTTTGTATTGAGGGTCTTCCAGAAGTTTTAGTGTCTGACAATGGTCCACAATTTACCTCTGCTGAATTTGAAAGTTTTTGTTCTGCCAATGGCATTCGCCATGTTCTTACTCCGCCGTTCCACCCTCAATCGAATGGTGCAGCGGAACGTTTTGTACGCACATTCAAGGATCATATGGACCGCCTTCGTGCTACGCACTCTCGTCAGCAGGCCCTCATCACGTTCCTGTCGTCGTACCGGACCACGCCACGCGACGGCCCTTCGCCTGCGGAGCTTCTCCACGGCCGTCGTCATCGCACCCTACTACGGTTGTTGCACCCCCCGGATCGACCCGCCGCTTCTGAGCATCGCACGCGTTTTCAGCGCAACGACGCCGTTTTTTTCAGAGTTTATCACGGTCGCCGTCGTTGGGAACGTGGTACCGTGATACGTGTCCAGGGTCGCGGTTTTTATACTGTTCAAGGTGCTACTGGGGTGCACAGGAGGCATCAGAACCAGTTGCGCCGCGCTGGCCGCCCGGATTCTGCCGCTCGTTCTTTGTCCATAGATTTGGTCCGCGGCGGGTTCCAGCCGCGCCTTCCGACTTCGCTGCCGCCCCCAGGGCAGCAGCAGCAGCCGTCGCCGCTACCACGCCGACAGCCCGTCCCGTTGATGCCTCCCGCGCAGCTTCATCCGGGAGCGCCCCAGGTGGTCGCTAGGGCGCCTGCGGTCCCTCTTCAGTCGCCACCGCCTTCGGAGCTGATGGACGTCGACCCCTCAGCCGGGCCGCCGTCCCAAGCGGTGGCTGTGCAGCCTGTCCTGCAGCCGCTTTCCTTGGGCACCCCCAAGGAGTCTGACACCGCAGCGCCTTGTCCGGCGCCCACTCAGCAGCCGTCGACGCAGCGTCAGGAGACGCTGCCTCTTTTCGTGGGTCCCGACGCCCCGTCGCGTCCAGTACCAGAAGCTGCGCCCGTGGTCACAGGCGTGCGCCCTGACCTCGGTTTTCAGTCGGTGTTTCCCGAGGCCCCTCGCAGCCAATGCTGGGGTGCGGACCGGGGACTGCCACCGACAACAGTCTCCGCCCCGGTCTCTTCTGCTACGCCTGCGGCCGGACCCCTCCCCCGCCGTCGACGCTCGCCACGTCATTATTCAACGACTGTGCGGCGATTTGGGGGGGAGGAGTGTTATGTCCTAGCCAGTAATGCCACCCGAGCCCGCTGCCAAAAGGTTGGCAGCATCAAAGTCCGGACGCCGTCCGCATAAGCAGCGCCAGCGAGACAGCAAATCGCCGCAAGTCTGCGCGCGCCACCGCTGGCTTCTGGCTTCTTAAGCGCTGGAGTCGCGAGCGCTAGGACAGTTCTGTATTCGCCGCTCAGTTGTATACTCGCCACCGAATTGTGTACTTGTTAGTCAGTTGTGTGTTCATCGCAGCAGAGTTATTGTTTGTCGTCAGCCGACGCTGACCTAGCCGCTCCGACTCGAACTAGACAGATCTCTGTAGACACGGAGTTCCCTATTGTGGTTCTGTATCTTTATCAATAAAGATAAGTACCGACTTTTATTTAATCAGAGTGTTTGGTTTTTCATCTTTCTGTTTACTGTTCCAGCGGACCGGTCGGCCCGCTATTAAAAGTGTGGCGGTGACTTCGTAAGCCATTTCTACAGCCAAGTGTTTGTCGCTACGAACACCGCCACAAAACGTACTTCTTCGCCTGTCCGTGCCACCAGCATCACATCGTCAGCATAAGCGCGGCAATGAAAGGTCAGTTGTGGCAACGGCACTCCCTCCAACCGTCTTCGGAGACCATATAGACAGGGTTCCAAAGCCATTGCATACAAAAATATCGAAAGGGGGCAACCTTGACGAACTGACCTTGAAATAACAATGTAGTCAGTGCCCCGCCCATTCACCGAGACCTTTGATCGTGCGCCGTGTAACAGTCGCATGATCACTAGGATGAAGGCCTGTGGGATTCCCAATCTGCCCATCACCGCATGCAAAAAGGTATGATCCACTCTGTCGAACGCATGATCGAAGTCAATAGCGACGAGTGCCCCACGCACTCGGCATGCCGCTGCTAATGCGATGATATCTCGGTAGTCACCGAGCGCCGTATGTACGTTACTCTTACCGCCGAGGCAAGTTTGATCTACGAGGAGTCTATCAGAAAGTGAAGACCGCAGGCGAGGTCAAGGATGCGCGCGAAAATCTTATAGTCGCAGTTCAAGAGAGTGAGTGGTCTATAATCTCCTGGATTTCTGCCACCGCGTGGTTGGGTATTGGGATGATGGTACCCTCCGTGAATTCGGCAGGTATCGCAGTCTGCGGTAACAGGAGTTCGTTGTACATCTGAATCAAGGTCCGTCCCATGAGGTATGCAAAGGCGCGGTAAAATTCAATTGGGAAGCCGTCCTGTCCTGGGGACTTGTTCGGAGCCCCCCTGGCAATTGCGTCTGTCAGCTCGTCCTCTGTTATCGCTGTGATGAAAGTCTCTGCATCCAGTGGTGGTCCTCTATCTGGCATTTCCGAGATGACATCATGTAGTGTCTCGTGGTTCACATGTACAGGTCCATATAACTGGCGGAAATAGTCGGTAAACACATGCGCAATATCACGCTGGTGCACAACTTGCTGGCCAGTTTCAGAGATTAGTTCCCTGATCAACGTCCTGCGTCGTCGTTGGCGTTCACGTACCACGTGGTGCATGGAGGGGGTTTCGGCATCAACTGTGTCCGCCAATCTCGCCCGGACCCTTATACCTTCCATTCTTAGTCTCGTCAGCTGTAATAACTTGGCTTTTATCCTGCGCATGGCCGTGTGCCTTTCCGGCGATGGTTGTTGGGTCATCAGCATTTAATCCACCACTGGAGAACCGAGGTGTATGCTCGTTGGCGGCGAACGCAGGTCTCCCAGGCCGCCTCTATCGACCGGTGACATTCAGTGTCATGTAAAAGGGCACAATTCATTTTCCAGTGACCCTTACTCCGCCATATCTTCTGACGCGCTAGTGAAATCGTACAGACTGTAACGGAACTGAAATGATGGTGGGCTGACAGTAATTTGGAGCCCGCGCGTCGAAAACGGGCGCGCTGGTGTGAGACTGCCAGGGAGTGCACCCTGATGCCATCTATTGGCGAAACTGGGAATTAGCGCTGCCTCTCAGACAATGCACTAAGCTCTCGGAGTCAAATGTATTCTTTTTCTTGGTAATTATAAGCTATTACTGTATGATTTAATGTTATAAAGCGCTAATAGTAAATTATTATGACTGGTATGAACTCCAGGGTAATAAATATAAATATTCTTAAATACTAAATGATTTCGGTGAAAAGGTGGTAGGGGAACGCCCCCACTCTTGGTGATACGAGCGTAGCTAGAGGTAGCTGGAGACACAGGGACTGAACAATGGAATGGCCTGGGGAGTGTTGACGTGACCGGACGTGTGTAACTGTGCTCACGCAAAAGTGATTGTGCAACAGCGAAGAGGCGAATATCGTCGCTGTTTGTGGAGTAGAAAGCGACGAATGGTAGTCGAAGCCGTCTCTATGCCACTGGGGCTGATTGTAAGAGTTCCTGTGCCCAGATTTTATGGCGGACGTGCGGTAGCTTATACGAGTGCTACAGCTCGTAGTTCCAGCTGCCATTGAGGGCATGAGGCGTGAAGAGCTGCGTTAGCCACATGCATCTCACCACCAGCACCGACACGTCTACCCAAGGCAAGACTGCTTGCAATTGTTAAGTCGAACTTTGTATACATGTAAAAGGAGAATACCAGTTTTCTTTTGTGCAAGTGCAGAGGACAGAATATAGTAATGAGTAAAATTACGACGCATGTTGTTCATTGTAAAGTGTAGTAACCTCAAACATAGTGTAGTGAAATCAGACTGAGGCCACCATCGCCTCTTTCATTTACAATTCTTTTGGGTGTAGAATACTTTAGTGTATAAGAATGTTGAAAAGAGCAATGGTCACACCAGAATGAGTCACCTATTTATAGTTACTTAAATTTTTTTGAGTAACCTTTCAAGTAAAGTCACTTAACTAATTCTATATCAATTGTCCAAAGAGTAATATCCAAAATCATTAAATAAGTTGAAGGATAGAATTTTGTTAACCTAAGTTGCATAAGTTGTCTTGGTGGTAATTACCAAGCCAACTCACAGAAATTGAGAGGGTATTTGCTTTGTAGAATCACCTAGAATGATCAGAAATAGTAATATTCAGAATTAAGTTTAAATTCAACTCAAGCCGTTTCACTTTGAAATGAGCCAAAAAATTGATTTATTCTTTTGCTCCTTCAGAGCTGGCGACCGTAGTTATAAGTATTTTCAGGAGGATTCGACGGTAAGTCTGCTGCTCTCGTCGTGCTGATAGGATTACCCACTGCTGCTAGCAGTGGTGATTGGATACATAAGCTCACTACCAAGTTAAGTGGGTCAGGTAGGCAGTGTTACCGTGTGAACTGTAGGGCACTGTAGGCTGTGGATCGAACCCGTTCAATCATCACAGCTCTTTGGGAAATAGTCCGGTTAGGAGTGTACTAATCATTAGGTAAATACTGGCGAGTAACGGTCAAAAATGTATACGCAAGTGAATTTAGCAAGGTCCATGTAGCACCTAATTAATGTGGTGCAATGGCGAGGGTAGGAGTGGAGTAAAAGTGAGCTGAGCTTGTGGCAGCTGTGCTGTCTTCAAAGATTAATAACGTGAATTCACTACTACCTCTTACCATTAGGGCTGAGCTATTTACGGTTAAAATACGTAGCAGTAAGCGCAAAGGCGTGACAGCTACAAGTCCATATTGGCTTTATACATACGGAAGTAGGAAGCGGGTCATTCCATCAGTGGAGGGGTTAAAACAACCGAGTCAGTTGAGAACATACCCCATTTACTGGTGGAAAGATTCGGCGGTTCGGTCGCATGTGGCGACCGTGACAGGACTTACCAAGTTTGTAGAATAATGGCTGCAATAAAAGTGTTTTATATAAACTTGTAGTTTCAAGAAAATTTTAAATTTAAAATTCTGTTGTAGACAAATATACCACAATTGGTAAGTTCAAGACGACAACCTGCAAAGCAGCAAAAGAAAGTCCAATAGTAGGAGTTAAACAAGTAATACTTGGTTTAATAAACATTTCTATTAGGCACGAAATACAGCAGCTTAAGATGGAGTCGAATAGTAACAAGCAAGACGAAAACATTACAAGGTCAGACCCAGAGTTAGGGACCATAGATACTGTTGTAGGGTTGGAAAATCTTATAGATGAATCCACACCCACAAGACAGGAGGAACGGTAAGTGAAACCAAAGGTAGTGAAAAGTGAACCCAATGTATCTGTGGATGCAAGTCACAAGGGAGAGGATATGGAATTAACAAGTTTGTTAAATAGGATGATGGTGCAAATTCGAGAAGGGAATGCTAGTTTGAAAGCAGAAATGGCTAGTCATATATCCCAATTGGATGAAATCCTATCTGGTAAAATAAAAGCCAATTTAGATATTTTGAATACGCAAAGCCAGCGTATCACAGAGGTAAACAAATCAGTAAATAGCATTAGGGCTGAAATAACAAATGTTCAGAGAAAAGTCACAGAAATAGAGAAAAGATTTGATACCGAAATTCAGAGAATAGAGAAATCAGTGGAACCTTTGGTTAGTGAAAATTTAGAACCGATAATTGAAAGTAAATTACAGGTGATAGTACCAGTTGTAAAGAAAGAGATTGTTAATGAAACGGCAGCTGATATTGAAACACTGCGCAATACCATGTTGAGTTTTGATGCATGTGTGCAGGAGCAGGAAAATACACTGCGTAATGAGATAAAATTGTTAAGTCAGCAAGTTCAGAATCAGACGTTTCTTAACTGTAGTGGTATCCCATTGGTAATGCAAAAATCGGAAATACTGAATAGGGAGGAAAAATACGATCCTGAAAAGAAACAAGATGGATGGCATCCAATGGATTTTATAAAAAATTGTGAACGTGTCTTACCAACAGACATGTCGGATAAAGAAAAAATTAATTTAGTAATAGACGCTTTAGCAGGTCATGCTAAACGTTGGGGATTGAATTTGGATATCGACAATTTGAAGTTTACAGACTTCAAAGAAAAGTTCCTTGAGGAATTCTGGAGCACACAACAGAGAGATAGGTTGTGGAGAGAATTCGTTGTCGCCAGAATGCCAGAACATGGGCGTGGGCTCATGAAAGAATACTGTGAAGGATGGTTCAAGCGTTTGGAGTCTCTTAAAGATCGTAGATCAGAATCGGAGATAGTGTGGGAGTTGTGGAAAAAGCTACCTGACGATTCAAAGCGGTATGTAGGAGGCACTCATCGAACATTCGATGAATTTTTAGAAAAAATCGAGAATGAAGATAGGTGGCGTGAAACTAGAGAGTTTCGAGGTTTCAGAAATCAGAATGGAACAGTAAAAGGTGGTAGGAATGAACCGCAAATTAACATGATGAGAGGAAGAGGTCGAGGAGGTAACTCTCAGCGAGGGAGAGGACACTATCAGGGAAACGGGATGCATTATCAAAATCAGGAAAACTAAATACCGCGCAGGTCAAGGGCCTAACGCGCGCGGAAAGAAAGAAATCGCCCAAATATAGGGAAGATCGGAGTAGTCAGTACTATAGTAGGATAGTGCGTCGTTCGCCTGAAGAGCAGTTATATAAACGAAACTTTGCGAAGTATAATGCAGGGATACAAACAGAGGAGAGAGAGCAGGGAGGAATTATTAAGGGAAATGAAGTAGGAAAAGAATATCGGTCGGATGTGAAGGCTCACGTGAATGAAATAAGTACAATTCGAGGTCAGAGTGACGAATTGATGAAGGAAGAGTCAGAGGAGGGCAACTGTGCAGAGAGGCAGGGGCAAGGTAGGAGTGATGTGACTTATGGTAAAAGGTTCGTACGAATAGTCGACGAATCGCATCGAGAAGTAATTAAAGAGGAAAGGGTGGATAAGAAAAAGGGGCATAGTGCAGAGACGCATGCCGATTCAGAAATTACCTCGTATGCAGAATATGTACATCAGCTCAAAAGCCAGCCAGCACAATTAGAAAGATCTTCCACTCAGGTGATTAGTTTGGACCTGAATATGACAGTGTTAGAGAGCCATACCGATTATGATGTGTACCTAGTGACAGCAAGAGTACATGACTGTGATGAAGATTCTTTTAGAGAAATTAGAGAAAGTGTATCTAACCAAGAGAAAGAGTGTTGTGATCCCTGTAGTACTGAAGCAAATGAGTTGAGTGAGACTGGAATTCCATTAGTAGGGGAAAATAACGAAAGTAAGAGTGGCGAATGCACTATCCAACAAAGGGAAAGTAGAGAAATGGATTATAATTTGCGAGAATTATTTGAATCCGAAGAAGGTCATATTTCTAAGGAGGAGGAATTATCGTCAGAATCATCAGAAAGCATCCAGGGAGAAAAAGAAGTAGAGGAAGTTTCCGATCCCGCAACCGAGAGTTCAGGCATGACAGATTCGAATGAGAACGAGATGGCATTAAAGAGCCTAGACGAAGGACTATTGGAAAAAGCGGTGAAAGAATTTAGGATGAAAAGGAGAAAGAAACCTCCAGATGGAATGGTCAGTATAAAAACCGGAAAAATAATATGGCAAGACTTGGCGGTGGAAAAGGATTTATTATGGGAAGATAAAGAAAGTATGAAAGAGGACAATAGGATGCAAACAATCCTGCCCATTAATGTATGTGGGTACGATTTATATGTATTGTTGGATACGGGTGCTCAAATAAGTGCTATTTCGCACGCATTTTTTGAGATGATCAAAGAGCAACGAGGACTGGTCATGATGCCAGTAACAGGTATTAAAGTGATAGGGGCGACAGGGAAATGTAGTAAACCTGTTAAACATCAAGTGATGATGGAATTTAAGATAAAAAACAAGCAGTTTTCGAATGCATTTTTAGTAGTTCCAGAGCTCAGTGCCGAGATCATTTTAGACATTGACTGGTTAATAAAACAGAAAGTAATTATAGATTGTGACAAAGGGATAATAGTTTGTAAAGTTGATAGTGCGGTATTAGAATTACCATTTGAATCATCTAGAGTAATGGAAGAGAACCAGCTGAGATGGGTAGAATTTAGAGATGATCATGATTCAGGAATAGGTCAAAAATTCGATTGGTTTCTCGTGAGGCAGATAGTTGAAGATGGAAATAAGGAGACACTCCTTCGAAATGTAGTGGATAAAACGGAAGGATTATCTGATGCCCAAAGGGAGGATCTATGGCAAATTCTGAAAGAAAATCAGGAGGTATTTTCGGACAGACCGGGACGAGTGATAAATTATGAGTACTGCATGGAGGTAGAGGAGCATGAACCTTTCTTTAAACCACCATATAATGTACCCGTGTCTAAGAAATAGTAGCAGTAGATATCTTTGGACCATTACCGAAAACCATGGGGGGTTTTGTGTACATATTTGCAGCAGTTGAACTTTTCTCAAAGTATATAAAGCTATATCCCTTGAGAAAAGCTACTGCCAGAGCTGTGTATGATAAAATGGTGTGTGATTATTTTGTGAAAGTAGGGAAGCCAAAGAGAATACTATCAGATAATGGTGTTCAGTTTTGCTCAAAAATGTGGAAGGATGGGATAACTGAGAAACAGGTAGAAGTGGTACATATATCAGCTTATCACCCATCAAGCAATCCGGTCGCAAGACGTACGCCATATGATCCGTAAAAGCCGCTGGCCAGATTGCGGCATCCAGTATCGCCGTCCGTAGAGCTCGTGTCACATACACTCTATCAAGTCTACTCGCCGAGTGTCCCGTGACAAACGTATAACCCGGTCTGTCACCATGCTGCAGTTCCTAGGTATCTAGAAGCGCCATTTCGGTAATCAACGCACGCAGTTCCATGCATGGCACATAATGAGGTACTTGGTCCTTTTTGTCGACGATACAATTAAAGTCGCCGTCCACTATATAGTTATCATAGCGTCCAGCGAACAACGGTGCTATCCCTTCGGTGTAAAAAGTCGCCCTTTCTCTTCGTTTTGTGGAGCCAGATGGTGCGTATAAATTGATGAAACGAACGCCGTCGACAGTGATCGCTATGCCACGTGCCGAAGGGAGAGACACGACGTCCTCCAGTCCTATTCCTTCCCTGGTGAGAATCGCCACACCGCATCCACTTTCATCATGCACTGAATAATGTGCCTCGTAACCGTAGAACTCTGGCGGCGATGTGAAACGCACTTCTTGTAGGAGTACAATATCCACGTCCGCAGCGCGGAACATATCTTTCAGCATTTGAAGTTTAAGCGGTGTCCGTATGCCATTAATGTTTATCGTGGCTTGTGTTCATCAGTCGTAGGGCGGTGTCATTAAGCGTCTATCTGCACCCCCGGCGCTCCTCATCACACCAAGTTGTTCAACATTTCCCGACCCCTCCCGGCCTCTGGCCAGGACTATCCTCAATCGTCGCGTTCGTATTTTCATCCTGTTCCTGTAGGTCCATTTCTTGCGCCCAGTCCCCCAGCATATTTCCGGAACTGGTCGAAGGATGGGAGGCAACGTTGTCATCGCTCTGATGTTGGACAGTTGTCATCTCCACTTCCACCTTCCGGTCACCAGAAGGAGAGTTCAAGTTAACGTCGCTGTGTAGTTCCTGCATCGTCATCTCGGTATCTGTTGAATCCACTGGTCTCAGGTCGATACTGTCGTTGTCGTCCACTGTCCCCTCGGGACTATGGGTATCGTCAGCAGAAGTCAGTCGACGCTTCTTTCTTCTCTTCGGCGAATGCTGTTTCCGTTGCCTTGCTTCCGCATCGGCTGTTTGGGTTGCGTATCCTCCGTCTTGGGCCTGGCCTATCACGCTCTCGGTGGAAGCACTGGCAGCCACCACGGATGAGCCTGGAGCGGCCGTCAACTGCATCTCTTGTGTGGTGTCCTGTGTCTGCTGTGGTGGAACCGGTGGTCGGAGTTCCAGTCCGTTGGTGTCCATGTTCTCTATAGGGGGCAGCTGCTGGTGCCCATCGGAAATCTCCCTCACGTCGCCTCTCAGGGCTTCCACAAAGGTCAACGGTAAGACAGTCGTCTGTTGTGGCGCCTGAACGTCATCCCGTGGAGTTTGCGCTAAACGTCGCTGGAGGCATTCCGAGCGGACGTGACCTTCTTTCCCGCACCCCGAGCAAGTGCGAGGTTGCCCATCATAGATTATAATCGCTCGACAACCTCCTATATACAAATAAGAGGGGACGTGCTTTCGCAGTTCTATCCTTATTTGTCTCACCCCATTTAAAACGGGGTACGTAGTAAAACTCGTCCATTTTTCGGCCACATGGGATAGAACTGTACCGTATGGTCGAAAGGCGTCGGTAACAAGTTCAGACGGGACCTCAAACGGAAGTTCGAAGTCTCGTATAGTGCGGATCCCCATTCCCGCGTGATCGACTGTAACCGCACCAACATTCCCGTCGGCATGACAGAAACGATACCCGTTCGGTGATCGTTGTAGAAGTCTTTCGCAAGCAGCCTCGTCAACAAGCTTGACATAGACGACGCTTGAAACGAGCGATAAATTGATTCCCACGATTTCCTGTGGATCGATTTTTACCTCTTCTCTGAAGAAACGTGCAATCTCGTGTGCCTTTGGTCGTGTATAGTCGTTCGCAAAATTGAACTTCAAAGTCGTTTTTCTGTACGAGTGTGCCATCTCGTTCTAGACTCACAACACCGCACACGCGAAGCTGCTCCGGCGTAAACAAACAGGCGCGCGCACCACAGCGCGGCCGGCAGGCAACACGGTCCGCACTGTGTCACTGCCGAAGGCAGACTGCCCCTAGACCACGGGTACACCTCTGCGTTACCAACATAAAAACGTAAACAGCGTACTTTTACTAGGAACCTTTAAAATAAGCACTAAAACTCTATTCCGTTTTGTATTTTCCGAAATAATTACACTCTGCACTTTGAAGCCTTAGACTTCGTAAGTTCCGTATAACACTCTCTTATTCAGATCCATCCTAAACTGATCTCCGGTAGATACAACATGCCACCATAAGTTTCACAAATCTTCACAGGTTAACAGCAGAATATGAATCATACGTAACTTCATGCTTCCAGTTACGCGATGAGACGTCCAGCTTGAGACGACGGACCTGCCACCGTTTCGCACGCAAACGCGTCAACTAATCACAACCGCACACCCGGCGCGCGGCTAAATGGCGAGGACGGCGAGACCCAGGAACAGCGGATCGAGACGAAGGGCTGCCTTCAAAACATGTTGCCTCGTTGAATACCGACCGGAGAGAGGCCCCTGGTCACACGCCAAGCCGCAAAACCAAAGGCGGAACAGTCAGAGATACAAGACCAGACGAGTGTCGATATCTGCTTTATTTACCATTAGAACAGTATCTGAAATAAGTGACAGTTCAACACGAAAAGTAGTCTACTTCGCATATTTTCATACGCTTATGTCATATGGTATTATTTTCTGGGGTAATTCTTCTGATTCAAAAAGGGTATTTTTGGCTCAAAAACGGGCTGTTCGAGGTATGTGTGGTAAGTTCGAGAACCTCTTGTCGACCCCTATTCAGTAGTCTGGGAATTCTGACATTGCCCTCACAGTACATATTTTCTTTAATGTCGTTTGTTGTTAGCAATATTAGCTTATTCCCAAGAGTTAGCAGCTTTCACTCAGTTAATACTAGGCAGAAATCAAATCTGTATGTGGAATGCACTTGCTTGACTCTTGTGCAGAAAGAAGTGCAGTATTCTGCTGCATCCATTTTCAATAAGCTACCACAAGAACTCAAAAACCTTAGCAGTAGCCCAAACACTTTTAAGTCTAAACTGAAGAGTTTCCTCATGGCTCACTCCTTCTGTTCTGTCGAGGAGCTCCTGGAAGAGCTGAAAAATTAAGCAAATTCCAGTGTTACATTGTTGATTTTCTTAATTTAAACTTACGAATTGTCGCCTGAATATGTTTCTTATATATCATTTTATCTGTTTCTACTATCGTGTTATAATTTCATGTATTGGCTCGTTCCATGACCATGGAGACTTATCCTTAATTTGGTCCCACGGAACAATAAATACATAAATAAATAAAAGTGAAGCACAACTAGCAGCAGTCGCCACGGTTGATAAACGTTCCATAGTGGAGCAGTACACATAGCGTCCACTGTGATCACTGACCTACTGCTTCAGAAATCCTCACGACTCCCTTTTTACATCCAGAAGGGCGGGTGTCTTAGTCACAGATTTCACAAGCTTCATGCCACTCTCTATAATGTTTAATTATACACGTTTTTCATCCACTTTGAAGCGCCGGATAAATGAATATTATTCTTTTCTTAAAAAAAGAAATAAACGTGTAGTCTGTCCAACTCGGTGAGGGGAGAGGAAAAGTTAATGGCGTACAAATCTGGAACCGATATACTGAACGGGAAAACTCCGAGAAATTTCAAAATTAAATACAAAGAACACACAAGAAGCTGGAAGTACAAAAATAGCTCTATCTTTGTTTAAACTATGATAATGGATGTGCATGATCCGTCTAGCATGGAAAAGGATATGAAAATTACCTATACGAACAATTAGAACAGGAAACTGCGAACATAACGGGAAAACTTTCAATATAAATAGCTCTTGCAGTGAAAAAGGGAATGGTAAATGAACAAATCAATATAACTAAGGACTCACTGGAATTAACCTCTAAATTGGTAACAACAAACAGACATTTAGAACATAACAAGACTAAACAATAATTCAAACTCCCACCACAGAAAAAAAGCGGTTCTCTCATACTGATAGAAACAGTCATGGTCTCCGAACTGTCCCTCTACTCGTTCAAGGTTCAAAAGGCTCTAAGCCCTATGGGGATTAACATCTGAGGTCATCAGTCCCCTAGACTTAGAACTACGTAAACCTAACTAACCTAAGGACATCACACACATCCATGCCTGAGGCAGGATTCGAACCTGCGACCGTAGCAGCTGGGTGGTTCCGGACTGAGGCGTCTAGAAGCGCTCGGCCACCGCGGCCGGCACTCGTTCAAGCTCAGCGTAGTGTTGGTAATGGCGTATTTTGCGCCTTAAAGGCGTTCTTGACCAACATCAACTCACCACATCCAGTCTCAAAGGTAACTAACAGTCACGACCGTTACGGCGCGTACTGAAAGCAAACCTGATTTGCATCTTCCTAATGGCTCTGCTAGCGCCACTCTTACGCCACTGGCGCGAAATTGGAATAGACATCATCTTTCAGGTATAGAAACACGCCTACCAACACTGGTTTATGTCTCACAATTTTTTGTTGGTGTTGTGATTCTACATCTACATTTATACTCCGCAAGCCACCCAACGGTGTGCGGCGGAGGGCACTTTACGTGCCACTGTCATTATGTCCCTTTCCTGTTCCAGTCGCGTATGGTTCGCGGGAAGAACGACTGCCGGAAAGCCTCCGTGCGCGCTCGAATCCCTCTAATTTTACATTCGTGACCTCCTCGAGAGGTATGAGTAGGGGGAAGCAATAATTCGATACCTCATCCAGAAACGCACACTCTCGAAACCTGGACAGCAAGCTACACCGCGATGCAGAGCGGCTCTCTTGCAGAGTCTGCTACTTGAGTTTGCTAAACATCTCCGTAACGCTATCACGCTTACCAAATAACTCTGTGACGAAACGCGCCGCTCTTCTTTGGATCTTCTCTATCTCCTCTGTCAACCCGATCTGGTACGGATCCCACACTGATGAGCAATATTCAAGTATAGGTCGAACGAGTGTTTTGTAAGCCACCTCCTTTGTTGATGGACTACATTTTCTAAGGACTCTCCCAATGAATCTCGACCTGGCACCCGCCTTAGCAACAATTAATTTTATATGATCATTCCACTTCAAATCGTTCCGTACGCATACTCCAGATATTTTACAGAAGTAACTGCTACCAGTGTTTGTTCCGCTATCACATAATCATACAATAAAGGATCCTTCTTTCTATGTATTCAGAATACATTACATTTGTCTATGTTAAGGGTTAGTTGCCACTCCCTGCACCAAGTACCTATCCGCTGCAGATCTTCCTGCATTTCGCTACAATTTTCTAATGCTGCAACTTCTCTGTATACTACAGCATCATTCGCGAAAAGCCGCATGGAACTTCCGACACTATCTACTATGTCATTTATATATATATTGTGAAAAGCAGTGGTCCCATAACACTCCCTTGTGGCACGATAGAGGTTACTTTAACGTCTGTAGACGTCTCTCCATATAGAACAACATGCTGTGTTCTGTTTGCTAAAATCTCTTCAATCCAGCCACACAGCTGGTCTGATATTCCGTAGGCTCTTACTTTGTTTATCAGGCAACAGTGCGGAACTGTATCTTTTCCGTCTTCGTATGTTACACGCATTCCGCTCAGTACTCTTACTCCTTTTGTGCCTGGTAGCAAGGCGAAATACCCTCAGAGTTCAAAAAAAAGAAAATAATAATAATAATTTCAGTCCCAAAGAAAGCAGGTGTTGACAGATGTGAAAATAACCGAACTACCAGTTTAATAAGTCACAGCTGCAGAATACTAACGCGAATTCTTTACATACGAATGGAAAAACTGGTAGAAGCCGACCTCGGGGAAGATCAGTTTCGATTCCACAGAAATGTTGGAACACGTGAGGCAACACTGACCTTATGCTTTATTTTAGAAGAAATATTAAGGAAAGGCAAAGCTAAGTTTCTAACATTTGTAGACTTAGAGAAAGCTTTTGACAATGTTGACTGGAATACTCTCTTTCAAATTATAAAGGTGGCAGGGGTAAAATACAGGGAGCGAAGGCTATTTACAATTTGTACAGAAACCAAATGGGAGTTATAAGAGTCGAGGGGCATGGAAGGGAAGCAGTGGTTGGGAAGGGAGTGAGACAGGGTTGTAGCCTCTCCCCGATGTTATTCAATCTGTATATTGAGCAAGCAGTAAAGGAAACGAAAGAAAAATTCGGTGTTAAAATCCATGGAGAAGAAATAAAAACTTTGAGGTTCGCCGATGACATTGTAATTCTGTCAGAGACAGAAAAGGAATTGGAAGAGCGGTTGAACGGAATCGATAGTGTCTTGAAAGGAGGATATAAGATGAACATCAACAAAAGCAAAACGAGGATCATGGAATGTAGTCGAATTAAGTTGGGTGATGCTGAGGGAATTACATTAGGAAATGAGTCACTTAAAGTAGTAAAGGAGTTTTGCTATTTTGGGAGCAAAATAACTGATGATGGTCGAAGTAGAGAGGATAGACTGGCAATGGCAAGTATTTGTATGGAGTGTAGCCATGCATGGAAGTGAAACATGACGATAAATAGTTTGGAGAAGAAGAGAATAGAAGCTCTCGAAATGTGGTGCTACAGAAGAATGCTGAAGGTAAGATGGGTAGATCACAGATCACATAAGTAATGAGGCGGTATTGAATAGAATTGGGGAGAAGAGGAGTTTGTGGCACAACTTGACAAGAAGAAGGGACCGGTTGGTAGGACATGTTCTGAGGCATCAAGGGATCACAAATTTAGCATTGGAGGGCAACGTGGAGGGTAAAAATCGTAGAGGGAGACCAAGAGATGAATACACTAAGCTGATGCAGAAGGATGTAGGTTGCAGTAAGTACTGGGAGATGAAGAAGCTTGCACAGGATAGAGTAGCATGGAGAGCTGCATCAAATCAGTCTCAGGACTAAAGAACACAACAACAACAACAGCAAGAATGGTGAATTTGTTGCCGTGCGTAGTACACTGAGTGGTGTCGGCGTACGTTTGTTGTACGACCCGCACTATCACCCTCTTCACCGAGGGAGAGAAATTACGTGTAGCTGCGCAAGGTTTGCAATTTAAACGTGGGTACAGGTCAGAGGTCACGAAATAACTGAAACAGAGCCTTACTAAACTGCTGGTCGCGATGGGAGGAGGCCCTCGCTAGCGGTCCAGAGAGACGCCGGCAAGCTGCGTCATGGGGCGGGCGAATAAAAACAAACAGCCGTGGCTGCTCGGCAGAGCAGGCGGCGAGGCTGCGAGGCGCTGAACGTAACAGGTGCGCGGGGCGACGGCGCCGCCGGGTAATCCGATTACGCTGTTGTTGCTGCGCGCCGCCTTGTGCGTGAGCGTGCTCGTCGACTGTCGTTTGTCACGAGGCGCCACGCGGCCCCAGTGGCTCACGTCTGCGGGCGCAGGTGTGCGAGGAACTGCGTGGAAGCGCCGGCCCGTCCCCACCTCCGCTACAATCCGATGTAAAGTCGTTGGTTGTTGACTTCGAAGGTCCAAACCTGCGACGTTGTAGCAACTGTGTTGCTGACGGATTACGCAGGCTCTAATTAGCCCTCAAACGATACGGCGCGTCTGAGATCCCATCCGACGGTTCAGTTTTCCTCTCACTGCTCTAACCGTACCGTGCTGGAAGTCGACCTAGCCAGGAAACGTATTGTCCAGTCGTTCGATGTCTACTGGAGTGACTGTAGATATCGCGTGAGGGGAAAAGTCTCGTAGTGCTCAGAGCGTGGAGTGGCTCTAAGCACTATGGGACTTCACATCTGAGGTCATCTGTCCCCTAGAACTTAGAACTACTTAAACCTAATTAACCTAAGGACATCACACACATCCATGCCCGAGGCAGGATTCGAACCAGCGACCGTAGCGGTCGCGCGGTTCCGGGCTGAAGTGCTTACAAGGGAACCTCCCCATCGCACCCCCCTCAGATTTAGTTATAAGTTGGCACAGTGGATAGGCCTTGAAAAAGTGAACACAGATCAATTGAGAAAACAGGAAGAAGTTGTGTGGAACTGTGAAAAAATAAGCAAAATATACAAACTGAGTAGTTCATGGGAATATAGGCAACATCAAGGACACTGGGAGCGCAGGAGCGCCGTGGTCTCGTGGTAACGTGAGTAGATGCGGAACGAAAGGTCCTTGGTTCAATTCTTCCATTGACTCAGTCTGGCATTAGCTGCCGCAGCGGTCGCACGCTCCTCAAGTTTGCTCCGTGAACGTTCAGTGTTTACGCCAGTGTTTTCGTGTTTTGTGCTCGTTTATTGACGTTTTGCACGTGAATTAAGCGTTATCAATTGAGCATTTGGTCTTCTTTCGTGTCATCTTTCTACGAAGTGCCGTTGGGATTTCGGCGTTGTTCGAGATTTCTTCGCTGCAGAACACCATGGCAAACTCCGTGAGAAAAAACACCGTGATTTTCACCTTCGACAAGTACACCCGTCGAGTACAGCCCTCTGCACTTGAAATACACGACTGGATTACCGAGGTAATTGGCCTTCATTCTGAATCTGTTCATACCATGCAGCTCGACTCTGATGAATACTGCATTTTTGTAAAGTTTAACGATTCCGCGAGTGTAGACCGCTTTCTGGCAAAATTTGGTTATGAAACGGAATTTATACACCGTGATGGTACTAAAAGTACTGTCAAACTCCGGAATTCCGAGTCTGTAATTAGGAATGTTAGGGTTTTGAATATTCCCATAGAAGTAGACAATTCGAAAATTAAAGATGTCCTTTCAAAGTATGGGGTTGTCAGGCAAATAGTCAACGAAAGGTGGGCTTCGCATTTTAAGCTGCAGTGCTTTAACGGCATTCGCTCCGTGGAGATGGAAGTGAAAGCAAACATTCCCTCCCACATCTTTGTTGACGGGCACAAGGCGCATGTTATGTACTCAGGACAAACCCCTACATGTCATGTATGTAACGAGTCTGGTCACCTCCGTCAGGACTGCCCTCGCCGTGTATTTGTGCTAACAAATAACCTTACGCAACGCCGGAAATTGACACTCAACGATTTGTTGCCAGCCAGTAATACAACAGAGCCAGCGGCGGTCGTGGATCCTGTTACTACCTCTGAAAATGTTGCACTTAATGTTAATGACTTTCCGTCTTTAAAACCTGCATTAACTGCTGAAATTCCGTCCCGTGACAGCGAGATTCCCACAAAAAAGCGTCCTCTAGAGGACACTGAAAGAAATGTTGATGAGGACTCTTCCTGTGAAACACCCGTTGCCAGGAGGCCGAAGCCCAGTCCTGAAGATCTGTTGGAAGTGGAAAAAGGAGATGGAATGAAGGTCGATGTGGCTCCCACTTCCGCACAAGGACTTACACCGCCACGAACAGATAGTGACGCAGCGGGTAGTGATTTTTCACGGAAATGTGACCCTGAGCCTGAGGTCACGGCTGAAATAACCGCATCAAGTCAACAACCCATACAGTGCGAACCGTACGAGGAAGTACCAGGTAAAGAACCTGCTGACTCCGAAGCGCAACGCCGCGCCGAAGGAGGAAATACACAAGCATCACCGCCTCGCCAGCAAAACAACACAACAGACACCACGCCAGAACCAAACATTGACGACTCGCAAGCTACGGCCGTTGCCCCATTTAGCCACCGCCGGCGGCTGCGACAGACACCGGGCCTTGCTGTCACGCGTCATCAAGCGAAAGTCACACCAGAGAAGAAAGACATCAAGAAAAAGAATATCAAATATGAAGTCATCAGGTCCAACACTGACGAGGAGAAAGAGAATGGCCACAGTGACTTATAGCAGTGCATTGTCAGGATATCAGGATATTTTTCTTCTCAAGCTATTTGTTTAAAAGCAGTGCAAATTTTCTAGGCAGTTAGTACATGTAATGGGCACACAGCTTGTAAAGATCGTGCCTTGTAGGGAAGCACGTTTGCTGCTATAATCATACCGAACCTCATCCCAAATAGCTTCTTCCGGTATGTCTGTGCTGCAAGCTTATAGCATTACTACTATTAACATTAATAAAATACAGTCACCCTTGAAATTGGCAGCACTAAAGGAATTCTTATACCAGTCCGGAACAGATATCGCGTTGCTACAAGAAGTTGCGATAACGGAATTTCGGATCCCAGGCTTTTTTGAAATTGTTAATGTTTCTACGGAAGCCAATATCGGTACAGCCATTCTTATAAGGGAAGGCATTCCGGTGACTGGAATCGAACGACTAGAATCAGGAAGAGCCATAGGCATAAAACTTTTCGATGTGACAGTGATTAACCTTTACGCCCCATCAGGAACTTCCCACAAATTGGATCGTGCGAAGTTTTTTTCAAGATGAACTGATTTATTTATTGAGGAAAAATCCGTGTTCTCTTATACTAGGTGGAGATTTTAACTGTGTTTTAAACCAGAAAGATCAACAACCCAACTTCAACTACTCGCGACAGTTAAAAAAATTAGTAAGTGATCTACACCTTAAGGATGTGTGGGAACTTCAGCACCCGACGTCAGTCGGGTTCACGTATATAACCAGCCACTCCCGCAGCAGACTAGATAGAATTTACGTGTCACCAAATTTGCAAAATTATTTATTAAACGTTGAGACTATTCCAGTGTATTTTAGCGATCACAGTACACTTTTAACTTGCTTTAATCTAAGTGTACAACCAACCCGTCGATTCAGAGGCCAATGGAACTTAAATATCTCTGTTTTAACTGACGAAGAACTGGAACAGGAAATAAGGTTTGCGTGGACTATGTGCCTCCGCACAGTAGACAAGCACCCAACAGTCATAGACTGGTGGACAAGGAGGGCTAAACCAAGGCTGCGGAAAGTTGTCATGCAGTATAGTGCAGCCAGGCACAGGGAGTTGAGGAATACAATGGAGTTTTATTATAAAGTTTTAAGAGACTTATATCAACAGGCCCAAGATGACGTAATTCGTCTGAATGATATCAAAAAAATAAAAGCCAAGTTATTAAGCATTAAACGGCAACAGATGGAGGGACTCAAAATTAAATCGAAAGCCACATCTGTCGTAGCAGATGAAACAGCTTCTCTGTATCACTTGGTGCGGCATGCTAAAAACAGACGTCAAACTTTAATTGATGAAGTCCAGACGCATACTGGTACGAGGCTCACATGCCAGAAACAAATACTGGACGAAGTCCACAGGTACTATGAAACCTTATATGCCCCTACCACAGTGGAAGATGCAGCTCTCGAGGACTTTCTCACTATTTTAGGTCCACAATTGTCGGGAACAGACAACGCTGACATCCTGTCACCTATTACTAAAGATGAAGTGCATGAGGCAGTGCGTAAATCACCTCTCAACAAATCTCCGGGACTTGATGGCCTCCCTGTGGAGTTTTATGCCCGCTACTGGTCTATAATTGGGGACAAGATCACTTCCATGGCAAATGAGGTCCTGAACGGAAAACCGGTTCCTGCAGAGTTTAAGGAAAGTAAAATAGTACTGATTCCTAAGAGTAAAGGCAAAACCAACTTAAACAATTTTCGGCCTCTTTCGCTACTAAATTCTGATTACAAAATAATTTCGCGTATTATCAACAAAAGACTCTCTGCCTTTTCCAACAAAATATTGAGTCATCACCAATCTTGCTCTCCGACCAGAACGATATTCGAAAGTCTATCTGCATACAGAGACGTCATTGCAATTACCTCAGTGACAAGTATAAAATGTGCTTTAATCTTTATAGATTTCAACAAAGCTTTTGACCGCGTTAGTCATAGATACCTCTTTGCGACGCTGTCAAGAATGGCTTTCCACCCCCAGATTGTGAACATGCTAAGGAATATTGCAACAGGTGTAAATGCGAAAATAGCAATCAATGGCCAAACATCTAAACCCATACAGATAAGGCGAGGGGTTCCACAGGGCAGTCCCTTATCAATGTTTTTATTTTCAGTATCTTTAGAGCCCTTCCTCCGCACTGTCCACGAAAGATTAACAGGCATAACATTGAGTGGTGAGAAAACTGTCATACGAGCTTATGCTGATGACGTGGGCGTTGTAATAAGGAATAAGGAGGAGACAGTTACACTGGAAAGAGAAATCCAAAGATATTGTCTAGCGTCGGGAGCGACAGTAAATGAAAACAAAAGTCAAATATTGAATCTACGGGGCCTAGATCACCTTCGACTGGCATGGGCAAAACAAGACAACAAACATAAAACTTTGGGAATCACCTTAATGGCATGTCCGATGCGGATGGCTGCTTTTAACTGGACGGAAACTAGGAGGAAAGTTCATGGTGCTGTAATGGAGAACATCCATCGAACTATGGACCTGGTGCAAAAAGTCAGATTCATCAACTCCTGCGTTTTGTCTAAAGCGTATTTCACTGCGCAGGTATTTCCAATCCCTAAACTAGTAGCGAAAGGGATCATGTCCACTGTTACCAATTATTTATGGAGAGGAGACATATTCAGGGTTGGTGCGACTACGGTTATACTGGATGTCAGAAACGGGGGCCTCGGTTTGGTGCATATTGGCAATAAAGCGTCTGCTCTGTTCCTCAAACGGACTTTCCATATACTCAGAGAACTTCCACAATGTATAACCGCAAAGCTCTTTGAGGCTGTGACACCCCATAGCCTGCAAGCACCGATTGATGTGCGAAGGATTAATTCCCGTCTGCAGTATGTGAGGAACTTTTTCCTCGAAGCAAGTTATCTTAGTGACGAAATCAGAAGCAACACACGTATCACAGCGCGCGACATCATACTTGAAAGGAAGTTAAATGAGGGTAGAAACAAAATTGAAACGAAATTCCCAAATTGTGACTGGAAAGCTGTATGGCGGAACATCAACTATGCCGGGCTATCTACGGACGCTATTTCCGCATGGTACAAAACAGTTAATAATGTCATCAGCACCAACGAGAGACTATATGGGATCGGTTTAAACCAGACACACCTTTGTGGAAAATGCAATCTGGTGGATACACTCAGCCACAGATTCACCTGTGGTGGCAATGTGCATAACTGGAATTGGATCAGGCAACAAATCGCCTTTCTCACCAGATCCTCTACGGAATATATAACGCCATCGCTCCTCCTGAGACCAGACATGACATACTTTCCGAAATTAAAAACCAACGCCATTAGCTGGTTACTGGGAAAATATGTTAGTTATGTCATCCACACACTTGGGTCGGACAACGAGATGGAATTCCGCGTTTACATGAAGTGTGAATATGCAGAAATCAGCACGTATCGCAACCACAAGAAGCACTATGGCAACATGCTGAAGATCATTTTTGAAAGAATGGGTGTTGGTTAAATATGTGAAACCACTACAACACCTTGAACGAGAACGAACAGAAGAAAAATAAAAGTCACTTGGTTCCTTATTATTATTTACTTTAACCTTGCTTCCGGAATTTTTTTTTTTTTTTTGGTATGTGTTTAATGGTATTGTATTTAAACTGGTTCATAGTCAAGAAAACTGGTATTAAATATGCTATTATTTTTTATTCAATGGACAGTTTACAAATTAAACAGTGAATTCAACTTTGTAGACAAACCCACTGATTGGGTGACAATAATTTGCACCTAGAATAATCTCAGTTATCTTGAGCAAAGTTTATACTGTAACCACTTTTAAAGTTTGTTTTACCATTATTACTGTATTAGACATATTTAGCATATAAATAGTTCAAAACTGGTTCTTTTTTTAATGTTGCAAATGGTTTAATCATTAGTTGTACTGTTGAATACTTGAAATGTATGTTTTAGTAAAATACAATAATAAAAAAAAAAAAAAAACTGAAAAGTTTAATTTTTTATTTTCAGTTTATGAGACAAACTCTTATGTTTTCATCACTTTTTTGGGAGTGATTATCACATCCACAAGAAAACCTAAATCGGGCAAGGTAGAAGAATCTTTTTACCCATTCACCAAGTGTACAAGTTAGGTGGGTCGACAACATATTCCTGTCATGTGACGCACATGCCGTCACCAGTGTCGTATAGAATATATCAGATGTGTTTTGCTGTGGAGGAATTGGTTGCCCTATGACCTTGCGATCAAATGTTTTCGGTTCCCATTGGAGAGGCACGTCCTTTCGTCTACTAATCGCACGGTTTTGCGATGCGGTCGCAAAACACAGACACTAAACTTATTACAGTGAACAGAGACATCAATAAACGAACGGACAGATAATAACTATGCAAAAATAAAGAATGTAAAATTTTCATTCGAGGGAAGACTTGAACCAAGGACCTCTGGTTCTGCCGCTGCTCACGCTACCACGGGACCACGGCGCTCCTGAGCTCAGAAAGTCCATGATGTTGCATATGTCGCCCATGGACTACTCATTTTGTATATTTTGCTTATTTTCTCACAGTTCCACACAATTTCTTCCTGTTTTCTCAATTGATCTGTGTTCAGTTTATCAAGGCCTATCCACTGTGCCAACTTATAACTAAATCTGAGGGGGGTGCGATGGGGAGGTTCCCTTGTTAGAACCGCTCGGCCACTCCGGCCGGCGGTGTAATTGAGGAGGATTCAGAAAACATGGTTCTTTTGAAATACAACTAGTTCTTTATACTCATGAAGTAATGAGTGCTATCTACCGGGGATGTCAAACTGATTCCGTGTTTTTAGATACCCAGAAGGCTTTCGACACCGTTCCTAATCAAACTGCGTGGCTATGGAATATCGCCTCAGTTGACCAACTGGATTCGTGATTTCCTGTCAGACAGGTCACTGTTCGTAGTAATAGACGGAAAGTCATCGGGTAAAACAGACGTAATATATGGCATTCCCCAAGGAAGTGTTATAAGCCCTCTATTGTTCCAGATCTATGTAACGGTATAGGAGACAATCTGAGTAACCCTCTTAGATTGTTTGCAGGCGATGCTATCATTTAAAGTCATCAGATGAACAAAACGAATTGCAAAGTGATTTGGATAAGATATCTGTATGGTACGAAAAGCGGCAATTGACCCTAAATAAAGAAAAGTGTGAAGTTATTCACATGAGTACTAAAAGACATCCGCTAAATTTGGATTACGTGATAAGTCACACGTATCTGAAGGCTGTAAATTCCACTAAATACTTAGGGATTACAATTAAAAATAACCTAAACTGGAACGATGACATAGATAATGTTGTGGGTGGAGCAAACCAAAGAGAGCGATTCATTGGCATAACTCTTAGAAAGTGCAACAGGTCTACTAAAGACACTGCTTACATCACGCTTGTCCGCCATATTCTGGAGTATGGCTGTGCAGTGTGGGATCCGCATCTGGTGGGACTGACGGATGACATCGAAAAAGTACAAAGATGGGCAGCTCGTTTTGTGTTATCGCGAAATAGGGGAGATAGTGCCACAGACATGATACGTGAATTGGAGTGGCAATCATTAAAACAAAGGCGTTTTTCGTTGCGACGGGATCTTTTCATAAAATTTCAATCACCAATTTTCTTTTACGATTGCGAAAACATTCTGTTGGCACCCACCTACATAGGGAGAAATGACATCACAATAAAATAAGGGAAATCAGGACTCGTACAAAAAAAATTAAGTGCTGGTTTTTCCTGGGGGCCGTTCGAGAGTGGAACGGTAGAGACAGCTCGAAGGTGGTTCATTCAACCCTCTGCCAGGCACTTTATTGTGAATAGCAGAGTAATCACGCAGATGTAGATGAGGAGATCAATGTTTAACGTCTCGTCGACGAGGAGGCCATTACGAATAGATCACAAGCTCGGATTAGGGAACGATGGAGAAGGAAAGGGGCTGTGCCCTTTCGACGGAACCACCGCAGCATTTGCCTTAAGCGATTTAGGGAAGTCAAGGAAAACGTAAATCAGGATGCGGGTTTGAACCACTGTCTTCCCGAATGCGAGTCCAGTGTGCTAATCACTCCGCTACCCCGCTCGATTCGTGCAATTGACATTGGCTTGTTAGGTGTATTCCGGGTCGTATCCGACCCGACCGTACTAGTAATGTTACTATTTTTACTATGAATCTTTTCCACAATTTTGATACGAAAATAGCTTGGAAAAACAGCTGAGGCAGTTCTAGCTGCGTTACGTCACCTGGAGGATCCTTTAGACCAGGCGGGCGTGACTGACCGGGAACAATGTGTCTCAGAATCTGACGCTGGAAGTCTTATGCACAGTGATACACAAGATGTTTACGACTGTGATGGTGTGGTGAGAGATACAGGAGTGAAGCAAAAGGAACAGAAGATAGAAATTTTGAGTTCTGGACCGAAAAGCCTTTACGTTCAAAATTTTCTAGAACGCCTTCTTCAAATATGATTACTAACCCGCCTGGACTTAAAGGGAAGGTGCGAGGGATTTAAGATGAAGAAAAAATTAATTTAACTTTTCGTAAACGACGAAATAATAGAAAATATTGTTCGCCATACTAACAGCGAAAGAGAAGACTCAAAGCACAAGTACAGTAACCCCAGTAATTCATTTTTACATCCGACAGACGTAAATAAGGTAAAAGCTCCTCTCTCTAGGTCGACTGCTTCCTTCTTGACGCTGTGTTCGGTCATGGTTCACCCGCTCGTGCCAACATCGTCGAATAGTGGCATCGCTCCTATTCAGATGTCGAGTGATTCGCCGATTACTCCAACCAGCTTCTTTGAACCCAATTACATGTCCTCTCTCAGATGCTGACATCTGCGCATATCGTTCACGCGCCTATCTGCGAGGCATAGTTACTGCCCAACTGGGTACGCGGAATTAAATTCGAGAAGACTTTGTGCCCCTGTGTACAATCCTTGCCAGTTGTGCGGTGAAACTGAGCAGCAGCCTCACACATTGCTATTTTCCAGTCGATACTTGTATCGATATCAGTGTGACCAATTTGCGTAACTTCTTCGTTGCGCGTCGTTTCTTTTTTTTTTCCTTACGAAGTATATGAGAGGCATTTCAATACAGGACACGTTGTTACATGTAATCCGGCTAGAAAGCAGGAGTAGGGGACAGTTTGAAAGCTTTAATTTCATGCGCGAGTTTCGATGTGAAAATCTTTTCCAAATGCTATCTATTTAGTTCCCCGTATTTTCTGTTGGTGCTTGAGGTCAGGGACTCTGACATGGTGCAGCGACTCACCTTAGCAACAATGCGGGTCCACTTTTCTGTTTATCTCTTTACAGAATCCCTCGCACACAGTCGGCTTTCTGTTAACACGGTTACATTACGTCTAAATACTAATTAAAATTAAGATACGAAAGGATATGTTTAAGCCTGTCAACAAGATCAGAACCAAATATGGTAAAAGATACATTACTGCGGAGTCATGGTGGCACCTTGAATTATTGCTTGAACCTACGATTTCGTTTCAGTCTGTGCCTGTCGGTGTATTATAAAGAGCGAATATGGAAAACCATAGAACACACCTTACCTACATATTCTGTGTAAAGGTATTGAACTAATGGTAACTCTATCGTTACGGAAAACTAGAGTTTAAAATTGCTCCCGCGAGTAACACTCTAAATATGTTTCCTGCTGCGTGGATCACGAAATATTGTAACGTGAAGAACGTACTTACTACAAAAGCGTTCACTGCACAAATTAACAGTATGAGAAGAATATTAGGGATCCACAAAGTGCGCTATACAACGACTATTTGGTCGTCAGCGATTAAAGTCATAGCTTAGACGTACTTACTGGGTGAGGAGGGACACGAAGTCCTCAAAGAACTTTTCCATTCTAAAGAAAAAGTTCACTGGTTCAAAATATAATCCTCTTGTTGGGGTTGTTTCTCGAGTTTTCGAATTAAATTTTGGTTTTCGGACTCTGTGTCCTGAAAAACTCAGTGAATTTCATTCTCTCTTTATCCAAACATGTTGCTACAACGATTTGTCATTTTCTTTGCTGCACGATTTATTTCTGCAGATCAATTACTTTCGAAAATGAAGCCCATAGGTCGGCTTGTCTTTATGCTTTTATTGTTTGATGGCATTTCATGTCTTTGTCCAGTTGCGCATTTTTGTGTGTTTTGCTTTTCTATTGCAGTTGTGTACACTCTTCTCCACAATTTTTATACTTCACCCTACAACCTGTTTTCCCCTAATTTTTACTCAAATCTAATTTTTGTGTGCATATGATGGCAGGTAAAATCCTCAAGGGATTCGCCAAACGCAAACCCTCCAGCAGATTGGCACAAGGTATGCCGTGATTCGTCACACCAAATCAGCTCTCTGGTGGACCGCTTCAGGTCTCCTTAGCACTGACTACAGAAATGCATGGAGTATGAGGAGCTGCTGGACCACCGTACTCCCTTTAACAGTCACTGTGCTAGCTGGACTGCTGGTAACTCTTTGGAACTCAGGAACGATTGCTTCAGCTGATTTCATACGATTTCTTATAGCCACCCTCAAATGTTCAGATGTGTATGAATTCCTAAGGGACCAAACTGCGAGGTCTTCGGTCCCTAGACTTACACACTACTTAAACTAACTTACGCTAAGAAAAACACACACACCCATGCCCGAGGGAGGACTGGCACCTCCGGCGAGAGGGCCGCGCAATCCGTGACACGGCGCCTCTAACCGCGCGGCCACTCAGAAAGGGTACAGTGAAGGGGTCCTGCAGCCACCTTTCATTGCCAACTCTCGTAGTGGTCAAGTCGGCAAAGAGGTTTCCGCTACTTGTGAGAAATCCACCTGCGTTAGGTTGGTGGCGGAAATGGCATCCTGGGGTTTTCCGGTCCACGCGGAGCGTGGAAGACGCTGGAGAAGCGGGAGGCAGTCTGCCGCCGGTACTCCAGTCGAAGAAGGAATAGTTGGACTGACCGCGTGGCGCGTTGTCACATAGAGAGGGGAGCTTTTAGCTTTTGGTCTCGAATTTCGTCTTATAAAGATTTATTTACTGGGTTGCAGCAGGGAATGCAAGGCTTTTGTAGACTTTCAGTTTGATTCCCAATGCAGTCTTGACTTTGATCCGTGAGAGGAACGCAGCACAAAGGAGTTGCATATGTTGAAGTGCCCTCGGTTCAGTGTGAATGTTTATGTGCCTACAACTGTGTGTGCATGCTTCTAATCTTTTCCGGATCTTGGTAATTTTTGTGTATTTGTGAATTTTCTTTGTCTCATGCGATTAAAATTTGGCCACGGTCCATAGAAACTGTCTCCGCGGACCGAGTGGGCACGCGAGTCTGTTATGAAACGTGTAGTATTTCACAAGCAATTGTACACAGTTAGCATGCAACAGCAGTCTATAGATGCACTACATCAATGTTTTAAGGAATAAATAATTTTGCCTTCAATCTTATCTTGTGTACCGATGTTACGTCGCCGTTACCTTCGCCATTTACCTTGTAGTTTTCCTTGTTGGCCCACCTATAGCGTTTCCATGTGCACAGGCGTAGTGATTAGTGTCCCTTTTTTTATCTGATACAAATGCTCTGGAATAGATCGTGTTTTCACGAATCTTGCTGTAGGCTGCACTTACGCATGGTGTTCACGCCCTCTTTACTTTACTCAATATTTGATTCACGGGAAGAATGCCTGGATCATATTAATAACTACATCCCATTCTTTATCAATGACTTTACAATGAATGTTCTTTTTTGAGTTTTTCTTATTAATAAATTAAGTAATTTTCCGACTCAGTGCTACCTCTTCTTTGTCGTGTGGCTAGAGTTGGTGGCGACCCTATTTTTTATATTGATTTCAGTGTCAAGTAGCATTTTCTTATTCGAAGTGTGCGTGGCTCTTTTAGCTATCAGGATACATTCAAAAGGCCCTTCATGCTTCTTGCACATAGCGTCCTTTTATTCACGCTACTTACAACAGTACCGCCTGACATTCAAAATAGGTGCAACATACTTCATTATTTTTGTCAGAACAACACATTTTTTTGTAAAATAACTCAATTTCAATTAATACAGCGAAGCCGGATACCAGTGTGGGAAAGAATGACAATTTATTTATTTAATTGATCACATGTCCACTCCCACAAAATAAATCCCTACATCCAGTTTGGTGAGATCTGTGAAATGAATGAATGTATGGTCGTCTGCTAACCGCAGATAGTGAATGTGAATATATGATCATCTTTGAGACGATCCTTTGGCCACCTTTGGTGGGACCAAAGAGACGAAATTTACCTGAGCTTTGAGCACCTGAAATGTGGCTGACCAATACGGTAGCAAGGTGCTCCCCCACTTCGGCAGAGGTGCGAGAGAACCCATGTTTCAGCACTCTGGCCCTGAATCTTGTGCTATTAAGACCTGTCTTAGGTGTGCTCCGTAAAGACAAAAGAGTGGAGACATGGTATGCATGTGGAATATTTAAGAATACTTTGAAATAATAATTTCTCTATTTCAGGAACTTTTGTGGGGAGAATTAAATGTCAGGCAGGTAATATTAATGGGATCGTAGTAATCTTCGGAAGTGACCAACGGTCACAATGAAACCACGTGTAGCAATAAGTTGAAGTACTTCCGTGTGCTTAAGTTAAGCTGAATTACTAGCGTGTGTACTATAAGTTGAAATATTTAAGAAATAGCTTGTGCAGGACTTGAAATTAGAGACGAGTACTTCCACGTGGTGAGTACTGTGTGAGTCTCAATCTGTGTATGAGACAAAGGATAAAGAGAAGTGCTCGTCCATGGTATCAGTTGAGGAATCGTGTGTGTGATGAATATGTTCTTAATATTACTTTGCGTGATATGTTTCCGTGTGATGCTTGATTCAAACTATAATACTCTGAGAGTGAAGCAAGGTGAGTCTGCCGTCTATCCAGCAACGCCACTTGGCTTGCATTGCACAGGAAGACGTGCATATATCTCTAAAGTTCATAGTAGGAAAGTAGAATTACGAAGTGGGGCGGTGTCGTGTGAAACTGGGATAAATATTAATTGAAGTGGGAAAGCTGAAAGTGATAATGTTGTGACTATTCCCTGTGTTGTATTTCATGTTGTAGTGTGGTGTATGTCATGTAATTTAAGTATGTGTGGTTTGCATGGGAGAGCAGCATGGTAGTTTCAGAGGTAGTGGGTTATGCGTGTTCCTTTTGTACCGCTCGGTCTGGAGGAAAGTTTCGTGATGATGGTTGTGAGAGTCGAAGTGTGAGATATTGCAAAAGATCCACCATCCTATCCAGAAAGTGCACTGTAGCGTTAAATAATTACGAGACCATAAGGTAGAGAATCAACAATGTAAAGCCATGCCCACTGGGCGGAGTTTCTCAGGTGTTATTGTTGTAGGTTATAGAATTTGTGTGTTTAGGTTATAGAATTTATCGGAATAAATAAGATAGTGAAAAGAAAAAGATTGGTGGCCTTTTCCTTCGAATTGTATGTTGTCATGATATCCAGAATTTATAATGTGCGCGCCACTCATATTCAGTGCGATGGCCATGTGTTGATAAAAGCCGCTAAATAAAAAAAAAAAAAAAATTTGGTATTGCCAGTGCGTAGTAAACAGTCAGAGTTCTGTAAATTACTATAGTCAGATGTGCGTTTCCGTTGCGTATTATTCATATAGGAGGATAATTTGTAACTTAATTGTGAGTACGAGAGTTCATGTTACACGATAAATAAGAATGAATCCACTCGCTTGGCAGACCACTCATCTTGCAGGCCTGACTGCTTGATGCCACAGTATGAGCAAGGCATGTGGGTGCCTCTCAACCAAACTGCTGAGGTCATCGGTCCCTAGTCTTACACACTACTTAAACTAACTTATGCTAAGAACAACACACACACCCATGCCCGAGGGAGGACTGGCACCTCTGGCGAGAGGGCCGCGCAATCCGTGACATGGCGCCTCTAACCGCGCGGCCAGTCACCCTCCAAAATCCTCGACAATCCCCGTCCATCAGTACGTAAGGTCTGGCGGGACTTGGTTTGGACTTCACAGTCACTTCATCAACACTCGACTTGTGCAACTTTAGAAGCATTGAATTTTCCGCTATGGGTTTGTTATTCAAGTGACAAATAATGACTAGTCCGCGTTCCACGTTACTCAACTGTCCTGATTGACACGTACTGCTGTTACAACTTCAGTACTATCATCACAATACTGTCCTATTACTGTAAACCTTTCGAGACTCACTGGCTATAATTATGTAAGAAAACCTCAAACACACATTTGTGAATGTTTCATCTTTTTATCATGTATAAGTGCTGCCTACTGTCGGGTTCACTATAAAAATATCAACAATTTAATGTAGCAGTGGAAAATATGGAAATTTGTGGCAAGTTCCTATAGGACCAAACTGCTGAGGTCATCGGTCCCTAGGCTTACACACTACTTAATCTAGCTTAAACTAACTTACGCTAAGGACAACACACACATCCATGCCCGAGAGAGGACTGTAACCTCCAACGGGGAAAACGGCGTGAACCGTGGCAAAGCGCCTTAGACCACGCGGCAATGTAGCAGTGGGAAGCACCTTGTGACCGCGAGAATACATGGAAGTGGTTGGTTAGTTAGATTCCACTGTATAAATGAACACTCTTGTCGTTGTTGTGACTTTCAGTCAGAAGACTGGTTCGACACAGCTCCCCATGCTACTCTATCGTGTACGAGCCTCTTCGTCACCGAATGACTATTGCAACCTACGCCCTTCTGAACGTGCTTACCGTATTTATCTCTTAGTCTGTCTCACGATTTTTACCTTCCACACTTCCTCCCAACACTAAATTGGCGATCCCTTGATGTCTCGGAATGTGTCCTACCAATCCATCGCTTCTTTTTTTGGTCACGTTGTGCCACAAATTTCTTGTGTCCCCAATTCTATTAAATTCCTCCACGTTAGCTCCCCGATAGACCAATCTAATAATCAACATTCTTCTTTAACACCACTTTTCGAAAACTTCTGTTCTCTTTTTGTCTGTACTGTTCGTCGTCCGTTTCACTTCCATACAGGGCTACAATCCAGGCAAATACTTTCAGAAAAGACTTTCTAACACTTAAATCTAGAAAACAGTAAATACTTCAAAATTAGTTATTTTAGTCCATGAAAAGAAGTCAAGTGTACAATGTATATTCTGAAAACGGGTACATATTGTATTTTTAAATAAATCTTGCATGTAAAATCATTAAAAATAGCACCTAAGAGCAATGGAGCACAAAGAACGATTATACTTCCTCCAGAAAAAAATCATTTCTTGAAAGAGTTAACATGGTGAATTCACCTCTTAAGACATCTAGTGGTCAACTTTGTATAACGTGGTAGTGTCCCGATACTTTTCATCAGATAATGTGTGTCTGTAACAGTGTCATGTGCGGTGTACTGGGCTGTTGAGAGCCTAACAGCACTTGTCTAAATTGATTCGATGACTGATGTCGTGTGTACTTCGAAAGCCCTTCTTCTGTCCTGCGGACATCACACGTTTGTCCCGTTACATGGTCGTTTTAACCCTAGACATGTAAACTGTGTGTCACACTGCAGAAGTTCACCAATTACCTTCTAATACTGCAGCGTTATCCGGTTGATATCAGACCGGAAATGAAATGTCGATTCATCATTACACCCAGGAGGTACTCACGTAACTAATAAAATTTTTAGTTTGTGTAAGGCTTGTGTTCATTCGAGAGAAGCTAAAATAGATTTCACACTGAAACAAGCAACAAATTTTCGTGGGATAAAGAAACTATACGTATTGTAAACACTTATTAAGCAGATTTCAAAACACTTTCTGTGGCAAAACACAAAACTGCAATGCTACCGGACATCAACGTCGGTATGTCGAGAATTATGTTTGCTTCTCCCAAAAAAATGTTATTCAAGTGATTATATGGATAAATTCTGTTTTCAGTCACTATAGAACATTTTTTAAACTACGGGCACTCATTTTCAGCTGATTTTTCTCGTCGGGCGTCTACTTAGGAGTTTGTCTTTTTATGAGATTTCTTTGCAAACACTGAAATAAAAAAAATTTAAAAAATATGAAGAACATTATCAAATTATATTAAGATGCAGGCATTTCTTATTGACTTCTTAATATAAAACATTTTCCAAAGCATATAAAATTGTGCATAATTTAAAACAAAGTTTCCTTGTAACTGAAGGCGTCATTTACGAATACTTTCACTTTGAGTACTCGTCAAACTCACTCTTCAGCGTAATGGATGATATAAAGTGATTTGTTGACGTTTGCTATACGCGGTGTTTCCATACAACATCTGTTCAATTCTTATTAGTTGCAGAGATACAGCTGAAGGGTGCAACTGAGACAAATACGCGCAGAACGTGTTACGCAATGGCAAATGATTAACTTCAAACATTTGAATGTAAGCTTTCCCGGCGCATACAGTTGGTGAAGAGTTCTCACGCTTCCAGCCGGATGGCGGTGTCTTCAGACTGCGACATTTCGACGAGTGACATACTCATCATCTTCGCAGTTTGAAGACACCGCCACTCTGCTGGAAGCCCGAGAACTCTTCACAAGTTCAAACTTAATTTTCAAAAATCCACCTCCGATTTCTATGGACTTTAGAATTCTTATGACAGCACCACGTGTCGCGTCTTATTGCAGTATTGGTAATCCCAACGATCAGTTCGTTTCTTGTGTTTATTTTTCTATATAGGCTTCTGCTTCCAGTCGTTTTCACCTTGGTAACCAACAAACGCGACCATTTCTGCTGATACATCCTCTGGTAAATGTTAGGTTTATAAGATGTGTCACTTTAGGGCTAGCGCGTGCAGTCGTCCTGTGATGCTTTGCTTGTTACAGTTCTTTGGCATTATATTCCATTCGCATATCCATTCTTGTAGCCGTAGAAATCTCTACCAGTAATGCTGGAAGCTACTTTTGAACCAAGTCTGGGTAACGGGGTCCTCTAAGCCGGTGCGCTAACATTCCAGGCCCAATCAGCCGACGTGTCAATCACAGTTAAAAATTCAGTTATATAAAGTCAAGGACAGTTTCACAACTTGAACTTCTATACAAAAATTACTGTGAAAGCTGTGTTTCAGAAACCGTCTATCACATCATTTCATATGATTTATTTTTACGTGAGTTGTATCTCGCTAGTGAGGAGCGAAGATTGTCTCTGCCCTGCGCACAGGTTTCGTCTGCTAGAAATTCCACAGTTTCTGGATGCTTAACGAAACTCTGTATTCGAGAGACGCTGCCTGACTGGCCAATCTCGTGTCGGAGAGGACAGGATTTGAAAGAGCGTGCCCGGGTGGACGGAGAGACAAAAAGCACTCGCATTTCCGGCGACCGCTAGAGTAGTAGCCTCTCGTGGACGCTGCTTGCACTTCTCGTGGCTCTTTCGGTTAAAATTCGACAACTTTGCCCATTGTTTCATTTTGATGGTCATTTCTGCGCTACAATATGCAGGAATTTATGGCGGCAGCTTTGCTTGTTACAGTTCTTTGGCATTATATTCCACTCGCATAGTTTTTAGGTTTATGGATGTACTTTCTTCGTGACCAAGGTTCAATCCTTTATTCAAAGCGAGAGACTTTGTTCCATGTTCAAGCATCAATATCGGTCTTTCATTACCTTCAAAATGGTTCAAATGGCTCTAAGCACTACGGGACTTAACATCTTAGGTCATCAGTCCCCTGGACTTAGAACTACTTAAACCTAACTAACCTAAGGAAATCACACACATCCATGCCCGAGGCAGGATTCGAACCTGTGACCGTAGCAGCAGCGCAATTCCAGACTCAAGCGCCTACAACCGCTCGGCCGCAGCGACCGACTTTTCATTACCTCTTCCGTGAATATATGTTATGGCTCACCTTGCTATGCGACTTATTTAGTATTATTACGGGAGATAGAAATAATATGGAGTCCCCTTTTTTCTAATTTTTATTATTTGTTGTAATTCTGTTCGACAGGGTCCCTTCGAGGACATCGCTAGTTTCATTACTGAGCTATCGTTTCGATTTTCTTGAATAATAAGCAATAATTATTCCAATTTGTCTTAAGTTATTTCTCATCCGGAAGCACAGAGTTTATTATGCTTTCCTTGTCACCTCCCGTGTGCTCATTTGCTCTATGTCCAAAGTCGTAACTGGCATGAGCACGCGTAATCCATTCTGTCTTCAATAGAATCGTTAGTTTGACAAAGTGCCATTGATAGATTACGTAGTTATTTGCTTTCATTCTTATTACAGCAAGTATGAAGTTGATCTGAGCTGCTGAAAAGATTGAGACACGTGCTGATACTGAATGTGTTGGGAGAGACTGTTTCGATTAGTGCTTAACTTGGTGTAACTTGTACAATGTGCAGTCTACGATTCCACTGCACACACTATCTCTTTAAGTATGGAGGCAGTATACTTTCGGCGTGTGTGTTGACAGACTTCAGTGTGCTGGTCGTAAGCAGGTTTCATTTATAAGGGTCTTTCCTGTCTTGAAATACCTTAGAAAGAGAAGCCAGATCGCATTAATATTCATTAATGGATCAGAATCTTGTTCGCAAGAAGATTATACTCAGGGCATTGACAGTGAGGTCATACTAGTTATGTATTCAGATAAAATTTAAAAAGAAGTAAGGGGCTTTTAGCTATCGATAAAAAAACCGATAAAAATGGGAAATGTGTTATAGGGAACGTTTTATTCGAAATAGTCTATACTACCACCGCGTGATATATTTTGAACACGGCTGCACTGCAGCAACGGTTACAGAACAGCAGGTAAAACAGACAGCCAAACAGTTGCAGTAAATGGTGGTTATCCACCTTTAACATGGTTTTGACGAATTTAAACCCATCTTCCTCAGAAGGACAAGCGAACTTCACATTAGCATTACTAAAGCTGTCTCCGCATGTCATGTGTCGGCAACGGTCCGTATGTCTATATGTAATTTTTAGAGGGTAAAAGTTGTTTGAGAACCACCATTTATTGCAACTCGTTGGCTATCTATTATACATGCTCTACCGCGTGATTTTTTTATTTTTATTAATGAATTTGGCCGGCTATGGACCACATACAACATAAAGACTTATGGTGTTTCTTTTTCTTCCGTTCTTCCCAGTACGTCTTCATTTTCTCGCCAACTGCTCGTCTCTGCTCATCTGTCCACACTCTCTTGGGTCGAGGTTTTGGCTCATCTTCTTCACAGTTTGAGTTTTCTATCAGTAGCCTGAAGTGATTCCTATCACGTATTATTTCTTCTGTAACACCTATTTTGCTGGCATCTTTCTTTACTGCTTCTATCCATCCTACAGTTTTTTCAGCTTACTAACGTAATTAAAAATTTACTTTGTAATCCGTGTTTCTTCCATTCTTTTCAAATGTCTATAAAATTTTAGCCGTCCCTTCCTCATTGTATCTGTGATCTTTTCTGTATTTTTGTGTAAGTCTTAGTTTCTCCTTATAATCCACCTATTTTCCTTGTTTTCGCAGGACCTAGAATTTTTCTTAGTATTTTTCTCTTTCTTTTTTCTAGTCCTCTTAATTCGCCTTTCTTATTCAATGTTAGGCACTCTGATCCATACGTTTCTTGTGTCCTAATAACTGAATTATAATGTTTAATCATCGTGTGTATGGATATTGATTTCTTATTGTAGTAGTTTTGTGTTAATTTATACGCAAATTCTAACTTTTTAATTCTTTCTTTATTTGTTGTGTTATCCAGTCCATTGGCTTGGATCCACTACCCCAGGTATTGGAATATATCAACTCTTTTAATTTTTCCATACTTTGTTTTCATAAACATTTTTGTATTATGTTTGTGTTCTATATACTCAGTTTTTTCATAGGATATTTTTAGCCCAGTCTTTTTAGCAATCTCGTGTAACAGATCAAGCATAATTGTTGCATCTGTTCGGTTTTCAGTTATCAACGCCATATCATCCGCAAAGGCTAAACATTTCACTTCAAATTTGTTCTTTCCTTGGCCCATGCTTATATCCTTTGTTTCCTGATTTTTTTTAATGTGCTTTCCCACGTTTTTACTATTTTATCTAAAACCAAATTAAAGAGAATTGGGGACAGTCCGTCTCCTTGTCGAATTCCTGTTTTGATTTTGAATGGTTCAGAAATTACACTTTGAAACTTAATTCTTGGTGTCGGATCTGTGAGCGTTTGTTCAACAAGTCTTCTGGTGTTTTCATCTATCCCCGATTCATAAAGTATCTGGAATAGAGTTTGTCTGCCAACTGAGTCGTAGGCCTTCTTGAAGTATACGAAAGTAACTACTGTATTTTTATTTTGTATAGCTCTCACTCTCAAAATTGTTTTTAAATTAAGAATGTGTTCTGCACATGATCTACCTTTTCTAAATCCTGCTTGATAATCTCCTATATTAGGTCCTGCTTGTTCCTCTATTCTATTTGAAAGTGGTTTGGAAAGTATTTTGTATGTCGCTGGTAACAAGGATATGCCCCTGTAGTTGTTGGAGTCTGTTTTATCTCCTTTTTTTATGGAGAGGTCACTGGTTCAAAATGGGTCTGAGCACAATGGGACTTAACATCTGAGGTCATCAGTCCCCTAGAACTTAGAACTACTTAAACCTAATTAACCTAAAGACATCGCACACATCCATGCTCGAGGCAGGATTCGAACCTGCGACCGTAGCGGTCGCGCGGTTCCAGACTAAAGCACCTAGAACCGCACGGCCACACCCGACGGCTCCAGTCACTGGGTATGATTCCTTTCGTCTAAATGTCTTTAATTACTACTACCGCGTGATATATATACTATTCCTCCTAAAACCCACACTGTATTTCTGTACCAAGCAATCCTCGTACTAACGCTGCCCTTGCAGGTAACTTAACACCCGATGTCCTAAAGCTCAGCAACAAATGAAAGGAGTTGATTTCACAAGCGTTAACTGTAGGCAGAAGATTTATTGGTGCTTTTGAAAGAGGTATTCCGTTAGCGAACTCTGGCTGATGTGAAGTGCAAGCAGTGGTACTTTAACATGGAACGTAGCTGGTCCGGAAGATTAATGTACTTGCGCAACCATTCTGCTAGCCCTGCATCTGGTGCGAATCCCGCGGGCGTCTGGTCTCCGTGTCGAAATAGATACAGGATGAAAGGGACTCGGCGGTCTGTACTGCAGTCTTCTAATGCAGTAACGGCGACTGGACGTAGTGAGATATATACGAGGTAGGAGTGGAAGGAGGGGTGGGGTCGGGATGGGGGGGGGTTGGGAGGGGGGGAGGGGGTGCAGCTAGAGAGACGGGACGATAAAAGGGAGTGGCGGGAGGGGGAGGGGGGCCAGTGCTCCGGCGGCCGGCAGCCCGCGATTAATTCTGGCGTCGGCATTCCGGGCCCCGCCGCTCGCTGAATATTCAGATAAGACTGCCGGCCTCTGCGGCAGCGGCGGCCGCTAATCTTCATTGTAAATGGCGGTGATACAGCCAATTCCGAACACTGCCAACTTCCACCGCGGCCGCCGCCGGCGAAGCCAGTCTGCTGCAGCGCTGCGGTCTCTGCGACTGAGTACGGCCGGTGTACGCGAGAATGGAGAGGCGCTGCCGGCTACCTGCTGGAGACAACGGCCGACGCGGATTTTCCAGGACGCCGCGCCGGACAGCTCGCCCGGAAGGAGACAGATAGTTGGGGCCTCCCGTGCCTGCGTCAAGAGTACTCATATGCGACATGTGCCGACACAAGGGGGACACCTTGTACGTAGCTGAGCCGCGTTCGACCAACACCGTCTCAAAGGAAGGCCTCGGCGCTTGTTCGTGACGTCACGTCGGCTAGGCACGGCGAACGCCAGGTCTGTTGCAGGCATACTCATAATGGTGGTGTCTCCCTCTCTGACACAGGAAAATGTGAAAGTATTGGCGGTAGTTGACCAACACACATTGTTCTGAGAGATTTCTGCAATCAATTAATTGTGCAATTCATTACACTTCTTAACAAATAGTGTACTCCTGAATTTAAATTTCCACCTGTTTTAAGGATTGACATACAAAAAAAACTTCATGGTCCAGCAACAACAGAATTCGTGCTTCTTTACCTTATTTGTAAATCTGAGGAAGTTACGTTTGTACTGGGTTGCTTTTACAAGAAACTGTAAACATATTGGTGCTCTTCTTTAGGTATATTGGTTGACTATGGGATGAGGAGCACTGAATTTTAATGAAATATCTTGCGATTGTACACGTTGGGGGAGGGGGTGGGGGACAGTAGAAGAGGCAAAAGAGAGATACTTGTTTTATCAAATAAAATTTTGTTATCTTGTAAAGTTTCTCCTTTCACTTGCAAGAGGGGAATATTTATCTTTTCTAATGTGCATGTTTAAAAAAGTTTAAGCTAAGCAGTATTTTCTATGTATGAAGCTATTTTGTTTCGTTTCGTTGAAAAAGACTGTAATCTAATGACTGGCAACAGTTGGACATTTACACATGTAAATTAGTTCACATTTCCAGTGACGATGTCAAACGAAAATAAATAAATAAATAAAAGAATCGAGTTAATGCTAAGGGGGTTGCGGTAAGTTTCGATAGCAAAATAGATCAAGTAAATATAGTTACTGGAATGTAAAATTTCCGAAGCTTACAATGGGGCAAAGCATCTTCTCATATTGATCTACGTTTGTTTCGACAGGATTAAGTAATACTGAACTATGATCTTCATTTGTAGCTTAACGATAGTAAGAAAATCTTTCATCTAAATAAAACTGCAGAATCCAAAACAATACCAAACATTTTGTCCAAAAATAAGAGATTTATAATGATAAGCACGCCCAGGCGTTTCTGCCTGCAACAGACCTGGCGTTTGCCGTGCCTAGCTGACGTGACGTCACCAACAAGCGCCGACGCCTTCCTTTGAGTCGGTGTTGATCCGACGCAGGCGAAAGCGTGCGGCCGGTGCCAGAGCTAACTGCCTGCTTTGGATGCCAGACGGAATACACTGTAGAACAACGTCTGCACATTCGGTGGCTGTTTATCAGGCTGGTACCATTTTGGCATTGGAATGTGTGGACTTATACGAGAACCATCCAAGGATTTCCACCCAATAATATCCAAACAGGAGACTCTGTACACAATTTATTAGACTGCCAATACTAAACTCTTTTAAATAACAACAAATTCATATAACTTACAGAACTTAACAAATGGTTAAAAGAATGAGCTTTAAAAAACAATAACGGCGGCTTGACACCATAAAAGCAAAGAACCTTTTACAATAGTGCTTTTAGAGTTTACCCAAGAGACAAAATCCAATAATAAGTTAACTTTGCATTACAATTTACAATCATATATGTATAAAAAATTGAGAAAGATAATGCCACTTGGCATCATAAAATCAAAGAAGCGCAACACACAACCAATAAATATAATAACAATAATAATTTGATACAACCAAAGGGCAAGGGAAACTCCCAACGCTATCACAGACGAGCGAGCTCTCAAGACATCGGAGCCTTCCCACTAGAAGCGGTCCCCGAAATAAACAAAATGGTTCTAATGGCTCTGACAAGGGAACCTCCCCATCGCACCCCTCTCAGATTTAGTTATAAGTTGGCACAGTGGATAGACCTTGAAAAACTGAACACAGATCACTCTAGAAAACAGGAAGAAGTTGTGTGGAACTATGAAAAAAATTAGTAAAATATACAAACTGAGTAGTCCATGCGAAGATAGGCAACATCAGGGACACTGGGAGGCAAGCTGCTCCGTGGTCCCGTGGTTAGCGAGAGCAGCCACGGAACGAGAGTCTTCCTTCGAGTGAAAATTTTAATTTTTTATTTTCAGTTTATGTGACAAACTATTACATTTTCATCACTATTTTGGGAGTGATTATCACATCTACAAGAAAACCTAAATCGGGCAAGGTAGAAGAATCTTTTTACCCATTCGCTAAGCGTACAAGTTAGGTGGGTCGACAACATATTCCTGTCATGTGACGCACATGCCGTCACCAGTGTCGTGCAGAATATATCAGACGTGTTTTCCCGTGGAGGAATCGGTTGCCCTATGAAATTGTGATCAAATGTTTTCGGTTCCCATTGGAGAGGAACGTCCTTTCGTCTAATAATCGCACGGTTTTGCAATGCGGTCGCAAAACACAGACACTAAACTTATTGCAGTGAACAGAAACGTCAATGAACGAACGGACAGATCATAACTTTGCGAAAATAAAGCAAGTACAATTTTCAGTCGAGGGAAGACTCGAACCAAGGACTTGTAGTTCTGCAGCTACTCACGCTAACCACGGGACCACGGCGCTCTCCTTGATGTTGCCTATCATGCGTATGGACTACTCAGTTTGTATATTTTACTTATTTTTTTCACGGTTCCACATAACTTCTTCCTGTTTTCTTGATTGATCTGTGTTCAGTTTTTCAAGGCCTATCCGCTGTGCCAACTTATAACTAAATCTGAGGGGGGTGCGATGGGGAGGTTCCCTTGTGAGCACTATGGGACTTAACATCTATGGTCATCAGTCCCCTAGAACTTAGAACTACTTAAACCTAACTAACCGAAGGACATCACACAACACCCAGTCATCACGAGGCAGAGAAAGTCCCTGACCCCGCCGGGAATCGAACCCGGGAACCCGGGCGTGGGAAGCGAGAACGCCACCGCACGACCACGAGCTGCGGACCCCGAAATAAACCGCTGATAGCTCCCCGACATGTCTCCCACAACTGCCCATCACTTACGCACCTTGGTTTTGTTCTGTAACCCACGACAGATAATATCAACACAAGATAAAATTCAAAAATCAAATAACAATATAACATCCCGACAGCACATGATAACCACGGCGCCGTTAACTCGGACGCTCTTAACAACTGCCGGAAGCCAACTCACACAAATCTTAATAAACAATTCTCGATTCTTAAAACAACGCAATAAAAGCCAAGCGCACACGAATAGTCAATCCACAGTCTTAGAAGTGCCTTAACGACACCCAACTATTCCACCAAGTTAATATTAACACAGTGAGATAAAAATACAGAACGTAGCACTAAATACTGTTACACAAACCAGATCGACGAGATCGTGTTTTTCGGGTCACAGAAGACCTCATATACCAAGCAGCAGTCATTCACTATGCATATACTGTCCAAAACCGCCTTTCGTAGGCAGACTTTACCTAACACACCAAATGCCAAATATACCACACATGAACGCTACTCCGGGCAGGTAACATGAACCACCTACGTGAGTTCCTTCAAAAAGGAACAAACAGGCACCACCAAAGGAAACGCTGGCAGACCGGGTAGGCAACGACTCACTCAGCGGGATAACCAAAAGATACTCCAGTTGAGCAATTAAATTAGTACCAACAAATACCGTAACTTCCAAAAACACACACAGCAAAAACTTCCAACAACGCCGTCCCACATCAGAATGACGTTCAGAAACCGCTGCCGGAGCTTCCAGCGGAAAATCTGACAAGCCAACCGAGCCCACACCCTAATTCAGCAACTAGTAGTCTCCGGGCCAGAGTATCACAGGACCCTACCGGACCTCCACATCTGACAGGCAGGCAGAACAAGTACGCCGACTCCAATTAATCACCACAGCGGCGAGTCGCCTCGGCCCCAGACCACTCTGCTCATATTGCGAGGCACAACAACCTTAGCCCTAGTCAGCCGCAGGTCAGGCAGAGCGAACTTCACGTTCCGTGCAATCCCCGGAAACCAACTACCCTCTCGCTTTCCGCCGGCCACCACAAAAACACGCCAGCGACGTAATAGCAGATCACCACCGGAGCACCACCCGCACCAGAACAGCGAACTATACACTCTAAACAAGATCACAGGATAGCAGCGCGCGCCATATCAGGCATCTTCGACAATTTGCCGTTTGTAATGTGACTTCACACGTTACGTCTCGCAGTACTTCCTACGATACCAGTTACGTGAGGAGCTAAGGTACTTAACAAACTATCTTTTTTTATATTCTAACTAACCGAGTACCCTGTGGGGTGTGGGTCATGAGGACACACCGAAATCACAATAGTAATCCGTTGTAGTTGCCACACACTTCTTCATTCAATCACAAAGCATTATCAAATCACAATCACAATAATAAAGGCGATTGCCTTATAAAGCCAGATCACTTGGATAAATGACGAACAAATTTCTTTAACTACAACAAGACCCATAAAAACTTGAAAACTGAATACAACTAGTTAAACTAACTCAGATAAACTTTATTACTTAGATGGGATTAATATCCACACGATTCCTATCAGAACTCTATTTACTTCCAATCAGCTAAAGAACACATTAAGTGCCAGAACATAGAGCTTGTAAGATCTGACTAGCCAACTTTCCTAAATAAAACACTATTCCTAAAAGCTTTATTACAATAAAAATCTCTCCCACGACTAAGAAAATGTTCAAATTGAGAGGCACCCACATGCCTTGCTCATACTGTGGCATCAAGCAGTCAGGCCTGCAAAATGAGTGGTCTGCCAAGCGTGTGGATTTATTCTTATTTATCGAGTAACATCAATGACTGATTATGAGCTCTAGTACTCACAATTAAGCTACAAATTATTCTCGTGTTTGAATATTACGCAACGGAAACGTATAACGCACATCTGACAATTAGTAATTTATACAACTCTGATTGTTCACTATGCACTGGCAATACCACATTTTCTTTCTTACCCAACGGCTTTGATCAACACGTGGCCATCGCACTGAATATCAATGGCGCACACATTATAAATTCTACATATCATGACTACGCACTTTTCGAAGAACAAGGCCACCCATCTTATTCTTTTCACTATCTTTTTTATTCCGATAAATTCTATTATGATTCAAAGATAGCGTAAACACACCATTACATTTCATACAACAATTACACATGAGAAACTCCGCCCAGTGGGCATGGCTTTACATTGGTGATTCTCTATCTTATGGTCTCGTAATTATCTAACGCTACAGTACACTTTCTGGTTCGACTATCACACCCATCATCACGAAAATTTACTCCAGACCGAGCGGTACAAAAAGGAACATGCATAACCCACTGCTCTGAACCTATCTTGCTACTCTCCCATGCAAACCACACATACTTAAATTACATGAAATACATTACACTGGCAACATAGAATACAACACAAAGAATAGTCACAACGTTAGAATCACATCACTTTCAGCTTTCCCACTTCAATTAGTATTCATCCCAGTTTCACACGACACTGCCCCACTTCGTAACTTTGCCTTCCTACTACGAACTCTGGAGGATATATGCACGTCTTCCTGTGCAATGCAAGCCAAGTGGCGTTGCTGGATAGACGGCTGACTCACCTTGCTTCTCTCTCAGAGTATTAGAGTTTGAATCAAACGTCACACGGAAACGTAACACGCAAAGTAATATTAAGATCATATTCGTCACACACGCCAGTCCTGAACTGATGCCTTAGACGAGTACTTCTCTTTATCCTTTGTCTCATACACAAATTGAGACTCACACAGTACTTACCACGTGGAAGTGCTCGTCTCTAATTTCAAGTCCTGCACACGCCATTTCTTAAATATTTCCAACTTATAGTACACACGCCAGTAATTCAGCTTAACTTTAGCACTTAGCAGCATTTCAACTTAGTACTAGCACTCGCGAGTATTTCAACTTATTGCTACACGTGGTTTCACTGTGACCGTTGGTCACTTCCGAAGATTACTGCGATCCCCTTAATATTACCGGCCTGCCATTTAATTCTCCCCCCCCCCCTCCCCAAATGTTCCTGAAGTAGAGAAATAATTATTCCAAACTACTCTTAAGAATTTCACATGCATACCATTTTCTCCACTCTTTTGTCTTTATGGAGCACACCTAAGACAGGTCTTACCAACACAAGATCCAGCGCCAGAGTGCTGAAACATGGTCGTTCTTCAGGTCATCTCGCACCTCCACCGAGGTGGGGGAGCACTATGCTATCGTATTGGTCAGCCACATTTCAGGCACTCCAAGCTTAGGTGAATTTCATCTCTTTGGTTCCACCAAAGGTGACCAAAGGACCGTCTCAAAGATGATCATATATTGCACATTCACTATCTGCGGTTAGCAGACGACCATACATTCATTCATTTCACAGATCTCACCAAATTGGATGTAGGGATTTATTTTGTGGAGTGCACATGTGATCAATTAAATAAATAAATTGTCCTTCTTTCCTACACTGGTATCCGGCTTCGGAGTATTAAGTGAAATTGAATTATTATTACCAAAAATATGTTGTTATGACATGAATAACGAAGAATGTTGTACCTATTTTCAATGTCGGGCGGTATTGTACACTTTCAAAATGTGTGTGAAATCTTATGGGACTTAACTGCTAAGGTCATCAGTCCCTAAGCTTACACACTACTTAAACTAAATTATCCTAAGAACAAACACGCACACCAGTGCCCGAGGGAGGATTCGAACCTCCGCTGGGACCAGCCGCACAGTCCATGACTGTAGCGCCTAGATCGCTCGGCTAATCCCGCGCGGCCCACGACTAAGGAGGTGATTTAATTTGACCAAACAAATTTTCAAGTTTATTTAACTCAGTTCATTAATCAACAATGTTGTTAAAATCATTACTACTAGAACATGACCATATCACAATAGCCCCTAAAATGAGGCGGCTTCAGTACTGCGTGTGAATTAGTGATAGACCCGAGCACACCAAAGGATTTTAATCAATACAAGAGATCCACGGACAGCAAATGAAATAGAAATGTACTCAACTTTGCACTGCAATTGAACTTTAGACACCATAACTCTTCACGGGAAGGATGGAATCACAAGACAGTAACAGCATAACCCGAGGTGTAAAGGGGGGGGGGGGGCAGGGCCTTAAATATCACTCTGCCACCGTGGTACTCTGCTCCTAGTCGATCACTGCCAATTATCTGCAACACAAAACACATCAGCGGCGGACAATATTCAGAGGCATGAGACACACAATCTTGTCTAGAGAACAAGTGATCAATACTTTCATTGAAATCAGCCTCCGTGAGTTACTCGGCCAGTCATGGCCCTTAAAATTTGATTAACCAATTCGCAAAAGTACCACTAAAATAATGTCCTAAAGTTAAAATGACAAGAATTATCTCGGCAGACATTTAAATGCCAAACTACAGTAATGAACTACAAGGTAGAATGGGAGAAATATCTCGGCATGGTTTGGAACGCCAGACACCGACTTACGCACTACTCGTTGCGCTTCCAGCTACGTATTTAGCCATGCTTCATTTCGGTTTGTTGGACGAAGCCACACTTCCTTAACTACCATTAGGTATCAAGCCACGACACCGATCTGCGTGATAAACAACTACAACAATTCCAAATAGTTTTTAGTACACTGGCATGTTCAGTTCAGACGCACGCAACCCACCGAAGCAACTCGACGACTCCAATTCATTCGGCCTGAGTAGCTTGTTACAGACTCTAACGAACTTGTCCTTCCAACGTCTACAAAAACCAAATCACCATGGGCAATTGATCGGCGTTGCACGATTCAACTCGCCGTAGCGGCTGGCCACGCTCCTCCGTCGTGCCGACTCGGCCTTTCCGCGTGCTGCCTACGTACACAGTCCCACGTCACTGCACCTCACACCGCGGATCCCCACACAGGAGTCCCAGCGGAAAGCACGCGCTCAGTTAAATGCCCGCCGCCAAAGATATGAAGAAGAGCAATCAATATCGAAGTCGACTCAAAGATGTAAATGAGAATCGATGGCAACTGGCGCCAGAAACGCACCAGCTCACCCTGCATTGCCCAGGTATGTATATATCGCAATCGTCTATTAGTCCATCTCCTCACTTAGCGCCCTCCTCTCCCTTCTGTCTATTCACATCCTCCATCTCCTCTTCCCTCTCTGTGTCCCCTCTCTGCCCACCTCCTCTCCCCCACCCAATGTCCATCTGTTCCTGCCCCTCTAATTCTATCTCCTCTTCCTCCTCCTAATTCTGTCTCTTCCTTCCCTCATTCTTTGTCTATCTTCTCCCCAATCTCTACGTCCAAGTCCTCCTCTCATCTCTGTCTCCTCCTCTGACTACCCGTGTCCATTCTACCTTCCCCCTTGCTTTCTGTACATCTCCTCCTCTTCCTTCTCTCTCCATGTTATCATCCACACCCCAATAGCACGTTTCTGTATCTTAGTCCAAAACAATTTCTATCCAGGAAGTTAGTAATATGTGTAACAAATTTGGCTGAAATCGATCCAGGGGTTTAGGAGGTTTTTATCCGTGGTTTTGCAGACGTACTCGTAGTTACATGTTGTTGTTGTTGTCTTCAGTCCTGACACTGGTTTGATGCAGCTCTCCATGCTACTCTATCCTGTGCAAGCTTCTTCATCTCCCAGTACCTACTGCAACCTACATCCTTCTGAATCTGTTTAGTGTATTCATCTCTTGGTCTTCCTCTATGATTTTTACTCTCCACGCTGCCCTCCAATACTAAATTTGTGCCTCAGAATATGCCCTACCAACCGATCCCTTCTTCTAGTCAAGTTGTGCCACAAATTTCTCTTCTCTCCAATTCTGTTCAGTATCTCCTCATTAGTTATGTGATCTACCCATCTAATCTTCAGCATTCTTCTGTAGCACCACATTTCGAAAGCTTCTATTCTATTCTTGTCTAAGCTATGTATCGTCCACGTTTCACTTCCGTACATGGCTACACTCCATACAAATACTTTCAGAAACGACTTTCTGGCACTTAAATCTATGCTCCCTGTTAAAAAATTTCTCTCCTTCAGAAACGCTTTCCTTGCCATCATCAGTTATTTTGCTCCCCAAATAGCAAAACTCCTTTACTACTTTAAGTGTCTCATTTCCTAATCTAATCCCTCAGCATCACCCGACTTAATTCGACTACATTCCATTATCCTCGTTTTGCTTTTGTAGATGTTCATCTTATATCCTCCTTCCAAGACACTGTCCATTCCGTTCAGCTGCTCTTCCAGGTTCTTTGCTGTCTCTGACAGAATTACGATGTCATCGGCGAACCTTAAAGTTTTAATTTCTTTCCATGGATTTTAATTCCTACTCCGAATTTTTCTTTTGATTCCTTTACTGCTTGCTCAATATACAGATTGAATAACATCGGGGATAGGCTACATCCCTGTCTCACTCCCTTCCAAACCACTGCTTCCTTTTCATGCCCCTCTTCTCATATAACTGCCATGTGGTTTCTGTACAAATTGTAAATAGCCTTTCGCTTCCTGTATTTTACCCCTGCCACCTTCAGGATTTGAAAGCGAGTATTCCAGTCAACATTGTCAAAAGCTTTCTCTAAGTCTACAAATGCTAGAAAAGTGGGTTTGCCTTTTCTTTATCTATTTTCTAAGATAAGTCGTAGGGTCAGTATTGCCTCACGTGTTCCAACATTTCTACGGAATCCAAACTAATCTTCTCCGATGTCGGCTTCTACCAGTTTTTCCATTCGTCTGTAAAGAATTCGTGTTAGTATTTTGCAGCCGTGGCTTATTAAACTAATAGTTCGGTAATTTTCACATCACATATACTTAAAATATTTCACACGGATTTGTACACATATTTCATATATTTCTCTAGCGAATTCCGCCGTGCAGTTTCGCTTTCACACAGCTCGATGTTTACAATGTCGTATCTCTTGAACTATGTGTCGTTCTCCATAAATTTTCTGGATTGTAGCCGGGTAAGGTACACTCATGCACAAAGATGAGACGGTGGTACTTGAAGTCCCGTACCACACTCCGGCAGTGGGAATTCAATATTGTCTGTAAGATGTGACGCAGTTACATTGGTAGTTGTAGTGGTGGCCGTTACATGTATTTCACGTAGTGAGTGGCTCTATTAAATACTATCACATTATGAGTGACCATACCAAGGGTACCGTTAGCTGTGGTCCATATCCGAGTCCTCGAAGACAGTAAAAGGAAAAGGGTGGCGGTGCCAGTACCGCAGAGTTGTGGTGCCATTGTGTTGACCGTGTTGCGGAGGGCAACCCCTTGGTCATATAGTCGCGTAGCCTACTCTCGAATGGTCGTTTATAGAGGGACCATGTTTGTCTCCTCCTGCAGGGTAGCAATCCTCATAAGTGGATGGGCATGCAGACTCCACTGAAGTATCTTTCCCTGTAGGCACTGGAGATCTGCATCATGGAGGCACTAATCGTGGCTTACACAGTGGAACCTTAGGTAAGGGAACTGAGGACAACTGCAATTTCTCATACACAAACAGCAGTTGACCGACGTTGTCTGGTGAAACGTTGTTGTGATACTTCGTGTAAGGAGTAGAAATGCGTACCATCACGTTTCCGACTTTGCTAAAGGTCGAATTGTAGCCTATCGCGATTGCGGTTTATCGTATCGCGACATTGCTGCTCGCGTTGGTCAAGATCCAATGACTGTTAACAGAATATGGAATCGGTGGATCCCAACGGCCTCGTATCACTAGCAGTCGAGATGACAGGCATCTTATCCGCATGGCTGTAACGGATCGTGCAGCCACGTCTCGATCCCTGAGTCAACAAATGGGGACGTTTGCAAGACAATAATCTCTGCACGAACAGTTCGACGACGTTTGCAGCAGCATGGACTATCAGCTCGGAGACCATGGCTGCGGTTACCCTTGACGCTGCATCACAGACAGGAGTGCCTGCGATGGTGTACTCAACGGTGAACCTGAGTGCACGACTGGCAAAACATCATTTTTTTCGGATGAATCCAGGTTCTGTTTACAGCATCATGCTGGTCGCATCCGTGTTTGGCGGCATCGCGATGAACGCACACTGGAAGCGTGTGTTCGTCATCGCCATACTGGCGTATCACCCGGCGTGATGGTGTGGGGTGCCATTGGTTACACGTCTCGGTCACCTCTTGTTCACATTGACGGCACTTTGAACAGTGGACGTTACGTTTCAGATGTGTTACGACCCGTGGCTCTACCCTTCATTCGATCCATGCGAAACCCTACATTTCAGCAGGATAATGACGACCGCATGTTGCAGGTCCTGTACGGGCCTCTCTGAATACAGAAAATGTCCGCCATTCTCCAGATCTCTCAGCAATTGAAAACGTCTGGTCAAGGGTTTCCGAGCATCTGGCTCGTAACAATACGCCAGTCACTACTCTTGAAGAACTGTTGTATCGCGTTGAAGCTGCATGGGCAGCTGTACCTGTACACGCCATCCAAGCTCAGTTTGACTCAATGCCCAGGCGTATCAAGGCCGTTATTACGGCCAGAGGTGGTTGTTCTGGGTACTAATTTCTCAGGATCTATGCACCCAAATTGCGTGTAAATGTAATCGCATGTCAGTTGTAGTATAATATATTTGCCCAATGAATACCCGTTCATCATCTGCATTGCTTCTTGGTGTAGCATTTTTAATGGCCAGTAGGGTGTTTTTGTTCAGGTCCCTGCTGTTGAAGAGTGGGTACAAAGGTATCATCTTCTGCCTCTTCTGAGTGACATACTGCGCATGTTGGTGGTAGAGCTTTTTGTTATCGACCCAGTCTCCTAGATATTTCTTACTCATGAACCATGGGTTCCTGACGTCTCCCATAGTGATGATGTGCTGGAGGATAGGGCGCCATTTGTTGAAGTAGACCGCCATAGTTTTGGTGGTATTGAAGGCAATCTTGTTAGAACTATACTGTTCGTCTTCTGGAGACGAACGATGAACTGGTCAGGGTTGCGGCCGGTCGTATAGAGCGCCGAATCGTCAGCGCATTGCGCCAGGTGGCAGTGTGGTATCACTGGCCTATCATTAACATAAATGTTAAAGAGGATGTGAGACATCACAGAGCACTGAGAGGTATCCATCAACTTATGTCAAATGCTCGACCGTTTTCATTGCTGAATAGTTAAGAAGCTCCTATCACAGAGGAAACCATATACAATCTTAATATAGATCTCGAGACTGTCCTGCGAAACCCTATCGTAAGCATTTTCCAGGCTCATGAAGAACACTGCCATCGACATGGTAGAGTCAAAGCCCCTGCTAAAGTGCTCTGTGGTCCTAATAACTTGTAGTTTGACTGTTTGCCCTCGACAAATCGTCCTAGCCGCAGCCAGAGGCTGGGAAATGCGGTGGAAGATCAAAGATTTCGGGACAGTCTCCATGGTACTCAAAAGGCTAATGGACCTGTTGTTGACAGGGACTTTAGGATCCTTCGATGGTTTGAGGATTGCTATCGGTTTGGCCTGCTTCCACTGTGGAGGGATGTGGACAGTAGTGAGACAGTGGTTCAGAACGCTGGTGAATAAGACGAGCAGCTTGTGTAGGAGCTAATGCAGGTTCTGTTTAAGATGTCATCCAATCCGGGAGCGGACTGCCCAAGCTTCCACCGGACAATCCCTTGGACTTCTGCATGGAACATAAAGTGAGGGGCAGTAAGAGGTGGTCTGTTTCTGAAAGCAAAAACGGCCAGCAGCACATCATGTTCATCCTGGAGTCATCAGGCGTGAGACGCTGGACGAGCAGGTGATTCTGAGCTTCAAATGCATTGGCTAGATTTTCGACCACACGGAGGTCACCATAAGTTAGCCATCCATCGCACAGATGGGATGGTTGGTCCTCAGCGTGGAGTGTCACAGGGCTTGAACAACAGGCCATTCCGACTTACGTTGGAGGAGAAAGGTGAACTTCTTGTCCCCTCATTGTTCTGTCTTCCAGTCGGGGAGTTGAGGGAGATTGCTAGTTCACGTTGCTACTTTTATACCAAAAAAGTAGCCCAATGATGCATGCGCAAAGGCAGCTGCTACATGAGGGACCACTGTCGATTTTCGCGCTCTTTTCCAATACTGCTCCATCTCTGTCGCAGAGGCACATCCAAAATGTGATAATACATGCGTGATCTCTGTTGGAATTCGCACTCACAGAGTTAAAATTCAAATGACAAAATTAATAAAATTAAATGTCGCTTGATGTGTCATTGATCATAAAATGTTTTCTACCTGAAGAAATTAATAGAATCAGTGGTTCCCCACGCCTTAGCCATTGCGCTAAACGTACACACATCAAAAAAGTTTTGCATCATCGCGGTTCTCAGAACTCATGAAGACAGACATTGACTGAGGATATTGTATCACACCCTTTGACTGTTCAGAAATGTCACTAAACCGGCCCAAGCAACCATGCATGAGCAGTGCCTATGTGACGGAGGGGGTCCGACAGCCAGTTCCAGTCATTCCACCAGGAAGGAGGTATTGGCTCGTATTGTCTGTAGTTCAACCATGCCTGGACGTTCAATACCGCGTTTCGATCACGTCCGCATTGTTTCTTTGTGCCAGGAAGGGCTATCAACAAAGGAAGTGTCCAGGCGTCTCGGAGTGAACCAAAGTGATGTTATTTGGACATGGAGCAGAGAAAGAGAGACAGGAGTTGTCGATGACATGCCTCACTCAGGCCGCTCAAGGGCTACTACTTGAATAAGAATGATCGCTACCTATGGATTATGGCTCTGAGGAACCCTGACAGCAACACCACCATGTTGAGTGATGCTTTTCGTGCAGCCACAGCACGTCGTGTTACGACTGAAACTGTGAGCAATAGGCTGCGTGATGCGCAACTTCCCGACGTCCATGGCGAGGTCCATCTTTGCAACCACGACACCATGCATCGCGGTACAGATGGGCCCAACAACATGCCGAATGGACCGCTTCCGATGAGTGTCGCATATGCCTACAACCAGACAATCGTCGGAGACCCGTTTGGAGGCAGCCCGGTCAGGTTGAACGCCTTAGACACACTATACAGCGAGTACAGGAAGGAGGGGGTTCTGTGCTGTTTTGGGGTGCCATTATGTGGGGCCGACGTACGCCGCTGGAGGTCATGGAAGGCGCCGTAATGGCTGTACGATACGTGAATGCCATCGTCCGACCGATAGTGCAACCATATCGGCAGCATACTGGGGAGGCATCGTCTTCATGGACGACAAATCACGCCCCAATCGTACACATTTTGTGAATGATTTCCTTCAGGATAACGACATAGCTCGACTAGGGCGGCCAGCATGTTCTCCAGATTTGAACCCTATCGAACATTCCTGGGATAGATTGGAAAGGGCCTTTTATGGACGATGTGATCCACCAACCACTATGGGGGATCTACGCCGAATCCCCGTTGAGGAGTGTGATAATGTGGACCAACCGTGCCTTGATAAACTTGTGGATAGTATGCCACTACGAATACAGGCCGCGGATTCCTTTCCTTAGCGCTGTTCACGATTAGCTTCGGCCCGACTGACGTGCAGCAAGAATGGCGGCTGACGAATTCCAAAACTCATGTCACCTATAAATAGCAAGTAGTCCAAGTAGTCCGAGACGCTTAGAAAAAGAACAGCACCCTTTAAAGCATCATCGACTCCGTCACTGCAACAAGCAACGCTGAGCAGCACTCGTGACCGTTATGAACGACGCGCAAGTTTTTACAGCTAATCACTGTCATGGTTCTAACCTGACTGAACGGGAAGATTGCTAGTTCACATCGCTACCGTTATACCAACATATTGACTTGAAGACGCATGCGCAAAGGAAGCCGCTATATGAGCGACCTCTGTCGAGTTTCGTGCCCTCTTTGAATATTGCTCGCAGGCACATGCGTGATGTGCGTCTGGCAGAATACATACTCACCGAGTAAAAAATTATATTTCAAAATGAATAAAATTAAATGTCGTTGACGTGTCATTCTTCATAAAATGTTTTCTTTCTGAAGAAATTAAAGAAATCACTGGGTCCCATGCCTTTTCCACATGGAAACCGCTATCATGATTAATAAGACTTGCGTTAAATGTATTTCCAATGATTCCGTAATAACTGAATCCCAGAAAGACCTCGTCGAGGCTATGTTTTCTGTGGCAGGATAATCCATGAAATGTCCTGTGGAGATAAATTGCTCAGCAATGGCTGACTCACTGGGCTATGAAAGGTAAGTGTGGCGATCAAGTTTAACGCACCATCACGCACTGTGCGGGGTGTCCGACCAATGTAGGTTTTGTCATACTGGGAAGGTATTCTGTAGATTACAGCCTCTTGCAGTCCGAAAAGACCACACGTCTTTGTAGGTGGGCGGATGATTACTTTATATCATGTTTCCTCAGGATTCTGTCCAATTTAGACGAAATATTGCCGCTGTATGGGTGGAACGCCCTGCACGTGACCCCCTCCTTCTCTCCAAAACTCTCTCCATCAGACACAACAGGTGCCCGACGCACCAACGCTTGAATGATGCCCATAGGTGTGACCGGTTGTGGCAGCTAGATGTCAGTAAATGCAGGTCCGTACATGCGGGCTTAGGGTAAACGTAACATTGTATCTCTGCAGGACATTCCATGGATTATTCTGACACGGAAATCTTACCTCGAGGAGATCCTTCTGGAATTCAGTTATTATGGAATCGGTGCAAACACACACATCAAAACATGTTTTGCATCGCCTCGGTTCCGAGAGCTCCGAAACCTATACATAAAATTGGAATAGAGATCAACATAAACATTATTTCCGCCCTTTTTATTGCTCATGAAAACCACACAATGCATATTATACCATCATACAGCGAGACCTTCAGAGATGGTGGTCCAGATTGCTGTACACATCAGTACATCTAATATCTATTAACACGTCCTCTTACATTGATGCATGCGTGTATTCTTCGTGGCATACTATCCACATGTTTATCAAGGCACTGTTTGTCCAGATTGTCCCACTCCTCAACGACGATTCGGCGCAGATCCCTCAAAGTGGTTGGTGGGTCACGTCGTCTTTAAACAGCCCTTTTCAATCTATCCCTGACATGTTCGATAGCGTTCATGTATGGAGAACATGCTGGCCACTCTAGTCCAGCGTTTTCGTTATCCTGAAAGAAGTCATTCACAAGATGTGCACGATGGGGGCACGAATTGTCGTCCACGAAGACGAATGCCTCGCCAATATGCTGCCGATATGGTTGCGCTATCAGTCGGAGGACGGCATTCACATATGAAACGTCCCCTTAGAAAAATTATACACGACTGAGCTTAACCTGACACACAATATTTTTAGCGCAACGCAATCTGACTTTCAAAAATCCCTCCAAAAGAATGGCCCTGACTAACATTAACCTATACCTTTCACAAATCACTTACCTCACAAAAATCTTGGTTACTCGAACTACTGCAATACAGCGAGCGCCACTACTGCCAGCTAAATAAAAGATTCAAACTACGGAAGGCACTAACTGCTGATAGGGATAGTTAGCAAATGAAAGATATTAATAGAGAACAAACAATGTATTTACCTTAATATCATCATATATATATATATATATATAGCAGTTCATGACAAATTTCAAAACTCCGCCATCTCTCTCCCCACATCCACCACTGCTGGCGGCTCACCTCCAACTGCGCAACGCTACGCGCTGTTCACATCCAGCCGCCGCTGCCCAACACTACAATGGCAGACAACAATGCAAACTAGCCACAGACTGCACACAGCACAGCCAGTGATTCTCACACAGAGCGCTACGTGGCGTTACCAATAAGAAAACCTAAACAGCCTACTTACATAGCCCCCATGCTCCCCACAAAAAATTTTACAAATTGTTTTGGGCAGTGGCCACTAATGATTTGAAAAAAATTTTCATAATTACAATAACAAAGAAATCAAATGCACACACTTATTGATACAATGTTGGTCAAAAGTTAAAATTTTGTCACAGTCCATTAAGACAGTCCTGATCATTCATCATAATAGTAATTACAGTTTTTTTCACAAAGTCTCATTAGTAAAAGAAATTGCACACAGAAGTAGTGGATTTCCATGCAGTCTTGAAGAAGTAGTGTTGCCCTTCCAACGGAATGTCAGCGCTGACTCTCGACATGCAGACAGGTAATGGGTCACAACAGAGCAAACCCACAGCAGAGTCATTCGAAGTTTTGAAGAATATTGGCAGGTAGGTCATCACAGAGCAGACCCACTGTAGTCCTGTTAGAGATTACGGTATTGGTGGGCCACCAGAGGTGCAGACCCACTGCAGTCCTTGTAGAAATAATGGTACTGGTGAGTCAGCAAAGGTGTTGACCCACTGTAGTCCTTGTAGAAATAATGGTATTGGTGGGTCATCAAAGATGCAGACCCACTGTAGTCCTTGTGGAGATGGCCAGCAGCCATCTGTTGTGACTGTGCAGGTACACGATCACCATTGAAGGGTCTTGCAGATAATATAGCAAGTCCATAATCACCACTTGTGCACTCACAAAGTGTTTGGAATTGTCCTTAGAACCAGCAATGCTGTTATCCAGTCCCTTGCTGAATTATTAACACACGTGCAAACACTAACAGACCCTACTTCTCACATATTGTCCATATACTATGACCAACAGAAACGTGTGCAGTGGAATGTAACTTACAAGTTAATTAATTTGATGAATTGGTGTCAAGTACAATTTTATAACATAAGAATACAATAACAAAGGTACAAAATATATCATTAAAAACATAACAATACAGATAACATTTGTAGTACAGGCTTCACAAAAGAATAGAAATAGACATGCATATCAGTGTTACAAGAATTATGACATAAGTACATGCATAAAGATCAGAATAACTTTTGAAACATCAACTTCACATATGAGCATTAAAACAAAACAGAATAAATAACGTCTAAGCATCTTTACAAGATAAATAACATAGTATTTGAAAAATTCTACAACATAAATCTTACTAGCTAAACACTTAAAACCAGGAAAAAGACAAATACACAATGGTACATACGCACATAGCAAAATAATACAAAAGGAAATGACAGGGTTTGTTTTACTGGAGTATTTTGCATGGAGATCTCCCTTGGTTCATCATTATTCCTAAAAGTCCTATCTATACCTGCTTTCTGTACTTTTTTTCATATAACTTCTCTATGCATTTCTTCCAATTCATTGCAACTCATTCTCTTATATAGTCTACCCCTAACTTAAATCTACTGAGCTCAGATGCTAAACTAAGGGATGAGGCAATGCAGCAGCACAAAACAATTAATACAAATAGCAATGAAAAAATGGAAATTGTCAAAGCAAGCAGCAATATTACAACTAATATAAGGCAATGAGCAGCAAACAAGAAAAATAAATCAGTAGTAAAACTGGCTTAACAGAGTAATGTATAGTGAAATTTAGTAGCACTGTGCCTGGCAGACAATAGCAGAAAATGAAATAACTTATACCTAAACATGACAAAACTCAAGCAGAAAAAATAGTACACTAAAAATGGCCATGTCTAATACCTATGTCACATCTTAACACTAGAGTGATGCATCACGAGAACTTACACTAGCAGATTAGTTACCAAATCGTAAAGAAATTATTTATGCAATTCCTGTGAAGGGAAATGTCTATTTATGTGCCCTCGTTTTCTTAGAAGTAGATCATTAATTTCTTATTGACTGGATCTGTAGGCATAAAATAACTATATTAGTACATATATTACATTTTATTTTAACCAATGCTGTAGTGCAGCTAGAAACTAGATATTAAAAAAAATAGGCAAAGCAAGGCGTCAAACGTCATTCACTAGCCATATGGCATTTCATAATGCAGTAAACAATCTTTCAACTAACAAGACAATAGACATAAAATGTTTCTCATCATTTCAGTAAATATCATAAATTAAGAGCTCCACAGTGTAATCATATGTTTTCAAGTTCGAGCGTGTCGTATTTGTGATGCTTTCTACAAAGGAATGTCAATAGCGAGGATAATGGCCTCTTTTTTTTTTTGCACCTAATGGCTTTCTTTTGTCAGACGTCTACCTCTCAGCTGGGCGCCCAAAACCCATTATGCCAAGGTCACTTACCTTTCTTGCTGAAATATTTACAATGGCAGTTTCCGCCACAGTGACAGTCTCATATAAAAATATTTCACAGGTCAAGAATTTGCGTTAGAAATCTGTAGAAACAAAATCCTATTTATATAACAGTGTCCAAAAAATTTTTGTCGGCATTGTAATACATTCACGCATTTACATACATTTCATAACTCTTAAAGTACGATTCTTGGTTTCCAACAACCTTTTTCACAAACCAGAGTCCCTAACCACTATTCATTATTTCTTACCTTATTACGCATATACATATTCATCGACACTTATTCAATATTTCGTCATAATAAATATGTAGCATAATCAAATTCCTCATATAGCATCAGCTTATTGATCATAAACAAACCGCAACAGCGTAATACACATCGTCATCATAACATCATGAAACCTCAGCCAAATCTCAAAATCGTCGTAGCTTCCTTCAGTAATTTCAAAACCTAAAAAAAATTCTCTGCTCATGTCAAAAGTGGCATCTACTTCAAACGTACTTTAAAAATCATTATCCAATACCAAATATATCATTCAAAGCTCTCATAATATTACAATGGGTCCGAAAAAATATATACAGTTCACAAAGTACAGACAAAATACAATTTCATAAGTGTGAAGTTATCCAACTGTGTAATTACGTAAACATCTGTCACTGATGTAGTAAAAAAATGTTTATCTCTCAGTTACATGATCAGATAGCTGTGTAATTTAAATGTTAGAAAAATATAGTACCGATGTGTAAAGTTGTATAAGCAAATACCATATTAGCTAGGGCTCCTTGTGCTTGCCAAACACATGGTACACAAAGTAGTCGTGTAGCCCCCTGTAATTATACCCTCAGGTGTTACAGATTACAACAATGGAATGAAATGTATTACGGAAAACCTTTGTATTATTGTACTTCAAATATCTTTAAAAATAAATGATTTAAGTACAAAGTTAATCACTCAAATACATGTCCTGTAGCGCTAAATGTGCGTCTTGCCGTATGATAATCTATGTGGAAGTGTCGTAGTTATTGTCCTCCGAATGCTAAGTTCTGCAGAAGCCAATGTACTTACCTCATGATAAACAAAAGTGAAATGCTTTGCGTATAGATATCTTAGTTATGATGCTTATTGCCATGATGAAGAAAGTACTGTGCTGTAACGTATTGTTGTGCTACGGAAAAGGCTGTCTCATTGTAGCTATACCACAAAAGTTACTACTAAAACATGTTTTACTTTCCAGAATAATTCAGAAAAACTGTGCAGATATAAAACAGAAACACCGCAAAAGCAACATTGTAAATTGTCACTCATTAGTAGCGTCGTGATAAAATCGTGTAGCTGTCACATAAACTAACCACTGTGTCATCTGGTATCTCACAGAAAGTACTTTAAATCCAGAATGTATTTTCAAGTAAGCCAAAATGTTGCATTAAAATCTCATTAGCAGTACTGGTAAATGTTCTAAGTATGTGAGCCTTATAGTCGTTACGTAATCGTGCAACTAACAAGCAAGAATGTACACACACAATAACACTGTGTCGTCTGTTCGCAATAACAATGCATTCGTAATTTCTGTTTAAATAAGTTCTCTTGGTTCTTGACTGGATATTTAACTTCAAACATTGTTGCATGGTAACAGATTCGAAGTCTGACAAAGCATATTAGCAATGTAAAGTGAAAAGTTATATGGCAAAGACAAAGTTAAAAAGCAGATTATCTTTCAATAAACGGTTTTACATGTGAAATGTGGTGTAAACCTTTACTCTTCCTAGTACGCAGAGTTTCAACTTCAACGCAATTATCATGTGGTATACGTCGGATTCTGTAAGGTCCATTGTAAACTAGAAAGAATTTGTGACTCAAGTGTTTCTTCTTATGTGACAATGAATGAGCTTTAATGAGAACTTTCTGACCAATATACAGTTTGTTTGCATTTGCTTTACCGTGTAGTTTTCTCCTTTTGTCTGCTGAAGATTTTATATTTATAATAGCCAAATCAATTTTGTTCTTGTGTCGAAGTTTACGTGTATTTGGGAAAGGTACAAGCTCTCTGATTCTGTTCGGTGGTTCTTCATTCTTCAGTACAAGAGTAGGTGGTAAAGCAGTGGAGTCATGAGGCATTTCATTCAGCACGTTTTGAAATAAGTGTAAATATCTGTCCCAATGCTGATGCTTTCTGTGACAATAAAGTCTGCAAAGCTTATTGATTTCTTTCATAATCCGTTCAGACGGGTTACAATGTGGTGAGTACAATGAAATAAAAACGGGTTTGATTTTATGATTCCGAAGCATGCGTGACCAAACAGCAGATCTGAATTGAGGTCTGTTATCTGAAATGACTTTGCTAACGTGTCCAGCTTCACGTAAGAAATTTTTAACAAAGGCGTTGGATACAGACCGTCCAGTGGCTTTACGTAACGGTGTGAAAGAAACAAATCTTGAAGTAAGTTCAACAGCGACTAGAACGTACGAAAATCCATTAGATGTTCTGACAAGCGGTCCCAAGAGATCAACAGCAGCAAATTCTTTTAATTTAGATGGAATGATAGGAAACAGCGGAGCACGATGTGAGATAGTAGATGGTTTCGCCTTTTGACAAAGTTTACAAATAGACAAGACTCTTCGAATTCGCTTTCCCATATTGCTAAAATAAGTCTTTCGAAGAATATGATAACATTTTCGTGGGCCAAAATGTGCGTAGCTGAAAAGAATGTACCAAATGAGCTTATTAACAAAATCGTCTGGAATGCAAAGTACCCATAGCTTGTCATCAACAGTGCAGCGTTTGAAGAGTATGTTGTTTCTAACCTGGTAATAATGCCGAATCTGAGTGTGTGTCTTTTCATGCCATTTACTTTTGATGTCTTTCCAAATCGGATCTTTATCTTGTTCATGAGCGATGTCCTTTAAAGATGTGGTGATGAAGTTTTCGAAGCCGACTTTCTGAATGTAAATAATTCTGAAATTTTTCTCAATGTTGCCTTCTGTGTTACTTTTCTCAAGCCCAGCCGGTGCGCGTGACAGCGCGTGCGCAACAATGTTCTCCTTGCCGGGAATGTAGACTATTGTGAAGTGGAATTCTTGCAGAAACAATGCCCAACGTTTTAGCCTGTCATGATTTAATTTTGAAGACATAAGAAATTGTAATGCATGATGATCACTGTATACTTTTACGTGCTTACCAGAAAGAAAGAAACGGAATTTGTTAAATGCCCAAACGATAGCTAAAGCTTCTAATTCAGTAACGGAATAATTTTTTTCAGATTTTGTTAGCACTCGGCTAGCAAAAGCAATGGTTTTCTGAACAGTAATGTCATTTTCTATGGCTTCTTGAAATAAATGGGCACCAAGACCGACTTTAGAAGAATTCGTGCTAAGGCAGAAATCTTGTGACAGATCTGGATGAGCTAATATTGGCGCATGAAGTAACGCTTCTTTCAAAGAATTGAATTCCAACTGTGCTTGTTCGTCCCCGTTCCAAACAGTATTTTTTCCAGTGAGAGAACAAAGTTTTGGTGTAACAAGAATTTGCAAATTCAGAAAACGACGGTAAAAATTTACGAGACCTAGAAAACTGCGGACTTGTCTTTTTGTGGATGGAACTGGAATGGCTCTGATTGCTTCTAACTTTTCAGGATCCGGCTGAATACCTTCAGAAGAAATAATATGTCCCAAAAACCTCACCTTTGACCTACCGAATTCAGACTTTTCCAAGTTAACTGTAATTCCAGATTCTGCAAAAATACATAATAAACTGTTGAGGATGCGATTATGTTGTTCCCATGAAGCTTCTGCTATTAGAATATCGTCCACATATAAGGTGATGTGACGTTTTAAGAACTCAGGTAATATGCAATTTAGCCCTCGAATGAATGCTGCCGAAGAAATGTTCGAACCAAAAGGAAGTTTCCGAAACTGATAACAAACGCCGAAACAAAGGAAAGATGTGTATTTTCTACATTCTGGATGAAGTTCGATCTGATAAAAGCTGGATCTGAGATCAATGGAAGACAACACTTTTACACCATTAAAATTTTGAAGAAGTTCTCCCAACGTTTGCGGCCTGTCTGTTTCAGGAATAATGATAGTATTGATTTGTCTCGAATCTAAGACAAGCCTGATCGATCCATTTTTCTTCTCAACAACATGTAATGGATTGTTGTATGAGCTTACTGCAGGCTCAATAATGCCCTTGTCAAGCATAGATTGTATTTCTGTTCTAACACGGTCCCTATAATGTGCTGGAATTACGTATGGTCTAACACAAAATTTAGTATGCTCACGAACACGAAATTGGTATTGAAATCCCTTGATTGTTCCTGTTTTGTGAGTAAAAACTGTGGAATGTTCTTGTAAAATCTCAAAAAGGTCCTGCCTATCAGTGTCATTACAATTCTCAATTGTTTGAATTTTATTCTGAATTAACTCATTAATTTCAAATATGCCGTCGACATCATCCCTGTCAGTACTTGCAGAGTGATTGTTAGTGTCTAGTTCCGTAGAAAATTCCGAACTGTTGTCCAGCAGAAGGTAAAGCCGATTAATTTCTTCATCATGGTTTGAGAGCCAATCTTCAAATTTCAGAGCTATTGACTTACCTTCCTTCTCTAAACTTATTTCAGCATCGTGAAAGTTTAAGATTGCTTTGTATTCACTCAAAAAGTCTACTCCCAATATAATTTCCGTCGACAATAATGGAACAATAAGAAAGTTCATAGAGAATCTGTGGCTTTGACAAAAGAATTCTAAGTTTGTTTGTTGGCGTACATCTACACTTTTTCCAAAGATTGCACCTTGTAATTTAATCTTATGTAACGGAAGTGTGGGACAATCGTTTGATTTGTTGCATTTGCTAAAAGCTGTTTCACTAATTACTGAAATGGGACTGCCAGAGTCAAGTACTGCCGTAAATTTTACGTCATTTACAGTAATGTGAATCACAGGATATGCAATCTTGTTATGTTTTACGTCGTGTTCCTGAAGTAAGATATCCCTAATGTCTTCCATTTTTACGTAATTACTAGCTACGGCAGCTGCGTCGTCAGTTTCATAAGTAAGTTTTGTGGCTGCCAGCAGTGTGAGTCATTGCCTATTGTCTCTTTGTTGGCGCGCGTCGTTATTGGGATTTGGAGACCTAACTTCTACAAATTCACCGTGACGAGAGGGCCCTGCCCTGTTTAAATCCCGCCAGTTCTGATGCAATTCAGGTCTGTCGTTACGATCACATCGTCTGTCGTCATGTCGGTAGTTCCTGTAGTTTCTTTCTTGTCGGTTAAGTGGTGGAGAATTTCTCCCTGAATCGTAACTGCGCGCTGGACGGTTGCGTCTAAAGTTATTCTGTCTCCCTTGATAATAATAATTTTGGTTCCCAAATTGTCTGTTTCTCTGATTGTCTCTGTGATAGTCACTACCGCGGAGAGGTGATCTTTCCCTGTAATTATTACTACTCTGCCAACGGTTGTCATACGGGTGGTGTCTGTTTTGGTCACGATATGTGTTGTGATAATAGCCTTGTCGTGTCCAGTTAGTATTTCTTTCATCGCGGAATTGTGACAGATGTGACCTGTAATTGTTGTTCTTCTGTTTCCGCGTTCCCCGATTGTCAGTGTCAATTTCCAGTTCTTGTAACAGTCCCTGAAAAGCTTCATTGTCTTCTTTGCAACGTCCTGCTAAAATAATATGCCGTAAATGTTTAGGTAATTTGATTAAGCAAATGTGGATGAGTTCTGAGGGGCTGTATGGGTTTGACAGGTACTGATTCTTGTGCAACATGTCTTCAAAATATTTCACAAGACTGGAAAATTCAGATTGTTCGAAATGTTTCATCATTATGATGCCATGTTTTACTCTGTCTTGTGTGGCTTGAGACCAATATGCTGAGAGGAAGGCATGGTAAAACTCTCCTTCACTGTGGCAATCGTGAATGACCGATCACATTCTTACAGCTGATTCATTCTCTAAGTAGCCACACATAAATTCTAATCTGTACTCTAATGACCAGTTGGGAGGAAAACAATGAGAGAATTGATAGAGCCACGCTTGTGGATGAATGTCGTTGCCAGAATTCTTAAATGTTTTGAATTTACGTGTAGTAATGAACAGCTTATAGTCAAAGTCATCATGTCGGCGAGTCGCATATCGGTCATTGTTACGTCGTTTCGGCCGTTCCATTTCAAAATTCGGTGCACCTTGCCAATTTCTTTCATAATTTCCGAAATGCGCTGTGTTATAATTTTGTGGCTGTTCCGTATTTCTATGTCCCTCTTCCTGTATTGGGGCGCGAGTGTCCTCTGAAATACGTAATTCTTGTATTACCTGTGTCAGCTGATCTTGTACTTCCCGGATTTCTCTTTGGTGTTGCGTATTAATTTGATTCTGATTTTGTTTGGATTTCCTAATTTGTTCATACACTTCTGTGTCAGTGAAGGCTACAGGTCTTGTGTCATTTAGATCATCATCTACCTTTGTAGATAAGTTAGTGACCTGATCCGAAAGTTCAACTACTTTCTCTGATAATATACTAATTTCCTCGATGTGTCTTTCTACTGTGTCCTTTAAGTTTTCCTGAGTTTTTGCAAGTTGCGTAACCGAATCGGTAGATGCAACTGAGTCAATTTTGGCTTGCAAGGTCTCATGATTTTCGTGAACAATAATTTGCAGTTCTTTTATGGCTGCTTTGTGATTCTGTAATGCATTTTCATGCCGTGAAAAAATAGGTTGAAAATGCTCACAAATTTGTGTTTTTACGTCGTTACAGACTTTTTGACATTTCGATTCGATTTTATGTAACTCAGTAGTCAAATCTTCACGTATTTGTTCAAGCGTGGTGTGAAGATTTTGTTCCATTGCGTCTAATTTTTTAAGATTTTGTTCCACTGTGTCTAACTTTTTAAGATTTTGTTCCACTGTGTCTAACTTTTGAAGCTTATGCTGTGTTTGTCTCTGATTCTGTTCCATCGTGTCTAACTTTTGAAGATTTTGTTCCATTGTGTCTAACTTTTGCTGTGTTTGTCTCTGATTTTGTTCCATTGTGTCTAACTTTTGAAGATTTTGTTCCATTGTGTCTAATTTTTGTAGCCTTTGTCCCATTTGTTGCATTAACTGTAATAACAATGCACTGGTGTCTGAAACATGTTCCTCAGTGCTTTTCGGCAGTGAAGTTGCACCGGCAACATTCACATTTTGACAAGCAGAAAATGTTTCTTGACTCATTTGAGAAAACGGTGAGAACCCAAAACCTGAGTCTACAGTATTTGCAATATTGTGTTCTGTCATTCCCGATTCCTGAGGCGAGCTGTTGCCGACCGATCGATCGATAATGCTTCCCTGTTCACTACCTGTTTCACTGTCTATGCCATTGTTTGCAGCCCGCTCCAATTCCCTATGCACAGTTACCAAATTACTACTTTGAATGTCTGTTAATTCATTACACAGCGGTGCTGGTAAGCTACACTCGTCGTCACTATTATTTCTCAGTTTACTTTGGAGCCTAGTGTTACGTTTTTCACACGCCATTATTGTCACAATATTTCACACGATAACACAGAAAACCACAATTTGAAGAGCAAAAATAAGAGAACACATTAACATAGCACTGAAAATAATATCTAGTTAATTGCAGCTGCGAAATACTTGGTGCAAATCTACATGCATGCCACAACTGTTTTACTGTACAACAATGAAAAACTACAACTACAAAGGAAATTCTCTCTATGATTACGCGCTATCAATAAACAATAGCTACACTAATTACACAAACTACAAGAAAAAAATCAGAAGATTCCAGTGAGGTATCCTCGGCTAAGGGTCGACATATGAAACGTCCCCTTAGAAAAATTATACACGACTGAGCTTAACCTGACACACAATATTTTTAGCGCAACGCAATCTGACTTTCAAAAATCCCTCCAAAAGAATGGCCCTGACTAACATTAATCTATACCTTTCACAAATCACTTACCTCACAAAAATCATGGTTACTCGAACTACTGCAATACAGCGAGCGCCACTACTGCCAGCTAAATAAAAGATTCAAACGACGGAAGGCACTAACTGCTGATAGGGATAGTTAGCAAATGAAAGATATTAATAGAGAACAAACAATGTATTTACCTTAATATCATCATATATATATATATATATATATATAGCAGTTCATGACAAATTTCAAAACTCCGCCATCTCTCTCCCCACGTCCACCACTGCTGGCGGCTCACCTCCAACTGCGCAACGCTACGAGCTGTTCACATCCAGCCGCCGCTGCCCAACACTACAATGGCAGACAAAAATGAAAACTAGCCACAGACTGCACACAGCACAGCCAGTGATTATCACACAGAGCGCTACGTGGCGTTACCGATAAGAAAACCTAAACAGCCTACTTACACATATCGTACAGCCGTTACGGCGCCTTCCATGACCACCAGCGGCCTACTTCGGTCTCCCATTATGCCACCCCAAAACAGATGTGAACTTCCACGTTGCTGCACTCGCTGGACAGTGTGTCTAAGGCGTTCAGCCTCACCGTGTTGCCTCCAAACAGGTCTCCGACGATTGTCTGGTTGAAGGCATATGCGAGACTCACTGGTGAAGAGAACGTGATGCCAGTCATGAGCGGTCCATTCGGCATGTTGTTGGGCCTACCTGTACCTCACTGCATGGTGCTGTGGTTGCAAATATGGACCTCACCATAGACGTAGGGAGTGAAGTTGCGCATCGCGAAACCTATTGCGCGCAGTTTCAGTCGTAACACGACGTCCTGTGGCTGTTCGAAATACATTATTCAACATGGTAGCGTTGCTGTCAGTGTTCCTCCGAGCCATAATCCGTAGGTAGCGGTCATCCACTGCAGTAGTAGCCCTTGGGCGGTCTGAGCGACGCATGTCATCGACCGTTCCTGTCTCTCTGTATCTCCTCCATGTCCGAACAACATCGCTTTGGTACACTCCGAGACGCCTAGACACCTCTCTTGTTGAGAGCCCTTCCTGGCACGGAGAAACAACGCCGACGCGATCGAACCGTAATTTTGGCCGTCTAGGCATGGTTGAGCTAAAGACAAAACGAGCTGCATAGCTCCTTCCTGGTGGAATGACTGGAACTGTCGGAAGCCCTCCGTCTCATAGACGCTGCTCATGAGTGGTTGTTTACATATTTGCGCTGGTTTAAATGGTTCAAATGGCTATGAGCACTATGGGACTTAACTTCTGAGGTCATCAGTCCCCTAGAACTTAGAACTACTTAAACCTAACTAACCTAAGGACAACACACACATCCATGCCCTAGGCAGGATTCCAAGTCATATACAGGTCTGTTAAAAAAATTCATAGTAGCCTCAGTACATTGGCAGCTAAAACAGATGTACATTTCGCTACTGCAGCAAATTACTTGACCCTTTGTGTAGCAACAGTGACTGCAAACATTGTTCGAGACATAGAGACGAAATACAGGGAGACCAAGTTAGGCGTATGTGTGTAATTTTTTATTTGCTTTCAACTCTAAGCAGGAAATACCTAGAGCCATTTATACTAACGGGATTTTAAGCCACAGTAGAAGAGTAGGAACTATTGCGAAGACCGCGGCCGGACAGTTGTGACACCTGCTCGCGGGCGATACCATCAGGGCCGACACCGGAGCACCATTCCGCTCGCCGCTGACCAGTAGCGGCCGCCGCTGCCCGGAGCGCGGGGCGCGTGTTGTCCATTGTTGTGCCGGGCGAGGGCGCGGCCGGCCCCCCGGTGATTAATGGCCCTAATGGTCCCTGATGGATTCGCCGGGCCCCGCCGGCCATTGTTGTCGGCGCTGCGGCGTGGGCGACACCTCGCGTGCTCGGCGCGCAGACGAATGTTAGCAGGCGGCCGCGGAGGCAGCGGAAGAGCGGAGCTTGGGGCTCGCCACTGGCCAGTGCCGGCTGCTCGCACCGCAGAAGGTGACACAGCGGTAGCGGGAAGCTCGTACGCAACCCACGGTTGTGGAAGAAGCAGCCCCTCCTCATCGTACGAGGACTGGTTTGCGTAAGTGTACATCTACCGTGTTCATTGCAAACCCTTACGTTGATAAACGACCAAGGAACAGAAATCTCTTACAGTGTCGTGTTGCAGTAAAATACTTGTTTCTCACTATACTGACTGAAAATATAAATAAAGAAAAATAAAATAAAAGCAGCACACACAAGGGGAGAAAGAAACAAGAGAAAACTTCACGGGATGGAAGAGTATCTGAAGTTCTTTCGATAATTACAAAATCGAGTTCCGAGAACTTAACAGTGTAAGCCTAATTACCAGTGCGACGTTGCACCAATTTCGTGTTGCAGTAAAATACTTGTTTCTCACTATACTGACTGAAAATATAAATAAAGAAAAATAAAATAAAAGCAGCACACACAAGGGGAGAAAGAAACAAGAGAAAACTTCACGGGATGGAAGAGTATCTGAAGTTCTTTCGGTAATTACAAAATCGAGTTCCGAGAACTTAACAGTGTAAGCCTAATTACCAGTGCGACGTTGCACCAATTTGGCCCAGATGCATTCGCTGATTCGGTTGACATGTGGATCACCGGCAGTGTATTTACAAAGTGCAGTCGATATTTGTACAGGCCAGTACGTCGATACCTTCTTCGTAGAGCCGGCCTCGGTGGCCGTGCGGTTCTAGGCGCTCAGTCCGGAACCGCGTGACTGCTACGGTCGCAGGTTCGAATCCTGCCTCGGGCATGGATGTGTGTGATGTCCTTAGGTTAGTTAGGTTTAAGTAGTTCTAACTTCTAGGGGACTGATGACCACGGATGTTAAGTCCCATAGTGCTCAGAGCCATTTGAACCATCTTCGTAGATATAAGGATATATCGATGCGTCTTCGACATATCGAGGGCCGACATTGATATTTCTTTGAATATTGATATATCGGATTCAAGATATTTTTAAAAGTATCTGGAGTCCTACTAGGAGTTCAGGTACAAAGACGAGCACCGTTGCCGGAATGGGTAAATCTCAAAAATGGGAATTTGGACGGCTGTTGCTCGTAAAGCCTTTGTGTAAGATTTGTTGTTGTTGTTGCATCCCTAAGCTGCTTAACAGCGCGGTCATCAGCGCCAGTACATAGACTGTATGAGACGAATGGGGCTGGAGTACACAACATGAGGATAGCCTAAAATACGGCGTAAGGTTTCTCATGCTCTCTCGTACTCTTTCTTACAGGAACATTCACGATTCACTGAACGATACAGAGGATCAAGTGAGTCAAGGCAGGCCAGCAAAAACATTGACATCAGATCTGAGCAGCTACTAAGGGCAAGTCCAGAAAAGAAGATTGGCTGATCGCGAAGATAATAACTGGATGAGCCAGTCATCCTCTAACATACTGAAGGATTCGACCTAAGAGCTTAGGTAGAAGGGACGACAAAACACAAAACCATAGTGCCACATTCAGGTCATTATCACCTAAAATTGAGGACAGGTCTGGCAGTGAAGCAACTTATACCCTCTGGTCATTATACTGTTAAAATGTGGCAAACAGTAAACAGCGCACCGTGTACATCACAAACAGGTGATTCTTCACAGCTGAGAAGGAAGCCATGGGTTAGGAGGCTGTTTTCTATTCGAAGTAGCGTTTAACAAACTTCGTCGGTTCTAACTAGCCAGAAGGAGTTGCGCCACTGTGTGACGCCCTTAATTAGTGGTAAAAATAAGTACAGTGATATACGCATAACAAAGAATGCTTATCACAAGTAGAATATTGAAACTTTACATTTGTCGGTGACATATAAAGATTCTATGAAGTTCTATGTAAAGGAAAGACACCATATTACCACTTTTGTTTTTGATCTTGTTCCTTACTTCTCGTCTTGTGTTGCGCTCGTGGCTCTGTATGCCATTCGATGCATAGAGGCCTACTACCTCTTCATGTAAGTTGCATTACTGTACTGTTAAATAATAATTAGCAATGTGGAATTTTAAAAATTTGTCATGGCTGTTAAACTGAAACCTTTTCCTCTAGTTACTATGTATGTAAATGTGGCCAGTGCTTCTGAAACGTCCCCTTAGAAAAATTATACATGACTGTGCTGATAAACCTCTTACGTCATTTTATTTTCAAAGAGCTGAGCAGAGCTGAACGTACTCAGACATTTCTCACTTTACGTATTCTGATCAACACTAAACTGACACACAATATTTTTTAGCGCAACGCAATCTGACTTTCAATAATCCCCACAAAAGAATGGTCCTGACTAACATTAACCTATACCTTTCGCAAATCACTTACCTCACAAAAATCTTCGTTACTCGAACTACTGCAATACAGCGAGCGCCACTACTGCCAGCTAAATAAAAGATTCTAACTACTGAAGGCACTAACTACTTATAGGCATAGTTAGCAAATGAAAGATTTTGATAGAGAACAAACAATATATTTACCTTAATAGTGTTCAAAAGTCATAATATATATAGCAGTTGATGACATCCAGTCTTACAAATGTACTGTCTCTGATGGACACACGTCCAGATCATCCGCTCTCAAAACGCCGCCATTTCTCTCCCCACATCCACCACCGCGGGCGGCTCACCTCCAGCTGCGCAACGCTACGCGCTGTTCACATCCAGCTGCCCAACACTACAATGGCAGTCAACAATGCACACTAGCCACAGACTGCACACAGCACAGTCAGTGATTTTCATACAGAGCACTACGTGGCGTTACCAATAAGAAAACCTAAACAGCCTACTTACACTTCATACATGTGGTATTTTAATTTAATTCCAAAAGTAGCTTAAAACTAGCTTTCCTTCATTTCTCCCGCTCTGCATTCCGAAAAACCTGCATTTTAAAGTTATTTACGAAGTCTGATTTTCAGTTAACACGGCACGGTTATCTTTGATTGTTGAAAATTTATCTTTACGTAAAGCCACACTAGCAGAAGCTTGTATTAATTATGACTTGAGCCTGACGAAGTAATATTTCAGAATTAAAAGATTTACATTTATTTCGAGTCAGAAAGAAAAATGTTTGATGTCCATATCAGAGATAATTTTTCATAGTAGAAAATATATCTATGATCTCAGAATAATATTGCCTAACATCACAATATTTTCATTTTACATAAAGATTATATTTGAAGTGCAGTTTCCATTACTAAATGTAGGAAGAGAAGTTCATAGTAATAAAAGGCATTTATTCTTGCTTTCCCAAAAGTTATTATGGGGATAATTTCTCAACTTCCCGCAGTAAAATCTAGTTTAAAATGTCGACCGTTCGCGGGTGGTTTCAGATTGTAGAGTATTAGTACGTAATAATTGTACAATTTTTTAAATTTTTGTTTATTTTCTTTTTCGTGCACAACCAATATGGAGGACTGACTGAAACTAGTACTTTAGTTGACGATTGATGAGTTTCCTGGAATTCACTAAGCCTGGCTGTAAAAGGTAAGAAGATCGATCTTCATATTTCAGCGCACCGTATTTCAGAAAGTGAAGGTAGATGGTCCTAATTTCCTATTAATAGCGGATGAAAGTGTTGAATAAACGGCTAATAAGTTCTGAAAAACAACGCGTGAAGAAAATGGCGTGTGGTGACTGCAATTGGTTTCACGAACATGGTAGCTAAAGCACAATAATTTTTCGTGCTAAAAGCCATTTTCGTGAGTTTAAATTTGATAAAATATCAGTGTTAAACGATTGCGTGTGAAGTATCGGAATAATAATACAGTAATTACCGGTTATGGTAAAGTTTGGCAATTACGTGAAAATGTCTGATGAAAGTGAACACGGTCGAGCTGCAGACGAAGCAATTCACAAGAATTTGGAACAGGATATTTTGCGATCGAGAAAGTGTTTGTTGTGTAATTAATCAACCTGAAACCAAAATGGGCACTCATGACAGGGTAGTAACTCCGCCTGTAAGTGGATCCCTTTGAAAGATTATTTCTTAGGATTCAGGAACATCTGAGTAAGCATGCGAATAAATAATTTGATCAAATTGATAATACTTTGAAAACATTGTGAGAAGTAGGCAGAACGAATTAATAGTACTTTGAAAACATTTTCTGAAAAGCAGTCCAGTTCAGATCGCAAAGACACTCGATAAATATTCTAAACGGTTCAAATATTACCTCGATGAGCTAAGACAACAATTTGGTCGATTTAAAGAAGACTACAAGTTACATGGAAAGGTAACACGGACTGGTACTGATCCGCACTATGTGCAGCCAGCCCAGTCAACTTTAGAGACAACAGTTAGTCAAATTTCAGAACAAATTCAGAACTTGTCACTACATAGTGCAGAACAGATTCAAACGCATTTCGTTAACCAAAACCAGAAAATACGAGGGTTGGAACTTTAATAGTGGCAACTATTTATATACAGCTCGTACAAAATAGATACTTGTTTCGATGTTTTACTGACCTTCAAAGTAGTCACCAGCATTGTGTATAACCCGTTGCAGGTGATGCGGAAGTCGTAGGATACTCTTAGCAGTGCCAGTTGTGTTGACAGTTCGAGCAGCGCGGTCTATTGCCCGACGAATTTGTAGCAGTTCTGAAGCGAATGCCGTGAAGTGTTTCCTTCAGATCGAGATGAACTCACGAGGGCTTAAGTCAGGGGAGTGCAGTAGGTGGTATAGCACTTCGCAGCCCCATCAGTCAAACAAATCAGTAACAGCTTGCCCTGTACGTGCTTGAGCATTGTCCTGCAAAATGATGGTCAGGTCCTGCAGAAAGTGTCATCACTTCTGTCTCTATGCTGTTCATTTTCGGAACACAACCTACGACCAGCTTGGAGACAGAGTAATGACACTTCCTGCATTTTGCAGGACAATGCTCAAGCACGTACAGGGCAAGCTGTTACTGATTTCAGAATGAGATTTTCACTCTGCAGCGGAGTGTGCGCTAGTAGATTAAAACTGTGTGCCGAACCGAGACTCGAACTCGGGACCTTTGCCTTTCGCGGGCAAGTGCTCTGCCATCTGAGCTACCCAAGCACGACTCACGTCCCGTCTTTGAAGACCAGTAAAACTTTGAAACATGTTATCTATTTTGTACGATTGCAGTCCCCTGACTTAAACCCTCGTGAGTTCAACTCGACTTCTAAACTGAAGGAAACACTTCACGGCATTCGCTTCGGAACTGCTACAATTTCGTCGGGCAATAGACCGCGCCGCTCGATCTGTCAACACAACTGGCACTGCTAAGAGTGTCCTACGACTTCCACATCGCTGGCAACGGGTTATACACAATGCTGGTGCCTACTTTGAAGGTCAGTAAAACTTAGAAACACGTACCTGTTTTGTACGAGCTGTAAATAAATAGTTGCCACTATTAAAGACCCAACCCTCGTAATTACGGAATGTAATTAGCGGATAGAACAAAACAATATAGAGATCGTGGAAAAAATCAAATAATGAATTAGGCAGGCGGATGCTCAAGTAGTTTATTGATAAAATAGAGAATTTTGGTTCTGAATTTTAACAAACGTCAGATAAAGTAAAAGAATTACAGAGGCAGATGCAGGAGATTAGAAGCTAAAATCATGATAACCTTCATATTCTCAGGAAAGAGATACGTCTTACGGCAATAATCACATGGTTTCGCCGTACAGAGAATACGCACAACAATAAAACACACTCAACAAAACTTCGCCGGACGCGAATTACGTAATGCAACAGATTACAAATATTTCGGCAGAGAAAAGCTTAACTAAGCACAGAAAACTTCCAATTTTCATTCAAGATAGGAAGACACCTCATCCGATGGTATTTATAAAATTAGTTATTGGTGGAATGATCAGCAAAAGATTGCATTTGTATTACCTTTCATACAAGGAGATGTCGCTCTCTGGGCGACAGAGGCTGCCGAACAATGTCATACCTTTGAGAAATTTGATGAAGCTTTTTCAGGCAAGTACTGGTTAACCGATATTCAAGAAAGACTTTGGAGAGAAGTGTACAACTTCCATCCATACGCTTTACGTACTTCGAAAAGTACGTAAATAAAACAAAATACTGGGATGAAATGTAATAAGAATTTTAAAACCGGAATTTCCTTAGAGTTTCCAAGGTAAAGTGATCAGTGTACCAGATACTGACCTAGAAAAAATTCTGTCAGTAATAGATTCAACAGATCTGATGCGAGAAGGCATCAAAACAAATTATTGTAACCAACACATGTAGGATTCACACTGCACTGCACGAATACTAATACCCATAATGGGAATGGAAAAAGGACTCACGACATGCAGAACAGCAGAGTAAACCCACAGGCACTGTATCAGTAATGGTCATTCACCGTACGATAATAACGGGATGAATGGCGCTGGATATATCTCCAACTTTAACTACAATCGTAATCAATCCTACAACAATGATAAGAGGCGTAGGAGTAAGAATAGCTTCCAGCAGGGGTACAAGCGAAATACAAACAAGAATGCGAATTATAATCGTAATTTCAATGAAAATTACTGGCATAATAACCAACCAGGTCGGTGGCAACAGAACGATAGACCAGCTCCTGGAATAAATCGAAATCACAGTGATGTACGAAGTCTCCAAGCAGACACAACCACACTAATTGGACACCCAAGCACACACATGATATTCGGATAGTGGAAGTACGACATGAACCACATACAACACGCAACCACAAACAAACTAAAATCGACCTAATTACACCCTCAGGTGTTGGTCGCAGAGCTGAATGGGGTCCACACAAAACACACAAATAAAGCAACACAAAACAGTCATATTATTAATTATACTAATAACAATAATTATAATAGTAATGGCAGTATGGAGACCAGTGGTGATGAAAACCGATCTAAAACGATTAAAGTGCTTAGATAGAATGACGAAAAAGATATTAAGGAAGAATTGCGCACTGAAGTAAAGAAACGTAAACCAACTCAGTAGAGGTAGTTTAAGCTGCAGTGAAAACCAGTATTTGTAAAATTCCTGTTACGTTAATTCTTGATATTGGTTCAAGTACGAACTTAATAAATGAGGGATTTGTACATTGATAGAAAACCGATAATCGAATGTCAATGCTACCCGTGCAAAATTGTAAAGTGACGGGCGGCATAGGTGGCAAGTCGTAGGTCGTTAAGGAACAGATACAGGTCGCAGTTAATCTACGTAATGGGACTTATGAATGCACATTCCTAGTAGTCTAAGTGTAATCTGTCTCCTGAGTTTGGAATTCCTCAGAGAAAGAGGTGCCAAACTAGATTTTTTGAATCGTAAATGTATTTTGAGGGAAAAGGGTAATGAAGTAGTTACAGATTTAATGAAAACAGTCACTCCATGGCAAATATTGTCATGAAGTGAAAGCTAAACAAACTTGAAAGTATTCAGTTTAATTACCAGTGTTTTGAATACCAAACCAATGACTGTTATATGAAAAATGATGCAGAAGATACCAATTAAGTGATATCCAGGATAAGGTGAGACAATCTGAGTGTTTAGATACACAGCAGCTGGCACAGATTTTCAAACTTCTTGCACAATGTATGAATGTGTTTTCAAAAAAGCCAGGAATAATCAAAGGATATATTTACAGTATGGATGTCGTTCCCCATCAAACTTACTGTCACTCGACTTATGCGGTTCTGTGGACGAAGAGGGGTGCTGTGAGGCGAGAGATAAAGAGAATATTGGAGTGGAACATAATAGAACCATCTTTGTCACCATACAGCAGTCCCCTACATGCGGTAGCTAATCAGATGGTAGCGTGCGGGTAGTGTTAGATGGTAGAGAAATTAAATGGATTACCCTACCGGTTCGCACACGTCCAGTAAACCTGAACCTCTCCCGAGACAGAAAAACCTGAAGGCTTGTACCATCATAATGAATTGAAGGAATGTAGAGAGTAGCCGTAAACAAAGTTTAGTACTCATAATTATGGAAATATTTCTTGTGGCACAAAAATGCACGTACACCAATACTATTTCAGTGTCTCAGCTTAGTTACGAAAACAGTTAATGATAGAAGACGGACAAACAGGGAAAATGCGCTGCGTAAAATGAAATGTGAATATGTGTATGCAGGAGACTAGTAGTTACGTATTCGTAATGTTAAGTTTTAGAAATAAGTAGTTCTTACAAGTACAACCCGACCAATGATCAACTGCGACAAGCAGGTTTCGGAATATGGAGCTATGAAGGTCCACAGCACTCCTAAATTACCTGACACTATACGCATCGGGAGAAACAAGTTTGATTTTAAAAATAATCTGTAAAACAATTTTTACATTTTAGAAAATGAATTTTAAATGTAGGCATTTCCTTCCATTTTTTTCTATAATTGCTTAGTTAGGGATAGTCAACATGACAGGCACAAGTAAAAAGGGAATAATATGTGTAAAAGAATAACATGAAGGAGAAACATGTATTCCTGTAACTCATGAAACTGGAATTTACATAATAGAAGACAGATGTGAAAGAAGGATCGTCTGTCAGCAAAATCACTTTGACGTAGTTTCGCGGAAAATCTTTTTGTTTTATGCTTTCATGCGTTTGCGTCTGAATTTTTCAGTAGACGGGAGTAAACTGAACTAAGTGTTATTCGCGAAGTTTTCTAGGGAGCGAGATTCCAGCACCGATCTCCGCTCATATTTAGGATACCACAGAAAACAAACATACAAGATTAATGAAACAAACTACCGTAGAGTCTGTAAATACAAGCCAAGGGTAATAAATAGATATACGGCCACACGGTCAAAAGAAAAGGTGCACTCAGGCGTAAAACCACTGTACTATCCGAGTGGGGCAATAAATACCGCAGTTGTCACTAGTATAATTGAAATGTAAAACTTCTGACAAAATCACTCAGACAGTGCTTAAATGACAGAAGTGTATGATGTCACAGTGAAGTGACTAACGAATCAAAGAATAGAACAATGTTAGTGCTTCCGAACGCATAATTTAAACTAGTAGACGCTCCCTCGAGTGGAAAGTTTTGTGGAAGCTCCGATGAGTGCGAACGGTGTTTTTTTTTTCGCAAAGGACGATTTGAGATTCGTTCGTGCTTGTGTATTAGGAACAAACATAGTGACTGTTTAAATATGTGTCTGAACTATTTTGCGAAAAAAGGTGTAATCCAATGAGAACTTGAGAAACTGTGGAGTACGCCTCGTGAACAGCGTACGAAACAACAGTGCTTGTAAAATTTTATGTTAGAAACACGAATTTTGCATATCAAGCGTTCCGGTGCAACAATGCAAGCGACACCGAATCAGCTGTTACTCCTCCATGCAGCGCGCAGTAGCCAACGGACGAAGGCAGAATACAAACTGTTGTGGAAAAGACAGTATGTTACAAGGACATTGAAACGTTGACGTAGCTTAAATGGGAATGTGTGACGCCTGAACCTGCAGACGATAGAGTAACACACAACAAATACAAACCAATAACGTTAATGAAGAATTTATTCTTCAGTGTGTATACATATGATATACGTATACACAAAAAGCCCCATACACGGATAGAAATATCAAACAAAATAACAGTTTTTCCATCATGACATCAATATCGTATTGTATGTAATTTTGTTGTAACACCCGGATCGGATAAAGGGGAATTGGTACTGCCGTTTTCGTTTCATGTCGCACAGGGAACGAGCGTGATGTCAACCTGATGCTGACTGGTCATCGGGCATGCGGACATGCACGTAACTTTGAGCCAAACGCAGACGAGAGAGGACCCGCTATCACACGCTCTGATGACGTCACGACGCTATCACTGTTCATCGACAAACGGCACCGATTCTGCATTGTATAGAGTCAAATTTTATTAAAGACTCAAAAATTGTAACTACTACAACTTCAAACGAAATCTATACATAACTGATTCATCCGCGAATGTTCATGAACTTTCCTCTATGCAAACACTTAACTGCGGTCGACTTATATGCAATCCTGTTTTAATGTACAAACTACCAACTGAATGCGAAAGTATTTTATTACTGTACGAAAGTATATGTTGTTGTTGTGGACTTCAGTCCCAAGAGTGGTTTGATAACGCTCTCCATGCTACTCTATCCTGTGCAAGCATTTTCATCTCCGAGTGAATACCGCAACCTACAGCATTCTGAAAATACTTACTGTGTTCATCTCTTGATCGTCCTCTACGATTTTTACCCCCCCCCCCCCCCCCACGGCTGTGTTCTCTGTATTCTACTACCCCTGCTTCTAGTCAGGTTGTACCACAAATTTCTCTTCTCCCCAAGTCTATTCAGTACCTCCTCATTAGTTACGTGAGCTACCCACGCAATTTTCAGCATTCTTCTGTAGCACCACATTTCACTCCACACAACTACTTTCAGAAAGCACTTTGTGACACTTAAAACTATACTCGATGTTAACACATTTCTCTTCTTCAGAAACGATTTTCTTGCCATTGCCAGTCTATAATTATACCCTCCCTACGTCGACCATCATCAGTTATTTTGCTTCTCAAATAACAAAGCTCATCTACTAGATACTTTAATTCCTATTCCAAATTATTCTTTTGTTTCCTTTACTGCCTGCTCAATATACAGACTGAATAACGTCGGGGACAGGCTACAACCCTGTATCACTCCCTTCTCAACCGCTGCTTCCCTTTCGTGTCCCTCGACTCTTATAACTGCCAACTACTTTCTGTATAAAAGGTAAATAGCCGCGGGCCACTGTGGCAGAGCGGTTCTAGGCGCTTCAGTCCGGAACCGCGCTGCTGCTACGGTCGCAGGTTCGAATCCTGCCTCGGGCATGGGTGTGTGTGATGTCTTTAGGTTAGATAGGTTTAAGTAGTTCTAAGTTCTAGGGGACTGATGACCTCAGATGTTAAGTCGCATAGTGCTCAGAGCCATTTAAACAATTTTTTTGTCACATGGAATTTACCGAGGGGAAAACACCCTCACGTAGGTAAATTCCAACGTATCTGAATGTCCGACCTTTAGCTTTCTTTACTGTTATTTCGAACGGCACCTTGATTCCCTTAAATCTGATAGGTAATTTAGTTGGTATCATTGGTATATGTGACGCGCGGAGTAGTGCGTGGTCTGGGAGTCTTGCCACGGTTCTCGCAGCTCCCTCGGCGGAGGTTCGAGTCCTCCCTCGGGCATGGGTGTGTGTGTTGTCCTTAGCGTAAGTTAGTTCAAGTTAGATCAAGTAGTGTGTAAGACTACGGACCGATGACCTGAGCAGTTTGGTCGCACAGGAACTTACCACAAATTTAGAAATTTGGTACATGGGTTATGAGAGACACCTCTCCAGATTTTGGTTCTGTGAGGACCTCAGCTTCAATGACATTATTTCATATAGTTAATCTGCGAATGGGTAACATTACAAAGTTTCGGACGATTCAGATTACATAGCAATAGTCTGCCATAAGAGGTGTCACTTCTTTCCATCCGCGGCACTTTTACAGCACAGCCATACGTCGGCGATATTGTACGCTCCGTTTTGTTGCCCTTCATGGGAAGCCATCCTGGGCTTACATTTCAGTAAGATAAGTGCTGCGCGCACGCGGCTAGAGTCTTCGCGCTACCCAAACCCTACCTCGGCCAGCAAGGTGGCCGGATATCTCCCCAGTTGAGAAAGTTCGGAGCATTATGGGGAGGACTCTCCAACCGGCTCTGGATTTTGGCAATCTAACGCACCAATTAGACAGAATTTGGCGCGATGTCCCTCATGAGGACATCCAACAACTCTGTCAATAACTGCCAAGCCGAATAACTGCTTCTATGAGGGCCAATGTGTCACTGACTTGCTCAGTTTCAGAAGCTCCTTCTCTTGAATAAATCATCTGTCTCTGTCGTAGTTTTTTTTTTTGTCTTAGAGTGTATGTAAATGACACAGAAGACAACTTCGGAAATTTCAGGGGGCATTTGGCAGATGATGCTGTCGTATATAGGAAAGTCGCAAAGTTAGAAAATTGTAGCGAAATGCAGGAAGACATGGAGAGGATCGACACTTGGTGCAAGGTGTGGAATTGACCCTCAACACAAGCAAATATGAAGTGTTGGGTATACATTGCCAGAAAGGTACATTATTGCGTGACTACAATATTGTAGAGCAATTACTGGAAGCAGTCACTTCCAGAAAATATCTAAGAGTGTGCGTACGGAGCGATTGTAAGTGGAACGACCACACCAGTCTAATCACAGGAAAGGCGGATGCCAGACTGTGATTCCATGGAAGAATCCTAACGAAACGTAGCCCGTAAACAAATGAAGTAGCTTAAAAAATTCCTCGTTCGAGTAATACTCGTCACTATGGGATCCGGACCAGATAGAGGAAACAGAGAAGATCCCAAGAAGAAGAGCAACACGTTTCGTTAAGCGCGAAAACGTCACAGAGGTGCTCAGCCAACTACAGTGGCAGACGGTGCAAGAGAGGCGTTCTGAATCACTTTATGGTCAACTGTTACAATCCCGACAGCGTACTTCCCCAGAAGAGTCAACAAATACGTCGCTCGCGAAAAGACCGTGAAGATAAAATCAGAGAGATTCCAGCCCACACGTAGGCATACTGGCGGCCGCACTTCTCGCGAAACATTCGTGACTGGAAAGGGAAATGGAGAAGTGCCAATGGTAAAAAAAAGTACCCTTAGCCGCACTCCGCTAGGTTGCTTGCGCGGTATAGATGTAGATGGAGCACACTAGAGATGGGAAAACTCGTCAATCCTTGGGAATTAGTTCACTGCTGATCGTTCTTTTTTGGGAACCGTTCATTTTTACTCGTTCACCGTTCATTTGCGCTTGGTGTATCGTTCTTATGAAAAACTGAAAACTAGTAGTGTAGGTGACTGAAGGATGGAGGGCACCAAGGGGGGGCACTTGCCTCCCCCCTGGAGTGTAAGAGTTTTTATTCATTACAGAATTCTTACACACTTTTAGAAGTAATTTCCGTGATTCTGCAGAACCTCTCGTTTAGCCAACTGCAGCGTTGTGTTGCTGATCGCAGGGAAATAATATAGGGTGACGCACAGAAAACCGGCCCCGAGTACAGACTGTTCGCCAATTACGGACAATGTGTTGTCCGTTACGAGCAGATACAATAAACAGACAAACATGTAATAATTAGGCAGTGAAGAAATAACAAGCTAATGCAAGCAACAACTGCGAAACAATCGATGACGATGTATAGAGAGCTGGAGAAGAGAACATGAAAATCTCGCGCGACGCGCGTGGACTGCAGCTCATATAGTCTTGTAAACCTGTTGGTAGCTGTTTCCCAACTTAATAGACCACAAGTGTCTTGTATAAAATTCTTCGTTTCGACTTCCACTACATAGCTATGCTACGTTGTAAACAATAATCGTTTACACCCTATATATATTTCACGTTGTCTCTGAGTTCATAGGCGAAGCAGAGACTTTATGGAAGCATAAAATAAAATGGGGTTTTCTCATACTTGCGTCACACGCTTAGTAAAAATTAGGTTTTTATGTTGCATTATTAACGTTAATGCAGCAACAATAATAATAATTAAGTTCGCAGTAGTAAAGTTTTTGGTTTCAAAGCTCCTTCTGAACAAATGTTTTTGAGATAACAAGTAAATATGATTTTATGGCAATCTATATCTTTTCAAATGGAAAGGTACCGCTTGTCCTACTGTGCCAAAATGACCCACAACCCACTTTTTTTTTTCTTCAAAGATACCAAACTAGAAGGTAATGCAAATTGGAAACAACTAAACTTAAAAATAATTAGAGCCTTCCTAAATGTAATGTTTTGTATATGAAAGATACACGAACATCGTTTTATATGAATTTTTTTACACTAAAAATTAAGCAAATTTTTGAAAGGTAGCTGCTAAATCAAGTCGATGAAACCAGAAAATATATGAATACCAAAAAACTTGCCTTGTTATAAGTATGTCTTCTGCTGTTCATCGATATAATGAAGTGAGCTGACATGACTTTTTGTTACCTGAAAAGACGTACCTATTACATACAACGTAATTTTTATGTAACTTACGTAACTCTAAAATACTTTTTGATTACCGGTCGTGCAAGAACAGTTTGGAACACATGTAAAATAGGCGAGCGCAGTGAACGAAACGAACAACTGGATACTGAACTAACTAGGAGCAGTCGGCAGTGGAACTGAGACAGGTGGTCATGCGAAGAACGACGAGTGCGGCCGAGGGAGACCGAGACTGAGACGAGCACGCGACCGAGGCTGGAACGAGAACTGCCGAAGTGACCGCCGCGACCGAAGTGAACTAGTGAACTGTGAACCTATCGTTCCTCGTTCCCGGGAACTATAAGTAGATCGCCGCGACTGAAGTGAACTATGAACCAATCGTTCCTTGGAATTCGTTCCTCGGTCCTTTCGTTCATCTTGGTGAACCGTTACTTTGCACCCGTTCCTTCGCGAACTACCCATCTCTAGAGCACACCGCTAGAGGAGCCGAAAACAAATGCTCCATCTGGGACTGCAGACCTGCAAGGAAACAAAAACTTAATTAAGGTCTTTATACTTTCGAAGCAGTATTGAAATCTTTATGGCTTACCCATAGAAAGCGTCCTTTCAATAGGACAAGTACTGGCTGGTGGGTCACTCACCCTAGCAGAGGGGCGTTCCTTTCTCGATCGTACAACCATATTTCTGAACGAGAACGGAGCTATGAGAGGATAAGCAGAAGCGGCAAAAGCGCCCTGCAGGTAGCTGTGTCAATGGCGGCGAGTTCTGTTTGGCGTGCAGTCCGCTATCGGGAAACGCGACGACCGACTTCAGAGGGACGCCGGTGAGGCGTTTGTCCGCTCGAGCGCGTGTCACTGGCTGGGAGCGGGGCATTACCGTGTGTGGAACCCGAGAGCCTGCAAACACCGCGCGCGTGCCGCAGCAACCAGCACCCGCCCCGGGTCACATTTCAGGTCACACGTTCCCTGCATCGCTGTTATGGCCTATGCCGCATAGCCCTACACCACGTGGAAAACAGGGTCTTCACACGTTCAGTTCGTTGCGGGAGCATTACGCTCATCAACGACCTAACGGACAGAAGCTGCCGTGCCTTCTTCACTTACATACATCAGTCTGTGACTGTGACAAACCCCTCCTATCAACTTTGATCCTACCCTCCCGCTTCCTGTGTCCTTTCCTTAAGGCACCCTCTCTCCCTTCTCTCTCCTTCCCTCCATCCACCCTTCCTCCCCCCTCATCCCCCGGGCTTCCCCACCCCCTCCTACCTTCATTCCTCCCCCCCCCCCCAACTCCCCTGCCAATGGCATCTCTGCTCTCCTCTCTCCCTCCTCCACCACCTTCCTCCCCTCTTGGCAGGTCCCCGGACTCGCACACGCTAACATTCGCGCGCCGGAGATCATCGCCACCAGTTTGGTGTCTGTGCCGTCGTGATTGTGATTTAGTGTTCTTCGCCGACACGCTCCTCGTTCACTTGTACCGTCTCATTCGCCAGTGTTTGTGAGCAGTGCCGACAGGGTTTCCGTGTGTTTTCATCGAGTGTGAACGGTTTCATGTTTTTTTATTTATTGTATCTCCTGTTTTTTAACCTCCGATTTGTTACTGTTCTGTCTTCTTTTTCTCAATTACTGTCGCTCTTGTGGCTGAAGAGTGGAGTAGCTGTAATCCGCTGCAAGCCCGCCTTTGTATAAGGTGCACAAATAACAATAAAGGAAAAAAAACTATCACAAAAGAAGAGTAATTTGAATAATTTAACAACTACTAATTAAATACTCTGTTCAAGAACCCCAAGAGGAGGAGGTGTACTTGGAAAAGGCTGGGTGATACGGGAAGATTACAGTTAAATTACATCGTGGTCAGGCAGAGATTCCGAAATCAGGTCCTGGATTGTAAGGCGTACCCAGGAGGTATAGATACAGCAACAAGGAATAGCTCAGTGGGCAGTACAGCTGAAGAGGAATGGACATCTCTAAAAAGCGTCATCACAGAACTTGGAAAGAAAAACATTTGTACAAAGAAGGTAACTGCGAGGAAACTGTGAGTAACAGGAGAAATAGTTCAGTTGATCGATGAAAGCTGGAAGTACAAAAATGTCTTGGGAAACTCGGGAATATAGAAATACAAGTCGCTGAGGAATGAAATAAATAAGAAGTGCAGGGCAGCTAAGACAAAATAGCTTCATGAAAAATGTGAAGAAATAAAAAGAGAAATGATTGTCGGAGGGAATGATTCAGCGTATAGGAAAGTCAAAACAACCTTCGGTGATATTAAAGAGAAAGGGTGGTAACATTAAGAGACCAACGAGAATTCCACTGTTATCTGCAGAGGAGAGAGCGAATGGGTGGAAAGGATACATTGCAAGTCTCAATCAGGGGGAAGATTTGTCTGATGTGATAGAAGAAGATACACTCGACGATTTAGAAGAGATAGGAAATCCACTACTAGAACCAGAATTTAGAAGAGCTTTGGAGGCCTTAAGATCGAATAAGGCAGAAGAGATAGATAACATTCGATCAGAATTTCTAAAGTCATTGGGGAAAGTGGCAACAAAACGACTATTCACATTGGTGTGTAGAACCTATGATTCTGGCGACATACCATCCGACTTTCGGAAAAATATCATCCACAAAGTTGAGGATGTGCTAGATGACTATCAGTTTCGCCTTAGAAAAGCTAAAGGTACGAGAGAGGCTTTTCTGGCGGTGCGGTTGATGATGGAAATAAAACTAAAGAAAAATCAAGACAAGTCGATAGGATTTGTCGACCTGGAAAAAGCGTTCGAAAATGTTAAATCGTGCAAGAATTCTGAGAAAAATATGGGTAAGCTATAGAGAAACGCAGGTAATACGCAACATTTACTAGAGCTAAGAGGGAATAATAAGAGTGGACGATCAAGAACTAAGTTCTCGGATTAAAAAGGGTGTAACACAGGGGTGTAGTCTTTCGCCCCTACTGTTCAATCTGTGCATCGAGGAAGCAATAATGGAAATAAAAGAAACGTTTAGGAGTGGAATTAAAATTCAAGGTGAAACAGATACCAATGATACAATTCGCTGATGACAATGCTAACCTGAGTGAAAGTGAAGAAGATTTCCATGATCTGCTGAATGGAATGAATAATCTAATGAGTACAGAATATGGATTGACAGTAAATCTAAGAAAGACGAAAGTACTGAGAAGTAGCAGAAATGAGAACAGCAATAAACTTAACATCAGGACTGATGGTCACGATGAAGATGAAGTTAATGAATTCTGCTGTAAAATAACCACTGACGGACAGAGCAAGAAGGACATCAAAAGGAGACTAGCTATGGTAAAAAAGGCATTCCTGGCCAAGAGAACTTTACAAATATCAAATATCGGCCTTAATTTGAGGAAGAAATTTCTGAGAATGTACCTCTGGAGTACAGAATTGCATGTTAGTGAAACATGGACTGTGGGAAAACTGGAACAGAAGAGAATCGAAGAATTTGATATGTGCTACAGATGAATGTCGAAAATTAGGTGGGCTGATAAGGTAAGGGATGAGGTAGTTCTGCGCAGAATCGGAGAGGAAAGGAATATGTGGAAAACACTAATAGGGATGTAACGTTCTTGAATTAAATGTTATAATGAACTTCAGATTACGTTGAATGAATGTCTGAACCGTGGAATGGATACAGAACTCGAATTGTCGTTTAGTGTGTTGTAACTGCAAGTGGTGTGCTTCCTCTGTTATTGTCAGCAAAACTTTACACGAACTGATTGAGTGTTGCAACTCCCAATACCAATAAAGAAATACAGTCAGTACAAAATACATTCAGCTCCTTAGGGTCGGCCGGAGTGGCCGTGCGGTTCTAGGCGCTGCAGTCTGGAACTGAGCGACCGCTGCTGTTGCAGGTTCGAATCCTGCCTCGGGCATGGATGTGTGTGCTGTCCTTAGGTTAGTTAGGTTTAATTAGTTCTAAGTTCTAGGCCACTGATGACCTTAGAAGTTAAGTCGCATAGTGCTCAGAGCCATTTGAACAATTTTTGAAGCCCCTTAGGCACTGAATCATTTGGCTCTATTCAAAACAGATAACTTTGGTCCCTGTGCACATAGCAAATAAATTTACTTAACTCTAAAGCAGCAACGGAGTAACGCGATATATTCTAGTCTCTCATAAAAAAATGTAAATATGCCAGCTACAGGCTCAGCAGTGTGCAATGCTGGCCATAATACTTGAAATGCACATGAAATTCATTTGGCTGATAATCGAGAACATTTACGAAAATCCAAGTTATTTAAGAAATATGACCTGGACAGGGAGGCGGTACTGATTATGGTGAACTACAACACTCAATTTTTTAACAATATTATAGTGCAAGTTAAGTTCGTCTTTTCAAAAAAATCTGACAATTGAAGTGGCATTACTCACAATTATTCACTAAAATGAGATTTAAACAGCATGAATTTTCTGAATTCATTAATCCAAACATAAATGCAAATCATCAAATTATATATAGCTCTGTAAACAAATCTTAAAAGCATTACAAAAATGAAATATCTAACTAGCCTTTTTATCAAAATGGTGTACGTATATTCTGGGGTTACTCAACAATTGCAAATTATCAGTCGACTCATCTATACTAACCCGCTGACGAAAACAGAAATCATAATTATTGAGCATGTATACCTTATTTGCATGAAGACTTGATCTTCCATGTTCAACAATACTGATATATCTACAATTATCTAACTCTTGGTGGCTTCAGACAGCACAACACAAAATCTGCCTACTCCATCGTCTTTCCCTACTGCTGTGCTCTCTTACTCCAACCAGTATCTCTGGCTCTGCGGTCACGTGCAGTCAGCGATCCGCATTATCGTGTTTATCAGAGACATTCATTGTTTATAGTATGTAAGGCGGCTATAATTTCTCACCTTACAAGAACTCATCCACATACTTTGCCGTGATCTACAAATACAATTAGGTATCGTGTGATAGGTTGTACATCGTATATATGAATATATAAAGGAGACTGACATTGTCACGTAGGCCTTGTAAATAACTGTTAACGCTTACTGCATGAAAGATGACGGAGTGTCTTTATTATCATAGTAGTAGATGTTGGAACGACAGTGGAAATGAAACGGCAGGCGGAATTCAAGCCCTAGGTGGAAGGCACACACAAGTGTGTTGGTTTCGCTAAAATTAAAACTCTCCCTCTCTCCCCATAGGCTGGGGTTTGAGAGGCAAACAAAACTTATCCGAATCTGCGGAAAAAATTAATTTGTGGGTCAACATTTGTGAAAGTCTAATTCCTCTCTCTCAAACTCCACCCTATGGGGAGAGAGGGAGAGTTTCAGTTTTAGCGAATCAAAATTTACGAAGTAAATAAGTACTTTTTATTTATCGGTAACCATTTTCCGCGCAAAAATGAGAACATGGATTTTCTTGAATTACAGCGCCAACTACCAAGAATCAAAACAAATGTTTAAGACGAAATGTACGTAGTTTTTTATTTAGAATCTGATTCTGCAATAAAAAATGTGGGTTCCCATTTCAAATTTTAAAGTTGCCTCCCGCCCCACTCCAGGGAGCTGGGGTGGCGGGCTAATTTTAGCACCAGCAGATGTACCCCTAGGAAACAATCAACTTTGGATTCTACACATTTTTTCGCGTGAAGCTTATTTTTCGAGTTATTTTGGTTTGTCAACTTAAAATTAAAACCCTGTATAGTAACATGGAAATTTAGATAATACTTTCCTTTCCTTTAAACAAATTGACATTGATACATTTATCCATTCTGTATTTGGAACGCTGCGACTGTCTTGTTGAAGGTTTCAGGAATTATAGCAACCAATGGCCGTTTTTTTCTTCAATATTTATTTATTCATGACCGGTTTCGAATCGCCTGGCGATTCATCATTAGATGGTACAATTTAGTTTGGAGTATTGTGGGGGTCGTGCACCTGTGGCAAATATAGATAGGAAAAAGTGAGCACTGTATGTGGGAAGAATATTAAGACCGTAAGATTAATTTGATGGTATTACTCACTGTTTTCATTCTCGCGGCAGGCACTGCTCTGGAAAACATAATGTATGCTTTCCAGTATCGTTAAATGTCAAGTGAAACAGGCACTTTTCCGCCGATGGCGACTCCCACATATCTTACAAAATATAAACAAACCAAAGAGTGTGGCTGTTGTTGTCTCCAAAGAGATTTGTGGAGGCAGAGGTTTTCTTTGGTAATTTTTCGTTTTGTGCGGCATTCGTAATAAAATATGTATTTATTACATTACTTCGTTTATAAAAGTTAGTATTATGTTTTTACATTGCAAAATTTTCTTATGCTATTTACAAGATTTACAATACAGTGTTTAGGACAATATTTCTGATATTGAAGATACGTTTGGCATGTTTGTCATCGCTCAAAAGAAGTTAGTATACATATGGGGAGAGGAGGGGGGAGGGAGAAGAAGGAGGGAGGGAGGGAGGGAGGGACTGACATTATTAAACCCTTTTGGAGTCTGACCTCAGAAATTACAAAAAGAATTTTGCCTACATTAAGTTGTATACAGTTGCAGGTAACTGTAAAGAAAAGCAGACACTGTACAAACGTAATGCAGCAGGAAAACCACACCATGTGGTAAGAAGGTATGAATACACAATTTTATGTGCTCTTCAAAAATCTGTAATTACGATTTAGAAACTTATATTTACATGTATTTAAACAGTAAAGAACATTCCTTATTTTTAACAGCCATAATAATAAAAAACCACTGATGATGCTGCAACTGCAGTGAAACATATCTGGGACAAAAAATAAAATTGTATTTTGCTGAAGGTGGACCCCCATCCAGAAGCATATGGTACAGAATTAACTGTTCACGCACATCTCTTCACGATTCACAGGCTGACTTCAAGGTAAATAAGGAGTTCAGCAGATTTTCTGTAACACCTGAAGAACTGCTGATCCTGCTATCAGAAAGCTACAAACAATAATTATCGAGGGGGAAATTAACAAGCTCGTGTGACTTAGGCGTCTCGTCGGGTAGACCGTTCGCCGTGTGCCAGTCTTTCGAGTTGACGCCACGTCGGCGACTTGCTCGTCGATGGGGATGAAATGATGATGATTAGAACAACACAACACCCAGTCCCTGAGCGGAGAAAATCTCCGACCCAGCCGGGAATCGAACCCGGGGCCTTAGGATTGACATTCGGTCGCGCTTAGCACTCAGCTACCGGGGGCGGACATTAACAGACTTAAACAGCGATATTAGAAAACTTACACGAGAGTAGTTACCATTTCTGCCTTAATGTCAAAAATTTTTGATTTTTTCTCGCAGTCGTGCTGCTAAAAACATGGTCAACAAACTAGTGTGAACTGGTCACACACACACACACACACACACACACTAGAAGACGTGCTACGATTTACTGGATGCCGTTAATACGCAAATTTAATACAGTAAAGTCTATTCAGCGACGAGGCAACGTTTCACACCTGTGGACGTGTGAACAGGTGTAACTGTAGGCTCTGGCCAGATGAACAGTCAAATGCATTACGGAAATGGAAGCGGCACACGACATGGGTAAAACTGTTGATGATGGTGAAAGGTCAAAAGTGTATGGATCATTCATGTTTTCGGAGGAAACAGTTAACTGCTAACATCTATCTTCACCAACTGGAACCGTTTTTGGCGCCACACTTGATTCAGGATGGCATTTTCGGTACTGTCGTCTACCAACAACATGAGCACCTTCAGTTTTTTCAATAATTGTCTGGGACTACGTGGATGTCACTTTTCTTTGGATATGAATGGCGCTGCATCACCGAGACTGTGGACTCCCTGACCGATCTGACCCCGATGGACTTTTTCGTTCGCGTATTTATCAAGTTCAAGAAGGTTTATCAAACAAAAACCAATATTCTTCAACAAACGACAAAATGCTTTGTACATGTGTGGAGCAAATAACGGCAGCTACTTAGCAAGTATGTTTCGGGCTATACAGGAATGATGGGGTCTGAACCTACGTTGCAGGGTTCGATGTACGTTCATTTTCCATGATTAGGGCTGAACTGGAAAATTGTGACTTTATTAGTATTCTGTAAGAAACGTTAGCGTACGTCGTCCTGGAAACTTTCCACTGTACTGAAACCGCTGTGAGCCAGGTGCAAAGCTTGACAACTGTTACTGCCGTGAGTGCAAAGAAAACTAGTGTTTATGAAGAAGCTAGCCCTCCACTAACCACCTCGGGTTGTCGGTACCCAACTGCCTCAGGGTGGATTGTATTTCTCGCTTGTCAATTAAGTGAACATCGAAGTTTTGCATTAGCGCCAGTACAGTAATTTAAGTGGAATAGTTAACGGAAGGCAACATTTCTGCTTTAATATTTGTCTCCTGTCATTATTTAAATGTAATTACCGAATGAGATGATGTTTTAGCATCCTCGTGGTACAGATAACATTATTAAAGAAGTACATATATTCCTGAACTGAGTCTATAATCGAATACTGCCTAGATCGCTCATTTACTTTTTTTTATTAATTACATTACTTCAGGACAGTTTCAGCACCTGCGGTCATCGGATCAAGTGTTTAAGATAAAAAAAACGGACGTAAGACTGACAAGTGTTGTACATACACTAGCACTAAATACCTCAAAATTTCACACAAAAATCTTGGAAATCCACGGATTCAGTTCGGTGTGAATGTGCTACAAATCTATGCCGTACACGGGTGTGAACTGCCGCTTTAAAAAAAAAAAAAAAATACGTAATCAGTGAGAAGGAACAGAAGACAGGAGTGTATTTGTAACAGTAGCGATAATTAAGATTCACAGAATTTGTATCACTATATTTTATTTTCAGAGCAAGCTATAATAAATGGCGCTTGACGATGTTTTTTGGGTAAAGACATAGAACGGTATTGGCGAAACACGGGGGCACCGTTTGTCAGTATTTTCTGCATGCACTTAAACAGAGCTTAGAAGTCTGCTCTAATTTCACTTTCACACTATATTTTACCTTTTTTTATTTCTGTGGACGCATATTTATGCTCTTCTCGCCTTTCACTGGTGTTAATTTGCGGTATCCTTGCTCAGCGCCTTTGCTAAATAAACAACCGAGCCCAAGGATTGAATCTTCGGGTGCAAAGGAAATTATCGTCTGTGTGTGTGTGTGTGTTTTTGTGTGTGCGTTACTTACTGTGGACGTTAGCTCATTTGTTTGCAGGTAGCTACCCTGTACGCCTTTAATAGAGTATTCCACGCGGCCTCAGACGATTAACGAATACAGCCCACGTTGCCCGAGCGAATTAATTTTTTACCGGCGGAAAAAGCTGTGGGACGCTTTACCTCCTAAATAGCAGCACGCGAGTTTCATGTTTTGTTTATTTGTGAAACGCAATTTACCAAAACCTCACAGAGAGAAGTATTAATTGTTTGTTCAAAAGCGGGGAAGCGACGAAGGGTTTTTTAGTAGCCACCAAAATGGAATGAACCCTCCCTCTACGACAAAGAGGTTTTGCTTTTCCATAAGCGCTAGTCCCCGTAGTCGTAGATAATCATAAATATGAATCACTCAGCTTAAGTTATTAAAAAAAGAAATAAGTACAAAAATTTGGGAAACAAGAAATATGTGTTGTATCAGATGCAGATAGCAGATGCAGATAGCAATTTACAGTGCCAGAGCACATACATAAATAAAAACAGCAACCTTCTGCACCCGATCTTCAAATCAGTTGCCGGGCGGAGTGGCCGAGCGGTTCTAGGCGTTACAGTCTGGAACCGCGTGACCGCTACGGTCGCAGGTTCGGATCCTGCCTCGGGCATGGATGTGTGTGGTGTCCCTAGGTTAGTTAGGTTTAAGTAGTTCTAAGTTCGAGGGGAATGAGACCTCAGATGTTAAGTCCCCTAGTGCTTAGAGCCATTTGAACCGTTTTTTTTTTTTTTTTTTTTTTTTTTTTTGCACTGACGCAACAAGCGAAAATACAGTGAAGTGTAAACGGATATAGAATTACAAAGCTTATCTCCATTACACAATTACACACACTGCGGCCCCATCGTGCCCTTGAAATTCAATTACAGTTATGATACAATCGGATCACACGATAGTCTCTCCGCGCCTTTTCAGTTCAAGTAGCACTGTGTAAACAGTGTTCTGCCAATACATGTGCAACACAGCATCGCTATGTATTGACCAAATCATTGTCAAACCCTAATTGTTGTGACAGGTTGTCACAAATGAATTAGATTCTAAAAAGGTGGTAAACAACATGATTATTGCACACATAGACTGTGTAGTTGAAATACACTCATGCTCATAAATTAAGGATAGTTGCAGAATGTGGTGTCACACAACGTGGCACTACACAAAACTGGCGCTAATAGCATAGGCACATAGGGAACACACACGACACAGATGTGTAAGTCCACGGTATTGGTGATAAGTTGAGAAAACCGTCCCGAAACACCCGTACTACATAACGCCACTTTTTCCTGCGCATGTACCCCAACATCAATATGGGATATGATCACCATGCACACGTACACAGGCAGCATAACGGGTTGGATACTCTGGATCAGGTGGTCGATCATCTGCTGGGGTATAGCCTCCCATTCTTTCACCAGTGTCTGTCGGAGCTCCTGAAGTGTCGTAGGGGTTTGAAGACGTGCAGCGATACGTCGACCGAGAGCATCTCAGACGTGCTCGATGGCGTTTAGGGCTGGATAACAGTCAAACCACTCCATTAGCCTGGTATCTTCTGTTTCAAGGTACTCCTCCACGGGGGCAGCTCGGTGGGGCCGTGCGTTATCATCCATCAGGAGGAAGGTGGGACCCACTGCATCCCTGAAAAGGTGGACATACTGGTGCAAACTGATGTCCCGATACACCTGAGCTGTTACAGTTCCTCTGTCAAAGACATGCAGGGGTGTACGTGCACCAATCATAATCCCACCCCACACCAACAAACCACGACCTCCATACAGGTCCTTTTCAAGGACATTAAGGGGTTGGTATCTGGTTCCTGGTTCACGCCAGATGAAAACTCGGCGAGAATCACTGTTCAGACTATACCTGGACTTGTCCGTGAACATAACCTGGGGCCACTGTTCCAATGATCATGTACTGTGTTGTTGACACCAGGCTTTATGGGCTTCCTGTGACCAGGGGTCGGTGGAATGCACCTTGCAGATCTCCAGGAAAATAAACCATGTCTGTTCAGTCGTCTGTAGACTGTGTGTCTGGAGACAACTGTTCCAGTGGCTACGGTAAGGTCCCGAACAAGGCTACCTGCAGTACTCCGTGGCCGTCTGCGGGCACTAGTGGTGAGATATCGGTCTTCTTGTGGTGTTCTACACTGTGGACATCCAGTAATGTAGCGCCTGGACACGTTTCCTGTCTGCTGGAATCGTTGCCGTAATCGTGAGATCACACTTTGTGGCACACGGAGGGCCTGTGCTACAACCTGCTGTGTTTGACCAGTCTCCAGTCGCCCTAGTATTCTACCTCTCATAACGTCATCAATATGTGTTCTTTTAGCCATTTTCAACACACAGTCACTGTTAGCACGTCTGAAAACGTCTGCACACTTACTCGCTACACCGTACTCTGACCTGGACCAACACACCTCTGCGTATGTGGACTGCTGCCAGCGCCACCGTGTGACGACCACAGGTCAAATGCACCGTATGGTCATACCTCAAGGTGATTTAAATCCGCAAACCGCCCACCAGAGCGTTGTTTCACCATATATCAGCATTATCCTTAATTGATGAGCATGAGTGTATATTTACAGTCAAAATGAACACTTATCTTCGTTATAAAACTACTTCTTTGTTGTGACTGTGTGTCAGAGCTTAAGCATATTTATATACATTGATAGAATCAGTCTAACACTTGCGCTGAAATACAACTCGAAAGTCTGTGCAGTAGAATCTCTTTCTCGTACCACTGTTTCAGGCAAAGATAACAAGCGCATGCATGGACTTGCAGATTAATTTGAAGGCTCTAACTTGCCGTCAACTACCCTCGCGTCCGTGTGTCAGTCTGTTTCAAGACAGGCAGCGGACGGTGGCGCGGAGAACTTCTGTGGGCGTGTCTTGCTACTTCCGTCTCACTGATGCGATCAGTGGTATTCCGAGAGCAAGGAGCATCTTTCTCGTGTCGATGGCAGGTGCCAGCGTTGCGCCTATCGATTATACCACACATGCAACTGCGGGCACACTCAGCGGCACATGTCTCTCTTGTGCTTTGCTTTAGAATCGTCATAACGGAAACTCACTTCCGCAATTCGCACCTGGCTCCCAGCTAGACATCATCTGGACATTTGGAGGAAACACCATCTGCTGGCCCAGCCAAATGTTGTCTGCGTAACAGGTGGCCACACTCCATGTTGACCGATGCTGTGCCACTGCTCTGTTGCCTTCGCCAGTCTCTCCAATTGCAAGGCACATCTTCTCCAAGGTCCGTCTCCTTTCGGCAGCGTCGGACTCAGTGCTGCACGGGAGTACCGTCACCCAACGACTGTGCTCTACCCGTGGCAGTCGGCGCTGGTGTAGGCGTACTGGCAGAGGCAGCGCCAGGACGATTCTCTTGAGAGTCGGGGGTTTAGTGTTCTGACAACGTTCAAAGAACGTAGTGGAGGGCGACTAAAGGAAAATCTACCTTGAGTAATCATATTGAAATGGAACTTGTCCCGTTCCATATTTTTTCCAATAAATTCCGGTTCAGGAGAACTATAGCCAGAGTGTTTTGAGTCTGCAGAGGTGAACTGCGTATATAACAAACAGAAGAGAATGGACCAAGTGGTGTTTATTTGTTCATTTATTCATTTTGTCCATTGTGCCACGTTTCCTTGTATCCTTTCCCTTATGCGACCTTGGACTGTATGAATGAGACAGTACGTGATGTAGCAGAAAGCTCTGGTCAGAGAACGTAGCAGTGCATGTGTAGGGTCGTTCTGTGGCGGGATAGTACCAACCCCCTAAACGTGAACAAGTTTAGTAAAGATGGCGGGCAAGTCAGGTTAGAGAGATCGCGAACGCCCGAGTATTGGCTCCGTTAGGTTGGCGAACCATCACCTCCGTTTGAACGAAGAACGGTTACGCGAGGTGTCCCGTGGAGCACTTGTTCCTGGGTCGCGGCGCTATACAAACATGGAGATGCGGCTCTCGTTTTGGTAATGTCTAAAATCTGCTCGGTAATGAAGAACAGATGTTGAAATCAGGTGCGAGATTACCACTAAACCCCATATGGGAATTTATTTTCATAATTTATTCGAATTTCAGTAGAACTTTGCGTTTGTGCCTTATTCAGGCCACGCACCATGGGCCTTAAGCTCACGGTCATACTATTGCTCTGTGTTTAACGGAAATTCACTCATTCGATGTATTTTAATCTGCTCTTTCATTTACAGCAATATTTTGTGGATTTTTATTTATTTTCCATGTGTTTTCTTTGTGAACTTGCTTTCGCCCCACGTGGTCGCATCGAGCAACCGCCACATTGATCAATTGGAGTTTCAGTCTGAAAATGTGTTGCACACGATGAATAATCATACAACAGTGGGCGAGTGTAAAATAGGGAAGGAATAGTCTTGTGTGTCCCTAATTTTCTGGATTTCTGTTGGCTACCGAAACTTGCCCACGCGTGTTGAATAGCATCGAAGTGATGGTGTTTCTTGTGCTACCCCATAACTATTTGATTTGTTGGCGATGTTGTGTGGCTCGTGCCACTAGGAAAAGTATCGGATTTTAATGCCCACTGATTTGATAAAGACTTGCGAAATACTCTTACAGCCTGACCTAGCTTTGCTAGCAGTGTCTTTGCTGAACTTGTTCTGAGTCACCTATAGAAATTGAATGCGTGGGTTTAGGTATAATTGTGTGTCTGTATGAAATTACATTGAAGCCAGGTCTCCGCTCCCCTGTCCCATTCCATAATTACGTGGCGAAACTGAACCATGTTAACTAGAGAGACCAGTTGTGATGATGTATATTACAAGAGAAACAGGACTAGCTGTTGAAATACCATCGGTACTGAATAAATATCGGTTGATCTCTACCCTCCTCCCTCCATCATAAAGAATAGGTGAAAGTCAGTATCACAGTCGAATTCTGGGTCATGAAAGCGAATATAAATGTACATACTGCCTATTAAGCCCTGTATAGGTGCCTTCTGTAGTGGTTCAAAAACATATTGCGTTATCCGTTGCGTTCAAATTTGTACCTGTTGGGTAAAACCTTCGGCTAGAAATTATTAATACCCGGCAATAACTTGCATAGGCCAGTAATTTCGTGGACTACACGAATTTAAGAAACCATTTACTACAGACGGTAGCTTGCAGAAGCGGTAGGACATGACAAAGCGGCGGTAATCTTCCTACTTAGGTAGAGTTTTACCACCACCAGTACTGGAAGGTTATGTTGCTATCTTACACAAAATAAGCAGAAAAAGCAAGACATAGAGGGTGCTGTTGTGGTCTCCAGTCCTGAGACTGGTTTGATACAGCTTTCCTTGCTACTCTATCCTGTGCAAGCTTCTTCAACTCCCACCACCTAATGCACCTAATGCAACCTACATCCTTCTGAATCTGCTTAGTGTATTCATCTCTTGGTCTCCCTCTACGATTTTTACCCTCCACGCTGCCCTAATACTAAATTGGTGATCCCTTGATGCCTCATAAAATGTCCTACCAAACGATACCTTCCTCTAGTCAAGTTGTGCCGCAAACTCCTCTTCTCCCCAATTCTATTCGATACCTCCTCATTAGTTACGTGATCTACCCATCTAATCTTCAGCATTCTTCTGTAGCACCACATTTCGAAAGCTTCTATTCTCTTCTTGTGCAAACTATTTTTCGTCCACGTTTCACTTCCATACATGGCTACACTCCATGCAAATACTTTCAGAAACGACTTCCTGTCACTGAAATCTATACCCGATGTTAAAAAATTTCTCTTCTCCAGAAACGATTTCCTTGCCATTGCCAGTCTACATTTTATATCCTCTCTACTTCGACCATCATCAGTTACTTTGTTCCCCAAATAGCAAAACTCATTTACTACTTTAAGCGTCTCATTTCCTAATCTAATACCCTCAGCATCACCCGATTTAATTCGACTACATTCGATTATCCTCGTTTTGCTTTTGTTCAAATGGTTCAAATGGCTCTAAGCACTATGGGACCTCACATGAAAAGAAGAACGGATAAAGTACTCAGTGATCAAACTGAGCTGTGGGAAAAGCAATTCCTAGAACAACAAAATGAATGTAAAAAGTGCCAAGACATGTCAATCACTGAATACAATTCCGAGCAACAGTTTACAGACTTTGTGATTGAGCTCAACCCCCCCACCCCCTTCCCCCCCTAAAAAAATACTTTTAAACTATGAGTATAGTTGGAAAGCCGGCCGCTGTGGCCGAGCGGTTGTAGGCGCTTCAGTCCGAAACCACGCTGCTTCTACGGTCGCAGGTTCGAAACCTGCCTCGGGCATGGATGTGTGTGATGTCCTTAGGTTAGTTAGGTTTAAGTAGTTCTAAGTCTAGGGGGCTGATGACCTCAGATGTTAAGTCCCATAGCGCTTAGAGCCATTTGAACCATTTTTTATACTTGCAAAGTTTTATCAGTTGCTCCTCCGTCTGTGCCTGTTACGTCGCTCCCCTGTCCCACCTCCACCACCGTGATGTAACGTGTATAATATTACTGTGTGCAAAAAAAAAGATATTTAGCTTAATATATCCTGCTTACTGTTTACCATGTTTTAAATGGTTGACGTGAAAATGGGTTTTAAGACGTTAGGGACCCTAGCATTGTGATATTTTAGTGCACTTGACTTACTGTTTGAATTTGGGGATGCAAAAAGTAACTATGGACTTGAAATCCTGTCATACTTATACAGTTCCGCCAGCTTCAGAACATATTAACTGGAATACAGTGCTACAGTGGGATAACGTTCATAGTGTGGCATGTTTGTTTGTTGTTCAAACGGTCGCCTAATAACAAAGCCCAGCGATTCAGCCTTTCACAACGGTCCGTTACCTGCGTGGGTTGGTCGCCGCGGCCGAAGGTGGTCGATGAGCCGCGACACGGCGTGGAGAATGAGCGACGCAGTTCCGCTCGGAACCCCAGCGTACACGTGGGCACTGCTTGAACGCACGTGAAACTGGAGATGCTTCAAAAGGTCGTTTGCTGGCCGTTGCAAAGTAATATGTAACGTGATTTGTTTTCGATAAAAATAAGTTTATACACTGAAGCGCAAAAGAAACTGGTACAGGGACGCATATTCAAATATAGGCAGATATTTACACAGGCAGAATACGGCGCTCGGTCGGCAAGGCCTTTATAAGACAACAACCGTCTGGCGCAGTTCTTAGATTGGTTACTGCTGCTACACTGGCAGTTTATCAAAAATTTAATTGAGTTTGATCGTGGTGTTATTGTTGGCGCACGAACGATGGGACACAGCATCTCCGAGACAGTGATGAAGTGGGGATTTTCCCGTACGACCATTTCACGAGTGTACCACGAACATCAGGAATCCGGTAAAACCTCAAATCTCGGACATCGCTGCGGCCGGAAAAAGATCTTGCAAGGACGGCACCAACGATGATTGAAGAAATCGTTCAACGTGACTGAAGTGCAATCTTTCCGCAAGTTGCTGCAGATTTTAGTGCTGGGCCATCAACAAGTGTCAACGTGTGAACCATTGAACGAAACATTATCGATATGGGCTTTCGGAGACGAAGGCCCACTCGTGTACCCTAGATGACTGCACGCCACAAAGCTTAACGCCTCATCTGGGCCAGTCAACAGCCAGCCGGCGTGGCAGAGCGGTTCTAGGTGCTTCAGTCTGGAACCGCGCAGGTTCCAATCCTGCCTCGGGCATGGATGTGTGTGCTGTCCTTAGGTTGGTCAGGTTTAAGTAGTTCTAAGTTCTAGGGGACTGATGACCTCGGATGTGAAGTCCCATAGTGCTCAGAGTCAGTGGACACTAACGTTGGACTATTGATGTTGCCTGGTCGGACGAGTCTCGTGTCAAATTGTGTCGAGTGGATGGACGTGTACGGGTATGGAGAGAACCTCTTGAATGCATGGATCCTGCCCGTCAGCAGGGGACTGGTTAAGCTGGTGGAGCTCTGTAATGCTCTGGGACGTGTTCATTTGGACTGATGTGGGAGCCCTGGTACGTCTAGATACGACTCTGACAGGTGACACGTACGCAAGCATCATGTCTGATCACCTGCATCCATTCATGTTCATTGTGAATTCCGACGGACTTGGGCAACTCCAGCAGGACAATGCGATACCTCACACGACCAGAACTGCCACAGAGTGGTTCCAGGATCACTCTTCTGAGTTTAAACACTTCCACTGGCCACCAAACTTCCAAGCCATGTACATTATTAATGTCTTACAACGTGCTCCTCAGAAGATGTCTCCAACCCTCGCACTCTTAATGATTTATGGGCAGCCCTGCAGGATTCATGGTGTCGGTTCCCTGCAACACTGCTTCAGATTTTAGTCGAGTCCTTGCCACGTCGTGCTGCGGCACTTCTGAGTGCTCGCTGGGGCCCTGCAAGATACTAGGCGCGTGTATCAGTTACTTTGGCTCTTCAGTGAACATGCTGATCGACTAATGTGAAACAAGCAATGGCAATTACTGCTGTAACAGAAGCCTGCTCGAATACTAAACAAATGCGAGAGTGCTTTCAACATACCACCGACTCATAAAATAATAGTTGAAGGTGACTTTAATTTACCCTCGATATGTTGGTGAAAATACATGTTTAATTCCTGAGGTACGCATAAAATATCATCCGAAATTGTGATAAACGCAGTCTCTGAAAATTATTTCGAGCAGTTACTTCATGAGCCCACGCTAATAGTAAACGCTTGTCACAACACTCCTGACCTCTTAGCAACAAATAACCCTAACTTAATAACGAGCATCAAAACTGATATAGGGATTAGTGAACACAGGGTTGTCGTAGCGAGATTAAATATTGCAATCCCCAAATCCTCGAAAAATAAGCGTAAAATATACCTATTAATAAAAAACTGATAAAAATTCACTTGACGTCTTCCTATGAGGCAATCTCCACTCATTCCAAATTAATAATATAAGTGTGGACCAGATGTGGCTTAAATTCAAAGAAATAGTATCGGCAGCAGTTAAGAGATTTATAACACATAAACTAGCAAAGGACGGAGCTGATCCTCCTTGGTACTTAAAAAACGGGTTAGAACACTGTTGCAGAAACAACGAAACAAACATGCCAAACTTAAACAAACGCAAAATCCCCAAGATTGGCGATCCTTTACAGAAGCTCGAAATTTAGTGCGGAGTTAAAAAAAAAAAAAAAGGTTCAAATGGCTCTGAGCACTATGGGACTTAACTGCTGAGGTCATCAGTCCCCCAGAACTTAGAACTACTTAAACCTAACTAAGGACATCACACTCATCCATGCCCGAGGCAGGATTCGAACCGGTGACCGTAGCGGTCGCGCGGTTCCAGACTGTAGCCCCTAGTACCGCTTTTTTTTATTAAACTTAATTTGTAGTTTTTTTCTTTTTTTTTCTTTTGGAACCACAAAAAAAACCGCAAGTGCCACCGCCACTTTTCATCCTATAACAAAAAAATCTGGTCCACTTCAGGCGTTGGCTCCTGACTAAACCTACTCCAGAGAGCTATCTATATACCAGCGGAAATATGGGAAATCAAGGTTAGGGCTATCCTTACAAACAAACAAAAAAATCTTACTTTTTCTGAATTTTATTTTTATTTTTATTGTTTTTATTTTTATTTTTCCTCTTTTCCTTTCTTTTTCTTTTTTTTTTCTTTTTTTGTTGTGTAATTGATCAGAGGTCTTCTGCGCCCCGCTGGTAATATATTGAGTCACGTGTTCTCGAAATTGATGTGTTCCGTTAAATTGTTCAGAAATGTTCATTGGTTCAAACAGGAAACCTTCTTCTCTCTTGGCTTAACACATTCCAGCTGCGAGGCGGGTCGTGGAAAGCACTCCCAAGGAAGTTTGAGAATAATTGTCTGTATTTTGGGTGACGGACAACGACATAATGACGGTCATTGAGGTATGTCCAAAAATCGAGTACAGAGTCTACAGTTTGTCCAAATAGGTAGTGAATGGCATGTCCGCAAATCCAATTCACGGCATTGGTCTTTGTCCGAGGAAAATAGTCACGTTCCGGAAATAATAATGATAGGGGAGTAATCCGATCCGGAATGTCCCGCGTTAGAAAAGCCACAATACGACGAACCAAGTGCCAAACCTCCGCCGCCGGTCCGCAAACAAACCGATGTTAATCATTGTCTGGCACTCCACACGTGGAACATAGAGGTGATTGGGCGAGGAGGATACGATGAAGGCGTAATTGGTTGATTTGCTTACCATTGACAGTTAGGTACCAGACAGATTGAACATTCATGTCAAGGTAACAGGCGAACACCGCGCGCCGTACATGACGCCAGTCAACCTGGGGGAACTTTTGTTCAATCGGGTTAGGTGGACGACCTAATTGGAGGACATTGTATACTGCCTTTGTCTTGAGTAAAAGTTGTCTTGGTAAGGTGAGGCGCAACCGATAGGGGCGTCCCATCATCAGCACCGTCCACCCCAGTCCCTTCGATCTCCACGTCGTCTGCCCAGGAGACCGATACTGCGGTAGGGGATCGGCTGTGCACATCATCCACGTGGAGAGGAGACGTAGTTTTCGGCTCAGCGGATAGGCTCTCTTCAACATCGACCTGTGGGGGCGAAGACGCCAGTAAGGAGGGGTGTTCGTTGCCAGAGGTCGCCTGTGGCGGGTCGTTCGCATCAGACTTTTGGTCATCAAAGAGCGGTTTGTCGGCCATCTTCGGGTCTGCATCCCTGGTATCCATCCGTAGAATGGATTCATCAGGGGGTGTACGGCTACGTTTCTTTCTCTTTCGTGTCGACCCTTGTTTTCGAACATGTCGTTCAGAGTCTGATTGCGGGTGGCTTTCGTCTGACTCCGGACCAGCCTGAAGGAAAGCAGAAGTAGGTGCCAGTCCCGAATCCACGTCCATCTCAGTAGCATTTTCAGTCATAGGGCTGCGAAGATTCGGCCGGCCAGGATCTGGTGTCTGTGGCACCTCAGAAGGAATCTCACTAGCGGTTGCATCTACCTGATCAGACGACGTCAACGGAGCAGGAAGACCCTGCGTAGAGGTGCTACCTTCCTGGGCAACCTTGGCATATGTGACAGGGATCTGAGTGATCACCGCTGGGGACGCTTCCTCGCCGACCGGCGTCTGGATCAGGCGGCGTCGCATGCAGGCGGATCTGACGTGGCCTTCTTGTCCACAACCCGCACATGTTCGGAGTTGGCCGTCGTACATGACAATGGCTCGCACCCCGCCAATTGTCAGGTATGATGGTATTTGTTTTTCAGTTCAATTTTGACCTGACGCACACCATTAAGGACATGGTAGGTCGTGAAGGTTTACCATTTTTCCTCTACGTAACCGATGACGTTACCGTATGGTTGTTACGCAGAAACAACTTCGTCTTTCGGCACTTCAAAAGGTAGTTCAAACACCCTAATCGTTCGTTGACCGTACTCTGCGAGTTCAAGTGTTACAGCTCCGACGTGACTATCAGAGTATTTGAACTTAAGTCCATTGGCATGGCGGCGAATAACATCTTCACACACCTCGGTGTTTGTTATTTTAATATAAACGACACTACCCGTGATCGAAAAATGGATTCCGATAACGTGGTTAGGATCTAAACGAACGTCTTCACGTATGAACGTTTCAACTTCATGTGCACGAGGTCGCGCATGTTCAGCTGGGAAGGAAACTTTAAGGGTCGCACGGCGGTAAGCGCTCGACATGTTGTTCATGGTGGACGGACACAACCCTTAAAGCTACGACGCGGAAGTAAACAACGCCTGCAGCGGAGCACTGGCCAGCGCGCGGCGCCGTCCGCACGCTGCCACGGCTGAGAGCCGACTGACCCGCTCGGCCACTCCGGCCGGCAGTGCGGAGTTCAGTGCGAGACGCCTATAAAGGTTTCCACAAGGAAACTTTGCCTCGAAACCTGGAAGAAAAACCAAAAAGTTTCTGGTCGTAGGTGAAGTACGTTAGCGGCAAGAAACCATCAATGCCTTCTCTGCGCGATGACAATGGAGATACTATCGAAGACAGTGCTGCCAAAGCAGAATTACTAAACACAGTCTTCCGAAATACCTTCAAAAAAGAAGACGAAGTAAATATTCCAGAATTCGAATAGAGAACAGCTGCCCACATAAGTAACGGAGAAGTAAATATCCTCGGAGTAGTGAAGCAACTCAAATCACTTAATAAAAGCAAGTCTTCTGGTCCAGACTGTATACCAATTAGGTTCCTTTCCGAGTATGCTGATGCATTAGCCCCATACTTAACAATCATATACAACCGTTCGCTCGACGAAAGACCCTTACCCAAAGACTGGAAAGTTGCACAGGTTCAAAATGGTTCAAATGGCTCTGAGCACTATGGGACTTAACATCTGAGGTCATCAGTCCCCTAGAACTTAGAACTACTTAAACCTAACTAACCTAAGGATATCACACACATCCATGCCCGACGCAGGATTCGAACCTGCGACCGTAGCGGTCGCGCGGTTCCAGACTGGAGCGCCTAGGACCGCTCGGCCACCAGCGGCCGGCGGTTGCACAGGTCTAACCAATATTCGAGAAAGGTAGTAGGAGTAATCCAGTAAATTACAGACCCATATCGTTAACGTCGACATGCAGCAGGATTTTAGAACATATATTATGTTCGAACATTATGAATTAACTCGAAGGAAACGGTCTATTTAGCTCTAAGCACTATGGGACTTAACATCTATGGTCAACAGTCCCCTACACTTAGAACTACTTAAACCTAACTAACATAAGGACATGACACACATCCATGCCCGAGTCAGGATTCGAACCTGCGACCGTAGCAGCAGCGCGGTTGCGGACTGAAGCGCCCAGAACCGCTCGGCCACAGCGGCCGGCGAAACGGTCTATTGACACATAGTCAACATGCGTTTAGAAAACATCGTTCCTGTGAAACACAACTAGCTCTCTATTCACATGAAGTGTTGAGTGCTATTTACAAGGGATTTCAGATCGATTCCGTATTTCTGGATTTCCGGAAGGCTTTTCACAGTGTACCACACAAGCGGCTCATAGTGAAATTATGTGCTTATGGAATATCATCTCAGTTATGTGACTGGATTCGGGATTTCCTGTCAGAGAGGTCGCAGTTCGTAGTAATTGACGTAAAGTCATCGAGTAAAAGGAAGTGATTTCAGGCGTTCCCCAAGGTAGTGTTATAGGCCCTTTGCTGTTCCTTATCTATATAAAAGATTTGAGAGACAATATGAGCAGTCGTCTTCGGCTGTTTGCAGATGACGCTGTCGATTATCGACTAATAAATTCATCAGAAGATCAAAACAAACTGCAATGCGATTTAGAAACAATATCTGAATGGTGCGAAAAGTGGCAGTTGACCATAAATAACGAAAAGTGTGAGGTCATCCACATGAGTGCTAAAAGGAACTCAAACTTTGGTTACACGATAAACCAGTCTAATCTAAAAGCCGTAAATTCGACTAATTACCTAGATCTTACAATTACGAAGAACTTAAATTGGAAAGAACACATAGAAAATGTTGTGGGAAAGGCTAACCAAAGGCTGGGTTTTATTGGCAGGACACTTAGAAAATGTAACAGACCTACTAAGGAGACTGCTTACACTACGCTTGTCGGTCCTCTTTTAGAATACTGCTGTGCGGTGTGGAATCCTTACCAGATAGGACTGACGGAGTACATGGAAAAAGTTCAAAGAAAGGCAGCACGTTTTGTATTATCGCTAAATATGGGAGAGAGTGTCACAGAAATGATACAGGATTTGGACTGGAAATCATTAAAAGCAAGGCGTTTTTTGTTGCGACGGAATCTTCTCGCGAAATTCCAATCACCAACTTTTTCCTCCGAATGCGAAAATACAGGGTGTCACAAAAAGGTACAGCCAAACTTTCAGGAAACATTACTCACACACAAAGAAAGAAAATATGTTATGTGGACATGTGTCCGGAAACGCTTACTTTCAATGTTAGAGCTCATTTTATTACTTCTCTTCAAATCACATTGATCATGGAATGGAAACACTCAGCAACAGAACGTACCAGCGTGACTTCAAACACTTTGTTACAGGAAATGTTCAAAATGTCCTCCGTTAGCGGGGATACATGCATCCACCCTCCGTCGCATGGAACCTCTGATGCGCTGATGCAGCCCTGGAGAATGGCGTATTGTATCACAGCCGTCCACGATACGAGCACGAAGAGTCTCTACATTTGGTACCGGGGTTGCGTAGACAAGAGCTTTCAAATGTCCCCATAAATGAAAGTCAAGAGGGTTGAGGTCAGGAGAGCGTGGAGGCCATGGAATTGGTCCGCCTCTACCAATCCATCGGTCACCGAATCTGTTGTTGAGAAGCGTACGAACACTTCGATAGAAATGTGCAGGAACTCCATCGTGCATGAACCACATGTTGTGTCGTACCTGTAAAGGCACATGTTCTAGCAGCACAGGTAGAGTATCCCATATGAAATCATGATAACTTGCTCCATTGAGCGTAGGTGGAAGAACATGGGGCCCAATCAAGACATCACCAACAATGCGTGCCCCAACGTTCACAGAAAATCTGTGTTGATGACGTGATTGCACAATTGCGTGCGGATTCTCGTCAGTCCACACATGTTGATTGTGAAAATTTACAATTTGATCACGTTGGAATGAAGCCTCATTCGTAAAGATAACTTTTGCTCTGAAATGAGGATTGACACATTGTTGGATGAACCATTCGCAGAAGTGTACCCGTGGAGGGCAATCAGCTGCTGATAGTGCCTGCACACGCTGTACATGGTACGGAAACAACTGGTTCTCCAGTAGCACTCTCCATACAGTGACGTGGTCAATGTTACCTTGTACAGCAGCAACTTCTCTGACGCTGACATTAGGGTTATCGTCAACTGCACGAAGAATTGCCTCGTCCATTGCAGGTGTCCTCGTCGTTCTAGGTCTTCCCCAGTCGCGAGTCATAGTCTGGAATGTTCCGTGCTCCCCAAGACGCCGATCAATTGCTTCGAACGTCTTCCTGTCGGGACACCTTCGTTCTGGAAATCTGTCTCGATACAAACGTACCGCGCCACGGCTATTGCCCCGTGCTAATCCATACATGAAATGGGCATCTGCCAACTCCGCATTTGTAAACATTGCACTTACTGCAAAACCACGTTCGTGATGAACACTAACCTGTTGATGCTACGTACTGATGTGCTTGATGCTAGTACTGTAGAGCAATGAGTCGATGTCAACATTACCTTCCTTCAATTGGGCCAACTGGTGGTGAATCGAGGAAGTACAGTACATACTGACGAAACTAAAATGAACTCTAACGTGAAAATTAAGCGTTTCCCGACACATATCCACATAACATATTTTCTTTATTTGTGTGTGATGAATGTTTCCTGAAAGCTTGGCCTTACCTTTTTGTAACACCCTGTATTTTGTTGACACCGACCTACATAGGGAGGAACGATCACCACGATAAAATAAGGGAAATCAGAGGTGGTATGGAAAGATATAGGTGTTCATTCTTTCCGCGCTCTATACGAGATTGGAGTAATTGTGAATTGTAACGTGGTTCGATGAACCCTCTGCCAGGCACTTAAATATGATTTGCAGAGTATCCATGTAGATGCAGATATTCGTGTGGTGTAAAATTTTCCAGCTGGCCAGACACGCGGCGCCGCTGTTGGGTCGCTTTAGCAAATCGTCGTTAGCCCGGCCATTTCTCGTAAATCTGAGGAGCTTTTCCATTCTTTTGGAAGGGACCGCCGACCGCAGCCGCTGTTGTGGAGGAAGCGCTGGCTGCGGAGACTGCCCATGTGGTCGGGTACAGTAGTACGTGACACGGCGCAGCAGTCGTCCGGCCGCCGCCCCCAGAACAACCCGGTGACCTCAGGCACCACGGAAAGCGGGCGCGGGCGCCGTAATTAATATCCGGCGACTTAGTGGCGCCAGGGGGAGGGAGGGATGCTGCCTGCCCCTGTTCGTAAGGCGGCCGCTACCCGCACTGCACAATGGAGGGCGCTGCCCCACCAGGCACCAACACCCGTAACTCACAAGGGAACCTCCCCATCGCACCCCCCTCAGATTTAGTTATAAGTTGGCACAGTGGATAGGCCTTGAAAAACTGAACACAGATCAATTGAGAAAACAGGAAGAAGTTGTGTAGAACTGTGAAAAAATAAGCAAAATATACAAACTGAGTAGTTCAAGGGAAGGTAAGCAATGATAAGGGCGATGGGAATGCAGGAGCGCCGTGGTCTCGTGGTGACGTGAACAACTGCGGAACGAAAGCGCCTAGGTTCAAATCTTCCATCAAGTGTAAATTTTAATTTTTTATTTTCAGTTTATGTGACAAACTCTTATGTTTTCATCACTCTTTTGGGAGTGATTATCACATCCACAAGAAAACCTAAATCGGGCAAGGTAGAAGAATCTTTTTACCCATTCGCCAAGTGTACAAGTTAGGTGGGTCGACAACATATTCCTGTCATGTGATGCACATGTCGTCACCAGTGTCGTATAGAATATATCAGACGTGTTTTCCTGTGGAGGAATCGGTTGACCTATGACCTTACGATCAAAAGTTTTCGGTTCCCATTGGAGAGGCACGTCCTTTCGTCTACTAATCGCACGGTTTTGCAGTGCGGTCGCAAAACACAGACACTAAACTTATTACAGTGAACAGAGATGTCAATGAACGAACGGACAGATAATAACTATGCAAAAATAAAGAAAGTAAAATTTTCAATCGAGGGAAGTCTTGAACCAAGGATCTCTCGGTCAGCAGCTGCTCACGCTACCACGGGACCACGGGGCTTCTAAGCACACTTCCTCCATGATGTTGCCTATGTGGCCCATGGACTACTCAGTTTGTATATTTTGCTTATTTTTTCACAGTTCCTCACAACTTCTTCCTGTTTTCTCAATTGATCTGCGTTCAGTTTATCAAGGCCTATCCACTGTGCCAACTTTTAACTAAATCTGAGGGGGTAGCGATGGGGAGCTTCCCTTATCAGGCACTCGCGCAAACTGCCCGAACTACGAGGAAGACCTCAGCCGGAACACAGCCGTCTCTTGCACCATACTTAACGAGCTGTTAAGCGTCCTGCAACTGCATATTTACCACCCCGGAAGTATTTTATAAAGGCGAGAAACCCAGCTCCATCCTCATTCAAAGCCACGACAAGATACAAAGGATAGGCAAAAGAATGCGAACAGTGGTAGTAAGGGGATGGTTGTGTTTGACGGTCAACAACACAGGTAAGGCACGTGTCGATCTGGACTGTGCGTGTTCGGCCGGAATGGCTGAGCGGTTCTAGGCGCTACAGTCTGGAGCCGCACGACCACTACGGTCGTAGGTTCGAATCCTGCTTCGGGCATGGATGTGTGTGATGTCCTTAGGTTAGTTAGGTTTAAGTAGTTCTAAGTTCTAGGGGACTGAGGACCTCAGCAGTCAAGTCCCATAGTGCTCAGAGCCATCTGAACCAGTTTTTAGACTGTTCGTGTTCAGTACGGACTAGGCATCAGTGCAGATTGTTTACGAGTAGTGCACTCTTCGTATTTGTATTCAGAGGCCGACGTGAACGTGCAATGAAGGACCTAACAGTGTTCCTAAGAGAGCAGATTGTTGAGAACCGATTAGCTGGAGCATCAGTAACAGAGACAGCTCACTTATTAAATGTTTCAAGAGCAGCTGTTTCGCCGGCCTGGGTGGCCGAGCGGTTCTAGGCGCTACCGTCTGGAACCGCGCGACAGCTACGGTCTAGTGTTCGAGTCCTGCCTCGGGCATGGGTGTGTGTGATGACCTCAGAAGTTAAGTCCCACAGTGCTCAGAACCATGTGAGCCATTTTGAGCAACTGTTTCAACAGTCATGACAGCCTACACTAAACATAGACAGACATCATGGTGTAAACATAACAGTGGGCGCAAATCAAAACTAACTGACAGAGATCGTCGTACACTAACAGGAACTGTGTCAAAACAACACAAAACTACGGCAGCTAAAGTGACTGCGGAGCTGAGTATCCATCTTCGAGACCCCGCATCTATCGACAATGTCCGCCGAGAATTCCATAAATGGAATATTCGTGGACGAGTTGCTATACCGAAACCATTAGTGACGACAACCAACGCAAAGAAGCGTAAAACATGGTGTCAGGAGCATAAAGCCTGGACAGCTGGTCTGTGGAAACACGCCATGGGGTCTGACGAGTCAACGTTTTCATTATTTGCAACATCGGGCCGGGTTTACGTCTGGAGAACGTCAAAACAAGCCTACAAACCTGATTGGTTGATTCCAACGGTTAAGCATGGAGGTGGAAGTGTGATGGTGTGGGCAGCCATATCATGGTATTCTGCAGGTCCCATCATTACTCTCAAAAATGGCTCTGAGCACTATGGGACTTAACATCTATGGTCACCAGTCCCCTAGAACTACTTAAACCTAACTAACCTAAGGACATCACACGACTCCCAGTCATCACGAGCCAGAGAAAATCCCTGACCCCGCCGGGAATCGAACCCGGGAACCCGGGCGCGGGAAAGACATTACTCTCAAAGGCCGTGTTACAGCCAACGATTATGTGAACATTTTAGGTGATCTGGTTCACCTACGATTCACATGTTGTTCTCCAACAACGATGCCATATTTCAGGACGATAATGCACCGGTTCACACAATCAGGATAGTGCAGTCGTGGTATGAAGAGCATGCATCTGAACTGCAGCGCCTTTCCTGGTCAGCACAGTCCCCGAACTTGAACATTATGGAACCCTTCTGGGCGATGTTGGAGCACGGACTCCAGAGCAGATTTCCGCCTTCTTCGTCACAACAGGAGTTAGAAGAGATTCTGATCAAAGAGTGGCATAACATTCCACTGGGGGCTATACAATCATTGTATGCCAGTATTCCAAAAAGAATCGCAGCTGTATTACGGGCAAATATGAGTCTAACCACTTATTAACAAACCATTCCCAAGTAAGTACAGGTGTTCACATTATTTAGCATATCCCCTGCAGTATCTCAGTTTGAAATTTGTAACGTCTCGTTACATATCTGGTCTTTTTTTTTTTTTAAAAATAAGAACTAAAATTTATTCGAACTCGCCATGAATAATCTCCATATTTCATATAAAATAACGAATTTCCGTTTTAAAGGAAGAAAATTAAATAAAAGAATAATAAGAGCCAGTGGAATAGAGTATTATGGAAAGTAGCAAAGGACTTTATTCAAAGAGTTTCTAACGAATGTCCCTTTTGTTTCACAACTACGTATTGTTAACGTCCTTAGCGTCTGGGAGTCTTTGTGTTCGACATTTAAGTGTCCGAACTTTTAGCTTTCGAGTCTTGAGTATTCGCTTTTCTTAAGTTCATGCACCACTGCATGAAATAGTTCACTTCATTGGAAGCCGGGGTAATTAAAAGTAAATTTCGGTTCGTTGAATTTATTGTCAAAAGTACGAAAACCGACAGAACTGAGATAACGCTAACATCCAGCGAACATCCCAATCGATAAAATATTGATATCATTGTTTCCACAGCTGACTGCTGACTCAGAGAATTTTTTCTTCCAGCAAGATGGAGGAGCCTCATCATTTGGTCGCGCGGAGTGGCCGCGCGGATGAGGCGCTATGTCACTGACTGCGCGGCCCCTCCCGCCATAGGATCGAGTCCTCCCTCGGACATGGGTGTGTGTATTGTTCCTTGCATGTTAATTTAACTTAGTTGAAATAGTGTGCAAGTCTAGGGACTGATGACCTCAGCAGTTTGGTTCCTTAGGAATTCATACACATTTTAACATTTTTTCATCATTTGAGAACTGATGTTAGTGGCTGCAAAGTTCTCCATCGCTGGATCGGGTGTAGCGGTAAAGATGACGTGACTCTGTTCCCCTGATATCCCCCGCCCCCCCCCCCCCACCCCCGCTCCCCTTTCAGGTCACCTGACCTGAAGCTTCAGACTTTTTCCTTTTGGGGGCTGGGGGTATATTAAAAGCCATGTTTACCTACCCCCACTTCCAAGAACACTGGAGCAGCTCAGAAAACGCATCACTACTGTTTACACGACTGCTGCCAGAATGTTTCTACATTAGGGAAAGAACGAACTTGACTAACGCTTCAACGTGCGTTGTATCACCAGAGGGGGCACTCATAAAACATCTGTGGGGTGCAAAACGCAAAACTGGAGAGATCATGGGTGTGTTCATGCATCGAACAAATTTGTACATGTAATACTCAGAATAATATAGAGCTCTAACAACGAGTGAATCATTCATAGTAGCACGCACTGTACTTTGCAGTCTTCTCGTTAGTGCGATTCTGATAGACCTGTAAAATAACTGCCCGTGTGCCCTGCGGCCTTGTTAGATTCGTGCGATATTAACTGTTTCTCAACTAACATCTCTATCACAGTTCGGCTTCAGAAGTCGTTTAACAACTGAAATCCTTTATTTTCTTTTCTCTGTGAAGTACTGGATGGGCTAAAGAAAAGGTTTCGAACGCTTGGCATACTTTTTGATTTAACTAAGGCATTTGATAGTGTTGATCGCAGAAAATTGCTCCAGAATTTGGACCATTACGGAATACGGGGAGTAGCTCACAATTGGTTCACCTCTTACAGGCAGCAAAAGGTCATTATTCACAATGTTGATAACGACTGTGATGTGGGGTCTGAATGGGGTAGTGTAAAGTGGGGGGTGCCCCAGGAATCAGTGTTGGGGCCACTCCTGTTCTTTATTTATATAAATGATATGCACTCTAGTATTATGGGTAACTCTAAAATATTTCTGTTTGCTAATGACACTAGCTTGGTAGTAAAGGATGTTGTGTGCAACATTGACTCGGTATCAAATAGTGCAGTGCATGACTTAAGTTCATGGCTGGTAGAAAATAAACTGACGCTATCACAGGAAGAATCAGTTTTTACAATTTCTAACACACAACTCAACAAAACCTGACGTTTTAATTTCACAGAACGGGCATGTGATTAGTGAAACTGAACAGTTCAAATTTCTAGGTGTTCAGATAGATAGTAAGCTGTCGTGGAAAGTCCACGTTTAGGGTCTTGTTCAAAGACCTAATACTGTCATTTTTACAATTCGAACGGTATCAGAAGTGAGTGATCGTTCGACACGAAAATCAGTCTAATTTGCTTATTTTCATTCGCTTATGTCGTATGGTATTATAGTTTGGGGAAACTTTTCCCATTCTAAAAGGATATTTTTGGCTCAGAAACGGGCGGTTCGAGCAAATAAATGGTGTAAGTTCAAGAATCTCTTGTAGACCCCTGTTCACGAGTCTGGGTATTTTGACATTGGCCTCTCAATATATATATTCTTTGCTGTAATTTCTTGTTAACAGTATTAGCTTATTCCCAAGAATAAGCAGCTTTCACTCGGTTAATACTCGGCAGAAATCAAACCTGCATTTGGATCCGACTTCCTTAATTCTTGTGCAAAAAGGTGTGAAGTATACTGCTGCATCCATTTTCAATAAGCTACCACTCGAATTCAAAAATCTTAGCAGCAATCCACTCGATTTCAAATCGAAACTGAAGAGTTTCCTCGTGGGTCACTCCTTCTGTTCTGTCGAGGAGTTTCTTGAAAATTTATGATGATTCTTGTTGTATTGTTGATTACGTCCTTACGGACTGAAATTTTTCGGGCTCATGAACATTTATTTTTATCTGTTATTACTTTTATGTTGTAATTTCATGTACTGACACGTTCCATGACCTTGGAGTTTTTCTCCTCAATTTGATCCTACGGAACTTGACGAGTAAATAAAATAAAAAATGAAAATCAATCACCTTCGCAGTGCAGCAAGGATTAAATTGGAACAGTAATCCTGAATCGTATTTCAGTATTTCATAAGCACCCGTAATAGACGAAAGGGGCACCCAACAGGGGAGAAGGAAACGAAAACATCTCTTGGGCGTGTAGGATGTCAGGTGAGCCCACTTACACGTATGACGCTGCACCCCTTTGGTCTGGATACTTTCACTGATTGAGGTTTTACATTTATGGTCTGCCTTCCATAACCACCACGTAGGGAAGCTCTGTATGGGTTCACCAGGGACCAATCTGGCCCCATATAGCAAAATATCATTTTCGGACCTTTCAGATACCCTCATTCGACTTCAGCTTTGCTATGATCTTAACATTACCTCACTTGCTGTTAAATGGAGCGGCAGCATTTTACTTACCAAAAAACAGAGGAAAATTAGGCTATTCTAATAGCTTGTTGCTACGCGTAAATTGATACTGTTGTAACCGACTTCCTGTGCTCAACCTTCCGTGACTGTGTGTCAGCACCATTGCTTTAGCTTTGGGAGTTATCACACGTGTGTCCTAAACTCGAAGCAGCTGGCCAGCATGTAATTTACTGGCGTGTCCACGAACAGTTGCTGGCTTAGCCCACCTATCGCGCACGACGTAAATTACTGAGCGCCGTGATTTACCGGTGCCTTGATGGGACCTGCAGTAGCATCTCCAGCGTCAACCCTACCACATGCTCTGTCTCTAAATTAGATTAATGCAAATGAATCGAACGCATAAAAATAGTAGATAACAACTGGATACCATAGGGCATTGGTGTGTGTGTTGTTCAGCGGCCCGCCACGAATTCCTTTCCTGTACTAACCTCTTCATCTCAGAGTAGCACTTGTAACCTACGTCTTCAATTATTTGCTTGACGTATTCCAATCTCTGTCCTCCTCTACAGTTTTTGCCCTTTACAGCTCCATCTAGTACCATGAAAGTCATTCCCTCATGTTTTAGCAGATGTCCTATCATCCTGTCCCTTCTCCTTATCAGTGTTTTCCACATATTCCTTTCCTCTCCGATTCTGCGTAGAACCTCCTCATTCCTTACCTTATCAGTCCACCTAATTTTCAACATTCGTCTATAGCACCACATCTCAAATGCTTCGATTCTCTTCTGTTCCGGTTTTCCCACAGTTCATGTTTCACTACCATACGATGCTGTACTCCAGACGTACATCCTCAGAAATTTCTTCCTCAAATTAAGGCCGGTGTTTGATATTAGTAGATTTCTCTTGGCCAGAAATGCCTTTTTTGCCATAGCGAGTCTCCTTTTGATGTCCTCCTTGCTCCGCCTGTCATTGGTTATTTTACTGCCTAGGTAGCAGAATTCCTTAACTTCCTTGACTTCGTGACCATCAATCCTGATGTTAAGTTTCTCGCTGTTCTCATTTCTACTACTTCTCATTGCCTTCGTCTTTCTCCGATTTACTCTCAAACCATACTGTGTACTCATTAGACTGTTCATTCCGTTCAGCAGATCATTTAATTCTTCTTGACTTTCACTCAGGATAGCAATGTCATCAGCGAATCGTATCATTGATATCCTTTCACCTTGTATTTTAATTCCACTCCTGAACCTTTCTTTTATTTCCATCATTGCTTCCTCGATGTACAGATTGAAGAGAAGGGGCGAAAGGCTACAGCCTTGTTGTACGCCCTTCTTAATACAAGCACTTCGTTCTTGATCGTCCACTCTTATTATTCCCTCTTGGTTGTTGTACATATTGTATATGACCCGTCTCTCCCTATAGCTTACCCCTACTTTTTTCAGAATAACACACCATTTTATATTGTCGAACGCTTTTTTCCAGGTCGACAAATCCTATGAAAGTGTCTTGGTTTTTCTTTAGCCTTGCTTCCATTATTAGCCGTAGCGTCAGAATTGCCTCTCTCGTCCCTTTACTTTTCCTAAAGCCAAACTGATTGTCACCTAGCGCAATCTCAATTTTCTTTTCCATTCTTCTGTATATTTTCTTGTAAGCAGCTTCGATGCATGAGCTGTTAAGCTGATTGTGAGATAATTCTCGCACTTGTCAGCTCTTGCCGTCTTCGGAATTGTGTGGATGATGCTTTTCCGAAAGTCAGATGGTATGTCGCCAGACTCATATATTCTACACACCAACGTGAATAGTCGTTTTGTTGCCACTTCCCCCAATGATTTGAGAAATTCTGATGGAATGTTATCTATCCCTTCTGCCTTATTTGACCGTAAGTCCTCCAAAGCTCTTTTAAATTCCGATTCTAATACTGGATCCCCTATCTCTTCTAAATCGACTCCCGTTTCTTCTTCTATCACATCAGACAAATCTTCACCCTCATAGAGGCATTCAATGTATTCTTTCCACCTATCTGCTCTCTCCTCTGCATTTAACAGTCGAAATCCCGTTGCACTCTTAATGTTACCACCGTTGCTTTTAATGTCACCAAAGGTTGTTTTGACTTTCCTATATGCTGACTCTGTCCTTCCGACAGTGATATCTTCTGCGATGTCTTCACATTTTTCCTGCAGCCATTCCCTGCACTTCCTATTTATTTCATTCCTCAGCGACTTCTATTTCTGTATTCCTGATTTTCGCGGAATATGTTTGTACTTCCTCCTTTCATCAATCAACCGAAGTATTTCTTCTGTTACCCATGGTTTCTTCGCAGCTACCTTCTTTGTACCTATGTTTTCCTTCCCAACTTCTGTGATGGCCCTTTTTAGAGATGTCCATTCCTCTTCAACTGTACTGCCTACTGCGCTATTCCTTATTGCTGTATCTATAGCGTTAGAGAACTTCAAACGTATCTTGTCATTCCTTAGTACTTCCGTATCCCACTTCTTTGCGTATTGATTCTTCCTGACTAATGTCTTGAACTTCAGCCTACTCTTCATCACTACTATATTGTGATCTGAGTCTATATCTGCTACTGGGTACGCCTTACAATCCAGTATCTGATTTCGGAATCTCTGTGTGACCATGATGTAATCTAATTGAAATCTTCCCGTATCTCCCGGCCTTTTCCAAGTATACCTCCTCCTCTTGTGATTCTTGAACAGGGTATTCGCTATTACTAGCTGAAACTTGTAACAGAACTTAATTAGTCTTTCTCCTCTTTCATTCCTTGTCCCAAGCCCATATTCTCTTGTAACCTTTTCTTCTACTCCTTCCCCTACAAATGCATTGCAGTGGCCCATGACTATTAGATTTTCGTCCCCCTTTACATACTGCATTACCCTTTCAATATCCTCATACACTTTCTCTATCTGTTCATCTTCAGCTTGCGACGTCGGCGTGTATACCTGAACTATCGATGTCGGTGTTGGTCTGCTGTCGATTCTGATTAGAACAGCCCGGTCACTGAACTGTTCACAGTAGCATACCCTCTGCCCTACCTTCCTATTCATAACGAATCCTACACCTGTTATACCATTTTCTGCTGCTGTTGATATCACCCGATACTCATCTGACCAGAAATCCTCGTCTTCCTTCCACTTCACTTCACTGACCCCTACTATATCTAGATTGAGCCTTTGCATTTCCCTTTTCAGATTTTCTAGTTTCCCTACCATGTTCAAGCTTCTGACATTCCACGCCCCGACTCGTAGAACGTTATCCTTTCGTTGATTATTCAATCTTTTTCTTATGGTAACCTCCCCCTTGGCAGTCCCGTCCCGGAGATCCGAATGGGGGACTATTCCGGAATCTTTTGCCAATGGAGAGATCATCATGACACTTCTTCAATTACAGGCCACATGTCCTGTGGATACACGTTACGTGTCTTTAATACAGTGGTTTCCATTGCCTTCTGCATCCTCATGTCGTTGATCGTTGCTGATTCTTCCGCCTTTAGGGGCAATTTCCCACCCCTAGGACAAGAGAGTGCCCTGAACCTTTATCCGCTGCTCCGCCCTCTTTGACAAGGCCGTTGGCAGAATGTGACTGACTTCTTATGCCGGAAGTCTTCGGCCGCCAATGGTGATTATTTATCAAAATTTAGGCAATGGCAGGGATCGAACTCCGGAACTAACACGTTTTGATTATGAATCAAAGACGCTAACCCTAGACCTCGGGTACTCATATACACACACACTTTTGAGCCGTGCACGGCTCGTGTTCATGTCGTTTATTGTTCGTCACCATCTCCTTACGGTACTGCCGCATCGTTTTCTTATTCGATTTACTGCCGTCACTAAGTTGCTGCCTAACCTGCCCGTGTGTGACAACAGCAGCGCTTATCGATAAGAACACTCTCGTTTTATCTTTGAAGTGGGCGCTAGTATTTCCGGATCGTGGTGTGTCGGAAGTCATTCAAGGGTTGGATTCCCTCAGTTCCGAGTCGATGAATTACACTGCCTGAGCTACACTCAAGGTGTATCGTCGATATGGAAGGGCCCCAGCCAGTGCTGTCGTCTTTCCGTCCGTCTGCACGCCGTCATTGCTGCCTGCTGCACGCCACCCGGACCTCGCCGCCTGGAGTTCGCTGCCGCCGCCGGGTCGCTGCCTCCCGGTGCTCGCTGCTGCTGCCGCCGACGCCTGGTCGCGCACCACGGTGCTCGCCGCCGCCTCCCGGAGCCCGCCGCTGTCGCCGCGGACTGGTCGCCTCATCCCGGCATTCGCTGCTGCTGCCGCCGCCGCCGCCGCCGTCTCCTAGACACTGTCATCGTCTGTGTCTTTGTGTTAGTCTTCCTCTTCGTCTTTTGTCGTTTCAGTCTCTTCTACCATGCCCAATCCCTCTGCTTTAGCTACCACCATTACGTAGCGTGCACAGGCTCACCTATAAGGTGTCAGGAAAATCCTACACCTTCCATGAAAACGCTGACATGATAACAAATCCGGCAGTATGTCACATAGCTCCGAATAAATCCTGACATTAAATTAACCAAAGTAATTCGATCAATGAGTGAGCAAATGGAATACCACAGACTAACACAAGAAAGCCTAAATGCGTGTCATACCTTCCCACCGTGAAACAGACGCAGTTCCGAGGGGAGAAACGAGAACAGAAGCCGAGAGCAGAGCCGTGTGAGCTAGAAGGCCCTACGATAAGGGACACCCACATCGCCAGCCGATCGTCGGGAGGTCCACCCCCAAGCCCATGTTAAAAGATAGAGCCCTCCAGAAGAACAGTATAGATCTTACGATAACACTAAAAGGGCCACACCAGCTGCAAGTTTTAGCGTGAGACTATACGCATCTCTGTTAGGTAGCAAACACTAAAAACATTGCTCCACCACGAAAAGTATAATGTTTCTCATTAGATAGACAGAATTTTTGTAGGCGGAGCTTAAGGTTAACATTGAGACCCTGATTGGCCAGGTGGAAACGCAGCCAGATACCCTTTTCTTAAACCAACTTTGGTAAATTGTAGTAAGGGGAAGCTCGAGAGAGTTGCTACCGAGACGGCGAGGTGAGTGGAGCTGCGCCGCCTGCCGCCCCCTGACGCTGACTAACCACCGACAAGGTAATGAAAGCACGCGATGCCGCATAAGAGCGAACAAGGCTTCACTCAGAACTGCAGAAGTCTCATCTGTTACATCCCCTCTTTACGTAATACTAGTGTCGATCGTCAATTAAACTTCATGGTATTCACATTTGCTACTTGAAACATGGAGAGTGATACACAACCAATTAAAAGAAGAGACAGTTGTCAATGTAAATACGAATACGTAAGGAACTTCTCTTCTTTTGATTGGTTGCGTATCACTCCCCATGTTTCATACCTCCTGATGCAGCCTTGTCTAGTACTAATTTTATTTTATTTTATTAGTTTCGTTTATTAATAGAAACTGTTTTGTAGGCATGCTATTCCTATTTTGTGCTAAAGGTTTTCCTGTCTACTCCATTGTTATTTATGTACTGTCCAGTTTTTAGTTTTCCATTGCAAAGATGTTACTTACTGTATGTTTCTACTTCGGTCTAGATGTGTTACTTCTCTTCCAATGTTGTCTGCTAACATTTAACTTCTTTGGTGATAATACTCACAAGGGAACCTCCCCATCGCACCCCCCTCAGATTTTGTTATAAGTTGGCACAGTGGATAGGCTTTGAAAAACAGGATACAGATCAATCGAGAAAGCAGGAAGAAGTTGTGTGGAACTATGAAAAACATACGCAAAATATACGAACTGAGTAGTCCATGTGCAAGATAGGCAACATTAAGATTATTATAAACTCAGGAGCGCCGTGGTCCCGTGGTTAGCGTGAGCAGCTCTGAAATGGGAAGTCCGTGGTTCAGGTCTTCCCTTGAGTGAAAATTTTACTTTCTTTATTTTCGCAAAGTTATGATCCGTCCGCTTGTTCATTGACGTCTCTGTTCACTGTAGTAACAGAGTCTGTGTTTTGCGACAGCACCGCAAAACCGTGCGATTAGTAGACGAAAGGACGTGCCTCTCCAATGGGCACCGAAAACATTTGCTCGCAAGGTCATAGGTCAGCCGATTCTTCCACAAAACAACACATCTGATATGTCCTACACGACACTGGTGACGACATGTGCGTCACATGACAGGAATATGTTGTCGACCCATCTAACTTCTGCACTTGGCGAATGGGTAAAGAGATTCTTCTACCTTGCCTGATTTAGGTTTTCTTGTGGATGTGATAATCACTCCCAAAAAAGTGATTAAAATATAAGAGTTTGTCACATAAACTGCAACAAATGAATGCAACAGTTTCACAGTCGCACAGTTTTCCCTGTGCTCTGTCTAAACATATGTTTTTAACGTTTTCAAATTTTTACATGTGTAGACCGTCAAATCCTGCATGTCTCCAAGCAAATCTGAACATGTCCTGGAATTTTGGCGAGCGAAGTTGATTATGTTTGAGTGCCTAAACTTTGATAATTGTCTGAAAATAAAAAAATACAGCTTTTCACTCGAGGGAGGCTTGAACCAAAAACCTTTCGTTTCGCAGCTGATCACGCTAAGTACGGGACCACGGCGTTCCTGAGATTACAGTATCCTTGATGTTGCCTATCTTGCACATGGACTACTCAGTTTGTATATTTTGCTTATTTTTTTCATAGTTCCACACAACTTCTTCCTGTTTTCTCGATTGATCTGTATTCAGTTTTTCAAGGCCTATCCACTTTGCCAACTTGTAACTAAATCTGAGGGGGGTGCGATGGGGAGGTTCCCTTGTCAGTAAATGTCTGAAGATGGCCTTGTAAGCCGAAAACCGGTTAGCAATAAAAGTAATATTGTAGAACAAAAGCAAACTGGTGCTTTTCATTTATTATAATGTTTTTCTACCAAGAACCAACGGAAGATTCTGTTAAAGAGTAATTAAAGATAATTGAGGGTCACTGTAGACCATTTTGATAGTTTTCTCTTTTATGAAACTTAACTTAAACCTAGATTATAGATGTGATATGGCATAGGTCATCCTTCTATCCATTATAGAACTTGGAAACCCATTGAGGGAATATTCGTTCACGTTTTTGTTGAATGCAGTTGGTTTTTATCATCCTGTATTAAACTATTTCCTTTTATCAATAGTGCAATTTATAAACAATGTTCTGTGAGTAGAATAAAAATTCCAATGGTAAACTTAACTGCTTTTTCGACGTTATTTTACCAGCTAACTAAAAATAGGAAAGCCTTGAACCCCTTCCACTAATTAGTTAGTATTAAGGTTCTTTTACAGGGTGTGCAGTGGAGCTGACGCTGAAATCATTAAGTATTTGATTACATCATCGCTAGTCTCACTGAACTCTTCTGAACTCTACATGTTATGTGTGGTTCGGCGTCTCCTTACCAGCAACAGGCCCCAGGTTCAAATTACTCAATTCCCTAAAAAACACGCTCAGAGCGTCGTTGCGCGAAAGTGGTAGGGAGACACGACTTGGAACAAACAGACGCCACGCAGAATGTTGGAAGCCTGCAAGAAGCGCGGACGAGGACAAGTAAACAGTACAACCTAACAAGTGGAGCATTCCAGTACGACACAACGAAAGAATATAACAAACGCAAACACTACGTAATCGGAAAAATGCATAACATCAGCCAATTTTGCAATGCGGAATGAGTTCAGCAGAGAAACACCGGGATTCTGTTGCATGAATGGAAAAATTCGAATACCACCACTGGAAGCACCTCCGCAGGAATTTTGCACTACATGACCAGAGAAATTCCAGAATCAAGACACTTTCTTCAAAACAGCGTACAACGCCAGCTTCAAAATGACTTCTTTCTGTGTCACTTCGATCAATACGACAGAGAGGAAATCGATTATCGTTTATTTTTCCATACGAGGACAATCCTAGCATAACATGAGATCATTACAACCACTACCCAACGAAGACCATAACTTTCTCCAAGTATATTTCATCAGAAATGAAGAAACGGATATTGATCAACGATGTAGAAATATCAGCAGATTGAGGCGAGAAGTAGTCCGAGATGTACAGAAGGTCTTACACGAATACAATCAATTGATTCACGTTTTCAAACAGCACTAGGCCGAATGATTCCTGATGACTATGAAGCTATAATTCGAGCCGACAGAAGACCACATGGAGAAGACGAACGTCGATTTTATGCACCTCAGGTGGACAAGGTCGCAATCGTAAATGTGGACAATGAAATCACAAGTTGTGACGTAGCTGTACAACAAAGAAGGACTACAAGGCATTGCAGAGACACACCGTTCATATGATGCCCTCCAACATATATTAATATTTCTGCACGGAGAGCACGGATATCATTTAATGTGAAACAAACCAATCTGAAACAGGCGTAGAAACAAACAAAAATGTCACTTCCAAGGACTTCTATGCTTACCGCTTAATGGTCAGAGACAATGAAAGACACTGTCACATTCTCAACATTGGCCGTTTATTTCAACAATTCCTGGTGGATATGTACGAAAAAATAGAAGCGAATCCGAGGCTTTACATAAGACTGTATCATAAGAAACTACGCACGGAAGAAGACACCCACCTTCGAGACGCAATCAAAAATGACGGAAAAATTGTCGACACTGGAACAATGGTAATCTTGCCCTAATCATACACAGGACGCCTGAGACACATACACGTATACACTCAAGATGCCATGAGCTACATAAGAAAATAAGGACGGTCTGACCCTTGCATAACATTCGTATGCAACTCGTCGTCGCCAGAGACCAAAGAACAACTAAGATACGAACAAGCCCCCATGCATCAACACGACAAATAGCCTGAATTTACCGACAAAAACAAATGAGATTTAATGAAGTCATCACAAAACACCACATCTTTGGAACCGTTAAATTCTGGACTCCACAGCCGAATGGCAAAAACGAGTACTGCGTCACTCACACAATCTCGTATGGCTCCACGACAGAATTCATCCAACGGATATCGACAAAATCATCAAAGCTGAATTTCACAGTTCAAAAGAAGATCCGGAACTGTACGACATAATAGTGGAAAACATGATTCACAGACCATGGCAGTATTTCAAACAGACAAAGACAGCAAACAACAAAACAGAAGCGACGAGATCCTCATGTGTCAAATGGGGAGATACATCAACAGTAACGAAGCATCGTGGCGGATTTTCGGTTTTCCCATACACGAACGCAAACCAGCTCTGCAACACGTAGCAGTACATTTGGAGAACGGACACAGTTTACTTCACAAAAAAAAAAGACACCGCCAGAAAACTGCAAGCGAGTCACCTCAGAAAACAACATCAACAGCTTTTTATCAACTGCGCCAAACAGATCCATTCACGAAAACATTACTGTATGTCAGCGTCCCTACCTATTGTGCGTGGAACACAACAAGAAAAATCTTTCAACGACGAAAAAAGGGTTCCAGTAGGAGATCACCCAGGAATCATGAAAACCGGTGCACTAGGCTGAGTATACACAATATATCCGGACAATGCCGAATGTTTGTATTTCCGGACGTTGCCACATGAAATACAAAGACCAACAACTTTTACAGTTCTCAAAGCTGTTGAGGTTTACCTATGCCAGTCGTATAGAGAAACACGCCAACTTTTGGGACTATTGGGAAACCACAACTACTGGCAGTTAACACTACAAGAAAACTCACTCACAGCCTCAGTTGAACAAATGACATATTCGTCACGATTCTAACATGTAACCCACCGAATCCAAAACAGCTACGGGACTCCTTCAAAGAGAACACGATTCATGACATTCCGTACCAAATCCACCAAGGTCATCCTGAAATGAACACCGAATTCAACAACGACATCTTCAATGAAACCCTCATTCGCCTAGAAGATAAATGTTTAGTAATAAACAACCAGACCTTAGTACGACATGGGATGCAAGCACCACGAAAAGATGTTATCAGTGTGCTAAACCTCGAAATTAGAAAGTAAAAAGCTACATCATCAGCGCCCGCTGGGCAGAACAGGTAATTAGGATTGTGGAAAGGGCCAAATAGGTTGGGGCAGTTTCATCTTGTAATTGTAATTTATTGAAATATAAAAACACTTTTACAACCAAAGCGGCACATAGCCGGACCTTTACCGAATGCAACTATTCCGCGGCTGAAGGCCTCCAAACAAGAAATCTTAACAAATCAACAAGATAAAAATCCAATTAAGATAGCAATAAAATAATAAAAAACATCACAGCAAAGTAGATAGAACAGACATATGCAAGTTGCAATACAAATGGCTGAGGGCCACAATTTAATTTCGCATTTCAGAATATATTACCATAAACCTTTAAAGGCAGAAGGCCAGAATGTTTAAGCTTGAAAGATAAATTTAATAATTAATTTTCAAAAATTTAAGAAAAAAGAATAAATAAACATGAGCCGTAAATTTTAAGTAGCTGAAAACAGATAATTAAACACCGGTGGCACTCAGAAGCCTCCAGGGAGGTCGGTCTGCCCTAGTTCACTTAGGTGAGACAGGTGGTGAGCCCAACTACACTTGACCCGTCGGAACCCAACCAGGGGACAGCCACGGACCGAACGACTCAACGACTTGCTTCCCGCCAATCATTACACGAGAACTCAAACAGAAAAGGTTACAAACGTGATAATCCACAATGGGGTATGTATTAGCTGTCAAAATTACACACCATGTTGGACAGCGACAACTGGTGAGGAAAGGACGCTGCCTGAAATTACGTTAGTGGCCAGGACAGGGGCCGGCCGTTGTGGCCGAGCGGTTCTAGGCGCTACAGTCTGGAACCGCGCGACCGCTACGGTCGCAGGTTCGAATCCTGCCTCGGGCATGGATGTGTGTGATGTCCTTAGGTTGGTTAGGTTTAAGTAGTTCTAAGTTCTAGGGGACTGCTGACCGCAAAAGTTAAGTCCCATAGTGCTCAGAGCCATTTGAACCATTTTTGAACCCAGAGCAGGTAACCAGAACACTAACGGCCACAAGGCAGAAAATTTCACTGGTGCACTCGAATTGTAGTCAACCAAAATAGTTAACTACACCCCATGGCGGCTAAATTTCAGCAGTAGCAACACTCTCTGTTGCTCACAGGAAGCCAGATATCTTCCCTGGTCCGCAGCAACCAACCGACAGCCTGCTGGTCCGTCCGCGCCTGCTACTCCGTCGCGACTGCACTACTGGTGCGTCTCCCACACACTTCCAGACACACGATGGCGGAAATACTGGCTCGGACCCAACCATGCAGAAGGAAACACGCCCACTGGCTAAACGACATCCCTGCACCAGGAAAGGACCGGCCCAAGTTCCACCAGATGGTAATTGAAGGGGCCCAGAAGCGCTCAGAGAACCAGTCGCCCCATAACACAACCGACCTCTCAGAGCCAATACGCCGACAACATTTAAAATAACTTGTCAATAAAATTCACACTAATTACACACACAACCTGACAAGCACTTGCACGAAGACCTGAACGATACCCACCAGTAACTAAGCACGCACGAAGACAAATCGGGAGTCGATACGCGCGCGCGCGCGTACACACACACACACACACACACACACACACAGGCGACTATGATCGATCGGCGAACCAAAACGCGTCGTCCGGTGGGACGACCGACCGACGATCCACCAAGACCGCGGCCCGGCTCAAGTGATGTGTGGCGGCAATGGTCGGGCGAGCCACGTCGACGCAGAGCTCACTGCTGCTCCAACCCGACTGCACTAGTGCCGCATTGCAACTCCCCGACTGGCAGGTCCGGAGTGCACTCCAGACACGTTCCAACTGACTGGCAGCCCGAACTCGCGACGAACGCCCAACCTGAACTGGCTCGCGACAGACAACGACCGGGAAGTAATAGCAGTAGGGCAAAGATACTACGAGAGGGGATATATCGATACGCGCTGCTAACGCCGCTCACGGTCAGGCAAAGCAGCAACTCAGTGACAGTAGTAATTTAAATTAACGTAGTGAGGTGGACGTACGTTACAAAAAGAGTGTAAAATACATGATGGCGGGAACACGAGCCACCCAGGTCTCACTGTCAGTGTGCTAAACTTCGAAACTATAAAATAAAAAGCGACATCATCAACAAACTACTTTAATACACTACTGGCCATTAAAATTGCTACACCAAGAACAAATGCAGATGATAAACGGGTATTCATTGGACAAATATGTTATACTAGAAATGACATGTGATTGCATGAATGAAGGGTAGAGCCACGGATCGTAACCCATCTGAAATGTAACGTCCACTGTTCAGAGTGCCGTCAATGCGAACAAGAAGTGACCCAGACATGTAACCAATGGCATCCCATAGCATCGCGCCGGGTGATACGCCAGTATGACGATGACGAATACACTCTTCCAACGCGCGTTCACCGCGATGTCGCTAAACACGGATGCGACCATCATGGTGCTGTAAACAGAACCGGGATTCATCCGAAAAAATTACGTTTTGCCATTCGTGCACCCAGGTTCGTCGTTGAGTACACCATCGCAGGCATTCCTGTCTGTGATGCACCGTCAAGGGTAGCCCCCAGCCATGTTCTGCGAGCTGATAGTCCATCCTGCTGCCAATGTCGTCGAACTGTTCGTGCAGAATGTTGTTGTCTTGCAAACGTCCCCATCTGTTGACTCAGGGATCGAGACGTGGTTCCACGATCCGTTACAGCCATGCGGATAAGATGCCTGTCATCTCGACTGCCAGTGATACGAGGCCGTTGGGATCCAGCACGGCGTTCCGTATTACCCTCCTGAACCCACCGATTCCATATTATGCTAACAATCATTGGATCTCGACCAACGCGAGAAGCAATGTCGCCATACGATAAACCACAATCGCGATAGGCTACAAGCCGACCTTTATTAAAGTCGGAAACGTGATGGTAGGCATTTCTCCTTCTTACACGAGGCATCACAACAACGTTTCACCAGGCAACGCAGGTCAACTGCTGTTTGTGTATGAGAAATCGGTTGGAAACTTTCCTCATGTCAGCACGTTATAGGTGTCGCCACCGGCGCCAACCTTGTGTGAATGCTCTGAAAAGCTAATCATTTGCATGTGACAGCATCTTCTTCCTGTCGGTAAAATTTCGTGTCTGTAGCACGTCATGGTCGTGGTGTAGCAATTTTAATGGCCAGTAGTGTATATTTCTGTTGAAGAGCTTGCCGTCTCAGGGTATAGTGGGAAATCTGCAGAGCAGTTTTTCGTTTTTCTCCTCGTTACTGTCTTCGTCAGTTTTAAATCTTATATCTACGTTTTACACACTGCGATATGGCTAAGGACTGTGTGCGTTGTGAGCGGACGCAAGCGGAATTGGTCGCTGTCCGTAAACAGCTGGAAACAGCGTCGGATACCGTCGACATGCTTCTGGCTAATGCTCTATGTTGCGGCGATATCGGGGTATTGGTGGCGAGAACTGCAACACCTCTGGCGCCGTTGGAATCCCTCGGTGACCGGGGTCTGGCTCTATCTTCTGATACGCAACATCTGGCCGATCCGTCCTCACTCGAGAGTGGGTGGCAGACAGTGGTGGGTTCGCGTGTCACTGGGTGGAAGCCAAAAGAAGGAGCCTTAGCAACAGGTATGGGATTCTACCCAGTATGATGATAACTCCGAACCGGCGTGGAATGCCTCTCCTGTTGGGCTAGTGGTCGATTTTCCTGCCCAGTCCGGACAAGGGCAGAGGATAGGTATGCTAGTCACTGGGAGCTCCAACGTTAGGTAGGTGATGGAGCCCCTCAGGGAGACAGCTGCCAAAGCAGAGTTACTAAACACAGCCTTCCGAAATGTCTTCACAAAAGAAGACGAAGTAAATATTCCAGAATTCGAATCGAGAACATCTGCCAACATGAGTAACGTAGAAGTAAATATGCTCAGAGTAGTGAAGCAACTTAAAACACTTAATAAAAGTAAGTCTTCCGGACAAGACTGTATAACAATTAGGTTCCTTTCGGAGTATGCTAATGCATTAGCTCCATACTTAACAATCATATACTACCGTTCGCTCGACGAAATATCCGTACCCAAAGACTGGAAAGTTGCACAGGTCACACCAATATTCAAGAAAGGTAGTATTCCACTAAATTACAGGCACATATCGTTAACGTCGATACGCAGCAGAATTTTAGAACATATATTGTGTTTGAACATTATGAATTACCTCGAAGAAAACGGTCTATTGACACACAGTCAACATGGGTCTAGAAAACATTATTCCTGTGAAACACAACTAGCTCTTTATTCACATGAAGTGTTGAGTGCTATTTACAAGGGATTTCAGATCGATTCCGTATTTCTGGATTTCCGGAGGGCTTTTGACACAGTACCACGCAAGCGGCTTTTAGTGAAATTGCGTGCGTATGGAATATCGTCTCAGTAATGTGACTGGATTTATGATTTCCTGTCAGGGAGGTCACAGTTGGTAGTAATTGACGGAAAGTCATCAAGTAAAACGGTAGTTATTTCTGGCGTTCCCCAAGGTAGTGTTATAGGCCCTTTACTGTTCCTTATCTATGTAACCGATTTGGGAGACAAACTGAGAAGCCGTCTTCGGTTGTTTGCAGATGACGCTGTCGTTTATCGACTAATAAAGTCATCAGAAGATCAAAACAAACTGCAAAACGATTTAAAAGAAATATCGGAATGGTGCGAAAAGTGGCAGTTGACCTTAAATAACGGAAAGTGTGAGGTCAGCCACATGAGTGCTAAAAGGAACTCCGTAAACTTCGGTTACACGATAAATCAGTCTGATCTAGGAGCCGTAAATTCAACTAAATACCTAGGTATTACAGTTACGAAGAACTTAAAATGGAAGGAACCCATAGAAAAACTTGTGGGGAAAGCTAACCAAGACTGCGTTTTATTGGCAGGACACTTAGGAAATGTAACAGACCTACTAAGGAGACTGCCTCCACTACGCTTGTCTGTCCTATTTTAGAATACTGCTGCGCGGTGTGGGATCCTTACCAGATATGACTGACGGAGTACGTCGAAAAAGTTCAAAGATAGGCAGCGCATTTTGTATTATCGCGAAATATTGAAGAGAGTGTCACAGAAATGATGCAGGGTTTGGGCTGGACATCACTAATAGAAAGCCGTTTTTCTTTGCGAAGGAATCTTTTCACGAAATTCCAGTCACCAACTTTCTCCTCCGAATGCGAAAATATTTTGTTGACACCGAGCTACATAGGAAGGAACCATCACCAAGATGAAAAAAGGGAAATCAGAGCTTGTACTGAAAGATATAGGTGTTCATTCTTTCCGCGCGCTATACGAGATTGGAATAATAGAGAATTGTGAAGGTGATTCGATGAACCCTCTGCCAGGCACTTAAATGTGACTTGCAGAGTATCCATGTAGATGTAGATGTAGCAGGCAAGGAGGGAAAGAATGCCACTGTACACTCGGTATGTTTGCTGGGGGGGGGGGGGGGGGGGGGGCGGTCTCGTCCGTGATGTGGACGAGACCCTACCGGCGGCTATCGAGCGCACTGGGTATAACCGGCTGCATTTAGTGGTGCATGTCGGCACGAATGACGCCTGCCGCTTGGTTTATGAGGCCATCCTCGGCTCCTTTCGGCGGCTGGCTGATGTGGTAAATAAATGGAAATGTCGTGTGGCTAGGGCCTCCCGTCGGGTAGACCGTTCGCCTGGAGCAGGTCTTTCGATTTGACGCCACTTCGGCGACCTGCGTGGCGATGGGGATGAAATGATGATGATTAGGACAACACAACACCCAGTCCCTGAGCGGAGAAAATTTCCGACCCAGCCGGGAATCGAACCCGGGCCCTTAGGGGCTGATGTGGTGAAGGCAACGAGCAACGTACTCAGGGTGCAGGCTAAACTTCGTTTAGCGTCGTACCCAGGTTTCATCGCGGTCCTCTAGTATGGAGCCCAGTGGAAGTTCTAAACCAATGGCTCAGACCACTCTGCGACGATGTCGGATGCGAATTTCTCGATCTCCGGGACCCGGTGCAGAATTGTAGGGGTCCCCTTAATAGGTCAGGTGTGCACCACACGCAAGAAATGGCTACAACGGTAGCGAAGTATATGGGGCGTACAAGTGGGAATCAAAGGATATGCCTGACAGATTAACACAGAGTCCTCAGAGAATGTTCGTCATCGCAGATCAGGGATAGAAAATGTTAATATGATTTTAGTAAACTGCAGGAGCATCCAAGGAAAGGTCCCACAAATATTATCGCTCACTGCAGATTATAATGCACAGATATTATTACGAACAGAAAGTTGATTCAAACTGGACGTTAATGACAACGAAATCCTAAGTTCAGATTTCAATATTTATCGTAAGGATAGGTTAGTAGCCATTGGTGGGGCGTGTTTATTGCATGAAGAAATTGATCAAATATTGCGAGATTATCAGAGACTCCGACTGTGAATTAATCTGGGTCAAATTAAGCATCAAAGTTCGGTCAAAAATGCTAATCGGATGCTTTTATAGGCCGTCTGGGTCAGGACCTCTAACGCTATAGCACTTCAGACATAACTTGCAGAGTATCGTATTTTCCCGACCATGTTGTTGTATTGGGGGGTGACTTCAACTTGACAGATATACATTGGGTGTGTTATGCTATCACAACTGGTGCCAGATACAGCTATTCGTCTGACACTGCTCTCAATCTCTTGTCCGAGAATTATTTTGAGCAGGTAGTTAGAGAACCAACTTTTGAGGCTAACGCCTTAGACCCCTTGGCAACAAACAGATCTGAACTTATGAAATCAGTTAACGTAGACGAAGGTATGACTGATCACAAGGCTGTGATAGTATCTATGACAACGTATCTTAGAAAGGATATTAATAAGGGTAGGAAGATTTTTTGCTTAGCAAAAGTGACGGGATACGAAATTCAGAGTATCTGAGCAGTCAGCATCAAATATTCCGTGATGAGGACGAAGATGTGGAGGACGAATGGAAAAAATTAAAAGTCATCATTCAATATGCGCTAAACAAGTATATTCCGAGTAAGGTCTTAAGGAATGGGAAAGACCTACCATGGTTTAATAGGGGTGTTAGAAAACTGCAATGTAAACAAAGAAAGCTTCATCTCAGATTCAGGAGAAGTAAACACCTAGCTGACAAACAAATGCTGAACGAAGCGAAAATGAGCGTAAAAAGCAATGACTTTGAAAGTAAAACTTTGTCAACCGATCTGAGTAAAAACTTTTACATGTTATGGTCCTATGTAAAATCCGTAAGTGGGTCAAAATCATGTATTCATTCATTCAGTGACCATAATTTGAAAAGAAACTACATTCGCTTAGTAGTAGAAAGATGTCAGGACCAGGTTGTAAGGTGGCTATAATTTCGCTCCTTACAAGCACTCATCCACATACTTTGCCGTGAACTACAACCACAATTAGGTATCATTTGACAGGTTGTACATCGTATATATGAATATATAAAGGAGACTGACATTGTCACATACACCTTGTAAATCTTGTTATTGCATGAAAGATGACAGAGTGCCTTAATTATACTGACGGACTGGCTGTCTTTGCTCTCAGGAGAGTATATAGTTTGAACAGTTGGGCACTGTACTGTTGCGAACCTATACGATTCTGGACTTCGCCTCCGGGTTGGAAGTCGTCGTTGAATACGCAGCGTTCAGTAATTGAGAGCACTTCTTCTGCCTATACTAACGTTGAGACGTTATCTGAACTCCCTCCTTGTGACTGGGAATTCACGTTTCTTGTCTGTAGAACACAGAGAGGAGAAGACAGTATTAGAGTATAGTAGTCCGCCTTCTGCCGTCCTAGTGTTTGAAAGAGTTTATTTCTGGCTGGAGTTCTTTCATCGTCGCAGACGAGTAGGAGAACCATCACTTCGACGCACATGACGCAGTACATATGGTGATATCGCACACTGCCTCGGCTTATTAGGGTTATAAAGCTAAACAGCTGTAATCACGTTAGTTTATTTTCACTGAGATTCCACACCACCGTAGATCATCTTTGAAAGTAGTGTCTTCTAGTATTTGGTGGGTAGATGATGTCAGTCATTTCGCGTTGTTGATATTAGTTCATACAGTCTTAATAAGGTGAGGAATTGGGCAGTTGATTAATATTTTGCAGTGAACGCATAGTGCGTAGTGGGGCGATCACTGTTGCAGAAATAATTCAAAAGCCAAGATCGCTTAAATACTGTTTAGTGGATAATCGGTTTCAACACACTAAAGGTGCCATAATCGGATCTGAATGTAGCTTAACATTTATAAACCATTTGGATATAACGATACATGACGCAGACCATCTGATGTATCGTTATATCCAAATTGTTTATAAATGTTAAGCTACATTTAGATCCGATGATGGCGCCTTTAGTGTGTTGAAACCGGTTATCGGTATTTAAGCGATCTTCGCTTTTGAATTATTTCTACAATTGATTAATAATTTTAGTTAGGACATATAGACAATTGTAGTTAAAGGGTTGATTTAATCTGTAATAAATATATATCGAACAACGATGTTTATCATTTAGTAGTATTGGTTGGCTTTATCATTCATTTATGTTTAGATTGCAATTTATATGTAAAAGAATAAGAGTATTAAGAGATCCTAAGATCTGATCAGGGGGTAGTCAGACAGGGCCAATTCATCATTTCAGGGTTTATTATTTTCCGTTCCGTACATTCATTTTACACCCTCCTGGAGTAGCATCACGGAACGTGAGCTACCTATAAGAGCTTATAAAGATTATGCGAAAGAACTTGTTTCCCTTCTGGCAGCAATCCACCGTAGATGGCTTGAGGAACGAGGGTACCTAGTGAAAATTCATATTTTTAACAAGGGCCGTAGGACAAATACACGTAATTATAGAACTATATTTTTGACGCTAACCTGTTGTAGAATTATAGAACATGTTTTATGCTCAAGAATTATGACTTTTTAGAACATGAATATCTCCTCTATAAAAATCAATATGGATTTAGGAAACAGAGAGCCTGCGAAACTTAACTCACTCTGTTCCTCCATGAGGGCCACAGCGCCGTAGGCAACCGCGCTCCGGGTTTCCTTGACTTCAGAAAGACATTTGACGCCGTCACGCACTGCCGTTTAGAGAAAGAAAAAAAAAAAAAAAAAAGAGAAAAGAAAAAAAGAAACAAAAAAAAGGAACTTCTCGAGTATCGGAACAGATTTGCAACTGGATTTAAGACTTATTTGCTAGTAGAACTCAACACACCGCTCTTAATTTCCGCAATACCCCAATGAAACGTGACAGGACCATTACTGTTCGCAGATGATGCGTTGTCTATAACAAAGTAGCAACGCCAGAAGATAGTAACGATTTGCAGAATGACCCTGAACGTAAATAAATGTAACATATTGTGCATACATAGGAAAAGAAATCGACTACTGTGCAGCTTCACTATTGATTACAAACCAGTAAAAACATTATCTACCGTAAACATCTAGGGGTAACTATCCAGAGTGACCTCGCCATATGAAACATCCCCCTGAAAAAATTAAGAATGACTGTACTGGTAAACTTCTACGTTATTTGATACGAAGACAGCTGAGTAAAACTGAACGTACTCAGACAGTTCTTTCTTTACTTATTCTGATCATCGCTAAACTGACACACAATATTTTTTAGCGCAACGCAATCTGACTTTTAATAATCCCTACAAAAGAATGGCCCTGACTAACAATAACATATACCTTTCACGAATCCCATACCTCACAAAAATCTTCGTTACTCGAACTACTGCAATACAGAGAGTGCCAATACTGCCAGCTAAATAAAAGACTCTAGCTACTGAAGGCACTAATTACTGATATGCATAGTTAGCAAATGAAAGATTTTGATAGAGAACAAACAATGTATTTATCTTAATAACGTTCAAAAGTCATCATATATATCTATCAATTCATGACAACCATCTTTACAAATTTCCTTTTTCTGGCGGACACGTCCAGATCGGTCGCATTCGGGAGGACGACGGTTAAATCCCGCGTCCGGCCATACTGATTTAGGTTTTCCGTGATTTCCCTAAATCGCTCCAGGCAATCCGATGAGACCGGTGACCTCGCTGTTTGGTCTCTGCCCCCAAACAACCCAACCAGATCGGTCGCTTATAGTAACCTCTCAAAACTCTGACATCTCTCTCTCCACGTCCACCACTGCTGGCGGCTCACCTCCAACTGCCCAACGCTACGCGCTGTGCACATCCAACTGCCCAACACTACAATAGCAAATATTCCAATAGTGAGTCCAACCAGCCACAGACTGCACACAGCACAGTCAGTGATTTTCATACAGAGACCTATGTGGCGTTATCAACATAAAAACCTAAACAGCCTACTTACAATATAACTGAACCTAGTAGAAAGCATCGGACGCTCTTTTAGGCTGTCCGCTGATAATGCGTTGTCTGTAACAAAGTAGCAACGCAACAAGATGGTAACGATTTGCTGAATGACCCCCAGAGAATTGATGAATGGTGCAGGCTTCAGCAGTTGACCCTAAACATAAATAAATGTAACATACATAGGAAAAGGAATCCAATAGTGTACAGCTTCACAAGTGATTACAAACCAGTAGAAACATTATCTACCGTAAACATTTAGGAGTACCTATCCAGAGTGACCTTAAATGGAATGACCATACAAAACAGATAGTGGGAAAAGCAGACCCCAGACTCAGATTCATAGGAAGGATCTTAAGGAAATGTAACTCATCCACGAAGGAAGTGGCTTATAAGGTGCTTGTTCGACCGATTCTTGAGAATTGTTCATCTATCTGAGATCCCTACCAGGTAGGACTGATAAAAGAGATAGAGAAGTTCCAACGAAGAGGGGGGCGCGTTTCGTCACGGAATCATTTAGCCGGCGTGAGAGCTACGGAGATGCTCAACAAACTCCATTGGCAGACGTTACAGGAGAGGCGTTGTGCATCAAGGGGAGATTTACTACTGAAATTTCGAGGGAGCACTTGCCAGGAAGAGTGTGACAATATATTATTCCCCTGACATAGGCCCTACGTCTAATGTAATGACCATGAGGAGTAAATACGAGAAATTAGAACCAACAAAGAGACTTACCGACAATCTTTCTGCCCACGTGATATTCGCGAATGGAACAGGGGTGGAGGGCTTAGTTACTGGTAGAAGGAGCACCCTCCACCACACACCATTAGGTGGCTTGCGGGGTATATACACATCATCAACTCTATTAATCAATGGCAAGTCGAATAACTACTTGGATAAGGGCTAGAGGTTCACCAGCGCGTTATTGGCATGCTCAGTTTGTGAAGCACTTTTTGTTGAATAAATCATTCAGTTCGTGCACCAAATCTATTTCCGTCCCTTTCGGAGAATTTCTTCGTGGTGCGTCGTTCTTTCTTTGTCTAATAATGTATATATAAAAACCACGATGGTTAACGGAATAAAAAATATATAAACGATAATGTCTGCATGTTTCCTGCTGGCTTCCTCTACCTATTTACAACTAAGTACCCTTCTTTCTAGCCACACTTTGCTCATTTCGTAAAGCCCTTTAGTGCTGTGTCTGCCTAAATTTCTCTTCCACATAAATCGCTACGTCGGGAAATATCATTACTGTACATCCATAAATAAATTTTATGTCTGTTACTATCACTATTATTGCTATTATTATTACTGGTACCAGCAGCAGCATCAGAAGTAATTGATAATAGTACTTTTTGACTGAACTGTTGTTCACATTACCATTTGTTGTTGTTTGTTGTGGTCTTCAGTCCTGAGACTGGTTTGATGCAGCTCTCCATGCTAATCTATCCTGTGCAAGCTCCTTCATATCCCAGTACCTACTGCAACCTACATCCTTCTGAATATGCTTAGTGTATTCATCTTTTGGTCTCCCTCTACGATTTTTACCATCCACGCTGCCCTCCAGTACTAAATTGGTGATCCCTTGATGTCTCAGAACATGTCCTACCAACCGATCCCTTCTTCTAGTCAAGTTGTGCCACAAACCTCTCTTCTCCCCAATCCTATTCAGTACCTCCTCATTAGTTATGTGATCTACCCAGCTAATCTTCAGCATTCTTCTGTAGCACCACATTTCGAAAGCTTCTATTCTCTTCTTGTCCAAACTATTTATCGTCCATGTTTCACTTCCATACATGGCTACACTCCATGCAAATATTTTCAGAAATGACTTCCTGACACTTAAATCTATACTCGATGTTAACAAAATTCTCTTCTTCAGAAACGCTTTGCTTGCCATTGCTAGTCTACATTTTATATCCTCTCTACTTCGAACATCGTCAGTTATATGCTCCCCAAATAGCAAAACTCCTTTGCAACTTTAAGTGTCTCATTTCCTAATCTAATCCCTCAGCATCATCCGACTTAATTCGACTACATTCCATTATCCTCGTTTTGATTTTGTTGATGTTCATCTTATATCCTCCTTTCAAAATATTGTCCATTCCGTTCAACTGCTCTTCCAAGTCCTTTGCTGTCTCTGACAGAATTACAATGTCATCGGCGAACCTCAAAGTTTTTATTTCTTCTCCATGGATTTTAATACCTACTCCGAATTTTTCTTTTGTTTCCTTCACTGCTTGCTCAATATACAGATTGAATAACATCGGGGAGAGTCTACAACCCTGTCTCACTCCCTTCCCAACCACTGCTTCCCTTTCATGTCCCTCGACTCTGATAACTGCTATCTGGTTTCTGTACAAATTGTAAATAGCCTTTCGCTCCCTGTATTTTACCCCTGCCATCTTTAGAATTTGAAAGAGAGTATTCCAGTCAACATTGTCAAAAGCTTTCTCTAAGTCTACAAATGCTAGAAACGTAGGTTTGCCTTTCCTTAATCTAGCTTCTAAGATAAGTCGTAGGGTCAGTATTGCCTCACGTGTTCCGATATTTCTGCGGAATCCAAACTGATCTTCCCCGAAGTCGGCTTCTACTAGTTTTTCCATTCGTCTGTAAAGAATTCGCATTATTATTTTGCAGCTGTGACTTATTAAACTGATAGTTCGGTAATTTTCACATCTGTCAACACCTGCTTTCTTTGGGATTGGAATTATTATATTCGTTTTGAAGTCTGAGGGTATTACGCCTGTCTCATACATCTTGCTCACCATTGGTATTATGTACACCCATATAATTTTTAGTTCTATTACTATCATTTTATTGCTGTTTATCACACTGAAATTATTATAATTTTGTCACTAACTATGGCGTAAAAGTTCTTTGGATGTAAAATCCTGGTCTGGTGCAAGAGAGGGCCTGAAGGCACTAGTCTGATCAGGTCAAATAATTAAATAAATAAAAATTAAAATAAAATCATGTAAAATAAAAGATAACTCGCTCGTCATCTCTGAAAACGAGTGAATGAAGTTTTATTTTTGTAGTATTTAGTGTGCAGCTAAGAGCTACGAACTTTCTGCTGTGTAGTCTTCTATAACGTTTCTTTGGCAATTATGGCGGTACTAGAGCGGTATTAACATGAAAAATGAATTGGAAGTAGGGAGAAGCTAATAAAATATCGTCGTGAATAGGTTTAGAGGCTTACCGGACTACGTGTCGTCGCTCGAAACTTTCGCAGAAGCTTGCGTTCGTTATTAAAAGCTGAAGCCATCTCTGAATTCATCTGCATAATTTCAGTTTATATTAAATAGACGTAACAGCCGTTAGGTATCTGGGAAGGCAGGAAGTCGTACCACCGTGGCGGATTGCTTTCCGAATTAAGCATTTGTCAAATCTTCGCTGGCAGCCAACCGGCTCCTGTTCTGCTAATATGATACATACTGAAGGAAGACTCGAACGAAATAAATATACTGATGTATTGAAAGACTTGTAAAGTTGATTGAGATGCCCATTTTCCGTGTTACGCTAAGAGACTGGTGCAACCGGTTTCGTACCATGAAAGTGCATCCTCTGAGTGACTACCATAAAACAGCAAATTCGGCACACTGGGCTCTCAATCAATTTTACCAGCATTTCTGTACCTCGGCACGTTTTAATTTGTCTGATATTGCTTTCAGTCCGTGTAATTATTTTAGCTGTGGCTGCCCTACTTATAAGATTGTTTGCTAATACGGGTTACGTGATTCAAACGCTCGCTTGTCGTTTTGTTTTGGACACCGTTACAATGCCTTCCAAAGTCAAAATGTGGGCGGTATGGTGAAATGTGTCTGCTCCTTCATTATTTCTTCAGATACCTCTGTCAGAGGTGCTTCGATAATTTTGCTATCATCAAATATGTGCCCGTTGTCCAAGATTATTTCAATAACAACGCTTTCATAAAAGTCTTCCCTTTATTTCACGCAGTCGATTAAAAAGCGAAATACGTGCTAATGTAAAATCAGAACAGGTATGATATTTTATTGCTAGTTTTCTACCTAACAGAACTCATTATATCGTTCTTCACGTGAGGCATCAGAAATGAAATTACTTTCTGGTTTACCTCAAGGAAGTTGTCGATAAAGTGTCGAGGTCTTCTGGATTGTTTGAGATGGTGTAGTTTTATCTGTAACACAGGAAAACTTACCAGGCATTAAACTGTGATAATGTTAAATTTTCACTTTAGCTCTTCTCACATTGTCTCGAAGACATTTCCGAACAGTTTCATTAAAATTACTGTATTGTTTCATCTTCCTATTCCCTTGAGCTCGAAATTCTCAAATTCTCTTTAACACATTCTTTTTTCTTTACTTTTTTTTCATCCTTTCGGCAGCATCTTTTACTGATTACTTTTAAATGAATTCTGTTTCATTCTACATTTAAGAGCCAAAGAAACTGGCACATCTGCCTAATGTCATGTAGCGCCCCCGCGAGCACGCAGAAGTGCCGCAACACGACGTGGCTTGGACTCGACTAACGTCGGAAGTAGTGCTGGAGCTAACTGATACCATGAATCCTGTAGGGCTGTTCATAAAACCGTAAGAATACGAGAGGATGGAAACCTCTGCTGAACAGTTCGTGCGCCGACTATAACAGCACGTTAAAACTCACTTGCATCTTGATAACCTGCCATTGTAGCAGCAGTGATTGATGTAACAACACGGAGGTCCTACCTTGTGATTGTCAGACTTGGTCGACTAGAAGATTGAGGGCGAGTATACCTATGTTATATTTCTAGCTTTGTAGCCATCATATTCAGCTACAAGAAGCTCTTCTTAGGCGACTATGCATACTGTTATATTTCTAGCTTTGCAGCCATCATATTCATCTACAAGAAACTCTTCTTAGACAGTTGTGAAGGCAGTAGTGGGAAGAGGACGAAATGTGATGAGAGGTACCGATGACAGATGGTTTTCTCGGCACGGATATCGTGAGAAAGACCTCCTAAATTGTGGTTCTCCTCCGTGACTGCCTGCAGCGTTCGGAACTAGCGCACCAAAATTATAAAATCAGAAAGATTAAACAGTGAATTTATTTGCCTTTAAATAAAAGAACCTCTCAGTACCAGGCTATCACCCCATTATTCAAAAAGTATTAATTACCAGCAGAATAATAAACAGCTGATAAACGGAAAGGCAGACGAAGTACTTCGGAGATCTTGGGATCGAGCCTAACTTGTATAGCCGACGAAGTGGTTTGGCTGTAAGATCAGAGTTAAGACTATATTAGCAATCTCTGGTTTGTAAATGTGTAGCGGGTTCGGCTGTCTCGGAACATAGACAAGTTGTCTGCCTTAATCGGTATCGGTTAACGAATTGTTAGCAATCTTTGGGTATTTGGATGTGTAATTTAGAACAATTTGATGGTAACTACGCAGATATGCAGTTCATTGTAATGTTTATTTTTTATGAACGTGTGAAGAATGGAAATGATTTTCGATTCATAAAGTGAAACGTAATTGCAGTTTTTCGTACACTGCACATAAAAAGCGAGTGGCAACCCGTATAAGCAAACCAACTGATTTTTTTTTATTCATACAACATCAGTTACTTGCTCAGAGTTTATTACTGCCTCAAGTTAACGGATACACGACCGAGGTGCTGTCTTTTGCGCAGGGGACAACAAGTATAGAAAACTGCAGGTTGGAGAGCGTTAATTAGAACTTATACACCTGCCTAATATCATGTAGGGATCCGGCAAGCACGCAGAAGTGCCGCAACACGATGTGACATGGACTCGACTAACAGACACCATGAATCCTATAGTGCTGTCCATAAAACCGTAAGAGTACGAGAGGATGGAGATCTCTTCTGAACAACACTTCGCAAGGCATCCCAGATATGCTCAGCAATGTTCATATTTGGGAAGTTTCGAGGCCGTCGGATGTGTTTAAAATCAGAAGAGTGTTCCTGGAGCCACTCTGTAGCAATCCTGTGGTGTCGCATTGTCCTTCTGGAATTGCCCAAGTCCGTCGGAATGCACAATGGACATGAATGGGTGCAGGTGATCAGACAGAATGCTTACTTACATGTCACCTGTCAGAGTCGTATCTAGATGTATCATGGGTTCCGTATCACTTCAACTGCACACACCCCACACCATTACAGACTCCACCAGCTCGAACAGTCCCCTGATGACATGCGGGGTCTGTGGATTCTTGAAGTTGTTTCCTTACCCGTACACGTCCATACCATCGAGATAATTAGAAACGAGACTTGTCCGACCAGGCAACATGTTTCCAGTCATCAACAGTCCAATGTCGGTGTTGACGGGCCTAGGCGTGGCGTAAAGCTTTGCGTTGTGCACTCATGAAGGGTACACGAGTGCCTCTTCGACTCCGAAAGCCCATATCGATGACGTTTCGTTGAATGGTTTGCACTCTGACACTTGTTGAGCACTGAAATCTCCAGCAGTTTGCGGAAGGGTTGCATTTCTGTCTCGTTGAACAATTCCCTTCAGACGCTGTAAGACGTGTATATTTCTATTGTATATTGTCAACCCACAATTTATGGAAGATGTTTATATTTTATTAATAGGATTAACTAGGAATAATAAATATTTGTCATGTTAGAAATAATTGTGGTAGCAGGGAATATCTGCACCAAAGTATTGTTGGCAAGAGAGACCGCAAATTGATATAATTTTAAAAAGGGCGGGAGAGACCGCGTATGGATACATTTTAAGAAAAGAGTGGGAAAGACCGCGTATTGATACATTTTGTAATGGTAGCAGGGATTGTCTGCACCAGAAAGCATTGTTGGCAGGAGAGACCGCACTTTAGCGTTCGTAGGAAGTCAGTAGTAAGCGAGATGTGAAGCGAGCTGGTAGCAGGTCTGAAGCGAGAGGTTGAGAGATGCGGTCTGCCTGCCAGCCACCAGCTATGATTTACAAGAGATTATAAACGGATGTGCAGAGACATCAGCTAACTATTATAATAAGAGGAACTAATATTATTCATTTATTTTCTTTTCCAAACTCAAGACTACTGAAGGTATGTTTACGCAATGCTAGTTGTAAGATTATTGTAAAAAGTAAGTCCCATTTGAACGTTTGTAAAATCATTTCATTACCAACAGTAAATATTTGAAGCGTTTTCAGAATATAATTAATTTTTGCCAGCAGTGTTGCATTACTGATTATAATCCATCCCAAAAACCATCAACGTAAAACTTTGCGAAAATTTTATTGTTGTCAAGAAAAAGTGTAATTATGAATTACGTAACTTCCGTCAAATTAATTAAAGAATAACGTCAGCTTTGCTATTAAATAATAACGTCATCTTTGGTAATAAATACAGCCACTTATTATGACAGCCCACCAGCAGTTAATAGATTATAGTAAACCAGAGTAAGTATATTCATGTCGCTGTTCGATGTAGCAGTCAGATGGCGATCCAGTAACAGTAAAAAAAGGCAAGGAACAGTTTTGGGTTATTGCAGGTAACGACTGAGGCCACGACGACGACACATTCTATGTTTCATAGACATAGTCAGAAAACCACTTTTAATAAGCAGCAATTAAATTTGTATGCGAAGATTGAGAAAGAGAATAAATTTCAAAGGGAAGATTTCATTTGTTATTATTAAGCAAGAGATAGAAATCCTAAGGAAAGGTTTCATAGGTTATTGTAGAAGGGAAAGTTGCGTAACCAAAAAAAAAGAGATATAGAAAAGACGGTTGTTGAGTAAACAAAAAAAAAAAAGAAAAGAGAAATAGAGGAGACGGGAAGATTTCAGCGTCCCTTTCTTGAAAATCCCCACTTCATTGCTACATCGGAGATGCTGTGTCCCATCGCCCGTGGGCCGACTATTACATTGTAGCAGCAGTAACCGATCTAACAATTGCGCCAGACACATGTTATCTTAAGTAGCAGTTGCCGACCGCATCACCGTATTCTGTCTCTGTCTACAAATCTGTATTTGAATATGCATGCCTATATCAGTTTCTTCGGCGCTTCAGTGTAGTACAAATGTGATAAGTGACATGCGATCAGTGGCAACACAGAGGAGGCATGAAGGAGAGAACTCTCTTTTTCAACTTGCCTACCATCCTCTTGTTCCCAGGCGATTCCGCATCGGAGCACAGTCACATCCGAACACCCCACAAATCTGGATATTGCGCGATTCGGAGAGCCGGTCAAATGGAGATCCCCAGTGACGCCCCTTACAAATTTTGCCAGGTGCTGTCTCACACGAGTGCGCGACATCTTATTCTTCACAGTGATCAATCAACGTCTGACGCTCTTCACGTCCCTCATTTACCCTACTTGGCCTGGTAACAACACTGAACACGAACAACACAAATGCACTTCTGGTGTTCGTTCTGTCTGTCACGGATAATCGCAACTCTAATCATTTATATATGCTGCAAAGAACAGAAACAAATTAAAATATACTGGGTTATTAAAAATGCTGGTAAAATTGATAGAAAGTCCAATTTGCGCGTTAGCTGTTTGATTGCAGTCGCATAGAGTGGTGCAACCGGTTTCGTACCATGCAGGTACATCTTCAAAAATATTTCTGCGTAAATTTTTCTTAATACAAAATTTCTTAAGAACCATATTACTGATTCAGTGAGTTCAGTTCTTTATAAGAGCCGTGCTACTGATTTCCAAAGTTCAGCTCAGAACTTAAGAAATCAGTAGTACGGCTCTTATGAAGTTTTGTATTTGTAATTTTACGTAGAAATAATGTGAAGAGGTACGTGCATGGTATGAAACCGGTTGTACAAGCCTCTGAGCGACTACAATAAGACAGCTACCCCAACAAAGTGGACCCTCAATCACTTATAGCAGCATTTCAACATCTCAATATATATTAATTTAAAATGTTTATTTTACACCACAAACGGCCGTTAAGCCACATTCACTAAAACAATGACTTTTGTAAAAGATTACATAACTAGTTTCACGCACTGAGTCGTAATTTTGAAATGTAATCACAAACCTGGAAAACTGCATTAATAATTACACCCACATTTCTTTCAAATGTTACGAAAATTGCGCTGAAACCAGTAAACTAAAACAAAGGCAGCAGAAACGGGTCGCCAAATGTCGTGACAATTATTGTTTGATCAGTCATTTCATACCTTAACGCAGTGTAGATGAAAACATGAATAAGGTGGTATGGAATTCCATATAGGCTTACAATATATAATTTCAGTACTATTTCAGCTTTGGATGTCATACTTATACGACAATTTCTAATCATTTACTTACCCGCCGACGGGATGTATGTGTGTAAGTTGCATGGTATTCGACTACGTCTTCTTCGTTCTTCAGTTTTTTTGTCAAACAATGTACATTAAGCAAAAGGGGCTTATCTCATAACTATTGCTAAATTACACGTAAAACGGCAGAATGTGATAGCTGAAGGTGCTGCGTAGAAGAGAAAACACATATTTATTTCAGGCCACGGATGATGCCATAATACGTAAAACAAATATTAGCTTCATTCAGTTGCATGCAGGTGGTACTAATGTAGAGATCGTTCATAGGGCAGTATCTGACGGAGGTCGTGAAGGGAGTGACACAGATAACAATAGTGGATCTCTGCTCTTTCTTCTGCAGCATCTAGAGCGAAGAACCGCTGCTTTTTGTCTGGAGGATGCACCAGCCGAGCTAACTTTTCGTGACGTGCAGTTCTCCTGCTCGCACAGGAACGCATGTACTTAACAAACTTATCCTCTTTCCTGCGTCCCTGTACAGCTCTTCATGCATTTCCCAGTATAATTAACGGGTTGGCTCATAAATGACTTCCTGCTATCACTCACGATATTCTTTTATTTATGTTTTACATGACACGTTTCGGGAAATTCATTTTTAGTGTGTATTTTTTGTACTATGTCATTTTTTCGTAATGTTTTCGAAGTGTGACGTTCTGTTTTGTTTACGAAAAAATGACATAGTATGAAGAAACACACACTTGAAACTGCGAGGTGTAATACGTAAGTAAAACAAAAATCGTGACTGGTAGCAGAAAGTTATTTCTAAACAAACCCATTGTTTCCACAGTCGCAGGCTTTAAAAGAAACCATGTATAATCAAAGCCACTGTTTTCACGGTCGCAGACTTTAAAAGAAACCATTTATAATGGACAAAATCCGAGCATAATTCTCGGCATTACATGCATGTTCTACTATTTTTACCTCGTCATAGTCACATTCCACGTGTAACGCCGATGGGTGGCTTGTAGTGCACCGGTGCCTGGTTCAAAATGGTTCAAATGGCTCTGAGCACTATGGGACTTAACTTCTGAGGTCATCAGTCCCCTGGAACCTATAACTACTTAAATCTAATTAACCTATGGACATCACACACATCCATGCCCGAGGCAGGATTCGAACCTGCGACCGTAGCGGTCGCTCGGTTCCAGACTGTAGCGCCTAGAACCGCTAGGCCACACCGGCCGGCCCGGTGCCTTGGTTAAGCTTGAGCAAGCATCAGGTTTCCTGAACTTCTACCCTAAGGAAACTCCTAATTACCAGCAGCTGAAATGAAATAAGACGTGCAGTCACAAGGTTCCGTACATTCGCAAACTGCTCGATGAGTCCGTCACCGTTTGTAAGGGCCTGGATCACTGTCTAATAAACATCTGGATTATGAAAGGGCTACAGAACACAGAATGAACCAGTGATGGAAGGGCATAATTAAATGGTTAATGATGGGACAGATCTGTGAGAAGTAACTTCAAGAAATGTTTATAAAATTGATGAGCGAATTACAGTCATCAATATATACGTTTCGCAAAGAACAGAAAGCATGCGAAAATTAGGAAGTCTGGAGTTGGATACAGTGAGCACAAGATATGGAGTTTCGCCGATGGATCTTACGCCAGACGCAGCCACTTCAGTAACGTTGATTGTATACTATCTACTCCTGCTGCCTCCATTGAACTTAGATCATATACAGATATCTCACATTCTACCTTCATTACTAGATCACCCATTTCTTGAACATAAGCTTCCTCCCCCTCGGCTATCACAATTCGGGAACGTTCTTCTCCATCGCAAAAGCTTTCACTGCACTCTTGTCATCTGGCTGCTCTTTCTTCGGCCTTTAATAGAAGTTTTATCTGCAGGTCGTAGGTAAACGTCTATTCGTTTTACTTCTAAGAATATTTATGTTTCACCTGCCAGTTTCTCAGAATGATGCCTTTCTTAATATTTCGACTTCTTATTTAGATTAGCTCTTATTTAGACTATTTATACTTCATGTCAATTTCATTACCAGGCAAACTGTGGTGTTATCCTCTTACATCATTCTGAAGGCTGTCATGCATTCCTCTATCTATGACGTTCGGATTTACTGAATTAGATTTTATCCCATATCGATCATCGATATTCAGCATTCTCCTACTATCCATCTTCAGAGTTTGTAATTTCAGCTTGTTTTCCCTCAATAATTATACGAGTATAACGTATTCGTTAGTTAGGGTTTTATCCTATGGACTTGTTCCACTATATACAATCCCTGACTCATTCCGTTTTCTATATCCTGTTCGCAGCTGGGTTCAAAAGAACATTAGGAACGTAGACGAGAGAATTTATGTCAGACAGGAGAAAACGAAATTGGAAGCTGCAGTACTGTCAACGAAGAAACACGGAGAACAAAAGATGGCCTGCAAAATACCCACTTGGTTGACGTCTTCCACGTAAGACGACTTTGGGACGCAACGAGCAGCTAGCAGTCCGCAGAATAGAAAACGTCAATGTACTGAATACAGAGCACAGCGAATGATGTCAAACATCTGTTAAAAAGTAGTGTTTATTTGAAATATATGACGGAAGGATTTGAAATGACAATACCGAACGGTAAGTTACAGAAATTCATATCTGTAACTGTCAAACTTCAAGCGTTCTCCGACAAGTGGAGAGTTTCTGTTGCCTTCAGGTGGGTTTCGAGTTTCGATCAACGGAAATGCTTGCACCCTTGATTGGCGTTTGTCGCAGAAGTGAGAGCGTTGGCGTGAAATCTCAGATGTAGTTTCGGGGTGTAGTTTTGCGGCAGAAAGGACGATGTCGATTTTTGAGTCCGTCCAGATAGCGTGCACAACGTATTATAATAAAGGAACAAATGAAATAAAAGAATGACGTTCACAAAACAAACTGTGGATTACTCGTCAATGAACAAACGCTGAAGAAATCTCGGGTTATCAGCCGAGTCGTGTTGTCGCAATATTTAGTCGAGTTTCCTGCTCGTTATCTTCATGAAATCTCCTCGAGTTATCAGCCGAGTCGTGTTGTCTAACATTCTGCGTGGTGTCTGTTGTTCTAAGTCGTGTCTCTCTACCACTTTCGCGCAACGACGCTCTGAGCGTGTTTTTTAGGGAATTGAGTAGTTTGAACCTAGGACCTGTTGCTGGTAAGGAGACGTCAGACCACACATGACATGTAGAGTTCAGAAGAGTTCAGTGAGACTAGCAATGATATAACCAAATACTTAATGATTTCAGCGCCAGCTCCACTGCACTCCCTGTAAAAGAATCTTAATACTAACTAAATTTAGTGGAAGGGGTTCAAGGCTTTCCTATTTTTAGTTAGCTGATAAAATAACGTCGAAAAAGCAGTTACGTTTACCATTGGAAATTTTATTCTACTCACAAAACATTGTTTATAAATTGCACTATTGATAAAAGGAAATGTTTTAATACAGGATGGTAAAAACCAACTGCGTTCAACAAAAATGTGAACGAATATTGTCTGAATGGGTTTCCAAGTTCTACAATGGATCGAAGGATCACATCTATAATCTAGGTTTAAATTAAGTTTCACAAAAGAGAAAACTATCAAAATGGTGTACAGTGACCCTCAATTATCTAAATTGTCGTAAAATTACAGTGGCTCATGTGGCTTCTCAATAACTATATAACAGAAAAATCATCGCATTTCAGATTTTTACTTCAAGTGGCAAATGTGAACACCATGAGCTTTAATTGACGATCGACACTAGTATTACGCAAAAAGGGGGTGTAACAGATGAGACTTCTGCAGTTCTGAGTGAAGCTTTATGCGCTGTTATGCGGCATCGCGTGCGTTCATTACCTTGTCGGTGTTCGTCAGGGGGCGGCGGGCAACACAGCTGCGCTCACCTCGCCGTCTCGGAAGCAACTGCCTCCTAACTTCTCCTTACTACAATTTACCAAAGTTGGTTTAAAAAAACTATCTGGCTGTGTTTTCATCCGACCAATCAGGGTCTCAATGTTAACCTTAAGCTCCGCCTACAAAAATTGTGTCTATCCAATGAGAAATGTTATACTTTTCATGGTGGGGCAATGTTTTTTAAAGTTTGCAACGTAACAGAGACGCGAAAAAGTGTCACGCTAAAACTTGCAGCTGGTGTGGTCCTTTTAGTGTTATCGTAAGATCTATACTGTTCTTCTGGGGGGCACTAGCTTTTAACATGGGTTGGTGGGTGGTCCTGATGTAACAGAGACGTGAAATAGTCTCACGCTAAAACTTGCGGTTGGGGTGGCCCCTTATGTGTTATCGTAGGAACTATACTGTTCTTCTGGAGGGCTCTAGCTTTTAACATGGGCTGGGGAGCTGGTCCTAGCCGTTAGCTGGAGACGTGGGTGTCTGTCCCATATCGTAGGGCCTTCAGCTTAACACGGTTCTGCTCTCGGCTTCTGTTCTCGTTTCTCCCCTTGGAACTGCGTCTGTCCCACGGTGGGAAGGTATGACATGCATTTAGGAATTCTTGTATTAGTCTGTGGTATTCCATTTACTCACTCATTACTCATATTACTTTGGTTAATTTAATGTCACGATTTATTTGATGCTATGTGACATACTATTGGATTTGCTTATCATGTCAGGGTTTTCATGGAAGGTGTTGGATTTGCCTGACACCTTACATTTCACTACCCTTCGAACTTAATTTTTGTACTGAAGTTAGACAGTGATTGAATTGTTGTGTAAGCCAGTCAAAAATTATTCCATTGTCTAAATTTTGATGCCTACTGTTCAGCCACGTTATTCTGTATATTCTGTTCTATGCTAGTTTGTATTACTAATTTATATTTTTATATTCTTCTGCATTATAATTAAAAATGACAAGAGAAGAATATTTTTATGCTATTATTAATTTTTATTTATTTTCTTTCTCTATTTAAGTGTGAAGTTTGTTTTTTAAGAAGTTTGTTATCGAAAGTGATGAGTGTTTCACATCGATTTTCTAAGAAATATTGTTTTTATAAATAAGAATTATTTCCAAGAATTGCTTTGACAAAAAAATATACATACACAAGTATTGAGATATTTTCCTAACAAATGGTACAAATGTTAAAAAAAGGGAAGACATCCAACAACATAATTTTTTATACTTTGTTTTTATAAGGAGAAAATAAGTAAAATATAGTTATTCTTTTATTTTTATGAGGAGAAAATAAGTGGTATATAGTCTTAGTGTTTATTATGTCTTACTTTTGTTCTTTATATACTGTCCATTTCAGAACTAATGACTTAATTTTAACGATAGTCTATTTTTTACTTAAGTCCATAGTCAATGACTGTTAGTTTGTAGTTTATTAGCTGTCTGGTGTGCTTAACTTAGTTAGTTTTTCACCCGTTTGTTTTCCACAATTCCTACATCACGTAATTTGATTTCACAAATTCACACAATCCTATGAATGTTTAAGCATGAGGTTGGCGAATGTTTTTGCACGAAGCTGATGGACTTGAGCGAGATGATTGTGTGCAAGTATTTCATGTACAGCTTCGTTCATCATTTATTGTTGGCTTTGCAACTGTGTGTTGCTGTTGTGGACGTCCCATAATGTAATGGAGCTGTGAGTGCAGAATCTCGTGGTTTACTGGCTTTGTATGCGTGAAAGTCATCATTATGTGTCGCTGAAAACGGTCGTTTTTCTTTGTAATACTTCGCAGACGACTAGTTTACAATAGGATAGGGATTTGGGAAGGTATTTCGTCTATTCTTCACCCATCTTCTTTCTTGGTCTCAATCTTGTGAATCTTCAACTTCTGTTCTTCCTGCTTTTTCTCTGCTTCTTACTTGCTTCTTGGTTCTTCTCTGGGCAGGATATGGAAATATTTATTGATAACTAGTTGCTTTGAAGTTCTCCTCTTAGTAACAGTTTGATAAATTGTTTGGGCATGTCATTTTTACTTTGTGGAAGATTTCTTCAGTTTTGTGCATCAGCGTGCTGTTTAATAGCAGTAGTGTGACTTTTACACATACTTTTTTGCCAGTGGTGGCTTTCCCAAGCGGTCTTCTCGTCAGGCCGGTTTTTGCTCGATCCGTTCATTCGGGGTGCCCCGGGGACCCTTCTGGCATTCCGGACCCTTCTGGCGTTCCGTGTCCTGTCGTGTCTCTGCAGGGTTCCGTTTAGCGGACAGATTTACTGCCCACTTTGGCTACAATGGCCTTCTGTTGGTCTCGCTGTCCTTTCCCTTCTCTCGACGCTTCTGCCTTGTAGGAATCGTGTCTTGCTACTTACGTCCTTTTCTTTCTTGATACTTCTCACATTGCAACTTGTGGGTCGTTGCATCTGGTCTTTGTTGGAGTTTTTACAATGGTTCTTACAAAAAGTTTTACTTATAATCATCTAACATATGTCTAGTACCTACATTGTTTTACACCTTCTTAAAAAACTTTACAAATTTCGGCGCCCTTTCCATGTTACAATTCTAAGATATTTTGAGTCTTAACTTCTACAAAAGTCCTCAAATTCGTTTTTTTTATTTTTTGTATAGTGTCGTGGTGTATAGCATTTTAGTATTTCATGCCGTTAGACTATCTACGCTTTATCCCTTCACCTTGATCTATGGTACTATTGTTGTTATTTTTATTTTTGTTTTTATTGAAACTACATTCTTTTTACCATCTTCCTCTCTCTTTATTCTTCTTTCTCCTGACGATCTTATCTGCAACATAATCTTGAAATACTGTGCTGATTGTTTACCAGTAATAAAATTAATCTTCAAATTTTTTGATATGGCTCACATGGTGAAGTCCTAAGGTTTTGCCTGTTTTGGGTTCATTAGTTCCACAGCATTATCATGAGCAATTCGGCTAATTATGACAGGTCCTTTGCATGCAGTTTAAAACTTACGTATTTTGTGTTTCTGTTTGCTGGAGAGATGTTGTGTTTTTACAAATACTTTCTGGCCTACTGAGAATGTTCTTTTAATTGCTGTTCTATCTCCTCTTTCTTTTCTTTTAATGGCTGCCTTTCTGATGTTGGAGAGTGCTGTTGCTATGACTTGTTTGTGCTGTCTACGTGGTACAATACGAAATCTAACATTTTCTCTGGTTATGTTTGGGGGTTCAATATTTTTAAGAACAGTAACTGGAGGTAGAAGTGTAGTGCTATGCGGCATTTCATTTATTACTTCTTGAAAATCTTTAAGGTATATATCCCAAGTGTTGTGTCTTTTGCCTGCATATAATCGGCATAAAGTGCCTATGTCCTTCATAGATCGTCCTGCTGGATTTACGCTAGGTTTGTACTTAGATATGTAGATGGGTTTTATTTTGTGTTGATTTGTATTGAGGGCCATTATCCGAAATTATTCGTTCCACTCGACCTACTTGACTCAGAAAATCTTGTCTAAATGCTTTACTTATAGTAAGACCTGTTGCCTGTTTTAATGGTGTCAAGGTAACATATTTAGAAGTAAGTTCCAAAACAACAAATATGAAAATATATCCATTTTTTGTGCGTGGGATGGGCCCCATCAAGTCTGTTGCAGCTATTTGTTTTAATCTTTTAGGGATTATTGGAAACGTAGGTGGTTTGGTTTGGAAAGTGACGTGTTTAGCCCTCACACATTTTTTGCATTTGACAATACTGTTCTAATTCGTCTTTCCATATTAGGAAAATGGCTTGTTTGTTTTATTTTTAAAAAGTATTTCTTTGGTCCAAAGTGGCCATTACTTAAATGTGTATACCGTATGTACTTATTAATTAGTTCATCTGGGATATAAATTAACCATTCATTCGTTGCAACATTTCGTCTAAAAAATAAAACATTGTTTTTTACGAGATAGTGCTGTCGAATGTCTGGAAAATCCTTACTTCCCCACTTGTGTTTGATTGCTAGTATTTCGGGATCCTTGTCCTGTTCTTTGCCTATGTTTTTCAATGCTGTCGTAATGCAGTTTTCGAAAGGTACTTGTTTCATATAGTACATTGTAAACTGGTCTTATGCTGCTTATTGGATGCACCCTGTGGACATCGTGATAAAGCATCTGCTAATACATTCGCTGGTCCTGGTATGTGTGTAATAGTGAAGTCAAATTCTTGTAGTATTAACATCCATCTGGCTAACCTCCCATGAGTTAGTTTGGCGGATAACAGAAATTCTAATGCTTTGTGGCCAGTGTATACTTTTGTTTTTCTTCCGAATAGGAGTTATCGAAAACGTTGGAAGCCCCATACAATGGCCAATGCTTCCAGATCCGCGACTGAATAGTTTTTCTCGCTTTTTGTGAGTACCCGACTGGCAAATGCAATTGCTCTATATGATCTTAGTCCTGCCTGTTCGTATTCTTGGAATAAAACAACTCCTAAACCTGTTTTCGCGCTATCGGTGACCATACAAAAATTTTGTGTTAGATCAGGATGTGCTAAAATCGGTGCTGTTGTTAGTGCGTTTTCTACATCTACATCTATACTCCGCGAGCCGCCTTACGGTGTGTGGCGGAGGGTACTTATTGTACCACTATCTGATCCCCCCTTCCCTGTTCCATTCACGAATTGTGCGTGGGAAGAACGACTGCTTGTAAGTCTCCGTATTTGCTCTAATTTCTCGGATCTTTTCGTTGTGATCATTACGCGAGATATATGTGGGCGGTAGTAATATGTTGCCCATCTCTTCGCGGAATGTGCTCTCTCGTAATTTCGATAATAAACCTCTCCGTATTGCGTAACGCCTTTCTTGAAGTGTCCGCCACTGGAGCTTGTTCAGCATCTCCGTAACGCTCTCGCGCTGACTAAATGTCCCCATGACGAATCGCGCTGCTTTTCGCTGGATCATGTCTATCTCTTCTATTAATCCAACCTGGTAAAGGTCCCATACTGATGAGCAATACTCAAGAATCGGACGAACAAGCGTTTTGTAAGCTACTTCTTTCGTCGATGAGTCACATTTTCTTAGAATTCTTCCTGTGAATCTCAACCTGGCGCCTGCTTTTCCCACTATTTGTTTTATGTGATCATTCCACTTCAGATCGCTCCGGATAGTAACTCCTAAGTATTTTACGGTCGTTACCGCTTCCAATGATTTACCACCTATGGCATAATCGTACTGGAATGGATTTCTGCCCCTATGTATGCGCATTATATTACATTTATCTACGTTTAGGGAAAGCTGCCAGCTGTCGCACCATGCATTAATCCTCTGCAGGTCCTCCTGGAGTACGTACGAGTCTTCTGATGTTGCTACTTTCTTGTAGACAACCGTGTCATCTGCAAATAGCCTCACGGAGCTACCGATGTTGTCAACTAAGTCATTTATGTATATTGTAAACAATGAAGGTCCTATCACGCTTCCCTGCGGTACTCCCGAAATTACCTCTACATCTGCAGATTTTGAACCGTTAAGAATGACATGTTGTGTTCTTTCTTCTAGGAAATCCTGAATCCAATCACAAACCTGGTCCGATATTCCGTAAGCTCGTATTTTTTTCACTAAACGTAAGTGCGGAACCGTATCAAATGCCTTCCTGAAGTCCAGGAATACGGCATCAATCTGCTCGCCAGTGTCTACGGCACTGTGAATTTCTTGGGCAAATAGGGCGAGCTGAGTTTCACATGATCTCTGTTTGCGGAATCCATGTTGGTTATGATGAAGGAGATTTGTATTATCTAAGAACGTCATAATACGAGAACACAAAACATGTTCCATTATTCTACAACAGATTGACGTAAGCGAAATAGGCCTATAATTATTCGCATCTGATTTATGACCCTTCTTGAAAATGGGAACGACCTGCGCTTTCTTCCAGTCGCTAGGTACTTTACGTTCTTCCAGCGATCTACGATAAATTGCTGATAGAAAGGGGGCAAGTTCTTTAGCATAATCACTGTAGAATCTTAAGGGTAACTCGTCTGGTCCGGATGCTTTTCCGCTACTAAGTGATAGCAGTTGTTTTTCAATTCCGATATCGTTTATTTCAATATTTTCCATTTTGGCGTCCGTGCGACGGCTGAAGTCAGGGACCGTGTTACGATTTTCCGCAGTGAAACAGTTTCGGAACACTGAATTCAGTATTTCTGCCTTTCTTCGGTCGTCCTCTGTTTCGGTGCCATCGTGGTCAACGAGTGACTGAATAGGGGATTTAGATCCGCTTACCGATTTTACATATGACCAAAACTTTTTAGGGTTCTTGTTTAGATTGTTTGCCAATGTTTTATGTTCGAATTCGTTGAATGCTTCTCTCATTGCTCTCTTTACGCTCTTTTTCGCTTCGTTCAGCTTTTCCTTATCAGCTATGATTCGACTACTCTTAAACCTATGATGAAGCTTTCTTTGTTTCCGTAGTACCTTTCGTACATGATTGTTATACCACGGTGGATCTTTCCCCTCGCTTTGGACCTTAGTCGGTACGAACTTATCTAAGGCGTACTGGACGATGTTTCTGAATTTTTTCCATTTTTGTTCCACATCCTCTTCCTCAGAAATGAACGTTTGATGGTGGTCACTCAGATATTCTGCGATTTGTGCCCTATCACTCTTGTTAAGCAAATATATTTTCCTTCCTTTCTTGGCATTTCTTATTACACTTGTAGTCATTGATGCAACCACTGACTTATGATCACTGATACCCTCTTCTACATTCACGGAGTCGAAAAGTTCCGGTCTATTTGTTGCTAGAAGGTCTAAAACGTTAGCTTCATGAGTTGGTTCTCTAACTATCTGCTCGAAGTAATTCTCGGACAAGGCAGTCAGGATAATGTCACAAGAGTCTCTGTCCCTGGCTCCAGTTCTGATTGTGTGACTATCCCATTCTATACCTGGCAGATTGAAGTCTCCCCCTATTACAATAGTATGATCACGAAACTTCTTCACGACGTTCTGCAGGTTCTCTCTGAGGCGCTCAACTACTACGGTTGCTGATGCAGGTGGTCTATAGAAGCATCCGACTATCATATCTGACCCACCTTTGATACTTAACTTAACCCAGATTATTCCACATTCGCATTCGCTAATAACTTCACTGGATATTATTGAATTCTTTACTGCTATAAATACTCCTCCACCATTGGCGTTTATCCTATCCTTGCGGTATATATTCCATTCTGTGTCTAGGATTTCGTTACTGTTCACTTCCGGTTTTAACCAACTTTCCGTTCCTAATACTATATGCGCACTATTTCCTTCAATAAGAGATACTAATTCAGGAACCTTGCCCTGGATACTCCTGCAGTTTACCAATATTACGTTAACTTTTCCTGTTTTTGGTCTCTGAGGACGGACGTTCTTTATCAACGATGATAATGTCCTCTCTGGTAAGCCGTCAGGTATTTTATCGTTTCGCCCAAGGTGGGGTCCCTCTAACCTAAAAAAACCCCGTGTGCACGCCACACGTACTCTGCTACCCTAGTAGCTGCTTCCGGTGTGTAGTGCACGCCTGACCTGTCTAGGGGGGCCCTACAGTTCTCCACCCAATAACGGAGGTCGATGAATTTGCAACACATTATAGTCGCAGAGTCGTCTGAGCCTCTGGTTTAGACCCTCCACACGACTCCAAACCAGAGGACCGCGATCGACTCTGGGCACTATGCTGCAGATATTAAGCTCAGCTTGCACTCCGCGTGCGATGCTGGTTGTCTTCACCAAATCAGCCAGCCGCCGGAAGGAACCAAGGATGGCCTCGGAACCCAAGCGGCAGGCGTCATTCGTTCCGACATGTGCTACTATCTGCAGCCGGTCACACCCAGTGCGTTCAATAGCTGCCGGAAGAGCCTCCTCCACATTACGGACGAGACCCCCCGGCAAGCACACCGAGTGCACACTGGCATTCTTCCCCGACCTACCCGCTATTTTCCTGAGGGGCTCCATAACCCGCCTAACGTTGGAGCTCCCTATAACTAATAGGCCCGCCCTCTGTGACTGTCGGGACCTTGCCGGAGAATCGGCCACTGGCCCAACAGGCGAGGCATCCTGTGGTGGCTCGGAAACGATGTCATCACCACTAGGAAGCACCCCGTACCTGTTGGAAAGGGGTAAGGCAGCTGCCACGCGGCCAGATCCCACCTTCGCCTTTCGGCCAGGCACGCGCGAGCCCACCACTGTCCGCCATTCACCCTGGAGTGATGGCTGACCGGTAAGATGCTCACTGCCGGAAGACGCAGCGACATCAGGGGTTCCATGTGATTCCAAGGCCACCGAAGTAGGCTTTTAAAAATTCTTCATTGGCTTGTTGATCCCATACCCATGGCGTGTTTTTTCCAGTCAATGCACATAGGCGTGGTGTTGCGAGAGAGTTGATCCAAATACATTTTTTATAGAATCCGGTGAGACCTAGAAATCCTCTGAGAGTTTTCTTATTATATGGCGTACAGAATTCTTTGATTGCCGTTAGCTTTTCTGGGTCGGACATTACCCCTTTCTCCGAAATTATGTGTCCTAGAAATCTGACCTCTCGCCTTCCAAATTTGGATTTTGTTATATTTACTGGGGCCCCATGCTCTTTCATGATCTGTAAAAACTGATTTAATGTGTCGTTGTGATGTTCCCAAGAGGGTTCTGCTGTAATCAGATCATCAACATAACAAGTAATTTTTTGTAAAATTTCAGGACTGAGTATAGCATTAAATCCCCTAATAAACGCTGCTGATGATATGTTTAAACCAAATGGCAATCGTTTAACCTGGTAACATCTACCGAATACGATAAATGCTGTAAATTTTCTATTCTGGGGCCAATTCTATTTGCCAGAAACTACTCCGTAAATCAATTGATGAAAATATCTTAGCACCGTGGAAGTTTTGTATCTGGGCGATCTGTCTCAGTGATTATGATTGTGTTGATCTGTCTGGAATCAAGCACTAAACTGATGCTCCCATCTCGTTTTTGTACAATATGGAGCGGGCTGTTATATGTGGAGGTAGCCGGTTCAATAATATCGTCATCTAACATTTTAAATATCTCCTGGAATACTTAATTCCTGTAGCTTAATGGGATTGTATAGGGTGGCACTCTAAATGGTTTGTGTTGTTTTACTTCAAACTTGTACTGAAAGTGCTTAATACTGCCAGTCTTAGGCAGAAATACCTCTGCTTTATCTCGTAAAATACCCTGTAATTCTCTTTTACTGTGATCCAAAATACCTTGAACTTCTTGCAATTTTTCGTCGATTTCTTTATGGACTTCTAACATGAGTTGAGGCGATTCCCCCTTTTGTGCATACCATTCTAATTCTTCATCCTCTTTATCTCGCGTCGTTCTTCATAGTTTGTTTATAACTGGTATTTCTTCTAATTTTAGCTTTTGCTCAGAGAGAAGTGTGACATTCTCGAATGTTACGCTACCTTTCCCCATATCTGTTATCGCTCGTCTCTCATTTAAAAAATCTGCACCTATAATCAAATCTACAGTTAGTTTAGGTATAATCACGAAGTTGGCTTCGATCTTTTGACCTTGACACGAAAGAGTTAACCTTGTTTGTCTCGTAACTTCCGCAGCATTGTTTCTAATAGGACCTCTTACTTTAATTTTACGTGTGTTCAGAACTGGCAATTCCTCATTGGCCTTAGACTGCATGAATAAATTTTCTGAGATTGCAGTCAGTTCACTTCCGCTATCAATTACAATATTGACTGGGATATGCTTTACCATGGCCTTCACAATTGGTTGAATTTGAAAGGGTTGGTTCTGTTCTTCTTCTTCTTGCATCAACGAATCCTCCACTGAATCATACATGAGTCTTTTTAGGAATTTCCCTTGTGAATTCGAACTTTCTGTAGGATAAGCTTCGACTGCTACTTCTCTCTCTGTTATTTCCTGTTCTCTATTTCTTCCTTCATTTACGCTTTCTTCAACATCCTCTACTTTTTCCTCATCCTCGTCTATCTTCTCCTTCTTCGTCGCTACTTCCACATAATCGCATCTAAATGCTCTAATTATCGCTTCATAACTTCCTTCATTATATACGTTGGGTTGTGTGCCCACTCGTAACTTATTTTCAACTTCTGTCGACTGCGCATTATCCTCATTGAATTCGCTTTCCCTGGTTTCCATCTCAAATAGCTCTGCAATACTCATTACTTCGTCCGTTCCTCCTACATTCGTTGTGCATGCCTCTGGTAATTCATCTTACTCGTCAGTATTCTCCCAATTAATTTCGTCCCAACACGATATTGTTATTTTCTTGTCTTCGTTTTCATCTGGTCCCTGCGGATTTGTTTCTTTCTTCTTCTCTTCTCGTGATAAGATTTTTACTTCTCTGTTCAAGGTGCTGCAATTGTCCTGGGTCGGTGCGTCATTCTCTTTGGCATGGGCGCTTAGCTGTCAATTCGAACGTTTATCGGGGTTTGGTGGTCTTACCTCCACCTCTTCTATCTGTATTCTCTTTTCTTGTTCAGCTTGTTGATAGTGGTTTCTTTGTTGATAATTTGTCGGTCTATTGGTTCTCCAGTACCCGTTCCGGCTGTCGTTATTGTTTCTTCGTACTGTGTTTTGTTGATTCCACTGCTTTTTGCTTTCGTTTTTACGTGCGCTTCGTCTTTCCTTGCGTCATCTTTCGAAAATATGAACTCTAGTTCCCTTAGAATACCTTTAAATGCTTCGACGTCATTGCCTCCGCGCCCTACTAATGATTGCTGGTATTTCAATGGTAGCTTCTCGCGCATAATTTAATCAACTCTCCATCACTGTATGGTACATCTAAGCATTGATTTTTGTTTTCCATTAATTCGAAAAATTTCACGGGACTCTTCTCTCCTGAATTTTCAAAATATGGGTTCTGTAATAATTCGTACTTCACTCTGTTCTGTGCTGCGCTGGACCAATATCGTGAGAGAAACTTCTCTCTGAAATCTTCGTACGATCGGCATGTCGCTGCAACATTCTGCATGGTTTCTGCGACTGTTCCTGACATGTGTGCACATATAAAGTCTAATTTGTGTGGTAGCGTCCAGTGTTCTGGTAATCCTACTCGCAATTGGTCAATAAAAGTTCGTGGATGTGAAGAGTTTCCTTCTCGAAAGTGTTGAAATTTTCTGACTCTGAGGAAATGATCGTTGTCGTACTTCGTCATAGTTCCATATGAAATTCGCGATCCTTCGCCACTTTTTTTTCTGATCATTTCTCCCGTCGTTCTTTCCGGTTGTGGTAGATACATTGGATATTGTCCACTGTAACTTTCGCCTACCCTTGCGTAGTATCGTTGGAGTGGTACGCAATAATTTTCTTCCATCGGTTGTGAACGTGTAGCTGAATGCATTGCACTGTACTCTTCGCGGCCTGGCTTTCCATTGTCAGGTATTGGTTCGGTATCTTGTCTGGCTAACCCTGCTGCTTCATTGCACGATCCAAACTGTCTTGAATCATACATTTGTGGTTCCGCATGAGTTTGTGATGATGTTTGTTCATCAAGAATTTCGAAACGTGTTTGTTGCTGTGCAGGCTGTCTGATTTCACGTATGTTACTTTCCGCCTCTGATTGGAATCGCAAATGCGTAATATATTCGTTAATTGCTTGTTTTTCCGGTGCTGTTACAGATACGGATGTGGTTGCAGACTCTGTGTTTGTTCGATCCTGTTCACTACGCTCTTCAATGGTTTGCAACAACTCTGTTCGCAATTTCTGAAATTGTCGCTTCGTTTGCGCTTCTATTTTGACTATGCGGTTATCATATCTTTTCAGCGCTGCTTTTGTGATACGTTTGTGTAACACACTGTTTTCAACAACTTCACGCGCTGTACCTGCTGCTTGTCTAGTAATTTCGTTTATCTGTTTCTCTAGTTTCTTGACTTCTCCCTGGGTGTTGTTACGTAATGTTTTGATCTCGTCCTGAATGTCACTACGCAATGTTTGTACGTCAGCTTGTACCTTGTCAGTGTCTGTTCTCAATTGATTGTGATCTGTTATTAAGTTTCCTATCATTTCTCGAGATTCTTTTGCCTCGTCTTCAATATGACTTAGGTGTAACTGCATTTTTTTGTTTTGTTCTATAATCTCACGCGTTTGTCTCGTGATTTCTGCAATTTGGTTCGTCGTTTCTGCATTCTGAATTTTAATTTGGTTCGCAATTTCTTTCTTTTGTCATGTCATGGTTTCCGTAATTTGTTGTAATAATTCTGCCAGACTGGTGTGTCCTATTGCGTTTTCTTCCGACGTCCTACGCTCTGTGTTTTCGCCCAAGTGTTGATTCGCAACCGATTGCATTGAACTGTGCTGTGACACGTTTCTGCTCGCATTCCTTGTACTCTGTGGTGAGGGAGCTCTGATTATTTGTACTATGGGTTCTGCGTATTCAAGGCGCAAGTTAGAATCCTCATCGACTGTCTCTCTACCTTCCTGCTCCTCTGTCGTATGCTGATTTACGTTTTCTATGCCTTGACGTACATAATCCTCGTTATGGTGCGTTATATGTCCTATTTCTCGCGATACTGCATCGCCTGTTGTACTGTCCTCTATTCTCTATCCATCTTCATGTTGGGTCTCTACCTAAATTCGGTCAATGTCTCGATCTGCCATTGCTAATCTTTCCGAATCCCTTATTCTCTGTTTTAAAAGCAATTCACGCGCCCTACTTCGAGTCAACATGCGCTCATACGATCTCGCGCGTTTCATAAACTTTTTACACACACGACTTGACAATCAATTCACTTACTTGTTGGGTCAGAACCAACTTGTCAACGATTTATCCGCCACCTGTGCGCTTGCATTGAGGAGAAAACTTAATTCTAACAATATTAAAATTCATAACTTAATTATGCTATTGTTTCTGCCAGACTCACTTTCTATGGAATACTTTTACTATCTATCGCTGCAGCTACTGTTTTCGACTATGTATAACTTTAGAAAAAAAATTTTTTTACTACGAAAATTTTTCAACAGGATACTTTTCTGACCTAGTTAGGCATGTGGTCGACCTTCAATCATGGTATTTTACCATCCTGGCAGGGTCGCCATTTTCTAACATTCTGCGTGGTGTCTGTAGTTCTAAGTCGTGTCTCCCTACCATTTTCGCGCAACGACGCTCTGAGCGTGTTTTTTAGGGAATTGACTAGTTTGAACCTAGGACCTGTTGCTGGTAAGGAGACGTCAGACCACACATGATATGTAGAGTTCAGAAGAGTTCAGTGAGACTAGCGATGATATAACCAAATACTTAATGATTTCAGCGTCAGCTCCACTGCACTCACTGTAAAAGAATCTTAATACTAACTAAATTTAGTGGAAGGGGTTCAAGGCTTTCCTATTTTTAGTTAGCTGGTAAAATAACGTCGAAAAAGCAGTTACGTTTACCAATGGAAATTTTATTCTACTCACAAAACATTGTTTATAAATTGCACTATTGATAAAAGGAAATGTTTTAATACAGGATGGTAAAAACCAACTGCATTCAACAAAAATGTGAACGAATATTCTCTGAATGGGTTTCCAAGTTCTACAATGGATCGAAGGATCACATCTATCATCTAGGTTTAAATTAAGTTTCACAAAAGAGAAAACTATCAAAATGGTGTACAGTGACCCTCAATTACCTAAATTGTCGAAAAATTACAGTGGCTCATGTGGCTTCTCAATAACTATATAACAGAAAAATCATCGCATTTCAGATTTTTACTTCAAGTGGCAAATGTGAACACCATGAGCTTTAATTGACGATCGACACTAGTATTACGCAAAAAAGGGGTGTAACAGATGAGACTTCTGCAGTTCTGAGTGAAGTTTTATGCGCTGTTATGCGGCATCGCGTGCGTTCATTACCTTGTCGGTGTTCGTCAGGGGGTGGCGGGCAACACAGCTCCGCTCACCTCGCCGTCTCGGAAGCAACTGCCTCCTAACTTCTCCTTACCAAAATTTACCGAAGTTGGTTTAAAAAAACTATCTGGCTGTGGTTTCCGCTGACCAATCAGGGTCTCTATGTTAACCTTAAGCTCCGCCTACAAAAATTGTGTCTATCCAATGAGAAACGTTATACTTTTCGTGGTGGGGCAATGTTTTTTAAAGTTTGCAACGTAACAGAGATGCGAGAAAGTCTCACGCTAAAACTTGCAGCTAGTGTGGTCCTTTTAGTGTTATCGTAAGATCCATCTTGTGTTAGTCTGTGGTATTCCATTTGCTCACTCGTTACATGTATTACTTTGGTTAATTTAATGTCACGATTTATTCGGAGCTATGTGACATACTACTGGATTTGCTTATCATGTCAGGGTTTTCATGGATGGTGTTGGATTTACCTGACACCTTACAGTTGTCACGACGTTTCGTCGAGTTTTCTGCTCGTCATCTTCATGACATCTTTTCGGGTTATCAGCCGAGTCGTGTTGTCGCAACGTTTCGGCGTGTTTCCTGATCGTCATCTTCAGGTAACCACATGCCCGATTCGTTTCTTTACAGAAGCTACAATGGCCTGGCGGGTAGACCAATCTGTGGAAGAGATGTTCTGGGAAGGGGAGGGGGCGAGTCGTTCGCCACGGCGAAATGCAAGTGATGCGGGTTCAAATGGTTCAAATGGCGCTGAGCACTATGGGACTTAACTTCTGTGGTCATCAGTCCCCTAGAACTTAGGACTACTTAAACCTAACTAACCTAAGGACATCACACACATCCATGCCCGAAGCAGGATTCGAACCTGCGACCGTAGCGGTCACGCGGTTCCAGACTGAAGCGCCTTTAACCGCACGACCACACCGGCCGGCTTAGTGATGCGGGTGTCGAGTCCTGGTACTGCCTGTCTATTTCTCTTCTTGTCTCTGTCGCTTTCATTTAGAGCATTCCTGACACATTTTTCCTAACACTGCGTCCTATGCTGATCTCAGCTGGAAACTGCTGTCCCAGTTGATAAGATCGTGGTGTGCTCTTACTTCCACCGTCCCTGTGATGGCCAAATGCCAGAACCCGTTTGTATGTTCGAAAACAAACAACACCTTATAAAACTGTGCAGTATCTGTTCATAGTAAACAAACCCGCCACAATGGTAAGATGATTTTATTAACCGGCGTCTTACATGACAGTAGTCGCTTTTGGGACAAGGGACATTTTCCCAGGCCGCACCTCAAAGCTTCCTTTACTTTATAACTTTAAATTTCTGTAATTGTGTCAAAGAGTATTTTGTAACTACTGTTTTACTGTAGATTTGAAACACATCTGATGATGGGGCTAAGAACATGAAACAGTGTTAGTGTATAGCGAATTCTGTCGTTTAAGACGTCGGTCAATAAAAGCAAACTGTGGGGGATTTGTTTACCATGAACATGTTGCAGAACAGTTGTGGACGTCGCACAGAGAAAAATTTGTGCGGGAACTATTGGCAAAACAAGGCACGTTGCAGATAACTGGCGGCTTGGTATAACTGTGGAGCTACCGCAGAAAGGAAATCTAGCCGAATGGTTCAAATGATTCTGAGTGCTATGGGACTTAACATCTGAGGTCATCAGTCTCCTAGAAATTATAACTACTTAAACCTAACTAACCTAAGGACATCACACACATCCATACCCCAGACAGGATTCGAACCTGCTACCGTAGCAGTCGCACGGTTCCGGACTGAAGCGCCTAGAACCGCTAGGCCACAGCGGCTGCTAGTCGAATGTACAAACTGAAGTGGTATCACTCTTGTCTCTGTGCCAGACAAAGTCTTTTGCCTTGTTCTTGTGTAAAGGATGTAAGAAGCAGCAACTACGAGAAGAAAAGGCTGGTTCTAAAGTAGGAGATCTGAACAAGTATGTTCTAAAAAATGTGAAAGAACAATGTTTAGAATTCCATTGTCCATCATAGCTAAAGTTCGATGGTTTTAAAAAAGTTTTTGACAGTATAGATTGAAAATCATTAAGCGATATTGTAAGCCTATATGGAATTCCTGACCATCTTATTTATGTTTTCAGAAACCTGTATCTTGACTAGACTTTCTGCACAAGAACAGAAGATGGTAGGACCCCTTTCCTTAGCTATCTGACAATTTCTTTTCATGTTAGTCATAGATTTCATAATGTTGGAATGAGCAATCTAGACTTACGTGTCTGAATTTTACTGTTGGACATCGCTCCTGTCGCCGAACACCACAGTGCTTGCAACTAACGACTGCCAAACTGGACGTAATAGTCAATGTTGTAGGGCTAAAAGTAAATGGCGATAAGACAAACAAAATAAGCATAAAATGGAAATGCATCTACTCACATTATAGTGCTGCGTTATCCTTAATATTGGGGACACAGAGGCAAACATCAGCAGCAGAATTGGGTGAGCTTCTGCGGTCTTCATGGCAATTGGGTGCCCTAAATATGCCCATAGAATTCCATATGTACTAATCTGTCATCCTGTCGATGGCCATATACATATCTGATACTTGGAAAAAGGCCGGTAAAGCAGTACAAAAGTTCAGTGTTTTTCACCAACGATAAACGATACGAGGGATGTTTGAAAAGTCCGAGAGATGGCACCACCGGCTCGTATGGAGGTCATACTTAGTTAGTAGCATCTTTGGAAAGAACGCACACAAAGTTTCAGCCATATTGGTCAATTTCTTTGTGTTTGCCACTGGTGTGAATCAAGGAAGTCGAGTGATTGTCAAAAAATGGACGAAAAAGAATTTCGTGTGGTGATTAAACATTACTTTATAAAAGGCAAAACGCCTGAGGAGACTAAAGAGCCCCTTGATAAACATTACGGTGACTCTGCACCTTCGATTAGAACAGTTTATTCGTGGTTTCAAAATTTTCGGAGTTGCTATATGGGCACAAGTGATGCTGAACGTTCTGGACGCCCTGTGGAGGTTAAGACTCCAGAAATCATTGATAAAATCCATGATATGGTGAAGCATGACAGAATAGTTAAGATGCGCGAGAGTGGGAGTACTGTGGGCGTCTCGAGTGGCTCAGATGGCTCTGAGCACTATGGGACTTAACATCTGAGGTCATCAGTCCCCTAGAACTTAGAAATACTTAAACCTAACTAAACTAAGGATATCACACACATCCATGCTCGAGGCAGGATTCGAACCTGCGACCATAGCAGTAACGCGGTTCCAGACTGTAGCGCCTAGAACCGCTCGTCCACTCCGACCGGCCGTCTCGAATGAACGGGTACATAATATTCCGCATAAACATTTGGACATGAGAAAGGTATACGCTAGATGGGTTCCCCGATTGCTCACGCTTGGCCAAAAATGGAACCGTGTGAAGAGTTGCAAGGATGGTTTGCAGCTGTTCAGGAAGAATCCGCAGTACCTTAAGCGTCGTTTCGTCACTGTGGATGTAACATGGATACATTACTATACACCTGAAACCAAACAACAATCTAAACTACCAAGGGAAAATCTGCACCAAAAAAGGCGAAGGCCATTCCTTCGGCCGGAAAGGTTATGGCGACTGTCTTTTGGGATCCTCATTGAGTATCTGTAAAAAGGTAAAACTATTACAGGTGCATATTATTTATGGTTATTGGACCGTTTGAAAACCGAGCTGCAAGAAAAACGCCGACGATTGGACCGCAAAAATGTCCTTATCCATCACAACAATGCAACTGCACACACCTCAGCAGTTGTGGTCGCAAAATTATTGGAAATAGGATTCCAACTCGTTTCCCAGACTTGGCTTCCTTGGACTACTATTTGTTCCCAATTTTGAAGAAATGGCTGGCGGGACAAAGATTTTACTCAAACGGGGAGGTGATTGCAGCAATTAATAGCTGTTTTGCAGACTTGGACAACTGCTATTATTCGGAAGGGATCAACAAATTAGAACTGCGTGGAACGAAGTGTATAAGTCTAAAAGGAGACTATGTCGAAAAATAAAAAAGGGTTACCCCAAACATGTAAGTAGTTTTTATTTTTGCACGGACTTTTCAAACGCTCCTGGTACTTGAGGTATGTTTTGAAGATCAGTCATCGCAACCACGTTGCAAATGATCCTAAGAAGATGTGGTCTATACAGTTGGCACAGAATCGTTGCTCAAAGAAGACTGAAGCTTGCGGCGCATGTTCTACGCATGAAAGGCGGAATACCCTCAAGTCAGCACTGTTGTGGAAAGGAATGGATAGACAGAGAAGTAGATGAAGGTCTCGTAACACCTGGTAAAGAACTTTCGCAAAGGATGTTTAATGCTTGGACACGAAATGGGAGGAAGCTGAAAACCTGGCAGCTTATCGAGTACATTAGAGGGAACATGTTGCCCGATATGCTACGCATGAGTGGAAGAACTTGTTAGTGGATAATGCGTTACTCTGCGACTGAAAGGCAACTTAAAGTGAAGCAGGTTGTAGTAATGACGCTTGTCCGGATCCAGTAACTGAACGAAGTCAACATTAAACACAAGTTGCACTTAAGACACAATGTGAAACATCCCCTTAGAAAAATTAATAAATTACTGTGCTGATAAACCTCTTACGTTATTTGATTTTCAAACAGGTGAGGAAAACTGAACGTACTCAGACATTTCTCTCTTTACTTATTCTGATCATCACTAAACTGACACACAATATTTTTATCGCAACGCAGTCTGACTTTCAATAATCCCTACAAAAGAATGGCCCTGACTAACACTAACCTATACCTGTCATGAATCACTTACCTCACAAAAAGCTTCGTTACTCGAACTACTGCAATACAGCGAGCGCCAATACTGCCAGCTAAATAAAAGATTCTAACTACTGAAGGCACTAACTACTAAAAGGCATAGTTAGCAAATGAAAGGTTTTGATAGAGAACAAACAATGTATTTACCTTAATAGTGTTCAAAAGTCATAATATATATATATATCAGTTCATGACATCCAGTCTTACAAATATCCTTTTTCTGACGAACACACGTGCAGATCGTCCACTCTCAAAATTCTGCCATCTCACTCCCCACATCCACCACTGCTGGCAGATCACCTCCAACTGCGCAACGCTACGTGCTGTTCACATCCCAAAACTACAATAGCATATGTTCCAACAATGCAAACCAGCCACAGACTGCACACAGCACAGTCAGTGATTTTCATACAGAGCGCTACGTGGCGTTACCAACATAAAAGCCTAAACAGCCTACTTACAAGTGTTAAATGCATTGTATCTCTTATGATAGTGGGACCGTCACCAGAGCTGAGTACAAAACAAAAAGGAGAACAGTGCAATGCTTCTGCGTCCCTTATTAACATGGAACGGCCCGAAACTAGCTATGGATATAAATCAGTTTTTCAGTAACTAATTGGCACTCATTGCAGCTAAAATTTAAAAAATATCTTCGACGAAATTCTTCCGCAAACACTAACCCCTCCCATACGAAATATAGATAGCACTAGACGGATTTTCTTCAGTAATATAGGCTGCCATACGCCGTCGTACTGTTTGAAGTAGAAAGTACTTTTTTTTATATAAACATTCATTTTCATCAGTTATTTTCTAGGTAGTGTCTTGATTTGACTGGGGCAAAGATATTACCCGTCACGCACCGCACTGCCCGAACTTCATCCTACATAATAACTCAACACACACACACACACACACACACACACACGCACACACACATACGCTCACTCACGTACCTTGGCTTACGCTCTCACAATAAATCCGATCAATCGCCTAATGCGTTTTGTCCGGGTATGGAGTGCTGTCCCCTTGCAAGTTTAATGATGTTTCCTCACTGAAAGCGGGTTGTTTACATTTTCACGCCCCGGGCCGCGTTCGGATACACTCGCCACTTAGCAGCACGTCCGACGCGTTGTTTTTGCAGCCCGCCCACTGGCCGAGGTATCGAATTAAACGGACATAACCGGGAGCGCTGATTACCGCAATTCAGACTGCCACCGGCACCGTAATTAATTTTACGTGGCTGCGGTCTTTTTCTGCATAGACTCGTAGCTCGCACCTGCCCATTTTCTGCTGCCATCAACCATCTTGTGGCCCCTACTAAGCGCAGCTATCGTGGTCGGTTTGAATAGCGCTCTGTGTGTGTGTGTGTGTGTGTGTGTGTGTGTGTGAATGTCTGCGTGCGTATATGTGCGTGCCAGGAGGACATGGCTAGGTGGCTCGGATTACATGGCGTGGCAAATACAATTACACCCAATTAATCGAGGACAACGAACGCTGCAGTACTGCCGTAGCTGCGTGTTGACTGACGGTTCTACCACAGTTTCAGTCCGCGGGCTTTCTCCGCCCCATGGGGGTCAATAATCTCTTCACAGCGGTTCTGCCCGACATTTTAATGCAGCCGGAACGGTTCAGACTTGAATTCGTAAATAGGAATCGTCATATTCGAGTAGTGGAGTTACTGTCCTACGCACGACAAGCAGCTGAAGCCAACAATGTCGTCGCTGAAGGGTTCGATTACACAAAAGTTACCTCAGGTAAGTTCTCAGGGAATTGCGTCACGGGTGTGTGTGTGTGTGTGTGTGTGTGTGTGTGTGTGTGTGTGTGTGTGTGTGTGAATTCCTAAGGGAGCAAACTGCTGAGTTCATCGGTCCCTAGACTTACACACTAGTTGAACTAACTTATGCTAAGAACAACACACACACACCTATGCCCGAGGGAGGACTCGAACCTCCGGCAGTAGGGGCCGCGCGTCATGTTGGAATATTCAAATCCTAAGCTTTCGAACCAAGACTAGAACTGCGGAAATCTGCTGTGTGTAACCCTTCGAGATTATGTGTCTGTAAATGTAAATTTATTTATGGATGAATTCCTCTTTGAGAAACGCAGTTTTATCTTCTTTTCACCCAGATATGTTTCGTTGAAGACAGTGAAACCTTCCCGTCTCCTCTATCTCTCCCTCTCCTTTTTTTTTTTTTTTTAACGCAACCTTCCCTTCTACAATAACCTATGAAACCTTTCCTCATGATTTCTATCTCTTGCTTAATAATAACAAAAGAAATCTTCCCCTTGCAATTTATTCTCTTTCTCAATCTTCGCATACAAATTTAATTGCTGCTTACAAAAGTGATTTTCTGACTATGTCGACGAAACATAGAATGTGTCGTCGTCGCGGCCCTCAGTCGTTACCTGCAATAACCTAAAACTGTTCCTTGCCTTTTTACTGTTACTGGACCGCCATCTGACTGCTACATCGAACTGCGACATGAATATACTTACTCTGGTTTACTATAATCTGTTAACTGCTGGTGGGCTGTCATAATAAGTGGCTGTATTTATTACCAAAGCTGACGTTATTCTTTAATAGCAAAGCTGACGTTATTCTTTAATTAATTTGACGGAAGTTACGTAATTCATAATTACACTTTTTCTTGACAACAATAAAATTTTCGCAAAGTTTTACGTTGGTGGTTTTTGGGATGGATTATAATCAGTAATGCAACACTGCTGGCAAAAATTAATTATATTCTGAAAACGCTTCAAATATTTACTGTTGGTAATGAAATGATTTTACAAACGTTCAAATGGGACTTACTTTTTACAACAATCTTACAACTAGCATTGCGTAAACATACCTTCAGTAGTCTTGAGTTTGGCAAAGAAAATAATTGAATAATATTAGTCCCTCTTATTATAACAGTTAGCTGATGTCTCTGCACATCCGTTTATAATCTCTTGTAAATCATAGCTAGTGGCTGGCAGGCAGTCCGCATCTCTCAACCTCTCGCTTCAGACCTGCTACCGACTCGCTTCACATCTCGCTTACTACTGACTTCCTACGAACGCTAAAGTGCGGTCTCTCCTGCCAGCAATGCTTTCTGGTGCGGACAATCCCTGCTACCATTACAAAATGTATCAATGCGCGGTCTTTCCCACCCTTTTTAAAATTATATCAATTTGCGATCTCTCTTGCTATCAATACTTTGGCGCAGACATTCCCTGCTACCACAATTATTTCCAACATGACAAATATCAGTTATTCCTACTTAATCCTATTAATAAAATATAAACATCTTTCATAAATTGTGGTTTGACAATAGGCAATAGAACTATACACGTTTTACAACTGTAAGATACCACTCCGTATTATTAATTTTTACTTGATTATTACGTGCTTTAGTCAAGCTGGTTGGTATTTCGGATGGCGAACTTACTTCCAGGGTACTTGCACCGACTACTAAAGTCCTGACCGTGAGCCTGCGGCCTGCCGGAGTGGCCGAGCGGTTCTAGGCGCTACAGTCTGGAACCGCACGACTGCTACGGTCGCAGGTTCGAATCCTGTCACGGGCATGGATGTGTGTGATGTCCTTAGGTTAGTTAGGTTTAAGTAGTTCTGCGTTCTAGGGGACTGATGACCTCAGAAGTTGAGTCTCATAGTGCTCAGAGCCATTTGAACCCATTTTTTGTGAGCCTGCGACGCTCGACCTATATATTCTCCCACACTGTTCTACAACTCAGTCTCTTCCGAAAGTTTCTAATAATAATGAAGGGGTTGCAGCATGTGAACACTTTTACACGACACAGTTAATTTATTTCACTTTAATTCCAAGTAACACGTCCCTAAGTGTTCTGATCACCGTCACACCACAATTACATTCACTTCTCACAGGCTTATATGAGTTTACCACTGTGGATTCCATACAGTACGGTCGCCCCCATTAATTATAAAACAGTCTAACTATGTGAAATTAATACTGTACTTCAAAATTTTAATCACGACTGCTTTTATCAGGTACATACCCGTCCTACTCAAATGGCCCGATTAACTAACTCACTCGTTCATGCCAAACGATGTGTAGGCGCTCATCTGTCCCTTCTAGAACTACGGGGCATCCCCCTCAGCAATGCCGCTGCGTTCTAGCAAAGATAGGGATTTGGGTTGGGCATTATTAAAACAAAGGCGTTTGTCGTTGCGGCAGGATCTTCCCAGGAAATTTCAATCACAAACTTCCTCCTCCGACATAGGAAGCAACGATCGTCGTAATAAGATAAGGGAAATCAGAGCTCGCACGGAACGATATAGGTGTTCGTTTTATACGTGCACTGTTCGAGAGTGGAATAATAAAGGCTTATTGTCAAAGAGATTCGACGAACCCTCTGACAGTTACTTAAGTCTGATTTGCAGAGTATCCATTTAGATGTAGATGCAGATGAAGCGTAAGAGTAGATTCGATCCGTTGAGTACAGGATGGATATCTGTCTGTACCCATAAAAGTATCATCATCAGTGAGATTTGTTTTTTTGTTTTCGCTCTCGTCAACACATGCTGAGGCTTTGACAAGACAGAAAACTAAACAAAACAAACCACTGATGATGCTGTAATTTCAGCGAAAGATGTCTGGCTAAAAGTAAGAAAACATTGTGTTTGCTCAAGGCTGAACCTATCCGAAAACCAATTTGTTTTCGAGCAAACACGTGCACAAGAGTGAGATTAGGGCTTAAGATGAACACTTTGTGCCTGTAGTGATTAAGACATTGACGGCATAACTTATCATTAGCGTCACTTGTTTGTTGACAACGAATCCTTAAACATGTTTATTACTGAACCTGATCACAAATCATGAAACGGAAATTAATACTATGAAATTAGAGTGGCAACCAGACATGAACCATTCTCACTGCACGTTTGGCATTCTGCCCCTAAAGAGGAGCCTATAATCCACGAGGCAAATTACACGACGTTTGTTGGCGTCCCAGGCCTATTTTCTATTACACTACTAAAATCTTTTTATATAACGGTTACTAGTCTCGAATCACAAGCACTATAGGATTACGCTTGTCACTACTCAAAGCAATAGCTGAAGGTGTCTCCGGAAGATGTTTGGTGAGGATTAGTCTGATAATGTCTGTTGCGTTTCCGAATACACCGCGTTCTAGGACTAGGCAGCCTCGCATGAACCGTTATAAACCAGTGTCTGCTATGTAAAGTCTTTTCTTGTGTATATTTTCTTGTCTTCGAATTAAACGAAACATGTAGCGTACCATACAGTAATTCCAAATATGGTCTCATGGGTTAGCACTTTCTATTGTTAACCGCTTCAGTTACTGCTCGGAAGATACCCTACCTGATAAAAAGCGTCCAGAAATTCGTTTGTAATGCAGAATTACGGCCAGATGTCGTTAGAGGCGGACCCGCCAGTACTAAAGGAGGCGGGAAGGACTGTGTTGTCAGTGGAAAAGCAGCGACAGAAGAATGGATCAGTCAGGAGGGCTCAATGGCATTGAACAAGGGCCAATCGTTGGACGTCACCTGAGTAACAAATTCGTCAGGAACATTTCAGCCGTTCTAAAGCAGTCTGTGTCGATTATTGGTGACGTGACTGTTAAGTGGAAATGTGGAGGAACAATCACAGCATACTTCACCTGGTGGCAGGCGGAGACCGCCTAGCACCGCAGGGTTGTAGAAAAACGCGTGAAACCAGCGAAAGGAATCAGTCGTGAGCTACAAAATGCACCCGCAGTCCAGATATCATGACGAGTGTGCTGCAGTTCGATACATGTCGAGACAAGTTGGTCATGTTTTCAACTGCTGCCAGCCCAAACGTTCATACAGTTGCAATGTAGCTGATCGGTGAGCGTGTGTCGAACATTAATTAACAAAGCAGTTAGCAATGAATGGCAATGAAGGTATTCCAGGCTTGTCGGGATCACGAACAGTTCCGACTTCCCGAAACCAGACATGATGTGACTTCAAAAGTCGTCTCGAATGTTTAGTATATGTTTTAGATGTCATTTGTCATCTGTATACTGAGTAACTGAAGATCCACATGTGATATGAAACTACACAAAATGTAATATTACAGCTGATCTTGTTTAAAGGCGAATAACAATCGCCGACGCTCTTAACCAGGTTTCTCAATCACTTTTCCTCTGTGGCCACACTAGCACTTGCAACTCACATAACCTGTTTTCACTCATTGTAGAATACAACCACAGTTCTATTCATTCTAGAATACAAACCATAGTTTTATTATTCCTAGAGTAAGAAGGATCGTTGAGTTGTGTATGTAGCAACAGGCAAAGCAAGAGCAATTAATACAGCCCTTTTCATAGCAATAAAAAAACTCTGTACGTTTTTCAATCATGTCAGTGATCGGTAGATTTATAATGATTGGTCCTCTCACAGAAAAAAAGCCTACCACTGTGTTGCTTCAGATAAGAAGTCATCAGTATTATAATACAGAGGGGTCCAAAAAAATGTATCCACTGTTTAGAAGCCCATAACTTGCAAACTAATTGACGGAATTGTCTCATTTTTGGTGAAAGTGTAGCTTAACGTCCAACTTAAGATATCACTGTAGGTGTTTGAAATGGTCACCATTAACATCCACACACAAACGATGCCGCCGAAATGCAGCACAAACTACTGACTGCAACGTGTTCAGTTGGATATTTGAACATGAAAGTACGATGGTTTGTCGAAGTTCGTCCAATGTGCGTGGCTTTTGTCGATAAACGACGTTCTTTAGTGTTCCCCACAGGCATAAGTCCAGAGGAGTTAGGTCTGGGGAACGTGGTGGATACTCCACAGCACCTCTACGGCCTATCCATCTTCCTGGTAGATTTTCGTCGAGATACGCCCTAACACGATTTTGGTAGTGGGCTGGTGCACCATCTTGTTGAAAACAAGTCTCGGATGGCAGGTAAAATGGATGTCTGAAGCTTCTGAAGGTACACCTCACCGGTAATTGTGCCGTCAAATAAGAATGGCCCAATCAAGCCTCGGTAAGACAACACGCACCACACATTTGCTCCTGGCAAATTCACGGCTTTGTCTACATGGACGTTCGGATTTTCGGATGCCTAGTAGATGCAGTTGTGGCGATTTACTGTACCATTGAGTTTGAACTGTGAATCATCAGACCACACAATTATCTCTGAAAATTCTTCATCGTTGCGCACCATGTTAGTAAACCACTCGCAGTACTCCATTCTACGATCTGGGTCGTCCTCGTTCATTGCGTGTAGCAATCGTGGGATGTAGCACTTCCACTTTACTGTCTTCAAAATTCGCCGAAAACTTGAGTGACTCACTCCAGTTTCACGGGCACACTGTCTTGCAGACTTCTACGGTGAGCGTGTGAATTGTTGTAACACACGACGGGAGTTAGCTGGGACTTGTTGCTGTTACAGGTATTTCAGATCGTTCGGCTTCAAATTTATCTCGAGTGCGACGAATCGTTAAACGTGTCGGTGGCTCTGTTTGATACTCATTTCGCCAATGCCGTTGAACCTCATTAATGTTTTTGTACTTAAAATACCACTTCAAAACTGACTTCCTTTGATCGAATATAAGCCTTGTGCCAGCATGTTTACTCGAGTAACTAGGTGCAACTAAGAACAAAACACTGACTACCTGGCGACTGTCATCTGACAAAACAAAACAACGCAACACAACGCTTGTGTGGCGATTACCGGAACTACAATCTATTACACTACCAAAGATGAGACAACTCCGCCAATTAGTTTGCCAGTTATGGACTTTTAAACAGTGGATACATTTTTTGGACCCCTCTGTATTTCGGAGCCATTATGGCTCAGGAAACATATAGCTTTGGCGAGCTGTAAATTGCCAAGTACATACACTGCGGTGATATAAGTCATGGGATAGCGATATGGGCTTATACAAATGGCGGTTATATCACGTACGTAAGGTATAAAAGGGCAGTGCATTGGCGGAGCTATCATTTGTACGCAGGTGATTCGTCTGCCAAGGTTTCCGTCGTGCTTATCGACGCACGACGGGAATTAAGAGACTTTGAAAGCGGAATGGTAGTTGGAGCTAGATGCATGGACATTCTGTTTCGGAAATCGTTACGGAATTCAATATTCCGAAATCCAAAGGGTCCAGAGTGTGCCGCGATTATAAAATTTTAGAGATTACCGCTCACCACTGACAGGGCAGTGGCCGATGTCTTTCACCTAACGACCGAGACCGGTGGCGTTTGCGTAGAGTTGTCAGGGATAACACACAACCAATACTTCGTGAAATAACTACAGAAATCACTGTGGGACGTACGACAAACGTATTCGTTAGGAGAGTGCGGCGAAATTTGGCGTTAATGGGCACTGGGACCAGACTACACGCAGAGTGTCTTTGCTAACGGCATCGGCTTCGGCTGCAGCGCCTTTCCTGGGTTTGTGACCATATCGGTTGGACACTAGACGACTGGAAAACCGTGACCTGGTCAGATGAGTCCCGATTTCGGTTGGTAAGAGCTGATGGCGGAGTTCGAGTATGACACAGACCCTACGAAGCCATGGACCCAAATTCTCAACAAGGCACTGGTGGTGGTCCCTTAATGGCGTGGGCTATGTTTACATGGAATGGACTGGGTCCTCTGGTCGAAATGAACCTATCGTTGACTGGAAATGGTTACGTTCGGCTACGTGGAGACCCTCTGCATTTATGGACTTGGTGTTCCCAAACAAGGATGTCACCGGGCCACAGTTGTTCGCAACTGGTTTGGAGAACTTTCTGGACAATTCGGGTGAATGGTTTAGGCAAACAGGTCGCCCGACATGAATCCCATCGAACATTTATGGTACTTAATGGAGACATCAGTTCGTGCACAAAATCCCTCACCGCCATCATTTTCGCAATTATGGATCGGTATAGAGGTAGCATAGCTCATTATTTCTGCAGGGGACTTCCAACGAGTTGCTGAGTCCATGTTGAGTCGAGTTGCTGCACCACACCGGGGAAAAAGGAGGACCAACACAATATTATGAGGTATCCCATGATTTTTATCTCAGTGTATGTCACAGCATACTGAATTTTTTGCGAGTGGTTTTAATAAGAGACTCACAGGTAACTATTCAGAGCACATCAAGATGAGAGATACGTGTAGAAAATTGCAGACTGTACTTAATCAGTAGTGTGATTGGAGAAATTCCGTGAAACACAGAATATTGGCTAGTTGCCTATATAGCCTTCATCTCCCGAATCCAAGCCGAGAATATGGGAAGATATGTGCCAGAAGTGAAAGTTTTTACAAAAGAAACAAGACTGCTGGAGAACTCTCCAGCCGGCCGGAGTGGCCGTGCAGTCCTAGGCGCTGCAGTCTGGAACCGAGCGACCGCTAAGGTCGCAGGTTCGAATCCTGCCTCGGGCATGGATGTGTGTGATGTCCTTAGGTTAGTTAGGTTTAATTAGTTCTGAGTTCTAGGCGACTGATGACCTCAGCAGTTAGGTCGCATAGTGCTCAGAGCCATTTGATCCAAGAACTCTCCAGATAGTATAAAGCTGACGGCTCTGCTAAAGTTGTACACTCTTCTCCTCCACGCCTGAATGGTTTAGAAATGGGTTCATCTGACGACTTGTGACGCATTGTTTGCTGCTTAAAGCAGCAATCGCTGACTGCCGCCAGACCACGTCAGCAGCCGGACTTTGTGGCCGAGTGGCTCTAGGCGCTTCAGTTCGGAACCACGAGGCTCCTCCGGTCGCAGGTTCGAATCCTGGCTCGGGCATGGAGGTGTGTGATGTCCTTAGGCTAGTTAGGTTTAAGTGGTTCTACGTCCATGGGACTGATGACATCAGATGTTAAGTCCCATATTGCTTAGAGCCATTTGAACCATTTCAGCCACGTCAGCGCTGAAAAAAAAAATGTGAATGGTCGCCGTTTCCGGCTCGAGCATACTGAAGTCCACAGGATTAGCGTCATTTCGAGTTTGAATATCCAGACCTGGCAGTGGCGTTCCCTTGTTGCCAAATAAACATTCTACTATACACTAAACTCACTTACCAGATTTCCATAATCAGGCTACAGTTACTTCCAACATTATGAAACTGTACTGTATTACCAATTTTTGTGTGCTGGGTTCTACCTTGCATTTATTTATTCGTTTCAGTATACTGCGGATGTAAAACTTGTTTTATATCGGAATCTGTCCTTTTTTAGGCCTATGTATCTTCGCACCAAGGTTCGACTGAACATGTATACTCTGAATTCTCAAAACAATCTGTAGTGTAATATTTCCATTGTCGAGACGGCAGTATGGGTACGTTCCGAAGCAGAAATAAATTTAAAAAAAACAGTGAAACGTTCTCTTGTGTGTCTCCTCGTGATGAAGACGACAAGGCTGCTCCAAAATGATCATTAAAGAATAGTGCAGTACACACGGTATCTGTGTAACCAAACAATGTTCTACGAAGCGCTGTATTTAGCTGTTGTTGGAGACAGTGACTGGAATTCCTTACAGTCGGCGGTACGCCTCGTATGCAACTTGACAACCATACTTCGAAGAAGAACATAAAGGAAGTCGCCACGGACACTAAGAACTGCTTTTTCCCCGTCTTGGTTTGATCCGCAGTACAGAAGCGAACTGATCATTGTGGAAGGGCGAACGGCTCACAAAAGAATGAAGCCCGTACTCCACAATCGAGTGCCTGGTGTTGCACTTGCTAAAGAGAGGATAGTAATTGCTATAAAATGATCTCACGGCGATCAGCCACATAATACTAGAATTGTGCAAACGAGAGGTTTTGTGGGGTCACTGGAAATCACTCCTAGAAGCGTGTGAAAATTCTGTAATGAATTAAACGTTTGTACTCCACATTCTTCCAAGACGGTGGTAGCGGGGGGAGGTAGGATGGGAGGGAAGTGCCCATTTTTGGCTCCTTTGCGGGAGCCTATGAGTGGAAGGATATTTATGTACAGACTCAAAATGCAGCCCACTAAAAGCTAGGCGTGCGCCCTCCGCGCAGTTGATCAGCTGCTATGGCATAAATTGCGTCACGGGAAAGAGACGATTTCGATGAAGCACGTTAAACAGACGCTCATGTCCAAACACGCCTTATGTTATTTATTTTTGAATGACACGTCGCCGGCCGGAGTGGCCGAGCGGTTCTAGGCGCTTCAGTCTGGAACAGCGCGCGACCGCTACGGTCGCAGGTTCGAATCCTGCCTCGGGCATGGATGTGTGTGATGTCCTTAGGTTAGTTGGGTTTAAGTAGTTCTTAATGGAATGTAGTCTAATTAAGTCGGGTGATGCTGAGGGAATTAGATTAGGAAATGAGGCACTTAAAGTAGTAAAGGAGTTTTGCTATTTGGGGAGCAAAATAACTGATGATGGTCGAAGTAGAGAGGATATAAAATGTAGGCTGGCAATGGCAAGGAAAGCGTTTCTGAAGAAGAGAAATTTGTTAACATCCAATATTGATTTAAGTGTCAGGAAGTCATTTCTGAAAGTATTTGTATGGAGTGTAGCCATGTATGGAAGTGAAACATGGACGATAAATAGTTTGGACAAGAAGAGAATAGAAGCTTTCGAAATGTGGTGCTACAGAAGAATGCTGAAGATTAGATGGGTAGATCACATAACTAATGAGGAAGTATTGAATAGGATTGGGGAGAAGAGAAGTTTGTGGCACAACTTGACCAGAAGAAGGGATCGGTTGGTAGGACATGTTCTGAGGCATCAAGGGATCACCAATTTAGTATTGGAGGGCAGCGTGGAGGGTAAAAATCGTAGAGGGAGACCAAGAGATGAATACACTAAGCAGATTCAGAAGGATGTAGGTTGCAGTAGGTACTGGGAGATGAAAACGCTTGCACAGGATAGAGTAGCATGGAAAGCTGCATCAAACCAGTCTCAGGACTGAAGACCACAACAACAACAACAAGTTCTAGGGGACTGATGACCTCAGATGTTAAGTCCCATAGTGCTCAGAGCCATTTTGAACCAAAGACACGTCACACGAGACGTCGCCATACCTACTGGGTATTCCTCATGCCACATATGGCTATTCCTGCTGTTCCAAAGACCATCACGACCATTTCAGTCGCAAACAAAAAGAGATATACAGCGTGTTTCAGGGAGAGAGTTCTAGAATTTAACAGGATGTAGAGGATGCTCCATCGAACAATTTGAGATAGGGAACCTCGTGGCGGAGAAGCCAGCTTAAGGAGATAACAGGAATAAAATCACATTACTGCGTACACTTTTTACTTATATTAATGGTAGTTTAGGCGACTGATGACCTCAGAAGTTAAGTCGCATAGTGCTGAGAGCCATTTAATTATAGTTTACTGCAAATACTGTCACTGACATAATGAGCATGACATCGGTGAACAAGGTTCTGACGCACCCTGACAAATATCCCTGGTGTCTTGCGAATCACATAACAGGCAGCTACAATTCCTACTTACCTGGGAAGCAAAATTACAAGAGATGGTAGAAGCCGTAAAGAAATTGCGACCAGAATACAAAAGGCCAAAGTTGCATTTAATCGGAGAAGGAACTCACTCACCAGCAACAATATCAGTCTGAAAATAAGGAAAGGTATCCTGAAAGGCTTCGTTTGGAGTGTGGCCCTATACGGATGTGAAACTTGGACGATTGGAAGAGTAGAGAGAAGACGGCTATAGGCCCTGGAGATGTGGTGCTATAGAAGGATGATGAAGATCAGCTGGAGAGACAAAGTAACAAATGAAGAGGTGCTTAGAAGAATGCAGGAAACCAGATCTCTGTGGAGGCACATCTAAACAAGAAGAGACAAACTTGTAGGGCACATCTTACGACACAACAACATCATTGGAACAATAGCAGAAGGAGCTATTGAGGGAAAGAATTGGCTGGGGCGATAAAGGATATCATACATGCAACAGATCATGAATGACATTGGATGTAAGACATACGTGGAAATGAAGAGGAAGGCAGACAGAAGAGAGGAATGGTGCTCTGCTGCAAAACCAACCTCAGGGTTGAACACTAAAAGAAGAAAAGAAGACAATTCCGGCAACTACTTCCACTTCGTATCCACTGGGGTCTCACACAAAACAGACGTCAGATATCCCCATGCGAAATAGTCAAGGGGATTCAGGTGAGGTGAACTCGCAGGCCATGGAATAGGACCTCCTCCTCCAATCCAGCGACGAGGAAACACAGTACTGAGATGGTTGCTTTCATTCACACTGAAGTGAGGCGGTTCACCGTCATGTTGTATCCACATCCCCTCACCAACAGCCAGGGGAACGTTCTCCAACAAATCACGTAGACGAACTCTTTGCACAAACGTCAAGTACAGGTGGCTATTCAGATGACAGGGTAGAAGATATGGTCCAATGAGATTGTCGCCTAAAATGCCGACCCAGGTATTCACAGCAAAAAGTACTTGATGGTGTTACTGTAGCGTGAGGGTTTTCCTCATGTCACACATGGTTCAAATGTTCAAATGTGTGTGAAATCTTATGGGACTTAGCTGCTAAGGTCATCAGTCCCTAAGCTTACACACCACTTAACCTAAATTATCCTAAGGACAAACACACACACCCATGCCCGAGGGAGGACTCGAACCACCGCCGGGACCGAAGTCACACATGGCTATTCCTGCTGTTCCAAATAGCATCACGATCAGATGAGGCCTCGTCAGTAAACAGCGCGACCTAGAGGAAATCTGGTCGACCAATCCATTGTTGGAGCAACCACTGACACAATGCGACCCCTGGTGCAAAATCAGTCACAAGTACTGCATGGACTCGCTGTGGGTGATCTTCATAATCGGGTGTGTGAGTGGTCCTCATGTTGCCAGGTCCCTCGTTTCTTCTTTCCAATGAACCAGTCTCCCGCATTCGTCGAGCGAGAGAAATACACACTCGTCGTCGTGGATGATGCCTGTTAGGAAATTGTTACCTGTACAGCCTTTCAGTAGCGAGAGGTGCATGTCTGTGAGTTCTGTGAAACTGCACCGGTACTGCTCTTTCGTATTGTACAGTACGTCTCTGAATGCCACTGAGTAACGAATGGGTCTGTCGTTGATTCATAGCACGTTCTGTCATGGAACAACGTACATACGATACAACAGACACACCTTGGGGACAAGTAAAGTAAACATAACTGCATCGTGACTTACCAGTAATCAGGCTCGTCCTCCTCGCTTCCTTGCAGGAAATAAAGAATTCGCATTGAATAAACAGCACAGTACGTGTAAAAATGTATACATATTAGTTGTAAATAACCTGGAAAATAGTGAAGGTAGACAAAGCGGTAGATGCTTCAAATTATTCAGCGAAACATTCTCTATGTCCTGTTACATTTCTGCACCCTTTATGCCAATTACAACTTCGGAACGAAGCTCGACGTATCTTTGTTATACTGCAGATCTCCGAGTCTGCCGGCAGTCGTGAAAGAAAGACAATTGACACGAAGGTTCCCGATATGTAACTTTTGTATCCCGCCTGAAGGCGGCGCGTGGGTCTGCTCCTGTGAACTGAAAGACTGGCCGAATGAAGGAAGTGAGTAGGAGCAGGAAAAGGTAATATACGTCGGTACTGCAAGAAAGTAAAAGTGGTTTACTGGTGCATGAATATTTACAGAGACATACATAACTTAGTACGTAGGTGCTAAGCTGAAGCGAAGTGTCCCGGTCGTCTGATCTTGATCAAATGGGTAGAATCTGGAGTGGAGCTCGTAGAGCTCCACAGCGCCGGCTAGAGGGCGCTGTCGTCGGTGTCTGCCGTAGTGCCAACTTATTTGCGCCGTGGTATCGTAGCTATCGATACCACAGTAACGAACTCCGGACGTCAGATTACAGTTACGTTGCGACTTAATGCACGTGTACTATTTAAAATCTCCGGTGGCCATTTGTTCCAGTGAGTTCAAACAAAATTCCCTGTAAGGTGGCGTACCGGCGCATTCAAGCCGAAATTAAACGCTCCTGTGGTCCCCCTCGCTCGCCCGAGCTCTACGAGATTTATTTTTTCTTGTGGAAAAGCAAAACGCATAATGGCTCGCAATCGCCCACGCATGATTTGTGACTTAAAAACTGAAATCACTGAGTACGTGAGAAGTACATCACAATTAGATCCGCAGAAGGTGTTTCCCGATAAAATTAAGCGGGTTCAGACTTGGGCATCATTTCCAACGAGCGGTGGGCAGCAACTTTTCGGACACCCTGTATTGTGTAGTGGGTTTCGTACAACCCTTATTGCGTTGTGAGGTGGCAACGCGGAGTTCTATGAAGAACCACGTTCCGCAGGACTTGATGAAGGATTTCGCTATTTTTGCAATGTACAGGCACGGTGAAACAGCAAATTACAGTGAGCAAATACTTGCTAAGCAAATTATTGGAATTTAATTCTAATTACAGTTGGAATTGGAAACGTTGATTAAAGTCCAGCAATATCGGTTGTTTCTCCCTCACCAGCGCAACACAAATTTCATCGGCGTTTTAAAAGAAAACAGTAGCTTTTTGCCTAACGCGTTTCTCAACTCAGGCAAGTTACATAAACAACGAAATTAGCGAAATATACGCACAGAACACAGGCCTTTCTGTATTATCGCCTAATGCACTATTTGTCTTATTTCTACATTCAGATACGGCAAATAAGAACTAATTTATTCGTGGAAACTACACGTATCAGTTTTAAAGTGCGTTACGAATGTTTATCTTTTTTTTTCATGCTTAACAGTTGTTGATAAATTATTTTTGCAGATCACAAATACATTTTTGAAAGTACTCATATTTCCAAGCCGTGAATCTATTTTCAGTGAAGTATTACATAAAGGTGTTTGTACCTTGCTATTAAACCCTTCTGCTTCTACGCTGGTTCTTATTAATATTTGATTTCTAATTTTTCGGACCGCCCTTTCTGTCGTATGCTATGGACTTTTGGAAACTACTGTGATTCTTAATTATATTTGGCCCAGTGAAATTTTTGACAAGGAAATCGCTGCTGACACTCTAGTATGACGATCCGGGGGATGGGCTTTACTGAACATTCGTTATTCGTTTCTCAAGCAAGGCTCTTTTTATGGGTTGTAGGAAAATAGTGGAATGCACATGGGAAGAAAGAATAGTGAATTATATTCCATAGAACAAACAAACATTAGCTATGAAGTATACAGGGTGGTCCATTGATAATGACTGGACCAAATATCTCACGAAATAAGCATCAAACAAAAGAATTACAAAGAACGAAACTCGTCTAGCTTGAAGGGGGAAACCAGGTGGCGCTATGGTTGGCCCGCTAGATGGCGCTGCCATAGGTCAAACGGATATCAACTGCGTTTTTTAAAATAGGAAACCCCATTTGTATTACAAATTCGTGTAGTACGTAAAGAAATATGAATGTTTTAGTTGGACCACTTTTTTCGCTTAGTGATAGATGGCGCTGTAATAGACACAAAACTATAAGTACGTGGTATCACGTAACATTCTGCCACTGCGGACGGTATTTGCTTCGTGATAAATTACCCTTGTGAAAATGGATCGTTTATCAATTGCGGAAAAGGTCGATATCGTGTTGATGTATGGCTATTGTGATCAAAATGCCCAACGGTCGTGTGCTATGTATGCTGCTCGGTATCCTAGACGACATCATCCAAGTGTCCGGAGCGTTCGCCGGATAGTTACATTATTTAAGGAAACAGAAAGTGTTCAGCCACATGTGAAACATCAACCACGACCTGCAACAAATGATGATGCCCAAGTAGATGTTTTAGCTGCTGTCGCGGCTAATCCGCACATCAGTAGCAGACAAATTGCGCGAGAATCGTGAATCTCAAAAACGTCGGTGTTGAGAAGGCTACATCAACATCGATTGCACGCGTACCATATTTCTATGCACCAGGAATTGCGTGGCGACGACTTTGAACGTCGTGTACAGTTCTGCCCCTGCGCACAAGAGAAATTACGGGACGATGACAGATTTTTTGCACGCGTTCTGTTTAGCGACGAAGCGTCATTCACCAACAGCGGTAACGTACGAGGTGCGGCTAGAAAAAAACCGGACTGATGCTGGAAAAAATATTTATTTACAATTATTTACAATTTCATGTTATCTCCTTCATTGTAGTCTCCTCCTCGGTCTCTACACCGCTCCATACGAATTTTCCAGTGTTCGTAGCAATGCTGCAGATCATTTTCGGTAAGTCCATACATTACTTCCGTCGCTTTTTCTTTTACTGCTTCAACAGTCGCAAATCTAGTTCCTTTCAAAGCTGACTTGACTTTAGGGAAAAGAAAAAAGTCACAGGGGGCCAAATCAGGTGAGTAGGGTGGATGATCTAAGATGGGAATGTTGTGTTTTGCCAAAAACGTCTTCACTGAGAACGCACTGTGAGCTGGGGCATTGTCTTGGTGAAGGATCCATAACTTTTTTCTCCACAAATCGTTCCGTTTTCTCCGTACTCGCTCACGTAGGGTAGCCAGGACGCTAATGTAGTAATGCTGATTCACTGTTTGTCCCTCTGGTACCCAATCAATGTGCACAATCCCTTTGATGTCAAAAAAAAAAAAAAAACAATCATCATTGCCTTGAATTTCGATTTTGACATTCGTGCTTTTTTTTGTCGTGGAGAACCAGGAGTTTTCCAATGCATCGATTGGCGTTTAGTTTCGGGATCGTAAGTAAAAAACCACGATTTATCGCAAGTAATAACATTTTGTAAGAAGGTGGGATCACTTTCAATGTTTTCCAGGATGTCAGAACAAATCATTCTTCGGCGTTCCTTCTGTTCAATTGTGAGACACTTTGGAACCATTTTCGAACACACTTTGTTCATGTTGAAACTTTCATGAAGAATCTGCCTAACACTTTCCTTGTCAACTCCTGTTAACTCAGACACTGCTCTGATTGTTAAACGGCGATCTTGTCGAACAAGTTTACCGATTTTTTCAATGTTTGCATCAGTTTTTGCTGACAATGGTCTGCCAGTGCGAGTGTCATCACTGATGTCTTCGCGGCCATCTTTAAATCGTTTAAACCACTCAAACACTTGTGTTCGCGATAAACAATCATCGCCGTACACTTGTTGTAACATTACAAACGTTTCACTTGCAGATTTTCCTAGTTTGAAACCAAATGTGATGTTAACACGCTGTTCTTTCTGTACACTCAACATTTTCCGACGCACAGACAAAACGTCAACTACTTAAAACAGACGCCACGGGCAGACTGAGTGCAGGAGGCAGATGAAACTCGAGCAGTAGGCGGAGCGAGAGTCACGTTACAGGCCACGCGACTTTCAGCCTTATTGCATTCGTTTTATTGTTTCACCAGTACTAGTCCGGTTTTTTTCTAGCCACACCTCGTAAACCTGCATAATATGCGCTACTGAGCAACGGAAAATCCACGATGGCTGCCACAAATGGAACATCAGCGACCTTGGCGGGTTAATGTATGATGCGGCATTATGGGAGGAAGGGTAATTGGCCCCCATTTTATCGATGGCAATCTAAATGGTGGAATGAACGCTGATTTCCTACGTAATGTTCTACCGAAGTTACTACAAGATGTTTCACTGCATGACAGAATGGCGAAGTACTTCCAACATGATGAATGTCCGGCACATAGCTCGCGTGTGGTTGAAGCGGTATTGAACAGTATATTTCATGACAGGTTGATTGGTCGCACGTTCACCGGATCTGACGTCCCCGTATTTCTTTCTGTGGGGAAAGTTGAAGGATATTTGCTATCGTGACCCCACCGACAACGCCTGACAACATGCATGTGCGAACATTACGGGAGGCGAACTACTCGCCGTTGAGAGGAATGTCGTTAGACGTATTGCCAAATGCACTGACGTTGACGGACATCATTTTGAGCATTTATTGCATTAATGTGGTATTTACAGGTAAAGTTAGTTCGCCTCCACGTGGTGCACCCTGGGTAACGCTAAATGAACTAACACAACCGGCAGCAGATCGAACGAAGAATTCCTGCCCCACATCACAGTGAAACAGAACGACAGACAAAGCACTATGCAAGATACATACAACGGTCCTTTTAGGGACCAACTGACAAAGGATCTCGGACCATGCATCCGAATCTGCCATTTCAACATTGAGGGCATAAGCAGAGCAAAATGTCAAGTATTGCAGAGAATTTTACACGATAACGACATTGACCTGGTAGCCATACAGGAAACTCATGCTGAAAATAGAGTCCAACTTGAAGCTAGAGGAAGGATTCTGGGATATGATCTTCTTGGAGCCACGTATGACAGACATTATGGCGTTGCGACATATGTGCGTGGGGACATAGAGGATGCCTTTCCAGTTGAAGCCTCCATTGCAAATGATATCCATGAAGTTGTTATCAAAATAGGAGAAGTTACAGTAACTAACATCTATAAACCTCCTGCTACTACATGGCCAGCTGAAGTGATAAAGATCCACCCACACCCAAGCGTATACGTTGGGGACTATAATAGTCACCACGAAATGTGGAAATATAGTACGAATGATAGCATTGGAGACAAGCTGGTCGATTGGTCCGAGGAACAAAATACATATCTGGTCTTTGATGCCAAGGACCGAGGGACATTCAGATCAGCCGCATGGAACTGCGACTATAACCCGGATCTGTGCTTTGTTTCGAGGGATACAAACGATAAACCACTGACAGCCTCTGGAAGGGTCCTGACGGACTTCCCCCATAGCCAGCACCGCCCTGTGCTTATTAATATCGGTGTATCCATCCCGATAATAAGGTCTTACCTTCGACCAAGGTGGAATTTTACAAAAGCTGACTGGACAAAATTCTCTGTACAACTTGATTATACCTTGAGCTGGATCCCTCCAACCACCAAGAGCTATGAGAGGTTTGTGGGAGCGGTCATTAGCTCTGCGAAAACAGCGATCCCAAGAGGGTACCGCAAAAAATACATTCCCGGTTGGACAGGGATATGCGATGACCTGTACGCGGAGTTCCTCAAGAATGGGGACCGGGAAATAGCGGATGAACTATTACGTAACATCGACTTTATTAGACGGCAAAAATGGGAGAATACTGTTGAAAATCTAGACTTTTCAAAGTCAAGCCGACAAGCCTGGTCCCTACTGCGTAAACTTGGAGGAGCAAATCCACCTGAACATAGAAAGGACGAAATATCTCCCAACAAGGTTGCATCCCGCATAGTTTCTGTGTCTAGAGCCCCACGAAATAGAAAGCACACAACAAAAGTGAAAAAAAAACTTAAAAACATTAAAAAGGACCCGTGCAATGGACTCAGAATATTCATCAGATATTTGCATCGAGGAGGTTACCAATGCCCTGAAGAAGGTTAAATCAGGCAAAGCTCCGGGTTTCGATGGTATCCACCCTGAGTTCCTCATACATGTCGGAGCCTACACAAAACAATGGTTGGCTAAGTTCTTTACGGACATTCTCCAAGTGGGTAACATTCCTCCCTCACTTAAACGAGCAAAGATCATCGCAGTCCTGAAACCTGGTAAACCAGGCGATAGACCAGAGAGTTACCGCCCCATTGCCCTTCTCAGTATGGTCTATAAATTACTAGAAAGACTGCTCCTCAACAGAATAGGCCAGACTATACTCAAAAAAATCCCTATCGAACAAGCAGGATTCCGTTCATATCGCTGCTGTACGGATCAAGTCCTAACACTGACAACATATATAGAGGCGGGGTTCCAGAAGAAACATAAAGTAGCTGCAGCATTCATAGACCTAACAGCAGCCTATGAAACAGTTTGAAAACGGGGGCTCATGTACAAATTAATCTGTGCCGTCCCCTGCAAGAAGATAACCAACCTCATTGATGATATGTTGTCAAATAGAACCTTCGTAGTAATAATGGGGAATGAGAGAAGTAAACAGATGAAACTCAATAATGGACTCCCACAAGGCTCTGTCCTTGTGCCCCTTCTTTTCAGCCTTTACATCGCTGACATACCTGCAACCAGATCGCGCAAATTTGGTTATGCTGACGACTGGGCTCTAGCAACAGCCCACAGAAATATAGAAACTGCCGAAGATATCCTTACGAGTGACCTAGGGATTCTCAGCGAGTACTTTAGAAAATGGAGGCTACAACCTAGTGCTACAAAGACGGAAGTATCTGCCTTCCATTTGAACAACAAAATGGCCAACAGAGAACTACAAGTCTATCTAGACGGGAAATTACTAAATCACAACAAACACCCAAAGTACCTTGGGGTTACCCTAGATAGGACACTAACATTCAAAGAACACCTGACGAAAACTGCTGCGAAACTTAAAACACGCAACAACATATTGCAGAAGCTCTGTGGCTCCACTTGAGGCTCCACCGCATCTACCTTAAGAACATCCGCACTTGGCTTGGTGTATCCAGTGACAGAATACTGTGCCCCAGTATGGCTCAACAGCAAACACACGCACATGGTAGATAGCCACCTTAATGCAACAATGCGTATTATATCAGGCACAATCAGGCCAACTCCTACAGTGTGGCTGCCCGTTCTCAGTAACATAGCCCCTCCTAACCTGGGCCGTGAACATGCTCTGGTTAGAGAATTTCAAAAAATCATGACCAACCCTCAATTAAAAATCCATGAAGATACTCACGACATGCAAGGAAACCGACTCCGGTCTAGGCATCCTCCACTAAAGACCGCACAGGCTCTGCACCAAACCAACTTTAAAATAAATGACCGATGGAAAGAGGAATGGGAGAGCAGAACAGCAGTAAACTGCCACAGTATGCCATGCATCTTTAGTAAACCAAAAGGATCTGATTGCCCTCGCAAAGTTTGGTCAACTCTTAATCGCATCAGACCCAACTGTGGGAGATGCGCCTACACAGATGGGGTAAACTTCCTTCGGCCGCTTGCGACTGTGGCGCTGAGAGACAGACGGTCAAACACATCGTTCAGGAATGCCCACTAAGGGCATACGAGGGTGACCCACGCGATTTCCTAATGGCGACCCAAGAGGCAATCGACTATTTATTATCTAAGCTGGACGTCTGCTTGTGATTGCTCTTCTGTGAGTGTAAATTTATAATTGGCGGTGTTCTTATATACAAACTGTTATTTATTGCTCTGTTTATACATATGTGATTTTTCTTAAATCGTGTTGTTTCTGTAATTTTTACTGTGATGTTATGAGCCATACGCTAAATAAATAAATAAATACAGGTAATCACACTGTAATAGCATGCGTTCTCAGAAATGATAAGTTCACAAAGGTACATGTATCACATTGGAACAACCGAAATAAAATGTTCAAACGTACCTACTTTCTGTATTTTAATTTAAAAAACCTACCCGTTACCAACCGTTCGTCTAAAATTGTGAGCCATATGTTTGTGACTATTACGGCGCCATCTATCACAAAGCGAAACAAGTGGTTCAACTTTTTAACATTCATATTTCTAGCGGGCCAACCACAGCGCCATCTGGTTTCCCCCTTCAAGCTAGACGAGTTTCGTTCTTTGTAGTTTTTTTTCATTTGATGCTTATTTCGTGAGATATTTGGCTCGGTCACCATCAATGGACCACCCTTTATACAACACAGATATTGGAGACTTGAAAAGGTCTGTGGTACCATATAGTTTCATTTAATTTATTAGCTAGACAGGTCTTCCCACTACAGCCACACACCAGTCTACCAAGAACAATCTTATTAACATGGTTCCTTAAGTGGAGTGTGAATTTCTCCTAAAAATTCTTTACATTTAATATCAGCAAAGGATTTTTGTTCAAAGATGATAGGATGTGGATACACTTGAGAACACAATAAGCTCTGAAAATCCGTACACATAGCTCTTGTACGAGCCAGAAAATAAAATACTGTGGGTAGACGCTGCATCTGATTTGCATACCCGAATGCACTATCCTTACAGGTAGAACTCAAGGGAAACAAGAAGCTAAGTCCACCACACTGACTAAACGTCCACTAATTCTAACTTATCAATATGTTATGTGGCTTGTGAGCATTCTTTCTGATCAGGAAATTGATAAAGCTACAGTTGTGTGGTCCTATTGTGAATGGACGATAATTTCCAAGTCAACCTGTCAAAATATATTAAGACAGCAATAATTCTGCACATTCAAATATCGATATCCGGCATTCGTTCCACTCGCCAAGAAAAGCAATTAATGGTTATTAGAATGATAATTTAATGCAGAGATCGTACTTATTGTTTGCAAAAAGGAACCAATGGCTCTAACGTAAGTAAATCTCCATTTCACACGATACCAAAGAGTGGTTGTTCATTTCGATAAACGTGGTAGTACATTCATTAAGAAGTGCGTTGTTTAACGGATCCCGATCAAAACTTAAACTTTTGCTCTGAAGAGCATTTAAAATTAATAATTATGTTCGTGTGGACATATGAATGGTGTATGTACTGAAATAGGAGTGAAACTGGAAGTGTTTTATCCTATTGATTTGTTTCTTATATCTTAAGTGATGAATGGTGGGTGCTTTGTGTCAGAATCTATATTGTAAAACGGCATTCTTGGCACTGGTTCTCACTTAAGCTACAAGCAAAGAGAAAAGCATTTTGTAAGATTTGCTTAATGTGTTTTTCCCTGTGTCTGTCTGTATTATTTTGGAAGGGTTGCTCGTGTTTTGTTCTGATTGCTAGATAGTACAAGTCTGCTAGATAGTGCAAGTCTGGTCTACAAAAAATTCAAATCATAACCTTCTTACACTAGAAAATCGCTCTGTTGGAGAGGAATAAAAACAAATGTGTGTGCTGTTCTACAATAAGTACACTTAAGTAGTGGTAATAGCGCCTGATCTTCAGTTATGGGACAGAATACAAACAGACATTTACACAATGTCTTATTGTTGACGTCGACCAAAGGTGGCCCTTTTCGTGTCCATACGTGTCTGCATCTGATCGTTCAGCTGATGAAAGCATTTATTCACGTAGTTTTTTTGATGCACACATTACACACTAGAATCTCAACCTCCCAAATATGTTAATATTAGGTTTTCTTAATTTAAAAATGTTGAAAAATATAAAATACAAGGAAATACTATTGATATGTCATGATAAAATTTAAAAAAAAGACATCGTTAATGAAGATCTATTGGTAACACATAAAAGTTTTCAAATTCAGATATTTTTAAACACAATCAAAATTACCTTTTTTCAGTTATTCGTTTTGTGTAACCTGATATTATGATTAATTCTTCTCATTTCTGTTGCGATGGCTAGACAAGTGTTTTGAGAGCACCTTTTACTTTCATTTTTTCCGTAATTTCATGTGGTTATATGTGTGCTTCGGACGATCCGCTTTCTTTCGTTAGAGGAGTCACTCAGTCCATGCTCCGTCTCAAAACGTTAAGGAGTTCCCTTTGTGTCTTTTAGCGTAAATTATGGCGTTCAGCCCTCCACCTTTCCCATACTTAGTTGCTTTAGTTGAGCGGTATTGCTCAAATGGTAGATCTCAAAGCAGTGAATCTATCAAATACCATTATGTGTGCAGAGTTTCTGTCCATTTTCCAATAGTTGAATATCTCGAAGATAGTGTAAAATCCTGGCTCTCAGCTTGATATGTTTCTTGAACCTGGGCACTAGCGGTGCATTTTCCAAATTGCGTCAAAGAACGTGTAGTCCCCAATATAATGAATACCAACTTCTGTGAGAATCTTACATGACAGTCATGGATACATCTCACCAGGCCCAGCCCACGTCCCTGGCATTTCCAATTGCTCCCTGATCAGCAGAAAGGTTGAAGATTGTAGATATAAATGTTGTGTGGTTCCTGTATGTATCTCTATGCAAGTGTATTAATTGTTTTTCACTACCTTTACCACTGCCGCGCGGAATGGCCAAGCGGCTTGAGGCGTCATGTCACGGACTGCGCGGCCCCTCCCGCTGGAGGTTCGAGTCCTACCTCGGACATGTGTGTGTGTGTGCGTGTTGTTTTTGGCATAGGTTAGTTTAAGTAGTGTGTAAGTCTAGGGACCGATGACCCGAGCAGTTTGGTCCCTTAGGAATTCACATTGGATAGGATTTTTTGGGGGAGGAGACAAACAGCGAGGTCATCGGTCTCATCGGATTAGGGAAGGAAGGGGAAGGAAATCGGCCGTGCCCTTTCAAAGGAACCATCCCGGCATTTGCATGGAGCGATTTCGGGAAATCACAGAAAACCCAAATCAGGATGACCGGACGCGGGATTGAACCTTCGTCCTCTCGAATGCGAGTCCACTGTGCTAACCACTAAGAATTCACACACACCTTTACCACTCAGTCTCTCACCCCCTCGGACACCGGGCTTTGTTCACTTATGTTTACTACTATGTTACTTATATTCCCTGTTTAAGTGTGTATTAAGGGACTGCTACTGAAGAACTTTTTTTCCATAGAATTGATGTGTTGTGGAACTGTATTCCTCCCTGCTACTCTTGTGGATATGATGATTCTTCTTGCTTAATAATTTTTGCATTGTGTTTACTGAATCTCCTGATACTATTATGCTAAATCTCATTCCCAGTCTGTATCATATGAGGACCTGATGTGGTGATATGTACGATCTTTATGTGCGAATGTTTAGTTAGAGAAAGAGTGGTACTTTGGCAGCAATTTAATGAATGTAGAATAGCTCGCATCATTCATGGCATTATCTCCTTTCTTCCGCACGTGGCTGACAAAAAATAAAGTAGGCCTCGTCCCAGTAATACGCTGCACGTAAAACTAACAGCTATCATTTAAGTAACAGGGCAGTTCAGCAGCATGAACTTAATTAATGTGATGGGTATACAGGACTTGAATGTAACATACACCAATGGAAACACGATCCTAGATAATCATGGAAGAACGCGCAAAGATAAGTAACCACCAGCTACAGATTATAAGCACAACACTTTCAGTTGTTGTTGTTGTTGTGGTCTTCAGTCCTGAGACTGGTTTGATGCAGCTCTCCATGCTACTCTATCCTGTGCAAGCTTCTTCATCTCGCAGTACCTGCTGCAGCCTACATCCTTCTGAATCTGCTTAGTGTATTCATCTCTTGGTCTCCCTCTACGATTTTTACCCTCCACGCTGCCCTCCAATACTAAATTGGTGATCTCTCGATGTCTCAGAACATGTCCTACCAACCGATCCCTTCTTCTAGTCATGTTGTGCCACAAGCTCCTCCCCAATTCTATTGAATACCTCCTCATTGGTTATGTAATCTACCCATCTAATCTTCAGCATTCTTCTGTAGCACCACATTTCGAAAGCTTCTATACTCTTCTTGTCTAAACTATTTACCGTGCACTCTTCACTTCCATACATGGCTACACTCCATACAAATACTTTCAGAAACGATTTCCTGACATTTAAATCTATACTCGATGTTAACAAATTTTTCTTCTTCAGAAACGCTTTTCTTGCCATTGCCAGTCTACATTTTATATCCTCTACTTCGACCATCATCAGTTATTTTGCTCCCCAAATAGCAAAACTCCTTTACTACTTTAAGTGATTTTAATACCTACTCCGAACTTTTCTTTTGTTTCCTTTATTGCTTGCTCAATATACAGATTGAATAACATAGGCTACAGCCCTGTCTCACTCCCTTCCCAACCACTGCTTCCCTTTCACACCCCTCGACGCTTATAACTGCCATCTGGTTTCTGTACAAATTGTAAATAGCCTTTTGGTCCCTGTATTTTACCCCTGCCACCTTCAGAATTTGAAGGAGAGTATTCCAATCAACGTTGTCAAAAGCTTTCTCTAAGTCTACAAATGTTAGAAACGTAGGTTAGCCTTTCCTTAATCATTCTTCTAAGATAAGTCGTAGGGTCAGTATTGTCTCACGTGTTCCAATATTTCTACGGAATCCAAACTGATCTTCCCCGAGGTCGGCTTCTATCAGTTTTTCCATTCGTCTGTAAAGAATTCGCGTTAATATTTTGCAACTGTGACTTATTAAACTGATAGTTCGGTAATTTTCACATCTGTCAACACCTGCTTTCTTTGGGGTTTGAATTATTATATTCTTCTTGAAGTCTGAGGATATTTCGCCTGTCTCATACATCCTGCTCACCAGACGGAAGAGTTTTGTCAGGACTGGCTCTCCCAAGGCTCTCAGTATTTCTAATGGAATGTTGTCTACTCCGGGGGCCTTGTTTCGAGTCAGGTCTCTCAGTGCTCTGCCAAACTCTTCACGCAGTATCATATCTCCCATTCCATCTTCATATACATCCTCTTCCATTTCCATAATATTGTCCTCAAGTACATCGCCCTTGTATAGACCCTCTATATACTCCTTCCACCTTTCTGCTTTCCCTTCTTTGCTTAGAACTGGGTTTCCATCGAAGCTCTTGATATTCATGCAAGTGGTTCTCCTTTCTCCAAATGTCTCTTTAATTTTCCTGTAGGCAGTATCTATCTTACACCAAGTGAGATAAGCCTCTACATCCTTACATTTGTCCTCTAGTCATCCCTCTTAGCCATTTTGCACTGCCTGTCGATATCATTTTTGAAACGTTTGTATTCCTTTTTGCCTGCTTCATTTACTGCATTTTTGTATTTTCTCCTTTCAACAATTAAATACAATATTTCTTCTGTTACCCAAGGGTTTCTACTAGCCCTCGTCTTTTTTACCTATTTGATCCTCTGCTACCTTCACTATTTCACCCCTCAAAGCTACCCATTCTTCTTCTACTGTATTTCTTTCCCCCATTCCTGTCAATTGTTCCCTTATGCACTCCCTGAAACTCTGTACAACCTCTGGTTCGTTCAGTTTATCCAGGTCCCATCTCCTTAAATTCCCACCTTTTTGCAGTTTCTTCAGTTTTAATCTACAGTTCATAACCAATAGATTGTGGTCAGAGTCCACATCTACCCCTGGAAATGTCTTACAATTTAAAACCTGGTTTCTAAATCTCTGTCTTACCATTATATAATCTATCTGATACCTTTTAGTATCTTCAGGGTTCTTCCATGTATACAACGTTCTTTCATAGTTCTTAAACCAAGTGTTAGCTATGATTAGGTTAAGGTCTGCGCAAAATTCTACCAGGCGGCTTCCTCTTTCATTTCTTAGCCCCAATCCATATTCACCTACTATGTTTCCTTCTCTCCCTTTTCCTACTCTTGAATTCCAGTCACCCATGACTATTAAATTTTTGTCTCCCTTCACTACCTGAATAATTTCTTTTATCTCATTATATATTTCATCAATTTCTTCGTCATCTGCAGAGCTAGTTGGCATATAAACTTGTACTACTGTAGTAGGCGCGGGCTTCGTGTCTATCTTGACCACAATAATGCGTTCTCTATGCTGTTTGTAGTAGGTTATCCGTACTCCTATTTTTTTATTCATTATTAAACCTACTCCTGCATTACCCCTATTTGATTTTGTATTTATAACCCTGTATTCACCTGACCTAAAGTCTTGTTCCTCCTGCCACCGAACTTCATTAATTCCCACTATATCTAACTTTAACCTATCCATTTCCCTTTTTAAATTTTCTAACCTACCTGTCCGATTAAGGAATCTGACATTCCACGCTCCGAACCGTAGAACGCCAGTTTTCTTTCTCCTGATACCAACGTCCTCTTGAGTAGTCCCCGCCCGGAGATCCGAATGGGGGACTATTTTACCTCCGGAATATTTTACCCAAGAGGACGCCATCATCATTTAATCATACAGGAAAGCTGCATGCTCTCGGGAAAAATTACGGCTGTAGTTTCCCCTTGCTTTCGGCCGTTCGCAGTACCAGCACAGCAAGGCCATTTTGGTTAATGTTACAAGGCCAGATCAGTCAATCATCCAGATTGTTGCCCCTGCAACTACTGAAAAGGCTGCTGCCCCTCTTCAGGAACCACACGTTTATCTGGTCTCTCATCAGATACCCCTCCGTTGTCGGTGCACCTACGGTACGACTATCTGTATCGTTGAGGCACGCAAGCCTCCCACCAACGGCAAGGTCCATGGTTCATGGGGGGAGGACACTTTCAGTATCCACCCATTATCTTTTTATTGTTGTTATTAGCGTTTAGTCCGTAAGGACTTACTGTTGTCCTATTCGGTAATTTACAATTGTGTATTATAATTATTGCTTTTATGATGAATATAAGCACACTCAAGTAACAAATGAAAATGTTTAGCAAGGCTGGGATTCGAAGCCCGGTCTGCTGCCCACTAGTCAGATGCGCTAACCAACACGCCACCCTGACACAGTGGCCCTGTATATCTACTCGGGCTACCGCAGCATGCCTCCCTCCTCAATCCAAATTCCTATTCATTCTTCAGCCCCCATGGTATTTCCCCCATCACTTCAGTGTGCATATGTACATCATAGAAGTTTGAGACTTAGAAAGGCCTCTCCAACCACATAGTTTCATTTGATGGTCTTTTAGTATGTAAGTTACACTGCTTTTTAAAATCAAGTCGTCACAAAGCATCTTCCAGTGTATGAACCAGAATGCTTCACCAGAGGAATTAACAGATATTAAAACACAGAACATGTGAAACGCACATGAAAACGGTACGGTATATAATCTCAAAAGATATTGCAACTGTAAACTGAAAGGGTTGACGGAAAAAGAGCTATCCCACGACTTCGTAAGGATTTGTCTGATCGCTCTATCTGTCGCTTTTACGAATGCTACAAATTTAGTAACCAGCAGCTCCATTTGAACTGCTACAAAAGCTCTGTTTACTGCATGCGTTGTTCTATATTATTATGTTTATATTCTTGTTTTCCAATTTAATTAACATATAAAACGCAATAAGGCTCTCGTGGGTTAGTACTTCCTTCTGCCTACACCTTCATTTATTACATTCCAGTACAAATAGTAGAAGTTCTTATAGATACAATTCAATAACTGTTGTAAGAACACGAAAATTATCCTCGTATAAAATTGATATAATGTTTTGTAGGAACTCGATATATAAAGAACAACTGTATGACGGAGGTTACTATCGATAGTTTGAGTTTTTACTTTAATCAGACACGGCAAACAGGCCAAGAAAATTTTATGCCAGGATGTCGACACGAGAAATGTCGTTCCGGTATGCATTTAGATCAATTGATCCCCTTGATCTGAAGTGAATGATGCATCCGAAAGTTTGTAAAAATACTTTTACTACACAAGGTGAAAGAGCTGTTAAGTCTCGTTCTCTTTGTGGTTTTTTCTTCGAGCTATCAATCATCTGGTAATTCCTTGTAATTTTGGAATTGCAATCGAATTACGTCGACTTCTTGCCACGAAATTTCGGCAGGCAACCATTAGGCAATCTTCAGGTGAGTATTTTGCACTGTTCACATTGCTAACCTTGTACCAAAAATTGACGCGGAGATGCATACGCGAAGACAGACGCTACATGAACGACCACTATCGAGTTTCGAGGCGTCTCTGAATATTGCTCCAGCTATGGTGCGCAGACGCGTGCGGTATGCTGATACTAAATGCACGTTCTCTGTCAGAAAGGACTTGTCATTAATCACAAAATGTCAAGGTAATCTTCCGCCCACCTACGAAGATTTGTGCTCTTCTCGGTTTCGCAAAGGGATTGCGAAGGGATGGAATCTAGGGAATACTTTGCCAGGGTGGCCTACATTGGTGAGACAACGCGCACAGTGCGTGAAAGGTGCGTTGAACATGATCGCCACACTCGCCTTCGGAGCCCAGTAAGTGAGTCACAACCGAGCATTGTATCTCCACAGGACATTCAATGGATTATTCTGCCACTAAAATCGGCCACGACTAGATTCTTCTGGGATTTAATAATGAAGAATCTGTGGAAACACGTTTGGCGGAAGATATTAATCATGATGGCGGCGTTCAACTGTATAAGGCGTGGGACCCGGTGATTTCTTTAATTTATTCAGATAGAAAACATTTTATAGCTAATGACACCTCTGACGGCATTTACTTTTACTGATTTTAACATCTGAATTTTAGCTCCGCGAGCATGGATTCCGACAAAGAGTATCACCATTTCGCTTGCGTATGCGTGTCACAGATGGAGCAATATTCGAAGTGTGTGCGAACCTGGACAGAGTTCGCTCATGTCGCTGCTGCCTTTGTGCATGCGTCTCCGCACCAATTTTTGGTATAAAATTTACCGACGTGAACTAGCAATCTCCAGCGCTAAACACTCACCTGAAGATGGCTGAATGGTTGTCTGCCGAAATATCGTGGTAAGAAGTCGACGTAATTCGTCTGCAATCCTGAACTTTACGGAATACTCTTTACGCCGGGAAAATTTCAAGAATTATATTTTCTGAATGACAGGATGCGGTCCACCAGGAATTCCTCTCCTATGCCAACCTCTTCATCTACGAGTATAATTTTCAACCAGTGTCCTCAATCATTTATTGTATGTGTCCCAATTTATTTTGCCCCCCGCCCCCTGCAGCTTTTTTCCTATACAGCTCCCTCAAATACCATGGAAGCTATTTCTCTATGCCTTAACCCATGTCCTATCATTCGGTCCTTTAGGCTTGTCAGTGATCTTCTCACGATTTTTCCTCGCCGATTTTTCGAAGAACCTGCTCATTTCTTATCAGTCCACCTAATTTTAAACATCTTTCAGTAGCATCACATCGACTCTCTTTTTTCCGTTTCCTTCAAAGTCCATTATCCACTTCTCTACGATGCTGTGCGCCAATCGCACTGCCTCGGAAATACCTTTCTCAAACGAAACCTGATGTTTGATACCAGTAGACTTCTTTTGTCGGAGAATGCCCTCTTTACCTGTGCTTGTCTGTATTTTACGATCCTTCCTTGATCCGCGTATGTTGGTTTCCTTCTTCTATTACGTGGACCCCAACAATGATCGTAAGATTATTCCTGTGTGATACCGTTTCTAATCCGAAAACTTTGATCTTTGTCTTCCGTTCTTACTTGTCCCTCTCGCTTGTTGTACATATTCTTTTATTACCCGTCTTTCCCTGTAGCTTAAACGTATTTTCTTGAGAATTCTCAAACATTTTTCCATTCTACATTCTCGAGCGCTTTTTCTGCGTCGTCGGTTCGTGTGAAACTCTGTTGCTTTCATTATCAAGTGAAAACGTCGGTATTGCCGCTGGGTGCCTCTAACTTTCCTAAAGGCAAGCTGATCGTTATCTAACAGATACTTAATTTTCTTTCTCTTTCTTTTGTATATTATTCTTGTCAGCGACTTGGACGCATGAGCTGTTGAGCTATTTGTGGGACAATTGTCGCACTTATCTGTACCTGATATCCTCGGAAATGTGTGGATGATTTTCTTCCGAAATTTGCAAGTTAGTTCCCCCACACTCGTTTTATCTAAGTACATGAAAACATGTCTTCAGAACAGAATGCCTTCAATAAACGCCCCTTTCTGTAGAAAGTTTACACCCAGAAAGAGATTTATAACGCAATCTGACAATAATTTATGAAACATTATCAAGGGAAGTTAATGCAACGAAAAGAATTGAGGACAAGAATGAATGTGTAATTATATTTCATGATCACATCCACGAGTTCTTCAAAATGATATAGTGAATGTGTAAGATAACCTTCCTTGAAAGTGAGTTGTGTGGCTCAGTCTGACAACTTAACTCCTTTCTACCTGAACACTGAAACATAAAGCTGCATAGCAATCATGCCGAACATGAAATGAGAAACAGCCAGCAATAATGGAATAACCATGCCGTCACGTATCTGCTAATCTAAAAAGAATGTACATACTATCAAAGGCCTCCCGCTAATAGCGGTTCTTAGAACAGTTTATATTGATTACATTGTGCCTCACTTTGACTAAAATTCCTGTTGAAGACAGAGACGCATAAATATTCATGCTTTGCGTTAAATGCGGATTACAAAATGCACACAATACCCCGTAAGCAATAGAATCTTTAAACATGAGTTCGTGAGTGGTTCAAGACTGTGAATAAGTCACAGAAGTTCAATTCAACCAGTAATCATTTCCTCCGAAAACATAATCATTGATACAGGAAAGAACACGATTATCCATACGTGAAACACTTGAGCTTCCGGACTGCAGCATAAGAATGAATTGAATAAGAAAATGTTCTAGATACAACGATAACGTTGGAAACATTCAAATAAAAGGGAATGAGAAATATTAATCAAACCTGTTGTTTGGATGAATTAATGAAGCCGTGATTCTGTATCACTTGGATCGAAAGCTAATCATTTCACTGAAAACGAACGCTACGTCTGACAAAAAGTAAAGGTCTGTAGATGCTGCAAGCAAATGTTACGCCAAGCTGCGCGATGCGAGCCGCTGTCTCACCATATTTTCTGTAGCTCGTTGCGTGAGAATGACTATCGTCTGTAACAGAGGTGTGGAAGCAACAGCCAAGACATCTCGCAGCAGATTACCCGGAAATGCCGACGGGAAATGACTAGACTGCTTTCTGTGGTTCGAACCGGCAAGCAGGTCGAGACCACGTGCAAACGCTGACTTCACACTGGCTACTGCTTCAGCTGGATATAGTATTTCGCTTACGACATCCCTTATCAGGTAGTCAAAGAGTGTGACACCTTCAGTAACCGATCACTTGGTACAGAATATCTCTGCAGGATGCCTGCGATCAATAACACGCAGAAGAACGAATAATTTTGAAAGTTGTCATTGTGACAGGCAAGTTTCGAGGTCTGATTCCGCCAACAAACTTAAACAGTCGTTTGGTCACCACTTCTCCCAGCGATTTTTATAAAAAAAACACCGAAGGAATGTTACCTACGCCTTCTTTGAACGTAAGTCTTCCAAAGTTCTGTGAAATTCTGACTCCGATACCAGATCCCTTGTGTCTTCCATATCGACTCCCATTTATTCGTCAATCACCTAATCAGAAACAAGGAAAGAACTGCTACAGTGTAGTACAGGAGGTAACAGAAAGGAATACGCAAGAGGGGAAAAGAAATGACTCTTTAATTGAAAGACAATAATTATACTGAAGTCAGCGCTATTTATGATGGTCCCCTGGACACTGTAAAAGGCATGGTTCTTAATAGAGTGTGCCATCGCCAATAACGGCAGTACGTAATTTTATGCCGGCCACAATGTTAGTAACGATTTCTTGCGGTAGGTTGTTCCATTCCTCAGCACGGTTCACAATTGCTGGATGGTCGTTGAGACATTTTTACGTGGCACTCTGTATCTCCCAAACATTACACACATGCTCGATGAGACTGAAGTAGGGGAAACGAGCAGACCAATCCATTCACTGAATATACTCTCTTTCCAAGAGGTCCTCCATGTGCGCAGTCTGATTCCATGACGCTCTGTCATCCGCCAAAAATGAAGTCACTGCCGAGAGCACCACTGAAAAGATGCAGACAAGGAAGGAGCACAGTGTCACACTAACGCTGACTGGTGAGGATACCATGCTCAAAGATTTGAAGGTCAATATATCCATGCACCATAACAGCTGGACCACCGAAAACATCATGTTCGACAATCTTTCTGGGTGCATTACTTGTTCCTGCCTGCCGCTACATGAGGGTGCGTCCGGAATAACTATTTACACTACTGGCCATTGCTACACCAAGAAGAAATGCAGATGACAAACGGGTTTTCATTGGACAAATATATTATACTAGAACTGAAATTTGATTATATTTTCACGCAATTTGGGTGCATAGATCCTGAGAAATCAGTACCCAGAACAACCAACTCTGGCCGTAATAACGGCCTTGATACGCCTGGGCATAGAGTCAAACAGAGCTTGGATGGCGTGTACAGGTACAGATGCCCATGCATTTCAACACGATACCACAGTTCATCACGAGTAGTGACCCTCGTGTTGTGACGAGCCACCATTGACCAGACATTTTCAGTTGGTGAGAGATCTGGAGAATGTGCTGGCCAGGCAGCAGTCGAACATTTTCTGTATTCAGAAAGGCTCGTACAGGACCTGCAACATGCAGTCGTACATTATCCTGCTGAAATGTAGGGTTTCGCAGGGATCGAATGAAGGGTAGAGCCACGGGTCGTAACACATCTGAAATGTAACGTCCACTGTTCAAAGTGCCGTCAATACGAACAAAAGGTGACCGAGACGTGTAACCAATGGCAGCCCATACTATCACGCCGGTTGATACGCCAGTACGGCGATGACGAATACACGCTTCCAAAGTGCGTTCACCACGATGTCGCCAAACACGGATGCGACCATCATGATCCTGTAAACAGCACCTGGATTCATCCGAAAAAATGACGTTTTCCCATTCGTGCACCCAGGTTCGTCGTTGAGTACACCATCGCAGGCGCTCCTGTCTGTGATGCAGCGTCAAGGGTAACCGCAGCCATGGTCTCCGAGCTGATAGTCCATGCTGCTGCAAACGTCGAACTGTTCGTGCAGATGGTTGTTGTCTTGCAAACGTCCCCATCTGTTGAGTCAGGAATCGAGACGTGGCTGCACGATCCGTTACATCCATGCGGATAAGATGCCTGTCATCTCGACTGCTAGTGATACAAGGCCGCTGGGATCCAGCAAGGCATTCCGTATTACCCTCCTGAAGCCACCGATTCCATTTTCTGCTAACAGTCATTTGATGTCGACCAACGCGAGCAGCACTGACGCGATACGATAAACCGCAATCGCGATAGGCTACAATCCGACCTTTATCAAAGTCGGAAACGTGATGATATGTAATTCTCCCTCTTACACGAGGCATCACAACAACGTTTCACCAGGCAACGCCGGTCAACTGCTGTTTGTGTATGAGAAATCGGTTGGAAATTTTCATGTCAGCACGTTGTAGGTGTCGCCACCGGCGCCAACCTTGTGTGAATGCTCTGAAAAGCTAATGATTTGCATATCACAGCATCTTCTTCCTGTCGGTTAAATTTCGCGTCTGTAGCACGTCATCTTCGTGGTGTAGCAATTTTAATGGCCAGTAGTGTAGACTGAATTTCCCCTCATCCGCGAACGGCACGCGACCTAACTCCTCGTTGGTTCAGACCTATACCAGTGAGGAGCGTGAGATTGCGTGACTTACAATCTTTTTAGATGTGTTTGACGTGAGTTTGTTCGTGCTTGCTGAACCATGTAACATTCATCTGCTGCTGTAGCTGACCGTGTGCGGCCATCTCCTGCCCCTCGGGCTGTAGTGCTTGTTGTTCGGAACGCTCCCTAAGCTCGGGACGCAAAGCTAAAACCAAACTCTTGGGCACATCGTCCTTCTTCCGGTTTCCCTGTGATGCTTTTCCATGTGACATCTTCCAAATGCTGTCTCTGGGCGATGATGCTATTCTCAAGACCGCCAACACAGTGCACTGTATAACGCAAACACGCACGCACACACACACACACACACACACACACACACACACACACACCGTTAGCTGCCTTGTGTTAGTGCCAGCCTCATTTGGCACTACAGTCACGCTGACCTCAGGCCACGTAACGTTCAACTTTCTGTCCGCGACTTGGATGCCTACGGCAACGTGGGTCCTACATTTTATTCTTTCTCACAGAGTACTTTGTACAAACTGGTTCAAATGGCTCCGAGCACTATGGGACTTAACATCTGAGGTCGTCAGTCCCCTAGAACTTAGAACTACTTAAACCTAAGCTAAGGAAGAGCAAATGCGAAGAGCACCGAATCATCAGTCTAATTTTTACATGCGGCTGAAGTCTTGCTGAGAGTGTTGAACAGAAGGTTATATGGCTGGATAGAGGGACTGCACGGTTTTGCGGTGCGGTCGCAAAACACAGACACTAAACTTATGACAGTGAACAGAGACGTCAATGAACGAACGGACAGATCATAACTTTGCGAAAATAAAAAAAAGTAAACTTTTCACTCGAGGGAAGACTTTAACCAAGGACCTCTCGTTCCCCAGCTGCTTACGCTAACCACGGGACCACGGCGCTCCTGAGCTCATACCATCCTTGATGTTGCCTCTCTTGCCGATGGACTACTCAGTTTGTATATTTTGCTTATTTGTTTCATAGTTCCACACAACTTCTTCCTGTTTTCTCGATTGATCTGTGTTCAGTTTTTCAAGGCCTATCCACTGTACCAACGTATAACTAAATCTGAGAGGGGTGCGATGGGGGGGTGGGGGGTCCCTTGTTAGTACGTTAAAAGCTTTGCGGAATAGTACATTTCGACAAATATAATCTCTCCCTTGCGTTTGCCAGTGGAATTCCCATTGCACCCTTAATGCTGACTGCTGCTTTTCCGGCCGCAGCTAGGAACGAGATATTCTGGCGCGATGTCCTCTGGTAACCCAGTTCCAGGGCACACGCCCGCTGCCGTCTGGTTGCTATGCACAAAGGCCCGCAGCGCGGAGGAGGCCGGCGGCGAGGCGTTGTGTGGGAGCGGCCGAGCGCGGTCGGCTGGTCCGCAAGAAGTGTCAGTCCAGGGGAGGGGAGGCTGGGGCGCCCGCCGCTTCCTGTGTGCCGTGGCCAGCGGCGCGTGAACCGATCCCCAAAGAAGCGGCGCCATTCTCTGGCCACATTCCGCGAGGACCGCCCCTCCCTCGCTGCTCACTGTGCGTATCACGAGCACTGATTCCGCCCCCCGTGCCGCTTCATTTCCTCTCCTCTAACATTTACCGAAGAACAACTTCCGTTGCGAGGCGCTTCTACAAGTGGCCAAGAGCAATTTGATCCGCTCCGCTCTGTGAAATACACTGAAACGCCAAAGAAACTGGCGTATTCGAATACAGAGATATGTAAACAGGCAGAATATGGCGCTGCGGTCGGCAACCCTTGTGTAAGACAACAAGAGTCTGGCGCAATTGTTTGATCGGTTACTGCTTCTACAATAGCAGGTTATCAAGATTTAAATGAGTTTGAACGTGGGGCTACAGTCGGAGCACGAGCGACGGGACACAGCATCTCCGAGGTAGCGATGAATGGGGGAGTGGACCCTGAATATCAGAAATCCGGCAAAACCTCGAATCTCCGATATCGCTGCGGCCAGGAAAAGATCCTGCAAGAACGGGAGCAACAACGACTGAAGAGAATCGTCCAGCGTGACAGAAGTACAACCCTTCCGAAAATTGCTGAAGATTTCAGTGCTGGGCCATCAACAAGTGTCAGCGTCCGAACCATTGAACGAAACATCATCGATACTGGCTTTCGTAGCCGAAGGCCCAGACGTGTACCTTTGATGACTGCACGACACAAAGCTTTACACCTCGCCTGAGCCCGTTAACACCGACATTGGACTGTTAATGACCGGAAACATGTTGCCTGATCGTACCAGTCTCGTTTCAAACACTATCAGGACCCCTGACACCTCTAGAAACGACTCCGAGAGGTGACACGTACGTAAGCATCGTTTCAGATCACCTGCATCCATTCATTTTCACTGTGCATTCCGAAGGACATGGGAAATTCCAGCAGGACAATCCAAACACACCATACGTCAAGAATTGCTACAGAGTGGCTCCAGGAACACTCTTCTGAGTTTAAACTCTTCTGCTGGCCACCAAACTCCCCAGAACATTACTGAGCATATCTGGAATGCCTTGCAACGTGCTGTTCAGAAGAGATGTGCACCTCGTCATATAATTACGGATTTATGGACAGCCCTGCAGGATTCCTGGTGTCAGTTCCCTGCAGCACTAATTCAGACATTAGTCGAGCCCATGCCGCGTCGTGTTGCGGCTCTTCTGTGTGCTCGTGGGACCCTACAAGATATTATATTAGGCAGGTGTACCAGTTTCTTTGGCTCTTCAGTGTACATCAAGCTCTGTATCAGACCCTTCCCTCATTGGCGTCGGATACCGTATTCCTTATGTAGAGTGCAGTGTTGTACAGTGGAACACTTCTCAGATTTTCTGCTCTAGCCAGCTCTGTGACAGAAGTCAAGGTATTTGTTTTTCTCTGTCAGTTTCTGTTGAAGAAATGTGGAATTTCTTGTGGGACATCGTGGAATATTCCTGCTTTAGCACCTGTAGTTTCATGAACTTCCGATAGGTGACAGCACTATATTCAGCCTTGAAAGTAGTCTGCAACGGATGTGTGTTCCGAGAACAGAGCTGTAATTGAGTTTGTTTTGGCGGTGACCAGAACATCGCACATATTCAAAGGCGCTTGTCTACGGAGACCTAGCTGTGAACAAAAGCACGGCGAGTCGTTGAGTGAGGCGTCTGTCACCATCGCAACAAGGTCACGTAAACCCGTCCGATCTCCCGCGTGCCAACCGCCCACCCACAGCTGTGACTCCTGCGGTGTTGGAACGTGTGGACACTCTTCTTCGAGATGAGCGACAGATCACAATCAAACACCTCGCTGCTCAACTGGACATCTCTGTTGGCAGTGCTGTCACACTCGTCCACTAGTTGTGGTAATCAAAGATATAAGCTAACTTGGTTCCTCGCCACGTAATGGAAGACCTTAAAGTGCAATGAAGGATCATCTGTGAGGAATTGCTTACGCGTTAAGAGGCTGATGAAACATGGATTCATCACTTCGAAGTAGAAATAAAACGGCAATCCATGGACTGGCGCCTCACCACCTCTTCTCCGGAGAAAAAAAAAAAAAAAAAAAAAAAAAACAAAAAATCGAAGCCCACCTTCGGTTTTCTCTGAAGAGGTTATTCTGTTTGATGTCCTGCGTAACAGTGTGAGGGGCCGGGGCAAGCAGTGTATTTAACACTAAATTCTTCTAGACTCTTCATATAGAAATGATGGTCTAAGCCTTAACCCTTTTTTAACTCCGACTTTTGCTGTTGCACATGGATTAAGAAGAAACGCGAACTGACTGTAATCGACCCTGAAAGTGGAGTACAAAAGAGCTTGGCACCTGCAATAATTCAATTTGATAGAAATTAATTTGATAAAGAGAAGTTTCATTAATGTAGTGAGAATTGAGAGGGTTGCTCTACCGATTTACAGAATGACAATTTGATTTATTATGACTAAACTCAAAATAATAAACAAAACACATGAAATATTCACAATACGTCAAATTGGATACTCATATAAATGCTGTGATTGTGAAGTTGTCCATAAACTAGCTTGTGACATTTATGACCAAGTGGTATGGGGAGCCAATTCTTTGCAACTCAAATCTTAAGAGGAACACTCGGCCAAACCAACCTTGATTGCTGCTACAGTAGTGAGAACTCAGGCAAAGAACACCCAAGACAGAACCACGTTAGAAAAGACGGGAACAGGCGCGCTCTGCTGAGTTCTGATTATCACATAGCAAAACTCACTAAACTTCCGGTGCTGCGCACATACATTACCAAGCTGTCTTATTAACTGCAAGGACACGATCTGGCGTACCGGAGGCGATGGCTGGTTGCTTCGACGTCCCGTCGTGGTGATGATAATGTTGCGAGTATAGCCCGAAACAAATTATCCATGTCTGGTTCTTCCACACTAAAGACTTCCTAGCAATACAAATGCTCCTTGAGTGAAACAAAGAAAGCTCACCACACAATCACTGACGGTACAGTGACTGATTTTAACAAGCGAAGTCACACAGTAACTCCGATACAGTCAACTTCAGCCAAAACTGCTCAAGACGGACAACATAGGCCGCTTGTATGCAGAACGCTCAATTGCTTACTGTACTCAGAAAGTTACGTTGAAATCGAAACTTCCGCAACTTCATCAAACAGTTACAACCAGATGAAAGTATATTAGACAGCCAACGGAAGGCAGGTTGTCCAGAGCAGCGAGAGCTCAGTGTTGTAACCTATTCCGACCGAAAGGCGAGAGCCGACTCTCCCAAGAGCACCCATACAAACCGAACATAGAACATTGCCACCTCAACCACAGTGGGCGTAGTTTAACGTGCCAATCAGCAACTCGAAAACCGGCGGAAAATTCCTCTCTATTGCCAAAGCACTACTATTCCACCAATGGAGATACTTGGCGCCAATTTCTGGGCCGATTTTGCTACATTATGGAGCTATCCACTGATCAAGCCAAACACAGTTATGATTTTGCAGAAAACGCGGGAATTTGCCCGCCAAGACTGCCTGGGAACACAAGTCATTTCCGCGCCTCGCTCGTAGCCTGTCAGAAAGCGTTTTCACTAAGTTTCTGGAAAGTAACGGAATCTCTAACCCCAGCCGCTCCTTCAGACCCCTGTGGGCGTGTCACCCTCGCTCTTATGACAATGTCGGCATCTGGACAGCATCCACTCGGCTCCCTGACACCCGTCGGCATAACCCTTACGACATCAGCAGAACCTGCTTGTCACCGGACCACCCGGGTGAAGAGAGACGCTGCGTGGGAAGAAATAGCAACTTTTCACCGCTTGCAATTAGAGAGGGAAAGATTCATATCTTCTGAGTTCTTAATACTAACCTTGTAATGACCATACTCTGCTATACTTCCCCAAACCGAATTACTCAGAGTGAGATAAAAATATGAGAGGGGGCAAGTCACTGTGAGCATTGTAAAGGCATGCCGCCTCTCAATGGTGCAGCGATCAACTCTGAAGTGTACTGTGCTACCCTGAGAAAACTGAAGAAACTTCAGTGTGTTCGTCGCCACAAAAATTCAAAAGAACTTCACCTTCTCCATGACAATGCAAGGACTCACACAAGTCTGCGCACTCGAGAGGAGCAGACAAAACTTCGTTGGTCTGTTCTTCGTCATCCACCTTACAGTTCGGATCTCGCACCTTTCGACTTCCATCTCTTTCGGCCAATGCAGGATGCACTCTGGGGCAAGCAGTACATGGGTGTTTGGGAGGTACTGATGCAGCAAGAGGCTGGCTCCGACGTCGACCAGTAGAGTGGTACCATGCGGGCATACAGGCCCCAGTAAGATGGCGGAAGACCGTCGCATTAAACGGCGACTATGTTGAAAAATAGAGTTTTGTAGCCAAAAGAGTGGGTAATAATGTGGTATATTGGAATTCTGAACAAAACCGACCTGTTTTCAGACAAAAAAGTGTCACATTACGTATTGAACTCCCTTCATATTTGTATGATTCAGCCCACGTAATCGTTTCCAGGTGAATTTCGGACCCGTCTCGAGCGTGTACTCCTACCTGTGAATGAGAAATGAGCGGTGTTCGCTGAACAGACAGACCTCAGCTGTGTGGGAGGAACAAACGCAGTGCGGGACAATGTCCCGCTGTCGCCTCCACTCGCTAAACACTTGGCGTGTGGGCGGTCACTGCTCGCGAGGCAGTAGAGCTAGCGAGTGTTGTCTGGTGACCGGTCGCTCTGTGAGACTCGGGACGGCGCAGCGATAAGATTACCTGCGGAGAACAACGACGCCGGCGGCGGAACAAACACCGGCAAGCGATAAGGCGGCAGGAAGCAAAGGCAGCGCGAATACGGAGCGCGCGTGGGCGGTCGGCGCGCGCGTGGGAAGGCTTGGTGCACTGTGTTACGGGCCTGTTACAGGTTTCTCGGTCTCTATGAGCCGCCTCTGTTAACATTCACACAGGGCTCCTCAAACTCGAGGACAAAAACACAAGTAGGGATGACTCGAGACGTTTCTTATAGAATAAATTGTAGATGAGTACATCTACCTCGATCACAAAAGGCCGGCCTATGTGGCCGAGCGGTTCTAGGCGCTTCAGTCTGGAACCGCGTGACAGCTACGGTCGCAGGTTCGAATCCTGCCTCGGGCATGGATGTGTGTGATGTCCTTCGGTTAGTTAGGTTTACGTAGTTCTAAGTTCTAGGAGACTGATGACCTCAGATGTTAAGTCCCATAGGGCTCAGAGCCATTTGAACCATTTTATCACAAAATTAAACTAGGGGAAAACAATCAGAATGTAGAAATTATTCGCAGAATAGCACTGAGCTGGGCAGTGTTCGAGAAACTAAGATTTATCCTGACAAACAATGATATCCCTAATAACCTGAAGGCTAAGGTCTGTAATGTGTGCATACTACAACCTACAGCATGGAAACTATGACTCTAAGGCACGTCCTTGTTAGCTAAAGCACTTGCAACAAGCCATGGAACGACATATGCTAGGAGTCAGCATTGGCGGTAGGATTCGATCAGAGGTCATCAGGAGGAGAACAAAGGTAACAGACTTTCTAGAGATGCATTACAGGTGGTACAGACAAGCCGTCGTGTGGATTACTTCTGAACACATTATCCGAAAACTGTCTTGAGCAGCTAAATCGACAGCCAACGCGTAATGGAAATATTTTAGATCTGGTAGCCACGAACAGACCAGACCTCTTTGACGGTGTCAGTGTTGAAAAAAAATGGTTCAAATGGCTCTGAGCACTATGGGACTCAACATCTTGGGTCATAAGTCCCCTAGAACTTAGAACTACTTAAACCAAACTAAAATTAGGACATCACACACACCCATGCCCGAGGCAGGATTCGAACCTGCGACCGTAGCAGTCCCGCGGTTCCGGACTGTAGCGCCAGAACCGCTAGACCACCGCGGCCGGCGTCAGTGTTGAGACAGGGATCAGTGATCATGGTGTTGTCATTACGACTATGGTTACGAAAGTAAAAAAGTCGATCAAGAAGGCTAGGAGAGTATTCTTCCTAGAAAGAGCAGATAAGCAGTTGTTAGCATCCCACTTAGTAAATGAATCGACTTCATTTACTTCCGGTACGATGGACGTGGAAGAATTATGGGCAAATTTTAAACACATTGTAAATCACGCATTGGACAAGTGTGTGCCGAAAAAGTGGGTTCCGGACGGAAAAGACCCACCGTGGTTTAACAGCGCAATTCGGAGAATGCTCAGGAAGCAAAGACAGTTGCACTCGCGGTACAAGAAAGATCGGGAGAATGAGGACAGGCAAAAGTTAGTAGTAGAGATTCGTACTGCTGTAAAAAGAGTGATGCACGAAGCATTCAACCACTACCACCGTCATACCTTAGCAAAAGATCTTGCTGAAAACCCAAGGAAATTCTGGTCTTACGTAAAATCGGAAAGCGGGTCGAAGGCTTCCATCCAGTCACTCACTGATCAGTCTGGCCTGACAACGGAAGACGGCAAAACGAAAGCTGAAATTTTAAATTTAGCATTTGAGAAATCTTTCACGCAGGAGTACCGTACAAACATACCACCCTTTGAGTATCGTACAGATTCCCGTATGGAAGACATAGTGATAGACATTCCTGGGGTTGTGAAGCAGCTGAATGGGTTGAAAATAAATAAATCGCCAGGTCCTGATGGGATTCCAATTCGGTTTTACAGAGAGTACGCTACTGCATTGGCTCCTTACTTAGCTTGCATTTATCGCGAATCTCTTGTCCAACGTACATTCCCGAGCAACTGGAAAAAAGCGCAGGCGACGCCTAAGAAGGGTACAAGGACGGATCCTCAAAATTACAGACCAATATCCTTAACATCGGTTTGTTGCAGGATTCTCGAACATATTCTCAGTTCGAATTTCCTTGAGACAGAGAAGTTACTGTCCATGCATCAGCACGGCTTTAGAAAGCATCGCTCCTGCGAATCGCAACTCGCCCTTTTTTCACATGATATCCTGCGAACCATAGATGAAGGGTATCAGACGGATGCTATATTCCTTGACTTTCGGAAAGCGTTTGACTCGGTACCCCACTGCAGACTCCTAACTAAGGTACGAGCATATGGGATTGGTCCCCAAGTATGTGAGTGGCTCGAAGATTTCTTATGTAATAGAACCCAGTACGTTGTCCTCGACGGTGAGTGTTCATCGGAGGTGAGGGTATCATCTGGAGCGTCCCAGGGAAGTGTGGTAGGTCCGCTGTTGTTTTCTATCTACATAAATGACCTTTTGGATAGGGTGGATAGCAATGTGCGGCTGTTTGCTGATGATGCTGTGGTGTACGAGAAGGTGTCGTCGTTGAGTGACTGTAGGAGGATACAAGATGACTTGGACAGGATTTGTGATTGGTGTAAAGAATGGCAGCTAACTCTAAATATAGATAAATGTAAATTAATGCAGATGAATAGGAAAAAGAATCCTGTGATGTTTGAATACTCCATTAATAGTGTAGCGCTTGACACAGTCACGTCGATTAAATATTTGGGCGTAACACTCAGAGCGATATGAAGTGGTACAAGCATTTAATGGCAGTTGTGGGGAAGGCGGATAGACGTCTTCGTTTCATTGGTGGAATTTTGGGAAGATGTGGTTCATCTGTAAAGGAGACCGCTTATAAAACACTAATACGACCTATTCTTGAGTACTGCTCGAGCGTTTGGGATCCCTATCAAGTCGTATTGAGGGAGGACATAGAAGGAATTCAGAGGCGGGCTGCTAGATTTGTTACTGGTAGGTTTGATCATCACGCGAGTCTTACGGAAATGCTTCAGAAACTCGGGTGGTGGTCTCTAGAGGAAAGGAGGCGTTCTTTTCGTGAATCGCTACTGACGAAATTCAGAGAACCAGTATTTGAGGCTGACTGCAGTACAATTTTACTGCCGCCAACTTACGTTTCGCGGAAAGACCATAAAGATAAGATAAGTGAGATTAAGGCTCGTACAGAGGCACATAGGCAGTCATTTTTCCCTCGTTCTGTTTAGGAGTGGAACAGGGAGATAAGATGCTAGTTGTGGTACGAGGTACCCTCCGCCACGCACCGTATTGTGGATTGCGGAGTATGTATGTAGATTTATATGTGAGAAATTTAAGACTGTAGTGGCAATAAATTGGACAAGTAGCTCGACAATATCCCAGCACGTGGACCGCTACAACTGTTCGCTGAAGACTATGGGACTACCACATGCGCATTGGAAGACACCAAAAGAGATGGTTTGATGACGTGAAGCTGGTGAGTGGAACACGATGGCACTAGGTTGATTAAAATCGAAGACGTTGTAAACATATGGAAGAGGCCAGAAGTGGGTTGAGACAGGCTGAAGAAATGGCAATAAATTGAACATGTAGCTCGATAATATCCCCGCAGTTCGACCCCTAGAATTGTTCGTTGAAGACCATGGTAGGGGCATTGGCAGATACAAAAAGAGATGGTCTGATGACATGAAGCTGGTGACTGGAATACGATGGCATCAGGTGGGTCAAAGTCGAAGACAGTGGAAACACATGGAAGCGGCCTTTATCCAGCAGTGGAGTGAGATAGGCTGAAAAGAAGAAGAAGAAGAAGATAAATCTGATATCTCAACTGGCATGACATGCATTACTCGACAAAGCGAACCACAGACCCAGCCGTACCGTGAACTGGCTTCGTCACGTGATTCTTTGTTGCCACGATCCAGTTGAAAGTGGTACGCTTCGTTACAGTGAAACATGGAATGCGGTCGCGGAAAATGGTTGGTGAAGGAAGGAAGGAAGATTAGTGTTTAAAGTCCCGACGACGATGAGGTCTTTAAAACGGAGCACAAGCTCGATTCTCTGGAAGACGAGGAAGGAAATCGGCCGTTCCTTTTCAAAGCAACCGTCCCGCGTTTCCCTTGAACCATTTAGAAAAATCACGGAAAACCTAAATCCCGATGGTCAGAGAGCGTTTGGAACCTTTGTCCTCCTGAATGCGAGATCAATGCGCTAACCACTGCGTCAGCTCGGTTGGTAAAATGTTTGTTGATAGCATCGTTAAGTTAAATGACAATGACGGGGGAATACCGGGGAGGAGAGGGGGGGATGTGTCGTCGTAAAGTTTCAGTTAACGTATCGAGAAACTAAAATTTTAGTGTACGATTTGGGCGGAGATACATTCGGTGTGGGTGTTGAGTAGAAATGGGCTCCATTTTACAAAGAATTTATCTGGCATAAAATAATCTTCTTGGCACTACAGAAATGATAACAAAACAGAACTCAATTTACAGCCCAATGCAGTTCTTGAAAGTGGTGCTCTGCAAGAGAACAACAACATAAAATACTTTGAACACACTGGAAATATTGTTCAAATCGACTTCACCCGAGCATATTATTTCAAGTCATCCCCATACAAACTCCGAAAGTTCGTGGGTGAAGTTCAGCCTCATCTTCTACGTTTTTCACTAATACCGATTCGTGAAACTTCGTACGTTAGTTTTCACTGCTTCACTGACGTATATCCCCAAGTGTTTACAAAACATAATTTTCATTTTCGCGACTTTCTTCAGTGAGTGAAACGAACTAGTCACAATTCATAGTGCAGTTCTTTGAATACATTCAATATCCCATGCTACTCCGAGAAGTATAAGATGGGAAGTAAAAGTATTCTGAAAGCTGTTTCCATCGTAGCATCCTGCCAAAAACCGAAACCGCCCGCACGCTTTAGCTACGTCTCAGCCTATGTGATCGTTCCGTTTCATATCCACACAAATTTTAGGTATTTGTATGGGTGGACTAATTGAAACTGCCTGACTGACATAAAGAAAGACAAAAGATACTAATTTTCTGCGTTTTGTGTTTATTTCTGTTCACCTGAACCAAGCTGCTAATCTTCGCATCACTTTGATGTCTGGTCAAGATCTGGCTACACATTTGCGCAGCTTCTTTTCAGATAATGCCGCATTGTAGAGAGCTCATTCAAGTCCAAAAAGTCAGAAGTTAATATTAAATTACCAGCAGGTCATTGATATCCACTATATACAGCAACGGTTCCAATAAACACTACTCCGTCTGCAGGCCACGAGTGGCCTACCGTGACCTTCCGACCGCCATGTCATCCTCAGAGGAGGATGCGGGTAGGAGGGGCGTGGGGTCAGCACACCGCTCTCCCGGTCGTTATGATGGTATTCTTTACCGATGCCGCTACTATTCGGTCGAGTAGCTCCTCATTTGGCATCACGAGGCTGAGTGCACCCCGAAAAATGGCAACAGCGCATGGCGGCCTGGATGGTCACCCATCCAAGTGCCGACCACGCCCCACAACCCTTAACTTTGGTGATTTCACGGGAACCGGTGTATTCACTGCGGCTAGGCCGTCAATATACACTACTGGCCATTACAATTGCTAAACCAAGAAGAAATGCAGATGATAAACGGGTATTCATTGGACAAACATATTGTACTAGAACTGACATGTGATTACATTTTCACGCAATTTGGGTGCATAGATCCTGAGAAATCAGTACCCAGAACAACCAACTCTGGCCGTAATACGGCCTTGAAACGCCTGGGCATTGAATCAAACAGATCTTGGATGGCGTGTACAGGTACAGCTGTCCATGCAGCTTCAACACGATACCACAGTTCATCAAGAGTAGTGACTGGCGTATTGTGACGAACCAGTTGCTCGGCCACCATTGACCAGACGTTTTCAATTGGTGAAAGATCTGGAGAATGTGCTGGCCAGGGTAGTAGTCGAACATTTTCTGTATCCAGAAAGGCCCGTACAGGACCTGCAATATGGAGCCATGCATTACCCTGCTGAAATGTAGGGTTTCGCAGAGACCGAATGAAGGGTAGAGCCACGGGTCGTTACACATCTGAAATGCAACGTCCACTGTTCAAAGTGCCGTCAGTGCGAACAAGAGGTGACCGAGACGTTTCACCAGGCAACGCCGGTCAACTGCTGTTAGTGTTTGAGAAATCGGTTGGAAAATTTCCTGATGTCAGCACGTTGCAGATGTCGCCACCGGCGCCAACCTTGTGTGAATGCTCTGAAAAGCTAATCATTTGCATATCACAGCATCTTCTTCCGGTCGGTTAAATTTTACGTCTGTAGCACGTCATCTTCGTGGTGTAGCAATTTTAATAGCATTGTACTTTCTTGGTGCACACCTGAAGTTACTCCTGCATCTGTCGTTCATCCAACAAACCGTGCTGCATCCTCCCAACCAACAAATCCTGAATCCAGTCACAAATTTAGTATCATACCTCACATAATAGTCCTTTCGCTAATCAATGTTGGCATGTTACCGAGTCAAATGTTTCCCGAAAACCAAGGAATACTGCATTAACCTGACTGTTTTCTTCAGATATTATTTATAAATTGCCTTTTTTGCTTGCTGCACATCGAAATTTTAATTTTTATTTATGCACCCAGACCCGTTTCGCCTTTTGTACAAGGCATCATCAGTGGTTGTCCTGAAACACTACATGATTTGTCAATTTTTACACATAGGTTATGGTTTCACATCTAGGTTATAGATTTTAAAACAGTTCTTTAACGTTTTTTTATGAAATGGAAAGGTACTTACAGGTAACTTCTAATTCATTCATTTAAGCAAATTGCTTTCTCTCATCTGGCAGGCAGGTGGACATCTTACAGTTCACTTTCAGTTCACTGTTTACGTAACACATCACTGTAACTGCCATCTTTTTATTACAGAGTTTCATTTGTTTTTCTAAATGTTACCAGCATCTCAGTTTTCTGCATTCAACTGTTTTTTGAATGTGTGTGTGTGTGTGTGTGTGTGTGTGTGTGTGTGTGTGTGTGTGTGTATTAGAGAGGGAGAGAGATTTTTTAATAAAATAAAAATTATTTATTTTACTTTTATTACTATTTTTTATTCATTTATTTAGTCTCAATAATAATAATAATAATAATAATTATTATTATTATATTTTCCTCTATATACTTATGAGAGGAATCAGATGTATAATCATTTCTTGGGGTTTCTGCCTATTGTATGATCAATTTAGTAGTTGTTTCTTTTCAGCCTTTGTTTTGTATAAATGATAATTTTTCTGTGATGTTAGGAGATATCTTTCATTATTTATTCTAATTATTTTCATATCATTTTCTCCTGTAGTAGGTTTGTCGATATTTTCTCTCAAATGTCCTGCAGAAGTTGAGTGGCTCGTTCCATATTTCCATGCTCTGATAAGTTCTTTGTACCGGATGTCAAATGTTCTGCTCGTTTGTCCTACATACCTTCCATCACACGTGATGCACTGTAGTTGGTATATTCCTGCTTTTTCGTAGATATCTGTGTTTTTTTTTTTTTTTTGGAATGTGCCTTTGGACTGAATTGTCTGTTTTGAATGCTATGATTATCCCTTGTCTTTTGAAAATGTTTGTTATTTTATGTGTGAGTTTGTGCTTGTATGTCATCGTGTACCATCTTGAATCTTCTTTCTTGTTTTCCTGTATTCTTTGCGTCGTTATTGTTCTGTCACTGTTTGTGCCTGTTTGTGTAGTGTTTTGTTGTAGTGTTGTTTGTAGGTGTCTATGTACTGTGTTCACTGACTGTATTTGTTTTTTAATTTTTTTGTTGAATTTGGTGACTAGATCCCCATTGTACCCATTGTTTGTAGCTATTTGTATGATGATGTCTAGTTCTTCCTGGTATTTCTGCGGAGGTCTGCTTCTTCATTTTAGAATTTTTAGGTAAGTGTGTAAGTCATTTCGTCTGTTCTCCATATTCATACCGTGCTCCTCTAGTGTGGCAGCTGTTATTTTAGTACTCTGTACCGAAAGACATTTTGTGAATATGATGACCACGTTGCAAACTTAAAGTATTCTCAGCAAATATTTACTTTCGATTATATATTTTACAGTAGAACAACAGGAGACACATTAATAATGATGTTATGCACTGTATCATGTATTAATACAGAGAAATAAACAGGAGATCTCAGAACATGTAAATGATAACAATACACTATGCTATCATAAGGAAATCAATAAAGTTCTTTACATGCTTTCCTTTTCCAGAATGAAAATCGGTGTTTCACATCATTTGAATTGGAAGTAACTCAGGACGCTTAGTTGCCTTCACGCACGAAGATTTCTACAGCCGTTGAAGTAAATATGATGAATGTGAGCGTGATGTAAAGCCGAGTTCCTGTTTAACGGCTGGTTTGTGTGTCTTTCCATCTTCGTAACATAAATAACGATAGTTTGATTCCTGATACACCAACGAGTTTACGATGCAGTATACAGCTTACGAGGCTGTAAAGATTGTATAGCTATGTGTAATGGTAAATGTTGCGAACCACTATAGTGTACTTTCTTTACACGTTTGGGAAAATGAGACGTTATGTGTTACTATTCTCCGAGAGAGAATTTGCTTTCAAGACGACGGTGCACCAGCCCACTTCGATGTCAATGACCGCAAGCGTCTGAACAATACGAACCCACACCGTTGTGTTGGAAGGGCAGGTCCTGCCCACGGGCATTTGAGGACGTTGGTGCGTGAAGACCCTTAGAAACGGATGAAGACCTGTTTGCTCGGATCCAAGCTGCCTGTCTCCTTGTACTACAGACACCAGAGATCTTTGAGAGAGTGTGGCAGAACTTCATGACGCATTGCCATGCTAGTAGTGAGACTGACGGTCGGCACTTTTAATTTTGAGCTACGTTGTTGTTATGCAGTGTACGCTGTGTATGTCTGTAACACAATAAATGTGCATATCCGGTCATTGGTTCCCTATCTCAGTACAATAGGCTGTGGGTGCCCTATCACACGTTTCAGTTTGACCGAAAAAGCTTCTGATACCCTGTATGTATTGTTGTATGCTCCGTATTTAATTAGCTTCAGAGTAACGGGAGCTACGAGATGGACAGCTATGGAAGAGGCGATCTCTGGTGGGAAAAGCAGTAAACAGCCGCCACAACTGCAGGGTACAGCGAAGCTTGACCAGAATCTGTACATGCATATGAATACATTTTAGTCAATTTCAATTTCCCGCTGTTTTTTTTCTAATGTATGTGAAAAGTAATCTCACCAGCTACTGTACGGATTTTTATACAGTTTTCGGTAACAGACAGACTGATTCAAGACGAAGGCTTGTGGCTATAGTTTATATTCTGTGCATATTGGCTGAACTATGAAGAATCACACCCCCACGCCACGTTAGTGTGTCTTTATGTGCAGGCTAATCTCAGGAGCTGCTGAGTGGATGTTGATACGGTTTTCACTGGTAGGTAGACTAATTCATGGGATGGTTGTGTTCACATAATATGTTAGCGGTACCGCAGACAAGTCGTCCAACTGTAGATAGAACCATATGCGTGAATCCGTCTTACGTCAGTGCTACAGCTGTTTAAAAGAGTGACTGGTTGCTGTATTTCTTAAAGTAATTCAATCCACAGTCGCTGGAGCCAGCACTGTTATCATAGATAAATTAATAATGTTTTCAAAATTTTATTCTATGCAACAGTTACGCAGGGCATTGAAGAAAATTCTCCCCGGTAATTAAACTGTTGCAGCACTCGCTTTCCCACAAGAATAATTTTCTCCAACGTCTCGTTCTCCACGTCTTTCATGCCGATGTAGTTCAAATTTTAGCGCGGAATGTTACCTACTATTAGGAATAAAGTATTTCTTGTAAGGTCGTTTCTAATTACAGAAGTTGTTTGGTGACTTGCTTAGAAGGCGGGACCAACGCCCGTGTGTGTGTGTGTGTGTGTGTGTGCGTGTGTGCGCCAGTTTTCATTCAAGAATAAAGCTTCACGTTTGGGAGGATTGAGGAGAGTCTACACTTTGTGTCCAAGCCACATAAAGCGCTTGAGCACATTCAGGGTCACGCCCTTAGCTCACAATAAGTCGCTAACCGGGAACGACCACGGCCACGGTAGGAAGAGCAGACCCCTGGGGGGGTCTTGTTCCCGCAGCCACCTGTTTGATGTAGGGCGCAGCTTACGCGGAAAAACCTCCGCATTGTTACAGCTTCACTAAGCCGGTCTCAGAGTTTCGACGCACGCCGGGTGACCTGGACCGGTGTAGGAGCGAATAACTCTCCACTCAACGTCCCCCCCCCCCCCCCCTCTCACCGCTCACGTTGTGCAAAGACACTAGCACACACGCAGGGTCAGGCTACGACACCGGGGCTCCGATTTTCTTTGTAACAGTTTCGGGTAGGAAAGGCCTCGGACTGATAAACGTCAACAAGAAACAAACCGTAACTCAGTCTCACTTCGTTCTGGACTTCTCTCATAATGCCCTGTCAATGGCTATATTCCGGCTCAGTATGTTTTAGGATCGGTTCAGCAAACTGTTTGCTTCGAACAAACTACGCACTGAATAGTGCGAAAGTTATTTGTCACGTTTAGCTACAGACTTCAGTTACGCTAATCACATTATTACATATACAACACGTTTTGAGAGATCGTTCTGCAATTATCGATAATAACTTATAGAAGACTCTTACAAATTCACAAAAGCGGAATAAATATGAATGAAATCAGTTATGTCACCTCAAAAGATACCAGTGTGTCTCTCATCTTTTTGTCCGTGTTTGTTTCCTAGCATATCATTTTGGGCGAATGGTTCTGTATTGAGGGAACACATTCTGCCCGTCACCCAAACATGTTTCGGTCAATCTTTGGTAAATAGTGACAGTCTATGCTAGAAGGATCAGTTTACATACCCTTAGAGGCATGAAAAAGCGGAATCAACAAAAATGACGTCCTGGAACAAACTATTAACTATAACGCCAATGTCAGACGGCCACATGAATATCAGTATGTGATATTAAAAAATTAATGAATCCAGTAACGATGGTGAAACTTGAGCGAAACATGTTTGGGTGTTACGCTAGAAGAACTTATGTTTGCTCAAGGCGGACAGTATTTACTAAATTATGTATAAATATTAAATTCGTTGTGATCGTCGTCAGATAATTGGTTTGACTGCTACGGGTAGACAGGCCTTACGTTTGTACGACCCTTCTTTACGTTCTGCCTGATGATAGATGCATGTTATCTCGAAACATGCCGTGTATGTTATAATATCTACAGCGTTACCGAATACTGTGACAAAGTGCAAGTAACATTCAAAAACTCGATGCATCCACGGCCTTACGCCCAATAAATATTGACTTGTCCATTATGTCTTGAAGTCCACCATGGAATCAGCTATTAGAGCTTAACGAGTTAGCTAGTTTTCTTGTTTTTACAGTTAAGTTGCGAGCTGTTTCTAATATCTTTTATCTGCATACAGTGTCATGTCTTGCACAGGCTACTGCTCCCAGAAACATGGCCTCAGAAAACATAAAAGAAATTTTAGATTAGTTGCTTGACGCTATGGTTGCTGAATTATGTTGGTAGTCTACTCATAAGCGTCAGGGCTTTTGTAAAGTTGTTACATTAACTGTACCTGACGTCGCCTTCATAAAGCTGAGAAGAAGGAGCCATTAGCGCTTGATTCCATTTTCCGACCGTAGAACGATATCCTTGGGATGCTTGTGGGCATTAGATGGAAGTCAGCAGGTGCTACCGCGATCATACAGCAGAGTAGCGAGCAATCACTAAGAAATAACACTGACGATTTTTGGTGAAGTATTCCACATGGGACAGAGATGAAATTATTTTGAGTATCGAAAGAGGGCAATAGTGCTTATATTTCGGTAAGATAGCTAATAATGTGAACATTCTCTCACGGCTGATTTCGTTTCGCAAGGCTGTTACTCAGCACATGGCATCATGACAGTACTGAGATGTGTAGGTACTGTAACAACGCTGAAAGAAGAAGTAGAACTACACGATAAAAAAATCTCACATTAGGTGAGACGTTAATTTCTCCCGAAGTGTACAATGTTCAAATACCTTACGGGAATGCAGCCGGGTGACGTCGAATAATGCCGATATTTCGACAGGAGCACACCCAGGCAGTATTGCTGACACATCAGTTTTGCTTTGAAACTGGTAGGATGTGATCCTGTCGAAATATCGGCGGTTCTCGACGACGTCACCCGGCTGCATTCTCGTAAGATATTTGACCTCAAACTGTGTCAAACCATTCGAGCAAATCAAGACAAGAGATGAGAATGGCTGAAGTTTAATGAAAATTATTAAATCTGTGTGGCATGTGTCATTCATGCCGATAGCTGCTGGTAAAGACAATAAAAGTGTACTTACGTGGGTCTGACAGACGGGCGCAGTTTATTATCATTAATTAATATACATCGATGTGCAGAGCTTGAAGTCGCAAGTAATTTTCGCACACTACACTGTAGCAAGCCGGCCGAGGTGGCCGAGCGGTTCTACGCGCTACAGTCTGGAACCGCGCGACCTCTACGGTCGCAGGTTCGAATTCTGCCTCGGGCATGGATGTGTGTGATGTCCTTAGGATAGTTAGGTTTAAGTAGTTCTAAGTTATAGGCGACTGATGACCTCTGAAGTTAAGTCCCATAGTGCTCAGAGCCATTTGAACCATTTTCTTAAGACGAGCAAAAATTACACTTTTATTCAAAGACAATAATTACACTGAAGTCATTCTGTATTATGATGGTTCCCTGGACGTTACAAAAGGCTTCACATGGTTCTCAATAGAGCTTGTGATCACCACGGACAGTAATGAATGCTGCGGGCTTTCAATTAAAATGGTTCGAATGGCTCTGAGCACTATGGGACTTAACATCTGAGGTGATCAGTCCCCTTGAACTTAGAACCACTTAAACCTAACTACTCTAAGGACATCACACACATCCATTCCCGAGGCAGGATTCCAACCTGCGACCGTAGCGGTCGCGCGGTTCCAGACTGAAGCGCCTAGAACTGCTCGGCCACTCCGGCCGGCGCTTTAATTAACAAACGAGGTGTTGGTGTGGTGGCCCTTAACTACGTACCCTGTGACTCAAAGTTGAAGTATTAAAAGTTTTGGCTGGTTTCGTTGTCTAGGGGCTGGGATACGTAGTTGACGCATTACAAGCCAAATACTGCTGAGTCTACAGTAAATGAATATACACATGAATCGTATGGTCGAAGGTTCCTATCACTCGGCAATTGCGAATTTTGAATGTTATATAGAAATTTATAAATGAAAGATTGCAATTAAATGAATTCTGCAGGTACTGTTTTAACTACTTAAAATGATGGATACGATAGAGGAAATACCTTTAAGAATGCCCTTTATTACTATTAGACACTTACTGGTGTCGATGGTCCAGCAATGAAATAAAATATAAGTTGGGTAACAGGGGAACAATAGATTCCTACTTCACATAATTAGTTATGGGCAACACACAGCTCGCGAGATATTCACTTCTAAACGCATACTACGTCTTCACTGCAGAAGTCACGGAAATCTCACAAGTGCACAAGTCAACACTACGAAATATTTCTATCTCCCAACCACCATGGGAAAACTGCTCCACTCTCCGAATCTTTCCCGCGACCGTGCTTTCGCCGCCCCACACTGTCCAGGACTCTCTCGTGTCCCCTCTCGTACTGTACCTCACGCCACACTGTTCAGCACTGCTCCCTCCCCCACTTCCCTGCAGTCTCTTCACGTGTCCTTCTCGGAAGCGATCGCTGTGATTGGCTAGAGAGCTCCTGGCCTATCTCCAAGTCAACAGAAACATAATGAAACACATTTGAAATACTGGATTTACATTTAAATTAACTTGAAATTAAATAAATATTCCTACAACTGGACCATAAACACGCTCTAATACACATTATTAAATACATAAACAAATTAAATAAACATGTATCAAAGGAACAGAACAGAATTTAGCCAATAGCCTAATGTGGCTGTGCTTTCTAAAACACAGTAAATAACTGACCAATTTCTTCATGAATAGTATATATCTGATATAAACAAAGATATAGATGAGTAAATATATTTATAAGCATGCTGCTACCGTTTTTTCGTGTAACTGTGGAGTACTTATGGCCTGACGAGATCAATAATAAGTGGCCACTTTGACCTCCAATAACTCATGTACTATTCAAGTTACATGCCTGCAGTTTTTACCAATTTGGGTTTACACTAATAGCTTTCTAAAGACATTTCGATCAACAAAATCGGATGGACCGTTTCGATTTTGGAAATTCGTTGCTGGGGGTTACTTGTGTAATTTATAGTCAGGTACTAAACTTTAAACTAGTAAAGATATTGAAAATCTGGTTACACCATCAGAATCGTCGTGCAAATAAAGGTAATGTACATTTTTCTTTTTGAGGTATCATGAATCATCTGGCTACCATTATTTTCTATAGAAACTGTGAAATGTCTGCCATTAAGGTTTCACAAAGTCCGCCATCTTTGGCACTCCCAGCATGTCTCCTTTATCAACACAGCGCCACCACGGAAGTCCCAGCCACACGTCGGCTGGACCATGCTCTGGGGGTACCCTCTTGCTCAGCTAACGGAACCACGTGGTTACCTCACAATGCTCTCCAACGTGCTTTCATGTTGACCACAAGGTCGACAAGAAGTTCTTGCGGTAGGAAGTTCCATTCCTCCACCAACGAGGTTGACAACTGCTGGATGGTCATTTGTGGACATGCTGCAGTACGTCTCCGCTATGCTTCCCACACGTACTCGGGGAGGTCTAAGACAGAGAAATATGCAGGCCAGTCCTTTAGCTAAATATCCCCTCGTTACAACAGGTCCTGAGCAATGGCCTTGCCGCAGTGGATCCACCGGTTCCCGTCAGATCACAGAAGTTCAGCGCTGTCGGGCGTGGCCGGCACTTGGATGGGTGACCATCTGGGCCACCATGTGCTGTTGCCATTTTTCGGGGTGCACTCAGCCTCGTGATGCCAACTGAGGAGCTACTCGGCCGAATAGTAGCGGCTCCGGTCAAAGAAAACGATCATAACTACTGGGAGAGCGGTGTGCTGACCACACGCCCCTCCTATCCGCATCCTCAGCCGAGGATGACACGGCTGTCGGATGGTCCCGATGGGCCACTTGTGGCCTGAAGACAGAGCGCATTCATTCCAACAGGTCTTGCACCTGCGCTGTACGACGCAGTCGCGCATTGGCATCCACAAAAAGTAAGTCAGGGCAGAATGTAACCTCCAAAAGATGCTAATGTGGAAGGAGTACAGTGTCACAATAATGTTGGCTGCGTATTATATCGTGTCCAAAGATTTGTTGATCAGCACGCAAGATTATGCTTTCACACACCATAATGTCTGTAACACCAAATCCCTCATATTCGGCGTTGTTCCCGTCTGCATTACGTAGTCCCACCTCTCGCCATGTGAGGGTACGTCCAGAATCACTAGTCACACTGAATATCATCAGAGAACAGTACGCGACCGCACTCCAGGTTGATTCAGTCCCTATGCTGTTGGCACCACGTTGTGTGGTACCAAAGGAACGCAACCAACGTACAAATTGTTGGACAAAGAGAACCCCCCTCCCCCCCCTCCCCCCCCTCCCCCCCCCCCCCAGCTGCACCGATGTGGAGCATGAGATCACATGTCTTGCAGGCCTTTTAAATGTGGTTGCAGTTGCACCAGTTGATTAACATGGATGCCTTCTCGGCTGTCGCACAATGTAGCGATCATCTGCTGCAATAGTTGACCGTCGTCGACCATCTCCTCTTCTTAGGGAAGCAGAGCCTGTCGTTAGGAACGCTCCCCATTCACGTGAAACAATGCTGTGAGCGATACCAAACGCCTGGGCTACACTCGTCACACTTTTTGCCTCTTTCAGGTGTCCGATGATTCTTTCGCATGTGAAGCCATTCAGACGCTGACTTCGTCTCGTCTTGTATTGAAGAACTCCAGCACTGTGCATCGTGACTGCTCACTGATTGACAATCACTGTCTTATCCCGTTTTTTCAGTTCCTGTTCCTACACCTGCCCCGTGTCGGGAGGCCATGCCCATATGACACTGTAGTCAGCCCTCTGACCTCACGCCATATGATATCCTAGATTTCTGTACACGACTGTGAATCCTCTGGCAAAATGCTGTCGCACTTCCGTTCATTTCCTCCGAGTAGTCAATATGCTATGTTACCGTTGTTAGCTCGCCCTCAAGTTTTGCAGAACAGTGTCCTTGTGTGTGTGTGTGTGTGTGTGTGTGTGTGTGTGTGTGTGTGTGTGTGTGTATAATTCTAACTGAAAAAAATGGTTCAAATGGCTCTGAGCACTATGGGACTTAACATCTGAGGTTATCAGTCCCATAGAACTTAGAACAACTTAAACCTAACTAACCTAAGAACATCACACACATCCATGCCCTAGGCAGGATTCGAACCTGCGACGGTTGCGGTCGCGCGGTTCCAGACTGAAGCGCCTAGAACCGCTCGGCCACACTGGCCGGCTGTAATTCTAACTGAATGGATAAATACACGGTGTTTCAAAAAGAATATGTGGATTTCGAAGGCATACGCTTATTTAACATTAAGACATGCAGCTATGAAACCTGGGACACTTATTTACGAATCTCTTAAGTTTGGATTACAGATGTTCAATACGTCCTCCACCAGCTCTCACTACTAGTAGGCATATGGTTAGAAAAAGAAAGAGTTTGTTGAAGAGCAAACAACGTATTTAGCAGATTTTACCTTAATTTTGTGACATCCAGTTCCAAAAATTATATAATCGTCATTAATTCCACTACCTAAACATTAGCAAGTACATAAATCATCATTTTACAATGCATGTCCTACCAACACTAAATCTCCGTGAAGGACACACGTCAAAACCGACTGTCACTAACTGCTAACCGTCAGCTGCTAACTGCAAGTCCAACCCAACACAGAGTCTCTTACTGAGGACACAGAGCACTGTCAGTGATATTAATATAGTCTATAGAGCCCCTAACATACAAACATATAAACAGGCTATTTAAATATCCTGCTCCCCTCAAATAGCCTGCGCCCCTCAAAAATTTTTACAAAGTGTTCTCGGCAGAGGCCAAGACTAAGCTGTTAATTTTTTTTTACATTAACAACATCAAATAGGTCATATGCACACAATTAGTAATATACTGTTGGTCAATAAAGCAAAAATTCTTCTCACAGTCCCTAAAGACAGTCCTAATCATTCATCAGAAGACAAGTCTATGACAGTTTTATGCACAAAGGCTGAGCAGTAAAAGAAAATGCACACGAAAGTAATGGACCCCCATGCAATCTTGAAGAAGTAGTGTTGTCCTCCCCATGGAGACACAATGCTCTTGACATGAAGATTTCAGTTGAAAAGATTGGTAATGGGCCACCGCAGACAGGACGCACAGCAGAGGCAGTCGAAGTTCTGAAGAATATTGGTAGAATTGGTAGGTCACCACAGTGCAGACCCACAGTATTCCTTTTAGAGATTATGGTAGTAATAGCCCACCAAAGGCGCAGACCCATTGTAGTCCTTGTAGAAATTTTGGTAGTAATGGGCCACCAAAGGTGTAGACCTATTGTAACCCTTGTAGAGATGGCCAGCAGCCATCCGTTGAAACCGTGTGGGTGCACAATCACAGTTGAACCACCACCTGTGCACTCACTAAACATTTTTTTGGCAATATACTTAGATCCAGCAATGCCGTTAACAAGTCTCTTGCTCAGTTATCAACACACTTGCAACACAATCATATAATCTTTGAGACATTACAGCCAACAGACAAATGTGTGCAATAAAAAGAATCCCTACTGTATACCTAACTTGGAGAGTTGGTGTCAATACAATTACAATTTTACAGCATGAAAATGCAATTACAAATGTAAAGAAAACATTATTACAGTAAAGGAAATGATAATACAAACAACATTTGTAGTAATACAGGCTTTACAAAAAGGATAGAAATAAGCATATATGTAAGTATTAAAGGAATTATGACATAAGTAAATAAAATGAAAAATGAGAATATCCTTAGAAGCATTAACTTGACACCAGAGCATTAAAAGAAAACACGAAAGAATAAATGCTGAACATGTTCCTAAAGCAAAGAATGTGGTATAAAAACAGTTTAGATTTGAGGATAACATCATAGTGAATACAGCTTAGCATTAGAAGGAAAAATTCTACCAAATTTATGTTATCAGGTAAACACAAAAAGGTAGGAAGAACACAGACACATAAGGGTACACATAAACATAGTGGAATAACACAAAAAGAAAGGCAGGGTTTGATTTTAGTGTAACATTTGGTACTGCAGTACTTTTGGTGCGCATTATTATACCTCTGTTCCATTTTCCTCTTTTCAATAATATCCTTCATACTGATACTTCTTTAACTTTCAACCAAAACTACTTCATTTCCAACAAAAACTTCATTTACCTCTCTTCAACATTTTTTCCCACAAAAAAATCTGTGCATGCTATCTGTAATTATACTTTGATGTATTTCTTACCTTATCATTTCTTTCCAAGAAAATCCTATCTAAACCTGTTGTCACAATATCCTACTTATATCTGCCCATTTCCTCTTTCAAAATAATTATACCTCATTATACAATACTCTTTGGCCAAACCTTTTCCTTATACCTTCTCAATGCATTTCTTCCCACCTCATCATATCTCATTTTCTTATATAGCATGTAGTTGTTTTTGTTGTGGTCTTCAGTCCTAAGACTGGTTTGATGCAGCTCTCCATGCTACTCTATCCTATTATCCTATGCAAGCTTCTTCATCTCCCAGTACCTACATCCTTCTGAATCTGCTTAGTGTACTCATCTCTTGGTCTCCCTCTACGATTTTTACCCTCCACGCTGCTCTCCAGTACAGTATATAGCAAACACCCTTAAAAGTAACTTAAATCTACTGAGCTCAGATACATAAACTAGAGAACAAGGCAATGGAGCAGCATAATAGAAATTAATGCAAACAATGATAAAAATGCAAACTGGCAAGCAAGCAGCAGCATATCTAAATTAGCAAAGAAGATTCAACGTTACAACTAATATAAGGCAATATGCAGTATACAAGAAAAGTAAATCAGTGGTAAAACTGGCTTAGCACAGTACTACAAAGCAAAATTCGGTAGGACAATACCTGTCAAATAGCAGCTGCAAATGCAATAACATATACCTGAATATGACAAAGCACAAGCAGAAAAAAATATTACAGTGAAGGCAGCAATACAGATAAGGGAAATGTCTATTCACATCTTAATATCTATGTCACATCTTAACACTAAAGTGGTGCACTACAACAACTTATTCTATCAAAAAATTACCAAGTCCTTGAAAATAAAATTATGTATGCAGTTCCTTAGATCCTTCTTACTGTTACAGTTCTTCTGAGAGAATTAAAAATTGAAACAAACCTTGAGTTTGAGAAAGAAATCAAACAGCATAATCCTGGCACATTGGATCAGCGAACACAGCTGTTGGTTAAAAATTTACAGCAATCAGCAGAAATTTTATTTCCACCCAATTTCATCTCAGTAAATGTGAAATGCCCGCTATCTTTAGTGCATCAAAATATTCGATGGCTTAGAAGTGAAATTAATGAACTACTTATGTGCAGTGATGAATTAGAGTTATCAAACCCAGTTGATATAATCGGCCTCTCTGAACATCATGTGACCACTGGTATGGATATGTTAAACCTTACAGAATTTAAGTTAGCCTCTTACTTCTGTAAACAAAATATGAAGAAAGGAAGAGTTGCCAAATTTGTTAAAAACAGTTTCAAATTTAAGAATATTGACATTAATAAATTTTGCTTAGAGCAGCACTTAGAAGCAAGTGCAACAGAGAGAGAATTTCATAATTGGTCCTTTATCATAGTAGCCATATACAGAGCACCTTCAGGAAATATCAACCTGTTTATAAACGATCTTGAAGATTTATTATCTCATCTAAAATTAAAAAACAAAGAACTAGTAGTTGCTGGTGATTTTAATATAGATGTCCTGAAAACGCTGTCAGTGAACAGTTACCGAAATCAGTTACATTGTCATTCAATTTAATTTCTACTATAAATTTCCCAACTAGATTATACAAATGGTCTAAGACTGCCATTGATAATACCTTTATAGACAATTTCTGGGCAACTAAGCCACATTACAAAGCCAGTAGTAAATGAGTTATCTGACCATGACATGCAGCACTTAACATTAAATTTTGAAAATTGTCAGGGTAAAACATCTATTAGAACTGAGTACAGAAGGTCAATAAAACAGTCAAAAACTGAGAAATTTAGGAGGTTGCACAAAGAAATTATTTGGATGGATGTTTACAGCTTGCAAGGCACAAATAGAAAATACAAAATATTCATCAATAAAGTTAGCACCTTATTTGAAAAATGTTTTCCTCTGAAGGAAACTCAAATTAAGCAGATGTCTAATAAGTAACCATGGATCACACAAGGGGTGAAGATATCACGTGAGACAAAAATGAAACTCTATCTGATATGTAGAGACACCTTTGATACTAGCATTGAAGCTCATTACAAAAATTACTGCAAAATATTGAAGAAGGTTATCCAGAAATCTAAATGCCTACATTATGGGAAGAAGTAAATACATCCAGCAATAATATAAATACACGATATAGTTAAGTCAGAGACAGGTAGGACCAGAAATGAGGAGGAACAAATAGCTCTAAAAATAAATGAAACCCTGGTAACAAATGCATGTTGTGTTGCAAACCAACAAACAATCTCAGTAAAATGGAATTGACACTTATGTCACCCAAATAAATATAATCCATCATAAAGTCCTTGAAATAAAAGCATTCTAGTGGTTATTATAACATAGCAATGAAGTTAGTAAAACAGTGTTCATGTGAGCTTAGTCATATCTTAAGTTATTTGTTAATCAATCACTTATCACAGAAACATTCCTGGACTGGCTTAAATATGCTGAAGTTATGCCTCTCCACAAGAAAGGGGACAAAGAAATGTTGTCAAATTACCGACCAATCTCACTTTCGTCGGCTTTTTCAAAAATATTTGAAAAGGTTATGTTCAAGCATCTACTTAAGCACCTTAGTGAAAAAACATACTGTCAAAGTCAAATTTCTTAAGGGCTGTGATATTGAGAAGGCTATTTACACTTACAGTGAAAATGTCCTTAATGCATTAGACAATAAATTAGAGGCAACTGGCATATTATGTGACCTGTCAAAGTCTTTGGCTGTGTGAATCAGAGCATTCTTTTAAGTAAATTAAAATATTATGGCATCACTGGTAGTGCTGCAAAGTGGTTTCAGTCATATATTACTAATAGAAAACAAAGGGTGTCATTATGTAACACTTCAGCATTAGGCAATCAGACATCATCTGACTGGGAAGAAATTACATGTAGTGTTCCCCAAGATTCCATACTAGTCCACTACATTTTCTTGCATATATTAATGACCTGTCATCTGTTACATTACCAGATGCCAAGTTTGTCTTATATGCAGATGATACAGTCAAAATTTTTACTCACATTAATAAGTGATTCATAGCTAATTCACTATCATTAAACTTTGAAAAGACCCACTATATGCAGTTCAGAACTTCCAAGAGATTTTTCTTCTAGTATGTGTATAAAATATGATTCTTGGGATTGCAACTTGACAATAAATTCAGTTGGGAGCAATATACTAACGAACTGCTAAAGCTCCTAAACAAGTCTGTGTTTGCAATGCGAATGATGACAGACATAGGAGACATTAATATAAAAAACTGGCATATTTTGCTTATTTTCACTCCATTATGTCATATGATACCATATTTTGGGGTAACTCCACAAACTGAGAAAAATTGTTTAGATTACAGAAGTGTATCATAACAGTAATGTGTAATGTAAATCCAAAAATATCATGTCGAAACCTATTCAAAGAACTTATTCCTTAATGAAGTTTGTTGTAAATAATACATCTCTTTTTCCAACTAACTGCTTAGTACACAGTATCAATACTAGGAATAAGAACAATATACATAACGATTTAAAATCGCTTACCCTTGCCCAGAAAGGAGTCCAATATTCAGCAATGCATATTTTCAGTAAGTTACCAGCAACCATTAAGAGTTTAGTTTCAGACAAGTCACAATTTAAACATAATTTAAAAGAATTTTTGGTGGCCAACTCCTTTTATTCCATCCATGAATTTCTCAACAAGTGCAGTAGACCATTTTAATGAAAGTTTATTATACTTTAATTTTTGACGATACCTGGTTGTAACACACTGCTGTGTGAATGATGGATGAATGGAAAGCAGATGTAAGTGTTTAGTCTGCAAATAGTGGAAGTTTAATTTCAAATCTTGTACATAATTTGACTGTTCTTAACTGAGCATCATTGAAATGAATAATTTACATTAATTTTTGGCAATACTAGGTTGTAATAGCCAAGTAACTAGCTACTGTGTGAATGATGCATTTAATGAAAGCAGTTGTAAGTATTAAACCTGTTCATATTAGAAGTTTAATTTTAATTCATGTACATAATTTTACTGTTTATTGACTGAGGAACATTAAAATTAATGAAACTCAAGCTTTTATAATCACACTTTTGTAATGTGTTTTTCTGAGATGCTTCACACACAGGAGGATCCCCTCTTTTGTGGGTCTATGGAATGAATAATTAATCTAATCTAATCTAATCTTTCGTTTCCAAGTGCTGTTTTTTTAAGAATGTGGACCATAAAATTATTATTATATACTTCTGTTGACAGAAAGTGTTCATATTAGCATATGCATTAAATTTTGTTTTACAGAACCAGTGCTACAGGGCAGCTAGAAACTAGATATCAACTAAAATAAACAATTATGTAGAAAGCAAAGCATAAAAAACATCATTCAAGAGCCATGTGGCATTTCGTAAGTCAGTAAATATTCTCTCAACTCTGGTAGGTACTTGCCATAATCAGTTGTGTAGACATAAGAACATTTCTCATCACTTCAAAATCATTTCAGTAAAGTGTACCCATATGTTTCCAAGTAAAGGTGTATGTCATATTTGGTGTTCTGCGAAGAAATGGTAATAGGGAGGTCGACGGCCTCTCTTTTCTACAGCTGTGCGAGTGCTTTTGGGAGTGCAATAAGCTTAAAAGTGGCTAAAACAGCACCATGAAAGTTGACAGGCAACACAACAATAGGTTTTTCCAGGTGGCTAGTGTCCAGCTGGCTGCAGCAGAGCGTTATGTCAAGGACACATAAACTATTTACCAATATTTAAGACAACAGTTTCTGCTACATTGACAGTTAGATACAAATAAAACCTTTCACAGGTTGAAAAATTACAAGAGAATTTTGTAGAAACGAAATCTCATCAACACCAGTGTCCAAAAATTTCCGTCGGCATTGTGGTACTCACATTCACATATATACTCACTTTTCATAACTCTCAAAGTATAATTCCTGGTTTCAAACATTCTCTTCCACAAACTAGAGCCTCTAACGACTACTCATTATTGATATACATATACGTCGATACTTCTTCAATATTTAATCATAGTAAACATGTAGCATAATGATATTCCTCATATAGCATGACCTCATTGATCATAAACATATCTTAACATCATTATACACACTGTTGCCATAATAATATCATCATAACACGTCAATAAAATCTCAAAATTGTCATAGCTTCCTTCAATAACTCAAAACCTTAAAAAAGTGCTCTCTGCTCGTTTCAGTAGTGTCATCTACCTCAAATATACTTCAAAAATCATGATCTCATACAAAATACATCACTCAAACCTCTCACAGTATCACAGTGGTACCAAAAATATTTGTGTACAGTTTACAAAATGCAGACAAAGTACAATTTCATAAATGCAAAGCAATCGGACTATGTGATTACAAAGACACGTGTCAGTGACGTAGTAAAACATCCATTTCTCTCTGTTAAATGTACAGATAGCTGTGTAGTTCTGTGTTAGAGAAATATGGTACCAATGTGTAAAATTGTATAAGGAAATACCATATTAGCTAGGGTGCCTTGCACTTGCCACACACATGATACACAAACTAAGCATACCCCCATGAGGGATAATGTAATCATACCTCAGATGTTACAGATTAAAACTGCAGAATGAAATGTATCACCAGTAACCTTCTCTGTATCACTGTAGTTCAAAAATATTTCTAAAAATGTTCTAAGTATAAAAAGTAATCACTCAAATACATGTCATGCAGCGCTAAAATATGCTTCTTGCTGTACTAAAATTTCTGTCATTACTTAATGTCGTCGTCCATAAACAAAATTCTCCAAAAATCGATGTACTTACCTTGTCATAAACAAAATTAAAGAGCCATTAACATAAATGTCACAGTTATTACGTTCATTATCGTGACCTTGAAAATACTGTAACGTAACATTTTGTTGTGTTACGAAAACTATTCTCTCAATGTAGCTACGCCACAAAAAGTCATTACCAGAACGTGTTTTACTTTTCAGAAGAACGCAGAAAACTGTGCCAATATAAAACAGATACAGCATAAAAGCAGTAATAGAAATTGTGTCACATATTGGTAGTGTCGTGATATAATCGTGTAGCTGACAAGCAAACCAAATACTGTCTCCTCTGTGGCCTTTCAGAAAGTATTTTAAATAAAAAAGTTCTTTTTTTTTAAGTAAACGAAAATGTTGCAGTAAAACCTCATTAGCAGTATATTTTCCAAGAGCGTTGTAGACGTGACGTAATCATACAACTAACAAGCAAAATGTACACACAATGAGACTGCGTCGTCTGTTCCCTATAAAAAATGAACTCGTAAAATCACTGCCTTAATTAATGGTCATGGCAGCTATGCCGTCAGCTTCATGGTACGTTTTGTGGCTGCCTGCGGTGTGAGTCATTGTCTGTTATCTCTTCGTTGTTGTGCGTCGTTACTGGGATTTGGAGGTCTAATTTCTACAACGTCAGCTTGTCGAGAGGGCCTTGCCCTATTTGAATAACGCAAGTTCTGATTGAATTCAGGTCTGTTGTCATAACTATAACGTCTGACGTCTTGTCGGTAATTTCCGTAATTTCTTTCTTGACAATTGAGTGGTGGAGAATTTCTCCGGCAATCTTAATTACGAGGTTCACTGTTGCGTCTGAAGTAATTTTGTCTCCCTTGATAATAATTATTCTGGTTACAATTTTGTCTATTTCTACAGTCTTCTCTGTCATAGTCAATACCACGGAAATGTGACCTTTCTCTATAACTATTATTATTCTGCCAGTGGTTGTCATATGGGTGATATCTGTTTTGGTCACGATTTGTGTTAAATCAGTAGCCTTGTTGTGTCCGGTTATTATTTCTGTCGACACGAAATTGTGGTGGATGTGACCTGTAACTGTTGTCGTTTCCTTGTTTTCGCATCATGAAACTGTCTGTGTCGATTTCCAACTCTTGCAAAAGTCCCTGAAAAGCTTCGATATCATCTTTACAACTTCCTGCCAAAATAATACGTCTTAAATGTTCAGGCAACTTAACCAAGCAAATGCGGATGGGTTCCGAGGGGCTGTACGGGTTTGACAATACTGATTTTTGTATAACATTGATGTTGTTAAAGCTGCATGCCCTCGGGAAAAATTACGGCCGTAGTTTCCCCTTGCTTTCAGCCATCCGCAGTACCAGCACAGCAAGGCCGTTTTGGTTAGTGTTACAAGGCCAGGTCAGTCAATCATACAGACTGTTGCCCCTGCAACTACTGAAAAGGCTGCTGCCCCTCGTCAGGAACCACAAGTTTGTCTGGCCTCTCAACAGATACCCCTCCGTTGTGGTTGCACCTACGGTACGGCCATCTGTATCGCTGAGGCACGCAAGCCTCCCCACCAACGGCAAGGTCCATGGTTCAAGGGGGTTGTGCAACATAACGTCAAAATATTTTACAGGGCTGGGAAATTCAGACCGTTCGAAATGTTTCATCATTATAATGCTGTGTTTTACTCTATCTTGAGTAGCCTGAGACCAATATTCAGATAGGAAGGCATATAAAAATCTCCTTCTCTATGGCAGTCGCATATATCCAACCGCATTCTTACAGGTGGTTCGTTTTCTAAATAGCCACACATAAATTCTAACCTGTGCTCAAATGACCAATGATCTTGTACGTTCCAAGTTTCTCTTTTGTGTTGAGTATTAATTTGCTTCTGACTTTTTTTATATTTCTTAATTTCCTTGTACTACTCTCTATCAGTAAAAGCTACCGGTCTTGAATCATTCAAATCATCCTCTAGCTTCCTAGATAAATTTTTGACTGATCCGAAATTTAGGCTACGTTTTCCGATTATGCACTGATTTCCTCCGTGTGTATGTGCATGTGGAACGTGTCAGGTTAATAAAAGGTGTCTATACAAGATATTACATTACACAAAATATTACATGACACTTAATATTTTTAATTTTTTTTGCGGGGGTTGGGGAAATTACCCACATACTATATCCAAAAATTAATCTAATGAGCAGAAGGAGTTGCCATTAAGAAATTCTTTTAATTTCCTTTTAAATGCTATATGGCTACATGTCAGACTTTTGATGCTATTAGGAAAGTGACCAAAGACTTTTGTGGCAGCATAATTTACCCCCTTCTGAGCCAAAGTTAGATTTAACCTTGAGTAGTGAAGATCATCCTTTCTCCTAGTGTTGTAGCCATGTACACTGCTGTTACTTTTAAATTCGTTCAGATTGTTAATAACAAATTTCATAAGTGAATATATATATTGTGAGGCTACAGTGAAGATCTCTAGCTCTTTAAATAAGTGTCTGCAGGAGGATCTTGGATGAGTTTCAGCAATTATTCTGATTACATGCTGTTGTGCAATGAACACTCTTTTACTCAATGATGAGTTACCCCAGAATACGATGCCATACGAAAGCAGAGAATGAAAATAGGCATGGTAAGCTAATTTACTGAGAATTATATCATCAAAATTTGCAATGGCCCTAATAGCATAAGTAGCTAAACTCAAACGTTTCAGCAGATCCTCAGTGTATTTTTTCCAGTTCAACCCCTCATCAATACGTACAGAAGAAATTTTGAATATTCTACCTTCTACCTTCGCTACCGATTTCTGATCGAAGTCTATATTTCTTAATGGTGTCATTCCATTTACTGTGTGGAACTGTATATACTGTGTTTTGTCAGAGCCCATTTGCAGAGAACCACTTAACGATTTTCTGAAAAACATCATTTACAATTTCACCAGTTAATTCTTGTGTGTTGCGTGTAATAACTATACTTGTATCATCGGAAAAAAGTACCAGCTTTGCATCTTCGTGAATATAGAATGGCAAGTCATTAACACATATTTAGAACAGCAGTAGACCCAAGATCGAATCTTGCGGCACCCAAGTCTTGAATGTTCCCACGTTTGAGAAATCACCAGTTTTTTGCATATTGAATCTACTGTGTCCTTTAATTTTCCCTGATTTTTTACAAGTTGTTTGACCGTATCGGTAGATGAAACTGAGTCAGTTTTAGCCTGCAAGATGTGATTTTCGTGAACAATGATCTGCAGTTCTTTTATAGCTGCTTCATGATCCTATAATGCGTTTTCATGTCGCGCAAAAATAGGCTGAAAATGCTCACAAGTTTGTGTTTTTATATCCTATCAAGTATTTTTAAGGTTTCAGTTCTGTTTTAAGTAAGTCAGCAGTTAAACTTTCACGTGTTTGTTCAAGCGTTTGCTCAATTACGTCTAACTTTTGGAGTTGTTGCTGTGTTAGTTTCTGATTTTGTTCCATTTGCCGCTGTGTTTGCTTCTGATTTTGTTGCATTTGTTGAATTAATTGCAATAACAATGTATTAGTGAATGATAGATGTTGCTTTTTGCTTTTCGGCAGTGCATTCGCAGCGCCAGTATTCGTATTTTGAAGAGCAAAGAACGAATCTTGATTTAATTGAGAAAAGGGTAATGGCGCAAAACCTGAATCTACATTATTTGTAAGATTTAGTTGTTTCATGTTCCTTTGTGCCTTTCGGCAGTGTATTCGCACCAGCGATACTCATATTCCGAAAAGCAGAAAGTGTGTCATGATTTAATTGAGGAAAATGTAATGACGCAAAACAGTACCTAAGGTGTTTGCAAGATTTTGTTCTGTTCTCTTGTAAGATGACAAGAACTATGCCCCTAACATGAAGTCATTAAAGATCACCTAACTCACGTTGAGTGAACAGTAGGGCTGAACAAAAATGACTGACAAGGCACAATGCAACTTGTAGAGGGTATAGTATGGACGTATTGGAATAATTAATGTCGGGTGATGGTATTAAAGTAATTCACACAACATGAAAACTTTGTGGAAACGTGTGGATTTACTGGAGGCTAGTTTACCCCAGGGAAGTATTCGAGTTGACCATGGTGCACGGCTGGGGAGTGGCGAAGGGAAGCGACAATAGGCAGCTTAGGGCGGCTCAAGCTCTGACAAAGCGGTAACGGGGCACGGCTTCCAGCTGCCTTAAGATGAGTGACAGTGAGTGAGTGGTAGACTCCATACTGGTGTACCGGGAAGCAGACGGCAATTGAAGCCAAATTAATTGCGAAAGGTGCAAGGAAAATAGCGAGAGAAACTCGGGACTCCACGCAAAGCACGGCAAAAGTAGGAAAGGTCATGTTATCAAGGCTACAAAGCCGGATAAAACGTGTTGAAGAAAAGCAACAAGAGGAACCGGACATAGGGCCTAACGAGATGTTGAAAGAGGAGGTGGCGATATTAAAAAGAAATTGAGTGGACGAGGTAAAACGTCTCATTACAGAGACATGAGGAAAGGAGAAGGTTGTAATTACCGCGTCGACTGAAACGTCACTTTGCCGGAACACAGATAACCGCTTCACAGTGTGACAAAGTTGACACTATAAGCAACGGGAGCCACGCCATCATTCACAGCTCTGAGGCAACGACCGAGGTAAACACGGACAGCGTGTAGCAGTCCAGTGAGCACAATTGCTGTCAGCTGATTAGATGTACCGAACAACTGTCGAACATACAGAGGGGGAGAGATGACGACAGCATGTAGGAACGAATTAGTCCACGTCCTGAAGTTCATACGAATCGTAAGAACGGTCGAAATGATAACTGGAATGATGACCGGTTTGACTACAAGCATTTTGTATCAGTCCGAAAGTTCCATCACTACAAGGACGATGGTAATAGCCTGCATCCAAAAACTTTTATGGGACAATTCGAGTTATCTTTGCCCCCACACTGGCCATTGATGTACCAGCTGGATTATGTGTGCTCCCACAGGGAGGGCGCGACCGCTAAGTATACGAGAAATGTAGCGGAGACGAGCGTCTCGTTCGAAGGATTCAAAAATGCCTTCTTGGGCAAGTATTGGTCTAAAGAAACCCAAGAAAGGATCAAACAAGAAATTATAATGTCCAGAGATGTGGAGGGGGCAGGGTACCGGAGTCCGGTCAAATTTTTTGAAAATATGACAAAAAGGAACCAGTACCTAGGTAACCCATATAGCGGTGCGGAAATCATCAGATTATGCTACATGAAACTTCCCATTTCGTATCAACAATCACTTGCCGGTCATTGTGGTAGCGATACTGAGGTATTTAAGGGCATTTTGCGCAAACTGCAATTCGCATTTCAAGAGGAACAGACGCGGGAGAAACGCCGACAGCGTGAACAAAATAACAACCGTCGCAATAATGGACCTCAGTGGGATAGTAGGCCAGTGCCGAACTACAACGGCCACAATCAAGATAAGAGTAATGGAAACTCGAAAAGAAGGTACACGGAAGAAGAGCGACACTCTCCGGTGCAACATAATAAATTACAAACGACTTGGGGCGGTAATCAGCAAGCGGGAAGCAACAGGAATAATGGTTACCAAAATAACAACCAGGAAGAGGTCGAAGTCCGCCCTCCGAAGCCTGGTCCATCCCACCTTAACGAATAGGATTACGAATGACTAGACCAGAGTGCAGACTTAGTAAATATAGGTTTAAAATAAGGATTTTTGCTAAAGTGTCTTCTTTGTTTGTATATGTACTGATCTTAGTGGTAGAATATCTCGTTTATATGTGCCTATATTTTGTGTTTTTATTATTAATAATATCTCGCCTCTAGATGTCGAGAAAATGAAGTGCACTAGATTATTTTGTAAAAACACATGATTAAAGAATGGAAAACAAGTATTTCTGGCGTACCCTAGAAAAAGATAGATTGGGGACTCTGTAAGTTACAGGAAGGTTCATCGTAACCGTATCTCCATCATTGGAGAAGATATTCAAGATGGCCAGTCCCGTAGGTCGTTACGAGGACGCACCGATGCATCTCGTATGCCCCTGAATACGTAAGAGGTGGACAGCTATGCGCAGTTGCCTGAATTAGCGCACCCAGTGCATGTTAAAGAAGAACCGGATGTAATCATCTACAGAGCAAACAGCAGCATTAATACGCCAGAAATACTTGTTGATACCAAGATAGTGTAACAACTGCGAGTGTGGGCAGTGAGCTGTATTTGTGTTGTGGCATTGTGACATTGCTAATCCGCAACACGTTCACAGGCCTTATAAAACCATTCGTGACAAAAGGAGAAAACGGGAAGAAAATAGAGGAGAGAAGAAGCGTCGCAATAGAACACGATGAAGGACGCTATCCAAACTTCCAACAAAAATCTTGTTAAGACTGACACATGTCTAAGTTTGTTGGGTTTTATACATGTTCGCAGGCACAATAAGAGGGACGTCTGCCACATAGGAAATCCAGAAGAAAAAACAAGATTAGAGATAAAAAGCAGTAAACAGTAGCTATGTAGTCGGGTTGACTAACACCGTGTTAGTCGTAGGAATTGATAGAAATGGTGATGGGATCCTGTCCAGATAATCTTGATTCCCTATCCCTTGACTGTGTGTGTGTGTGTGTGTGTGTGTGTGTGTGTGTGTGTGTGTGTGTGTGTGAACGACTGTGAAGGAAGTTGTCTTGTACATTTTTATTTTTATGTATAAAAAAAGTTCTGTTACATTTCTATTTTAATTGATCCTGAAGTTGATTTACAAACAAGTAAAATTATTCCTTTTGTAATGAAACCAGTTCATTGTCTTAAAAAAAAAGTATGGTACTGATGGTTAAACATCAGCACATTCCATGTACTAAAATTAGTTGTCTTAGTGTGTTAAGGTGGCGTAACTGAGCACGAGGGAGTTGAAGCTACGACACCTGGCACACCACACACGAGCTAACAAAACTCAGCAGCCAAGGAGAGGAGACATCCAGCACCTCTGTGTACGACAAAGAGATCGGTCCTGGTCTCTGTACATGGTACGGATCGGGGGCAGCAATGAAGAGGTCCAAGAAGGTTTATATATTTGTGGCTCACCAAGTCAGGTGGAGCGACATCCCAGCTGACCTTTTGTGCCTAATGAGACCAACTTTGAAGGCCTGAGCAAAAAATAGGCTCTTGTCTGATCACGGTCCCTCCCTTGCCCTAAAACGTCTATAGAAGATGCAATGACCTGTGGCTGAGCCGTGTGAGGTCACCGATCATAGATGGACCGATGGGGTCTTGTGCCTGTCGGACAAGATGTCAACAACGAGCTCTTAGGTGAGAGCCATCCTGCCTCAAGAAGATGCGGGTGCCTGTGGCGCCATCTCGGTAATCGACGTTGCTCTCTTCTAAGCCGTTAGCCATCCCTCAACTTGCTAGTCAGAACTAACGTCACTTCCGATCCTGGAAGAAACTTGTGCCGTGTGTGTGAGTGTGTCAGTGTGGATTCAAATGCATAACATGCGCCTCAACGAACATAAAGTACTCATTTGTTCTGTTCATGAATTATGTTATTAGAAGGTTATGATTTTACAAATGTTCTATTTGTTCAAACGTCATATATTTGTCATGCCACGTCTCTTTGTGTAAGAATAAGATTTCATACTTATACATTGTTACAAATACACAACAGTGGTTGCTCAATACGCAATGATTCTTACACCATGCACAATATAAATGTCCAGAGACAGTGAAACACAAAAAAAACTTTATTTATAAAATGTCAAACGGGCGTTCACGTATAATTGAATGAGAGCAACCACTATCAACTTCACAAAATGTTACGCAAATATTGTTCATGTATGTTTTTAGTAATTTAAGTCGAGTAGGGATGGATAACTGAGAGTGAATGGACCTTAAGTTATAATTGCGGGTCTTGCCATTCAAATGACAAGCAAAGAAGTTGTAAGTGGGCTGTTTATGTTTTCTCTATGTAAGTAGGCTGTTTATGTTTTCTTATTGGCAACGTTACGTAGCGCTCAATATGAAAATCACTGGCTGTGCTGTGTGCAGTCTGTGGCTAGTTTGCATTGTTGTCTGCCATTGTAGTGTTGGGCAGCGGCAGCTGGATGTGAACAGTGCGTAGCGTTGCGCAGTTGGAGGTGAGCCGCCAGCAGTGGTGGATGTGGGGAGAGAGATGGCGGAGATTTGTAATTTGTCATGAACTGATATATATATTATGACTTGTGATGATATTAAGGTAAATACATTGTTTGTTCTCTATTAATATCTTTCATTTGCTAACTATCCCTATCAGTAGTTAGTGCCTTCAGTAGTTTGAATCTTTTATTTAGCTGGCAGTAGTGGCGCTCGCTGTATTGCAGTAGCTTGAGCAGCGAAGATTTTTGTGAGGTAAGTGATTTGTGAAAGGTATAGGTTAATGTTAGTCAGGGCCCATTCTTTTGTACGAATTATTGAAAGTCAGATTGCGTTGCGCTAACAAAATATTGTGTGTCAGGTTAAGCACAGTCATGTAGAATTGTTCAAAGGGGAAGTTTCAAAGTGCTTAAACATGTGTATTTGCCCTTTGCGACAAGTGTCCTTGTAATATAATTGTAGTTTTCTTTTGAGTACTTTGACCAATAATTGTCTCAGGAATCGGCAGAGATTAAAGTAAAATTAAGACTAAATAATGACCACATCTTTACCTGTAAATCCAGTCATTGAAGGTAGGTACCCTAGGAATGAGTGGGAGTTTGCATCAGAGAGGAGGCAGTGGTAATCAATCGCCCGTAACTAAACACAAGAACGGATTAATATACCAGTTATGGATATATTAATTTTGCACCACAGTTGGTAACACCATAGGAGTCATCACCTGTACTACAAAACTGATTTGAAGAGAGGGTCTTTGTAAGATGGCAAGAACTATGCCCCTTACGTCAAGTCATTAAAGATCACTTAACTCACATTGAGCGAACAGTAGGGCTGAACAAAAATGACTGACAAGGCACAATGCATCTTGTAGAGGGTATAGTATGGACGTATTGGAATAATTAATGTTGGGTGATGGTTTTAAAGTAACTTTGTGGAAACGCGTCGATTTACTGGAGGCTAGTTTACCCCAGGGAAGTATTCGAGTTGACCACGGCGCGCGGCTGGGGAGCGGCGAAGGGAAGCAACAATAGGCAGCTTAGGGTGGCTCTGAGAAAGCAGTAACGGGGCACGGCCTCTGGCTGCCTTAAGATGAGTGACAGTGAGTGGATGGTTGACCCCATGCTGGTGTACCGGGAAGCAGACGGAGAACTTGTACGCCTGTTGATAAATGTCCGTCATCCCGTTTTCAGTGAAACATGCGAGAAAGCCGTGCAAAGCTACGGTGGAGCGGTCAACAGAGGCCAAAATACGCGTGTTCGTGACTGTAGCAACTTCACGCTGAATTAACGGTCCTCAGAGTTTGAAGTAAATCAGGTGAAGAGCAATAGAATGAAATACGCCGGCCTCCAATGGGAACGTAGGACTGAGGAATTTGAAGTACTCTCCAGGGAGTCAGAATTCCGGAAAAATTGGTGTTTTGTGCAGACGCTGACCTTGATGGGTGGCCCGGGAGGAGCTAAATAGCAGAAGTTGAGAGGAAGGGAAATTTTGTGGGAAATTGTTCACTTCCCAGAGCAGGCATTGGTCGGCGCTGGGAAGCGACGCATAATTAGCGCGACTTGCGCTGCATTTGGCATAAGTGATTTTGCTGGACGGGAAACCGAGGCGAAGAGCGGACTGGGAGAAGTCCCCGTAGTGGTCTTCCGTTCCCAGCTTGCCTAGAGTGCGGACGTTGCGTTCTTTACTCAGCTTGCCTGAGAAAGAGTGAGCATCTCTGCAGTTTAGGACTTAGCAAATGAGCCGGCCGGTGTGGCCTTGCGGTTAAAGGCGCTTCAGTCTGGAACCGCGTCACCGCTACGGTCGCAGGTTCGAATCCTGCCTCGGGCTTGGATGTGTGTGATGTCCTTAGGTTAGTTAGGTTTAATTAGTTCTAAGTTCTAGGCAACTGATGACCTCAGAAGTTTAGTCGCATAGTGTTCAGAGCCATTTTGAACTTAGCAAATGGAACGATTGAGCTTATGGATAGGAAGTTTTGGTTCGGCTATGTACTGAGCAAGATAGCTAGGAGTGAACAGACGACTGCAGTCTTGCAGCAACACGAGGTCGGCCGACGTCCACACAACGACGCCGCTCCGCAACGCTGTATTCGGTGATATTGCACCCGCTCCGCCCACTGATTAATTTGTTGGATCACGTCGGCAAAGTTTCTACGAGGGTTTCATGGGCCGTGTATTGTAGAATTCTTCTCGCACTTCGCATTACGCCTGGGTCAGTCGATAGGAATTACTTTTGATTTATCGCGCTTTACTCCACGCAAACGCAATTTATTACCACTGCCTAATAGGAGAGTCTTGTAATGTGATGACTGAAGGTCGGGAGTTAAAATAAATTTGTGCTAATCGACTGCATCTGTTTTCAATCAAGTAGTTGAAATCCCAAGTCACTTTCTTAATTAATTTTATGTTCAGCATTTGCATCTGGTGTTCAATAGCTGAATATAATATCAATGTGCACCCCTTTTTAGTTACAAGGGATCAATTCTGAATCAATTAATGTCAACACTGCCACCGTAGTTCAATCAGGAGTCACGGGGCCTTATTACTTTCTTCGCGTTATCCGACATTGCGGCAGTTTTGCACTCTCTGTAGATCTATTAGTCAATTACCTGGGGTGAACACACACCAAAACCAGATAAGTGACGGGTGGGGTGTTACAGTTTCATGTTTCTAAGGCGAACAGATACCGACCGATCGATCGACAGTAGTTCCCTGTTCACTGATTTTTCCATTTATTCACCGTTATTTGCTACCTGGTCCATGTCCCTATGCACAATTATCAAATTATTGTCTTCAATATTTGTCACTTCGTTACAAGGTGGTACTAACACGCTAAGCTCGTCTTCACTGCCGTTTCTCAATTTACTTCAAAAGCCTAGTATTACACTTTTCACACCCCATGATTAACATAGTATTTCACACGATAGCACACAAAAAACTATTTTAAAAGCAAAAATAAGAAGACACACTAAAATAGCACTGAAAATAATCAATATCAAATTAGTTACAAAGGCGACTGCGAAATACTTAGTGCAAATCCACATGCATGCACAACTGCTTCGGTCATTACAATATGGTACAACAATAACAAACTGCAACTACAAAGGAAGTGCCATATACAATTACGCGCTAGAGTAAACAATAACTAATTTCTAATCATGCAAAAATTACACAAACTGCAAGAAAATCAGAAGATTCTAGAGAGGTATCCTCGGCTAAGGGTCACCAGGTGAAACTATTTAATTCTGAAACTGCTGAATGAAATTGAACCTTCTTAAACTGCTGGATGCAACTGAACCTACTGACCCTTTACTTATATTTATCATTTCAACAATGACTTACGGAATTTTCCCTGACAAAGAGAACTAAAACTTAACCTATTCATTTATTACCCACAACATACAAGCCCAAGACAATCTGACTGCTCTGTAATGAAAACATGATTTCAAATAATTAAATCAAATGAATGGCCCTGAATTACAAGAAATCCTAACAATAACTCATACATTTTGTAAGTCACTTACCTCACAGAATATCCTCATAACAGGAACTACAGCAATTATAGCAAGCATCAGCTACAGCCATCTGAATAAAACGATTCTAACTAATACAGGTTCTCACAACCAGTAGGCGTATGGTTAGCAAAAGAAAGATTTTGTTGAAGTGCAAACTATGTATTTAGCAGATTTTATCTTAATCTTGTGATATCCAGTTCCAAATATATAATGGTCAATAAATCCACTACCCAACCAATAGCAAATACATCAATTATCATTTTTCAATGCATGTTCTACCAACACTAAATCTCCATGAAGGACACACGTCAAAACCGACTGCTCGCTAACTGGTAACCACCAGCTGCTAACTACACCAATGCCCATTAAAATTGCTACACCACGAAGATGACGTGCTACAGACGCGAAATTTAACCGACAGGATGAAGATGCTGTGATTTGCAAATGATTAGCTTTTCAGAGCGTTCCCACAAGGTTGGCGCTGGTGGCAACACCTTCAACTTGCTGACATGAGGAAAGTTTCCAACCGATTTCTCATACAAAAACAGCAGTTAACCGCCGTTGCCTGGTGAAACGTTGCTGTGATGCCTCGTGTAAGGAGGAGAAATGCGTACCATCACGTTTCCGACTTTGATAAAGGTCGGATTGTAGCCTGTCGCGATTGCGGTTTATCGTATCGCGACATTGCTGCTCGCTTTGATCGAGATCCAATAACTGTTAGGAGAATATGGAATCGTTGGGTTCAGGAGGGTAACACGGAACGCCGTGCTTTATCCGCACGGCCTCGTATCACTGGCAGTCAAGATGACAGGCATCTTATCCGCATGACTGTAACGGATCGTGCAGCCACGTCTCGAACCCTGAGTCAACAAATGGGGACGTTTGCAAGACAACAACAATCTGCACGAACAGTTCGACGACGTTTGCAGCAGGATGGACTATCAGCTCGGAGACCATCGCTGCAGTTACCCTTCACGTTGTATTACAGACAGGAGCGCCTGCGATGGTGTACTCAACAGCGAACCTGGGTGCACGAATGGCAAAACATAATTTTTTCGCATGAATCCACGTTCTATTTACAGCATTATGATGGTCGCATCCGTGTTTGGCGACATCGCCGTGAACGCACATTGGAAACGTGTATTCGTCATCGCCATACTGGCGTATCACCCGGCGTGATGGTATGGGGTGCCATAGGTTACACGTCTCGGTCAGCTCTCGTTCGCATTGACGGCACTTTGAAGAGTGGACGTTACATTTCAGATGTGTTACGACCCGTAGCTCTACCCTTCATTCGATTCCTGTGAAACCCTACATTTCAGCAGGATAATGCACGACCGCATGTTGCAGGTCCTGTACGGGCCTTTCCGGATACAGAAAATGTTCGACTGCTGCCCTGGCCAGCACATTCTCCAGATCTCTCACCAATTGAAAACGTCTAGTCAATGGTGGCCGAGCAACTGGGCCGTCACAATACTCCAGTCACTACTCTTGATGAACTGTGGTATTGTGTTGAAGCTGGATGGGCAGGTGTACCTGTACACGCCATCCAAGCTCTATTTGACTGAATGCCCAGGCGTATCTAGGCCGTTATTAGGGCCAGAGGTGGTTGTTCTGGGTACTGATTCTTCAGGATCTATGCACCCAAACTGCGTGAAAATACACTCCTGGAAATTGAAATAAGAACACCGTGAATTCATTGTCCCAGGAAGGGGAAACTTTATTGACACATTCCTGGGGTCAGATACATCACATGATCACACTGACAGAACCACAGGCACATAGACACAGGCAACAGAGCATGCACAATGTCGGCACTAGTACAGTGTATATCCACCTTTCGCAGCAATGCAGGCTGCTATTCTCCCATGGAGACGATCGTAGAGATGCTGGATGTAGTCCTGTGGAACGGCTTGCCATGCCATTTCCACCTGACGCCTCAGTTGGACCAGCGTTCGTGCTGGACGTGCAGACCGCGTGAGACGACGCTTCATCCAGTCCCAAACATGCTCAATGGGGGACAGATCCGGAGATCTTGCTGGCCAGGGTAGTTGACTTACACCTTCTAGAGCACGTTGGGTGGCACGGGATACATGCGGACGTGCATTGTCCTGTTGGAACAGCAAGTTCCCTTGCCGGTCTAGGAATGGTAGGACGATGGGTTCGATGACGGTTTGGATGTACCGTGCACTATTCAGTGTCCCCTCGACGATCACCAGTGGTGTACGGCCAGTGAAGGAGATCGCTCCCCACACCATGATGCCGGGTGTTGGCCCTGTGTGCCTCGGTCGTATACAGTCCTGATTGTGGCGCTCACCTGCACGGCGCCAAACACGCATACGACCATCATTGGCACCAAGGCAGAAGCGACTCTCATCGCTGAAGACGACACGTCTCCATTCGTCCCTCCATTCACGCCTGTCGCGACACCACTGGAGGCGGGCTGCACGATGTTGGGGCGTGAGCGGAAGACGGCCTAACGGTGTGCGGGACCGTAGCCCAGCTTCATGGAGACGGTTGCGAATGGTCCTCGCCGATACCCCAGGAGCAACAGTGTCCCTAATTTGCTGGGAAGTGGCGGTGCGGTCCCCTACGGCACTGCGTAGGATCCTACGGTCTTGGCGTGCATCCGTGCGTCGCTGCGGTCCGTCCCAGGTCGACGGGCACGTGCACCTTCCGCCGACCACTGGCGACAACATCGATGTACTGTAGAGACCTCACGCCCCACGTGTTGAGCAATTCGGCGGTACGTCCACCCGGCGTCCCGCATGCCCACTATACGCCCTCGCTCAAAGTCCGTCAACTGCACATACGGTTCACGTCCACCCTGTCGCGGCATGCTACCAGTGTTAAAGACTGCGATGGAGCTCCGTATGCCACGGCAAACTGGCTGACACTGACGGCGGCGGTGCACAAATGCTGCGCAGCTAGCGCCATTCGACGGCCAACACCGCGGTTCCTGGTGTGTCCGCTGTGCCGTGCGTGTGATCATTGCTTGTACAGCCCTCTCGCAGTGTCCGGAGCAAGTATGGTGGGTCTGACACACCGGTGTCAATGTGTTCTTTTTTCCATTTCCAGGAGTGTATAATCACATGTCAGTTGTAGTATAATATTTTGTCCAATGAATACTCGTTTATCGTCTGCATTTCTTCTTGGTGTAGTAATTTTAATGGCCAGTAGTGTACAGGTCCGTCCAACCACAGTGTCTCTTACCGAGGGCGCAGAGCGCAGTCAGTGATATTAATACAGTCTATAGCCCTGCCAACAAACAGGCTACTTATCTTCTCGGTATATCAGCTGAGCGGCAGCCTTATTTTGAAGCAACATTTGAAGAAATTTGCTTCTCCTGTTGAAGGACAATAGGAAAAGCTTTACGTTGTTTTTGCAAGAAAACGCTGCAATTCGACTGATTTCATCTGTAGGATTTGATTTGCAAACATCTGTGAGGAAACATACATTTTCATTAATGAAGACACTTTCAAAGGCGGGTTATGAGAGCTCTCTTCAGATGTTTTAGATTACCGTTACTTGAGTGGTCGTAATTGCCTACTGCCTTCCTGAAAAGGTACCCTGATGCTGTTGTTGCCGTATTTTGTGAGAAGGATCTTATGTATCGCTTACCACCGTATTCGTAAAAATTAATAATTGCCAAACGAAAGGAGGTGCATTCTGATTGAAGTCATCCAAAAATCATTCCCTCCTTAATTAATAATAATATTAGTTGCAATCTCTCATTGTCTTATGAACACGTAGAGAAGCATTATGCAATTTCTAGCAGTACTACTTCTTTCGAAACAGTCTCTACAGCACAAGTTGTAGCCCGTCTTTCGGCTGTATTTTCTTCTTCTACATCTCCTCCTCCTCTTTCTTCCTTCAGAACTTCATCATATAGACTGTCTGATCAAAAGTACTCGTGCATCACTAAGTAATGGGCAAGTGAACACCAGGCGTCATCGGAGGCGGACCTGGAAGTGTAAATGGATGCGAGGTGCGTTTTATTGTCAATACAAAAGAAGTAACAGTAGAATCTGTCGGATAGCAGAGCTCAGTGACTTCCAATGTCGACTAGCCATTAGATTTCACCCGAGTAACGAAACGATCAGAGAAATTTCAACCTTTTCAAAGCTGCCCATGTCGAGTGTTTGTGATGTGATTACGAAGACGATGTGATTAAAGAAAGAAGCACAGATAAACCAAGTCCACGCGGACATTTACTGATGGACAGGGACCATCGAGCGTTGCAGAGGGCGGTTTTAAAAAATCACATGAATCCCGAAGAAGAAGTCATTCGTGAGTTACAGTTTGCTACCAATAGTAGAGGTAGCGCTTAGGAGATGCACTGAAGCGCCAGAGAAACTGGAGTACGCATGCGTATTCAAATTCAGAGATACGTAAACAGGAAAAATACTGCGCTGCGGTCGGCAACGCCTATATAAGACAAGTGTCTGGCGCACTTGTTAGATCGGTTACTGGTGCTAAAATAGCAGGATATCAGGACTTAAGTGAGTTTGAGCGTGGTGTTAGAGTCGAGCTATGAGACACAGCAACCCCGAGGTAGTGATGAAGCCTAGGTTTTCCGGTACGACCATTTCACGAGTCGACTGTGAATGTCAGGTATCCGCAAAAACGTCAAATCTCCGACACCGTTGCGGCCCGAAAAAGAGTGAGACCAACGAGGACTGAAGAGAATCGTTCAAGGTGACGTAAGTGCAACCATTCCGCAAATTGCTCCAGATTTTATTGCTGGACCATCAACAAGTGTCAGCGTCCGAACCATTCAACGACACATCATCGATGTGGGCTATCGGAGCAGAAGGCCCACTCGTGTACCCCCGATGATTGCATGACACAAAACTTTACGCCTCGCCTGGACCCGTCAACCCCGGGTTGGGTTGTTTGTGGGAAGAGACCAAACAGCGAGGTCATCGGTCTCGTCGGATCAGGGAAGGACGGGGAAGGAAGTAGGCTGTGCCCTTTCAGAGAAACCATCCCGGCATTTGCGTGGAGCGATTTAGGGAAACCACGGAAAACCTATATCAGGAAGGCCGGACGCGGGATTGAACCATCGTCCTCCCGAATGCGAGTCCAATGTGCTACCCACTGCGCCACCTCGCTCGGTTCCGTCAACCCCGGCGTTGGACTGTAGATGACTGGAAACGTGTTGCCTGGTCGGACGAGTCTCGTTTCAAATTGTATGGACGTTTACGGGTATGGAGACAACCTCATGAATCCATGGACCCTGCATGTCAGCACGGGACTGTTCAAGTTGATGGAGGCTTTGTAATGGTTTGGGGCGTGTGCAGTTGGAGTGATGTGGGACACCTGATATGTCTAGATACGATTCTGACAGGTGACACGTACGTAAGCATCCTGTCTGATAACCTACATCCATTCGTGTCCATTGTGCATGCCAACGGATGTGGGCAGTTCCAGCTGGACAATGCGACACCCCACACATCCAGAATTGCTCCAGGGACACTCTTCTGAATTTAAACACTTCCGATGGCGACTAAACTCCCCAGAAACGAAGATTATTGAGCATGTCTGGGATGCCTTACAACGCGTTGTTCAGAAGAGGTCTCCACCCCCTCGCACTCTCACGGATTTATGGACAGCCCTGTAGGATTCATGGGGTCAGTTCCCTCCAACACTACTTCAGATATTAGTCGAGTCCATGCCACGTCGTGTTGCGGCGCTTCTGCGTGCTCGCATACACGATATTAGGTGCAGCAGTTTCTTTGGCTCTTCAGTGTAAAAAGATGGTGTACATTTGTCGAGCAGTTCTTCTTAAGCCACGTATTTCTGCGACTCAGTGCGAAGTTACGCTTGATGTGGTGTAAAGAGTGATGACCCTGGACGGTCGGTGACGGGAAACGAGTGATCTGGAGTGACGAATCACTCTATAATCTGTGGCAGCGCGATGTAGGGGTTTGGTTTCGTCGAATGCCTGGAGAGCGTTAGCTGTCATCGTTTGTGGTACCAACAGTGGATTACGGGCGAGCAGTGCTATGGTAAGGGGGTGCTTTTCGTGGTTAGGATGTGGTCCCCTTATTTCGCGTACTAAAACGCTCAATTCTGAAGGATATGTACACATTGTTCAGAATTGTGTACTGCGTACAGAAGGCACAGTTCGGCAATTCGGAGACGATGACTATCAGCCTGACAACGTGCCCTTTCATGAAGAAGCGCGTGTAGGGCAGTGGTTTGTGGACAGTAAAATTCCTGAAACGGAGCGGCCTGACAAGTGTGCCCAATCAATAAACACCTTTAGGATGAGTTAGAACGTCGACGTGGCTCCAGATTCGGGAGTCAACGCTGGAAGTGTTTCCAGTAGTGTGTGGATGGATTGTTTTGATCAGAAAGTGTGTCTTCACCTCCCGCTCTTTTTTCGAGATTTTCAGTATCTGCGCCACCGGTGACTTATTTTCTCTTCTGTTGTTGATCTCTGACGTAATGGTCAGTGTGTAGTTGCTTCTCTAGTTTTCCTTGATGTCTAAAAAATCCTTCCTGAGATCAACGACTCACTCGGGTCTATTTAATTACTAACACACGTGCTAAAAAAATTATTACACTACAGTTTTACAATGTTTCCTTGAATGCTAATTACATAATTGTATTAAATTTCCACCACTTGGGCACGACACTGTATTCTAAGCCTGCATCTATACTCCGCAATCCACTACACAGTGTATGGCGGTGAGTAATTCGTAACAAAATTAGCTGTCTTCTTTCCTATTTCATTCGCGTCTCGAAGCGAGGTAATACTGAAAGGGTCCTGTAGCCACCTTTCATTAGTCCGGTAGCCCACTTTCACTGGCATTTCTCTTTCTTTTCCTTGTTTCTCTTTCATCATAACTCTCATAGTGGTGTGATTGAATGAATGTGGTTGTGTGTCACGTTGCTAAACGGTGGCGTAGTCTGCTGCAGGAAGTCTGCGATAGTCATACAGATTCAGCAGCAGTTGTACAGAATAGCCAAATCTCGTAGTGGTCAAGTAGGCAAAGAGGTTTGCGCTACTTGTGAGAAATCTACCTGCGTTAATTGGTGGCGGAAATGGCATCTTTGGGTTTTCCGGGCCACGCGGAGCGATGAAGATGCTGGATATGAAAAAGGGAGGCAGTCTGCCGCCGGTACGGGAAGCGTCCACAGCTGTGCTCCAGCCGAAGAAGGGTAAGTTAGTCTGACCGCGTGGGGCGTTGTTACTTGGAGAGAGGAGAGCTTTTGGTCTCGCTTTTCAGCTCTGAAAGATTGCTTTGCCTTGTCGCAGCAAGGAACGCAGAACTTTGGCAGATTTTTCTTTTATTAAACTTCTATAGGAGACTTGGATCCGCCGGAAGAGCGCCACACAAAGGTGTCGATAAGAAGTGAGCACTCGCTTCTGTATGAATGTCTGTTTGCCTTCAGCTGTGCCTGTTTAAGCTTTCATTTTCCTAAATATTAATAACTTTGCCTTCTCGCAAATTTTCCTTGCTTTACGCATCTTTCGTCCGTCGGGAGCCAACCACGTGGTTGAACTTTAAAGTGTGTTGTGCTACCGTCATCACTGTCCGATCTCATGTTTGTTTTAAAGAATGTTAAATGTTCCTGATTGTGTGATGTGATATTGTTGCAACTTGGCCACGATACCCAGTAATTACGTCTCCACAAACCACGTGGGCACACGGGTGTACTGCGAAACGTGTACCGTTTCACGAGTTATTGCGATCAGTCATCAGGCAACAGCAGTGTATGAATGATTCACACCAATGATTTTAGGTGTAGATTATAACGGTGAATGTATCGATGCTTTTCTTTAATGTTTTAGCAATCAATGTCATCAGGAATTGTGTACATGCCTCACATCCATATCTTAGGAATAAATGATTTTATCCACAATTTTTTCTTGTATTCCGAGGTTACGTTTTTGCACCTAAGCAACTCACCTCGTAGCTTTCCTGGTAGCACATCCAACGCGTTTCCTTACACAGAGGTCCAGTGATTAGTTTCCCCTTCTATTTTAAAACAAATGTTTTAGATTAAGTCTTATTTTCAGGTGTGTTGCTGGGAGCTGATCTTATGTACAGTGTTCATGCATTTTCTATTTTATTTAAAATGTTTGATTCTCGTTAACAGGGCACGGGCAGTACGATTAGTTACATCGCATCCCCTATGAGCGATATCACAACGTATGCATTTTTATAAGTTTTTGGTCTGTGATCAACTTAATTTATTTTCCGTCTCGGCCAAACCTTTGATGAGTTGTATGGTTAGGGTCGGTGGCGACCCTAATCTTTAACGTAACAACCCGTAGAAACAGGTTAGTTACAATATTGACTGCGAATATGACTATGTACACGTCCTTATCTCCATCGTATTATCGCAGTCCATTCTATTTGTCATATTTATTCGTCGTTTGTTAGCGTTCAGTTGGCGTTGTCTTCAAGCACCTACTGCAGACCTCGGCTGTGTGAAAGTGTGAGGGGAGGGGGAGAGAGAGAGAGAGAGAGAGAGAGAGAGAGAGAGAGAGAGAGAGAGAGACAAACCCGCAGGCACGAGCATTTTCCGGAGAGGAGCTCTGCGCGCACAGTCTTCTGTTTCGGCAGCAGGCGGCACAGAATGCGCCCCAACACAAAACACGGCTCCGCGGCCACACGTACTGCGCTGCACCAAGCCACTGGCCGCCGGCTTGCTCCGTATGCAAACCAAACACAAAAACTCCCCCCATCCTTCCTTCCGTTCCGTGTTTATCTTCGAGCGGCTGCTTTTCCCCTCCCAGCCGCGGAACATAAACGGCAAAGTTTACCGCCTCTCAAAACCGCAAGTTCTTCCGACATGGGTAGCCGTTCCGTAAGAATAACAGTGCGGGCCTGGGGAAGCTGCAAAGCAGATTAGCGGACCTAGCTTTCCACTCGAACGTGGGGCAACGAAACAGTTCTCCAGTGTTAGTGCAGTCACAACATCAAACTATCGCTTCATCGCTACCGACCGGTACCTAGAAAATACTGCGTTTATTTCTCTTTAATTCGAAGTCTGCTCGCAAGTAACTACCATGTGAGCTGACGTAATCTCCGTGGACGAGCCATGCAGCACTATAATATTCTATATCTCATATCTCATTAACCTGGCAATTTAAATAACAAATAGCTGAGCAGTGCTACTGTGAAACTTCTTGATAGATTAAAACCTAATGCAACATCGGGAATCGAACCCGGCCCTGACGCATAGTAACTTCAGCAATGTCTCCAGTTAACCATTTGTAAATTTTGGACAATAGTCCATACCGATTGTCGGACTGGACGCTGTGACAGCTGGGATGTTCAGTCAGTAACAGCTGTGTCCGCCGTTGGTAAGTATTTGGGTTCAATGCCTTGACATGACACATGGAATCTATGAAGTTCGTACAGCATATGTAATCTACGTATGGACAATCTTCAAACGAAAGATCGGATTGTATTTCTGCTTAATCCTACATTATTAAACCCTCATAAAAAATGGCTCTGAGCACTATGGGACTTAACATCTGAGGTCATCAGTCCCCTAGACATTAGAACTACTTAAACCTAACTAACCTAAGGACATCACACACATCCATGCCCGAGGCAGGATTCGAACCTGCGACGGGAGCGGTCGCTCGGTTCCAGACTGTAGCGCCTAGAACTCCGGCCGGCAACAAAATATGGTGTCAACAATTCCTAACATACATAAAATTTGTATGGAGACATTACACAACAAATATAAGAAAAAGCCCAGTGAGGATAATGATGTGAGGAAACCTGTTTGGGGAATAAACAAAACAAAACAAAAATGTTCTTGCAAGGAGACAGATCCTCTTTAATTCGTTATTAATGTTCGTTGTTTAGTGTATTGCTTACTGAAGAAGTCAGTCCGAACCTTTTATAGTTATCGCAAATTACACTACGAAATTACCTGCGTTAATCAAAATTGTTGTCCTAATTGGCAGGGAAAACAAGCCTAACGTCGAAGAAGTGCAATATAATAAAGTAATAATGCAGATCATTTGTACTTTGCTATTATTTATTTACGAGATGAATGTACACTGTTCGGTGTTCTACTGCAGCGCCTCTTACGACTCCGTCGAAACATTGTCTAACAAACTGTGCTCACCATGTGGCTACTAGCATTGTCAGACGATGCAAATCGTGTCTTTATTGCGCGTATAGGAATAGAGTACTTCTGCTCTTCATACTGGGAAGGGAGCCAGTGATATATTTTAGAACATTAACAGCTGGTTCAAGACAAACAGAGTGCCATTAAATTTTAACGTGACTCAGTATACACAGTTCAGTAATTCTCATAGAATTCTACACGCTGTAAAAATAACCTACTGAAGCAATGAAATAAAAAAAACTAGAAAAGTTGAGTTTTTGCGACTACAGGTGCATCACGACTTTAATCTGAAAACTCACAGCCTAGAATATATATGAACACCATAGTTCCAAGGTACGTAGAAATTCAACCTTAGTTCAACTACGTTTGGGATATGGGTGAATACTGCCACAACAATTTTAAGAATGAAGAACCTAGTTTGCTCTGCATCTTTACTTTCACTAAAAGAGTACAGAAATATTTTCTGGGGGAATTCAACATACAGTTATAGAAATTTGAGAATACAGGAAACTATTTGTAGAATTATACACCTCTGTGACTAGAGCATGATGTAGAAACCTTAACAGCTTGATATTTTGAAAACTGTTTCAGAATACGTATACTCATTAAGGTCCTTAATCATTAACATTTCACTTTTTCAAAAAATAGGACACATCATGACTATAACACTAGGACCAAAAATAACCTCCATGAAGACTTCAAGGACTTAATATTGATACAAAAAGAAGTGTCATACATTCAAGGAGGTGTATTAAAGGACCTGTTATGAGATTTAATATATTCTAGGTAAAATTATCGAGTTTAAGACAGAACTGAAGAACACTGAAACAGAAACTCTACATCAATATTTCAGTTCATTTTAGAATTAATATTTCCACTACGATACAATAACACATCGTTATTTTATCGCAGTACACTTAAATATAATTTATATTTCAGTTTTTCTTTTAAATCCACATCCAAGCGACTCCTTTCGTAAAATCGGCGGTGTGTGACTGCTGTAATAGTAGGGTAATGTGGTCTAGCGTTTATGAAAGTATAAACCGTTTTATCTTGACGAAATCTTCGTCATTGCGTGTGCAGGAAAAACATCTGGATCAAGTAGATAAGAACATAGAGATGCATAGTACTGATACTTTATGCGCTCATGTCACTATGTTATGGTTTATTGACTTTCGGTATGTGCAGGGCAGAATTATAAGCACGCGTCTGATCACGCAGCATAGTGCCGTGATAGTGAAGAATAGAACTTTTAAGACGCTGAAATGCCCTTTAAACCCGCTGGGCAGAACAAGTGATTAGGTTTTTGGAAATGGCCAAGTAAGGTTGTGGTCAGTTTCACCTTAAAACTGTAATTTATTGTAATTTAATAACACATTTGGAACCAATGCGGCAAATAGCCGGAATTTTACGAGTTCCAAACTCCAAATTTTTCACGGCTGAAGACCTTCAAACAAGAAATACTAAAAACCAACAAGGTAAATTTCAAGTGACTGAAAACACGCATTTACAATTACAAAATTATATATATCACAGCAAAGGTGAAAGCCTCAAACATAAAATGGACAAACATAAACAAGATGCAATAAAAACCGCTGAAGGCCCACGATAAAATTTTCAAGATTTTAAAATAAATTACCATAACCTTTCAAAAGCAGAAGGCCGCAGTGTGCTTGAAAGGTGATTTTAAGAATAAGGTTCCGAGGCTGAAGGCCCACAACTGATTTTCACAAAATTTAAAAAAAAATATAAAGATTAACCTTAAGTTCTAAGTAGCTGAAACAGGACTAAAAGAAAAGACAACGCAGAGGCAATAACCTTTCAGCAAATATCCACTTGCCGGAATTCATACTTACATGAAACACAGTAAAACCAGAATTTCTTATCATTGGCTATCATAGATTATAAACAGACAATTAAACACCGGTGAGATACAGCACTCAGAAACCTCCAGGGGGTCGGTCTGCCCTCGTTCACTTAAGAGAGACTGGTGGTGAGCCCAGCTACATTTGATCCGTCGGAACCCAACCAAGATGCAGCCACGGACCGACCGACAAACTACTTGCTTACCACCAACCGATACTTGAGAATTCAAACACAAAATTTTACGGGCGTGGTTATCCACAATCAAATATGAATATGTATTAAGCTGTCAAAACTACACATCGTGTTGGACAGCGACAACAGGTGAGGAAAAGGACACTGCCTGAAATTACGTTAGTGGCCAGGGCAGGTAACCGAACACTAACGGCCACAAGGTAGAAAATTCCGCTGGTGCACTTGAATTGTAGTCAAACAATATATCTAATTCCACTGCATGGCGGCTAAATTTCAGTAATACAAACGCTCGGTGTTGCTCACAGGAAAACCTCCCCAACAGCGAACCACCGAAACGAACCACACAACGTGAATGGACGTGGCTTGGGTACTTGAAACCACTACTCAACTTTGACGTCCTGGGTCGGAGAACCACGAAGCTCGTGGCGATCGGGCAGCTCCACACACGCTCCGACACTGCGCAGGGACCGCCAGCGGACCCAGTCGACTGCACCGCGCGGAGATAACTTCCCCGCTCCGTAGCAACCGCCCGACTCCTCGCAGAATGCAAACAACATGTAAAATAGTCGTCAGTGGAAATAACGCCAACTACACACACAATCTCACAAACACTTGCACGAAGACCTGAACGATACCCAACAGTAACTAAGCATGCACGAAGACAAATCAGGATTCTATGCAGACATACACACACCCGACTCAGGGATGATGGGCGAGCCAAAACACCGACGATCCACCAAGATCGTGGCCCGGCTCAAGTGATGTGTGGCGGCAATGGTCGGCCGAGCCATGTCGACGCAGAGCTCACTGCTGCTCCAGCCCGACTGCACTAGTGCCGCACTGCAACTCCCCAACTGGCAGGTCCGGACTGCGATCCAGACGCGTTCCAACTGACTAGCAGACCCGGACTCGCGACCTGAACTCGCTTACGACAGACAACGGCCGGGAAGTAATAGCAGTCGAGCAAAGGTACTACAGAGCGGATATATCGATACGCGCTGCCAGCGCGGCTCACGGTCAGGCAAAGCAGCAACTCAGTGACAGTAGTGATTTAAATTAGCTTAGTGAGGTGGAAGTGCGTAAAAAAGAGAGTGTAAAATACATGATGGTGGGAACACCAGCCACGCACGACTCAGACGCCATACGCCTTAACAGAACTTCCGGTTACAGAAACGAACAGAAGTTAAACTCGCTCTTTCTGATAAAGCTCGTATCGTAAAGAAAGGAAGGAGGGTTAGAGTTTAATGTCCCGTCATCACCGCGGTCATTAGAGACACAAGCTCGTCTTCGAAAGGCTAAGAAGGAAATCAGCCGTGCCCTTTTCAAAGTAACCATCCCGGCATTTACCCGGTATGGTTTAAGGAAATTACGGAAAACCTAAATCTAGATGGATGGTAGGGAATTTGAACCGTCATCCTCCCGAAAGCGAGTCCGGTGTGCTAACCACAGCGCCACCTGCCTTCGTAGTTTCTGTGGTACCTTCTACGTACTACATGGAAACGAAAGCAGAGGAAAACTACCGCAAAAATATTCCAAGACATCAAGACATCAACACTTATTTGCTTCAGATTATATTCACAAATTTAATGGAGAATAATGGAGCACAACACAGACGAACCAAAACATTATAACACTGCTCAGCGTGACACTGAATGACACCTGGTTTTGAAAATCACGGGATTTAATTTAGTATTAATGCAATATTTGACCTTTACCGATGACTAAATCTTAGGGCACCCAGGTTCGTGTTGGCCAGTTGGTGGACTCTAGATCAATAGCCAAGAATAACTTTGAGTCTCCAGGTAGCAAATACGCCACTGTGTTCATCCAACATAACTCGTTGCGTGCGTCCTATCAAAAAATCATCAGTCCAGTCACAAATTTCATTTGATACTCCATATCATCGTCCTTTTGCTAATAAGCGTCGATGCAGCACTGAGTCAAATGCTTTTAAGAAATGAAGAACTACTGCCTTCGTCCGTAGTTTTCACGTCATGAGAGAAGAGCTCGAGTTCGGTCTCTCTTGAACGACTTTTGCTTAATCTATGCTGGTTGGCACGGTGGTGGTCTTTTAGAGCTACCTCATTATGTTTTAAGGTTCTAAAACAGATAGGTTTCAAAGATACTGTACGGTAGGCTTATTGGGTCACTTGTGCTATAGTTGTAGACCTGTATTTTCTTGCAACTACTTAGCTATTTTTGTTTGAGGGATGTGCGGCATATTATGGTTGAAAGGGGGTATAAAATAAATAAATAAATAAAATAAAATAAAATATTAATTATTAATTATGTATGATAGTGATTGGTTGTAATTAATATTTGCTTATCTGGAACATGGACGTTTAATTATTTGGTATCAGACGCTTGACAATGGCTTTTTCGTAAATGCAATGTTATTCGTAGTTGACCGTGAAATGTGATTCAGATAATCGGACTTCGTATTGAAATCGTTTCCAAAGACTGCTGCGGTAGGTGCGGACTCAAAATCTAAATCTCAATATTAGAATAATTTGCCAGCCATGTCAATACGTCGTACAGAGGTGACTGTCTACTAAACATAAAAAGTTTACACAGTTAGTTAAATCAGATATATTCAACGAATAAGCCTACAGTTAAATAATTCTACTTACTTTCGTAAATATAGAATCTTTACAGGGTCGTGCCTAGTGAGATTGCAACTCGCAGTGTTCTTATATAACATCAAATATGGCGGTGTGCCAGTTAATAAAATATACGTGCTTCACGCACCAGCTATTCGACTCGACCTACTCCTTGTTAATGAAACGTGAGAGTGTCCTAATTGTATTTTGTTTTATCAGCGGCATAGCGCTGCAGTTCTGTGCCATAGGCTTTATTTATTTGTCAGAGATTACTTATTTAATTAAGATTTCGCGTTTCCGAGGAAACTCACGCACGGCATGCAAATGTGCCTTTATAGGGGACTCTTTTGGAGTTTTGCAGCTTTGTTCAGTTACAACTAACATGTAGCTATAATTGAACTTCCGCAATTTAACACATTATAACATGGAAACTAATTACCGTACGAGTACCAGTCACGGTAGCAGCAATGTCCAGAGAGTGGGGCGCATTATTTCCGTGCGTTACGGCGCCACCGTCCACTTCCAGTTATGGCGACCAGGTGCTGTGACAAGTCATCGTGATCCATAGTATCTCACACCTGACCCGCTGCAGTGCACTTGTGGACGTGTCAACATGAGCTTGAACAAAATGAACAGGTGAAGCTCTGTTATGAAAACAAGATTAATGCTGCAGCTGCACTTCGAGAACCGCCGGCCGAAAGGATTGCGGAATGGTCCTCTTCCTCCACCTGTTGTGCGGAGCATGATGAAGAATTGCGAATCAACTGGAGAACTGTGCAGACGCTCCAGGAAGAGGCCGACGACCGGTTGCACCACAGGTGGCTGATGAAATCTCTGTTGCTAAGGCAGACACCGCTGCGCGCATTTCCCGATCGTCAGGCAGTGCGCATGCCTTTATATTGCCCCCTGAATTGCGAGGCGAATGGACACACCTGCAGGCGAGCAATTCACCTAAAGGCACAAGAAAATGTAAGTTATCTACAACTATCTTCATGACATACATTATACAGTATATTATATACAAAATTTGAATGACGCGCGTGCGCCATAAAAGTTCTTATGTTGGCAAAGTTGAGTGCGCGCATGAGCAGAAGCGTCTATGTGACTCCGGCACTGCCGTTACATCGTAAATTTAGATCACGCGGCACAGTATTCCAGTTAATATTGTTCGTGTGCGCGCGCGTTTCTTAGTCGTTGCATAAAGAAAATATTCCACCAAGATTACATATGAAGAGTACATTTAATGACAGGTAACTTAATTTTAAAGTTACAATATTTGTTATAATACATTACAACTTTAGATTGTTGAATGTTCTTAGTTACATTGTACTGCATTGAAATGCTTCAAAGAAAAATGTCTTTTTGTTTCAGGTGCGTTGACCTATACACATCGTGTCGTTATTACTGTTTATATTCATCTGCTGCACAGTAATGTTTCACAGTTTAGTGTCGTCGTGGTAAAGTTTTTCGATCACAGTAACATCGCTGTGTAACAACGTAATTGATACATAAGCATGTCCATTTCTTATTTCCATTATAGTCGTTGTGATGCAGTTCGTTGTGACAAAAAGCATTGTTTATTACAGATCGGTCGTGACCCGTCGAGTAATTGGTCCATATGCAGTTCGTTTTCGATATTCCGTTGAAGCTTGGTTGCAGAACCTCGGACGGCACATAGCTGGCGTCGATCCTTGGACAGTCCATGTAAGTGTGTCCGTCACATTTCGAGAATATTCCATTCCCTGAAGTTTCAACCAAAATTCTTCCACTCGTCGTGTTGTTTTCTGGACAGGCATGTTGTGACCATTTAATCCAGTTAACATCTTGAAGTTAAATACTGTAGTAATGTCACTAGACGATGCACGAATTATGCACTTCACATTTTCAGTTTTTTACTAAATATAGCTCACCTAAATGGTCGTAGTTACTTATCAAAGAAATCGTTCATCGCGTTTACAAAGGTAAGACGCATGATGAATGTCATTAACGGTTTCTTTCACATAGGTTTCTGCGTAGTTGCAGACTTAGCAATGTACGTTAATGTCCGTGAACAGTGGTTCACTACGCAATTTTTTTTTAAAGTTTTTCACATTTTGGCACTCGTTATCGTTCAAATTTTCACATAGTAACAGTTACATTATACATCATTAAAAAAAAACACAAGTAATCATGCATATACACCTCACATATTTTCTTAGCATAAACATAATACAGTTACACATAAACATGTTTACATCATCATTACATAGCTATAAATGATTACATTATGTCACATTTGATTATATGAATTGCAGATATTTACGTTCTCTTTAACGGTTTTGCTGGGATTTTATCGATATTTTTTGTGATGTCGTCTGAAATTAAGATACGTTAGACTCAACATTCATTACATCAGCAGGCAAGACTAGGCGTTTTCACTACTCAATAAATATTAAAATAATAAGAGACGGAAAACTGTTAGATTCCTCGCATTTTGTGCGTGTGTGTATACTGTCTGTGTGGCCTTGGCTACTGGTAGATGCTTTTCTTGCTGAGAGATATGCGTCTAATCTATTTCTCGAAGTAAAAGATCCCTTCACAGATGACGTCTGTCGGTTCGTTAGGTGTCATACCAAGTCAGTGGTATCTACAGTCACAAATGTTCCATGAAAAATTAGTATATCATTCACTGCTACGTAATCATAAATTTTACCTTAATATTCAGTCTTCTTCGTAGTGCCGCGGCGTTGAAAGAAAGGTTCTTCTGTCTTCAACTGCGTCACTGGTACAGCTGAAATGAAAATTTCTATACTACTTATTATCTGTGTTGTAGCAAATAGAGTTTTACGAGTTGCTTAGCAATGTTTTCATGGATATGTCTTTGACATTATTTAGCATGAAATGCTCCAAGATCTCGGTGTGCGTATAGCCCAATAGTTTTGTTAGTTCTAGGATGTTGTAACTGATACGCACCAGGATGCGGTATGTTAACAAGAATATAACGTCCTTCATATAGCAGACGCCATTTATAATTGCGTCGCTTGAGTGCTACAGATTTATGATGAGTACGAAGTAGTACAAGCACTCCTGCCTTGAATTGTTGTTTTCTTTTTATTATGTTTTCGTGATGTTTGTTTCGAATCTGTGCGTGATGTGTCAGTGTAGTCAATACTTCTTTTATTTTCTGTTCAGGTGTGATTTCCTTGTCTGACAACTTAGTTAATGGTTCTATCCATTGATCGTTCTGTTTGCAGTTGAACATGATCTCGTTAGGTGTGTAATTTGTATTGCAAATATTTAAGTTATTGTGTACGTCTTCGAAAAGACTTAGGTAGGACACCCAATTAGTATGTTTTGATGAAATTAGGTCCTCATGAATCGGTTTAGTTCTCGGAAAAGTCTCTCAGTCGCGTTACATTGTGGACTAAACCTTGAAATAAATATGCTTTTAATGTTATTGTCCTTCAAGAAATTTCTCCATTTGTACCCAGAGTATTATACTGCATTATCTGACAGAATTGCTTTAGGTTTTCCCACGTGCGTCAGGTAATCACTTGAGAATCTTCGTATTATAGCATTTGCAGTGGCGGATTTTAAAGCATAAAGTTTTACATGTTTAGAAAATATATCGTAAAAAGCTAAGATATATTTGACGCCTCCAGAGCTTGCTGGATGCGGTCCACTGATGTCAGTACACAGAATTTCCGGGGGTTTACTCGGTAAAATAGAATGTAAACCCGTTTTTGTGGATAAAGTCTGAGGTTTTGATTTTTGACATATGACACATGTTTTCAGGTCCCTGTAAATTTTTCTTCTCATATTGCTAAAATAACAGTATGTGCTGAGCTTTGCCAAACACTTTTTCGTCCCATAATGACCCTAAACTAAGTGTGTGTGGCAAATCAAATTACGTTCAGACTCCTTGGGAATGCATATACACCAGTTAGTAGCATTTGGATGTCGTCGATAAAATAATACATCATTGTGTAACTTGTAATACTTAGTCAAAGGATGATTGTGTTTTTCTACCAGTAATGTTATTATCTTATACCAGTGAGAATCAGATTTTTGTAATTTAGCCATGTGTCTGCACATATCAATATAATATTGGTGATATTGCTTGTCTTGCATTAAGAGAATCCTGTAGTCATTCGTATTTTCTAAGTCACTGTTGGTTTCATTCATACCTTGTGGAAGTCTAGACAAAGCGTCGGCATTGGTGTTGTCCTTACTTTTATGTACTTAATTTCAAAAGAGTAGTTCTGAAGAGTAACTGCCCATCGTGATAGTCTAGGATGTACAAGTTTACAAGTTAACAAAAATGTCAGGGCCTGGTGATCGGTATAAATTACTGTATGTTTGCCAAATAAATAATAATTGAATTTCTTGAATGCCCATACTATGGAAAGTGTTTCTAACTCAGTAGTGGAGTATGTACGCTCACATTCACTTAGAGTACGACTTGCAAAACCAATAATTCTTATCTGTTCCTTTTCTTTATTCTTTACAACTTGAAATAAGTAACAGCCCAAGCCAGAACATGAAGCGTCACAAGTCATACAAAAATCTAAATTGAAATCTGGATGGCTCAATATGTTTGCATTCACTAAAGCATGTTTAATTGTATTAAAGTCATTCTGGCACTGTTCCGACCAGATCCAAACTTGATTCTTTCTGAGTAGATTTAACAGATGTTTACTGTTCAAAAGTGGTTGTGGTAAAAGGCGTCTGAAAAATGAACATAACCCAAGGAATGATTTTAACTGCTTTTTTGTTCGAGGGCTAGGAAAGTTTCTGATAGCATCTAATTTACTGGCATCAGGACGTATGCCCTGTGAATTAATGATATGTCCTAAATATTTTATCTCACTGCAACCAAATTCTGATTTTCTAAGATTGGCTGTGACTCCAGCTTGTGCAAATTTTTCTAAAATTCTTTGAAGAGTGTCAACGTGTTCATTCCAAGACTGTGTAGCTATCAGTATATCATCTACATAGTGTGTGACTGTCTCAACTAAATCATCGCCAAGCACGGTATCCAGGGCTGTAATGAATACTCCAGAACTGACATTCAATCCGAAGGGTCAAACACAAAACTGATAGGTTCGCCCCCCGAGCATAAATGCAGTATATTTTCGAGAATGAGATGTGATACCTACTTGCCAAAATGAATTAGCGAGATCTACTGTGGAAAAATAATTTGCATCTAGAAATTTCTGTAATTGCTCTTCTAAATTTTCGGGTTTTGTGTGAACCGGTAAAATTATTTCATTAACTGCTCGTACGTCTAACACTAGCCTAGTGCTACCATTTGGTTTTTTGACAACAAGTAGAGGACTACAGTAAGGTGAGGTGGATGGTTCAATGACCTTCCAGTCTAACATTTGTTTTAGTTCTTGCCACACAGCAGGTCTTTGAGATAACGGTACGTTTATATGTCTTGTGGTAGAAGATCTTGTGAGGCTTAACTTCAATCTTGTACACATACGTGTTGATAACACCTAATCGTTTGGTAAAAACTTGTAAATATTTGGATAACACTTCCTGTAGTTTCATACGTTCATGTACACTGAGAGCTGTAGCTTCATTTATCTTATGATCAAGCAATGTTTTCAAGTCCATTAACTCTGTGTCAGTTGAGTGTGTTTGCATGTCTTGAACGTCATTGTCAAGTACTAACCGAACCTTGTACCCTGTACAGTCTTTGTCATGCTTTAGAATTCTCCTGTCCAAATCAATAATTATAACACTGCCCTTATCATTTAAAATACATTTACCTTTGGAGAAGTCTATAATGCTGTCCTTCTCGCTCATAATATCTAATCCTAATATGCAATTTGTCACAAGGTTTTGTGCAACCAGGAATGGCCATTGTACGGTTCCATTACCTAATTTAATGTTTACAAAAACTTGCTTCTTAACCCTACATGACTTATTACCTAGAGCAGTAGTTATTTTACAATTTTGGGCGGGAAACTCAGGCACGGGCTCCAATTCACACATCTTTTTACAGAAATTAAAAGACAAAACGCTCACAGCTGCACCTGTATCTAAGATAATAGTAGTTGGAATCCCACCTACTACACCAGCAGTAGATGCTAAAACAATTTCATTTGTGTTTGAACGACATTGTGTACTGTCTTGCAAATGTTCATCTGATATATTCTCATTGTGGTTGTATCTTATAAATAAAACAGGTAGTTTTTGTTTAGAATTATTAGACATATCAATATTTTGTTGTTCAATGGTGATGTCAAATAACTGATTAACATTGAAGTCGCCCCCCAAGAATTCTTCTGCCACGACCTGAGGCATAGAAGTGACTGTTTCTGGTTTGTTGGATTAGCATTTGTATTAGGTACTGACACAGATTGAGGTTGTGTATCAGGTGTCACTTCTATTATACTCACATTCGGATATTGCCTGTTGTGATCTCCAAACTTTTGCAGTTGTTGTTGCTGTTGCGCATTGTGACTTACCTGTCGGTCGTAAGGTATGCTCCAATTTTGCCTTGGTGGCTGCTGTGGTATAGCAGTGTTTGAATGAAAGTATTGATCGCTACGAGTCCAGCCTTGATGCTGTCTTGGCTCGTAGTTATTATTATTTCTATTTCTGTTTGTGTTTTTGTTGTTACATTTGTATACGTTGTTACCGTTGTTGTTGTTGTTGTTACATTTGTATCCGTTATATTGATAATTTTCACTTATGGACCGTCTGACAGCAACTGAATAAAACACAATTTTAGTGCCATACGCGTTTCGACTTTATTTTCTGCAAGGCAGTTGTTTTTGCCAAAGATCGAATATTACTGTCAAACTTATGAGTGTAACTATTGAAGTATCTGTGGTCTGTTCGTGTATGCATTTGCGTGTGCGTTTGCGTGTGTGTGTGTGTGTGTGTGTGTGTGTGTGTGTGTGTGTGTGTGTGTGTGTGTGTGTGTTTGTGTGTGTGTTTTGCTGTCGTATTAATTTAATTTAATTTTATTGTATTTATTCATTTATTTTTGTTTTTGTCCTGTGTATGTGTGTGTGTGTGTGTTTTGGTGTGGAATATATATATATATATATATATATATATATATATATATATATATATATATATATATTGTGTGTCTGTCTGTATTTTGGTGTTATTTAATATTTTTTTTGTGCTGTGTGTGTGTCTGTATTTTGGTGTTATTTACTTATTTTTATTTTTTTTTGCTGTGTGTGTGTGTCTGCCTGTATTTCGGTGTTACTTAATTTTTTTTGTGCTGTGTGTGTGTGTGTGTGTGTGTGTGTCTGTCTGTATTTTGGTATTATTCAATTTTTTTTTTTTATTGAGGGTTGCTGTGTGTGTGTGTGTGTGTGTGTGTGTCTGTCTGTATTTTGGTGTTATATATATACACTCCTGGAAATGGAAAAAAGAACACATTGACACCGGTGTGTCAGACCCACCATACTTGCTCCGGACACAGCGAGAGGGCTGTACAAGCAATGATCACACGCACGGCACAGCGGACACACCAGGAACCGCGGTGTTGGCCGTCGAATGGCGCTAGCTGCGCAGCATTTGTGAACCGCCGCCGTCAGTGTCAGCCAGTTTGCCGTGGCATACGAAGCTCCATCGCAGTCCTTAACACTGGTAGCATGCCGCGACAGCGTGGACGTGAACCGTATGTGCAGTTGACGGACTTTGAGCGAGGGCGTATAGTGGGCACGCGGGAGGCCGGGTGGACGTACCGCCGAATTGCTCAACACGTGGGGCGTGAGGTATCCACAGTACATCGATGTTGTCGCCAGTGGTCGGCGGAAGGTGCACGTGCCCGTCGACCTGGGACCGGACCGCAGCGACGCACGGATGCACGCCAAGACCGCAGGATCCTACGCAGTGCCGTAGGGGACCGCACCGCCACTTCCCAGCAAATTAGGGACACTGTTGCTCCTGGGGTATCGGCGAGGACCATTCGCAACCATCTCCATGAAGCTGGGCTACGGTCCTGCACACCGTTAGGCCGTCTTCCGCTCACGCCCCAACATCGTGCAGCCCGCCTCCAGTGGTGTCGCGACAGGCGTGAATGGAGGGACGAATGGAGACGTGTCGTCTTCAGCGATGAGAGTCGCTTCTGCCTTGGTGCCAATGATGGTCGTATGCGTGCTTGGCGCCGTGCAGGTGAGCGCCACAATCAGGACTGCATACGACCGAGGCACACATGGCCAACACCCGGCATCATGGTGTGGGGAGCGATCTCCTACACTGGCCGTACACCACTGGTGATCGTCGAGGGGACACTGAATAGTGCACGGTACATCCAAACCGTCATCGAACCCATCGTTCTACCATTCCTACACCGGCAAGGGAACTTGTTGTTCCAACAGGACAATGCACGTCCGCATGTATCCCGTGCCACCCAACGCGCTCTAGAAGGTGTAAGTCAACTACCCTGGCCAGCAAGATCTCTGGATCTGTCCCCCATTGAGCATGTTTGGGACTGGATGAAGCGTCGTCTCACGCGGTCTGCACGTCCAGCACGAACGCTGGTCCAACTGAGGCGCCAGGTGGAAATGGCATGGCAAGCCGTTCCACAGGACTACATCCAGCATCTCTACGATCGTCTCCAAGGGAGAATAGCAGCCTGCATTGCTGCGAAAGGTGGATATACACTGTACTAGTGCCGACATTGTGCATGCTCTGTTGCCTGTGTCTATGTGCCTGTGGTTCTGTCAGTGTGATCATGTGATGTATCTGACCCCAGGAATGTGTCAATATAGTTTCCCCTTCCTGGGACAATGAATTCACGGTGTTCTTATTTCAATTTCCAGGAGTGTATATATTTTTTTACGTTATCATTTCCTTTATTAAGTGTCGTAGGGAGCCTGTGCTGATGTGTGTTTGTTCATTTATCACATGTTTGTTTTCTGCTATGGCTTTCTGGATGTGGAAGTTTTCTTGCATTTGTATAAGATGTTTGTCATGGTTGCTTATTCTCATTATTTTCATTTCTTGTTCCATGTTTGTAGGATGATGGTTGTAGTGTTTTAAATGCTCTGCAAATGTCAAATGGTTTGTTTCATACTTCCAACATCTTATATGTTCTTTGTATCTTGTTTCAAAATTCCTGCATGTCATGCCTATGTATACTGCATCACAACTTTGACATTCAAGTTTATATATTCCTGATTGTTGGAATTTGTCCCTCTTGGTAGCTGGCTGGCTTAGGTGTGATTGAAGGGTTTGCCCAGGGTTATATGCTATTTTGAAGCCCTGTCTCTTTAGGATGTTTGCAACTCTGTGTGTTAGTTTATGTGTGTAGGTCATGGTGTACCATCTGGTTCTTTTCTGTGTGGTGTTGTCATTGTGTGTGTTTGTTGAGTGTGTTTGTAAGTTTTCAGCTTGTGAATTCTTTTGTATTGTGGAAATGTGTTTGTTTTTTATTTGTGTTTTTATTTTTTGATTGAGCCTGTGTACCACATGTGTGTCATACCCGTTGTTCCTAGCTATTTGTATGATCGTGTTCATTTCTTGTTCATAGTTTCTCTTGCTGAGTGGGATTCTGTTTAATCTATGTAACATGTGTCTTAGTGCTACAAGTTTCTGGCTTTGGGGGTGGTTGGATGTGGAATGTATTATTGTGTCCGTGGCTGTTGGTTTTCTAAAGATGTTAAATGTATGTTTTCCATGTTCTTTTTTAATTGTAATGTCAAGAAAATTTATTTGATTTTCTTTTTTTTTTCAAGTGTGAATTTTATGTTCTTATGAGCTTTGTTTATTTCTGAATGGAGTTCATCTATTTTTTCACTTGGCTCGTCTACCAGACAAATGATGTCATCCACGTATCTGTACCAATATATGATTTTGAAACTTTTGTTTGTGGTTATCTTATCAAATATCTGATTTTCAAGGTGACTGACGAAAATGTTTGCTAGTGTTCCTGATATTGGGGATCCCATGGGCAGTCCATCAGTTTGTAGATAATATTCTTCCTCAAACTGAAAGTAGTTTTGTTCAGTTGTCAGTCTGAGCATATCTGTTATTTCTTTTATTGCGTCTGTGGTGAGGTTGCTGTGGGATGAGAGATTTTGTTCTATGATTTCTATTGTTTCTGTGATAGGGATGGAGGTATACATATTTTCTATATCGAATGAAATCAGTGATGCTGTGTGAGGTACCTGTATGTTCTGTATGTTTTCTATTAGGTTTCCTGTGTTTATCACTGTTTTGTTGTTTTCTACTTTATAGTGTTTTGTAACTAACTTTTGGAGGTGTTTGGCTATGCGGTATGTTGGGGCTTTCTTGAAGTTGATAACAGGTCTCATTGGCATTCCATCTTTATGTACTTTCGGTTGACTGCGGAGTGTTGGTGCTTGTGGGTTTTTCGGTGTATATATATATAACACCAAAATACAGACAGACACACACACACACACACACACACACACACACACACAGCAACCCTCAATTAAAAAAAAAAATTGAATAATACCAAAATACAGACACACACACACACACACACACACACACACACACACAGCACAAAAAAAAAATTAAGTAACACCAAAATACAGACAGACAAACACACACAGCAAAAAAAAAAAAAATAAATAAATAAATAACACCAAAATACAGACATACACACGATATATATATATATATATATATATATATATATATATATATATATATATATATTCCACACCAAAACACACACACACATACACAGGACAAAAACAAAAATAAATGAATAAATACAATAAAATTAAATTAAATTAATACGACACCAAAACACACACACAAACACACACACACACACACACACAAACACACACACACACACACACACACACACACACACACACACGCAAACGCACACACAAATGAATACACGAACAGACCACAGATACTTCAATAGTTACACTCATAAATTTGACAGTAATATTCGATCTTTGGCAAAAACATTTGACAGTCGGCAACAGAAACCAAAACATTGCATTAAAACAAGCGTTCAGTGCATAGTGCTGTGGAATGCGGGAAAAACAGCAAATTGGCGCTCATAGTAAGAAGAACAACACCAAAAATGCAACAGGAGCGTAAGTTGTAAGAAACTGTCTACGCAACCTGTAAGTACAGTTTAAAACATTACTACTTAATAGGAAATACCAACCACCAGAACTGTTTATAACCTATAGGCACAGTGACAAAAATGTAAATAAAATAGCTAACATATGTACATATTCCAGGCCACTGATGATGCCTTGGAGAAAATAAAGGCGAAACGCGAATGGCACTAAAATTGTGTTTTATTCAGTTGCTGTCAGACGGTCCATAAGTGAAAATTATCAATATACCGTAGTATTACGCGCAACTGAGGAGGACAGGACCACTAAAGTTGAAGATTTGTATCCGTTGTTACCGTTGTTGTTGTTGTTGTTACTACCGCGGTGCCTTTTGTATGGATTGCCGCATGAAGTGTTATTACTTTTGTAACTGTTGTTTGTATTGGAATACGCGTGTTGATTTTGATTTCCGTATTGAGACGGCATGTGAGTTTGCTGTTTTTGCTGTACCGCGTATCCAACTGTGGGCGCGCCAGAATTGAGTTGGCAAGCCTGCATGTTTTGCATGCCACTAGTATAAACATTGTGGCTGCTGTTTTGCCGCGTGAAGCGCTGATCTTCTGAAATGTCCCCTTTGAACAATTATACAAGACTGTGCTTTAACTGACACACAATATTTTGTTTTTAGCGCAACGCAATCTGGCTTTCAAAAATCCCTACAAAAAAAATGGCCCTGACTAACATTAACCTATGCGTTTCACAAATCGCTTACCTCACAAAAATCTTGGTTACTCGAACAACTGCAATACAGCAAGCGCCACTACTGCCAGCTAAATAAAAGATTCAAACTATGGAAGGCACTAACTACTGATAGGGATAGTTAGCAAATGAAAGATATTAATAGAGAACAAACAATGTATTTACCTTAATATCATCATATATATATATATATATATATATATATATATATATATATATATATATATATATATATATATATAGCAGTTCATGACAAATTTCAAAACTCCGCCATCTCTCTCCCCACATCAATCACTGCTGGCAGCTCACCTCCAACTGCGCAACGCTACGCGCTGTTCACATCCAGCTGCCGCTGCCCAACACTACAGTGGCAGACAACAATGCAAACTAGCCACAGACTGCACACAGCACACCAAGTGATTTTCATACAGAGCGCTATGTAACGTTGCCAATAAGAAAACATAAACAGCCTACTTACATAGCCCCCATGCTCCGCACAAAAAATTTTACAAATTGTTTTGGGCATTAGTCAATACTGATTTGAAAAAATTTTTCATAATTACAGTCAGAAAGATATCAAATGCACACACTGATTAATACAATGTTGGTCAAAAGCTAACATTTTCTCACAGTCCATAAAGACAGTCCTGATCCTTCATCACAGTGAAACTGCCGTTTCTTTTCTCAAAGTCCGAGCAGTAAAAGACAATGCACACGGAAGTAGTGGATTTCCATGCAGTCTTGAAGAAGTAGTGTTGTCCTTCCAACGGAAAGACAGTGCTGACTCTTGACATGCTGACAGATAATGGGTCACAACAGAGCAAACCCACAACAGAGTCATTCGACGTTTTGAAGAATATTGGTAGGTAGGTCATCACAGAGCAGACCCACTGTAGTCCTGGTAGAGAATATGGTATTGGTGGGCCACCAGAGGCGCAGACCCACTGCAGTCCTTGTAGATATAATGGTATTTGTGGGCCATCAAAGATGCAGACCCTCTGTAGTCCATGTAGAAATAATGGTATTGGTGGGTCATCAAAGATGCAGACCCACTGTAGTCCATGTAGAGACAGCCAGCAGCCATCTGTTGCGACTGTGCAGGTGCACATTCACCATCGAAGAGTCTTGCGGAGAATATAGCAAGTCCATAAACCACCACTTGTGCACTCACAAAGTTTTTTTTTATCCTTAGAACCAGCAATGCTGTTATCCAGTCCCTTGCTGAATTACTAACACACGTGCAAACACTAACAGTCCCTACTTCTCACATATTGTCTGTATACTATGACCAACAGAAACGTGTGCAGTGAAATGAAACTTACAAGTTACTTAGTTTGATGAAATGGTGTCAATTACAATTTTATAACATAAGAATACAATAACAAAGGTACAAAATACATCATTAAAGAAAATAATAGTGCAGATAACATTTGTAGTAAAACAGGCTTTACAAAAGAATAGAAATAATCATGCATATCAGTGTTACAAGAATTATGACATAAGTACATACATAAACATCAGAATAACTTTTGAAACATCAACTTCACATATGAGCATTAAAACAAAACAGAATAAATAATGTCTAAGCATCTTTACAAGATAAATAACATAGTATTTGAAAAATTCTACAACATAAATCTTATTAGCTAAACACTTAATGACAGGAAAAAGACAAATACACAATGGTACATACACACATAGCAAAATAATACAAAAGGAAAGGACAGGGTTTGTTTTACTGCGGTATTTTGCATGGAGATCTCCCTTGGTTCATCATTATTCCCAAAAGTCCTATCTATACCTGCTTTCTGTACTTTTTTTCGTATAACTTCTCAATGCATTTCTTCCAATTCATTGCAACTCATTCTCTTATATAGTCTACCCCATTTTAAGCTAACTTAAATCTACTGAGCTCAGATGCTAAACTAAGGGATGAGGCAATGCAGCAGCACAAAACAATTAACGGAAACAGCAATGAAAAAAAATGCAGATTTGCAAAGCAAGCAGCATTATAGAAATTAGCAAAGCAATTGCAATATTACAACTAATATAAGGCAATGTGCAGCAAACAAGAAAGATAAATCGGTAGTAAACTGGCTTAGCAGAGTAACACAAAGTAAAATTCGGTAATACTATGCCTGGCGAACAGCTGCAGCAAGTGCTATAACTTATACCTAAACATGAGAAAGCTCAGGCAGAAAAAATAGTACAATAAAAATGGCCATGTCACATCTTAACACTAGAGTGATACATCACGAGAACTTACACTAGCAGATAAGTTACCAAATCGTAAAGAAATTATTTATGCAATTCCTGTGAAGGGAAATGTCTATTTATGTGCCCTCGTTTTCTTGGAAGTGGATCATTAATTTCTTATTGACTGGATCTGTAGGCATAAAATAACTATATTAGTACATATATTAAATTTTATTTTAACCAATGCTGCAGTGCAGAAACTAGATATTAAAGAAAATGAGCAAATATGTACAAAGGAAGGCATGAAACATTATTCATTAGCCATATGGCATTTCATAAGTTAGTAGAGAAATCTCTCAACTAAAGAGACAGTAGTCATAATCAGGTGTATAGACATAAAAATATTTCTCGTCATTTCATTAGGCATTTCAGTAAATATCATAAATTAAGATCTCCACAGTGTAATCATATGTTTTCAAGTTCGACCATGTCGTTTTTGCGATGCTTTCTACAAAGGAACGTCAATAGCAAGGATAATGGCCTCCCTTTTTTTTTCTCCACCTGTACCTCTGAAAGGGGCACACGCTAATGGCTATTTTCCAGGCGACTGTCGCCCAGCTGGGTGCCCACGACGCATTACGTGCAGGTGGTCAATTAACTTTCTTACCGAAATATTTACGACACCAGTTTCCGCTACAGTGACAGTCTCATATAAAAATATTTCACAGGTCAAGAATTTGCGTTACAAATCTGTAGAAACAAAATCCTATTGATATAACAGTGTCCAAAAATTTTTTCGCCGGCATTGTGATACAGTAACGCGTATACACACATTTCATAACTCTTAAAGTATGATTCTCGGTTTCCAACATCCTTTTTCACAACCAGAGTCCCTAAACACTACTCATTATTCCTTACCTCGTTACACATATAAATATTCGTCGACACTTCTTCAATATTTCATCAAAATAAATATGTAGCATAATCAAATTCCTCATTTACGGTAGCATCATCTTATTGATCATAAACATACCTCAACAGCATAATACACATCGTCATCGTAAAAATAACATCAAATCTCAAAAACGTCGTAGCTTTCTGCAATAATGTCAAAACCTAAAGAAAATTCTCTGCTCGTTTCAATAGTGTCATCTACCTCAAACGTACTTTAAAAATCATGATTCCATACCAAATATGTCATTCAAAGCTCTCACAGTATCACAGTGGTTCCAAAAAAAATATAAACAGTTCACAAAGTACAGACAAAATAAGTTTCATAAGTGTGAGGTTATCCAACTGTGTAATTGCGTAAACATGTGGCACTGATGTAGTAAAAAAATGTTTGTCTCTCAGTTAAATGATCAGATAGCTGTGTAATTCTGTGTTTGAGAAATATGGTACCGATGTGTAAAGTTGTGTAAGCAAATATCATATTAGCTAGGGCTCCTTATGCTTGCCAAACACATGATACACAAAGTAAGCGTGTACCCCCCTGAGGATTAATGAATAATACCCTCAGGTGTTACAGATTACAGCAATGGAATGAAATGTGTCACGGAAAACCTTTGTATCATTGTACTTCAAATATCTTTAAAAATAAATGATTTAAGTGCAAAATTAATCACTCAAATACGTGTCCTGTAGCACTAAATGTGCGTCTTGTTGTAAGATAATCTCTGTGGAAGTGTCGTAGTAATCGTCCTCCGAAAGCTACGTTCTGCAGAAGTCAATGTACTTACCTCATGATAAACAAAAGTGAAATGCTTTGAGTATAGATATCTTAGTTATTATGCTTATTTCCGTGATGAAGAAAGTTCTGTGCTGTAACGTATTGTTGTGCTACAGAAAAGGCTGTCTCATTATTGCTATACCACAAAAGTTACTACTAAAACATGTTTTACTTTCCAGAATAATGCAGAAAAACTGTGCAGATATAAAACAGATACACCGCAAAAGCAACAAGGTAAATTGTGTCACACATTAGTAACGTCGTGATATAGTCGTGTAGCTGTCAAATAAACTAACTACTGAGTCACCTGGTATCTCTCAGAAAGCACCTTGAATCCATAATGTATTTGCAAGTAAACCAAAATGTGGCATTAAAATCTTATTAGCAGTACTGGTAAATGTTCTAAGTATGTGAGCCTTATAGTCGTTACGTAAACATGCAACAAACAAGCAAGAATGTACACACACAATAACACTGTGTCGTCTGTTCACAATAACAATGCATTCGTAATTTCTGTTTAAATAAGTTCTCTTGGTTCTTGACTGGATATTTAACTTCAAACATTGTTGCTTATTAACAGATTCTAAGTCTATGTTGAACATTAGTTAATTCATTACACAGTGGCGCTAACACACTGCTTTCGTCTTCGCTGTCATTTCTCAGTTTACTTTGGAGCCTAGTGTTACGTTTTTCACACGCCATTATTGTCACAATATTTCACACGACAACACAGAAAAACACAATTTGAAGAGCAAAAATAGGGGAACACATTAACATAGCACTGTAAATAATATCTAGTTAATTGCAAGCGCAGCTGCGAAATACGTGCTGCAAATCTACAAGCATGCCACAACTGTTTTACTGTACAACAATGAAAGACTGCAACTACAAAGGAAATTCTCTCTACAATTACGCACTAGCAATAAACAATAGCTACACTAATTACACAAACTACAAGAAAAAAATCAGAAGATTCCAGTGAGGTATCCTCGGCTAAGGGTCGACATATGAAACGTCCCCTTTGAACAATTATACAAGACTGTGCTTTAACTGACACACAATATTTTTTTTTTTTTTTTAGCGCAACGCAATCTGACTTTCAAATATCCCTACAAAAAAAATGGCCCTGACTAACATTAACCTATGCGTTTCACAAATCGCTTACCTCACAAAAATCTTGGTTACTCGAACAACTGCAATACAGCAAGCGCCACTACTGCCAGCTAAATAAAAGATTCAAACTATGGAAGGCACTAACTACTGATAGGGATAGTTAGCAAATGAAAGATATTAATAGAGAACAAACAATGTATTTACCTTAATATCATCATATATATATGTAGCAGTTCATGACAAATTTTAAAACTCCGCCATCTCTCTCCCCACATCCATCACTGCTGGCAGCTCACCTCCAACTGCGCAACGCTACGCGCTGTTCACATCCAGCTGCCGCTGCCCAACACTACAGTGGCAGACAACAATGCAAACTAGCCACAGACTGCACACAGCACACCCAGTGATTTTCATACAGAGCGCTATATAACGTTGCCAATAAGAAAACATAAACAGCCTACTAACACTTCTAGTAACATGTCAAACGAATCTAAAGCTTTTAAAAAATAATCTGGATCGTCATCCTGAATATGTAAGAGTTTTTCTTTAATGTTGAAAGGCAATTTGGCCTTCAACGCACGGAGTATATCACGTGTTGCGACTGGTACGTCCAAAAAATGTCCCATGTTCAAGTATTTTTCAAAATATCTGCGTAAGTTACCATTTTTACTGTTAAAAGTTACAAGTTCTAAAATTTGTCTTCTGAGTCGCTCCTGGGCGGATTGCGACCAGAATTTGTTCAGAAAGGCACGCTCAAACTCACTGTACGTGGTACATACGTCAGCTTGACTGTATGCCCAGACAGCTGCATCACCTCGGATGTAACCGACAATATATGAAATCTTTTTCCGGTCACTCCAAGTGCGTGGAAATGCGTTACTAAAAGATTTAAGAAAAATCACCGGATAAATGGTTCGTTTTTCTGGGATAAAAGTCTGAAATTGCCTGTGTTTTATTAAGCTTTCTTCTTCCTTTGCATTATAATATGGATTTGTTTACTGTAATTACTGTAATGTTCAGATAGCGAGTAATTACGATAATGTTGCTGTGGTTTACCATGATAATAGCTTGTGTTTGTGTTTGCAAGACGTGGTATGTGTTGTTGTCGTGGTGTGTTTTGTTCTTGTGTGTGCGTCATACTCGTATGTGTATTGGTTTCTGAACTGTACATTTTGACTGATACTTTCGTTACATTCAGACTGTGGTTGAACCGCGAATTGTTTCATTGGTGCAGTGACAGACAGTACTGCGCCACTAATCAGCTGTTTGTTATTAGTGATGTATTCCGCTACGGAATCATGCACAATTGTTGGTAAATTTTCACGTATGCATCTATCAAAATGTTTGTCTTTGTTCTCTACCCAATCATGAAATTCCTTATTAATATTTTGAAAATGAGCTGTGGTATCAGATTGTAATCTGTCAGTCAGGTGTTGTTCAACATCGCCAAATTTAATCTGCACGTCAGTAATTTGTTTTTCAAGGTTGTCATGTACTGAAGGATATGTTTGAATTTGTTTAGTAAGAGCGTTACACGTGACTTTAAGGTTTTTTACTTGTGTCTGTAAAAGTGCTACGTCACTTGTGGTCTTTTCTTGTACTGAGTTAAGCTTGGAAAATTTCCTACTGAGTTCAGTCATCTGTTTGGTCAGTGTGGCGTCTACAAGTTCCACACGTTTACATAAAGTGTCATTACATGTCTTGATTGCTATGAGGTCAGATTTAATTTCGTCATTTTGTGTCTTTAACTGTTCATTTTGTGTCTTTAAGGTTGCCATATTTTCTGCGTTCTGTTTCATTAGCATTTGTAACATGTTGGCAATGTTTACTGTTTGCAAGGTCTCTGCCCCCGCCGCGTCATTAGACGTGACGTCATGTATTAACACGGGCTCTGACTGAGACTTTGAAATTTTTGTGGTGCACGGCCTATTGTCAAAATTTCCGTTAACACTTGCGTCAATATTTGATGAATCGTCACTACCGGTTGCTGTCGTAAAGTCATTTTCTAACATTTGTCTCTCGTCCGAGTCGGATTGCGTCTGAGTAGTATGTCTTTGCTGTTCCATCTTTGCGTATTGTTTTCTAGTTATGACCATGCCACACGTAAGATATGCTTCAAGAAAAGAAAGTTTGACACTGGTTTTAAAATAAAATCCAGTTGAACATGAATCGCTCGTAGCAACAATGGTTGTTTGTTAATTTAAAAATGTTAAGTGAATATGGGGTTATTGTTAATGGCTGCTGGCCATGTTACAACGTATCGTACAGAAGTCGGCCATATTGTACACTCGTGTATTGGTATTGTTGCAGAAGTTATTGTTTAAGGAAAAGTACTGAGAATGAAATTTATCACTGAAAACTTCCACACGCGAAAGAAATACTACCGAATCTACTGAAGAGCTAATACACTGAATTATGCGTCTGGTCAAGCCTGCCAATGCAAAGATGCTGCGTCTTACCTTATTTTGCTGGAAGCTTCGTTGCGTCTTCGCGCAAAATTTTTGAATTGGAAAATATCTTCAGATTTTTGTTATTTCTCATATATTCAAGTCCAGGTCCAGAAAGTTGATTTTTCACAGGAAACAAACAGAACAATGCAACAAATGATAAAATTACAAGTCCGACACGCAGTCGCCAATATAAAATAAATAAATAAATAAAATATAATAAAATATTAATTATTAATTATGTATGATAGTGATTGGTTGTAATTAATATTTGCTTATCTGGAACGTGGACGTTTAATTATTTGGTATCAGACGCTTGACAATGGCTTTTTCGTAAATGCAATGTTATTGGTAGTTGACCGTGAAATGTGATTCAAATCATCGGACTTCGTATTAAAATCTTTTCCAAAGACTGCTGCGGTAGGTGCGGACTCAAAATCTAAATCTCAATATTAGAATAATTTGCCAGCCATGTCAATACGTCGTACAGAGGTGACTGTCTACTAAACATAAAAAGTTTACACAGTTAGTTAAATCAGATATATTCAACGAATAAGCCTACAGTTAAATAATTCTACTTACTTTCATAAATATAGAATCTTTACAGGGTCGTGCCTAGTGAGATTGCAACTCGCAGTGTTCTTATATAACATCAAATATGGCGGTGTGCCAGTTAATAAAATATACGTGCTTCACGCACCAGCTATTCGACTAGACCTACTCCTTGTTAATGAAACGTGAAAGTGTCCTAATTGTATTTTGTTTTATCAGCGGCATAGCGCTGCAGTTCTGTGCCATAGGCTTTATTTATTTGTCAGAGATTAATTATTTCATTAAGATTTCGCGTTTCCGAGGAAACTCACGCACGGCATGCAAATGTGCCTTTATAGGGGGTAACTCTGCACACTCTGTACAGACTCTTTTGGGGTTTTGCAGCTTTGTTCAGTTACAACTAACATGTAGCTATAATTGAACTTCCGCAATTTAACACATTATAACATGGAAACTAATTACCGTACGAGTACCAGTCACGATAGCAGCAATGTCCAGAGAGTGGGGCGCATTATTTCCGTGCGTTACGGCGCCACCGTCCACTTCCAGTTATGGCGACCAGGTGCTGTGACAAGTCATCGTGATCCATAGTATCTCACACCTGACCCGCTACAGTGCACTTGTGGACGTGTCAACATGAGCTTGAACAAAATGAACAGGTGAAGCTCTATTATCAAAACAAGATTAATGCTGCAGCTGCACTTCGAGAACCGCCGGCCGAAAGGATTACGGAATGGTCCTCTTCCTCCACCTGCTGTGCGGAGCATGATGAAGAATTGCGAATCAACTGGAGAACTGGCAGACGCTCCAGGAAGAGGCCGACGACCGGTTGCACCACAGGTGGCTGATGAAATCTCTGTTGCTAAGGCAGACACCGCTGCGCGCATTTCCCGATCGTCAGGCAGTGCGCGTGCAGTGGTCATGATAGCTGAATATCCCGTGGTCCACTGTACGGAAGGTGCTTCAAACCATTCTCAAATGGTGTACGTACAAGATCCATATCGTACATCAGCTTGCACCACAGGACGCCCGACGACGTGGTGACTTCGCTCTTCGCATTCTCGCAAGGACTGAAGTTGACGAGGGCCATCCTATGGACAGACGACTCACATTTTTCTGCGACGGGTGAGGTGAGCCACAGAATTGGCGAGTGACCTCCAGTCACAGTGCATGCAGTTCCTCCGTATGGGAAACGTGTCACTGTATGGTCTACATCTACATCTACATCTACATCTACATGGATACTCTGGAAATCACATTTAATTGCCCGGCAAAGTGTTAATAGAAGCACCTTCACAATTCTCTATCATTCCAATCTCGTATAGCACGCGGAAAGAACGAACACCTTCATCTTTCAGTACGAGCTCTGATTTCCCTTATTTTATCATGGTGATCGTTTCTCCCTATGTACGAGCGTAATCCCAAAAAAATAGGAGTATTTTTACAAGTACATAGACCTGTTTACCACTACAGTGGTTTACTTCAGTTTACAGCTTGAACATTTTGCTAGTTTTCGACATAATCGACATTTCTGTCGATGCACTTTTGTAGACGCTGTGACAGTTTTGTACGACCAGCTCGCCGCCATGCTGTTCAGAAAGTTATGAACCTCTTCTTTCACCTCGTCGTCGGAGCTGAATCGTGTCCGGCCAGATGATGTTTTAACCTAGGGAACAGATGATAGTCACTGGGCGCCAAGTCAGGACTATGGGGTGGATGGGTGATTATGTTCCACTGAAACTGTTGCGCGAGAGCAACGGTTTGCCGAGCGATGTGTGGGCGAGCGTTGTCATGGATAATGTGTACACCCTTGCTCAACATTCTTGTTCTCCGGTTTTGAATTGCCCGCTTAAGTTTTTTCAGAGACTCACAGTACCTGTCAGCGTTAATTGTGGTCCCAGTGGTTCAGCTACGACGACGAGGTGAAAGAAGAGGTTGATAACTTTCTGAACAGCATGGCGGCGAGCTGGTATGGCATGGGCATACAAAAACTGCCACAGCGTCTACAAAAATGCGTCGACAAAAATGGTGATTATGTCGAAAAATACCTAAATGTTCATGCTTTAGACTGATGTAAACCATTGTAGAAATAAACAGGTCTATGTACTTATAAAAAATAGGAAACGTTACTTTTGCGATTATCCTCGTAGGTCGGTGTCAACAAAATATTTTCGCATTCTGAGGATGGTGAATGGAATTTCTTTTAATGATGTCCAGCTGGAATCCTGTAGCATTTCTGTGACACTCTCTCCCATATTTCGCAATAATACAAAACGGGCTGCCCTTCTTTGAACTTTTTCGATGTACTCTGTCAGTCCGATCTAGTAAGGATCCTACACCGCGCAGCAGTATTCTAAAAGAGGACGGACAAGGGTAGTGTAGGCAGTCTCCTTAGTAGATCTGTTACATTTTCTAAGTGTCCTGCCAATAAAACGCAGTCTTTGGTTAGCCTTCCCCACAACATTTTCTATGTCTTCCTTCCAATTTAAGTTGTTCATAATTGTAATATCTAGGTATTTAGTTGAATTTACGGCTTTTAGATTAGACTGATTTATGGTGTAACCGAAGTGTAACGAATTCCTTTTAGCACTCATGTGTCACTGTCACTTTTCGCACCATTGAAATATTTTTTTCTAAATCGTTTTGCACTAAGCTTTGATTTTCTGATGACTTTATTAGTCGATAAACGACAGCGTCATCTGCAAACAACCTATGACGACCACTCAGATTGTCTCCCAAATCGTTTATATAGATAAGGAACAGCAAAGGGCCTATAAAACTACCTTGGGGAACGCCAGAAATCACTTCTGTTTTACTCGAAGACTTTCCGTCAATTACTACGAACTGTGACCTCTCTGACAGGAAATCACAAATACAGTTAATAACTGAGACGATACTCCATAAGCACGCAATCTCACTACAAGTCGCTTGTGTGGTACAGTGTCAAAAGCCCTCCGGAAATCCAGAAATACGGAACCGATAGGAAAACCCATGTCGATAGCATTCAACACTTCATGTGAATAAAGACCTAGTTGTGTTTCACAGCATCGATGTTTTCTAAACCCATGTTGACTGTGTGTCAATAGACAGTTTTCTTCGAGGTAATTCATAATGTTTCAACACAATATATGTTGTAAAATCCTGCTGCATATTGACGTCAACGATACGGGCCTGTAATTTAGTGAATTACTCCTACTACCTTTCCTGAATATTGGTGTGGCCTGTGCAACATTCCAGTCATTGGGTACGTATCTTTTGTCGAGTGAACGGTTGTATATGATTGTTATGTATGGAGCTAATGCATCAGCATACCTCGAAAGGAAGCTAAATGGTATACAGTCTGGACCAGAAGACTTGCTTTTATTAAGTGATTTAAATTGCTTCACTACTCTGAGGATAGTTACTTCTACGTTACTGACGTTGGCAGCTGTTCTCGATTCGAATTCTGGAATATTGGTGGTTGGCGCTCAAGGGTTAAAGACTTTGGTGCGATATGCTTCGCCAGCATGCCATACCCGCTCTACAGGAGATAGACGCATCGAACTCAACAGTTTCCATTCAAGTTGGGGCCCCACCGGGTATCGCTCGTGAGGTTCACTTGTTTCTTCCAAACACATTTGGAAACTATCGAATTATCAGCCGATCGTTTCCAAACGCTTGGCCGGCACGATCACCTGATCTAACTCCTTGTGATTTCTGGTTGTAGGGCTACCTGAAGGACAGGATTTAGCAGGGGAATATTCACACGTGTGATTATCTGAAGCGCAGCATATCAAGAGAGGTAGCCAGCATACCCACGGGCATGCTTGGTCCTGCTGTGCAGAGTGCAGTCCTGCGCTTTGAGATACTTCTGGACACTGATGGGCGCCATATTGAGCCTCTCTGTAGTAATAATGGTTCCGGTATGTAACGGTATGATGTACCGTAGCAGCACATTAAAATGATTTCAGTTGATTTGATTCTGTGTTATTTCTCTCCCCCATGTTCTTGACATAATCGTGCAAATGCCTCTGAGCATTATGGGACTTAACATATGAGGTCATCAGTCCCCTAGAACTTAGAACTACTTAAACCTAACTAACCTAAGGACACCACACACATCCCTACCCGAGGCAGGATTCGAACCTGCCACCGTAGCGGTCGCGCGGAGCCAGACTGAAGCGCCTAGAACCGCTCCATCACTGCGGCTGGCTTGACATTAACGCTACCAATTACTCGTACGGTAATTAGTTTCCATGTTTAACGTGTTGTTGTTGTTGTGGTCTTCAGTCTTGAGACTGGTCTCATGCAGCTTTCCATGCTACCCTATCCTGTGCAAGCTTCTTCATCTCCCAGCACCTACTGCAACCTACATCCTTCTGAATCAGCTTAGTGTGTTCATCTCTTGGCCTCCCTCTACGATTTTTTCCGTCCGCGCTGCCCTCCAGTATTAAATTGGTGATCCCTTGATGCCTCAGAACATGTCCTATCAACCGATCCCTTCTTCTAGTCAAGTTTTGCCACAAACTCCTCTTCTCCCCAACTCTATTCAATACCTCCTCATTAGTTATGTGATCTACCCATCCAATCGTCAGCATTGTTCTGTAGCACCACATTTCGAAAGCTTCTATTCTCTTCTTGTCCACACTATTTATCATCCATGTTTTACTTCCATACATGGCTACACTCCATACAAATACTCTGAGAAACGACTTCCTGACACTTAAATCAATACTCGATGTTAACAAATTTCTCTTCTTCAGAAACGCCTTCCTTGCCATTACCAGTCTACATTTTATATCCTCTCTACTTCGACCATCATTAGTTATTTTGCTCCGCAAATAGCAAAACTCCTTCACTACTTTAAGTGTCTCATTTCCTAATCTAATTCCCTCAGCATCACCCGACTTAATTCGACTACATTCCATTATCCTCGTTTTGCTTTTGTTGATGTTCATCTTATATCCTCCTTTCAAGACACTGTTCATTCCGTTCAGCTGCTCTTCCAAGTCCTTTGCTGTCTCTGACAAAATTACAATGTCGTCGGCGAACCTCAAAGTTTTTATTTCTTCTCCATGGATTTTAATGTCTACTCCAAACTTTTCTTTTGTTTCCTTCACTGCTTGCTCAATGTACAGATAGAATAGCATCGGGGAGAGGCTACAACCCTGTCTCACTCCCTTCCCAACCATTGCTTCCCTTTCATGTCCCTCGACTCTTATAACTTCCATCTGCTTTCTATACAAATTGTAAATAGCCTTTCGCTCCCTGTATTTTACCTCCGCCACCTTTAGAATTTGAAAGAGAGTATTCCAGTCAACATTGTCAAAAGCTTTCTCTAAGTCTGCAAATGCTAGAAGCGTAGGTTGCCCTTCCTTAATCTTTCTTCTAAGATAAGTCGTAGGGTCAGTATTGCCTCCCGTGTTCCAACATTTTTGCGTGTTTAATAGGGAAAATTTAACTATAACCACCGGGTATTTCAGCTGTTAGTTTCGGACACGGAGCACTCTTACTAAAAACTACGACGCCTCGCCCAATTTGAAGCACGCTGGTTGAAGCATATTCCGCATTCACGCCCGGACACTTGGAACAGAGGAGGAGCACGAGTGGAGGAGGAAGAGCGGGCCCAGAACGTGACCCTGTGGAGGCGCGCACCCTGACAGGTAGGTGAGGAGGCGCCGCTGGCAGCAGCGGCCGCGTAATGCCTTCCGCAATTAGAGCGGCCCGGGGCCCGCGGACAAAGGCACCGCCGCGCGCGCTGAGTCAGAGGGCGCGTCGCGAGCAATTACCTCCGTCTGCGCCGCATTAGTTTATTAAACTTCGCCTGAAATTGCCCGCGACGTCCGTAGAAACAGTCATGGACCATTTAACGTTAAATTACACCAAGTAAGTAACCGCTATTTGCGGCAATTAAGAACCGTGTAGCCTTTAACCGGTCACCCGCTCACGAACGCTGGAGGATTCGATACCATCCATTCCACACGACATACCAGTCATAGGAATCGTGCCTACTTTGAACGTTATTGTTTGTTCTGCTCTGTCCCTATTCCCCATCCTCGCTCTCTCTCTCCTATTCCCCGTCCTCGCTCCCCCCCCCCCCCCCGTCCCCCTCTCTCAAAAATGGTTCAAATGGCTCTGAGCACTATGGCACTTAACATCTGAGGGCATTAGTCCCCTAGAACTTAGAACTACTTAAACCTAACTAACCTAAGGACATAACACACATCCATGCCCGAGGCAGGATTCGAACCTGCTCTCTCTCTCTTTCTCTCTCTCTCTCTGTCTGTCTCTCTCGCTCACCCTACCTTACTACTTAAACGTGAGAAAGACGAGATTTAGTGGGGCAAATTCTATTCGTAGAAATCTACAATTTATCAGGTCTAGCTAGGTGGATATGGCCTCCCCGCAGTGATAACAGCTGTTCCCATCAGACCACCGAAGCTAAGCGCTCAATCTCTATTGGTTCATCTTGGGCAGGGGCCATCAGTTGGTAAGTACTTTTCAAAAATGGCTCTGAGCACTATGGGCCTTAACATCAGTGCCCTAGCACTTAGAACTACTTAAACCTAACTAACCTAAGGACATCACACACATCCATGCCCGAGGCAGGATTCGAACCTGCGACTGTAGCAGTCCCGCGGTTCCGGACTGCAGCGCCTAGAACCGCACGGCCACTGCGGCCGGCAAGTACTTTTCAATGTCAATAAACATCATCAGCAGTCTTAAACTGTAAGACATTTTATTTTCTTCTGGAAGCAACCAGTTTCAGCAATTCATTTCGCCATCTTCAGGTCCCATACGCTTTTATCCAAATAAACCAAGTTACCGTACAGCGCCATAAAACACTGGATATCGTGTATTCTAATCATTATACAAATGCTTCACACGAAGACGTGACAGCTGTTGTCTTCCTACGAAGCATTTGTATGACGATTAGAATTCACGATATCCAGTGTTTTAAGGCGCTGTACGGTAAGCCGCTTTATCCGGATAAAAGGGTATGGGGCCTCAAGATGGCAAAATGAATTGCCGAAACTGTATGCTTCCAGAAGAAAATAAAATATCTTAAAGTATACGGCTGCTGGTGAAGTTTATTCACATTGACAAGAAGTTAAGCTCTGTCGGACTGGACTAGCACTTGGATGGGTGACCATCCGGTGTGCCGAATGCTGTTGGCAAGCAGGGTGCATTCACTCCTTGTAAGGCAAACTGAGGGAGTACTTGATTGAGAAGTAGCGGCTGCCGTCTCGTAAACCGACATACGGTCGAGAGAGCGGTGTGCTGACCACATGCCCCTCCATATCCACATCCAGCGACGCCTGTGGGCTGAGGATGACACAGCGGCCGGTCGCTACCGTTGGGCCTTCATGGCCTGTTCAGGCAGAGTTTAGTTTTTTAGCTAGATGGATGCGTAACATTGTCACCCGTGAATACGCCTACCGTGATCACATTTGTTCAGTCTACAATTAAATATATGCGACGTTTTTGGTGAACAGGTCGGTTAACAAGAACAAGCGATGAAATAGTTCCATTAGATCGCTTTCACAACTATTATTCTTGCTTTTTTTGTAGTTACTGCCACTCGCTACTTGTTTGTGATAGTAGCTAACTTCGAAGATGGAGAAAAGTCTCCGTTTATTTTACCTCTGTCTTTAGAGTATCAGCATTGTTCATGTTTTTTCAAACTTAAGTGTGTATCCGAATCAATGATAGGATGAGTGGAACGTCTTTCCTTATCAGTGATGGGATGCGTATTCTGATAACTGAGTCTTACCTATCTTTGTGATAATAGTGCGTGGACAGGGAGGGTAGCTGCACCAGTACGACAGGTGTAGTGGTCAAGAATTTTCCAGCAATGGTGCCGAGGGTGCGGCCAAACTCTTTGGAGCAGTCGTTTCCGCATCCACGTGTTCGGACTGGTGGGTAGTGGCAGACGATTTGAACCGTCACTCTTTCAGTGGACTTCTGGTAAGACGGACGTTTTGCGACAGTGCATTCGGTGCAATTCTGGTAACAGCTTGTCCTATAAGTGTGCTAATATTCCGATTAACACTCTTCCTTACAGCGTTAGCATGTTATTTGAGGTTTTAAGTGTTGAAGTGCGTATAAAGTTGTAACTAAACGCGTTCTTTCAATTTTCACGGGAGTGCTTTGTGTTCAGGCCAAGTAGCCTTTCCATTACACAAAGGAATTGGACTTTTCTCAAAGCACACTAACTACTATCTTTGAAAATTAAACTGGGGAAACTAACTGCACTTAACGGAATAATTACGTCCTTAATATGAAGTCGGTTAGAAGAATTACAGAGTTGTGCTTTGCATTGATCTCATGTGCACGTCCGCAATATTAGTGAACACAGCAAGTGAATTAAATCATGGTTGAACGGTGGAGTTATTGAATCTGTGTGTAATATTTAAATTATTATGCAGTTTTGTGTCCAAATACTTGGCCCTTTCTTTGTCGTTGTTCACTCACGATATATCTTGCGTCCTTCAGATACGGTTTTAACTTCGGTGTTGTTATTAATTAAACAGAGCGTACCGTGCTAATCCCGTTTGTCAAACTACTATACGAATAAAGTGGTTCACCTCCGAGATACGGGGAATTTACTTGGTTTTTCGTTGTTCCATTGTTACCAGCCACGTGTCCTTGAGCTGCTCCGTAGATCGCTGTGATGTTTCTAAATGAACTGCGCTACACTTTCAATCTCTTTCCGATATCGGCACACATGTTAAATTTCGTTAAATTACGCAGTTCTTCGGATGATCAAATATCTTCAAGACTCACTGTATATCTTTCTTGCGGACACAGTTCTCGTCTCTGTCGAGCATACCGTCGTGTGGCATGCTACTGAAACTCTGTAAGATAAATTCTCCGCGTGCAACCTGTTGGATGCACGAACGAATGACGACATTCTTTTGTGTGCCACCACAAATAATTACCTCGTGCCCATCCTGACTTCGTAACTGCTTATGGTACTATAACGTGCATGTAAAGGAGACTGCAATGTATTTGTGTGAATACTAAATTGTTTTTACCATCAGCAGTGGGGGACTGTTTTATTTACTCTTTGTATGTGTTATATGTTCAATGAGGGTTTTTTCTGTCAGTAATGGAACTCAATATGGAAGTTCTTAGCAAAAAAATGGTTCAAATGGCTCTGAGCGCTATGGGACTTAACATCTATGGTCATCAGTCCCCTAGAACTTACAACTACTTAAACCTAACTAACCTAAGGACATCACACAACACCGAGTCATCACGAGGCAGAGAAAATCCCTGACCCCGCCGGCAGAAGTTCTTAGCAATCTTCGACTATTATCTGAAGAACCCCCCACACCTTAATGACCATCCCAGTTTGACAGTAGGAACCTTTAGTAACCCCGCCAGCAGCGGAATACTCTCTTTGAAAATCTGAAGATAGTAGGGGTAAAACACGGGGAGCTAAAGAAGGCTGTTTACAGCTTGTACAGAAACCAGTCGGCAGTTACAAAAAGCATCGGGCATGGAAGGAAAGCAGTGGTTGGAAAGGCAGTAGACAGAACTGTAGCCAGCCCGCGATGTTATTCAATCTGTACATTGAGCAAGCAGTAAAGGAAAACAAAGAAAACATTAGAGTAGGAATTAAAGGTGTCTGAGTCGTCAAGAGGTCAAAAATGGATCAATTGGCTCTGAGCACTATGGGATTTAACATCTGAGGTCATCAGTCCCCTAGAACTTTGAACTACTTAATCCTAATTAACCTAAAGACACCACACACATCGGTGATCGATGCCCGTGGCAGGATTCGAACCTGCGACCGTAGCGGTCGCACGGTTCCAGACTGAGCGCCTAGAACCGCTCGGCCACTCCGTCCGTCCGTCAAGAGGTCAGTTTACACTGAGGTAACCAAAGTCACTGGACAGCGATATGCACATATACGGATGACGTTAGTATCGGATACACAAGGTATGAAAGCGCCTCTCTTGGGATCGTAACCACATCGACTGGACACTAGACAACTGTGTCCTGGTCAGGTGACTCTCGATTTCAATTGGTAAGAGCTGACGAGAGTGGCGTAGACTGCACTAAGCCATGGACCCAAGTTGTGAACAAGTCTCTGTGTAGGCTCGTGGTGGGTCCATAATGGTATGAGCTGTGTTTACATGGTACGGACAGTGTCCTCGGATCCAAATGAACCAATTATTGACTAGAAATGGCTGCGGTCGTCTACTTGAAGACCATTTGCAGCCATTCATGGACGTCGCGTTCCCAAACAACGATTGAATTTTTATGGACGTCAGTGCGCCATCTCACAGGGCCACTATTGTTCCCGACTGGTCTGAAGAACAATCTGGACAATTAGAGCGAATGGTTTGCTCATTCAGCTCACCCGATATGCAAATGGCTCCAAGCACTATGGGACTTAACTTCTGAGGTCATCAGTCCCCTAGAACTTAGAACTACTTAAACCTAACCAACCTAAGGCCATCACACACACCCATGCCCGAGGCAGGATTCGAACCTGCGACCGTAACGGTCACGCGGTTCCAGACGGTAGCGCGTAGAACCGCTCGGCCACAACGGCTGGCACCCGATATGTTTCCCATCGAACATTTATGGGACATAAACGAGAGGCAAGTTCTTGCACAAAATCCTGCACCAGCAAATTTGGAAAGCTATCGAGGCATCAAAGCTCAATATTTCTGCGTGAGACTCCCAACGACTCGCTGAGTTAATGCCACATCGATTTGCTGCACTACGCTGGACAAAAGGAAATCCGACACTATATTAGAAGGTATCCGATGACTCTCGTTACCACAGTGTAGAACTCGAGGGAAGCGTTGAGGGTAAAAGTTGTTGAGGGAGACAAGAGACGGACAGAGTAAGCAGTGTCCAATGGATGTAGGTAGGAGTAGTTATTCGCAGATGAAGATGCTTGAAAGGAACAGAGTTGCGTGGAGAGTGAAGATCTGCATCAAGTACACTGAAGCGCCAAAGAAACTGATGTAGGAATGCGTATTCAAATACAGATATAAAGAAGGCAGAAGACGCCATTGCGGTCGGCTGCGCCTATATAAGACAACAAGTGTCTAGCACAGTTGTCAGATCGGTTACTGCTGCTGCAGTGGTCGGTTACCAAGATTTAAATGAGTCTGATAGTCGTGGTATAGTTGGCGCACGAGCGATAGGACCCAGCATCTCAGAGGTAGCGATGAAGTGGGGAATTCCCCGTACGACCAATTCATAAGTGTACCGTGAATGTAAGGAATCCGGTAAAACATCAAATCTGCGACATCGCTGCGGCCGGATAAAGATCATGCAAGAATGGGACCAACGACGGCTGAAGAGAATCTTTCAGTGTGACACAAGTACAACCCTTCCACAAATTGCTGCAGATTTTAATACAGGACCAATCAACAAGTGTCAGCGTGCGAACCATTCAACGAAACATCCTGGATATGTGTTTTCGGAGCCGAAGGCCCACTCGTGTACGCTTGATGACTGCACGACACAAAGCTTTACACCTCGCTTGGGCACGTCAACACAGACATTGGACTGTTGATGACTGGAAACATGTTGCCTGGTCGGACGAGTCTCGTTCCAGATTGTATCGAGCGGATGGACGTTTACCGGTGTAAGCTTATTTCTCCGTCGCTGACATAGAAGACCGCAAACCTTCTTTCCATCCCGTCTGGGCAAGGTGTGCAGTGACCAGAGTACATGTAAAGCTTACTGGGACAAGGTAAATGCTAGCTACAATGAAGTCAATAATTGGCTTGTAATACTGGCATTTTAATGTGATATCCCCCACAACAGCCAAATTTACAAAAAATGTGAATTTCTTTGTCCACTCACACACTCCTGAGAATAGCACATTAACAATTTGCAGTTACGTGCCCCTATTACCGGCAGCTACGTTGATAAATATTCGGCACCTCGCAAGGATAACTACCAGATCAAGAATATTAGGTAAGTTGCTGGAAGTGGTTAGGTGTTGGTGAAAATCTCGCTCCCGAGCACACAAAGAGCTCTAACCGCAGAACTCTGCACGGAACACGCGTTGGTGCAGTGCTGCGATACAGACCGTATATCTCTCTTCGAAGACGATGGCCAAGACGCCGTCTGCAAGTCTGTACCGCTCGATGGCTGAAGGCGAAGTCCTCCTCTCCACAACTCTCCTGTCTCACATGCGTACGAAAACGCGGTGGAAGAATACTCAGTTTTGGCCAATGTCGAACGCTCTATCGTCGCCGAAATCCCTCCAACGGCATTTCTGAGATCTACCCAATAATCGAGTTGGTCATAACGCCCCTAGGGAAACGAAATTCCCGTCCACGCCACGTGTTGCCCAGCACAGGTGGCTCCGGATACCGGGCTATCCCAAAAGCTCCGTATTGTTCCGCGCTTCCGGTGACCGCTACCTGCCGCCCACGGCGGCCCGGCGAGCTACGGCCGTCTGCAGACTTTACATTCCACAATCCTCAGCTTCCGATACTTTTCACCAATGCTTTAAGTTGGTGGCTCAATCATGCAGACATGCAGGGAATACTGCTCGAGAGTGCCTCATATTTATCACAATTAAATGGAGTCATGATCTGGTGCCTTTTCCAGCCCCTTTATTATTAATACTAATGTTGGTAAGCTAACGTGTAAGTGCCCATGTCCTGGCACCTTACACCGGTATGGCAACAACCTCATGAATCTAGGGACCCTGAATGTCAGCAGGTGGCTTTTCAAGCTGGTAGAGGAGTGTTCAAACTGTGGGCGTTCTGTAGTGATGTTAGGCGTGTGCAGTTGGAGTGATGTGGAACCGCTCATACGTCTAGATACGACTCTAACACATGACACGTACGTAAGTATCCTGTCTGATCACCTGCATCCACTGTGAATTTTGACGGACTTGGGCAATTACAGCAGAAAAGTGCGACACCCCACACGTCAGCAGGATAGCGCGACATCCCACACGTACAGAATTGCTACAGAATGGCTCCAGGAACACTCTTCTGAGTTTAAACACTTCTGCTGGCCACCAAAGTCCCCAGACATAACGTTATTGATCACATCTGGGATCGCTTGTAACGTGCTGTTCAGAAGAAATCTCTAACCCCTCATACTCTTACGGATTTATGGAGAGCCCTTCAGGATTCATGGTGTCACTTCCCTCCCACACTACTTCAGACATCACTCGATTTCCATGCGACATCGTGTTGCGGCACTTATGCGGGGGCCCTACACGATATTAGGCGGGTGTACCAGTTGTATGAATATCAAGAACTCAGATGGAAACCCAGTTCTAAGCAAAGAAGGGATAGCAGAAAGGTGGAAGGAGTATATAGAGGGTCTATACAAGAGCGACGTACTTGAGGACAATATTCTGAAAATAGAAGAGAATGCAGATGAAGACGAAATGGGAGATACAATACTGCGTGAAGAGTGTGACAGAGCACTGAAAGACCTGAGTCGAAACAAGGCCCCGGGAGTAGACAACTTTCCATTAGAACTACTGACGGCCTTGGGAGAGCCAGTCCTGACAAAACTCTACCATCTAGTGAGCAAGATGTATGAGACAGGCGAAATACCCTCAGACTTCAAGAAGAATATAATAATTCCAATCCCAAAGGAAGCAGGTGTTGACAGATTGAAAATTACCGAACAATCAGTTTAATAAGCCACAGCTACAAAATATTAACGCGAATTCTTTACAGACGAATGGAAAAACTAGTAGAAGCCGACCTCCGGGAAGGTCAGTTTGGATTCCGTAGAAATATTGGAATACGTGAGGCAATACTGACCTTACGACTTATCTCAGAAGATAAATTAAGGAAAGGAAAACCTACGTTTCTAGCATTCGTAGACTTAGAGAAAGCTTTTGACAATGTTGACTGGAATACTCTCTTTCAAATTCTAAAGGTGGCAGGGGTAAAATACACGGAGCGAAAGGCTATTTACAATTTGTACAGAAACCAGATGGCAGTTATAAGAGTCGAGGGACATGAAAGGGAAGCAGCTGTTGGGAAGGGAGTGAGACAGGGTTGTAGCCTCTCCCCGATGTTATCGATGTTATTCAATCTGTATATTGAGCGAGCAGTAAAGGAAACAAAAGAGAAATTCGGAGTAGGAATTAAAATCCATGGAGAATAAATAAAAATTTTGAGGTTCGCCGATGACATTGTAATTCTGTCAGAGACAGCAAAGGACTTGGAAGAGCAGTTAAAAGGAATGGTTCAAATGGCTGTGAGCACTATGGGACTTAACATCTGAGGTCATCAGTCCCCTAGAACCTAGAACTACTTAAACCTACCTAACCTAAGGACACCACACACATCCATGCCCGACGCAGGATTCGAACTGCGACCGTAGCGGTCGCGCAGTTCCAGACTGTAGCGCCTAGAACCGCTCGGCCACCACGGCCGGCTGAAAGGAATGGACAGTGTCTTGAAAGGAGGGTATAAAATGAACAAAAGCAAAACGAGGATAATGGAATGTAGTCGAATTAAATCGGGTGATGCTGAGGGAATTAGATTAGGAAATGAGACACTTAAAGTAGTAAATGAGTTTTGCTATTTGGGGAGCAAAATAACTGATGATGGTCGAAGTAGAGAGGATATAAAGTGTAGACTGGCAATGGCAATGAAAGCGTTTCTGAAGAAGAGAAATTTGTTAACATCGAGTATTGACTTAAGTGTCAGGACGTCATTTCTGAAAGTATTTGTATGGAGTGTAGCCATGTATGGAAGTAAAACATGGATGATAAATAGTTTGGACAAGAAGAGAATAGAAGCTTTCGAAATGTGGTGCTACAGAAGAATGCTGAAGATTAGATGGGTAGATCACATAACTAATGAGGAGGTATTGAATAGAATTGGGGAGAAGAGGAGTTTGTGGCACAACTTGACAAGAAGAAGAGACCGGTTGGTAGGACATGTTCTGAGGTATCAAGGGATCACAAATTTAGCTTTGGAGGGCATCTGGATGGTATAAATCGTAGAGGGAGACCAAGAGGTGAATACACTAAACAGATTCAGAAGGATGTAGGTTGCAGTAGGTGCTGGGAGATGAAGAAGCTTGCACAGGATAGGGTAGCATGGAAAGCTGCATGAGACCAGTCTCAGGACTGAAGACCACAACAACAACAACCAGTTTCTTTGGCTCTTCAGTGTAGTTTCGGACTGAAGACAATAAGATAAAAGGACAGTATTGCGAATTATCTCTACTGGAGTGTGGTGTGGTACGTGTAGCAGTGGCGTTGCAGAGGAGGTCCTCGTATGTAGCACGTGCTACTGGGGGGGCTATGCAGTTCCGCTGGCTGCGTTGTCTGCTGAGCCGGCAGTGGTGGCCGTTACTTGCACAGGTAGGCACACCGTGTGGCTGGCGGGGGGGGGGGGGGGGGGGGGGGAGGGCGGGGGGGTGTGGAGAAGGGAAACGAGCAGTGACAGTGAGCGGGGAAGTGGTGCCTGCATTCATGCGGGCAGACGCTTCAGTTTCGGCTCGCCAGGACGATAAGGGCGGCTCCCAGCCCAGCCTGCACCGGGCCCGCAGGAGCTGCGCGCGGCCGCCGTGCTGCAGTTAGGGCGCGGCTTATCGCCTCGGAAGACCCGTGTTAGCGCCGTCCCACGTGCGCCACCATCCGCCGGCTGCCGACGCCGCCCCCCAGTGACAATAGAGGCACCCCGGAAGGCCTTCTGGCCTGGGGGAGGGGGCGGCACGCGGCTCCCTCTCCCCGACGTGAGCTGCCTACCGCGGCGCTCTTACTTCCTTCATCCTACCTCCCGCATACGTATGTGTGCTAGATACAAGTGTGAGAGTATGTCTTCCCACGGGGAATGAAAAGCTAATTATCTCGTTTTTGGTTATTGTGAAGCACAGTATGAACTACTGGCCATTAAAATTGCTGCACCAAGAAGAAATGCACATGATAAACGGGTATTAATTCCACAAATATATTATACTAGAACTGACATGTGATTACATTTTAACGCAATTTGGGTGCATAGATCCTGAGAAAACAGTATCCAGAACAACGACCACTGGCCGTAATAACGGCCTAGATACGCCTTGGCATTGAGTCAAACAGAGCTTGGATGGTGTGTACAGCAACAGCTGCCCGTGCAGCTTCAACACGATACCACAGCACATCAAGAGTAGTGCCTGGCGTATTGTGAAGAGCCAGTTGATCGGCCACCATTGACCGGACGTTTTCAATTGGCGAGAGGTCTGGAGAATGCACTGGCCAGGGCAGCAGTCGAAAGGCCCGTACAGGACCTGCAACATGCGGTCGTGCATTATCCTGCTGAAATGTAGGGTTTTGCAGGTATCGAATGAAGGGTAGATCCACGGGTCGTAACACATCTCAAATGTAACGTCCACTGTTCAAAGTGCCGTCAGTGCGAACAAGAGGTGACCGAGACGTGTAACCAATGGCACCCCATACCATCACGCCGGGTGATACGCCAGTATGACGATGACGAATACACGCTTCCAATGTGCGTTCACCGCGGTGTCACCAAACACGGATGCGACCATCATGATGCTGTAAACAGAACCTGGATTCATCCGTAAAAATGACGTTTTGCCATTTGTACACGCAGGTTCGTTGTTGGGTACAGCATCGGAGGCGCTCCTGTCTGTGATGCAGCGTCAAAGGTAATGGCAGCCATGGTCTCCGAGCTGATAGTCCACACTGCTGCAAACGTCGTCGAACTGTTCGTGCAGATGATTGTTGTCTTGCAAACGTCCCAATTTGTTGACTGAGGGATCGACACGTGGCTGCGCGATCCGTTACAGCCATGCGGATAAGATGCCTGTCATCTCGACTGCTAGTGATACGAGGCCGTTGGGATCCAGCACGGCGTTCCGTACTATCCTCCTGAACCCACCGATTCCATATTCCGCTAACAGTCATTGGATTTCGACCAACGCGAGCAGCATTGTCTCGATACGATAAACCGCAATCGCGATGGATTGCAATACGACTCTTATCAAAGTCGGAAACGTAATGGTACGCATTTCTCCCCCTTAGACGAGGCATCACGACAACGTTTCACCAGGCAACGCTGGTCAACTGCTGTCTGTGTATGAGAAATCGGTTGGAAACTTTCCTCATGTCAGCACGTTGTAGGTGTCGCCACCGGCGCGCACCTTGTGTGAATGCTCTGAAAAGTTAATCATTTGCATATCACAGCATCTTCTTCCTGTCGGTTAAATTTCGCATGTGTAACACGTCATCTTCGTGGTGCAGCAATTTTAATGGCCAGTAGTGTACTAACTGAATATGAATGCAGAAAGCTGTGATGAGCCACTTACGAAATGTTCTTTTTTTCCGTCAACTAGTTTTCAAAAAATGGTTCAAATGGCTCAGAGCACTATGGGACTTAACATCGGTGGTCATCAGTCCCCTAAAACTTAGAACTACTTAAACCTAAATAACCTTAGGACATCACACACATCCATGCCCGAGGCAGGATTCGAAGCTGCGACCGTAGCGGTCACGCGGTTCCAGACTGAAGCGCCTAGAACCGTACGGCCACACCGGCCGGCCAACTAGTTTTCCAACAATTGCAGACTCATGATGTGGCACGCAGTCGCTAACATGTTTATGTTTTTGGCGTGATTTTGTGTACTGGAGAGGGTACTGTGTGAGAGTATGGGCGGTACTGGTGTTAACGTGCACGTGGCTATTTCCATATTCCCTCCCTATTGGCATATTCGTCCGTTATAGTGAGTGTCATCAGAAACCTGGAGGCATCTGGGTGTACATGCAAGGAACCTCTTGAACCCGGCAACAAGCCAAGAACTCCTGAAAACGTGTGTATATGCAGACTGAAGCGATGAATGAAAATGTGTACAAAGGCCGGTAATCTAAACTGGATTTTCTGCACACTGGGCCTTGGCATAAATTTTCAAATACTGATAGACGTGTGACACTGGAATAGGTCACTGAAAACCATATAGTTTCCTTCTGAAAATATCTTTATGTGTCGCCTGAATGTTGTTGTTGTGGTCTTCAGTCCTGAGACTGGTTTGATGCAGCTCTCCATGCTACTCTATCCTGTGCAAGCTTTTTCATCTCCCAGTACCTACTGTAACCTACATCCTTCTGAATCTGCTTAGTGTATTCATCTCTTGGTCTCCCTCTACGATTTTTACCCTCCACGCTGCCCTCCTATGCTAAATTGGTGATCCCTTGATGCCTCAGAACATGTCCTACCAACCGATCCCTTCTTCTGGTCAAGTTGTGCCACAAACTTCTCTTCTCCCCAATCCTATTCAATACTTCCTCATTAGTTATGTGATCTACCCATCTAATCTTCAGCATTATTCTGTAGCACCACATTTCGAAAGCTTCTATTCTCTTCTTGTCCAAACTATTTATCGTCCATGTTCCACTTCCATACATGGCTACACTCCATACGAATACTTTCAGAAATGACTTCCTGACACTTAAATCAATACTGGATGTTAACAAATTTCTCTTCTTCAGAAACGCTTTCCTTGCCATTGCCAGCCTATATTTTATATCCTCTCTACTTCGACCATCATCAGTTATTTTGCTCCCCAAATAGCAAAACTCCTTTACTACTTTAAGTGCCTCATTTCCTAATCTAATTCCCTCAGCATCACCCGACTTAATTAGACTACATTCCATTATCTTTGTTTTGCTTTTGTTGATGTTCATCTTATATCCTCCTTTCAAAACACTGTCCATTCCATTCAACTGCTCTTCCAAGTCCTTTGCTGTCTCTGACAGAATTACAGTGTCATCGGCGAACCTCAAAGTTTTTATTTCTTCTCCATGAATTTTAATACCTACTCCGAATTTTTCTTTTGTTTCCTTTACTGCTTGCTCAATATACAGATTGAACAACATCGGGGAGAGGCTACAACCCTGTCTTACTCCCTTCCCAACCACTGCTTCCCTTTCATGTCCCTCGACTCTTATAACTGCCATCTGGTTTCTGTACAAATTGTAAATAGCCTTTCGCTCCCGGTATTTTACCCCTACCACCTTTAGAATTTGAAAGAGAGTATTCCAGTCAACATTGTCAAAAGCTTTCTCTAAGTCTACAAATGCTAGAAACGTAGGTTTGCCTTTCCTTAATCTTTCTTCTAAGATAAGTCGTAAGGTCAGTATTGCCTCACGTGTTCCAGTGTTTCTACGGAATCCAAACTGATCTTCCCCGAGGTTGGCTTCTACTAGTTTTTCCATTCGTCTGTAAAGAATTCGTGTTAGTATTTTGCAGCTGTGACTTATTAAGCTGATAGTTCGGTAATTTTCACATCTGTCAACACCTGCTTTCTTTGGGATTGGAATTATTATATTCTTCTTGAAGTCTGAGGGTATTTCGCCTGTTTCATACATCTTGCTCACCAGATGGTAGAGTTTTGTCAGGACTGGCTCTCCCACGGCCGTCAGTAGTTCCAATGGAATATTGTCTACTCCGGGGGCCTTGTTTCGACTCAGGTCTTTCAGTGCTCTGTCAAACTCTTCACGCAGTATCATATCTCCCATTTCATCTTCATCTACATCCTCTTCCATTTCCATAATATTGTCCTCAAGTACATCGCCCTTGTATAGACCCTCTATATACTCCTTCCACCTTTCTGCTTTCCCTTCTTTGCTTAGAACTGGGTTTCCATCTGAGCTCTTGATATTCATACAAGTCGTTCTCTTATCTCCAAAGGTCTTTGTAATTTTCCTGTAGGCGGTATCTATCTTACCCCTAGTGAGATAGGCCTCTACATCCTTACATTTGTCCTCTAGCCATCCCTGCTTAGCCATTTTGCACTTCCTGTCGATCTCATTTTTGAGACGTTTGTATTCCTTTTTGCCTGTTTCACTTACTGCATTTTTATATTTTCTCCTTTCATCAATTAAATTCAGTATTTCTTCTGTTACCCAAGGATTTCTACTAGCCCTCGTCTTTTTACCTACTTGATACTCTGCTGCCTTCACTACTTCATCCCTCAAAGCTACCCATTCTTCTTCTACTGTATTTATTTCCCCCATTCCTGTCAATTGCTCCCTTATGCTCTCCCTGAATCTCTGTACAACCTCTGGTTCTTTTAGTTTATCCAGGTCCCATCTCCTTAAATTCCCACCTTTTTGCAGTTTCTTCAGTTTTAATCTTTGTCGCCTGAATATGGGCCTGGAAAGAATGTAAGCTAATTCTTGTCAGTAAGGAAACATGTCATAAGTGATTTATATTCACGACAGTAAAAATGTTTGAAAATAAGTAATAACAATGAGGAATAAAAACAAAACGGCTGCCAAGTATTGCCAGTGTTTTTTTTTTGTTTTTTTTTTTTTTAATGAAGAAAACATATTAAACGAGGTAGCACTGTAGCAAGTTACTGTATTTCTCCTCAGCAAAAAATTGGGCAAACATCCCCTTACGTCCAGTGTTTTATGTTTTCTAGAGTTCCTCCAAGTCATTTGAAGAAAATGGTGGGATGGCTTCTTCCTTTTCGCCATGCCGATTTGTTTCTTCCATCTTGTCTTCCTAAGCAAGAACTCACTCTCAAGTGATCAAACCTTCACAAGAACTGATACTCTAAATTACTCTGTCACTTGTTCCACACCTACTCTTTCTCCAGCACCTCAATTTCCACCTCCTACTCTTCCCCTTGCTACTCATTCTCCTCCTTCACTGTTTTGCTCTCCTCCTCCTACTTCCATTTCTCTTCCTCCTCCTCCTTCTCCTCCCCTCCTCCCACTCTTCCTCCTCCTTCTTCACCTCCTGCTCCTCATCGAAAGTAAATAACGCAGAAGATTTCCGAACTGTGTTTTAATTTGAAGATTTGAAATCAAGGAACCGAGTGGTGCATTTTATCTCACTGTACATACGTTATTTCCACAAAACAGAAAAAAATTCGAACTGATGTCATGCTCCTTTTTGTTTTCTTCCTTCTCTTATATATTTTACAAACATATTTTGATGAGTTTACTGCATTTATGACTATTGCTCCGCAAGTCGGGTCTAAATCTGTTTAAATATGAAATATAGCCACTATTCGTGCAGGTATGTTGCGTCTGTGCAACTAATTGAAGACAATTTGTTATTGGCATACACGTTTCGCTTCTTTTATTTGTGAAGCGTCTTCAGTGACGATGTGTTCATTAGTTTCCATGCTCCAGTTGGCAGATTTCCAGCGTTCTTTCTTTACATGTAAAGCTCAAGCGATGTGTGCGATGTGTTGAATCAATTGTGGGTGAAAGAACGCCGGAAATCGGCCATCTGGAGAGTGGAGACTAATGAACACATCTACAGGGCGACACACGTGGGCTAACACTGCTGAAAATCGTCGCTGAAGAAGCTTCAGAAATAACAAAAGCGAAACGCATGGCAATAAACCAACAGCCTTCAGTTGCTTACATACCTGCACGAAGATTGAGGCAACTGAGGAACGATGGAAAATAGCAAAAAAATGACTACAGCCACTATACGTAAAATAATTTACCTGCAACAGTCATTCCCAATTAATCATTTCTCTTTCTTGAGCAAAGCTGCAACTATTTTATTTTAGTGAAGCATTTTAGTTTCAGAGCCTAATTTTTCTGTTTTGCTGGACGGTAGTATCTATATTTTTTTCTTCTCATCAGTCCTCTGACTCCTCTATGGGGCTCGCGACGATTTCCCTTCCTGTGCCAACCTCTTCATCCCTTCAAGATTTTAAACATGGCTGCAGCAGCAACTGTTAAAATTCTTCACATTAAAAGGATGACAGCCAAAACAGTTGCAGGATAAAATTTTTTATTAAAATTCTTGACCAAGGTTTCGGTACATATAAATATACCTTCATCAGAAGTAAAACATCCTGAACAGAAAGACACATTCATTAGAAAAGCCATATCAACGAAAGTGAGAAACAGAAGCTTAAGTAACGGTGAAATTACCAAAGTAATACAGGCACAAAATCTTTAGTACTTACTAAAATTACATCATGCAATGGAGAATAATAAAACAATTATGCCAAAGGCATCGTCAGTAATTAAGACTTCATCCCTTCCCATCTGCTGTTGGCAGTTGTTCTTTGTAAACAAGGGTAAGGGAGACTGAGCCTTGGCGGCTGGCGCTAGTGTGTTCTACTTGCATCGCTGATATCGATATTCGGCTGTCTTGCTATCTTTCACTGCTCCCCTCCGGCAGTGTTGCTGGTGAACGTGTGACAGGAGAGTCTCTGGTCGGTGTTCAACGAGCCAGCTTGTGTTGTAAACAAGCCGCCGTTCCTAACCGTGGTGCACGGGCCTCGCCGAGCTCGGCGTCCTTGTCTTTTGTCTCGCCGGATGTACGCTGCCCATCACTGGGCATCTTGACGTCCAAAATTGTGGTGGGTTCGTCGTTTCACGCTCAACAGCTTCCCAGCTCGTAATTTGCAAGCTGCAAGTTATTCTGTGTTTAACTAAGAAGATTGTTGAAACTTATTGTGGCATGGGTAGCTGCCGGAGATGGTTCTTGACTTGGTTCCACAGTGGCTATTTTAAGGAGGCTGATGATCTTCATTTCGTTTCTCATCATCTGTGGAGTGTGTGTTTTAAGTGGTTTTCATTCAAGTTTTAACTTGTTTTAGGACATATTGACCGCTTGGGGACTGGTTGCCTTTGTGTAGGCGCTCTGCAGCCGTAGAGTTAATGGTTTAATCATTTGTCACGGCGGGATTTGGTATGTTAATTCAATGTTGAAAGTGCCTTAAGGCAACTCTAAGTGATCTCTAAGTTTTCTGCTAATTTTCTGGGAGACGGGTAATGTTAGAGTATTGCTCCATAAGAATTTGGGGGCATGTTTATTATATATTGCAGTGTGGCTGTGATTTGATCTTGTTTTCTTTGCAGTCTATTTGTGCTGCAGGCCTTTTGTTAAGTCTGCTCGTTTCCTGGCATCGCTGCGGTTAAGCATTCTTGTCAGGACCGCTCATTGTGAGGCCGGTCGGACTATATATAAATACACTCCTGGAAATTGAAATAAGAACACCGTGAATTCATTGTCCCAGGAAGGGGAAACTTTATTGACACATTCCTGGGGTCAGATACATCACATGATCACACTGACAGAACCACAGGCACATAGACACAGGCAACAGAGCATGCACAATGTCGGCACTAGTACAGTGTATATCCACCTTTCGCAGCAATGCAGGCTGCTATTCTCCCATAGAGACGATCGTAGAGATGCTGGATGTAGTCCTGTGGAACGGCTTGCCATGCCATTTCCACCTGGCGCCTCAGTTGGACCAGCGTTCGTGCTGGACGTGCAGACCGCGTGAGACGACGCTTCATCCAGTCCCAAACATGCTCAATGGGGGACAGATCCGGAGATCTTGCTGGCCAGGGTAGTTGACTTACACCTTCTAGAGCACGTTGGGTGGCACGGGATACATGCGGACGTGCATTGTCCTGTTGGAACAGCAAGTTCCCTTGCCGGTCTAGGAATGGTAGAACGATGGGTTCGATGACGGTTTGGATGTACCGTGTACTATTCAGTGTCCCCTCGACGATCACCAGTGGTGTACAGCCAGTGTAGGAGATCGCTCCCCACACCATGATGCCGGGTGTTGGCCCTGTGTGCCTCGGTCGTATGCAGTCCTGATTGTGGCGCTCACCTGCACGGCGCCAAACACGCATACGACCATCATTGGCACCAAGGCAGAAGCTACTCTCATCGCTGAAGACGACACGTCTCCATTCGTCCCTCCATTCACGCCTGTCGCGACACCACTGGAGGCGGGCTGCACGACGTTGGGGCGTGAGCGGAAGACGGCCTAACGGTGTGCGGGACCGTAGCCCAGCTTCATGGAGACGGCTGCGAATGGTCCTCGCCGATACCCCAGGAGCAACAGTGTCCCTAATTTGCTGGGAAGTGGCGGTGCGGTCCCCGACGGCACTGCGTAGGATCCTACGGTCTTGGTGTGCATCCGTGCGTCGTTGCGGTCCGGTCCCAGGTCGACGGGCACGTGCACCTTCCGCCGACCACTGGCGACAACATCGATGTACTGTGGAGACCTCACGCCCCACGTGTTGAGCAATTCGGCGGTACGTCCATCCGGCCTCCCGCATGCCCACTATACGCCCTCGCTCAAAGTCCGTCAACTGCACATACGGTTCACGTCCGCGCTGTCGCGGCATGCTACCAGTGTTAAAGACTGCGATGGAGCTCCGTATGCCACGGCAAACTGGCTGACACTGACGGCGGCGGTGCACAAATGCTGCGCAGCTAGCGCCATTCGACGGCCAACACCGCGGTTCCTGGTGTGTCCGCTGTGCCGTGCGTGTGATCATTGCTTGTACAGCCCTCTCGCAGTGTCCGGAGCAAGTATGGTGGGTCTGACACACCGGTGTCAATGTGTTCTTTTTTCCATTTCCAGGAGTGTATATACCACCTGCTAGTGAGTCTGTGCACAAGCCGTGGAGAGTGAACGCTCGTATTGCCTGCCCGCCGTAGCGTTATTGCTTCCAAATACTACTCTAGGCCTTAACGCTGTTCTCTAAAGTTAAGTGAGGCTATTTTGTTAATATTAGCGTTTCTGTAAGTTATTTTAATGGATGAGTTACTACTAGCCATTCTTATTTAACCCTTATGTTAATCATTTGCGTATCTTTAATTAATGTGGAACTTGTTATTTTTCCTGTGTGCCAGTTTTGCGACCTTGGTTTTCCCACTTCGCATTTTTAGTATAAGCATGTTTCACTGTGGACCCCCACGCCCGGGTTCCCGGGTTCGATTCCCGGCGGGGTCAGGGATTTTCTCTGCCTCGTGATGGCTGGGTGTTGTGTGTTGTCCTTAGGTTAGTTAGGTTTAAGTAGTTCTAAGTTCTAGGGGACTGATGACCATAGATGTTAAGTCCCATAGTGCTCAGAGCCAGCCACTGTGGACCTGTATGTGGGCAGTTCAGTTTTATTAAGCTTTAAGATCTTTGTTTTTTTAAAGAAGTTGTGTTATTATGTGGCTGTGTAACTTTGGGTTGGAAGTGTATAGTGTTACTAGTCTTTTGAGATATGGTTAAACAAGAACGAAAGTTTATGACTGATTATTCACCGTGCCTACTATCTATGATTTTGGTTGCGGACGCAAAATATGCACAGTCGCACAGAGAGTCGCGAGCAGAGGCAGTTGTTGAGAGGCTGTGGAAGGTGCAGGCTGCGTGAGCCAAAGGCGGTTGCGTAGCGAAGGGTTTATCTCTATGTTTAATAGTAGTGGCACACAGTTTGGATAATAGTGTGTTTATGTTTGTGCAGTGTGATAAAGGAAATAAATTAAATTTTACCAGTTCTTAATGTGTCTCCATCAGTTAGTACAACACCACTGCATTTAACAATGAACGAAGTCTCGATATACACGGTCAACTATTGAAACGTCCCCTTAGGAAAATTTATGAATTACTGTGCTGGAAAACCTCTTACGTTATTTGCTTTTCAAACAGCTGAACAAAACTGAACGTACTCAGACATTACTCTCTTTACTTATTCTGATCAACACTAAACTGACACACAATATTTTTAGAGCAACGCAATCTGAATTTCAATAATCTCTACAAAAGAAAGGCCCTGAGTAACAATAACCTATACCTTTCATGAATCACTTACCTCACAAAAATCTTCGTTACTCGAACCACTGCAATACAGCGAGCACCAATATTGCCAGCTAAATAAAAGATTCAAACTACTGAACTCACTATCTACTGGTAGGCATAGATAGCAAATGAAAGATTTTGATAGAGAACAAACAATGTATTTACCTTAATAGCGTTCAAAAGTCATAATATATATATATCATTCCATGATATCCAGTATTACAAATTTACTCTTTCTGGCGGACACACGTCCAGATCGTCCGCTCTTAAAATTCTGCCATCTCCCTCCCCACATCCACCACTGCTGGCGGCTCATCTCCAACTGCGCAACGCTACGCGCTGTTCACATCCAACTGCCCAACACTACAATAGAGAATATTTCAACAATGCCAACCAGCCACAGACTGCCCACAGCACAGTCAGTGATTTTCATACAGAGCGCTACGTGGCGTTACCAACATAAAAACCTAAACAGCCTACTTACACTACAACAAGAGTATTTTAACATAATAATCATTAATTAACCCATATAATCTCCAAGACGAAGGGAGCTTATATATACGTAGTTCAATTAAAGTGAAGATTTGTATATTGCATCAGTGAGAGGGCAAATGTCCGAATTGAAGTCTATAATAAAGGCTGTTTTGAGTTAAATTAAAATTGTAAAACAATCACAAGCTTGTCCATTACCAGTGATCCCGGGTTTCCTATTTACTTTAAGGAGGGTAGGACGTCAAACGGGCCGACTTGGAGCAGGAGAGGCACCACAGCACATTTTAATTTCCACTGTCTATACTTTTACAAATAAATTCATAAAACTTTGTCAGCATGACCAGGAAGGATTCAGAATTCACACTCATAGGAGTGAAAGTTCGAAAACATAACGAAATGATTTTTTTACATGTGAAATTTCATCATTTTTTTTCACTTACTAATGGCAGTATTTGTTGCTATAGGTACACTTTTCTTCATAAGTAACAGAGATTCTTCGATGAATTTTGCACAGCATACAAACCATACTTAAAGGTGTGTGAACCTCTAGAATTTTCCAAATCTATTAAAAACTGTGGTAAAAATTGAGGTAATTAACTATAAAATTTGTGTTTTTTTCTAAACATGAAGTTTAAAATATAACAGTTCACTCGTTTTTTCATAGATTATATAAATTGTAGAGTTTCATACAGCTGTGAGTATGGTATGTATCCTGCGCAAAATTCATCAAAGACTCTCTCTAACTTATGAAGAAAAGTGTACCTATAGCAACAAATGAAGCCATTAGTAAGAGAAAAAATGATTAAATTTCGCACGTAAAAAAAAAAAAAAATTGTTTTGTTATGTTTTCGAACTTCCACTGCAATGAGTGTGAATCCTGAATTCTTCCTGGTGATGCTGACAAAGTTTTATGAATTTATTTGTAAAATTATAGACACTGGAAATTAAAATGTCCTGTGATGCCTCTCCTGCTTCAAGTCGGCCCGTTTGACGTCCTACCCCCCTTAAATAAGTGTGGTGAATTGTAATTTTTGATTTTCTAAAGAAATGAGTAGTACCACGGTTCAATACCGTGCCCTGTCTGGGACGTTTCAGTGGCCAACACTGCTGGAGCAGAGATTATTAGCAGCGAGAGTCACGCGAGGATCCCACCGAACAGGGGAACGGGCATTCTTCATTTTCCAGTGCCACCGGTGGTCGAGGTCGGTGTCGCGCGGGCGCCAGATGTACGACGTCCGCGGTAGCGCTTTAGGAGCCAATTAATTCGTCTCGGGCAGCGGACGCATTAGGGGCGCCTTTGTGAGCGCGGGAAGTGCGGAGGGCGCGAGCACAATGCCCGGCCGGCGGGTTAATTGTGATTCCGGCGGGGGCGCTGGCTGCCCGCCTGCCCCACTGGCTGCGTCCAGCGCCACCCCCGCAGCACTGCTCTGCCCCGCCCTCGCGCTGATTTACCTGCGCCAACTGGCCGGCGCTCTTTGCGCAGCTCCCGCTTCCACCTCACATGAGTTGCCGGCCGACGTCTCAGGAATTAGCTGAAAAAAATGGTTCAAACGGCTCTGAGCACTATGGGACTTAACTTCTGAGGTCATCAGTCCCCTAGAACTTAGAACTACTTAAACCTAACTAAACTAGGGACATCACACACATCCACGCCCGAGGCTGGATTCGAACCTGCGACCGTAGCGGTCGCGCGGTTCCAGACTGTAGCGCCTAGAACCGCTCGGCCACCCCGGGCAGCCAGGGATTAGCCACACAGTCGACACTGAGAGAAGGAAAGAGCAGGACCAGAGCAAGGAAAAAATTAGTCGGTTGGAGAGAGAAGAGGAACGGTGCAACTTGTCGGTAGAGATTCTACATACAACAATTGTTCGAAACCTGAGGGGAAAATTAAACTTTCCTAGGTGTAAAAACAGAAGTGCTCAATTACGTTCCAGTCACGAAAATAGTTTGTGAAATGCAGTTACTATTAATATCGTTTCCTAAGAGTGTTCACTGTTCACATACTCGTGTGTTCCCATCTTATTTTTTAAGACGGTGAAAAAAAAAAACAAAAAACAGCCAATCACTTGTGTAGGTTAGAGCCATAACTCACATGCTCCAAAATAATGAAAATTGAGATGCCGACATATTCTCATATAGCTTTATACATAGAACATAATTCACGAAACAGTTATTCACATTTGGCACAAGGTCCTTGAGAAAACCGGTGTTAAGCTTTATGGTTAGTTTCAAAAGTCTCATGATCGGCGGGATCTTGTGAGTTTTGTCCCGTACCTCACCTTAACCAATCAGTGTTTAGCTCACCCGGCGCCGTTTTCTTGTATAGTAGTAAATATTGATGCCAGTGGAGTGTGTTTTCTGTTCTGTTCAGTGATATAAACACAGAAGAGTAAAATTATTCTCAGTTTTAAAAGTGAATCTCCTTCAAATTTTCAGTTTTATTTTAGTAGCTTATTTTCTTTTGGTATCTGATATTTTCTTTATTCTCAAAGAATGCTTAACAAGTTTGAATTATTTTCCTGATTATAATATTCTACTTTTCTTTATGATCAATAATTAGTTCTGATGAATGGAAAATTTGTAAATTTCTTTGATCATTAAACTGAAGAAATGTGCACGGTAAACATTTCTTTTATGAAATTGCAAACGGTATTCCAAACTAGAGAATATCTTTTGTAAACTAATACAAGCGAAGTCCATAAAAGATGATTATTTGGTATTTATCACGATTAACATCGGAATGTAATATTATATATACACTTTAGAAGAGAAAGTAGTTTGCAGTCGGAACTGAAAAATGTTGCATATCGAGTCGCAACGATAGTTCCCACGAAACTAACATCGTCCAAACAGTTCAGTACCAAAACTCACAAGATCCAAAACGGGGATTGTCAAAACTTACATGTTCCATAGCTCATTAACAAAACTCACATGATCCATAATGTAACCTTAAGTAATTGTAATTTCTCAAGCAAACATAATCTGAAATATACATAATGATTTATGGCCATTGTTCTTGCACATACTGATGTCAATATATGGCACATGCGCAGGACGCATGTAAAACACGTTTTTAGTCATTTGTTGAAATTTATGTTTTTGGAGCATGTGAGTTATGCTTCTAACCTACTCACTTGCAAAACAAGGGTTTATTAGCCCTTGACCCAGGTTTAGATATTTCTACAAATATCTTCTTCAGAAGGAGAGGGCTTTGTTACATCACATGATGGTACTGTAATGTAATAAAGTAAAAATAGTTGTGACCCTTTTTCTTTACTAGCGGTGTAATGTAATATAATGAATATGAGCTGTGACTTATATAAAAAAGAGACACACATTAATGCAATAGCTCGAATAAAAGAGAAATAACTAACATCTACATGGATACTCTGCAAGTCAGATTTAAGTGCCTGGCAGAGGGTTCATCGAACCATCTTCACAATTCTCTATTATTCCAATCTCGTACAGCGCGCGGAAAGAATGAACACCTATATCTTCCCGTGTCATGGTCTCTTTGGAAATTTTGGAAACTTAAGGTCTTATGGGACCAAAGCGCTTAGGTCATCGGTCTCTAATTTTACATGGTAATCCTTGCTCCCTATGTAGGTCGGCGTCAACAAAATATTTTCGAAAGTTGGTGATCGGAATTTCGTGAGAAGATTCCGTCACAACAAGAAAGCCTTTCTTTTAATGATTTACAGCCCAAATCCTGTATCATTTCTGTGACACTCTCTCCCATATTTCGCGATAATACACTACTGACCGTTAAAATTGCTACACCACCAAGATGACGTGCTACGGACGCGAAATTTAATCGTCAGGAAGAAGGTGCTGTGCTATGGAAATGATTAGCTTTTCAGAGAATTCACACAAGAATGGCGCCGGTGGCGACACCTACAACGTGCTGACATGAGGAAAGTTTCCAACCGATTTCTCATACACAAACAACAGTTGACCGGCGTTGCCTGGTGAAACGTTGTTGTGATGCCTCGTGTAAGGAGGAGAAATGCGTACCATCACGTTTCCGACTTTCATAAAGGTCGGATTGTAGCCCATCGCGATTGCGGTTTATCGTACATTGCTGCTCGCGTTGGTCAAGATCCAATGACTGTTAGCAGAATATGGAATCGGTGGGTTCAGGAGGGTGATACGGAACGCCGTGCTGTATCCCAACGGCCTCGTTTCACTAGCAGTCGAGATGACAGGCAACAAATCCGCATGGATGTAACGGATCATGCAGCCACGTCTCGATCCCTGAGTCAACAGATGGGGCCGTTTGCAAGACAACAACCATCTGCACGAACAGTTCGACGACGTTTGCAGCAGCATGGATTATCAGCTCGGAGACCATGGCTGCGGTTACCCTTGGCGCTGCATCACAGACAGGAGTGCCTGCGATGGTGTACTCAACTACGAACCTGGTGCACGAATGGCAAAACGTCATTTTTTCGGATGAATCCAGGTTCTGTTTACAGCATCATGATGGTCGCATCCGTGTTTGGCGACTTCTCGGTGAACGCACATTGGAAGCGTGTATTCGTCATCGCCATACTGGCGCATCACCCGGCGTGATGGTATGGGGTGCCACTGGTTACACGTCTCGGTCACCTCTTGTTGGCATTGTCGGCACTTTGAACAGTGGACGTTACATTTCAGACGTTTTACGACCCGTGGCTCTACCCTTCTTTCGATCCCTGCGAAACCCTACATTTCAGCAGGATAATGCACGACCGCATGTTGCAGGTCCTGTACGGTCCTTTTTGGATACAGAAAATGTTCGACTTCTGCCCTGGCCAGCACATTCTCCAGATCTCTCACCAATTGAAAACGTCTGGTCAATAGTGGCTGAGCAACTAGCTCGTCACAATACGCCAGTCATTACTTTTGATGAACTGTGGTATCGTGTTGAAACTGCATGGGCAGCTGTACCTGTACACGCCATCCAAGCTCTGTTGGACTCAATGCCCAGGCGTATCAAGACCGTTATTACGGCCAGAGATGGTTTTGCTGCGTACTGATTTCTCAGGATCTATGCATTTGCGTGAAAATGGAATGGCATGACATTTCTAGTATAATATATTTGTCCAATGAATACCCGTTTATCATCTGCATTTCTTCTTGGTGTAGCAATGTTAATGGCCAGTAGTGCAAAATAAAAATAGTTGTGGCTCTTTTTCTTACTATCAGCGTAATGTAATAGAATGAATAGGAGCCTTGACTTATTTAAAAAGGAAATACACATTAATGCAATGGCTCAGAATAAAAGAGAAATAACTAACAACCTTGTAATATGTTGTTTAATTTAGCCCGACTCGTATAAGCACTCAGTAAACTAGCTCAGTTCTCAGGAATTACGAAATTGTGAATACTCATTTGTTTGAGTATTAAAACACCACAGATAATCCTCAGTATATCCTTAGTCGACGTCAAGTTACAAGTCGTGTGCTTATAGCACTAGAGAATATTTCACCAGTTCGTTCACTGTACAACAATAAATTCCGTAACTCAAAATCGTGGTTTCGTTTTGATTCCCAATATAAGATAAGAAGCGTAGCTTTTGCAAATAAAACCTTATACCAGAACTAGAATCAGGTGACCAGGCGTTCCTGCCTGGGTTGTTATCTCGCAACTTTGAGAAAATCTGAAAGTGAATCTTATTAAATTATTTGCAGCTGCCGGCAGGCTCGTAGAACCTGTAACAAAAAAGGTTTAGTTTTCTAACCGGTAGCACGTCTCTATGATGAGCTAAAAGAAAATTCTTAATTATTTTTTAAGATGGAACCTAACAATGAAGAATTTCTATTAAGGCCCATGTCTACTGCAGACAAGCAAGGTTCAGGCTTACAAATGATTTCAACACGGACACAATTTTTAAGTCACAAACAACCCTGTTTTCATTTTTGTTGATAACTTACATTGGATGATACAGCAAGATGAACCTTCGTTAAACGCTCCTTACGGTTCGCGTCCAGATCATAACCCAAGAAGAAGAATATTAATGATAAAAGAGGTCAGAGTTAAAATACAGAATCACAATTACATGGAATAGGCATACATTGTAGCATAATATATTGTTCCTTGGTAAAACGCGTAAGATTCTCATACAATACTTATCGTAAAAACATGCAATCTATATACATTTCTCATTCATGTCCACCTAGGACAAACAGTACGGTACATTAGATTAGACGAAGCCGAACGGCTCTTGTATATAAAATTGACAAAACAAAAATTATCCCAAGGTATGGCTTTAGGTAGCCGCCAGATTACATTTAGCGTACTTCAGAATGAATGTTAAATGTAATGCGGCTGCTGTCTAAAGCCATGGCTTGGGATGGTTCCTGCTTTGTCAATTTTACGAGGGCTGTTCGGAAAGTAAGGTCAGATCGGTCGCGAAATGGAAATCACAGCGAAAATCAAAAATGTGTTATTTCCAACTACTGGTCTACACAGTCGCCGCTCTGACTGAGACATTTGTCATAGCACTGTACGGACTTTCCGATAACCTCGTCACAGAAGGCAGCCGCCTGTGCTTGTTACCAATTCTCTATGCTGATCTGCAGCTTGTTCTCTGTGCCAAAAGCTTTCTTCTTTTGCTTACGCCTTTGTCCCACAGTTTTGGCAGGGTCGGCGCGGTTACAATCGGATTTGGCAAGGTTAATGTGAAGGGGCGTCCGGATGCTCTTCCTGCTGCCACCCCGTACCCCGCAGCACGGAATCAGTGTAAATCATGAAATAGTGCGAATGTGTTTCAAATGTCTGCGAGTTGTGTAAATGAATGTTACTTATAATCCGTCTTGATTGCAAAAATGTTCATTCACATGACCGGTTTTGATTTCTGTAGAACCATCTTCATATCTGCAATTTCGGTTGCAGGAGTAACCTGTCCACACACAGCAGCCTTCATTTGCTGCACAGCTTGTGAAGGTTGCTGTGTGTGTGGACGCGTTACTCCTGTAACTGAAATTGCAGATCTGAAGATGGTTCTAGAGGAACCGAAACCAGCCATGTGAATAAACATTTTTGCAATCAAGATGGATTATAAGTAATATTGTATAACAAGTGATTGCAGTATCCCATCAGACATTATGCCTGCTTTTGCAAACTTGTGTAACTGAGGCGGGACGTGGGGACCAACCAGGTATTCATCTAGTGGGATGTGGGAAACCGCCTAGAAACCACATCCTTGCTGGCCCGCACACCGGCCTTCATCGTTAATCCGCCTGGCGGATTCGATCTGGGGCCGACGCGCCTACCCGAGTCCAGGAAGAACTGTATTAGTGCTCTCAGCTAACCTGGTGGGTTGTTGTTTGTGCCAAAATGTTGTCTTCATATTCAGTGGTTCATGTGAGCAGAGAGGAAACTCTGAGGGACCCCTGTCTGGGCTGTATGGTGGGCGACGAAACACTTCCCATCGAAAACGCTGCAAGAGCCACCTCATTGCCCCTGCAGGGTGAGGCCGAGAATTGTCATGAGGAAGGAAATCCATGTCAGTTATGTTGTGCGGGCTGCATGAAATCAGGCGAAATCTCTCTCAGGTACTCATACTTGGCGGGGCACAGCGTTTTCCAGGTTTCTTTACGCGCTCACTGTGCGATCAGAACTGCAAAGAGCCACATGATTCGATCGATGGTCATACTAGAGACACTATCCGACACATCTATGTGAAACTTCATCAGATTTACACTGTGGCTTCCATTTTGCTATCGACCTTACTTTCTGAATAGCCCTCGTATACATGGCGAGAGTCACTTGGCTTCAGCTAATCTAATGTACGGTCAAGTGATGTAACAAGGCCCACACCTTCTGAAGATGATATTTTTAGAAATACCCAAACCTACGTCAAGGGCTAATAAACCTTTGTTTTGCAAGTGGTTGGCTGATTTTTTCAATCTCTTGAGATTTACATAATTGTTGCTTCTCAGGCATGTTTAAGATTTTCATCTTATTTTTTCAAATACCGACATTAATGCTCGACAATATGCAGTGGAGCTTACAGCTTGTGAAATGAATGTATGAACATCATCTTCCTCTCATTCTCCACCCAGTACTCACAGACTTTGTGCTTCGGACCATACATCTATCATAGTAACATTGAGACATATGCATCACATACGCCTAAATGTCTCATGAAAATGCCTTCTCTTAGTTGTGGATAGTTACCTTAATAGACCAGAAATTGCATCATTTATCACTTAACAACAATAAATGAACTGACAGTTCAACACAACAGTGGCTACTACGTTGCCGTAGGGTTTGCACTGTATTATTATTGTTATTATTATTATTATTGCCAGTGGTCAGACGCAAAGCATTGCTAACCTGCAGTTTTCAGTTCAGCAATAAAGTGATTTATGAACAGTGGGCCTAAGCACAGTGCACACAGATTAACTTGGCTGATTTTAAATTCGGGAGCAAGGTGTGGGTCAAGCAGGTGTCACTGCAGAGAGGATTGGTGTAGGAGACTCACGTTTTATAACAAGTGTCTGCCTTCAGCTTTCTTTTCTGAGCAGCAGCTGTAGGTATCACTGGCGATGCACTGAGATTGCGTCATCATTCTAGGAAAAAAACTTGTTAGAAATAAGCAGTACCAACTGTGTCACTGACACATTAGCTTGTGACTCAATAAAGCACCTACAAAAAATAAATACTATTTATCTTTTATCGTTTTAAAAATAAAAGTGTCCAAAGAAAAATGTTATTTTGCTTTCTAAAGTTTAGTTAGTCACTGATGTTGATGATTTGAAGAGGGGACGTACTAGCTGATATCTGATTGTGCTGAGGGGTAATTGTCTCTAAAGGTTTGGAAACTACTAACATGTAGTATGGAAAAGAACTTGCCCCTCTTCTGACAATAGTGTACCAAAAGCCCCTGGAAGGTCTCTGCAGGAGCGAAGCTTTCCTAATGATTGACAACGGACGGTTCATTCGTGTTTAGAAGAAGGGTCGTCGAAGAAACGCACAGAACTACAGTTCCATGTCTTTCACGTCGGTCTGCTGCAGAATTTTGGAACATGTTTCACTATCGCGTATTCTGGGGTTTCTGGAGACCCAAAAAATCTCTTTAGGAATCAACAAGTCCTCAGACAACAACGATCGTGCGTAAGCCATCCTGGTCTGTTCCCCCAAGTGACGTACGAACAGTACATACAGGCGCCCGGGTAGATACCGCGTTCCTTGATTTCCGGACTGCGTTTGATGCAGTTCCGCACTGCCACCTAATGAACAAAATACGAGCGTATAGAATATCAGGCCAACTGCGTAACAGCGTTGAAGATTTTCCAGCAAAGAAGACACAGCGTGTCCTCATTGGAGAGTTGTGATTAGCCGCAAAGGTAACTCTGCGTAGTGCGCCAGCAAGCTGTTATCGGACATTACTTTTAACCAGATATATATAAACGAAATAGTAGACAACGTCGGAAGTTTCATGAGGCTTCTCGCGGATGAAGCTGCTGTATAAGAGAAGACGCAACGGTAGAAAACTGCAGCGAAATACGGAGGGGTATCGACGCCTGGTGCAGGAAGTGGCAACCGACCCTCACCATTAACAAATTTAACGTGTTATGCATAAACAGACAGAAAGAGAAGATCGGAAGAAGAACAGCGCGTATCGTCCAGGTTCACTCATAAGCGGAAAATCATCACGGAAATGCTGAGCAGTGGCAGATGCTGCAAGAGAGGCGTTCTACATCACGGTATGGTTCACTGTTAAAGTTGTGAGAGTGTTCGTTCCTAGAAGAGTTTACCAATATTCCTGCTACGTGTATCTCGCGAAGTGACCATGAAGATGAAGCTAGAGAGATTCGAGTCCACACCGAGCTGACCAATAATCGTTCTTCCTGCGAGCCATTCATGACTGAAACAGAAAAAGGTGGAAGTGAGAGTTGTAGACAAAGTACCCTCCGCCACACACCCTAAGGTGGCTTGTGGAGTATATATGTTGCTGTTGGAGGAATAAAAGTCACGCGTCATCGGGACAATGGTTAATGTGGAGTCTTCAGATGTGGTCGGTCGCGAATCTCCCGACCGTAGAGAGCCAAGTAGTGTACCGAGTTTTATCATGGCGAGTTGGAAAAATAAATATTGAATAGTAATTTGCGTGTAGGGAATTTCGTCCAAGAACGAAGCATTCGTGAAGGTTTAAGTTTTATTCGCATCTCGTGGCACGATTTTACGGCTCTGATTCAATAATACCTTTCGATAAGGATTGTAATAAACGAATAGTGGCATCTCAATCCATTGTGCTTAACGAACTTTTCCCAACCGATCACTAAATAATTCTAGACAGACAAGGTTGATTGTCAACGAAGTGAAGTAATGCGGCTGGAGATTTACAATGTGCTCATCTGCAGCACAGAAATGAAAGGAAGTGAAGCCTGGACCATCGAAAATCAAGAGAAGATGGAACTGCAAATGTCAGAAATTTGTTAGAAATTAGGTGGATGGGTAAAGTAGAAAATGAAGAACTATAGAGGGCCAAAGCCGTTTCCTCTACGACTTCCAGAATGATGTGGAGCAGAGTGCTGCAGTGAAGATCTGTCGAATGTCTAAAGGTACTGGTAATGCATTGTTAACAGAATACATTAGTTGCTTAACAATGAAATTCGCCAAGCAGCCGTGCGATTGAGAAATTATTTTCTTTTCGACACCAGTTTCGGCAGTTTATTATGCCATCTTCAGGCACCTGTACAATAAAAAGAGTATATGTGTAGTGTATATCGAGGTGTACAACAGCAAGCTTTACAGAAAATGACGGGTGATTATACAAGCACTTAAAACAACAAAATGAATGTAGAAACCTTAACACATTTCCCTGTGTACTTGCAGCTCAACAGAATAAAATATTTGTACATACTTGTTAGTCCTGAAATTATTTTAACGTCAGGGATTTATAAGAGAAGATGCCACACATTAAACGATGAAAAAAAGACAATGTTCAATCAGAAGCTGCGCCGAACAAGCTTACAAGAATCCTGTATAATTCTTACAGATGAGAAAAAACCCTAGTATATATGAGGACCTATCTTCGTTCAAAGTGAAATTTCACACTATAATCTATGAAGTACACAATAATGTGCATATGTATGGCCTAAGTATTATCACTACTGGTGAAAAAATTTTAATGTTTGGCATGCTCTCTTATAAACCCGCGACGATAAAAAGTTTCAGGAGTAACGAGTATGTACATATATTTTATTCTGTTGTGCTGTATGTACACAGTAATTTGTCTTAACGCTGCTACTTTCATTTTGTAGTTTTAAGTGCAAAATTTAAAATTTTCCCTGCGAATCAACTGTTCAGAGAGATTGCGGACTTGCAGCCGGTCGTCGTAAACCAAATCCAAGGACTTTGAAGAAAGAGCACTTGGAACAGCAGTTTGTAAACCAACTATTTTTTGGAGATACGTCGACGATACTTTTGTAGCGTGGCCCCACGGAAAAGAAAAGCTGATGGACTTTTTTCAGCATCTTAACTCCATCCATGAGAATATTCGATTTACTATGGAACTAGAGAAAGATGGTTGCCTTCCATTCCTGGATGTTTTGGTTAAATGGAAGAGTGACGGCTAGGTGGGACATTCTGTTTATCGTAAGCCCACTCACACTGATTTGTACCTGCGTTCTTCAAGTTGCCATCACCCATCCCAGACTATGAGTGTACTTAAAACCCTAGTGCACAGGGCACATACGATGTCTGAGGCAGAGATTTTACCTAAGGAACTTTGCACATTTAAGGACGGTGTTCTGAGACAATGGATATTCGGCCCGGCGAATTAACAGGGCCTTCTCAACTAAAGTGGGGAACCGGGAATTGGATAAAGGGGATAACGCGCCAGCCAAGTCCCTAGCTTTTCTTCCCTTCGTTGGAAATATCTCCTTCAAAATAGCGAGGCTTCTTAATCATTTTCATGTGAAAGAGGTTTTTCGTCGACATTCTAAGATTTAGGATTTGCTGGGATTGGTGAAGGATGATTTGTTACTGCGGAAGGCGGGAATTTGCAAATTACCGGGTCAATGTGGTATGGCCTATATAGGACAGACAACGCGTACAGTGGAAGAGCGTTGTACGGAGCATTAACGTTGAGCTCGCCTACTGCAACCCAGTAAGATTGCAGTTGCGGAACACTGTATTTCCAACGGACATTCAATGGAGTATGACAAAACTTCGATTTTGGCCACAGCAATAACTTTATGGGACTCCATTGTCAAAGAATCCGTTGAAATACGCATCGCGGGAAATCTAATGAACCGGGACAGTGGTTACCAACTGAAAAACGCTTGGAATCCCGTCATCTCCGAAATTTGCTCGAGACGAAGACAAGACTTCGATGGCTGCGGCCAGCGACAATACCGACGGCAGCTGAGTATTGCAGTTTCACTAGCGAGGGCGCTGTCGCTTGGCGGTGTGGTTCCTCTGTCTCCTCGACTGCAACGCATCCGCGGCAGTACCGTCAGCGCGCTATGTAAGACGGAGCGGAGAACGTCTTCGTCAGTCCTCGTTCGGCTCACCTGAAGATGGCTGGCAGTTGTCCAGCCGAAATATCGTGCAATGAAGTTTACGACGACCGGTTGCAAGCCCGAAATCTCTTTGAACAGTTTTAAGTGCAATTGTTATTTCCTGTCTGTTTCCGTAAAGCTTGCTGTGGTACACCTTAATATGCACTACATATATACTCTTATTATTATTCAGGTACCTGAAGATGGCATAATGAATAGCTGAAAATGGTGGCGAAAATAAAATAACATCTCAACTGCACGGTTGTTTGGCGAATTTCATTATTAAATACTTGCTCAGCTTCCGTCCCGTGTCCACAATGGATAAACGGAGACTGAATACTTTAGTCACGGCTGTACACGTGTCTTCCTTCCTGGCTGACAGTAGCCAGGTATGCAGATCGGTGGTAGCCCCACAGGTAAGCGCCGACGCCAGAGCACCTTGCAATCTGCACGGCCGTAGTCACACTCCACGGGCAGCTACGCCTCGGCAGGTTGTCAACAGGACGCGGTCCAGACGCTGCCAGTGCGTCCTGGTGGCCAGCAGTACGGCTGGCAGGTTACCGTGGCGCTATCGCTGACATCGTAGACGGCGCCCCGGGAAGGCACCCCACAGCTCTTCATAAGGTGTCTGTACTCACGAGGAGTTGTGTCACAGCCTCTCAGTAAAACAAAAGCCAGCAATGTCGGTGTCCGCTCAGAACTGCAGGATGGGGCAGTAGCAGCCACTGCGTTCATTACGATGATGGTAGCTCGCCAACACACTAGGTATCACAAACTAGGTCTCCAGGGGGCCTGGTGGTAGGAGAGACCCAAGACTTCTCATCAGCGAACGTGAATGTGAGGTGGCAGCAACCATCGACAGCCAAGTCCTTCAGCTTGGGCTGGCTGTTCCCCACCTTGAAATTTGATGGTTGTGCAAACTGAGCACTGGGCTTCACAAGTCAGATTACGAGGTGTGATGAAAATAAACACGGTGAATGAATGTTTTTGCAGCAACTGTTGAAACTCCAACCACTTGACGTAATTTGTCCGACAAACACTTGAAACATGTTCTGACTTAAGATAAAATCTTCTAGGTTGTTGGGCTGCGTCGTATTTCCTTCTAAAATAATCGACGTTTCGACCATTCTGCTGGTATCTTCCTGAAAAAGACCTTCCTGAAGAAGATCCCAGCAGAGGGGTCGAAACGTCGATTATTTTAGAAAGAAATATGACGCGGCCTAACAACCCAGAAGATTTTATCTTTAGTGGCAACGGCCACGAAAGCCTGCAGACTTACGTTCTGACTTGTCAGTCAGAGTCCAGACAAGCTAGAGGGAGGTTTTGTTTACCGTGTCCGTCGTACATCAAGGATTTCTAACAACACGTGAGCATTAGGTGTTATTTCAAGTTGCAAAAAAACTGACAAAGAAACTCATTAAGTGTTGTAATTGTTGAATGTCGATAGTGCTGTTTAAAAATGGTATGAGCGGTTTAAACCGTGAAATGAGTGGGTAGAGGACGAGCATCAATCGGGACGCCCATTAACCTCGAAAACAGAAGAAATCGTGCAAAAAGTGACAAAAATACACTCTTGGAAATTGAAATAAGAACACTGTGAATTCATTGTCCCAGGAAGGGGAAACTTTATTGACACATTCCTGGGGTCAGATACATCACATGATCACACTGACAGAACCACAGGCACATAGACACAGGCAACAGAGCATGCACAATGTCGGCACTAGTACAGTGTATATCCACCTTTCGCAGCAATACAGGCTGCTATTCTCCCATGGAGACGATCGTAGAGATGCTGGATGTAGTCCTGTGGAACGGCTTGCCATGCCATTTCCACCTGGCGCCTCAGTTGGACCAGCGTTCGTGCTGGACGTGCAGACCGCGTGAGACGACGCTTCATCCAGTCCCAAACATGCCCAATGGGGGACAGATCCGGAGATCTTGCTGGCCAGGGTAGTTGACTTACACCTTCTAGAGCACGTTGGGTGGCACGGGATACATGCGGACGTGCATTGTCCTGTTGGAACAGCAAGTTCCCATGCCGGTCTAGGAATGGTAGAACGATGGGTTCGATGACGGTTTGGATGTACCGTGCACTATTCAGTGTCCCCTCGACGATCACTAGTGGTGTACGGCCAGTGTAGGAGATCGCTCCCCACACCATGATGCCGGGTGTTGGCCCTGTGTGCTTCGGTCGTATGCAGTCCTGATTGTGGCGCTCACCTGCACGGCGCCAAACACGCATACGACCATCATTGGCACCAAGGCAGAAGCGATTCTCATCGCTGAAGACGACACGTCTCCATTCGTCCCTCCATTCACGCCTGTCGCGACACCACTGGAGGCGGGCTGCACGATGTTGGGGCGTGAGCGGAAGACGGCCTAACGGTGTGCGGGACCGTAGCCCAGCTTCATGGAGACGGTTGCGAATGGTCCTCGCCGATACCCCAGGAGCAACAGTGTCCCTAATTTGCTGGGAAGTGGCGGTGCGGTCCCCTACGGCAGTGCGTAGGATCCTACGGTCTTGGCGTGCATCCGTGCGTCGCTGCGGTCCGGTCCCAGGTCGACGGACACGTGCACCTTCCGCCGACCACTGGCGACAACATCGATGTACTGTGGAGACCTCACGCCCCACGTGTTGAGCAATTCGGCGGTACGTCCACCCGGCCTCCCGCGTGCCCAATACACGCCCTCGCTCAAAGTCCGTCAACTGCACATACGGTTCACGTCCACGCTGTCGCGGCATGCTACCAGTGTTAAAGACTGCGATGGAGCTCCGTATGCCACGGCAAACTGGCTGACACTGACGGCGGCGGTGCACAAATGCTGCGCAGCTAGCGCCATTCGACGGCCAACACCGCGGTTCCTGGTGTGTCCGCTGTGCCGTGCGTGTGATCATTGCTTGTACAGCCCTCTCGCAGTGTCCGGAGCAAGTATGGTGGGTCTGACACACCGGTGTCAATGTGTTCTTTTTTCCATTTCCAGGAGTGTAGTTTGTTCAAACAGGTGAATAACCATTCGATATCTTACGGAATACCTTACTGATGCGAACGGGTTCGTGAAGAGGATTCTAACGGATAGTTTACAAATGAGACGAGTGGGTGCAAAAATTTTTCCCAGACTCCTGAATGGTGAACGGAACGAAAATTCTGCATCACTTTGCACGGAGCTGAAGACTCATCTTCATTCAGATACGGACTTCATGTCAAAAAGTGTAACTGGAGATGAAACTCGAGTCTCTCGGTATGACCCTGAGACGAAAATTCGGAATTCGCAACCGAAAACCATTGTATCTCCTAGTCATAAAAAGGCACACCAGTCAAAATCGAGTATCAAAGTCACGCTCATTTTTTTTTTCGACATTGAATGCATAGAGTGATCAGAATTCGTTCCAAATGGAACAGCTATAAATGCCGAATTTAGAAACGCGTACTGCAACGTCTGCGAAGTGGTGTACTAAAAAAGGGACCAAACAATGGATCAATGACTTCCTTCTTGATCTCCATAATGGCCGTATCACACCTCGCTTTTGATTTACGAGTTTTTGACTATCTGTCCACTTCCGCCTTTCTCACCATATTAAAGGAAAGCATTTTGACACCATTCTTGTCTCTCAGAGGGCTACGACAGAGCAGCTGAAAGCCATTCCAACCGAAGCCTTCCAGAAGTACCTCCAGTCATGGTTTAAGCGATTGGGTAAATGCCTTGCTACCCAAGGACAGTACTTTGAAATACATTAAATCAGATTCGACATAAACTTATTACCTTGTTTCTAATAAAATCATTCACCGTATTTGTTGTTCACTGCTCGTAATTGCAGCTGTAGATCTACGCCAATGACTTTATCATCTAGTACGAATGACGCAATGTGGCCTAGTTTTCTAGACCCGGCTGCACCATGCTGCGGTGTCACAACTTTTCGCTTCAGTTTTTCAGTTTAGTTGTTTCTGCAGTTCCTGTGACCTTCAATCCACCCTTGTGTACGACTTAAGAGTTGTTACTTCAGCCAGTGTGGTAAGAGTGCCAAAATGCTCTCCCTCCTCTGTGAGGTTACTCTGCCGCATTGGCATCTCGGTCCTCCAGCTCCGGTGGTGTGTGGCAGTTAACTCGGTGATGTGCCCATGCTACATGCAATATCGGCTGTTCGTCTTCTTGGCGTTACAGTCTACATATTGTGCAGGCTACTAGCCTACCTTGGCTTCAACTCTAGCGCCGTCGTCAGCCATGGAAAACGTTAAAAATTTTGACGTGTGAGGCGCCACAATACCAAAAAGAACAGGCGGGGAAAGAAGTATTGGGCGGCGGCTATGATATCAAGATATGGTTAACTTTGGGAAGGAGTGCGCAGTAGAGGGGACTATTAGTAGGGGAAGGCAGAAACTAAAATAAGAGAAAAAACTGCAGAGAATGTACGGTGTGATAGTTATGCAGAGATTAAAAGATTAGTACAGAATAGTAATAGATGGAAGAGAGCACTATTGTAGCGGAACGGCCTTCACTGTTTGAAAAGAAAAACACTTTAGAGCGTGTTCTAGAATTCTACTCGTGTCAGAGTAAGAAAATTTTGCGCTGATGTCTCTGCAAGCGTCGCCGTTGATATTTTTGTGTGGCTCGTGTTTACCAGGAAAATCATAAAGACACCAAGTGAAACTCGTGTTGTTGGAGGAAAAAGAAGGCGACGCTGTTTGAGCTCGGGACGTCTCGAAATGTGAAGGAAGTCGTCGGTCATAACTGGAGGCGAGGCAGCCGGGTGTGGGGGCGGCACTGGGGTGGAGATCCTGGGCGGCGGTGGGCGGCGGAGCGTGCGGCGCACGGCCCGTGTCTCCGGCCGTTCCGGCCCGCCGGACACCGCCACCGCCCCCACCGCCACCGCGCCGATCCGTCTCTGGGAAGCAGGACGCCCGCCCCCACCTGTGTCCGTACTGGCCGCCGCGTCTCTGTTCCCAGCCTGGCACGGGCAAGCAGCAGGTGGCCGCACCGACAGATGCGGCTGGTTTCATCCGGTATTGTGCACTCGCACAGTGAGGTGCAATCAGGCTTCGTGCGTATTAGGAGTTCTTCGACACCGGCAGGTATCGATCACATCATTTATAAAAAATAATAACTTTGTACAAATCCCTTATCGCGTATTAATGGTTCTGTCAACAGCTGTAGTACACTACTAGCCATTAAAATTGCTACACGAAGCAGAAATGCAGATGATAAACGGGTATACATTGGACAAATATATTATACTAGAACTGAGACGCAATTACATTTTCACGCAGTTTGGTTGCATAGATCCTGAGATATCAGTACCCAGAACAACCACCTCTGGCCGTAATAACGGCTGTGATGCGCCTGGGCATTGAGTCAAACAGAGCTTGGATGGCGTGTACAGGTACAGCTACCCACGAAGCTTCAACACGATACCACAGTTCATCAAGACTAGTGACTGGCGTACTGTGAAGAGCCAGTAGCTCGGCCACCATTGACCACACGTTTTCAATTGGTGAGAGATCTGGAGAATGTGCTGGCCAGGGCAGCAGTCGAACATTTTCTGTATCCAGAAAGGCCCGTACAGGACCTGCAACTTGCGGTCGTGCATTATCCTGCTGAAATGTAGGATTTCGCAGGGATCGAATGAAGGGTAGAGCCACGGGACGTAACACATCTGAAATGTAACGTCCACTGTTCAAAGTGTAGTCAACGCGAACAAGAGGTGACCGAGACGTGTAACCAACGGCACCTCATACCATCAAACTGGGTGATACTCCAGTATGGCGATGACGAATACACGCTTCCAATGTGCGTTCACCGCGATGTCGCCAAACACGGATGCGACCATCGTGATGCTGTAAACAGAACCTGGATTCAGCCGAAAAATGACGTTTTGCCATTCGTGCACCCAGGTTCATAATAGTGTACACCATCGCAGACGCTCCTGTCTGTGATGCACCGTCAAGGGTAACCCCCAGCCATGGTCTCCGAGTTGATACTCCATGTTGCTGCAAACGTCGTCGAACTGTTCGTGCAGATGGTTGTTATCTTGCAAATGTCCCCATCTGTTGACTCAGGGATCAAGACGTGGCTGCACGATCCGTTACATCCATGCGGATAAGATGCCTGTCATCTCGATTGCTAGTGATACGAGACCGTTGGGATCCAGCATGGCGTTCCGTATTAACCTGCTAAACCCACCGATTCCATATTCTGCTAAGAGTCATTAGATCTCGACCAACGCGAGCAGCAATGTCGCGATACGATAAACAGCAACCGCGATAGGCTACAATCTGACCTTTATCAAAGTCGGGAACGTGATGGTACGCATTTCTCCTCCTTACACGAGGAATCACATCAACGTTTCACCAGGCAACGCCGGTCAACTGCTGCTTGTGTATGAGAAATCGGTTGGAAACTTTCCTCATGTCAGTACGTTGTAGGTGTCGTCACCGGCGCCAACCTTGTGTGAATGTTCTGAAAAGCTAATCATTTGCATTTGCATTTTACAGCATCTAAATGATTAGCTTTTCAGAGCATTCACGCAAGGTTGGCGCGAGGGGCCACACCTACAACGTGCTAACATGAGGAAAGTTTTCAACCGATTTCTCATACACAGACAGCAGTTGACCGGCGTTGCCTGGTGAAACGTTGTTGTGATACCTCGTGTAAGGAGGAGAAATGCGTGCCATCACGATCCCGACTTTGATAAAGATCGGATTGTAACCTATCACGATTGCGGTTTATCGTATCGCGACATCGCTGCTCGCGCTGGTCGAGATCCAATGACTGTTAGCAGAATATGGAATCGATGGGTTCAGGAGGGTAATACGGAACGCCGTGCTGGATCCCAACGGCCTCGTATCACCAGCAGTCGAGATGACAGGCATCTTATCCCCATGGCTGTAACGGATCGTGCAGCCACGTCTCGATTCCTGAGTCAACAGATGGTGGCGTTTGCAAGACAACAACCATCTGCACGAACAGTTCGACGACGTTTGCACCAGCATGGACTATCAGCTCGGAGACCACGGCTGCGGTTACCCTTGATGCTGCATCACAGACAGGAGCGCCTGTGATAGTGTACTCAACGACGAACCTGGGTGCACGAATGGCAAAAAGTCATTTTTTCGGCTGAATCCAGGTTCTGTTTACAGCATCATGATGGTCGCATCCGTGTTTGGCGACATCGCGGTGAACGCACATTGGAAGCGTGTATTCGTCATCGCCATATTGGCGTATCACCCGGCGTGAAGGTATGGGGTGCCACTGGTTACACGTCTCGGTCACCTCTTGTTCGCACTGACGGCACTTTGAAGAGTGGACGTTACATTTAGATGTGTTACGACCCGTGGCTCTACCCTTCATTCGATCCCTGCGAAACCCTACATTTCAGCAGGATAATGCACGACCGCATGTTGCATGTCCTGTACGGGCCTTTCTGGATACGGAAAATGTTCGACTGCTGCCCTGGCCAGTACATTCTCCAGATCTCTCACCAATTTAAAACGTGTGGTCAATGGTGGCCGAGCAACTGGCTCGTCACAATACGCCAGTCACTACTCTTGATTAACTGTGGTGTCGCGTTGAAGCTGCATGTGCAGCTGTACCTCTACACGCCGTCTAAGCTGTGTTTGGCTCAATGCCCAGGCGTATCAAGGCCGTTATTAGGGCCAGAGGTGGTTGTTCTGGGTACTGATTTCTCAGAATCTATGCACCCAAATTGCGTGAAAATGTTATCACATGTCAGTTCTGGTATAATATATTTGTCCAATGGATACCCGTTTATCATCTGCATTTCTTCGTGGTGTAGCGATTTTAATGGCCAGCAGTGTACATTTAATTTATGAAATCCCTTCTCACAAGTTATATAGTAGTTAACAGGACCCAAGGAAACTCCTTTTATTAAATTCATTCGTAGTAACAATAAGCTTTAGCAGCTGCTGCTGTGAATCGCTGTAAATCACATGGAAAAAGGCATTCATCTGAAGAGGTGAGTGCGAAACGTAGGGTCAAAACAGAGACCTGGCACACCACAACATGTCATTTACTCTAATCCAGTAATTTCCGTTGCACAAGTTAGATTCTGTATCACTTGTAAATTCTTATTCAAAAACGCAGTCAGATAGCTTAGGTATTCATTGTTACAGGTTCATTATGTTGCTGTAGTTTTTCAGATTCAAATACGCAGTCATATAGGTTATCCAAATGTTCGTTAAGTTTTTGATGTAACGATCTATTGATAGCTTAAATGACAGTGAAACTGACACTCATACAACATGCGCCCAGTGTTGGACAGGTTAGATTCCATGTACTGATAGCTCAGATTGCTTATCGAGTCCATTTTCACAGACGAACATAGACATATTGGCTGTAGCTACGTTCCTTGTGGCAGAGTCGCCAGTGAATCGTTTTAAGAAGGAACCCTGGGAAATCTTTTTAAAAATGTGGAAAAGGTCTCTAAGGACTGCATAGATGAATCCGGAGAATGATACTAAGAGGAAAGAATTAAATGAAATTTTGAAAGTGACCAATATGAGTTAGAAATCATGGGTTAAATATTTAATGGAGATGGTTTTCGGTGAAAAAAAAAAAAAAAACCAACCGAAAACGGAGATACCAGACATCAGCATAGAAGTAAACGAATGGTGTAATCGTTTCACCTGCAGACATATATGAAGCTGTAAGTCTGCTAACAATGGGAAGTCTCCAGGGAAAAGTAGAGTTCCTATGCATTACGAAAATATAAAGGACATCCAATAACTGAATAATTAACCAAGTTAGTTAACAGTGTTATAGCTCACAATGAAGTTCATGGTGTTGAGTCAACAACCAGCTACAAATTTATTTTAAGTTCATTTAATCAAAAAATACCGTTATCGGTTTCGAATCATTACGATTCATCGTCAGGCGGCTTTCATACTTTCATTAGAACATGTGCTGTGTTTTTTACTGATTAGTTATCGTGAAGTGTCGGTTGAAATTCCAAATGAATGGAGACCCAGTACGCAAAAGGAGATAAGAGGCATAAATATACTCAGTACAGTTCTTAACCTCGTAACAAAAATAACAAAAAATAAAATAAAAAAACATTATAACTCTTGTATAGAAGCAGTGTGGTTTTAAATACGGTAGGTCATGCACAGATTCAGTATTTTTTTTCTTACACAGGTTGTAGAGACGTCCATTGAATACAACAGACCACCTTACCTTGTTTTATTGACTTACAGAAGGCTTTTGTTAGGACTCACTTATCAAATTGGGGCGTTCCCTCCAACTTAATGAAAACAGCTGAAGACATTTATTCCAACAGCTACATCCAGGTAAAAATTGGTTTTAGGTTAACTAGCTGTATACCAGTTAAGAGCGTTGCTAGAGAGGGTGACTGCTGGACCAGATACTTTTTAATATAGTAGTGGACGTGTCCCATAATAATGTATACACTCTCTGGAACAGAATATCTCTTTAATTGAAGCAGACAGAAATACAATTTTTGTGGGTAATAATTTAGAATACGCTGAAAAACGTAACTTTCTTTTGTTTCAGGATTGTCAGTAAATATGGCGTTATCGTTTGAACAACGGAAATGGGTGCTAAATTGTTACTGGAAAACAGAGAATGTGAGTGCGGTACGCCGACGTTGGAGAGTTGAATTTGGAACACCACCGCAGACAAGAATAACTATTACAAGAATCAGATATAAATTTGAAGTCGAGGGAACGGTGCACGATATAAAGAAGGGACATAGCGGATGAAACAGAAGTTCAACAGACAATGAGAGTGTTGATGCAGTAATACAGGCATACACTCGGTCCCCAAAGAAATCTGTGAGGCAATGCACTCGTGAGAATGGGATCTGCAGAAGCAGTGTTCACAGAATTTTGCGGTCTCAGAACTTTAAACGTTACATTCCAAGACTTCTCCATGCTCTTAACGAGGATGATCCTGATAGGCGAAGATAATTTTGTGAGTGGTTCATTAACAGATGTGAGGAAGAACAACGTTTCCAAGATCGAATTCTTTGGTCAGAAGACGCGACGTTTAAATTTGATGGAACAATTAACCGCCATAATTGCTTGTACTGGGCCAGGGAGAATCCATACGTAACGGAGCAAAGTCATGTTAATCTACCAGGAGTAAGAGTCTGGTGTGGTCTCTTTTCCAGAGGGTTAATCGGGCCGTACTTCTTTGACAACAATATCACGGGCGACTTGTACTTGGAAATGTTGTAAATGATAACTCGTGGTCTTAGCGTTGTGTTTGTAAACGAAAATCATTACTTTCAACAGGATGGGACACCACCTCACTTTCACCTGGATGTGAGGGTATTTCTCAATCGTACATTCCCGGCCAGATTGATAGGACGAAGAGGGAGTGTGGAGTATCCCGCTCGACCTCCATAATTAACACCTCTAGACTTCTTTCTATGGTGTACTCTGAAGAACACATTTTACGCTGCGAGACCACACACACTGGATGATCTTAGTGGTTATCACCACTAAAAATGGGAGAACCAAATAAATGTACGACCATATCTGTGGAATCAGTTAGGTGCAAACTGGTACCATACGGAAAATTTGTTCAAGAAATACTGACATTCAAATAGCTTGGTACTGAATCGACCAGCAGTGGAAATGTCAAAAAGGAGGTTAGAGAGCGAGTAGCAAAAGCAGACAAAGTGGCAGTGTGCTTAAATGATACAATTTGGGGAAACAAACATGCAGAAAGAAAAGGCAAGAATGTTGAGTAATTGAGAGACCAGTTATAACATACACAGCTGATCAAGACCTGAAACATCAAACACAAAAGGCGTTTGGAAACCACGGAAGTGAGAATCCTGCGGAGGACTGCGGAGAAGACGCTGAGAGATAGAGAAAATTTAACGCATTAGGAAAGGTCGTAAAGTAAACTGGATTAATGAGTGGGTACGTAACAGCTAGCATGAATGGAACACACAGGCACGATGGATGAACGGAAGATTGTGAAAATCGTAAGAAATAAATCACCGGCTGGTAAAAGAAATGTATACTGTCTAAGGAAAAGATGAAGGGAGATACACTACTGGCCATTAAAACTGCTACACCATGAAGAAATGCAGATGATAAACGGTTATACATTGGACAAATACATTATACTAGAACTGACATGTGATTGCAATTTCACGCAATTTGGTGCATAGATCCTGAGAAATCAGTACCCAGAACAACCAACACTGGCCGTAATAATGGCCTTGATACGCCTGGGCATTGAGTCAAACAGAGCTTGGATGGCGTGTACAGGTACAGCTGCACATACAGCTTCAACACGACACCACAGTTTATCAAGAGTAGTGACTGGCGTAGTGTGACGAGCCAGTTGCTCGGCCACTATTGACCAGACGTTATCAGTTGGTGAGAGGTCCGGAGAATGTGCTGGCCAGGGCAGCAGTCGAATATTTTCTGTATCCAAAAAGGCCCGTACAGGACCTACAACATGCGGTCGTGCATTATCCTGCTGAAATGTAGGGTTTCGCAGGGATCGTATGAAGGGTAGAGCCACGGGTCGTAACACATCTGAAATGTAACGTCCACTCTTCAAAGTACCGTCAGTGCGAACAAGAGGTGACCGAGACGTGTAACCAGTGGCAGACCATACCTTCACGGCGGGTGATACGCCAATATGGCGATGACGAATACGCGCTTCCAATGTGCTTTCACCGCGATGTCGCCAAACACGGATGCGACCATCATGATGCTGTAAACAAAGCCTGGATTCAGCCGAAAAAATGACGTTTTGCCATTCGTGCGCCCAGGTTCGTCGTTGAGTACACTATCGCAAGCGCTCCTGTCTGTGATGCAGCATCAAGGGTAACCGCAGCCATGGTCTCCGAGCTGATAGTCCATGCTGGTGCAAACGTCGTCGAACTGTTCGTGCAGATGGTTGTTGTCTTGCAAACGTCACCATCTGTTGACTCAGGAATCGAGACGTGGCTGCACGATCCGTTACAGCCATGGGGATAAGATGCCTGTCATCTCGACTGCTAGTGATACGAGGCCGTTGGGATCCAGCACGGCGTTCCGTATTACCCTCCTGAACCCATCGATTCCATATTCTGCTAACAGTCATTGGATCTCGACCAGCGCGAGCAGCGATGTCGCGATACGATAAACCGCAATCGTGATAGGCTACAACCTTTATCAAAGTCGGAAACGTAATGGTACGCATTTCCTTTTCTTACACGAGGCATCACAACAACGTTTCACCAGGCAAAGCCGGTCAACTGCTGTTTGTGTATGAGAAATCGGTTGGAAAATTTCCTCACGTCAGCATGTTGTAGGTGTCGCCACCTGCGCTAACCTTATGTGAATGCTCTGAAAGGCTAATCATTTGCATATCACAGCATCTTCTTTCCGTAGGTTAAATTTCGAGTCTGTAGCACGTCATCTTCGTGGTGTAGCAATTTTAACGGCCAGTAGTGTACTTCCTGTTGATGTAGCCTAGGAATAAAGAGAGAAGAGGAAGAAAGTTGTAGCCCCTCCATCGTCTGTATTTTCTTCTTCTACATCCCCTCCTCCTCTTTCTTCCTCCAGAACTTCTCCAACACATACACTGTCTGATGAAAAGTACTCCTGCATCTCTGTGTAATGCGCAAGTGAACACCAGATGTCATCGGAGGCGGACCCGCAAGTGTAAATGGATGCGAGGTGTGTTTTATTGTCAATACAAAAGAAGTAACAGTAGAATCTGTCGGATAGGAAAGCTGAGTGACATCCAACGTCGACTAGTCGTTAGATTTCACTCAACGAAACGATCAGAGAAATTCCAACCTTTTCAAAGCTGTCCATGTGGAGTGTTTGTGATGTGATTATGAAGATGATGATTGAAGAATTTTCTGATGGACAGGGACCATCGAGCGTTGCAGAGGGTGGTTTTAAAAAATCACATGACTGCAGAAGAAGAAATCATTCGTGAGTTACAGTTTGCTACCTGCAGTCCAGGTAGCGCAATGTCTGTGCATAGGGAGATGCATTGAAGCGACAAAGAAACTGAAGTAGGCATGCGTTTTCAAATACAGAGATATGTAAACAGGAAAAATACGGCACTGCTGTCGGCAGCACCTATGTAAGACAACAAGTTTCTGGTGCAGTTGTTAGATAGGTTACTGGTGCTATAATAGCACGATATCAAGACTTAAGTGAGTCTGAAGATGGTGTTATAGTCGGCACACGAGCGATGGGACACGGCATCTCCGAGGTTGCGATGAAGTGGAGATTTCCCCGTACCACCATTTCACGAGTGGACCGTGAATATCAGGAATCAAATCTCCAACATCGCTGCGGCCGGAAAAAGATCCTGCGAGAACGGAACGAACGACAACTGAAGAGAATCGTTCAAGGTGACCTAAGTCCAACCGTTCCGCAAATTGCTGCAGATTTCAATGATGGACCATCAACAAGAGTCAGGGCGTGAACCATCCAACGAAACGTCATCGATATGGGCTTTCGGAGCCGAAGGTCAACTATTGTACCCTTGACGGCTGCACGACACAAAGCTTTACAAATCGCCTGGGTCCGTCAACCCCGGCATTGGACTGTTGATGTCTGGAAATATGTTGCCTGGTCAGACAAGTCTCGTTTCCAATTTTATCTAGCGGATGGACGTGTACGGGTATGGAGAGAACCTCCTTAATCCATGGACCCTGCATGTCAGCAGCTGACTGTTCAAGTTGATGGAGGCTCTGTAACGGTTTGGGGCGTGTGCAGGTGGAGTGATGTGGGACATCTGATACGTCCAGATACGACTCTTGTAACCTCCCTCTGAAAAATTTTATGAATGACTGTACTGGTACAAAGACAGCTGAGTAAAACTGAACGTACTCAGACATTTCTCTCTTTACTTATTCTGATCATCACTACACTGACACACAATATTTTTAGCGCAACGCAATCTGACTTTAAATAATCCCTGCAAAAGGATTGCCCTGACTAACGATAACCTATACCTTTCATGAATCACTTACTTCACAATAAACTCCGTTACTCTAACTACTGCAATACAGCGAGCGCCAATACTGCCAGCTTAATAAAAGATTCTAACTACTGAAAGCACTAACTACTGATAGGCATAGTTAGGAAATGAAATATTTTGATAGAGAACAAACAACGTATTTACCTTAATAGCGTTCAAAAGTCATAATATATATATATATATATATATATATATATATATATATATATATATATATAATGTTGTGACATCCAATTGGCAAATTTCCTTTTTCTGACGGACAGACGTCCAAATTGTGCTCACATAGTAATCTCTCAAAACTCTGGCATCACTCTCCCCACATCCACCACTGCTGGCGGCTGACCTCTAACAGCCCAACGCTACGCGCTGTTCACATCCAACTGCCCAACACTACACAGACGAATATTCCAACAATGAGTCCAACCAGCCACAGACTGCACACAGCACAGTCAGTGATTTTGATATAGAGCGCTACGTGGCGTTACCAACATGAAAACCTAAACAGCCTACTTAACTCTGATAGGTGACGCGTACGTAAGCATCCTTTTCTGACCACCTGCATCCATTGTGCTTTCTGACGGACTTGGGCGATTTCAGCAGGACAGTGCGACACTACAGACGTTCAGAATTGCTACAGAGAGGCTGCAGGAGCACTCTTCTGAGTTTAAACACTCCCCAGACACAAACATTATTGAGCATATCTTGGATGCCTTGCAATGTGCTATACAGAAGTGATCTTCACCCCTTCGGACTCTTACGGGTTTATCGACAGCCCTGCAGGATCCATGTTGCCAGTTCGCTCCAGCACTACTTCAGACATAAGTCGAGTCCATGCGACGTCGTGTTACGGCACTTCTGCGTGCTCGCAGGGCCCCTCATCGTAGTCGTCTGAGTGTGAACCAGTAAAACCGTTTCACCTACTTTTCTATGAGCTCCGCCAATACAGATTAATTCTGCGTCGAATCGGGCATTACTTCTTGCGCTACAGGGAGTTAGATAGTGACTGCAGTGGGAAGTTTCTCATTCCGCTTTAGCATCCAAATATGAAACTTGGTCCTTGTTTTCTAGATCTCAGCGCAACGTGCACTAGGAGGACTAGGAGAATGGTTGGTTCCACAGAGGATTTGGAGCACCGGGTCGCGCATTTCCTTTGAAGCGGCGGCGCTGCCTTCGGCAGCCATCCACTGTGCTGCGGCAGAGCGCCACGCAGTCTCTCTGCCCTGGAGGACACGCGTTCGGTTCTGGGCCCAGGTGCGTCGCGGCATAAAGAGGACGAGACGGGAGCGGACGGGTTGGCGTCGGCCACAAAAGGCGACGCGCCGTACCGGTCCGCGGCCGGCAGGTAATCCGCCTGTCGGCTGAGTCACCCAGCCAGCCAGCCGGCCGCTTTTTCCTTCTCCCCCGGCCCGGTTCACGCTTCGGAAAGCAGACACAAGGTCTGCCGGTGCAGGTGCAACGGCCGCCTCTCGGCGTGGCCTTGGCTCCCTTCCCCAGACGGCGACGCGCGGGTCCATTTTAGGACGCGTCTCCTTTCTGCTTTCTGTAGGGCGAGAGCGGCGGCGACCGGTCTCTCCGATACAGCGCTCTCAGGTCACTAGATGCGACCGCACGTACGCTGACACACATCTGCATGTACACCTCGCAAACTACTTTACAAGGGCAGGCCGGGGTGGTCGAGCGGTTCTAGGCGCTACAGTTTGGAACCGCGCGACCGCAACGGTCGCTGGTTCGAATCCTGCCTCGGGCGTGGATGTGTGTTATGTCCTTAGGTTAGTTAGGTTTAAGTAGTTCTAAGTTCTAGGGGACTGATGACCTTAGATGTTAAGTCCCAAAGTGCTCAGAGCCATTTTGAACCACTTTACAGGGAGCGACGCAATATGTATCATGTACCATTACCACTCTCCCTAAGAACTGCAGTAACACTCAGTTACATCTCGACCGCTACTTTAATACTGACCATTGATCGGGTGTGAGGTAGTGGTTCTTCTTCATCAGTAAGTAGCTAAATATCTGGCATCTGCTCCTCCCCTTATCCCTGTTCATCACCTCCCCTTTTCTTTTTGTATCCCTCTCCTCTTCTCCTCTCTTTCTCTCCTTCTCCCCCTCCTCCCTCTCTCGATGTCTTCCTCTCCTGTTGCCCTGCACTCCCCGTCAATTGTTCATTTTCTCCTCCTCATTTGTCTATCTTCTATCACTGTCCGATCTCTCTGCTTATCTTGTTTTCCCCCTATCTCTTTCCATTTTCTTCTCTTTCCTTACTCTGGTCATCTCCTCCTCTCCCCTCTCTCTGTCCGTTTCTCCCTCGCATGCCTCTGTCCATCTCATCCTTCTCTTCCTCCTCTGATCTGTGCCTGTCTCCTCTTTCTCTGAATCTGGGGAACTACGACCACAACCATAGATGGAAACATAAAAGACCAGAAGACATACTTGTAAGGACCTAACATCTATGGCCTAGCACACGCAAACACAACGGTACAGGTGAGCCCCTGTTAATCAGACGCCATCACTGGATATCCAGCTGGAATACACTGCCGAAAAAACTGGCACCACGCAGGGAAGCCGTACCGTACACTGCATGCAGACTAGCTCCACACATTCCCCACATAGTGAGATGATCTATGGCCGATCTCCCACTACTGCATAACGATCTTGATTGTTCCAGGAATGTAGCGGCTGCAGCACTGGGATACACCGCCATCGCTTGCCACGGTAATGATGCATGATACCCATACTAACAAATCCAACCTTGCATGAACTATCGCAGCTAGTAAGCCACTACTGCTCTTACTACCCATCCCACTGTCGCAGAGGTTTTTTCCCACGGCACGAGCCTTGGAACTTTTTTCCGTCTGCTCTTCAAATCGCTACCCTCACTCGCGTTTCGTCCACTATCTATCACCTGATGGACCGTGTTAATGCATAGTCTTACCCAGACGCACGGATAACATGACAGCCCAGCATCCTGTGATCCACTTACTAGATAACTAACATGTTGACGGAGGTGACAATAGAACTTTTGGTTTGGTCATCACGTTGGTGCGGGCGTGGAGGGGCCCCATCTCTATTTAAATTTCCTCTTTCTCCATACCCGTCCCTCCGTATCCTAGTCCTCCTCTCTCTCTCCACGCTACCACACTCATCCCAGTAGGTGGCTGGTGTTCTTACCCCTACAGTACTTGTACCACTGTGTACTAAATTTGACTGAAATAATTTCAACGGTGTAGCTTCTTACCCGTAGCTCTGACAGCATACGCACATGTCAAACATATTTCACACATAGAGCACTTGCCCGCGAAAGGCAAAGGTCCCGAGTTCGAGCCTCCGTCCGGCACACGTTTTAATCTGCCAGGAAGTTTCATATTTCACACATATTTAACAAATTTTACATGTATTTATACACATATTCCATCTGTATTTCTAGCGAATTTCGCCCTGCAGTTTCGTTTTCAAGTAACTCAATGTTTTTGACGTCGTATCTCCTGAACTGCGTCTGCTACAATGATACAATTTTGCAGACAGATTCAGTGTCATATGAGGTTAGTGTTTGTTTTATGTGTCGCGAATAGAGTTAGTGGCATCATGAACGGTGTCACATACCTTCACTCCATCAGAAAATGAGTATTCAACTCAAAACGCTGGGTTCAGCAGTGATGACAAGAAATACAAACACCTATCCTTCCGCCCCCCTTCTCACCCTTCCAGATAATGGAAATCAATAGTTCTTCATTACTAGGCTCCAAACCGATCAAATGTGAAAAATTGCCAGGGAACAAGTGTACCTAAGCCAGCTCGTCTTCCAAGACGGATATTATAAAAAGCAACAATCGTTGTTTGGCTTCTGATGTTATAAAGGCAGGCAGACGTATTTCCAAAAAGAATAATGAAACGTGGTGGTTACGTGCAAACCGGTGACAAGCGAAATAATAAGTACAGAGGACTTGCAAGATACAACTAATTTATTACTGATCAACAGTTCATCCCAAAGGGCACAGTATTTACCCAAATACTTTGTACAAGTGTCTCTTATTCACAAATCAGAAAAATTCATTACACAATACCTTTCTAATTGAATTAGGTGTAAACAAGTACTTCTTATAAGGGCTTCAATAATAAAGGTAAAATCAGTTTCATTTAACAGTTTAACAAGGGCACTTAAATAATAAAGGTGAAACAAGTTTCTTTTGAACAGGATACAGAAGTCAAAAATACGTTACACGAAACCTTTCTGATTGAATTACTTGCAAACAAGAACTTCTCACAACTTCTATACTAATTGTAACCATTTCAATAATAAAAGATAAAATCAGTTCTATTTAACAAAGGGCACTTGGATAATAAAGGTGAAATAAGTTTCTTTTAAACAGGTCACCTGGGCAAACGCTGTAGGACAATTCACATTAATTTCCAGTTTCCGCTACCCATCAAGTATTTCTCTAAGTTCAACTCCCACTGCACGCAAAGTATAGTTCAGAACACTAGTCTCCTTCCTTTGTGGTTTGAAAGGTAAATATACAAGCAATATAGCAAACGGAACAGACGCCTTGGCGTCCCAATGCAGAGGAAAGTTAACTTAATGCAAGATCCCCACTCACTGCAACCCGAAGAACTCAGTGCCCGCCGTATCGGTTGCCATTTTTCCCGCGGCCAAAAGAAACTCCCGTTCCCTCTGGTACTGGTCGGCCAAGGCGTCGTACTCCGGACATCGATTTAGACATGGACGAGGTGCCCGCTGCAGTGCTGTAACAGGTAAGCGCAAACATACAGCCACAGCCAAAAGAAACAATGTCAACAGCCCCAGAATATAGCAAGATAAAATTCTGCAAAGATAGATCACATCAAGACAAAGGTAAATTAAAAATGCTTAAAAGCATTAACTGTAGACTTTAAATTTCAAATATGTGAAATTGCCCCAGCACAAAACAGACTAGTTTTAAAAGGGCAACGATAATACAAAGCATAATATTATTACACCAGTACGTGGCAGTTCCAATGCAATATTGACACTCATACGGAAAGGTAGAAGCTAGTGATAACACGAGTAGGCCCGATTACAAAACTACACTCCTGGAAATTGAAATAAGAACACCGTGAATTCATTGTCCCAGGAAGGGTAAACTTTATTGACACATTCCTGGGGTCAGATACATCACATGATCACACTGACAGAACCACAGGCACATAGACACAGGCAACAGAGCATGCACAATGTCGGCACTAGTACAGTGTATATCCACCTTTCGCAGCAATGCAGGCTGCTTTTCTCCCATGGAGACGATCGTAGAGATGCTGGATGTAGTCCTGTGGAACGGCTTGCCATGCCATTTCCACCTGGCGCCTCAGTTGGACCAGCGTTCGTGCTGGACGTGCAGACCGCGTGAGACGACGCTTCATCCAGTCCCAAACATGCTCAATGGGGGACAGATCCGGAGATCTTGCTGGCCAGGGTAGTTGACTTACACCTTCTAGAGCACGTTGGGTGGCACGGGATACATGCGGACGTGCATTGTCCTGTTGGAACAGCAAGGTCCCTTGCCGGTCTAGGAATGGTAGAACGATGGGTTCGATGACGGTTTGGATGTACCGTGCACTATTCAGTGTCCCCTCGACGATCACCAGTGGTGTACAGCCAGTGTAGGAGATCGCTCCCCACACTATGATGCCGGGTGTTGGCCCTGTGTGCCTCGGTCGTATGCAGTCCTGATTGTGGCGCTCACCTGCACGGCGCCAAACACGCATACGACCATCATTGGCACCAAGGCAGAAGCGACTCTCATCGCTGAAGACGACACGTCTCCATTCGTCCCTCCATTCACGCCTGTCGCGACACCACTGGAGGCGGGCTGCACGATGTTGGGGCGTGAGCGGAAGACGGCCTAACGGTGTGCGGGACCGTAGCCCAGCTTCATGGAGACGGTTGCGAATGGTCCTCGCCGATACTCCAGGAGCAACAGTGTCCCTAATTTGCTGGGAAGTGGCGGTGCGGTCCCCTACGGCACTGCGTAGGATCCTACGGTCTTGGCGTGCATCCGTGCGTCGCTGCGGTCCGGTCCCAGGTCGACGGGCACGTGCACCTTCCGCCGACCACTGGCGACAACATCGACGTACTGTGGAGACCTCACGCCCCACGTGTTGAGCAATTCGGCGGTACGTCCACCCGGCCTCCCGCATGCCCACTATACGCCCTCGCTCAAAGTCCGTCAACTGCACATACGGTTCACGTCCACGCTGTCGCGGCATGCTACCAGTGTTAAAGACTGCGATGGAGCTCCGTATGCCACGGCAAACTGGCTGACACTGACGGCGGCGGTGCACAAATGCTGCGCAGCTAGCGCCATTCGACGGCCAACACCGCGGTTCCTGGTGTGTCCGCTGTGCCGTGCGTGTGATCATTGCTTGCACAGCCCTCTCGCAGTGTCCAGAGCAAGTATGGTGGGTCTGACACACCGGTGTCAACGTGTTCTTTTTTCCATTTCCAGGAGTGTAGAAAGCTTGAATGTCTAATTCTTCAATAGACAGCTGCGTGGTACATAGTTCTACTCCAAAATGAATAACACACTGCTCAGCGTCCTGTGTAGAAGACCATGACCCAGTCACGCCTCAAGAACTTGCAATAACAGGCCCGCTTCCGCACTCCGATCCACATACACCGGTCAAATCCAGCTAACTCCACGCAAACACAAATTTCAACCTATAAGCAGCGACACGTACCGGCCGTTCCGAAGCCAAAATCGAGTCTGGCCGCCAGCCCAGAAGCACCACCACCAGCCAACGAGGCAAAGATAAACAACGCCAGAAGGAAACAATCGTTCCGGGTGAATCGAACGGAGAAAGCAACTCGTGGCGACGCCTCCCCACGTATCAAATAAACCGTGTTCACTTCTGTCGTATCGGCCGCCGCACAGTAGCCGTCAACTCGGCGCGGCGTGCTACAACATGCACGGCACAAATCGAGTACCGCTGACGCCGCACACGATGTCAACAACTGGCTCAAGTGAACGCGTCGTCGCGGGATTAGCGGCAGCGTACACACCACTATCGATACGGATTACCCTGAAGGCGCTGCCCTTGCCACCAGAGTGAGCAACTGTATAAGGGTGCCATCTACCAACACTCTGATGGGCCGGATCTGCGGATTTAAGCGAGCTCCCTGAGCCCGTTTAACCAGTTCAATCTTCACCGATGACTGTGTTACTACCCGGCTGCTGGATTCACGACGACCGAACCGTACTGTGGCCTCCATGGCTGGAAACTTGCGACGCGTCGGAATCGACTGGTTGCAGTGGTTTGGACTTGTATTCTCTACTAGTGACTCTGATTTCTCCTTGGCGCTACAGTCAGCGAAGTGTTGTGTAGTCGAACTTAAGTTTTGTTTTGAGGACAGAAGGTCAAATAAATTTGGTTATCACGGAATATTTGTTGTGTTATAGTGCGGACATAACAACTTCCGTTTAGATAACAGAAATAGTAATAAGGTTCTTCCCTGGTGTGAGGTACAGATGGGCTGGAACATGTATGAGTAAGAAAACTGGGAGGAATAGGCATTTTGCAAAAACATGTACAACCAGTCATCTAATGATTACTAAAACACACGTGAGAAACAGAATTAAATACGAGTGTTGCCCAGGAAGGCAGGCACCGCATTTTTTGTTCAACAATTCTTGATTGAACGTAATGAGAATTACACACACGAAAGAATGGTGGTTTATCTACACATCATATTTTTCCATGTAATCTCCATCCCGTTCTACGACCTTCCTCCAGCGCGAAAGAAGGGCGTGTATGCTTTTGTCGGTACCAGTGCTTCTCGCGGTGGCGGAGCCAGCGCTTCACTATGTGAATCACCTCCTCATCGTCCTACACAAGTGGCAGTCCGAGGGGGCGAGGTCAATTGTGTCAGGTGAGACTGCAGTGGATGGCCTCCACGACCGCTGCAAACCGTGGACCTCCGGCGAACCAACTTCTGATGACCTCACCCCCCGTGCCCAGCGACTAACTGTAATTCTGTCCACAGCAGATGCTCCATAGACTTTGCACAAGCGTTTGTGAATATGCCCCACAGTTTCTTTCTCTGCAGTGAGTAAGGCGTACCCAGGAGCCGATATACACTCAGATCACAATACAGTAGTGATGAAGAGTAGGCTGAAGTTCAAGACATTAGTCAGGAAGAAGCAATACGCAAAGAAGAGGGATACGGAAGTACTAAGGAATGACGAGATACGTTTGAAGTTCTCTAACGCTATAGATACAGCAATAAGGAATAGCGCAGTAGGCAGTACAGTTGAAGAGGAATGGACATCTCTAAAAAGGGCCATCACAGAAGTTGGGAAGGAAAACATAGGTACAAAGAAGGTAGCTGCAAAGAAACCATGGGTAACAGAAGAAATACTTCAGTTGATTGATGAAAGGAGGAAGCACAAACATATCCCGGGAAAATCAGGAATACAGAAATACAAGTCGCTGAGGAATGAAATAAACAGGAAGTGCAGGGAAGCTAAGACGAAATGGCTGCAGGAAAAATGTGAAGACATCGAAAAAGATATGATTGTCGGAAGGACAGACTCAGCATACAGGAAAGTCAAAACAACCTTTGGTGACGTTATAAGCAATGGTGGTAACATTAAGAGTGCAACGGGAATTCCACTGTTAAATGCAGAGGAGAGAGCAGATAGGTGGAAAGAATACACTGAAAGCCTCTATGAGGGTGAAGATTTGTCTGATGTGATAGAAGGAGAAACAGGAGTCGATTTAGAAGAGATAGGGGATCCAGTATTAGAATCGGAATTTAAAAGAGCTTTGGAGGACTTACGGTCAAATAAGGCAGAAGGGATAGATAACATTCCATCACAATTTCTAATATCATTGGGGGAAGTGGCAACAAAACCACTATTCACGTTGGTGTGTAGAATATATGAGTCTGGCGACATACCATCTGACTTTCGGAAAAGCATCATCCACACAATTCCGAAGACGGCAAGAGCTGACAAGTTCGAGAATTATCGCACAATCAGCTTAGCAGCTCATACATCGAAGCTGCTTACAAGAATAATATACAGAAGAATGGAAAAGAAAATTGAGAATGCGCTAGGTGACGATCAGTTTGGCTTTAGGAAAAGTAAAGGGACGAAAGAGGCAATTCTGACGTTACGGCTAATAATGGAAGCAAGGCTAAAGAAAAATCAAGACACTTTCATAGGATTTGTCGACCTGGAAAAAGCGTTCGACAATATAAAATGGTGCAAGCTGTTCGAGATTCTGAAAAAAGTAGGGGTAAGCTATAGGGAGAGACGGGTCATATACAATATGTACAACAACCAAGAGGGAATAATAAGAGTGGACGATCAAGAACGAAGTGCTCGTATTAAGAAGAGTGTAAGACAAGGCTGTAGCCTTTGCCCCTACTCTTCAATCTGTACATCGAGGAAGCAATGATGGAAATAAAAGAAAGGTTCAGGAGTGGAATTAAAATACAAGGTGAAAGGATATCAATGATTCGATTCGCTGATGACATTGCTATCCTGAGTGAAAGTCAAGAAGAATTAAATGATCTGCTGAACGGAATGAACAGTCTAATGAGTACACAATATGGTTTGAGAGTAAATCGCAGAAAGACGAAGGTAATGAGTAGTAGTAGAAATGAGAACAGCGAGAAACTTAACATCAGAATTGATGGTCACGAAGTCACTGAAGTTAAGGAATTCTGCTACCTAGGCAGTAAAATAACCAATGACGGACGGAGCAAGGAGGGCATCAAAAGCAGACTCGTTATGGCAAAAAAGGCATTTCTGGCCAAGAGAAGTCTACTAATATCAAATACCGACCTTAATTTGAGGAAGAAATTTCTGAGGAAGTACGTCTGGAGTACAGCATTGCATGGTAGTGAAACAAGGACTGTGGGAAAACCGGAACAGAAGAGAATTGAAGCATTTGAGATGTGGTGCTATAGACGAATGTTGAAAATTAGGTGGACTGATAAGGTAAGGAATGAGGAGGTTCTACGCAGAATCGGAGAGGAAAGGAATATGTGGAAAACACTGATAAGGAGAAGGGACAGGATGATGGGACATCTGCTAAGACATGAGGGAATGACTTCCCTGGTACTGGAGGGAGCTGTAGAGGGCAAAAACTGTAGAGGAAGACAGAGATTGGAAAACGTCAAGCAAATAATTGAGGACGTAGGTTGCAAGTGCTACTCTGAGATGAAGAGGTTAGCACAGGAAAGGAATTCGTGGCGGGCCGCATCAAACCAGTCAGTAGACTGAAGACCAAAAAAAAAAAAGAGCAATTCAATGACGGTACGTTGCTTCTAAAGTACACTACTGGCCATTAAAACTGCTACACCACGAAGACGACGTGCTACAGACGCGAAATTTAACCGACAGGAAGAAGATGCTGTGGTATGCAAATGATTAGCTTTCCAGAGCATTCACACAAGGTTGGCGCCGGTGGCGACACCTACAACGTGTTGACATTAGGAAAGTTTCCAACCGATTTCTCATACACAAACAGCAGTTGACCGCCGTTGCTTGGTGAAACGTTGTTGTAATGCCTCGTGTAAGGAGGAGAAATGCGTACCAACACGTTTCCGACTTTGATAGAGGTCGGACTGTAGCCTACCGCGATTGCTGTTTGTCGTATCGCGACATTGCTGCTCGCGTTGGTCGAGATCCAATGACTGTTAGCAGAATATGGAATCGGTGGGTTCCGGGGGATAATACGGAACGCCGTGTGGATCCCAACGGCCTCGTATCACTAGTAGTCTAGATGACAGGCATCTTATCCGCATGGCTGTAACGGATCGTGCAGCCGTGTCTCGATCCCTGAGTCAACAGATGAGGATGTTTGCAAGACAACAATCATCTGCACGAACAGTTCGACGACGTTTGCAGCAGCATGGACTATCAACTCGGAGACCATGGCTGCGGTTACCCTTGACGCTGCATCACAGACAGGAGCGCCTGTCATGGTGTACTCAACGACAAACCTGGGTGCACGAATGGCAAAACGTCCTTTTTTCCGATGAATCCAGGTTCCGTTTACAGCATCATGATGGTCGCATCCGTGTTTGGCGACTTCCCGGTGAACGCACGTTGGAAGCGTGTATTCGTCATTGCCATACTGGCGTATCACCCGGCCTGATGGTATGGGGTGCCATTGGTTACATGTCTCGGTCACCTCTTTTTCGCACTGACGGCACTTTGAACAGTGGATGTTACATTTCAGATGTGTTACGACCCGTGGCCCTACACTTCATTCGACTCCTGCGAAACCTTATATTTTAGCAGGATAATGCACGACCACATATTGCAGGTCCTGCACGGGCCTTTCTGAATACAGAAAATGTTGGACTGCTGCCCTGGCCAGCACATTCTCCAGTTCTCTCACCAACTGAAAACGTCTGGTCAATGGTGGCCGAGCAACTGGCTCGTCACAATACGCCAGGCACTACTCTTGATGAACTGTGGTATCGTGTTGAAGCTGCATGGGCAGCTGTACCTGTACACACCATCCAAGTTCTGTTTGACTCAATGCCCAGGCTTTTTTTTTCTTTGTTGTTATTTTTAAACCCGTTACAGGTAGGCAATCAGCGGCACAGGACGACGCTCTTCAGCCACAGAGAAAAAAAAAGATACAAATGAAGACAAGCAAAGAGTAAACAGGGTGGATACATAGACAGAGACAGACACTTTTAAAATGCACAGAGCAGTTCGCGGGCGTAGAGTCCAAGATAAAATTGAGCAGACACGTGGACACACACAGAGACAATAATTGTCACATGAGAACGTTGGAGCACAAAATGAATAACACTGGAACACTTGAGCAGAACGACCTCACACACAGAAACACGAGGCGACGATCTCCGGCACGCGAATATCCACTGAGTGTGTACGAGTCTGGGGACCTGCCAAGAGAGGAGGAGGGGGTGGGAGAGGGAGAGAGGAAAGCAGAGATGCCAAGGGCAGGGGAGATAGGGGGAGGAAGGAAGGGGGAGGGGTGTAGGGAAAGCCCGGGGAAGAGGGGTGGAGGAAGGGGGGATGGAGGAAAATGGAGAGAGAAGGGAGGGAGGGTGCCCAAAGGAAAAGACACAGGAAGGGGGAGCTGAGGATCAAAGTTGGTTGGAGGGGTAGATGGAGGGGAGGAGGGCATCATCAGGGAGGGGGAGCTGGCGGAATCCACCTTGGGAGAGGGTAAGGAGGTTGGAGAGATGGAGAGCAGGTTTGACTTGGAGATACAGATGCGGCAGCGGGCGGGGGTGGGAGAGGATGGATGAGACAAGTGGGTGAGAAGGATCGAGTTTACGGGAGGTGTAGAAGATCCGTATCCGTTCAAGGAAAAGGAGGAGGTAGGGGAATGGATTTAGGTTGTATAGGATCCGTATGAGGGAGGGGAGACGGATGTGATAGGCAAGGCGGAGAACATGACGTTCAAGGATCTGAAGGAATCTGTAAAAGGTAGGGGGGCAGAGATCCAGGCAGGATGGGTGTAACAGAGGATAGGGCGGAAGAGGGATTTATAGGTGTGGAGTATGGTGGAGAGGTCCAGACCCCATGTATGGCCAGAAAGGAGCTTGAGGAGATGGAGTCGGGAGCTTGCCTTGGCTTGGATTGTCAGGAGATGGGGGATCCAGGAGAGGTGGCGGTCGAGGGTGACACCAAGGTACTTATGGGTGGGGGTGAGGGCGATAGGACGGCCGTAGATGGTTAGATAGAAATCGAGAAGGCGGAAGGAAGGGGTGGTTTTGCCTACAATGATCACCTGGGTTTTGGAGGGATTGACCTTAAGCAACCACTGGTTGCACCAAGCGGTGAACCAGTCAAGATGGGATTGGAGAAGGTGTTGGGAACGCTGCAGGGTGGGGGAAGGGCAAGGAAGGCGGTGTCATTGGCAAACTGGAGAAGGTAGACAGGGGGTGACGGCGGCCACATGTCCACCGTATAAAAAAAGGTACAGAAGGGGAGAGAGGACGGAGCCTTGGGGCACACCAGCTAAGGGAAAAAAGGTGTAGGAATTTGTATTATGGATGGTGACGTAGGAAGGACGTTGGGAGAGAAAGGAGCCGATTAGACGGACGTAGTTAATGGGAAGGGCGAAGGTTTGGAGCTTGAAGAGAAGACCAGACTGCCATACGTGGTCATAGGCACGTTCGAGGTCCAGGGAGAGGAAGATAGTGGAGCGACGGGAATTAAGCTGTTCGGAAAGGAGATGAGTGGTTCGAGGTCCAGGGAGAGGAAGATAGTGGAGCGACGGGAATTAAGCTGTTCGGAAAGGAGATGAGTGAGGTGAAGGAGAAGGTCATCAGAAGAGAAGGACGGCCGAAAGCCACACTGGGTAATGGGAAGGAGGTGGTGCTGCGGAGATGCTGGTGGATGCGTTGGGTGAGGATGGATTCCAGGACCTTGCTGAAGACCAAGGTAAGGCTGATGGGACGGTAGGAGGAGACGGCGGATGGCAGTTTACCGGGTTTAAGGAACATCAGGATACGGGAGGTTTTCCATAGGTCGGGGTAGTAGCCGGTGGAGAGGACTACATTGTAGAGCCTGGCCAGGGTGGAGAGGAAAGAGACAGGAGCTTCACGAAGGTGGCGGTAGGTGACACGGTCGTGACCAGGAGCGGTGTTGCGTTTTGTGCGGAGTGTAGCAATGAGATCCTGTGTAGTGATAGGAGGATTGAGTTCCGTGTGTGCAATGTTATCCATGTACTGGAAACCAGGTGCGAGGGGAGGGACAGAGGTGTCAGTTCGATCGCGGATATCCGGGAAGAGGGAGTAATCGAACTAGGGATCATCGGGGATGGAAAAGACATCAGAGAGGTAAGAGGCAAAGTGATTGACCTTACTAAGGGTGTCAGGGAAGGGGTGATCATCATGGAGAAGAGGATAGTACGGGGAGGGTTTAGTTCTGGTAGGGCAATGGAAGGCTGACCACAACTTGGACAAGTTTATAGGAAGGGTAGCATTTAAACGGGTGCATGTCTGTCACCAGTCCCAGCATTTCTTAGCCACGAGCAAGTTTCAGATGTGTCGCTGGAGTTACCGGTGGCGCCGTAGTGTGTCCGGGTTACGCATGTGGAGAAAGGCACGGTAGAGACAGCGGGATGCACAGAGGAGGAGGACGGCCTGTGGGGGATGGTAGGACCATGGGGATGGATGGCGACAGTAGGGACGTGGGCTTCCATGGCCTCAGACAAGGTCTGCTGGAGGAAGGAGGAGGCATGGGTAACATCATCAGGGTGGTGGTAAGTGAAGGGGTGGCTATCAACCTGGGTGGAGAGGGTATCCCGGTAGGCATTCCAGTTGGCACGGGAATAATCATGTATGTACTTCGGGGAGACTCATTATGAGGGTTGGGGAAGGGGCGACGACCGTCTGAAGCGGTGAGGAGCACAGGGAGATGGTCGCTACCAATGGGGTCCAGGACATCCACCGCTATGCGGCCAAGGAGGTTAGGGGAGGAGAGGATGACATCGGGAGTGGAGTTGGATTCGGGGCGGGTGTGTTGGGGAATGGGGACGAGGTCGCCTTGGAGGGAGGAGAGGAACCGATACCACCGCCATAACTGGGTGGCGGAACGACTATGGATGTTGAGGTCGGCGGTGATCACGTAGGAGGAGAAGGTACAGTCAATGTGGGATAGGGTCGAAAGGAATAGGGGAGTTAGGGCGGACATAGATGGTGGCGCAGGTGACAGTAAGGCCGGGGAAGAATAGACTAAGGATCAGGTGTTCGGTGGGGTCAGGAAGGAGAGGTTGAAGCCGAACCGGGATCTGGTGGTGGTTACCAATGGCAACTCCACCACGCGCTATCGGGAGGGGATTATCGGAGTGGTGAAGGAGGTAGGGTGAAGTGTGGATGGTGTGGTGGGGTTGGAGGAAGGTTTCATTTAGGAGGAAGGCAATCATGCAGTGGGTGGCAAGGGTGTGCAGGAAGAGGGTCCTGTTGGCGGGAAGTAAGCGTATGTTGTTGAACAGGATACAGTGCTGTCGCGCCATGTCAAGGATTTAAACGAGCGTGTCGAGATGGGAAAAGGTGAAATGGGCCTGGTTGTGGGAGTAGGTGGCATACATTTTAAGTGGAAGATGGAACGGGCGGCGAGGGAGATCTGTTGGAGGGTGTGGGGGCGCTGGAAAGGGTGAACATTTTGGAGGACGATGGTGAGGAATCTGATGATGTCCTCAGTGGCAGAGGGGGGGGGGGGGGCGAAGGGTATTGCCAGGAGGGGTGGGGGCGTCCAGAGGGCGGACAGGGACGGTGAGTTCAGGAGTGGTAGGAGGGGGTCGGGCCTTCCATTTCTGGAAGTAAGTAGGATGAGGGAGGTTACAGGTGTTACAGGAGGGAGGGGACTGGAGGTTGGGGCACTGCCATAGAAAATGTGCTTGCTTACAGTGCGAGCAGGTGGGGGCCTCGCGGCACTCAGATGTGGGGTGTGTGTTATACCGCAAGCACCTCTGGCAGTGGAGGGATTGAGGAGGGGAACGGGAAGGGTCAGCTTTGTAACGTTGATTAAAGAGGAGGGCACCCTCCTTCAGGAGAAGGTCTAATGCCCAGGCGTATCAAGGCCGTTATTACGGTCAGATGTGGTTGTTCTGGGTACTGATTTCTCAGGATCTATGGACCTCAATTGCGTGAAAATGTAATCACATGTCAGTTCTAGTATAATATATTTCTCCAATGAATACCCGTTTGTCATCCGCATTTCTTCTTGGTGTAGCAATTTTAATGGTCAGTAGTGTACATCACCTACAGACGCAATTTTGAAACTGTCTTGCAACTACGCTATCTGTCGGCAGTGACGGAAACTCGGAGAGCTCAGTCAGGAGACTTCAAATAATAATTACGTAACGTTTCGTATTCGTAGCATTGTTTTCGGCTGAGGAAAAAAAAAAAAAAAAATGCGGTACATTACTTTCTGAGCAATCCTCGTATGTATGTACTAGCGTGTATCATCCCTTTACGTCATGATGACGGGGAAGCGTAGCTTCGTAGACTCCAGTAGACACCAAAAGCTCTGTGGCGCCATACCAACTCAGGAGCGCTCAACGACCGCCCACAAGTTCCGGAGATGGATTGGATTTGTCGCCAAGCGGCGCAGGTTACACGTCGCGTCCAATAGGATCCCAAATCCGACCACTGGTAATATTCTGGACCAGATGAAAATACATCGGAGATCTGTTGTCTCACACGGCAGGTGAAAATATCTCGGAGATCCTGTGTCCCGTGCGTTGGACACCTTCAACGTGGCGACAATAAAATACGCTGACACGGCATGTGTTTGCTCCATGGTCACTCTGCCACGTTGCGTGAAGTTTAACTGGTAACACGGTACGTAGCGTCGAGAAAGAACGCACACCTACATTTTAATTAGCGATACACTGAAGGAAACTTAACAGATTACTGTTAAATTTTAACTGACATTTCGTCTGCTTTAGGTTACTGTTGGTGGTTTTTTTGTTTAGGGCGCTCAACATCGCTTCTGGCTATTACTCAACAGAATACCAGAGAGATATGTAAAATTGAAATATTAACGCTTACATATTTAAAAGAATGAGGCAACTGCCCAGTCTTACCCGACTGTGATGTAAGTTTTCAGCAGTCGGAAGCTGCCCGTCGAATTGGTGTACACGACATAGGTGTCAGCTGAACATTCCATCGTTATCGTCGGGTACGACTTGCTGAGTTGTAGTTTCTAAGAAGCCTTCAATGCCGAATTCACACATGGCTGGACAATTCGTGCGTACGTATTCCGTTCGTAAGGCGATAGCAAGAAACTTTATCGGAGTTTATATGGAAGATGAATTCGTAAATCTTGAGTATATTTTGTAGAGACAGTTCCTTACAGTTCGTAAATGTTTGAAAAACGTCTTATTCCAAAACAGACAGAACTGCTGATTAACTTTTTCTTGATTTTCTTTTTAGTGCTTGTTTCGATCATCACCTCATCTTCAGGTATCGTAAAACTGTTTACTGAAGCCTACATGATAACTTTCTTGTTGAATAGTTAAATTAAACGAAAGATATCTTACGGCCTTGCCATCAGTAGTGACGTACACTGACATAGTTAATCAGTCTTCGTTTTCTGTCCTCGTCAGGTACCAGCTCTTCGTGTGGTGTACACTCTACATGCGCTACAGTTATCGTTGGAAAAGACTGAGACTGATTTCATAGATCAGAGTCTGTAAAAACCGTAACAACTTTTAGAAAAGAAGTGATATGCACGGAAGTCAAATGTTCCAGACGTCTACATTTATTTGATGTCATGCTACTATTGTATAGAGTCTATTCCTTTCTCGTGAGATAAAGGTGGTATCTTTTAGAAAATTGTTCTTTTTAGCCTAGTATCGCAGCTGACTGTGAGTGGGGCACTGGGATTTCCAAATGTGAATATTCGGAAGGGAATTTCTATTTCCAGCGTTTTGCTGATAACCAACGGATATATCAAAAAATTCAGCGAATTACAACTTTTAATTTACTTCCGGGACAATTTGGACCTTTGTTCCAATCAAAAATTACAGTTTTGTGTGTGTGTGTGTGTGTGTGTGTGTGTGTGTGTGTGTGTGTGTGTGTGAAGGAGAGAGAGAGAGAGAGAGAGAGAGAGAGAGAGAGAGAGAGAGAGAGGGAAAAGGGGTATGGGTTACATAGACTTGTCCTCCGACGCTGTTTAAAAACTGGTGCAATGTTCTGCTTCATTTCGAGAATGACAGTCTAGTGTCGCAATTTACCAGCAAGAAATAGGTGCCACAGTATATCAAACCAACGGCACTGCAGCTGTGCTCGAATGTCGCGTTACCTCACGTGAAAAAACGAATAGGGCACTTCTAATTTCCGGCAACGGCACGACTCTTTTTAGTCTACGTTGTGTTCTTGCGAGCTGTATGTTGCTGGCGGTGTTATTGAAACTCGTGCCACTCTTATTGTTGGCGAGGGAGTTCACTCAATTTACTCGCCATAGCTGACGTGCTAGACTGCATACTGATTGGCCTGTACTTTGGCACAGTTCTGCGCGGTTAACGGAATGAATAACCTTCAAAGTCATAACGCAAATTTGAATCGCTGTTACCTTCAAAGTTATAACGCAAATTCGAATCGCTGTTAAAGAGTGAATACCGACGTCTCAAGCGGAAGACGAAGACATAAACTGTATAAGGACACGAAAAAAATTGGTAGGATAAGGGTGAATGGAACGCAGTAGCATGGTAGCATGGGAACGAACAGGAGACAGCATTATGGGAGAATATGGGCTCTCTACTACAGATGAGAGAACAGAAAGACTGAGTTCTGCAATAAATTTCAGCTTGTAATAGTGATTCAACAGAAGTAACGAAAGAAGGTCTGAGGAATATATTGGCTGTTACTTACGCCATATTATGTGTTAATGGTTTTTCGCTGTGTACGATGTCTTCTGCATTATGTGTCTTCATATACACTTATATCCCCTAATACGACATCTCCTCGTAAGACAAGAAATATGTTTTTCGGGGCTGACATGTCACAGACAGGTCAGACATATTTTAACATTTCAACATGCACTTGAGAATGGTTTCAAATCCGAAATCATGGTTTTGTAACATAAAGGAACAATTAACAATGAAATGACGAATATTTCTTTCAAAAAAATCTTCATGGCTATTGTCCCCCGCGAAGGAAAGATCATTAAATTAACATTCGGTGGAAATTAAAAGCAAAGGCGTCAATAATAAGACTGCTAGAGAAATTCCACTGTTAAACGCGAAGGAGAATGCAGTTAGATGGAAATAGTAGACTGAAGGCATCTGCGAGAGGGAGAGACATCCACATCCATATCTACGTGATTGCTCTGCTAATCACAGCAAAGTGCCTGGCAGAGGATTCAGAGAACCACCTTAAAGCTGCCTCACTTACGTTCCACTCTCGAACGGGGAGCGGGAAAAACGAGCACTGAAATTTCTCTGTGCGAGCCCTGATTTCTCTTGTTTTATGGTGGTGGTCATTTCTCCCTATGTAGGTGGGTGCCAACAGAACGTTTTCGCATCGGAAGCGAAAACTGGTGATTGTAATTTTATTAGAAAATCCCGTCGCAAAGAAAAACGCCTTTGTTTTAATGATTGCCACTCCAATTCACGTATCATTTCTGTCGTACTATCTCCCCTATTTCGCGATAATATAAAACGAGCCGTCCTACTTTGCACTTTTTCGATGTCATCCGTCGGTCCTACCTGATGTGGATCCCACATCGCACAGCAATACTCCAGAATAGGGCGGACAAGAATGGTGTAAATAGTCTCTTTAGTAGACCTGTTGCACCTTCTAAGTGTTATACCAAAGAATCGTTCTTGTTTGCTCTAACCACAACATTATCTTTATGATTGTTCCAATTTAGGTTATTTGTAATTGTAATCCCTAAGTATTTAGTCGAATTTACAGCCTTCAGATTTGTGTGACTTACCTCGCAATCGAAATTTAGTGGATTTCTTTTAGTACTCATGTGAATAACCTCACACTTTTCTTTATTCAGGGTCAATTGCCACTTTTTGCACCATACAGATACCTTATCTAAATCATTTGGCAATTCGTTTTGGTCATCTGATGACTTTTCAAGACGGTAAATGACAGCATCATCTGCAAACAATCTAAGACAGCTGCTAAGATTGTCTCCTATATCGTTAATATAAATCGGGAACAATAGATGGCCTATAATACTTCCTCGGGGAAGGCCGAATATTACTTCTGTTTTACTTGATGGATTTCCGTCTATTATTACGAACTGTGACCTTTCCGACAGGAAATCATGAATCCAGTCACACAACTGAGGCGATATCCCACAGGCACGAAGTTTGGTTAGAAGACGCTTGTGAGGAACTGTGTCGACAGCTTTCTGGAAATTTAAAAATATGGAATCAATTTGACATCCCCTGTCGATAGCACTCATTACTTCATGAGTATAAAGAGCTAGTTGTGTTTCGCAAGAACGATATTTTCTGTCTACGTGTCAATAAATCGTTTTCTTCGAGGTACTTCATAATGTTCGAAAACAGTATATGTTCCAAAATCCTACTGCAAATCGACGTTAGTGATATGGACCTGTAATTCAACGGATTACTCCAACTTATCTTTTTGGGTGTTGGAGTGATTTGAGCAATTCTTCAGTCTGTAAGTACGGATCTTTCTGTGAGCGAGTGATTGTATACAACTGCTAAATACGGAGCTATTGGATCAACGTACTCTGAGAGGAACCTGACTGGTATACAATCTGGACCGAAAGCCTTGCCTTTATTAAGTGACTTAAGGTGCTTTGCGACACCGAGGATGTCTACTTCTATGTTTCTCATCTTGGCAGTTATTCTTGAGTGGTTCAAAATGGGTCAAATGGCTCTGAGCACTATGGGACTTAACATCTATGGTCATCAGTCCCCTAGAACTTAGAACTACTTAAACCTAACTAACCTAAGGACATCACACAACACCCAGTCATCACGAGGCAGAGAAAATCCCTGACCCCGCCGGGAATCGAACCCGGGAACCCGGGCGCGGAAAACGAGAACGCTACCGCACGACCACGAGCTGCGGACTTCTTGAGTGGAATTCAGGAATATTTACTTAGTCTTCTTTGGTGAAGGAGTTTCGTAAAACCACGTTTAATAACTCTGCTTTAGTGTCACTGTCATCAGTGACTTCACAGTTGTTATCGCGCAATTAATGACCAGAATCTCTTTCGGTTTTCTGCCAGATTTGAAGACAGAGTTTCGTCATGGATATTATTAAAAGCATCTCGCATTGAAGTACGTGCTATTTTTCCAACTTCTGTAAAACTTTGCCAGTCTTGGGGATTTTCCGATCTTTTAAATTTGGCATGCTTTTTTCGCTGCTTGTGCAACAGCGATATGACCCGTTTTGTTGACCATGGGGGATCATTACCATCACTTATTAATTTATGTGGGGTATATCCCTCAATTGCTGTCGATACTATCTCTTTGAAATCATTCAACATGATCAGATCGGAATAAGTGAAGACTGTCTCTTAGAACGGCGTTAAGAGCATTTTTATCAGCTTTTTTAAAAATAGACATACTGTAATGTTGATGCATTAAGTTGTTCTGAAAGCGGTGTTGATATTCAAGACAATAAAAGCGGGGTAAAAGCTGTGAGCTATCTGGGGAAGTTAACCTTGCATTACTGAGCAACTGTTTCACCAGGTATCCAGTCTAGCTTACCAAATTCCCAACCAGACTAACATTAATTATAATCTTTTAATAGCCATCTCACGACAACCGGTTTATATTTGAACATTTATTTTAACATCGATCATTGTCCCGATTATTGATCCGTTCGAGTCGCGACGACCAGTTACGCCGTTGATTAGTAATACGGCCATGACTGCGGTCGCGCTGCTGTGCCCCGTAATAACTTTGTGCCTGATTAGGGGGCCATTCTCCTGTGTTATATTCCAGCTCTTGGAGAAGTGTCTTAAAAGTTTCCACGTCCTCTTTGCATCGTCCCTCAAGAATGACGTGGCGCAAGTGCATCGGCAATTTGGTGATGCATTTCCTAATTAGTTCCGCAGGTCCGTATGGATCGTATAGAAATTGCCTCGTCTGCAGCATGTGGTCGAATAGGCGTTCTGGGCTGCCGAAACCAGACTGGTTCAAATTTGGCAGCATAATTATGCCATGCTTGACCCTATTTTGTGCCGCTTCCGACCAACAGGCGGACAGAAAGGCTTGTCGAAACTCTCGAGTGGAGCTGCAGTGTCATGCTGCTGACCTCATGCGAATCGCCGGTTCACCTTCCAAATAGCCACACATATATTCTATTTTATGTGAACTTGCCAATTCGAGGGGAAGACAGAATTCAAATTGCTTGAGCCATGATCGTGGATGTATTCCTTTTTGCGAATTTCGAAATATCTGAAACTTTCTCACCATAAGGAAATGTTTGAAATCAAATTCCCGCATTTCCTCCCGGCGAGGCCCTTGAATGTTTCTATTTTTCTCATGTCTGCCCCTCAAAATACATTCTTCCCTATCGTCAAAATCTCCCTCGTGGCTGATCTCTGCACTGTTCGTACGGCTATTTTTAGTGCTATTGGCTAGTTCAGAATCACACTCCATGCGGCTTTCCAGATGCGCCACGCGTTCTTGTAATTCGCCTGTTACAGTTTTGTGCCGCCTGTTCACTTCGAACTGTCCCTTCTGAAATCTAAGAAGCGAACGCACTTCTTCAGTCTTTGCGACCGCTACTGGTTTAGTATTGTTATCGCTCTCCATCACCTTCATCGTGCCTACAATGTCGGCTAATGCCACAATCTTATAATGTATTTGTCTGTTGTCCTCCACCCCAGTCAGCTCCAATTGTTCTACTTGCTGTTCGAGTGTGTAAATCGCTTGTCTGTTGTCCGCTACTGTGTTGCTAACGGACACAGGACAATGCGTTTCCACCTCCTGGACCCTCGAGAGTACCTGCTGGCGTTCCCTTTGGCATTCTTCTCTCAGCGCTTAGGAATTCCTAAGTAGCTGTTCCTCGCTGTCTTTCGATTCCGCATCACGACTCCGCTTGCCCTGTTCTAAGCTTGCAGACGATCATCAATTTGTGCAAATGTACGGCCTAATTCTTTCATAATATCACTTTTTATTTCACTTGCCGGATTGCTTATTCTTTGTGAGATATCATCGGACACTCTCTGCATCGACTTGTCGACTTTATTTGTCTGCTGGATTAGTTTTTCGTCTATTTGTTCGCCTAGCTCGCGGATCGATTTTTTAGATTTCTGCGTCATTTGTTCGCCTAGCTCTCGGATCGATTTTTTGGATGATTCTTTTTGTTCTCAAAACGATTTTTCTGATTTCTCTACGTTTTCTTTATTTTGATGCAATAAGGCTTTCATGAGTTCTGCCAAATCAATTTGGTTTGTTGGAGGCAAATTAATTTCTGGCTCTGCTGTGAACCCGTTCATCCTGTTTTGCATTTCCTCTGAAGTATTCCCCATTGCATTTTCGGAACTGTCCGACCCATTAATATTCGAAATCAAATTATCCCTTGGTCCATGTTGCTTAAGCTTGGTTATGTGTCTGCATTAGTTCAATTTATATCCAGTATGCAACACACTAAGTGTAAAAGTAACACGTTCCACTGCTCAGTCTCCTCCCAGATAGAGTCAGAAACACCACAGTAAATTTAGAAGTGGAATGTATGCCGTAAATGACAACAGATTTAAGAAATTAACATGAAAGGAATCGAACAGAGACCTTTCAATGCTTTACGTTTCTTTTTGAAAGTTGTGGGTGTTACGGTATTCGGCCTAGCATCAGCTGCTTTGTGGTCGCTAATCCCTGTATTCGTCACGATACTCACTATTTTTCTGGGATTATTTGTTGCTAAGGGGTCAAGTATGCTTTCGCAACTATTTACACTTCGAGTGGGCTCGTGAACTAATTATTCAAAATTATTTTCTGAGAAAGCATTCAGTACAATTTCGGATGACGTTTTATGCCTACCGCCGGCTTCAAAAGTATAATTTTTCCAGCATATCGAGGATAGGTTGAAGGCACCACCGACTGTTGCTGTATGAGCGGAGTACCTATTAGAAATGATGAGACTCAAGTTTTCTTTGAAGTGTTCATCAATTGTATCTTCTGAGTCAGGGGGGTTTGCTAAACGATCCAATTAATAGTTTAGTCCCACTGTCAAGTATAACCTCTACCCATATTATTTCGCAGGAACCATCTTTTTCAGTACAAGACAAACTGCTTCCGACAGCAATAAATACTCCACCACCAACTGTATTTAATCTATCCTTTCTGAACGCTGTTACATCGTTTGAAAACAATGCTGCTGAACTTATTTCCGGCTTTAGCCAGCTTTCTGTACCTACAACCATTTGAGCTTCAATGTTTTCTATTAGGGCTTGGAGCTCTGGTTCTTTCCCAAACAGCTACAACGATTTATAAGTATAATACCGATCATTTCTACAACTAACTTACTGTGTTTTACCTGTCCCCTTCTGCCCTTTCTGTGGTTCCCTGAGACCCTCTAACCTAAAAAACCGCCCAGTGCCTTCCACACAGCCCCCGCACCCGTGTAGCCGCTTCCTGTGTGTAGTGGACTCCTGACCTACCACGTGGAACCCGGAAACCCCCCACACGATGGCGCAAGTCAAGGTATCTGCAGCCTATACGGTCACAGAACTGCCGGAGACTCTGATTCAGACCCTCCACTCGGTTCAGCACCAAAGGACCACAGTCGGTTCTATCGACTATGTTGCAGATGGTGAAATCCGTCTTAGTCTCGCAAGCAAGACTGACAGTCTTTACCATTTCCGCTAGCCGTCGGAAACCGGAGAGAATCTCCTCTGATCCAAAGCGACACACGTCATTGGTACCGACAAGAACCACCACCTGCAGTTGGCGGTACCCTGTACTATTCATGGCATCCGGAAGCACCTTTTCCACATCCGGAATGACTCCTCCCAGTATGCACATGGAGTGCACACTGGCTTCCTTCCCCTCCTTGGCAGAAATGTTCCTAAACGGCCCCATCACGCGCCTAACGGTGGAACTCCCAACCACCAGCAAACCCACCCTCTGTGAATGCCCAGATCTTGCGGGCTGAGTAGCTTCTGCATCCGGTTCAGAGACATTGGCAGCCTCAGGTAACGCCCGAAACCTGTTCGTCAAACGAACAGGGCTCTACAATTGGCCCCTTGGAAAGTTTTTCGCTGCCTGCGAGACGTTGGAATGATATCCCACTCGCCCACAGCAGTCACAGTTCCTATCCATTACTGCAGTCGCTCCTGTTTGAAGCTCGTAAAAATATAGGACAAACGAACAGTGTGCTCGGCTTATTAGCAGCAGGAATTCGAAGTGCTCTCTCACTAACAATCTTAACGACACTGTGCTAAACTAACCAAAACAAACAAAAGCCTATACGATACGAGGGTCGATCACAGCGATGATACTGTATGCTACACTGTTGTTAAAATAAAAGCTGGTGCCTAGTAAGCACTTGAACACGCAAGACATTACAAAAATAATCTAGTGACTACACAGGTATCTGTAAATAAATCGCTCCTGTAGGAAGCTTGTAAAAATGTATAACAAACGATCGGTGTACTCGCCTTATTACCAGCAGGTATACGAGGTGCTCTGTCTCTAACGGTCTATCCGATGCTGTCTGAAGATGTGACAGAATAAGAATTGGGTGACGCAGGGGTTCCATTATCAGAGACAAACAGTGCTTGGGTGTACTTGCGATCAAATAAGACAGAAGGCATAAATAAGATTCTTTTAAAATTCATAAAATCATTGACGGGGGGGGGGGGGGGGGGGGGAATAATATCAACCAAACGACTACTCAGAACCTATGAGTGTACAACCTATGAGTAGGTCGACATATCATCAGATTTTCTGTAAAATATCATCCTCACAATCCCGAAGAAAGCAAGGGCTGGCAAGTCTGAGAACTATGGTGCAATCAGTTTAAGCTCATGTATCTATGTGCTGGCAAGAATAATATACAGAAGAATGGAAAAGAAAATGAGGATCTGACGATCAGTTTCGCTTTAGGAAATCGCTTGATAATGGATGGAAAATATACTAGAAAAGAAAAAAAAGACGCTTTCATAGAATTATTCGGCCTAGAAAAAGCGTTCGACAACTAAAATGGGGCAAGATGTTTGATATTCTCAGAAAAATAGGTGTAAGCTCTAGGGGAAGGCGTATAATATACGATATGTACAAGAATGAAGAGGGGAAAAAATAGAAGACCAAGAACAATGTCCTTGGACTAATAAGAGTCTAAAGCCACTCTTCATTGCAGTTCAATCTGCACTTCGAAGAAGCAATGACGAAAAAAAGGCAGATGATGAAATTAAATTGAGGGTGAAATGATATCAATGATTAGATTATCTGATGACATTGCCATACTCAGTGAGAGTGAAATAAAATTTCAGGACGTATTGGCAGGAATGAACATTCCGATGAGTACAGAATATGTTTTGAGAGTAAACCTAAGAAAGGCGATCGTAACGAGGATTATCAGGAATAAGAAATAAGATTACCAATAAACGTAACATTGAAACTGGGGACCACGAAGCAGACGAAGTTACAGAATTCCGCTACTTTGGAAGCAACATGCTATGTAGTGCTATAGAGGAGTGTTGAAATTTAGGTGAACTGATAGGAAATGAGGTTCTTCACATAATCGACGAGCAAAGGAATATGCACAAAGCAGCAAAGAAAGGATAGGGTGATAGGACATATTTTATGACGTCAGAGAATAATTTCCATGCTATTAAGGTGAACGGAAGGGGTTAAAAACTATATGGCAATACAGATATTGAAACGCATCCAGCAAAGAACTGGGGACGCAGAGTGCAAGAGTTTCGATTGTTTGTAGATGATGATGTCATTTACCGTCATGTAATACCATCAGGTGATCAAAATAGATTGCAAAATTACTTAGACAATACATAACCCAAGAGTGCGATTTACTGGCAGAATGCTTAGAAAATGTAACGGGTCTACTAAAGAGACTGCCTACATTACGCTTGTCCGCAGTATTGCTGCGCGGTGTGGACCCGCATCAGATAGGACTCATGGAGGACATCAAGAAAAGTACAAAGAAGGGCAGCTCGTTTTGTATTATCTCGAAATAAGGGAGAGAGTGCCGCGGATAAGATACGCGAATTGAGAACGCAAACATTAAAACAAAGGCGTTTTTTGCTGCGCCCAGAACTTCTCTTGAAATTTCAACCACCAATTTGCTCCTCAGAGTGTGAAAACATTTTTTGGGGTCCATCTACATAAGGAGAAATGATCATCGTAATAAAATTAGGAAATCAGAGCTTACACGGAGAGACTTAAATGCTCGCTTTTCCAGCGCGCAGTTCGAGAGTGGAACGGTACAGAAGTAGTTTGCATATCAGTTCATGATATCCAATATTACAAATTTACGCTTTCTGATGGACACACGTCCAGATTGTCCGCTCTCAAAATTCTGCCATCTCTCTCCCCACATGCACCACTGCTGGCGGCTCACCTCCAACTGCGCAATAGACTTGGCCACTGTTTCTATGTTTCGATACAGTGTATCGATACGTGGAACTGTTTCAGTGTTTCGGAACGGCTGTGGTTCACTGTTTCGAAACAATGGTGTTTCATTCCGCCCCTGTCTCGGACAACCGGACCAGATTCGATCTCGAGCCAGACACAGAAACTGTATAGTTGTTTCAAAATAAGGTTGTTTCAGTCCACCTGTGCTTGAAACGGACTAATTGTATCGAAACAGTGATGTTCCTTTTCGCTCTGTGTAGGACGAGATTCGGGCTCGGCACAGGTACTGAAACACAACATAACACTTTATGAAACACTTTCAAGAGTGTCGAAATCTTTTTGGCAGGCAATAGCGTGAAGCTTAAGGTATACGAAAATAAAGCTTCGTTTCTAGCTGACTGTCTTGTTCCGAAATACTGTAACATCTGCTTTATAAACACTAACCAAACAATAAAACAACGCATACTATTCACATTCAAAATAATAAATATGTGAGAATCATTCAGCTAAATTACACTTTTTTTATAACATACGCTTCTCTGTTCATGTACAGTAATCATATTAAGAAACACAAGTAAGCCTACAAGATTTTCAATAAAAAAAGGCGTAGAGTGACAGTTATTAGAAATGTACAAAAATTTGGTGTAGGTATAATTGCAAGCAATCTGTTTGACATATCACTGATAGTGTAATGGTGAACGGGAAGGGCTGGAAAGCATGGTGAATTTATAGTAACGGTTCGAAGCTCCTTGAAAGACAATTTTTTTTCTGTTATATTTTGTTATTTATTCGAATTATTTGGCGTTATTTGTGACTATATAGTCAATGTGCCTATTATCCACAATGATTCATTGGTGTGCATGGAAATTAGCAGGATGGGTATATTACCCATACTAACGGAATGTGGTAATCCCAGTAGCATATCCGTAGTTTCTGCATTTTGCTCCCACCTCCAGTTCCGTTCGTGATGGTTCTTCTGTCTTCAGCTATGGCTGTCCTCAGCCAATTGAAAAGTATGAAGGTCACACGACACGAAAGCAGTGCATTTGCTGCAAGAAATACGGAACTGCCAAGACGCCTAAGTGATACTTTCATACTTTCTGCGATATGATTAGCGCTCTCGCACCTCATTTGTGTTTATATGGACATACTTATACAGTAGACATTCAAGATGATAAAATGTGTAGGTTTATTAGATTACAAAACACAAACTGTTTCATGTTTCGAAACAACGTATCGAAACATTACATTGTACTGTTTCATTTGTTTCGAAACAGTTACATGTTTCAGTTTGCCCATCTCTACTGCGTAACGCTACGCGCTGTTCACATCCAACTTCCCAACACTACAATAGCAAATATTCCAACAATGTAAACCAGCCACAGGCTGCACACAACACAGTCAGTCATTTTCATATAGAGCGATACGTGGCATTACCAACGTAAAAAACCTAAACAGCCTACTTAGAAACTTAAAGAGGATTCGATGAACCCTTTGCCAGGCACTTAATTGTGAATTGCAGGGCAATCTTGTAGATGTGACTGTAGATATTCTAAGATGAAGAGGTTGTCACAGGAGAAGAATTCGTGTTGGATCGCGTCAAACCAGTGAAAAGGACACATGCATCTAGTCATAAGAGAGGCAGATGCCGGCCAGTGATTAATTGGAAGAATCTAAAGTAAGTGTAGCCCCCTGACGAATGAAGTGGCTTACAAACACCTCGTTCGACTGATAGTATAGTTTTTTATGTCTTTCTGGAACCCTTACTAGATAGGAGTAGTAGAGGAAATACAGAACATCTAAAGAAGAGCAGTGTATTTCGTCACTGGTTCGTTTAGTAATCGTGAAAGCATCACAAAGATAGTCGCCTGGTTTAAACACTCGTACGACATGCCCTATAGTATTTCTCGAGTTTGTGGGACCTGCACCAAACTGCACAAACAACGGAATTTGAACATGTAAATAATGTAGCACGATTTTTCATAGGTTTGTTTGAACCACGGGAGAGCAACATAGAGACATCAAAAAACGTGAAGTACAACGACTCTCCCGTGATACCTACTTAAAAATTCATGTAACCAGTATTTAGGAATCTGTGAATGTATTAGAGAACTTCAGCAAGAAAGTTATGCATTATTACGGCAGGCCAAACAATATTCAATGAATGCTCTTTTTCAACATAGTCACAAAGACTCTGTAAAAAAAAAAAAAAAAAAGTTTGCCCTCAACTACGTATCTCACACTCAGACTTGAAATATTAAAAGTTTTGGGTGGTTTCGTTGTCTAGGGGGCTGGGATACGTAGTTGTCGCATTACAAGCCAAATACTGCAGAGTCTACAGTATAAAATATGAATATACACATGACTCGAATGGTCGATGGTTCCTATCACTCGGCAATTGCGAATTTTGAACGTAATATAGAAATTTATAAATGAAATATTGCAATTAAATAAAATTTGCAGGTACTATTTTAACGACTTTAAATGATGAGTACGATAGCTGAAGTTCCTTTAAGAATACCATTTATTACTGCAAAACATTTATTGGTGTCGATGGTCCAGCAACTAAATAAAATATAAGTTGAATAAAAGGGAAACAACAGATTCCTGCATCACATAATTAGTGATGAACAGCTACATAGCTCGCGATATCTCCACTTCTAAACGAATATTATGTCTTCACTGCAGAAGCCACAGAAATCTCACAAGTGCACAAGTTGGCACTACGAAATATTTCTATCTCCCGCAACCACACGCAAAATGGTCAACACTCTCCAAACATTTCCCGCGACCGTCCGTCGCGCCTTCCCGACCAGCACTCTCGTGTCCTGTGCCAACCGATGCTTCTCCCCCACTTCCTTACTTCCTTATAGTCTCTCCATTAACTTCGGTAGTCGCCTACCGTAGGAACGAGCGCTGTGATTGGCTAGAGCGCTCCCTCCATGTCTTCACTCACAAATATATTGAGACACATACGAAATACTGGATTTACATTTAAATAACTTGAAATTAAATAAATATTCCTACGGCTGGACCATAAACACTCTCTAATACACATTATGAAATACCTAATCAGATTAAATAAATATATACCAAAGGAACAGAGACAAAAGTAGCCCTGTAGCCTAATGCCTCTGTGCTTTCTAAAACACAGTAAATATTTGACCAATTTCTTCATGAATAGTATATATCGGATATAATAATAATAATAATAATTATTATTATTTATTTTATGGCCTTCATTGGACCACTATAGTCAAAAATACAAAGTTCTAAACAAGTTGTTACACATGGATACAATTTGGTTCGACAATAACTTAATATATTTAGGTAATATAATTATTTGAGGCTATTCTTATATGAAAGGTGTTTTGCTCTTCTGTCTGCCCAATATTTCTTCATTCTTTCAGATATTTTCTTTCTTTCTTCATCTGAGACAACTCTTCCTGTACTCCTTTTATTGATTTTCATTTGTAGTCTGGTTTACGGGTCTTGCAGTATTCTAGTTTTCTCTGTCTTGTTTTTTAGGTCATCTACTGTAATTTGAAGTTCTTTTATATCTTCCTTAATTTCTGTGATCCATTTAATGTCGCTCTTGCTATTCCACAATTTTTGTATTATTTTTTTACTAATTCTGTTTTCTGGAGTTCTCATCAGATGTCCAAAGAATGAGATGCGTTTCTTCCTGATTGTGCTCATGACTGATTCTATTTTCTTATATACTGTTTCATTAGATGCTATTCTCCAATGTCCATTTATTTTATACTGTTTATTTATACATGTCCTAATTATTCTTCTTTCTATTTTTAGTATTCTGTCAATTTCTGCTGTATTAGTTGTTTTGAAGATAGTTTCAGCTGCATACGTTATTTCTGGTTGTGTAACTGTTTTATAGTGTTTTAATTTTGCATCTATAGATAGGCTTTTTTGTTGTAGGTAGTTTTGGTAATGTAATTTGCATGGTTCAGTTTTTTTATTCTATTTTGACATGATGGCTTCTCATTTAGATTGTATGTTATTATTTCGCCTAAATATTTAAATTTATCAACAATTTTGATTTCCTGTTCTCCTATTGTAATTTTGTTTGCAAGTGGTGGATCAGTTAGCATAATCTCCGTTTTTTCAAATGATATTCTAAGGCCTACTTTCTCTGCTATTTCTTGTAGTGATTTCACTTGTTGCCTGGCTTCTTGAACGGTGTTGGCTAGGAGAGCAAGATCATCAGCGAATCCCAAGCAGTTTAAGCTAATATCATCTTTTGCACTTCCAATTCTTATCCTCTTTGGATTGTCCTTGTACCATTCTCTCATTATGTATTCCAGTGCACAATTGAAAAGTAATGGTGATAGGCAGTCACCTTGTCTTAAGCCTGTTTTTATGAGGAATGGTTCCAAAATTTCTCCTCTAACTTCACTTTTGATTTGGTGTTGGTTAGAGTGAGTTGTATTATTTTAATTAGTTTTGGATGGAGTCCTAGATTTCTTAAAATTTTTAATACTGAAGGTCTGGGGAGACGGTCATATGCGTTCTTAAAATCTATAAATGTTATTGCCAGAGGTGTGTTCCGTTTCTTGTAGTATGCTATAATCAATTTTAAACTAATTATCTGCTCTGCACAGCTTCTCCATGGTCTGAAACCTCCCTGATATTCCCCTAACTCCTGTTCTAATTGCTCCTTGATTCTTTCATATAGGATCTTGGATAGAATTTTATATGTGCAATCTAGGATATAAACAAAGAAATAAATGAATAAATATATTTATAAGCATGCTACTACCGTTTCTTTTGTAACTGTGGTGTACTTATGGCCTGACGCGATCAGTAGTAATCGGCCACTTTGACCTCCAATAATTCATGTACTATTCAAGTTACATGCCTGTAATTCATACCATTTCGGGTTACACTAATAGCTTTCTAAAGACATGTCGATTGACAAAATCGGATGAACCGCTTAGATTTTGGAAATTCGTTGCTGGGTGTTACTTTTATAATTTACAGTCAGATACTAAACTTTAAACTAATAAAGATATTGAAAATCTGATTACACCATCAGAATCGTCAAGCGAATAATGGTAATGTACATGTTATCTTTTTGAGGTATCATGATTCCTCTGGCTACTGTTAATTTCTACATGAACTGGGAAATAACAAGTTTGTTTGTGTGGCCATCCTCCGCAGCAAGCATATAAATACTTGTTTTGCAAATCAAACTGCCTTTCCCTGCTGCTAGTTACTTTATTTGTCCCATACGCGTTTCGCCTTCTCCTGTTCTAAGTCATCATCAGTGGTATCGATAATGATACAGTGTTGTTAGTTATAGATTATCAAACAGTTCACTTCGCCATTTTTTTGTAAAAATGTAATTACTTACGATTTGCTGATATGCGTTTCCTCACATCTGGTCTGAAGGTCGCACTACCACTTTTATCACGAACTGTTTGATAATCTATAACTAACAAAACTGCATCATTATCGATACCACTGATGATGCCTTAGAACAAGAGAAGGCGAAACTCGTATGGGATAAATAAAATAGCTAGCAGCAGGAAAAGGCAGTTTGATTTACAAAACAAGAACTGTGAAATGGCTGCCATGATGGTTTCACAAAGTCCGCCATCTTTGGCACTCCCGGCATACAAATCTCCTTCATCGACACAAAGCAGCTTCCTCGATACAGTTTCAACATGGAATTCCCAGCCACGCGGTCAGCCTGGACCACGCTCTGCGGCTACCCCACTTGCTCCAGCTGCTGTTCGGCACCACGCGGTTGCTGACGAGCCCCGGCTTGTCGAGCGGCCCTTTGCGGCCACTCCAACTCCGAACTTACAATATTTTCAGGGCGCCACATCTCGCCCGTTACCTCACACTGCTGTGTGAACAACCTCATCGTTGGAAAATCTCTCACTCCCCAGCGATCTTCCAGCTTGGCAAAAAGATAGCGTGAGCACAGTTGTTTCGGATCGACGTCCATAGGTTCCCTTTCTGATAAGCATCAGCCACGTCTGTGCTGTTGTAGTCAAGTTGTTGGCGCGAGCTCTTTGTGCTTGACGTCGACGGCTTTCGTTTCTGATTAGTGTCACTCGCGTCTGTGCGGCCACGGTCAAATCGTTGAGGCCAATTCGTTACAGTTAGACGGGGCACTTTAGATCTTTTGTTGGTATCACGTACTGATACCACCCGACTGGTAACATTACATTTTCAACGGAATTATAGATTTCCTTTCGATGACTGGCGGATCCAATGGTGAGCATCCGTTGAGCCATACCTCCATTAGCTCAGTACTTGGAGCGCGCTCTGATACACGATGGCCAGTGGCAGTGACTCACCCCACACGCACATGGAGTCTCATCGCACTGACTCCATAGTTCGTGTCTAATCCAGCGAGGTCCATCTTTGTTGACATGGAGAGCTGGACTATTTCTTACTGCATTATTTGTAATGAGTCTTTTGAAGTTTGTAGAAACGCAAGTTAAGTAAACCTTATTGTTAAGTAAACCTTATTGTGTTAACTTGTTCGTTAACCATTTCTGCTCCTGTCCAGTTTTCCTATGTCGACAGTTGCTACACCGTTTTGTAGTCCAGCTTTCCTTACCATTGTGTACAAAGACGCATACAACTTATTTGGTTCATACGCCACCAGAATTTCTCTGTGAATCCGTGTGCAGTTTAGACGTACTTCGCGGAAGAATCTTACTGTCCTGCTTACTTCAGATGCCACACCACTTCACTCACTTGCTGAGATGTCCTGTTATCTATATTGCACGAAACCTGGAACATGTACTCTCTTCCGACAATGCTGAATGATAAATCCCGGGAAAAAAAGATTCTGTATGTTATAAATTTTTACATTACATTGATAGACTTTATTTCTGAAAAAGTACTGTTTTTAATGTTTTGTTTTCATAGAGAGCAATTATACGTTTCTTCTGTTGTTACTACCAAAAATTTTCCTCTGTCTTCCTCTCGTATCGTCGCACATGTAACAAAACTACCCCTGTTACTACTGCTCTGGAATCTTAAGTTCCATGCAAAACTCTTACCATACGATGAAGAACAGGTTTCTGAAGCCCACCTTCTGGCTTTCTTTTGATATATGGGAGGACCAAATCTTCAGTGAGTTCGGAAAGACAGATCTGACGCCTAGGTTTCATCTTTTTGATGTGATATGTCGGGTTTTTGTTCAAAAGTACCACATATGGTGCAACTCCACATACATCAACTGAGTTCATGAATAATAACAGAGGCCATCTTCTTCTTTTCCTTTTGCAGGAGTAAGTTTGCACCATCTGATTTAATGAGTCCAATCCACCTTTCGTCTCATTATGGCGTGAGTCTTACGAAGATCTTCAGTAATTACAGTTGATTTATGAACCATTGTGGAAGATAACAGTACAATATAATTCGCTTTAGGAACATACGATAGTAACGTATAATAGCGAGTGAAACCTAATTCTGTAGTATGTTCCTTCAGGCTTCTCTTTGGCAAAAATTCTCTAGGTGCAAATGTTTAATTTTGTCGAACTGTTCCTGCAAGCGTCCACCCATGTTGTAGTAGGAACCCTGCCAAATCCATGGATGTTTAGAAATTATCCATTGTGATATTTCGGGAACTACCGAAACAGGCTGTACACGATGATCGACAATATTGAAACCTACGTTTTTACTTCTTCCGTTTCGTTCTTTTCCGAGGTATAGTAGCCATTTCACTGGATAGAAGTTTTTAGAGTCACGATCCGACAAATTTTTATTCCAGACTTATCAGATTCTGAACTCATACTGCCTCGATGCACTCCATGCATGGAATGAACTAACTATTCACAGATCGGCAAACTTTCGTTTGGTATATAATCTTCCCCAAGATTATGATTTATGTCGTCTCAAATGTCTCTGAATGCAACAAATTTCTCTTTCTCTCTTCGAACAATTCTTGGTGCTTTAACATCGAACCGCAGGATCAATAATGTCTTCAGATACCTGACGAACCACTGTGTCTCTAGATATTGAAGGACCGTAATTTTTGCTTCGCGGTACTCTTACATTGGACAGATTGCTTTTTAGATAGCCGGGTGTTTTTGAGACACCAGTCAGAGTTCTTATTTCTCCACTACCATATTTTCTTCAATTGTTCTCAGAATTCTTTTCCCTATAGATACTTTTAGCTTCTTTGATAATAAACTAGTAATCCCTATAATTTTCTTTGTACCATATGAAGAAATGTATAGTTCAGATGCGTCTGGCAGTGTTACAATAGTTTTCAAAGCAGGAAGTGTGTCTGTATCAACCTGAAATTTTGTTGTATTATGTCTCCTTGGTTTTGTTTCCTGAGATTTTTTCCAGGAAATACATCTTCAGTACTTTCAAAATTAGTGGTATTACCTTCATCTCCTACTTTCGAAATATCTACTAAGCCATACACATAACTTACTTTACTGACAACACTTACATGATCGTCTTCCCCCTCTTTATTCTCATCACTTTGTATGCAGTCCAAATCTTCATTGGAATCGCTCTGATCATCAGACTCTTCCAATACCTGAAGAATTTCTTTGTCAATTTTCTCTACACACAGGGTTGCCAACTCTTTAATGTCAAGATAAGGGAGAATAAGGTATTACAAAAATGAAAATACGGACGGCAAAATGCAATAAATAGGAGACATATAGTTGACCTCTCACGCAGAATAACGAATGGTAAAGAATCGTATTGTATTGTTATACTCTATGAAAAAAAGTATATAACTTCGTTAACAGCACTTTACATACGTTCCCGAAAAAAAGGACGGAACAGACTTTCAACACTCGAGAGACTCATTGATTATACTCACCTTTTAATTATTGATGGCTTTCTGTTATTTGGCAACAGTTGTGTCCTTCTGTAAAGGTGTGTCCCTTTTTACAGAAGAAAGAATTACTTTACAACTACGAGGGTAAGTCAATTATTATCCGCAATCTAGTTATATTTTTGTTTATTTTGGTAGTATTATGGTTTTACGTTGATGGTGCAAGCGTTGTTTATTTGTTGTTAACTTTGCAATTTTCATGCTGCTAGATTAGTTTCGTTACCGCTGCCGTGCTGTTAATCACGGCTGCTCCGCTGTCTATTTGCACCAAAGAAGAGCAACGTTCAGTGCTCGGGTTTTTGTGGTCGGAAGCCGTATCAGGGGCCGAAATTCATCGAAGACTTTCGGTACAATACGGTAACAGTGTTTTGCCACAACTGAGTGTCTACGAATGGACTGAAAAATTCCGAAATGGTCGCCCAAGTGTTACGCACAATGAAGGAGCCGGACGACCGTTTACCGCCACAAATAAAGAAACTATTGAGCGTTCACATGAAATGATTATCTTAGACAGACGATTAACTATTGATGAAGTGGCACATCGCTTGCAAATTAGTCACAGTTCTGCCAACGAAATCATCCACAACAGACTTGGCTTACATAAAGTTTGTGTAAGATGGGTCCCAAAACGACTCACACAGTTGCATAAACAAACGCGCTTGGACACCGAAAAAAAAGTCAGGATCATTACTGATGCTGACGTCGAAACATGGATCCATCATTACTAGCTGGAGAGCAAACGGCAGAGTGTGGAATGGAAACACTGAAATTCGCTGTGCAAGAAAAATTTCAAGACCCAACAGTCCGCAGGAAAACTTGAAATATGTCAATAGAAAATCAAACAGGCCATGAAAAATATTTATGAGCTAAGAAATATGTAGATAAGAATTATACTGTGTAAGAAAAATGTTAAGAAAAATGTTTTGTAAAATTTATTAAGTTCTTTGCATACCAATGGTGACAATGAAGTATCCGCACCAAGCTCTTTGTTGGCGGGGGAGCCCACGCATTGATACATAGGGAGCGTGGGGAGAAGCGCGCAGTATTGTCGACAGAACACTTTTGAGTCAGCATTTGTGCAGTGAAGTTGTGTGCAGAGACAGAGCAGTGAGACTGTTCGCCACCAGCTATATTTTACTTGAAGAATACTATAATTATATAATTGATAATTATTCATGAAATATTAACAATCGACATCATGAAGACATCAAAGGTATTTAAGCGCTAACTGCATATTGTAAGTTCGTTGTTACATTTTTTGTCTGTTTTATGTAAACGATCCCCAAACTAAAGTTTTATAAATTGCATCACAATAAAGAGTTAGGAATTCATATTCAATCAGTTTCAGATTGATCAGTTTATCTCAGTCAATATCGTATTACTTTTCATAGAACCCAGTAACCACAAGATTTAACTTTTGTTGAGTTTTCTCAATTTTTTTAAATAATGACACTGAATTTCTCACCAGTAACTTCAATCAGAAAAGCAAATGAATAATAAGTACAGTTTTAGCTCACATATTTGCAATCATAGTAAATTAATGCCAACCCAAATAATTATCAACAAAACGTCAGAGTGAGTATATTCAGACATGCAGTCAGATGACGTTATCCAGAGGCAACACAGTAAAATAAAAGGTAAGGAAAGTATATATGTATGTTTTCAGGTTCACTGCCAAGACAAACAGTACTAAGGGCCTCGGCGTAAGCTTATGTGTTCACGTCAAAATAATTTTCTTTTGATCAGTTACATTAAGATTGTTACCAATAAAGGCACAAGGCGTACAACATTGTGTACGCTAAAGACTACGAGATCAGACACGTTGTCAAAAGCACGTCCAGACAGGAAACCTGCAAGTCACAAAAAGTTCAATTCTCTTTCTTTCTTTCATTAGATAGAAAGTAAGTTAAGAGGGGTAGGACGTCAAACGGGCCGACTTGGAGCAGGAGAGGCACCACAGGACATTTTAATTTCCACTGTCTATACTTTTACAAGTAAATTCATAAAACTTTGTCAGCATGACCAGGAAGGATTCAGGATTCATACTCGTAGCAGCGGAAGTTCAAAAACATAACAAAATAATATTTTTTACATGTGAAATGTCATCATTTTTTCACTTACTGTTGGCTGCATTTCTTGCTATAGCTACACTTTTCTTCATAAGTAAGAGAGACAGTTCGATGAATTTTGCACAGCATACAAACCATACAGGTGTCTGAAACTCTAGAATCTATTTAACTTATGAACAAATGAATGAGATGTTACTTTTTAAACTTTGTTTAGAAAAAAATCAAATTTTGTAGTTAATTATTTCAATCTTTACCACAGTTTTTAACAGATTTGGAAAATTCTAGAGTTTCATACACCTGTAAGTATGGTTTGTATGCTGTCCAAAATTCATCAAAGAATCTCTCTTACTTGTGAAGTAAAATGTACCTATAGCAACAAATACTGCCATTAGTAAGTGAAAAAATGATGAAATTTCATATCTAAAAAATTATTTTGCTATGTTTTTGCACTTCCACTGCTATGAGTATGAATCCTGAATCCTTCCTGGTCATGCTGACAAAGTTCTATGAATTTATTTGTAAAAGTTTAGACAGTAGAAAATAAAATGTCTGTGGTGCCTCTCCTGCTCCAAGTCGGCCCGTTTGACGTCCCACCCCCCTTAAATTATTTCTTTTATTTATTCCACAGGAAAGTTTCAAACTGATGCTTACGGTTTTTTGGTACGCTCAAGGTCCAGTACTGGAACATTGTGGGGAAAGGGGCACAACAATAAACAATGTACATTACAGTGAGATGCTTACTGCCAGGCTAAAGCCTGCAGTTCGAAGCAACAGGCATTAAGGGGCCGTCGATTTGCCTCGGACGAAGCAGTGAAAGAAGCGGTGCTTTCCTGGCTCGCAGCTCAGCCAAGAACCTTCTTTTATGAGGGCAAGAAAAAGCTTGTACAACGATTGACCAAGAGCGTTTATACGCAAGGAGACTATGTCGAAAAATGATATTCTTGTAAGTTTCCTATTTGATTACAATAAAATTTTATAGCTGTTTTGTGCGTGATAATTGACTTATCCTCATTTATACTAACCCGAAGTTCCGCATTTATTAGATCTGCACTACTCTTGTTTCGTGTGTCACTTCACTTATTATTCAATAACGAAAACATTCCTTCTGTACCTGCATTTGATCCAAACCAAATCCAATTGCCATTAAAAGATTAGGCAAACTGAAATTTCTAATTTTTAAAGACGTGAAAACATAAATCCATTTTTACTAGTATTTCCTTTCCGAGAAGTGAAATTTTTTAAATTAACATAGAAATTGGTAAATTCGTCATAGAAATCGTCTTCATCGACTTCGATCAGAATAAATTCCGAAAGTTTATATGTGGTTAAATTTAAGATCCGATACTAAAATAAATGAAGTCCAAGATTCTAATGAAAAAGTTTTGTCAAATTTGAAATATTGATTTATATATTCAACCCAAATGGAATCGTAACCTATAAAGTCTATGTCAGAAACTGCCCTGGAACAAGTCAATTCATTTTACATTTTGTTTGTAGCACTACCAAAAAATTTGTGAGCTATTATTTGATCGATTTTATTAATTACAGTTTTTACTGTTTCAAAAGATTTCATTAAACTTACGTCAGCACATCTTAGTTTCTTTGAGTATTCCGCTATTACATTACCAATATGGAAAGAAAACAGTAAATAGAACTGTAATATTTTTTCCTTTTCTGAGTGACTACAGTCATTGAACCATTTTTCCAATACTTAAGGGCAATCTTTGTTACTTTTAAAGTAACTTATTGTGGGTTCCTAGGTTTTAATTATCGTTTCAAAAATAGGGGTTAGTGGTAATTACGCCATAGGAAAGTGCCTGAGAATTTCTATCCATTCCATTTCTACATATTTGAAAAATGGTTTAAGAGAAGCCCTTCTCTTTATAGAAACGCAACAATGGCCATACAGTTTTAAAGCCACACTTTCTATATCAACATTTAATGTATTACATGCATGTTTTACAGCATTATGTAAAACATAATTCGAAGAACGAGCGTTTAAAATATTTCCGTTATCATCATTTAGTAGTTTTGTAACTGTATTGTGCTTCCCAAAGTTTACATTTGCGCTACCACAGAGTACGCACAACAAATTGGAAACATTTAACCGTGACACGCCAGTGACGTTTTCTACATGTTGTGAACGCTTTTGCCGTTTCACCACTATAAAGTCTAAAAGTTTATGTTTTTTCCCGTTATCTGGATCAAAATACCGTAAGACTACTGGAAACGTTTTGCTGTTTTTGTGGTTAGACGCATCAGTACAAATGAAGAAAAATAAGCTCGAATTAGATGACTCTTTAAAAATTTCAGTAAAATCGGACACACTTTGGGGGACTAAAATATTGTTCGCGAGATTTTTGGCTTTTGTCAGACCAAACTGCATGTTTTTTAAAATCCATGAATCACTGAACACTGCCTTAGCTAGTTTCATGTTGCAATGCATGCTATTATAGCTGAGGTTATATTTTACACTGTGAAACACAAACACCAGTTTTCCTGCAGTTGCGCTACGTAATTCTTTTTGTGATGTGACGCTTGAAGAGGTTTGGCTGCTTTACTTGCCTTTCCTTCTCTTTGTGACCCACCAAGACGTAAAAATAACTAATCAGTCACTGCTGCATTTCCTAGATTAGGAAATGAATAACGCAAAATAAATAGATTATAACCCTATGATTCATATTATTTACCCAACGTTTTCGAATATTGAAGACGGTCTGTGTTGCCGCCATGCGGAATTCTAAAATCCTTCTTGCACAAATAACAATATGCTCTATGATGACTATTCTTTATATGTGCAATTCACGAGTACGTTTCCTCCCAATTAGTGTGAAACAGAAATAACTTTTTTTTTTCCTTTTGGTAAATTTTCTTCTCCCTATACTACCAGTATCACTCATCTTTAACTCTTTACAAAATGTTTCGATGCGTAACTGTTACGTGTTGTCCTCTCAGGATATCGAGATGCAATGGTCCGACGCAACACTGAACGCAAGTCGTATTGGCAAGCTTAAATTCATCCTCAGGAGGGAGGAGGAAAACGAAGGGAAGGAAGTGACGAAGAGCATCAAAGCGATCATCACCTAATTTAAAAGACAGAATGGCGGGCAATCTGAAAACATGGGATGTATCTTGAAAAACAGGGGACCTAAGATTTCGCTCGAAATTAAGTGAAAATGTCGGATTTCCCGGGATATACAGTATAGTTAGCAACGCTACTTAGACATGTTGTAAGACTAACAGGTAATATGTTCTGTAGCTTCCACATACCATTCAATAATGGAGCGTTATATTCGAAAGAAATACAGTCAGCAACGAACCACAGATGAAGCAAAGGAAAAAAAGCACGAACTGTGTCTGAGAGACTCGTCTTAGGCATTAATGCACGAATATTTTTTTAAATATCAGTATATACGTTAAATCTCAGCTAATAAATTTTAGGTATTAAATCTTAGTGCTTGTCTTTTACTGGAGCAAAACATCACGCTAGGAGAACAGGTAAATGATGAAATTGCAGCACAAATACAAGGTTGTCCAGAAAGTAAGTTCCGACCGGTCGGAAAATGGAAATCACAGTGAAAATCAGAAACATTTTATTTGCCTGTGGTTTCTGATAATTCTCTACGCTGGTCTATAGCGTGTAGCCTGCGCACAAGTGTTGTCTTCATATGCAGTGTTTCATGTGAACAGAGACGATACTCAGGACGAGCCAATTAGGGCTGTGTTGTGGGTGATCGAACACTTCCCATCGAAAAGGCTGCAGGAGCGTCTTCACTGCCCCTGCAGAGTGCGGCTGAGAATTGCCATGAAGAAGGGAGTGCGTGGCAGTTGTGTTAGGTGGGCTGCATTCATTAAGGCGAAGCCTCCCAGCGGGCCCTCCTACCTGACGGAAGACATCGTTGTTCTAGGCACTTTTACTCGCTCACAGTGCGCTCACAACTGAAAGAGCGTCTTGATGAGAATGACGGTCATACTAGAGACACTACCCAATACATCCTTGAAAAGCTTTATCAGGTTTTCACTGTGGTGTCCATTACGTGACCGATCGGAACTTACTTTCTGGACAACCATAGTATTTACAGCTAACAAAAGTGAAAAAGTAACTTAATGAGTCTCAGAGACTCGCTTTGTGTGTTCTAGGGTGATAATGAAATGACAAGAAACCGTAGCAGGTGATAAGGTGTATCATTGGAAGTTTGCCATGCAGTTCAGAGTGGTTCTGAAGATTACTAATGTATACTCGTAAGTTGAAATATTATATGTGGAGGACTAGGCACATGGTGTTCTCATTGTAGTGAAGGAGGATAGATACTACCGTGAACTAAGCTTCTGCGCTTAGCTATAGTCCAGTAAAAGATTTTAGAACTGGTACTGCCGGATGTTTCATAGGTCGGAGAGCGAGTGAGGCGACTGCGTGGTAAGACTGTCAGACGCCTACCACTCCGTAGCGGAAAAGTGAGGCAACTATTCCCGAATTAAAGTCGCCATTTGCAGGGACGAATATGAATACTGGTCTAGCGATTTGGATGGTATGAGAAAAAAGTACAGGGATCCGAAGAGAAAAATAAAAGGATGTTTACTTCACAACTCTTGCTGTGACATTACAGTGTTTCGTTCGGTAGCTTGGCTACAAGCATGCTGTCGTCTCTCCAAAGATAGTTTGGGCCGGGTACAAGGAACTTAAAACTCTGATCATTCGTTTTCTGGGAGTCGTCGCGTGCCATCATTCGCTTCCTGGCTGTCCCGTACTGACTTTGCAGTCTGAAGACGTAACTCTCGATTTTTGCTGTGGCATGAGGTGTTAGTTTCATATCGCAGAGTTTGCACTCTAAATGCTTGCAATTTAACTGATTCTTTGTGCATCGTATGTATTTGAAAGTGCTTTTGAGCAGATGAGGACCTGATCCGCTAAGGTGTTGCCTCAGTGTGATGGAGTTTTGGTTGGGTAACATGTAAAGTTGTTTATTGTCGTGACGAATGGGTAGCGCTAGGTGGTTTTTATTTCGGAGCTCAAAACGTTACTAATACAGATTGGTCTCAACTTTCATCCATTTGAACGTGCCTACTGTATTCATTTGTAGGCGTGTTTCAAATGGTTCAAATGGCTCTGAGCACTATGGGACTTAACATCTGAGGTCATCAGTCCCCTAGACTTAGAACTACTTAAACCTAACTAACCTAAGGACATCACACACATCCATGCCCGAGGCTAGATTCGAACCTGCGATCTTAGCAGCAGCGCAGTTCCGGAATGAAGCGCCTAGAACCGCTCGGTCACAACGGCCGCCTAGGCGTGTCTCTCCCGCCCCCACTTAACTCTTTTAATAAACTACCAGTTTCTTAATCCCTCAGTGTGTATCATATTAACCAGTCTTTCAGTAATTTGTGCCAGTTATTTCTCTTCCCTTCAGTTGGATTTAATACTATACGCTATTTTCAATGTAATCTTCGGGGTTATTCTGTAGTGCCACATTTCAAAATTCTCTTCTTGTGAAAATTGTTTATCGTCAAAGTTTCAGTTCCATGCAGCCGGACCTGGTGCTCTACCGGCAGAGCTCTTACCTAGAAACCGAGAAACCGCGGTGTAGAATCCCGCTTGGTTTATTCCAACCTTCACTTCTCAATGATGTGATGAGTCACCAGGGACGGCCACATGGTTCGGATTCCACGTTAAGCTGTAGGTCTCCTTGCGCTGGTTGGATAACCGCGTTAGGTTAGGAACACTCAAGTCGCCGAAATGACGTCCAGTTGATAGACTTGCACTCGACCATCGAACCTCACGAAATTATTATTAACTCAATACAAGGCTATACTCCACACGAAATTTGGGAAAATACTTTTAAATTTACGTTAGATGTTGACGAATCTCTTTTTTCGGAAACGCTTTTCTTCCTCTTGCCATCACCAGAAATTTGCCTAGATATCGAAATCGTCTGCGTTTGTTAATGTATTTCATATCCTCTTTTCAGTGAGCATCGCCTGATTTAGTTTCACTGCATTTCATCACCCCTGTTCGAATTTTGTTCACATTCATGTCACAAATTCTTTTCAAGACACGGTCGATTCCGTTCAACTGATCCTGGAAATCCATTAACACCTCTGACAGAATTACACTGTTCTCGGCAAGCGCCGAACTTTTATTTTTACTCTTTGATCTTCAATTCCCTTTCCAAATATTTCAATGGTTCTCTTTACAGCTAAGTCAAAGTACAGGCTGAACATAATCTGGGTATGTTACAATGATGTATCGACCCGTTCTCAAGCACTACTTTTTTCTGATATATTTACTTTATCGTTTCTTAGGTAAGCCGTAGGGCAGTATTACCTCAGCTGTTTCTACAAACAGTTTTTCTCGAGGGCAGATTCTACCAGTACCTCCAAACTGTGAGGGAACTTACTAAAGTGATACCCTTCTACTTTCGAGGCAGGGAATTTGCACCTAGCACCTTTGCAGCACTTACTGAGAACTTTTTGGCTTCTGAGAAACTATGAGCTTCTTGGCTATCAAGATTCCCTCTCTGAGAGGAAAGCATCATACGTCTGTAGACAATTTTCGAAGAGGTGACTACAGAGGGGGTGAGGGTGCTATGAGGTTGCAGTCCCCCTCCAGAACTACTCCTGGTTCTTCTTAATGTCGCAAGAAAGTCTTTGAAACATAGCTTTCGGACTTACGGCGGTAGGACGTCAAACGGGCTGACTTGGAGCAGGAGAGACACCATAGGACATTTTAATTTCCACTGTCTATACTTTTACAAATGGAAATGGAAATGAGCGTTTGGCGTCATTGGCCGGGAGGCCCCTCGCGGGGCAGGTCCGGCCGCCATATCGCAGGTCTTATTACATTCGGCGCCACATTGGGCGACCTGCACGCCGGATGGGGATGAAATGATGATGAACACAACACAACACCCAGTCCCTGAGCGGAGAAAATCTCCGACCCAGCCGGGAATCGAACCCGGGCCCAGAGGACGGCAATCCGTCACGCTGACCACTCAGCTACTGGGGCGGACACTTTTACAAATAAACAGTATACAAACTATACTTATAGGTGTACAAACTGTAGAATTATTTAATAAATGAATGAGCTGTTACATTTTAAACTTCATGTTTAGAAAACTCAAATTTTATAGTTAATTATCTCAATTTTTACCATAGTTTTTAATAGATTTGGAAAATTCTAGAGTTTCATACACCTTTAAGTATGGTTTGTGCTCTGTGCAAAATTCATCGGAGTTACGTATGAAGAAAAGTGTACCTCTAGCAAAAAATGCAGCCAATAGCACGTGAAAACGTGATGAAATTTCACATGTAAAGAAATTTATTTTGTTGTGTTTTTGAACTGCCACTGCTATGAGTGTGAATCCGGAATCCCTCGTGGTCGTGCTAACCAACTATTATGAAATTATTTGTAAAAGTGGAAATTAAAATGTCCTGTGGTGGCTCTCCTGCTCCAAGTCGGCCCGTTTGACGTTCCACACCCCTTAACAGTTACAAAAATTTTCTTGTTATTGTAGTTGGTATTATAACAGATTAAGGAAACACCTTTGTTTACTCTAGAGAACTTGGAGACGACAGAGTGACAGAACTTTTGTATGAGCTCAGCCCTCCCCCCCCCCCTTCCCCCAGAACCATAATTGTGTCTGCAAATTTATCTCAAAATAGCAGTTCCTGTTTGATGACCAGTTGTCAAGGGAGGGGCGGTGCAGTGTTAGCAGCGCCGCCAGCGGCAGGTGTTTGAAGCTGCCAGACACGGATAAAGCCAGTGGCGGCTGCAGAGAGCGCAGCGAACCGCGGCAACGCGCTGCGTATCTGTCGCTCGTGCGTGGGCGGCAGTGCCTGGTCCCATCTGAACTGTGAAGTGGGCATTCCAGGGACGAGTAGCTGTGCCGTCTTCCCTCTAAACTGCTCGGCGACGTCACAACTATACCGGGCGAAGCGCGTGTTTCGAAACTAGTGCAGCCCACACGCTGATGTTGAACGGGAAAGCAGTGTTCAGAACAACATTACAGCATCACTGACTACAGGTGTCAATAGTAACACAAAGAAAGCTGGCAATATACACCGTTCACGAAGTTCCACTATCACTTAAAAAAAAGATAACTTGAAAACTATTAGAGAAAGACAATCGTGACCTGTTTCAAAACGTTTAGCACCTCTCCCTCAGTTTTTTTTCCCTGTTATGCCAGAATTTCAGCGTTTGCCGAACTCGTCGCTCGTAAAAGAGCAATGCAATATTTTGCACTTGTATGGGGCAGCAATGCAGCATCAACATTTCTGATTGCTTTATTGATTCGTGCATGAGGGGCAGCAATGGCTTTGACTCGCGTGTCTGTATGATGCACCCCGCAGCAATAAGTCTAGTGGCACAGAGGCCATGCCGTTGGACCAGCATTGTCCATGCACCCTCAGGAAATGTGTTATTCAGTGCAACCCTCACTTCAAACTGTAATGGGGTGAATGAGAACTAACATCCCAAAGATGTTCGGGTTTACATGTGGTTATTCTTCGTCGAAATGTCTTGGCTCAAAATCGTCAAGGGTTGCATTACACGCCCTAAATTAGACACTTGTGACCCTTTGGTAAAATTATCTGGCTGATGGCAAGTTTGCGAATTTGTATGAACCATTCAAAGTTAATATAAAATATAACAACAGTAATAATAACATCGGGAGCTAAATTAACGACCCATAAATGATGGAGGCCACACAGTTGCGATTTGGTTAGAATTATGTTTATTCAAAAAGAAAACTAATAGCGAATGTGGTCGTTTTTAGCGCTACTGTTACACTCGAGCGCATATCCATTTGACACAGTTCGATCATTCACCATCTCATCGCGAAACAGAAGTCCAATACTCCACCTCGCCATTTACACGAAAAGTTAGATTTCACACAGTCGCGTGGCTGCTCAGCGCTCAGAGACTAAGTCCCGCGATACCACACAACGAAAAATTTCTTAAGTCTTTTCACTTCCTAGCTGTCTAAATATCGACTGTCCGCTTTCGCGTCTCCACCAGCACTGTCCCTTTGGTGTCTAGACCAGAACTTTCTCTCTGCCCGTCTCCGGCCGCGTCCCCCGTGTGCGAAACATCGTTGCTCAATTGACTAGTGCAGTTACCTTTCCTGAAGCCGTCCCTCTGATTGGCTACGGCTTATTCTACACTATTTTACATTTTAACATACTTAAATAATCAAAGCCTGACGACTTTCACGTTCTAAACAAAGCAACAATAACATCCACTACATAATAAACATTAAATTCGTTTACATAAAACCAATACGATCTCCTTCTTAGAATGTCACGGCCTTTGGCATTGCACCAATGTGCTTTCTGATGAATAAATAAAGAACAAAAATAACTATTATGCACTAAACTTTACAACAAATATTCTATTGCCTAATGATTCAATAAGATATCATGCTGTCATCGTTCAATGTGTTTTGTGTGAAGGAAATGATGATTTGATGCTTAATTGAAAATAAAGATAATTTAAATTCGCTATATCTTTTAAACAATATAGTTACAGATTTGATATTTACAACATTTGTCCTTTTAATGATGTGCTTCTATATGAAATGTCGATACTTAAGATGGACCAAAGCGTTCAGATTTTAGCATTCAGGTCTTTGTTACAAAAACTTGTTAATTTCATTTTAACAGTAGATCCTAAACTATTATAGATATGATCAATATTCAAAATTTTTTGGGATCACCATGAAATTTAATGAAAGATAGTAGATTACAATTACTGTGGCTTCATTCCCTGATGTACTATTGAATTAAATACTTTTCATAAATGTTCCCTTTATGGCCGATCTTAGGTCCGCCATATTTAACACTGCTTCGTCTCCCTGGCCACAAATGGCTTCTGCGGAGTTTACCTACGACGTAGATTCTTGTCTGTCTCACTTGCACACTACAGCGCGCAGGCCTCATTCAACACAATAGACGTAGACGCCAGTAAATTTCCCCATCTCGTGGCGAATCTGCACTCTTTGTGTCACACGGTCCTGGACGACAGGGTTTGTTCCACAATTCCTGAAGGCTGTCTCTTTCGGCCATATACTTAAATGAGAGCGAAATACTCGTTAACTCACAGAAAATGCCATCACGGTCGAAGATGACAGACAGCTACAGGTCTTCGATCAAACATTCGTCTCTGAGTATAAATGAACAAAGGTGCAGAATATTGACCAACATATCTTAGGCAGGTATATGACAAGAAAATTTGGGAGGAATGCCGAAGATGCGCTGCGGTTCGGCAGTCATTATAGGAAGACGCTCCGAACGCAGTTATCTTCCCACCGATTTAAATGTAGCCTAAACCTTGTAGAGGAACAAAAACTGAACGAAGCTGTAATTAACATGGAGACCTGTTCGTTAAGCCGTGCTTGTCCCATTCGCTGACTTATAAGGAATCGCACGCCAGGTGTCTATTATGAAAGGGGTGTTTCTATTTGCAGGGATTCCCTGAATAGTGTGATTAAATTAAAGGTACACTAGCAGAGGGCGGCCTCCACTGACGCTAAGCAATAATAAACGACACTTGGACTATGCTGATGGCAGTACAGTGATAGACGGACATTTTTGAGGGTATTATATTACTAGAGAGGGAGAGAGAGAGAGAGAGAGAGAGAGAGAGAGAGAGAGAGAGAGCTGAACCACCAGACACCAATCTGAGTGATGGGGTGAACACGATGAAATCTTAAGCATGGGTGGAGCCGTCAGCTTGCAGCCATTGCGTAAAATGGTCTAGCTTGCTGAGCGAACAGTGGTGTCGTTACAGAGCGACACTACTATGTTCTCTTCAGCGTGATGAACAATTAAACGGCTACTCACAGCAACAGGGCAACTGCTTGGAGTAAAAAGCGTCCACGACAGAGACGAAGCTGCATATGTTCATATGAAAACTAAAGTTCAATGGTGCTGGAGGCGGCAGCACTTCGATCTTTCATGACTTCGGAGTCTCCACCCCGCAGTGAGCTACCCTCCTCTGGAAACTGGGGCTATTGGTGAGGGACACGGGCCAAAGCCTGCCTGCTCTGACGTAGGGAATCTACCACATCTTTTTCCGTCAGGCGTTTCACTTTCTGACTCAATCGCAGCCGTCGGAAAAGGGAAGAAAAAAACTTTTTAGCGCCTGCTACTATTTTCAGCGAATTATCAACTTCCCTCAACTTGACAACAGGCTACATCACTACTGGCCATTAAAATTGCTACACCAAGAAGAAATGCAGATGATAAACGGGTATTCATTGGACAAATATATTATACAAGAACTGACATGTGATTACATTTTCACGCAATTTGGGTGCATGGATCCTGAGGAATCAATACCCAGAACAACCACCTCTGGCCGTAATAACGGCCTTGGTACGCCTGGGCATTGAGTCAAACAGAGCTTGGATGGCGTGTACAGGTACAGCTGCCCACGCAGCTTCAACACGATACCACAGTTCATCAAGGGTAGTGACTGGCGTATTGTGACGAGCCAGTTGCTCGACCACCATTGACCAAATGTTTTCAGTTGGTGAGAGATCTGGAGAATGTGATGGCCAGGGCAGCAGTCGAACATTTTCTGTATCCAGAAAGGCCCGTACAGGACCTGCAACATGCGTTCATGCATTATCCTGCTGAAATGTAGGGTTTCGCAGGGATCGAATGAAGGGTAGAGCCACGGGACGTAATACATCTGAAATGTAACGTCCACTGTTCAGAGTGCCGTTAATGCGAACAAGAGGTGACCGAGACGTGTAACCAATGGCACCCCATACCATCACGCGGGGTGATACGCCAGTATGGCGATGACGAATACACGTTACCAATGTGCGTTCACCGCGATGTCGCCAAACACGGACGCGACCATCATGACGCTGTAAACAGAACCTGGATTCATCCGAAAAAATGACGTTTTGCCATTCGTGCAACCAGGTTCGTCGCTGAGTACACCATCGCAGACGCTCCTGTCTGTGATGCAGCGTCAAGGGTAACCGCAACCATGGTCTCCGAACTGATCGACCATGTTGCTGCAAACGTCGTCGAACTATTCGTGCAGATGGTTGTTGTCTTGCAAACGTCCCAATCTGTTGACTCAGGGATCGAGACGTGGCTGCACGATTCGTTACAGCCATGCGGATAAGATGCCTGTCATCTCGACTGCTAGTGATACGAGGCCGTTGGGATCGAGCACGGCGTTCCGTTTTACCCTCCTGAACCCACCGATTCCATATTCTGCTAACAGTCATTGGATATCGACCAACACGAGGAGCAATGTCGCGATGTGATAAACCGCAATAGCGATAGGCTACAATCCGACCTCTATTGAAGTCGGAAACGTGATGGTACGCATTTCTCCTCCTTACACGAGGCATCACAACAACGTTTCACCAGGCAATGCTGGTCAACTGCTGTTTGTGTATGACAAATCGGTTCGAAACTTTCCTCAAGTAAGCACATTGTAGGTGTCGCCAACGGTGCCAACCTAATGTTAAAAAATGGCTCTGAGCACTATGGGATTTAACTTCTTTGGTCATCATTCCCCTAGAACTTAGAACTACTTAATCCTAACTAACCTAAGGACATCACACACATTCATGCCCGAGGCAGGATTCGAACCTGCGGCCATAGCGGTCGCGCGGTTCCAGACTGTAGTGCCTAGAACCGCTTGGCCCTCCTGCCGGCCAACGTAATGTGAATGCTCTGAAAAGCTAATCATTTGCGTATCACAGCATCTTCTTCTTGTCGGTTAAATTTCGCGTCTGTAGCACGTCATCTTCGTGGTGTAGCAACTTTAATGGCCAGTAGGCCGACGGTGTGGCCCTGCGGTTCTAGGCGCTTCAGTCTGGAACCGCGTGACCGCTATGGTCGCAGGTTCGAATCCTGCCTCGGACATGGATGTGTGTGATGTCCTTAGGTTAGTTAGGTTTAATTAGTTCTAAGTCCTAGGCGACTGATGACCTCAGAAGTTAAGTCGCATAGTGCTCTGAGCCATTTGAGCCATTAATGGCCAGTAGTGTATGTTTCCAGATTTCAGTATCTCAGGACATTAGGAATTACTATAACTATATACCTCAGTGCTCAAAATTTCTATTAATTATTAGGTTGGTGCATAGGTTTGTAGCGTTTTCATAAGTGTAATAAGCACAACACATACACTTGACAGAAACTTTAGTCATCAATAATACATTATCCTTCACTGCTTGCACCAGTCTTTCAACGCTGAGGTAGCTATTCGATTCCGCGACTCTAGTAATCACGTGGTTTTGAGGCGAAGAACTCGTCATGTTCGGTGCGCATTTTCATCCTGCAAGGCAGTTCTTTGAAAGTTGTCCATAGAAAGCAGAAAAGGTAAAAATCAGAGGGCACAAGGGTGAATAAGGTGGGTGTGGATTGACTTCCCACTCCAACTCCTATATAGTGTTTTTTGTCAGCCCAGCAGAACGCAGGTGGATGTTATCCAAGAGTAGCAGTACTTCACGCAGTCTTCCTGGTCACTATATTTTGGATTGCGTTTCCAAGACGTCTCAGTTGTTCACAATAAGTATCGGCAGCGATGGTTATACCTCGGAGAAGCAATTCTTAGAACACCACACCGTGCCTGTTCCACCTGATGCACAACATTGTCTTTTGCGGTTGCACTCAGTTCTTTGTACGGGTAGCTGCTGCTTTGTTTTGGCTGAACTATTTCCTTTTTTTTCATGTAAGCATAAAGACACCATTTCCCGTCACCAGGAACGATATAAGGTAGGAATGGTCGGTGTTGCGCATGAGCCAGTAGATGACGCGGAAGCAGAGGTTCACGTACGGCCACCAGATGATTTTTGCGATTTTGGCTTAGAGCATGCGGTATCCACACACCCGATTTTTGAACCTTCCACACTGCGCACAAATGCTGTACGGTGATACAATTCATCGCATTTGCCATTCCTCGAGTACACTGACGTGAATCATAGTGGGTTAATGCGTTTAAACGTCCTTCATCATACACCGCAGGTCTTCCTTAACATGGAGAGTCACTAATGTCAGAACAATTCCCCTTAAGACGGGAAAACCATTTTCTTGCCGTGCTCTCCCCATACACGCCGCAAATGTTTCTGGATGTCTCCGCTGCTGTCACCCGTCTATGAATTCATATAGAAGAAGACATCGGAAATGTTCCGATTTCCTCACTTGTCATTCCATTTTCTAGTGTTCACACCACCCTTACTATCTCCAAGTGACTAAATGACAATGTGTAAACTCAAATAGCACATTGAACTACAGATAAAAAATGACAATCGATAAATGAATATATATCAACCGGAATACTAAAATGCAGAACAAAAACGCTACAAAGTTATGCACCAACCTATTACTTAAAACACAATTGAAAAGTAAAGGACCTCTAGACAGTACGATACAGAGGTGAGGTTTCCACTGACAAAGGACGCTAAGTCTGTAATTTGACTGCTTGATTATTAAATATTACTTGTCTGTTTCTTTGTTTGAGTTCTAGAGAAAGCACACGATTTTGTACGTGACGCAGCACGCGGTACAAAGCGTTGAAGAACGCTACAGGAAAATTCTATCAATCGATGTGACAGGAAACCTATGAAGTGAAAGGCTCAAGGCCATCTCTCCTGACACTCAGTACACGTAATGGCATTTGAGGATGACAGAGAGAAGGCCGAAATACAAACTGCTTTTTCTAAAGTTGTTTGAATGAGGAAGATCGTACTGTCGTTCTTTTTTGAACCGTCACATAAACATCAAAATGATAGATACGGAAATAAGTGGCTTCAGTATTGAAAATCAAGGAAAATAGCTCAACAAAGGTGACTGGACGTTATGGGTTACGTATAGTATTCTACGTGCACTGAGGTGACAGAAGTCATGGGATACCGATATGCACATATACGGATGGCAATAGAATCTCGTACACGTGGAGTAAAATGGCGCTGATCTGGCGGAACTCTCATTTGTGCTAAGGTGATTCTTGTGGAAAGGTTTCCGACGTAATTATGGCCGCACGATGTGAATAAACTGACTTTGAGCGTGGAACAGTAGTAGGAGCTACAAGCATGGGACATTCGTTTTCTGAAATCGTTAGGGATTTCAGTATTACAAGATCCACAGTGTCGAGAGTGTGCCGAGAACACAAAATTTCAGGCATTACCTCTCACCAGGGACAACGCATTGGCCGACGGCCTTCAATTATCAATCTAGAGCAGCGGCGTTTACCTAGAGTTGTCAGTGCTAACAGACAAGCAACATTTGGTGAAATCACTGTAGAAATCAATATGGGGTGTACGACAAAAAAGCCGCTAAGACAGCGCTGCGGAAGTTAGTGGGCTACGGCAGTGCATCTGCTAGCAGTACAAGATCGTCTGCAGAGTGTCTCCTGGGCTCGTGACCAGTGCGGCTGGATCCTAAACGACTGCAAAACCGCAGCCTGGTCAGATGAGTCCCGATTTCAGTTGGTGAGAGTTGATAGAAGGGTTCGAGTGTGGCGCAGATCCCTGAAGCCATGGATCCAAGTTGTCAACAAGGCACTGTGGAAGCCGGTGGGCCTACTGAGCCGTACTGCGGCTCGCGTTGATGCTGTTCCTAGGTTTCCGCCCTCTGTTGGAGGCCAGACGGTATCGTTGAGTTGGCATGGTTGACTGGCGCCACTCGGTTTCGCAAGCGTTGCCTGTCCGTTAGTGGCAGCAGCAGCGGTTATTGATATGTAGTAACTGTTGCCCTATCTTTGGGGCGAAGTCGTTGTTTTACCGGGTCGTGTGAGTGGGCCAGTTCGGTTGAGGACTCAGGAGGAGCCACGTCCACGCAGTGCCAGAACACGCCGGGACCGTTGGCTGGACGCATGGACTGCCGGATGGAAGGGATGTGGTCACAAGGGTGCACGACCTCGTCGTAAACCAGATCTTGCAGCCTTTAAGATGAGTACATTTCAGTACAAGTAGAGAAACGTCCACCATTGTGATATATCGCGATTCTCCTGTGACTTGGGTTCGTGTTGCTGCTCGTAGTGTCCCCGAGACGAAGAGCAGCAAGTGGAGTGCCTTCTACTACGGTGGTAATGGTTCCTTTCTCGTTCTGGGCGGTCTAAACACAGAATTCTGGGGACGTGGTGCAGACCACCGGTTCCGGATTTGGCGTATTGTTCCAACGTTGCATTTGGTTTGTCGGACGTCAGGTAGCTTCAGCAATATTATCATTAGTCATTCGTTAGACTGCCACTAGTCTGAGTTACCAACTCTTGGCTGCCTATCTCATCGCTCGCGAAAGTGTTTGTTGCCGGACCTTCTCAGACGTCGGTTCCTGGAGCACCGTCTGTGGCTCCTTGTTTCTTGTAAGATATGTGTGTTCTAAAAGGAGGTCTGATGCCCAGTACTTCTGTGTAACGCTCCTTCAGCTCATGCCTTCTACTGTGTTTGTGGCGACTTACCTTAATATTTCAATACCTGTAAGTTGTATATTGCAGCGAGTTATTAAACAATTCTTAATTTATTGCCATTCTTGGCATGTAAGGCCTTCAGCAGTGATTGTGGTCATTTCTCTTAAAATTCTAATTTGGTATTTGTATTTTAGCAGTAAGCCTTAAAACCTTATTTACTGCCATTCCTGGCGTCTGATGCCTTCGGTTGTGTTTGTGGCGACTTACCTTAACATTTCAATACCTGTAAGTTACATATTGCATCGAGTTCTTAAACAATTCATAATTTATTGCCATTCTTGGCGTGTAAGGCCTTCAGCCGTGATTGTGGTCGCTTGCCTTAAAATTCTAATGGCCGGCCGGTGTGGCCGTGCGGTTTTAGGTGCTTCAGTCTGGAACCGCGTGACCGCTACGGTCGCAGGTTCGAATCCTGCCTCGGGCATGGATGTGTGTGTGCTGTCCTCAGATTAGTCAGGTTTAAATAGTTCTAAGTTCTAGGGGACTGATGCACACAGATATTAAGTCCCAAGGTGCGCAGAGCCATAAAATTCTAATTTGCTATTTGTATTTTAGCAGTAAGCCTTAAAACCTTATTTACTGCCATTCCTGGCGTCTTGATGCCATCTGTTGCGTTTGTGGCGACATGCCTTTAACATTTCAATACCTGTTATTTGAAAGTTGCATCGAGTTTTAAACAATTATTAATTTACTGCCAATCCTGGCGTGTAAGGCCTTCTGCCCAGATCACAGTGGCTTGCTTTAAAACATTATCCGTAGTATCTGTATTTAATGGTGCTTTGCTAAACTGTCACTCACTGAAAACACTATTATTTACACAGTTGATAATTCCTTCATTAATAACGTGTGGTTTTTTTTATTTATTGTTGAGTCTAGAATTACTCGTAAATAAACTGTGTGTAATTGCAAAAGGCAACCAATAGTAACTGATTACGGCCCCGTCCACAATCGTAACCGAATCCTGCCTTCCCTTGACTACCAGGTTTCACCTACATAATGGCGTGGGCTGTATTCGTATGTAATGGACTTGGAAACCATTTGCAGCCATTCATAGACTTCATCTTCCGAAGAAACGATGGAGTTTTAATGGATTACAACGCGCCATGTCACCGGGCCACAATCGTTCCGTATTGGTTTGAAGGAAGTTCTTGACAGTTCGAGCTAGTGATTTTGCCACCCAGATCGCCCGACATGTATCCCATCGAATATTTATGGAACGTAAACGAGAGGCCAGTTAATGCAGAAAACCCTGCATTGACAAAACTTTCGCAATTTTTGATGGCTTCAGAGTCAGCATGGCTCAATATTTCTTCAGAGGGCTTATTGAGTACATGCCGCGTCGAGTTGCTGCACTACGCTGGCCAAAATGAGGTCCTACACGATATTAGGAGGTATCTCATGACTTTTGTCACCTCAGTGCATAGTATTCGAAAGAGCTTGGTCCTTTACGAGCAGGAGTTTACCATAGATCCCTAGAGGAGCGAAGGTTCTTAGCGACTTGGAAAATGCACAAGTCAACCTCGTTTCCAAGAAGGGTCGTTGAACACTCTCACACGCTCTCATGTTATAATCGTTATCAAAATGGAGAATCTCTGTAGAAATCAACACGAATTCAGCAGACAACGATGATCTGAGACACGGCTAGCTCTGTTCGTCCGCGAGACCAAGAACATAGCAAACATCGACTGCCAGTTTGAGGTCATGCTTCTTGACTTCCACAATGCGTTACGTACAGTTCCACACTGTCGCTTGAAAAAAAAACTACAAGCATACCGAATATCGATGCAGCTTGGATTGATGAGTTGCTAGAAAACAGAACACAGAACATCTTTCTCAACGGAGTGATATCTTCAGAAGTAAAAATAATTTCGGGCTACCGCCCGCGGAGTGTTCCAGCACCAGTACTAAGCAGATTATAGTCATCGAGCGAGGTGGGACAGTGGTTAACACGCTGGACTCGTATTCGGGAGGACGACGGTACAAACCAACAACGATCATCCTGATTTAGGCTTTCCCCTAAACAGCTTCAGGCAAATTCTGGGATGGTTGATTTGAAAGGGTACTTTCGAATTCCTTCCCCATCCATACTTGACGCGATTGGACCGATGACTTCGCTGTTTGATCACCTCCCCCAAACCAGCCAAGCAACCAATTCTATACACAGATCAAAAAAAGTTTTGCATCACCTCGGTTCCGAGAGTTCCGGAAGCTGTACAGAAAATTGGAATAGAGATCACTATAAACATCATTTCTGCCCTTTTTATTGCTAATGAAAACCACACATTACATGTTGTACCACCATACAGCGAGACCTTCAGAGGTGGCGGTCCAGATTGCTGTACACACCGGTACTTATACCCAGCAGCCCGTCCTCTTGCATTTATGCATGCCTGTATTCGACATCGCATACTATACACTCGTTCGTCAAAGCACTGTTGGTCCAGATTGTCCCACTCCTTAACGGCGATTCGGCGTAGATCTCTCAAAGTGGTTGGTGGGTCACGTCGTCCATAAACAGCCCTTTTGAGTCAATCCCAGGCATGTTCGATAGGATTCATGTCTGGAGAACATGCTGGCCACTCTAGTCGAGCGATGTCATTCTCCTGAAGGAAGTCATTCACAAGATGTGCACGATGGGGGCGAGATTTGTCGTCCATGAAGACGAATTCTTCGCCAATATGCTGCCGATATGGTTCCACTATCGGTCGGAGGATGGCATTCACGTATCGTACAGTCTTTACAGCGCCTTCCATGGCCACCAGCGGCGTATGTCGGCCCCACATAATGCCACCCCACCTTGCCGTGATCGCCGTACAGTGTGTCTAAGGCGTTCAGCCTATCAAGTTGCCTCCAGACACGTCTCCGACGATTGTCTGGTTGAAGGCATAGGCGACACTGATCGGTGAAGAGAACATGGTGCCAGTCCTAAGCGGCCGATTCGGCGTGTCATTGGGCCCATCTGTTCCGCGCTGCGTGATGTCGTGGGTGCAATGATGGACCTCACCATGGACGTCGGGAGTGAAGTTGCGCATCATGGAGCCTATTGCGCACAATTTGAGTCATAACACGATGTCCTGTGGCTGCACGAAAACCATTATTCAACATGGTGGCGTTGCTGTCAGGATTCCTAGGTAGCGGTCATCCACTACAGTAGTAGCCCTTGGGCGCCTTGAGCCAGGCGTGTCGTCGACAGTTCCTGTCTCTCTGTATCTGCTCCATGTCCGAACAACATGGCTTTGGTTCACTCCGAAATGCCTGGACACTTCCCTCGTTGAGAGCCCCTCCTGGCACAGAGTAACAAATCGGACGCAATCGAATCGCGGTATTGACCGTCTCGGCATGGTTGAACTACGGACAACACTAGCGTGTACCTCGTTCCTGGTGGAATGACTGGAACTGATCGGCTATCGGAACAACTCCGTCTAATAGGCGCTGCTTATGAGTGGTTGTTTACATCTTTGGGCGGGTTTAGTGAGATCTCTGAACAGTCAAAGGGACTGTGTCTGTGATACAATATCCAATATCCACAATCAATCTTCAGGAGTTCCGGGAACTGTGGTGATGCAAATTTTTTTTTGATTTGTGTACATTGTCTCAAAAAAAAAAAAAAAGAAAGAAAGAAATATCGAGAACCCCGAAAGGGTAGAGGAAACAAAACGGAGCTTCATGCGTTGAGAGGTATGTAGTGTTTGAATGATGTAACCTCCCCACAGAAATTTAAAAGAAAGACAATATTATTTAAGAAATGCTGATGGACATTGCGCTAAGTGTAACCTCTCCACTGAAATTTTAAAGACAGAAATAATAAATGAATAGGAGCCAAGAATAACCTCCCTGCAATGAAATGTACTGACAAAAGCAACAAAAATGTGAAATTCGCAATCTGACTCTGGTGTAAGCTCCCACAAAAATAATGAAAAACAATTCAGTGCTAATGAAATTCAATTAAACCGAAATATCGGTCTTTGGCCCTGTGCAAAAAAAAATCAGAATTAATTTCTTACCTCATTGTACTGGTAGTCAAATTTCTGCTCTTATTCTTGCGCACGGCTTGGAGGAACTGCATTGCAAATAATAATATTCCTTTTTTTTGTGATTTTACTGAAATTTTTCTTTAATGGAAGTGGAATGAAATGGGAAGTGCAATTAAATAAATTTTGTTTTGTAAAAACTGCTTTGGAATAAAAATTATTATTGGGGCACTTGTTGGAAATTAATTACAATAAATAAACTTTACATTATCTGATGATTACCTTAATTAACAATATACCTCATTCAGCATCTTGACCAGTGTTGCCGACAGACTACATCACACAACCGCTCTGGGCTGCTACTACTGACCGACTGCTCTGCATGACGACTACCAGCGAACTGCTCGCAACACTCGCGCGGTCAAGCGCAGACTAACTACGATTATAGGCTCTCTGGTCAAAGATTTTAACGTGCCTCACCATCGCTGCTACGTTACATACGTGTTTCATAACCCTCCACTGGGGGGGCAAAAATTTGGCAGCGATGGTGAGTCATTTGGACTTGCCATCGCGGCAAAATTTTTCTTTAATTAATAAACTTCTACAATTTACAGAATATTTAGATGTAGTACATGAATTAAATGTTGTGCACACGCACTAAGTACAAAATATATCAGACAAAGACAAAATGTGAGTACAAAACATAGTAGCAAATCAGAAAACTGTATATACAAATTATTTGACAGATAACAAAGTGCACACGCACTGAAAAAATTCTTTAGCATTTTCAGAACAAATAAACAGACTGGCAAAAAAAAAAAATCATGACAAGTGACATGAGTGCACATGCACTGGAGTTCAGAACATACAATGAGTAAGAAATGACATAAGTGCATACGCACTGAAGTATTGAACATACAGAAATGAGTACAAATCATATTGAAAAATGAGAAAAACGCACAAGCACTGAAGTTCAGTAGAAAACAATATAACACCTAACAGAAGTGCACATGCACTGTATTTCACAATATATCATTAAAATAAAAATGTATATACAATATAAAAGACAAGAGTGTACATATACTGTACTTCAGAACAAATCGAAAAAATGTCTTTAGCATTTTCGCAACAAATAAACATAATGGCAAAACATCATGTCGACCAGTGACATAAGTGTACTCGCACTGGAGTTCAGCGAATCGAAAAAAATGTATAACCCACGAACATAAATGATGTTGCCAAAAAAATGATTTTCATTATGTGACAAGAATTAGGATAGGAAAGGGAAGGATTGCATCATGGTTGTAGCACTTTAGATTGCACACAGCTGTTCTGAAAGTCCATATCTTTCCACAGAAGTACAACACCAAGTGACACAACTTGAAGTTCTTTTCCCCTCCGAATTTATCAGCGTAGCCAACACACTGAACTGTCGTAGTAATATTCCATTTTTTTCATTTTGGCAGTATATTAGGTACACCAAACAGTGGGACCATAATAACGTCTTCATCGCTCACGGTGGTGGACAGCATGTCGTGTCAACACCACGCTCTTACAAGGCACACCAACGTAGAATTAGTGCAAAACCAAAGATAGTGCTCCATGATCACTAGGATAAACAGGACAAATGGACATTGCAGTAATTCAGGGTAGTTAGCTTATGAGGAGAAGGACATTATGTCACATAATATTGACAATTACAGTCTTCATTAGTAGTTTGTGGCATTCATAGCCCAGTTATTGAACATTTCTGTACCAAGTATGTAGTATTACAGAAAAATGTTTATTAATTGTTTTACACAGAATCAGTAGCCTTCTTTTCTTAGTTACAAAGCATTATTAAATAATCGCACTCTTTTCCAGTTACAAAGTATAGCATAGTTAATTAATCATTTGTCATTCCAATAGTATTAATCATTAGCCTTTTCCTAATTACAAAGCATTATTAAACAGTCACATTCCTTTCCAGTTACAAAGTATGGTATCGTTAATTAATCATTTGTCATTCCAATATAGTAAGAATCATTAGCCTTCTTCTAATTACAAAGCATTATTAAACAGTCACATTCATTTCCAATTACAAAGTATGAACATTGAAAACAAGAGCTAATTAATGGCATAATTAATAACAATTCATCGAGTGACATTAATTATTGGCACTCAGTGGCCAGCAAGTATTGAATAGAATAAAACATTGTTCATCATTCAGTATTATTCAGATCATTACGAAGTCATTATTAAAAATCAGTTAATTACAGTCATAGCATTAATAATCATGGGCATTATAAGTAGTCTCATTACAATAAACAGTGTTCCTCATTCAGTAGTATTCAGATCATTACAAAGTCATTATTAAAATCAGTTAATTACAGTCATAGCATTAATAATCATGCGCATTATAAGTAGTCTCATTACAATAAACAGTGGCAGTTATTAGCCAGTTACAAAGCATTATTTTTATATATTCTTTTTGTCTCATTAAGAGGTCATTACTCAAGTGACATACTATTCAGAGCTGATCAGCATTACTCAGAACTTTCTCAAACTGGTATCACTATTTGGGACTGGTAATACATTTTTTTTTGTTAGCAATGCATTGCGTTGGGATCGATAATTAATTGCTGAGGCATAACACTATTTGCTTTTGACCTATTGCTGCAAATGAGGATAGGTAACGTCATTCGTCATGAGTCAGCTGTAGCAGGATTATGTAACAAAGCAGTATATGTGATCACATTTATAAATGATAGACACAAATGGGTAAAAAAATAAAAATGCAAGTACTAGAACAGGTATAATAAGTAACAGGTTTAGTAAGTATCATGAAAAGCTTCTCCTGGAAAAATATACAAAATGGATTATTGACCTGAAAGAAGAAACGCACTCTATGCTGAAAAGTAGTGAACTTCGAATTAACAGGTAGTGAAATGTGTATAAAAATGTGTTCCATAGCTGTCCTTTCCAAAACTTTCCATCATCCTACTATGCAATATAACACCTGCTGTCAAAGGAAACTGCAACAAATACTTAAATAACTACGTAGCATAAATACATAACTTCAACATTATCCTCATCTGTAAAGAAAAAACTTCATTATCCATATTATCATAACTTCACTATTATCTTCACCTGTAAAGAAAAACTTCATTATTCATAATAGCATATTCTTCATCATTATTCATCAGCATTCATTATCATCTGCAAAAAAATCACTTCATTACTCATTATACAACTATCTCTTATCTCTAGCATATTTCATCACTAAAAACTAAGATGTGTAGTTCTGTCTGACAGCCTGCATCAATCACCTTGTATTCTGAAAGAAAAAATTAGTTAAGACTGCTATTCTATGATGAGTATAGTATATTCTTGTTAATGCTTGTTAATCCTGATCCATTTACTCTTCCTCATAAAGTTATTGCATCTTCTTTCGTTTATTCCGTAGGTGAAATTCCCATTTCTGTTGAATTTATTTCTTACACGCATCATTTCTTTCTGAAATTGATGAACAGAGATTAATGTCTTGCATTTAAATCATATACCCACTAAATAATGACTGGTTTATGGTGACATAATTAACTATACAGCACAACATGACAGAAATCGTAATAGGTCAAAGACATTGACAGTGTTCAGATGCAAAAATGTACACAGAATAATACAATGCAGCAGCAAAAAATGTAAAACAGTCACGATGTTGAGATGTCATAAGGAAAAAAAATGTCAAAGTCGACTGGTGTGTGCTATATCTTAACTATTTCACAGTGCATACAAACAAAACTTGAAAACAATCATACATAAAAAAAAAAAAATGGAAAATGTGCACGGTCTGATGTGTAACGACAAGAAAAGCGACCTGCTAACCTTACCTTGCCGGGCACTTGCCAAGAAAAATACGATAATCATCAGTAATTAATCAGGTGAAATAATTGCATTAGTAAATGGCACCATAGTGTGTTGAATCATAAAGTGTCTTCATTCAATAAACGGTTTAATGTTTGAGATATGGTGGTTGCCATTCGATTTTCTGGTTCTCAAAGTTTCGACGTGTACGACATTGGGGTGAGGGATGCTGCGAATCCGATATGGACCTGCGTATAGAAGTTCAAATTTACTGCACTTACCTTTTAATTTGCTGGATAAATAGTGTGTACGTACTAATATCTTCTGTCCAACGTGAAAGTCTCGGCGTCTACAAACCTGTTTTTGCTGTCTTCTCCGGCGCTCTGCGGCACGTTTGATGTTGTTCAGCGCAATGTCAATTATTTCGTGGTGTCTTAGTCGACGACATTTAGGGAAGTTTACTAATTCTTTAATTTTGTTTGGTGGTTCAACGTTTTTCAGTATAACAGACGAAGATAGCGTAGTGGATTCATTTGGAATGGAATTAATTACATCTTGGAATGAGAGTATGTATGTATCCCAATCAATATGTCTTTTGTGGCAGTATATTCGGCACAGCTTACCAAATTTCTTTCATTAATCTTTCACAGGGGTTCGAAGAAGGATGGTACTTGGATATATAAATCGGAGAAATGTTTCTAGCTCGTAACATGCGTGTCCATACGCTACTACGAAATTGAGATCCATTGTCAGAAATTACTTTCATCACATGCCCTACATGAAATAGAAAATGTTTTACAAATGCTTTCGAAACAGTTTTAGCAGTAGCTTTGCGTAATGGAGTGAAAGTAACAAATTTTGAAGTGAGCTCAACAGCGACAAATATGTAGCAAAAACCTCTGTTAGTTCTCGGAATCGGACCAAAAATGTCTACTGCGGCCATATGTCTTAATTTAACAGGTATAATGGGATATAATGGAGGAATATGTGAAGTGGTGTCTGATTTAGCTTTCTGGCAAATTTTACAAGACGCTAAAACTCGTCGTATACGTTTCTCCATGTTAGTAAATTAACAGTTTTGTCTCAGTATAAGAAAACATTTTCGTGCTCCGTAATGTGCGTAACTTAAATGAGTGTACCAGATTAATTTGTTGACCAGTTCGTCAGGAATACATAATAACCAATTGTTGCTGTCAGGATGAGAGCGGCGAAACAGAATGTCATTGCGTACAGTGTAGTGGTTCCTAATCGTAACATTTTTTCTATCTTGCCAAAGGTGTTTAATTTCTTTCCACACATTGTCTTTATTTTGCTGCTTTGCTATGTCCTGTAATGACGATGAAATAAAGTTTTCAAATGCAACTTGCTGAATGTACATGACACTGAAATTTGTTTTGCAGAAGTTGGTTGCCACGTCTTGTTGATTGTTGCCGAGAGAACGCGATAGTGCGTCTGCTATAACATTTTGTGTACCGGGAATGTGAACTATTGTAAAATTAAATTCTTGTAAATATAGTTTCCATCTACTTAACCTGTCGTGAGTAAATTTAGCCGAAAGTAAAAATTGTATAGCTCTGTGGTCTGTGTAAACGGTGGTATGTCTGCCATAAAGAAAATGCCTAAATCTCGTAAAAGCCCATACAACACATAATGTTTCCAGTTCTGTAACGGAATAATTTCGTTCAGCAGGTGACAGAATGCGGCTTGCAAATGCGATGTTTTTAATTACTGTAGAGCCATCTTCTTCTATTTCCTGGAAAATATGTACGCCTAAAGCGGTGTTGGAACTGTCGGTGGCAATGGAAAAATTTCTAGTAAGATCAGGGTGCGATAAAAGTGGAGCATTCAACAAAGCATGTTTCAGGTTCACAAATTCAGAATGTGCTTGCTTATCCCAAGACCAAATACTGTTTTTACCTGTTAATTGGCATAATCTAGGCGTGTCTAAAGCAGAGTGATGAATAAATTTACGAAAAAAGTTAATTAAGCCCAAAAAGCTGCGTAATTGCTTTTTTGTCGTAGGAACAGTAATGTCACGTAGAGCTTGAAGTTTTTCCGGATCAGGCGCAATGCCCTCTGCTGAAATTACGTGTCCAAGAAATTTTATAGAAGTTTTGCCAAAGTGCGATTTACTAAGATTAACTGTAAGTCCCTGTGCATGAAAAGTTTGTAACAGTTGTTCAAGAATCAGATTGTGTTCAGACCAGTTAGCTTCTGCGATAAGAATGTCGTCTACATACGTCGTGATTCTGTCCTTAAGTTCTGTCGGAAGTATTGAATTCAAACCGCGAATAAAAGCTGCAGAAGAAATAGTTAAGCCGAACGGTAATTTGCAAAATTGATAACAGTCGCCAAAACAGAGAAAAGCTGTATATTTTCTACAATTCGGATGAAGTTGAATTTGCCAAAATCCCGATTTCAAATCTAGTGTAGAATAAATAGCTGTACCGTGAAATTTCTGTAGAAGTTCCTCTAGTGTCTGTGGTCGATCTGTTTCATTAATAATAATGTCATTAATGTGACGTGAATCAAGTACGAGGCGAAGTGAGCCATCTTTTTTCTTAACAATATGTAGCGGGTTTATGTACGGACTAACTGCCGGTTCTATAATTCCTTGGTCAAGCATATCCTGCAATTCTTTTTTAACTTGTTCTCTATGAATATACGGAATAGGATAATGCTTTGCTTTAAATGTATCGTGCTGTTTGACTTGAAATTCATACATAAAGCCGGACATAGTACCAGGAATGTTGTCAAAAACTGGAGCTTGCTGTAAAAGAATTTTGTGTAATTGCGTTCGTTCGTCGTCTGTAGTTGCACTGCTCTCTTTAACCTTATCAGAAATCAATTGCATTACGTCGTAGTCAGCTTCGTCTGGAGTATTATAGTTGTGTACGTACGTATCCGTGAACAATGTGGGATTACAGTCTTTGTTACGTGTTGCGGAAATGACCTCTGTGCGGTTAATTGTTTGTTCTTCCGCAGATAAAGAGTGCTGAAATTCTAAAGCCAATTGCACATTTTCATCCTTTAACATTAAATAAGAATTTTGAAAATCGATAACTGCGTCGTGTTGTACCAGAAAATTCGTACCTAAAATAACGTCAGTTGTCAATAAAGGAACAATCCAAAAATTTGAGTGGAAAGTATGACCTCCAATACAAAATGATAAATGCGTCTGTAATTTAACGTCTACTCCTTTACTCGGTACTGCTCCTTTCACTTTTGTTTTGCCTAAAGGTAATGTCGGATAGGTATTCTCTTTGTTGCACTCGTTGAAAGTAGTGCTTGTGTTATTAGAAGATGCGTCCTGTGTAGTATCTAGTCAGATTCTATCTGACGTGTTATTATTATTAGGAGGATTCTGTGGCATTTCGACTATTTGAACTGTCCTATTACTTCTTCCAGACGTATTACGCTCTGGATGATACCTACTGTCGGGTTCGTTCATGAGAATAGGTTCTCGTGCATAATTTTGCTGTTGGTATGACCGTCTGTTGTTAGATGTACGCTGAAAATTGTTCTCGTTATTTTTACGTCTGTCGTAATAGTCATTCCTATACGGTGTATTGCGATGGGAATTGAAATACTGTCTTCTTTGTACATAGTTGTTTCCTTGCTCCCGTGCGTTACTATTTGTTGGATCTTGAACTATACGTGCACGCGGCGGAACATTAAAGCCTGGTTGACCTTGTGCATTCCATTGTTGGTTAGGCATGCTAACCGGCTGGTTTTGATGTTGTTGTTGTGAAACACCTCTATTGTTACTAAAGTGTGATTCCTGTTGCTGAAAATTTTGACGATATTGATAATTAGAATTTTGGCTGTTATTAGAGTTTTGGTAGTTGTCGTTCCTAAAGCGTCTGTTATCTTTCCTATTGAAATTACTTCCCTGATCATAATTACCGTACTTTTGTTGACCTTGGTTGTTACACGAAAAGTTTTTGTTTACAAAAGAATAATCAGATTGCTGCACTTCTAAAAGCTGCAACAGATCCCTGAATGCTGAAATGTTTTCTTTTTGCTGGCCCGTTAGAAGTGACACTCGTAATGACCGTGGTAATTTGGAAATGCATAATTGTATAAGTGCAGATTCACTGTACGGTTCACTTATGTACTGGTTTTGTTGCACCATGTGCTCAAAAAATTGCGTGACACTGGGAAAATTTGTGTTCTCATATTTTGATAAGCTAATTAATTGGTCTTTAATTCCGCGCTGTGTCGTCTTCGACCAGTACGCTGACAGAAAAGCATTCTGAAATTCCTCTACTGAATAGCATTGCCTCGCTATCGGTCTCATACGAGTTGCCGGTTCGCCTTCCAAAAAGCTGCAAATAAATTCAAGTTTATGCGTAACAGGCCAAGTCGGTGGAAGAGCAAAGCTAAATTGTTGAATCCAATCCAGTGGGTGAATCTGCGTTCTATCGTTTTTAAATACTTTAAACTTTCTCACTGACAGAAAATGTTTGTAATCGAAATTATCATCTCTGTGTGATGCAACAGGTTCAGGATCGTAAGAGAATCTATTGAACTGTGGTTGTTCGGAATCAAGTCCCGTACTCTCTGTAGATTACTCAAATTATACGCGTTGCGCGAGTCTGAAAAATGTTCGCAAAGTGGCGTCTGCTGTGATGCGTTATTAACTGAAATACTTTTCATCTCTGTTACTTCTTGTTGTAAACTCGACAATTTTCTATGCAACGTGTTATTAGACGAATCGATCTCATTAATTGTCTGCTGTAAATTTTGAAATTCAGGTGTTTGGTTAAATGAAATCGGTGCAGTATCGTCTGATTTATTATCATTATTACTTTCAATAGCACCAATACGACTGGCTAATTCATCATATTTTTCAGTCAGTATTTTTGCCTGTTCATCGGTTTTAGAATCGGACGCATTAATCTGTTTTTGCAACTTACGCGTAGTTTCGCTCAGTTTTTTAACATCAGCTTTGATGACATCGCAATCCTGTGTTAGTTCTAATTGTTCGAATCTGTCTGTCACTGTTTGAATATCTACTGTGTGTGTATCTGTTTTTGATTTAAGATTGGAAATTTCGTCACGTAATTCTGTGTTCGACTGTTTGATGGAATTAATTTCGTCGGACACTGAGGCAATATTGTTGTCTACGTATGTCTTCGCTTTCGCGAACATTTTACGTTTGTCTTCTTGTCTCTGAGCCATGATTGTTTCCATGACTTGACGTTTGACTTTATTTTGATCCTGAATAAATTTACGGAAACGCGTATCACTGTTCTGTATGTGCTGATTAAAGCGCTCATTAATCTGAGTGTTCTGCTGTTCGAATTTCGCGTCTATCTTTGCGTCCATTGTGCGCGAAAGTTCTACCGTCATTGCTTTAAACTCGTCCCGTAATTGTGTAGCTTTTTCAGAGCATTGTTTAGCGACTCCGCTAATTTCGTCTCTGAGTGTTTCTGTTGCAGCTGTTTGCAATTCCCTTAATTCCTGAGCAACAGACTTAATTTCTTCGCCACTTTTCTTTGAGCTAGCCTCAATTTCCTCGCGCAACTGTTCCTTAGTGTCATGACACTGCGCGGCAACGGCTCTAATTTGTTCACTAAGCTGTCTGGAATTGTCGTCTAATTTTTCATTCTGTTGTCTGACCTGTTCACTAAGTTGTTTGAGATTTTCGTCATTATTGTCAAGTTTCTCATTTAAGTGTTTGTTGTCTTCCCTAAGTTGTTTGAAATTTTCATCAATTTTATTAAATTTTTTGTCCTGTTCACTAAATTGTTGTTTGAAATCTTCACTCTGTTGTTTGGAAGTGTTGTCCAGTTTTTCATTAAGTTGTTTATTCATTTGTAGCAAAAATGCCATAATTGGATTCGACACAACATCATCATTTCTATTCCTCGTGTTGTTTAGTGGTGTACCTGGAATTGTCTCGCTTTCCGTAACCATTTGGTTATTCTGAGATTCACAAAAAGGTTTGTCAGTCAAACATACACTGTCAGTCCCTATTTCGGAATTAAATAAATCCGTCGTACTTTCACTACATTGACCATTTTCATTCGAAAAATTTGTCTGTATGTTACTTGAATTTTCCAAACCGGGTGTGTTAAGCTGAGCAGCGCTCATTACAATAGAGCGTTCTGCGTCATCAATTGTCGTCAAATTAACAGACGAGACAATTGAGTTCGTTTGTTCATTATCAGGGTAAAAGTCATCACTAGTGGTTGGAAAGCACTGATTATTAGTGAACGCAGGATTGTCATCATTACACTGCGTGTCACATGTCCTATCGGTAAAGTCGTTTGAGCCGGTAATTTCGTTCGTAATACCTCGCGATACACTATTCACAGTCTTTCGCGGCATTTTCACAATAGTCACAATTATTCACCAAAACAATAAGCACAAATGCAAAAGCAACACACAAATACAATAGAGCAAACGAATTGTCGTTGATCTGTGGAAAGAAAGTCACAAAATTAGTAAAAGCGTAGCGCCAAATCCTAATTATATCTAAGCAAATAAGAGCAGATATCTGACTGTTGTTCAAAAGATTCTCAACGAAATACGATCCTGGACTGGGTGTCGCCAAGTGTAACCTCCCCACAGAAATTTAAAAGAAATGACAATATTATTTAAGAAATGCTGATGGACATTGCGCTAAGTGTAACCTCTCCACTGAAATTTTAAAGACAGAAATAATAAATGAATAGGAGCCAAGAATAACCTCCCTGCAATGAAATGTACTGACAAAAGCAACAAAAATGTGAAATTCGCAATCTGACTCTGGTGTAAGCTCCCACAAAAATAATGGAAAACAATTCAGTGCTAATGAAATTCAATTAAACCGAAATATCGGTCTTTGGCCCTGTGCAAAAAAAAATCAGAATTAATTTCTTACCTCATTGTACTGGTAGTCAAATTTCTGCTCTTATTCTTGCGCACGGCTTGGAGGAACTGCATTGCAAATAATAATATTCCTTTTTTTTGTGATTTTACTGAAATTTTTCTTTAACGGAAGTGGAATGAAATGGGAAGTGCAATTAAATAAATTTTGTTTTGTAAAAACTGCTTTGGAATAAAAATTATTATTGGGGCACTTGTTGGAAATTAATTACAATAAATAAACTTTACATTATCTGATGATTACCTTAATTAACAATATACCTCATTCAGCATCTTGACCAGTGTTGCCGACAGACTACATCACACAACCGCTCTGGGCTGCTACTACTGACCGACTGCTCTGCATGACGACTACCAGCGAACTGCTCGCAACACTCGCACGGTCAAGCGCAGACTAACTACGATTATAGGCTCTCTGGTCAAAGATTTTAACGTGCCTCACCATCGCTGCTACGTTACATACGTGTTTCAATGAGAGAGTGTCAAGTCAAATTTACTGCAGGGAAATTAGCAGGATGAGCCAAAGAGCCTTCTTGTAATTGGGAGGTTTCATCCCCTCAGGCCTAGATGCTTGCATTGGTTCTGTTGGGAAAGTTGTCATAAAGCCATTGCATCCTCTCCTGAGGCAATGTGATCAAAAACTTTCAAACTATCATCGACAGCATTTGGAATGAATTGGTGTCTGAGCTGGTCAAACACACATGTTCCATCTGGGACATATCTCAGGATCTTGTTGGCCACAGGAGTAGCTGAATATCACGCAGAGAGTTCATAGAGACGCATGCTACTTGTGAATTAGCATTGTCCTGTTGAAAAACGGCACCACGATAGTGTCGCACGAGAAATAACACACGAGGCTGCAGAGCCGGTCACGTGTCGTCGTGCTGTCAGAGTTCCCTCGGTCCCGTGACCGGAGATCGTACCCTATGGTTCCCCACTCCATGACGCGAGGAGCCACACTACTGTGCCTCTCCAAAACGGTGGAAAAATGGGACCTCTGCCAAAGTCGCCAACACACCCGCTGGCAACGTTTACCAGGGGTAATGCAGAACCACGATTCATCAGTGAACGCGATCCCATTCATCAGCAGTCAACGTTTCCTGGCTATGGAACCAAACGCATCCGTTTTTGTAGTGGTGTTAACAGCACGCATGGGACGGTAGTTCCCCACTTCTGATGCATCTACTCTCCGACCATTGGTGTGGAATGACACCGGGTATTACAGGGTATTCACTAATAGGTTTCGGACAGCGGGCGCATATATGAAGAGGTTATGACGTGCTTTGTGCACGATATGCGATCCTCCCTTGTTGGTGTGAAATGTGGTCGACCGGAAGCTTAGAGGACGAGTAGGTTTGCCTTCATGTTCCTATGGAGTCCATTGGTGGCTCACTGTCTGGATTTTGCACGATTTGACCAGCTGGCCAAATGAAGGCCCTTTTTCATCTTTGTCAGTTTCTGATAACGCTGTCTCATCTTAGTACTTGGCATCACCGTGTCGATAGTGATAATTTCACGCCGCTTATTTCCTATACCTAACACTAAACATGAACAACACTAATGCACTTTGCTGGCAGTTCTAGCAGTCACAGAGACTTGCGACTCTAATCATTTACATACCCACTGGTACTATGTAAGAGTGCATACTTACAACGACATACGACCATGCCGTTTGCGTGCTTTATTTATTTTTGGTCAAGTACTGAACATACATGAAGTAGTGGATAACGCATAAAATTGTGCTGTAATGCAGGAAGACGTGAAGAGGATAGGAACGTAGTGCAGTGTTCGGTACCTCATAGTAAACAAATGTAACGTATAGCAAATAATTAGGCCCACTATTGCAAGTTCACATGATTACCGAACAGTCACTGGAAGCAGCCATAAAAAAAAAGTAAACACAGTCCGAACAGGCCTTGAAGGTCCAAAGGTACCGATCGGCCGCCCTGTCATCCTCAGACCTTAGGCGTCATCGGATGCGGATACGAAGGGGCAGGTGGTCAGTACACCACTTACCGGCCATTGTCAATTTTCGTGACCGGTGTCGTTACTTAGGTCCAAAGGTACCGATCGGCCGCCCTGTCATCCTCAGACCTTAGGCGTCATCGGATGCGGACACGAAGGGGCATGTGGTCAGTACACCGCTTACCGGCCATTGTCAGTTTTCGTGACCGGTGTCGTTACTTTAGTTCGGTGGTGATGGGAACCAGTGCGATTACTGCGGCAAAGCCGTTGGCACGGGAAGCATTCACATTTATTAAATATCTGGGTCTACGCGTAAGCACCTATTTAAAGCAGAACGACCACCTAAATCTGATAGTTGGAGAGGCTTACTAAACTCTCTTCCGACCACTACATGAATATTCCTCGTCAGTATGGGATACGTACTTGATCATATTGATCGAGGAAATGGGGAATATCCAAAGAAGAGCAGCGCATTTCGTTACAGGTTCCTTTAGTCAGCATGAAAGCGCCACGGATACGATCAACCCAGCGGCAGCCACTACAAGAGTCATGGTATGCATCACGGTGTTGCGTCACAACTCCTAGAGTGTACGTTCCTAGAAGAGTCAACTCCTATGTATAGCTCGTGAAAAGTCAGTGAAGTAGAAATTAGAAAAATTCGAGATCACACAGAGAATTACCAACAATCGCTCTTCCCGTGTACCATTCGCAATTGGATCAGGGAAAGGGCGAAATAACAATGGCACACGAGGTACGCACAGTATGAGATGGCTTGCGGTGTACAGACGTAGATTTAGATGTAGATGTAGACACCAGATATGTCTGTGGCCACCTGCGAGCAAATAGGAATTTACACGGCAACCGACATGACTTTGAAATACAGTGTTCAAGTGAAACCCAACAAGCACTTAGCACGAGATATTATAAGTACACTACTGGCCATTAAAATTGCTACACCAAGAAGAAATACAGATGATAAACGGGTATTCATTGTACAAATACATTATACTAGAACTGACATGTGTGATTACATTTTCATGCAATATGGGTGCATAGATCCTGAGAAATCAGTACCCAGAACAACCACCTCTGGCCGTAATAACGGCCTTGATGCGCCTGGGCATTGAGTCAAACAGAGCTTGGATGGCGTGTACAGGTACAGCTGCCCATGCAGCTTCAACACGATACCACAGTTCATCAGGAGTAGTGACTGGCGTATTGTGACGAGCCAGTTGCTCGGCCACCATTGACCAGACGTTTTCAATTGGTGACAAATCTGGAGAATGTGCTGGCCAGGGCAGCAGTCGAGCATTTTCTGTATCCAGAAAGGCCCGTACAGGACCTGCAACATGCGGTCGTGCATTATCCTGCTGAAATGTATGGTTTCAGAGGGATCGAATGAAGGGTAGAGCCACGGGTCGTAACACATCTGAAATGTAACGTCCACTGTTCAAAGTGCTGTCAGTGCGAACAAGAGGTGACCGAGACGTGTACCATCACGCCGAGCGATACGCCAGTATGGCGATGACGAATACACGCTTCCAATGTACGTTCACCGCGATGTCGCCAAAAACGGATACGACCATCATGATGCTTTGAAAAGAACCTGGATTCATCCGGAAAAAGACGTTTTGCCAAGCGTGCACCCAGATTCGTCGTTGACTACACCATCGCAGGCGCTCCTGTCTGTGATGCAGCGTCGAGGGTAATCGCAGCCACGGTCTCTGAGTAGATTGTCCATGCTGCTGCAAACGTCGTCGAACTGTTGGTGCAGATGGTTGTTGTCTTGCAAACGTCCCCATCTGTTGACTCAGGGATCGAGACGTGGCTGCACTATCCGTTACAGCCATGCGGATAAGATGCCTGTCATCTCGACTGCTAGTGATACGAGGCCGTTGGGATCCAGCAAGGTGTTCCGTATTACCGTCCTGAACCCACCGATTCCATATTCTGCTAACAGTCATTGGATCTCGACCAACGCGAGCAGCAATGTCGCGATGCGATAAACCATAATCGCGATAGGCTACAATCCGACCTTTATCAAAATCGGAAACGTGATGGTACGCATTTCTCCTCCTTACTCGGGGTATCACAATAACGTTTCACCAGGCAACGCCGGTCAACTGCTGTTTGTGTATGAGAACTCGGTTGGAAACTTTCCTCGTACCAGCACATTGTAGGTGTCACCACCGGCGCCAACCTTGTGTGAATGCTCTGAAAAGCTAAACATTTGCGTATCACAGCATCTTCTTCATGTCGGTTAAATTTCGCGTCTGTAGCACGTCATCCTCGTTGTGTAGCAATTTTAATGGCCAATAGTGTAAAAGCCGTTGGTGTAACTCGCTGAATTCGTTGTTCACAGATTTTTGAATGTTGTCGATTAACTGTGAAAGCTCGTAGTCGTGCGGTAGCGCCCAGGTTCCCGGGTTCGATTCCCGGCGGGGTCAGGGATTTCCTCTGCCTCGTGATGACTGGGTGTTGTGTGATGTCCGTAGGTTAGTTAGGTTGAAGTAGTTCTAAGTTTCAGGGGACTGATGACCATAGATATTAAGTCCCATAGTGCTCATAGCCATTTGAACCATTGAGAAAATAACGATTAGTAGGAAGACGTTTCCGTGACTTATGTCTAATCGGTTTCGCGATGTATATTCAAAGTTCCCTATAGAGGCAATATTTCACACACTACTGAAATGTGACTTTATACACGATTTTCGTATGATTTTTGCTTACGATCTAGGTTACCTTTGACCTGTAGCACTACAGACTTTTCGACGTATATATTTAATGGTGTTTCACGTCAGCAAATGTGTAATGCTGCAAGTCAGCGGGAAATTAGGCAGAAATAACCGGAGTCACAACCTAGCACACGAGTACAAGTCCTTGCTGACGGCATTTATGGAGGACACAAAAATGCTGTAAGTAATGCTTCAAAAGCTTATGAAACGAAATTTTTTCAGATCTGGAACCAAAACTAAAAGAATAAATATGTTTCGTTCCAGACCACTGATGATGTTTTAAATGAAGAAAATGAAACCTGTGTATATAAAAAACACACATTTTTAGTAGTTGCAAAGAAGAATTTAAAACACCTTAAGCAGTGACACAGCGTGGCCATCAAATAGACGCATAAATGAAGTATTTACATAGGAATAATTACAATTAAAGTTTATAGCGCAGAACAGAACAAGGCCGACTGGTGTAAGGAAATGGAGATTTGAAATTTTTTGTTAAAAGAAGGCAGTGTGGAGAGATTGCCGCCTGGTGTCGGTGTCGGAATTAAATTATTTCGACTTCAGCACGTGCTCTAAAATATTTGTGTGGGCTTACAGCGATACATAGTTGTTGCTAGCAGCAAGATACAAAACGTGCTGTAGGTAAGCAGCACCGCTCTGTTGTAATGCTAAGTAAATGCGTACAACTATTTAGACATAATGAACAAACTGATGACAAATTTTTGTTCAAGTCTACATATTCCCCTCTGCTGGGATATTCTTCATAATTTCTACCGTTCCCAGTTGGTTTTCTGTTTTCTAAAGACATATTCTGTGACGTTTACATCTACACCCACATCTGCATATACAGGGAGGTCCATTGATCGTGACCGGGCCATATATCTCACGAAATATGCGTCAGACGAAAAAAACTACAAAGACGAAACTTGTCTAGCGTGAAGGGGGAAACCAGATGGCGCTATAGTTGGCCCGCTAGATGGCGCTGCCATAGCACAAACGGATATAAACTGCGTATTTTAAAATATGAACGCCCATTTTTTATAACATATTCGTGTAGTGCGTAAAGAAATACGAATGTTTCAGTTGGACCACTTTTTTCGCTTTGTGACACATGGCGCTGTAATAGTCACAATCACATGGTTCACAATTTGAGACGGACAGTTGGTAACAGGCAGGTTTTTTAAATTAAAATACAGAACGTAGGTACGTTTGAGCATTTTATTTCCGTTGTTCCAATGTGATACATGTACCTTTATGAACTTACAATTTCTGAGAACGCACGCTGTTACAGCTTGATTACCGGTAAATACCACATTAATGCAATAAATGCTCAAAATTATGTCCGTCATCCTCAATGCATTTGGCAACACGTGTAACGACATTCCTCTCAACGGCGAGTAGATCGCCTTATGTAATGTTCGTAAATGCACTGACATTGCGCTGACGCATGTTGTCAGGCGTTGTCGGTGGATCACGATAGCAAATATCCGTCAACTTTCCCCACAGAAAGAAATCCGGGGACGTCAGATTCGGTGAGCGTGCGGGCCATGGTATGGTGCTTCGACGACCAATCCACCTGTCACGAAATATGCTGTTCAGTACCGCTTCAACCCCACGCGAGCTATGTGCCGGACATCCTTCATGCTGGAAGTACATCGCCATTCTGTCATGCAGTGAAACATCTTGTAATAACATCGGTAGAACATTACGTAGGAAATCAGCATACATTGCGCCACTTAGATTGCCATCGATAAAGTGCGGGCCAATTATCCTTCATCCCATAATGCCGCACCATACATTAACCAGCCAAGGTCGCTGATGTTCCACTTGTCGCAGACATCGTGGATTTTCCATTGCCCAATAGTGCATAATAATGCCGGTTTACGATACCGCTGTTGGTGAATGACGCTTCGTCGCTAAATAGAACGCGTGCAGAATATCTGTCATCGTCCCGTAATTTCTCTTGTGCCCAGTGGCAGAACTGTACACGACATCCCGGGTTCGATTCCCGGCAGGGTCAGAGATTTTCTCTGCCTCCTTATGACTGGGTGTTGTGTGATGTCCTTACGTTAGTTAGGTTTAAGTAGTTCTAAGTTCTAGGGGACTGATGACCATAGATGTTAAGTCCCATAGTGCTCAGAGCCATTTGAACCATTTTTTTTTTGTGCGCGACATTCAGAGTCGTCGCCATGCAATTCCTGGTGCATAGAAATATGATACGGGTGGAATCGATGTTGATGTAGCATTCTCAACACCGACGTTTTTGAGATTCCCTATTCTCGTGCAATTTGTCTGCTACTGATGTGCGGATTAGTCGCGACAGCAGCTAAAACACCTACTTGGGCATCATCATTTGTTGCAGATCGTGGTTGACGTTTCACATGTGGCTGAACGCTTCCTGTTTCCTCAAATAACGTAACTATCCGGCGAACGGTCCGGACACTTGGATGATGTCGTCCAGGATACCGAGCAGCATACATAGCACACGCCTGTTGGGCATTTTGATCACATTAGCCATACATCAACACGATATCGACCTTTTCCGCAATTGGTAAACGGTCCATTTTGACATGGGTAATGTATTACGAAGCAAATACTGGCGGAATGTTACGTGATACCACGTACTTATACGTTTGGGACTATTACAGCTAGATCTATCAGAAAGCGAAGAAAGTGGTCCAATTAAAACATTCATATTTCTTTACGTACTACACGAATATGTAATAAAAAATGGGGGTTCCTATCTAAAAAAAAATGCAGTTGATATCCGTTTGACCCATGGCAGCGCTATCTAGCGGTCCAGCCATAGCGTCATCTGGTTTACCCCTTCAAGCTAGACGAGTTTCGTTCTTTGTAATTTTTTCGTTTGACGCTTATTTCGTGAGATATTTGGTCCGGTCACTATCAATGGACCACCCTGTATACTCCGAAAACGACTTACGGTGTTTGGCGGAGGGTACATCGTAAACCATTGTCAGCTCCCCCTCTTCCCGTTCCAGTCGCGAATGGTTCGCAGGACGGACGTTTTCTTTTAAGTCTACGTATAAGCCTGGATCATTCTTTTATCTTCCTGGTCTTTTAGCAAGACGTACGTAGGCGAAAGCAATATATTCTTTTATCTTCCTGGTCTTTTAGCAAGACGTACGTAGGCGAAAGCAATATATTCGTTGACTCTTCTAGGAAAGTAAGCTCCCGGAACTTTATCAGTAAAGCATACCGTGATGCAGAACGCCCCTGTTGCAGCGTCTGCCAGTGCCGTTGTCTGCCAATTTCCATCACGTTTTCGCTCTTACTAGATCAACCTGTAATGAAATGTCCTGCTCTTCTTTGATTATTCTCTATTTCCCATATCAGTCCTCTCTCGTACGGATTCCAGATTCACGAGTTTAGATAACATCGCCTGTAAAAGGTAATTCCTACCCCAACCATTCGCTCACAGAAAGATCACTACTTAAAGACTGTCCCAAGTCACACCAATACCCAAAAAGGGAAGTAGGAGTAATCCACTGAATTACAGGTCTATATCACTAACGTCGATTTGCAGTAGGGTTTTAGAAGATATCCTGTATTCGAACATTATGAAGTACTTCGAACAAAACGATTTATTGACACATAGTCAGCACGGTTTCAGAAAATATCGTTCTTGTAAAGCACAACTAGCTCTTTATACTCATGAAGTAATAAGTGCTATCGACAGGGGATGTCAAATTGATGCCATATTTTTAGATTTCCAGGAGGCTTTCGACACCGTTCCTCACAAGCGTCTTCTAACCAAACTGCGTGCCTACGGAGTATCACCTCAGTTGTGGGATTGGATTCGTGATTTCCTGTCAGAAAGGTCACGGTTCGTAGTAATAGACTGAAGGTCTTCGAGTAAAACAAAAGTAATATCCGATGTTCCCCAAGGAAGTGTTATAGGCCCTCTATTGTTCCTGATCTATATTAACGATACAGGAGACAATCTTAGCAGCTGTCTTAGATTGTTTGCAGATGATGCTGTCATTTACCGTCTTGTAAGGTCATCACATGATCAAAACGACTTGCAAAATGATTCAGATAAGATATCTGTATGGTGCGAAAAGAGGAAATTGACCCTGAATAAGGAAAAGTATGAAGTTATTCACATGAGTACTAAAAGAAATCAGCTAAATTTCGATTACGCGATAAGTCACACAAATCTGAAGGCTGTAAATTCAACTAAATACTTAAGCATTACAGATATAAATAACCTAAATTGGAACGATCACATAGATAATATTGTGGGTAGAGCAATCCAAAGACTGCGATTCATTGGCAGAACACTTAGAAGGTGCAACAGGTCTACTAAAGAGATTGCTTACACCACGCTTGTCCGCCCGCCCTATTCTGGAGTCCTGCTATGCAGTGTGGGATCCGAATCAGGTGGGACTGACGGATGACATGGAAAAAGTACAAAGAAGGACAGCTCGTTTTGTATTATTGCGATATAGGGGAGATTGTGTCACAGACATGATACGTGAACTGGTGTGGCAATCATTAAAACAAAGGCGTTTTTCGTTGCGACGGGATCTTCTCGTGAAATTTCAATCACCCGTTTTCTCCTCCGATTGCGAAAACATCCTGTTGGCACCCACCTACATAGCGAGAAGTGATCATCACGATAAAATAAGAGAAATCATGGCTCGCACAGAAAAATTTAAATGCTCGTTTTTCCCGCGTGCTGTTCGAGTGTGGAACGGTAGAGCGACAGCTTGAGGGTGGTTCATTGAACCCTCTGCCAGGCACTTTATTGTGAATAGCAGAGTAATCACGTAGATGTAGATGTCATCCTGATTTTGGTAGGCTCTGAAGGCTTGAAGCACCTGAGGGGTGGCGTCTCATTTTCTCCATTCTTTCAACATGGACTTCAGTCACCAGCTATTATTGTCGAGTGACGCAGTTCTAAAATTCTAGCGGCATATCACTCACTCACTTTCTGTAATGACACTAGTTCTTCATTCCTTTTGTTTCCGCGCATATAATGAGTATCAAAACGGTAGCTGAAGCAATGTTCCACCACCAAGTCTGCAAGCATCCTTAACTAAATGACCACTTAATGTGCTCAACAGCATACCTCAAGTCCGTCAGGCCCCTTCACTCATTCAATTCCAACGCTCTTTCCCTACATCACCTAATTCACTTATTATGTGTTGGGAAAGCTCTACTTGAGAAATTCTCTAGCACGCCGACTACATGTTGCAGTTATACCAATAGCACTCCATTGCACTTATGCCCTACGTTTTATGAGTTTAGAAAATACTCTACGAATTTTTATTCTCCAAAGGAATCACTTGGTCCCAGCTGCTGCTAGAGGTATTAATAGCCAATATTCGTACGTAATGGCAAGAACCAAGCCTGCCTTCAGGTGAGGAAGCCAGACTGCAACAGAGTCAGACTCTCTGTCTTCCCTTGATCTGGAGAAAGCAGGCTTCCCGTTTACGCCCCCTCCCCCCTCCACCCCCTCAAACACAAACTCAGTCGCAAACTATTTCACTGAAATACGCCATGTTTATTCAGTGGTAAAGTAACGTAAACTGCTTTGATATACTCCTAACTAACATAATATGTGTAATGCTGATTCAAGCGCAGTTTATTCAAATAATCCGAACAGCAGTAATTCTCACATCAGATACACCCTATTTCGGGAAAGGCACTTTTACCGCTGAGAATCTTACTTTGAATAACAGCTTGTATTTACTTCACTGTTTCATGTCAGACCTATGAAACAGTCAATGAATTCGTCCATTGAATACATCTTATCTAAGCCAAAACAGTATATTTTCATCAACAACTCACATATTTCTATTGCAGTATGAAAAAGACTTTAGTCATTACTTCCTGAGCTCATTGTAAGTATGTGAACACCAGGCACCGACATGTTTGACCAGACAACACGTAGTAGAAATAAAAGAAGCATACGACGCATTCTGTATATACCTACAGCGGATCTAGTATTCGTTTGAATATTTCCTGGCGCGGTTTTCTCGCCTGTCGGTAACACTCCGACTAAAGTTAAGGTTCTCTTAAACTGTTTGCTTCGTAGAATGTCTGACGCTTCCCAGAACTGCTTTGTGAAGTTTTATAAACTGTTGGCGTTGTAGACTCTCTGGCAGTTAGCGGAATTCTATCTATAGACCAAGGCTTATTCTAGATCAAACGTGGCCTAATTCGCGCGTTCGGCTTTTTTCACTTCTTCCAACACAGCTACCTCCAGATTTTTCTGTCAACGGCTCTGAGAGAAAGAAAAGCACCTATCCGTCATTTCGAAAGGTCTCTTGTTCGACTCTGGGTCCGACACGCATTTTTAATATACCATAATGTTTCAAAACAGCGCACAGTCCTGTGAAGAGTGAAAATTCGTAGTAGATGCTATAATCTGACGCGTTCTCTCACGAAACTTTTACTACGTTCAGCTATTTAAAACTAAATAAAATTTGCTTCTTCAAATAAAAGTACTTCCATACTATTTCCAATTACTTCATAGTTTTCTGGGGGGAACGCAATTTTTTCAAAGATACAAACAAAAAAAAAAGAAGAATTGCTACAACTGAAGTTTATCGTAGATCAATGCCCCTCGGTCGTTGTATATGTAGCGAACACAAAGGCAAGGCTATGTCATAGGTTTCGAGCAAAGTGACTGTTAACTGTATTCTACATGTACAGAATGCCACGTTGTCTTGTAATAGCCCTACAACTTCTTGGCTGAATCTGCTCTGAGATTGGAGGAAGCAGGCATACTTATAACAGGTGTATGGGTATTGGCGACCACTGCTGCTCATACCCAGCTTTCAGTTGCAAAGGAAGATTACTGGAAATGAACTGCCATCATAAGAGACGGCGGATAGACTCGTGTTATGCAAAGGTGGAGTGGTAACTTTGCCACGAGCTTCGCAGAGTAACGAACCCGACGTTAGCCTGAAGTAGGCTGCACAAGCACGAATGACCTAAACTTAGTGTCAGACAAAAATGGCATTTCTATTCGTACTGCATGCGGCTTCAGTCAGAAGCTTTGCTCAGTACTTTAGTCAAAGAATCTTTTGTAAGCATTTATTTTTTTTGTCCAGCTACTCCCTCTCACAGCGTGTGTTTGTGTGTGATAGGTGTCAATGCCGTGTTCGCAACAGGGTGGTCACGCCTAAAAAGCGAATTAAATTAGTCGTTCCACTGACAACATACAACCAGGAGTAATGTGTGGTTTAATTCCCCAAGTTGTGGCAGTACTACACCCTAGCTTGATCAGGATTGGCACTTAGAGTCTAATTCTAGAAAAAGTAGAACAATTGTGAACTGATAATATGTTTATTCTGAAAACAACTCTCAGAGAAACACATGCAAAGTGAAGAAGTGCAGACATAGCACGTTAACTCCTACTCATCCATCTAAATTTGAGACTGGCAAAACATCTATGACGTGATTCGAAATGGCGTCCCCCTTCAGATGAAGAAAACCCTACGTGGTTGATACTGACTGGCATCGAAGTTAACAAAGCGTCAACGCTGAGTGGCCCTGACAGCAAAGGACTCTCGAATCAAACAAGTGGAACCTATCATATTTACTGTTGATAATTACCTATTCGCCGAGCCGTGGTACGTTTAACACACAATTCAGTGCTGTGATGAGCGGTTCCGCAATGGTGATGTGCTCACTGCTGTTTGCGGTAGTGCAGACGAAGTGCGTTTCGTAGCTGAAAATTCTGATTTCACAAAGGACGTGAAACAGCGTCCGCAAATTCCTGGGGTCAAAGCTACTTCCGTACAATGCCGGACTCGAATCAAGAATTCCGTTTGCTCAAAAGCCACTAGCAGAGACTTGACTTCAGAAAAACTTCGTAATGACTTAGTCTCCACAAAGGAACAAAGGTCACAGAGAGACGTATGATACCCTTCCTAGCGGTGAAATCAGGACTTTCGTATCTAATGGTGAGACTGACAAAAGGTCGTAGGCGTCCACGGCTGGTGTCGCTTTGAATAAAATACTTATAGGTATTGGGCTGCGTCACTGTAACTACTAAAATGACAATGTTCCGACCGACTTGCTGTCGTGTGAGCAGCAGCAGTGAACGGCTCTGAAGAGGAATGCAGCAAGTCGGTCAAAACGTTGTCAGTTTAGTTGTTTTAGTAGTTTACAATGACATGGTCCAAAACCTAAAACTATTTTGTCATAATGCTGAGGCTGTTCGCAGACACATTGCCCTAGGCTCGAAACGCTATCCAGCGAAGTGTGTCCCACCTACATCCGCCAGAGATTCCTCCTCGCCGCAAAAAGCCCAGTTTAGAGCAAAACTGTCCTCGTTTATGTGGACTCTTCACACAATCACCGCCCTCGTTAGAAACGGAATACCTCCTGTAGAGTCTTGTACCGTAGGAATCAAGGGGGAGGTGGCCGGTATCATCTTTCTACAACACAACTGCTCACTTGGATTAACGGGGTTCCATATTTACAATAACAGAAAGCTACTTTTCTTTAATAAATGCCTTGTGTTGTGGTAAAAGCTCTTCCGTAACAATCTTCTTGCAGACAATATCTGTAATCTCGCTATAATCTGATGCCACGTACTGTCGTAGCGTAAGCCTGCTGTGCGAATGAATGATGGACGCCAAGTGGAATGTGAGTTAGTGACTGTGGCTCTCCAGTCAGCGGCGGCGATCTAAATATTTACTGTCAACAGGGCGTTGGCGGCATGTTGCTTGCGAGTCTGTCTTTGGCCACTCTCCTGATAGGCATGCTTGATCCAGCGCATAATATGATCTTTGTACTACATCTTTGACGACAGATGTGCTGGCGACAGCTTATGCCAGCACAAATGGTTCAAATGGCTCTGAGCACTATGGGACTTAACTTCTAAGGTCATCAGTCCCCTAGAACTTAGAACTACTTAAACCTAACTAACCTAAAGACATCACACACATCCATGCCCGAGGCAGGATTCGAACCTGCGACCATAGCGGTCGCGCGGTTCCAGACTGTAGCGCCTAGAACCTCTTGGCCACCTCGGCCGGCTATGCCAGCACACCTCCCACTCCGTGTTTCATGAAGCTGTTAGACAACCACCTTCAGTTAACACTGAGGTAGGCAGGAGAACTCAAGATCAAATTGTGACCCCCTCCTCCGTCTACAATTCAGCCAACCAGAGACTTTTCTGCGACTTCTGGAGGGGAAGCGCCTCGGCGTCTTGTGTGAGAAATTCAGCGACTGTTATCCTGGATCTGTAGCAGGCATTCCACGTGCATTCCTCACACTGGCCATGGTGTTTGTAAGACGCTATGTCTATGATATTATGCTTTCAGCATCGTCTCGCCCCTGCCTCCTTAGCGACCACAGGTCCGTCGTGGTAAGCCCCTTTCCACCACCTGACGATGGGGCGGCGGTCTAAGGCAGTAAACGCCTGGCGTTCTCTTTTCAGACCCATAAAACTACCCTCCCTGCAGCCCTTGTTCCGTGTAGATCACGTGGACCGCAAATACCCACGTTCGCCCTGCTATTAGAGCCGGTGTGAAATTACATTGGAATCAGGCGCCTGAATAGAAATTCTCAAACAACTTATGGGAATTCAGCCAGGTATTGTTTACATTACCTGGTTGAATTCCCTTAAGTTGTTTGAAAATTGTTCACGCCAGGTGAAACTCAGATCTCTACAGAAATGTTAGTCTATGCTGTATCAACCAATAAATTAATAACTCAACAACCACACCTAAAAATGCAATCCCATACTAAGTTATTGAAATATGAATTGTGAAAATTATTCATGTATGTGACAAAATGTTGCCACCTTACAAGTTTATGACAGACACGGGACAAGAAAGCGTGCCTCTAATAAGGTGTAACAGCCTCTGACCTAGGTACTGCCATAAATCAGCGAGAAAGAGAGTCTACAGGCTTCTTCACGTATGCCGTACCCAACTGATGACACTCTTTGGTAATTTAAATTGAATAATACTTTAACAAAGAAACAGTCTACATACCTAAACATACATACACTTTGGAAATGAGTAATGGGATAGGATATTAGATCCAGGCATAATAATATATGTACATACGTAGTATCTATGGTTTCGGTCAAACTGGTGGAGTAGTTTTAACCTTTTGAATCCCAATAATATAAAAAACTTATTTTTAAAATTTTTCACAAAATTGACCTTTATTATAGTGAGAAAGGAATACAAGGCGACGTTGTGAAAAAGTTAACAGTCAGTTTTCTTAAGGTGGTTGTTTCACTTTGAAAGTGTTGGGACACACAGTTTTCAACAGCCCATCATTTCGTGAGCTGTATTTGAAAGTATTTTCGCATTTATCCTAGACACAAATTTCCATGAAGTCATAATACCTAAAACAAATTATACTCCTAAGTAGCAAGTAAAAATGGCCCTAAGTTGAATAAATTTATGTGAAGAGTACATGCTGCCCCACTGCTTTCATTTCGAAACCACTCTTACAAGCAGTAGTACCAAATCAAATTTACGTTACAGTAACTTTGGATCTACCTGTTTCGACTGTCGATGATGCCAGCAAGTAAAAATGGCCCTAAGTTGAATAAATTTATGTGAAAAGTACATGCTGCCCCAATGCTTTCATTTCGAAACCAGTCTTACAAGCAGTAGTACCAAATCAGATTTACGTTACAGTAACTTTGGATATACCTGTTTCGACTGTCAATGATGTCCTCAGTTTAACCACATTGAAAAAGTCCGAACGTCCTACAATCACGTAACACAGTCTGTGCACTTTTGAGGCAATCACTTCTACAATGCACTACATTCACAGACGTACCTCAGTGTAGCACTGGATGTCTCGCAGCAGACATGAAACACACAGATAAATACTGTACAATGGCAAGAACTATGCCCCTTACATGAAGTCATTAAAGATCACCTAACTCACGTTGAGCGAACAGTAGGGCTGAACAAAAATGACTGACAAGGCACAATGCATCTTGTAGAGGGTATAGTATGGACGTATTGGAATAATTAATATCGGCTGATGGTTTTAAAGTAATTCACACGACATGAAAACTTTGTGTAAATGCATCGATTTACTGGAGGCTAGTTTACCCCAGGGATGTACTCAGAATTGCCCGTGGCCGCCGGCGGAGTGGCTAAGGGAAGCGACAATAGGCAGCTTAGGACGGCTCAAGCTCTGAGAAAGCGGTAACATGGCACGGCCTACAGCCGCCTTAAGATGAGTGACAGTGAGTGGGTGGCTGACCCCATCTCTATGCTGGTGTACTGGGAAAAAGACAGAGAACTTTACATCAGTTGATAAATGTCCATCGTCCCGTTTTCTGTGAAACATGCGAGAAAGCCGCGCAAAGCTACGGTGGAGCGGTCAACAGAGATCAAAAGATGCGTGTTCGTGACTATAGCAACTTCACGGTGAATTCACGGTCTGCAGAGCCTGAAGTAAATCAGGTGAAGAGCGACAGCATGAAATACGCCGACCTCTGATGTGAACGTAGGACCAAGGAATTTAAAGTACTCTCCTGGGAGTAGGAATTCCAAAAAAATTGGTGTTTGTGCAGACGCTAACCTTGATGGGTGGCCTGGGAGGAGCGAAATAGCAGAAGATGAGAGGCAGGGAAATTTTGTGGGAATTTGTTCACTTTCCAGAGCAGGCATTGGTCGTAGCTGGGAAGTGACACATAATTAACGTGACTTGCGCTGCAATTGGCGTAAATGATTTTGCTGCAGGGGAAACCGAGGCAAAGAGCGGACTGTGAGAAGTCTCCGTAGAGGGCTTCCATTCCCAGCTTGCCTAGAGTGCGGAAGTGACATTCTTTACTCAGCTTGCCTGGGAAAGAGTGAGCATCTCTGCAGTTTGGACCTAGCAAATGGAACGATTGAGCTTGGAGATAGGAAGTTTTGGTTCAGCTATGTACTGAGCAAGATAGCTAGGAGTGATTAGATGTGTGCAGCCTTGCAGCACCATGAGGTCGGATGACGTCTGCACGACGCCGCCGCTCCGCCACTCTGTATTCGGTGATATTGCGCCGTCTCCAGCCACTGATTAATTTGTTGGATCACGTCGGCAAAGTTTACACGAGGGTTTCATGGGCCGTGTATTGTAGAATTGTTCTCGCACTTTGCATTACGCCTGGGTCAGTCGATAGGAATTACTTTTTGAGTTATCGCGCTTTACTCCACGCAAACGCAATTTATTACCACTGCCTGATAGGAGAGTCTTGTAATGTGATGATTGAAGGTCGGGAGTTAAAATAAATTTGCGCTAATCCACTGCATCTGTTTTCAATCAAGTAGCTGAAATCCCAAGTCACTTTCCTAATTAATTTTAGGTTCAACATTTGCATCTGGTGTTCAATAGCTGAATATATCATCAATGTGCACCCCTTTTTAATTAAAAGTGATCAATTCTGAATAAATGTCAACACTGCCACCGCAGTTCATTCAAGAGTCACAGGGCTATATTACTTTTTTGCGTTATCCGATATTGCGGCACTTTTTGCACTCGCTGTTGATCTGTTAGTCAATTAGTTGGGGTGAACACACGCCAAAACCAGCTAAGTGACGGGTGGGTGTTACATATGGCTGACCCATGCCAGGATACGATACTTCGGGATTTGCTAGGAAGTAGTCTTGAAAAAGGAAATTTTTCCACGTGATCCATTGCTTAGCCATTTTCAATTGAAAAAAAAAAAAAAAGAGGTGGCATTATGAAACTTCCTGGCAGTTTAAAACTGTGTGCCCGACCGAGACTCGAACTCGGGACCTTTGCCTTTTGCGGGCAAGTGCTCTACCATCTGAGCTACCGAAGCACGACTCGCGCCCGGTACTCACAGCTTTACTCCTGCCAGTACCTCGTCTCCTACCTTCCAAACTTTACAGAAGCTCTCCTGCGAACCTTGCAGAACTAGCACTGCTGAAAGAAAGGATATTGCGGAGACATGGCTTAGCCACAGCCTGGGGGATGTTTCCAGAATGAGATTTTCACTCTGCAGCGGAGTGTGCGCTGATATTAGCATTAGTTACAATAAGTTACACTGTCTTCTTCATGTGCTGTCCTTTGAAATTGACATTTATAGGTGCCTGTGCATTGTGTTTGTGATTTTTTGGAGTATTTATGATGTGCAGTGCGGTAATCAGCCGATGCTGAGCACACTTAACACAATCATTGGTACCACCCTTTTTGCCTTGCTTAGCCATTGTTAATTGGAAAACGGGTAGCATTAGTTACAATAAGTTACATTGTCTTCTTCATGTGCTGTCCTTTCAAATTGACATTTGTAGGTGCCTATGCTTTATATTTGTGATTTTTTGGAGTACTTGTGATGCGCAGTGCCGTAATCAGCCGATGCTGAGCACACAGAACACAATCATTGGTACTAGCCCTTTTGGGGGAATGCTTCATGAACTATTTGTCGGGTCACTGCTCATACCCAGTGTATCAGTTTGTCGCCTGATATATGTTTTGCGTTATCTAATTATTGAGTGTAAGGGGTACTTGGGTTTTGAGTTTTTGTGTAACATAAAAGTGCAAATGATAACGAGGGGAAAATAATATATATAATCAGAATATAATCAGACTGTTACTCGGGAGAACATGGGTGATAGTAGGGAAATCTCTACCGATGAGCGTGACGAACGCGAGTTGCAATTTCCTGGAACTGCGTCTCATGACTGGTTTAGTCCGCTGAATAGCAAGGACGTTGATTCAGGCAGTGATACTGAGGGCTCGGGGGACGCAAGGAGTACAGGATTAATCCATAAGTATGGAAGATCCAGCCTAAGAAGCCAGAGTGTGTTGGAACAAAACGGTGTCCGACGATTATCAAACGATTCATTCACAAGTGATCCGACGGGGGTGCGAAGACGGTACTTGTCTAGACGGTACTTGTCTAGATATCGAAGGGTTCCTCAGAACAGAGGAGAAGGGTCGCATTTTCAACCACAAAAGGACGAGGATCAAAATGCGGCTACTCTCAAAAACATTACGGATCTGTTGCAACAGATGCAAACGGTGAACTTAGAGCAGAGCGCAAACCTCAATGCCGAAATTAAAAAGGTGAATACGGAGCTGAAAGAGCAGAGCGCCAACCTTAATGCCGAAATTAAAAAGGCGAATTCGGAGCTGAAAGACAACCTTACAGCCGAAATTAAAAAAGGCGAATTCGGAGCCAAACTATAGGTTCACACAAGTTCATAGGGAAGTAAAGAAGGAGGTAAAGAATCTCGGCGTCAAAATAGAGAAAGAGATTGCCATCATCAAACGAACGGCAATTGAAGCCAAATTAATTGCGAAAGGTGCAAGGAAAATAGCGAGAGAAACTCGGGACTCCACGCAAAGCACGGCAAAAGTAGGAAAGGTCATGTTATCAAGGCTACAAAGCCGGATAAAACGTGTTGAAGAAAATCAACAAGAGGAACCGGACATAGGGCCTAACGAGATGTTGAAAGAGGAGGTGGCGATATTAAAAAGAAATTTAGAGGACGAGGTAAAACGTCTCATTACAGAGACATCAGGAAAGGAGAAGGGTGTAATTACTGCGTCGACTGAACCGTCACTTGCCGAAACACAGATAACCGCTTCACGGTGTGACAAAGTTGACACTATAAGCAACGGGAGCCACGCCTTCATTTACAGCTCTGAGGCAACGACCGAGGTAAACACGGACAGCGCGCAGTAGTCCAGTGAACACAATTGCTGTCAGCTGATTAGATGTACCGAACAAATGTCGAACATACAGAGGGGGAGAGATGACGATAGCCTGTCGGAACGAACTAGTCCACCTCCCGAAGTTCATACGAATCGTAAGAACGGGCGAAATGATAACTGGAATGATGACCGGTTTGACTACAAGCATTTTGTATCAGTCCGAAAGGTCCATCACTACAAGGACGAAGGTAATAGCTTGCATCCAAAAACTTTTATGGGACAATTCGAGTTATCTTTGCCCCCACACTGGCCATTGATGTACCAGCTGGATTTTGTGTGCTCCCATATGGAGGGCGCGACCGCTGAGTACATGAGAAATGTAGCGAAGACGAGCGTCTCGTTCGAAGAATTCAAAAAATGCCTTCTTGGGCAAGTATTGGTCTAAAGAAACCCAAGAAAGGATCAAACAAGAAATTATGATGTCCAGAGATATGGAAGGGGCAGGGTACCAGAGTCCGGTAAAATTTTTTGAAAATATGACAAAAAGGAACCAGTACCTAGACAACCCATGTAGCGGTGCGCAAATCATCATCGTATCAACAATTACTTGCCGGTCGTTGTGGTAGCGATACTGAGGTATTTAAGGGCATTTTGCGCGAACTGAAATTCGCATTTCAAGAGGAACAGACGCGGGAGAAACGCCGACAGCGTGAACAAAATAACAACCGTCGCAATAATGGACCTCAGTGGGATAGTAGGCCAGTGCCGAACTACAACAGCCACAATCAAGATAAGAGTAATGGCAACTCAAAAAGAAGGTACACGGAAGAAAAGCGACAGTCTCCGGTGCAACATAATATATCACAAAGGACTTTGGGTTGTAATCTGCAATCGGGAAGGAACAGGAATAATGGTTACCAAAATAACAACCAGGAAGAGGTCGAAGTCCGCCGTCCGAAGCCTGGTCCATCCCACCTTAACAGGCAGGATTACGAATGACTAGACCAGAGCGCGGACGTAGTAAATATAGGCTTAGAATAAGGATTTTGTTAAGGTGTCTTGTTTGTTTCTGTATATACTGATCTTAGTGGTAGAATGTCTCGTTTATATGTGACTCTATTTTGTGTTTTATTATTAATAATGAAATCTCGCCTCTCGATGCTGTGAAAGTGAAACACTAGATTATTTTGTAAAAACACATGATTAAAAAACGGAAAACAAGTATTTCTGAGCGTACCCCTAGAAAAAGATAGATTAGGAACTCTGTAAAAGTTCCCCGTAATTGTATCTCCGTCATTGGAGGACATATTTAAAGTGGCCAGTCCCGTAGGCCGTTACGAGAACGCACCGACGCATCTCGTATGCCTCTGAATACGTAAGAGGTGGACAGCTATGCGCAATTGCGTGAATTAGCGCACCCAGTGTATGTTAAAATGAACCGGAGGTAATCATCTACAGAGCGAACAGCAGCATGGTTACACCAGAAATACTTGTTGGTACCAAGATAGTGTAACAACTGCGAATGGGAGCAGTGACCTATATTTGTGTTGTGCCATTATGACATTGCTAATCCGAAACATGTTCACAGGCCTTTAAAACCATTCGTGACAAAAGGAGAAAACTGGAAGAAAATAGAGGAGAGAAGAAGTGTCGCAATAGCACACGATAAAGGACGCTATCCAAACATCCAACAAAAATCTTGGTAAGACTGACACATGTCTAAGTTTGTTGTGTTTTATACATGTTCGCAGGAACAATAAGAGGGTCGTCTGCCACATAGGGAACTCAGAAGAAAAAAGAAGATTAGAGCTAAAAAGTAGTAAATAGTAAATATGTAGTCGGGTTGGCCAACACCGTGTTAGTCGTAGGAATTGGTAGTTAGAAATGGTGATGGGATCCTGTCCAGATAATCTTGATTCCCTATCCCTTGATTGTGTTTGTGTGAATGACTGTGAGCAAGTTGTCTTGTACATTTTTTATGTTTATGTCGAAAAAAAAAGTTCTGTTTCATTTCAGTTTTAATTGATCCTGAAGTTGATTTACAAACAAGAAAATCATTCCTTTTGTAATGAGACAATTTCATTATCTTCAGAAAAAATAAATGTATGGTACTGATGGTGAAACATCAGCACTTCAGCTATATACATTGCGGCAGTTTTGCACTCTCTGTTGATCTGTTAGTCAATTACCTGGGGTGAACACACAACAAAACCAGGTAAGTGACGGGTGGGCTGTTACAACATTAGTAGTACACTGAGCTACTTCTGCCAATGTATATAATTGTGGCATAAACCACTGGTATTCACAGGGTTAATCGCGTTAATCAGAGTATAAATATTTTGAAATCATTTAGGTTACCATCAGTCTATGTCGGTATGTATTCACTGTGTAGTTCAGCTGCTGTAAGGCACATTGCGTATGGCTGTAACAGTTTCGATTTGTCACTAGACTAAACTAAAGTGTTTTCGTAATCATTGATAGTAAAAATGTAAGTGAATTAAAAGCTGGAGATCGTGTTTTGCGACGCCGCATAGAACTCGTAGTGACGATATCCTCATTCAGTACGTAGGTCCCTTCGATTCCGAGTTTATATTTTTCTGTGCAGTAATAGGGAGCAATGGTTTTTCCTCGGAAGAAGAGAGACCTTGTCAGTCGGCCACACGCCCGCCGACATGGCCACCAGCAATCTTCCTGGAAATTCCAGGCTGTCAGCTGCTGTGTCATGGTCTCCGCCTCGGTTGTAAAGAAGGGAAAAAGCCTGCCGGTTAAAACTGATAGCTACATTTTAGTCCTGAAAAACCGGTAATTTTCGGTTTTTGTTAGACTTCAGTCATAGCGGGGTTCAAATGGCTCTAAGCTCTATGGGACTTAACTGCAGAGGTCATCAGTCCCCTAGAACTTAGAACTGCTTAAACCTAACTAACCTAAAGACAACACACACATCCATGCCCGAGGCAGGATTCGAACCTGCGACGTAGCGGTTGCGCGGTTCCAGACTGTAGCGCCTAGAACCAGTCGGCCACCCTGGCTGGCATAGCGTTTTTTTCATTTTTTACTAACAACTGAGTAAAAAACTGAAACATCAATCATCAATAGCAGCCGTGATAAAATTTTTCGTTTGAAATAAACCTTTTTTTAAAAAAAGAAGAGTAATTTTTATTATATAAAGTTGCAGTGGTTTGAAAGATTGCAGCCGGCAGCTGGTGGCCGAGCGGTTTTAGGCGCTTCAGTCTGGAACCGCGAGACCGCTACGGTCGCAGGTTCGAATCCTGCCTCGGGCATGGATGTGTGTGATGTCCTTAGGTTAGTTAGGTTTAAGTAGTGCCAAGTTCTAGGGGACTGATGACCTCAGCAGTTAAGTCCCATAGTGCTCAGAGTCATTTGAATCATCTGAATGATTGCATTAATGTATAAAACGGGAAAAGCAGTCAGTGCTATTTTAATAACAATACCGACAGGAATTAGCAACAAACTCATGGCGTAAAAATTGGTGCAGTACTGCTGAGACGATAATGTCCCTCTTGCCGTGTGTCGTGGCTTAAGTATTCGTGTATGTGCAAAGCGCTAGTCTTGCTCGTACCTGGTCTGCACGGTCGCTGAACATCCATTATCCATTGTATCGCAGAATGGCGCCAACCCTAGTATGGAAATATTTTGACGCAGTGACATAACAATGAAGCACAACGTTTCATATGCTTTAAAAGATTTTTTTGCTATTTCTATGAAATAATAAAAAATGAAGGAAATCATGGTAATAGTAATAAATTAAAAACTTAACAATTCATTCACCGGGAGTGCGGTGTGTTGACCATACCGCATCCGACGACGTCGCTGGCGGAGGATGACACGGCGGTCGGTCAGACCTTGTTGGACCGTCTAGGGCCACAATGTGAAACTTCAGCTGCTGTGGCACGCTACGCGTACTCGCGCCCTGCAGCAACTTACCTCGCAGATTTCCATTTCGTCGACGCTATGGTTTCCCCAGTCAGCAACCTTTCTAACGTGTAAAACTGACAGTTTGTTTGCCGTTTCCCCACTGATTTTAGGTAATGCGAATAAATGTGATCTATCCTCTTTCCCTTATTTGCTCGCAAGAATTACATAATTGCGTTAAATTCCATTTCGACTTCCAGTTCTTCTTCTGTGACATCGCAGTGATCGCACAGTTCCTTTCTCTCCCACGGTGTCTTCAGCGTTCTGTTTCCACCGATCCGATTTCTCTTCTGCGTCTGATAGTGGAATTACTCATCTATTATTATCACTGACGCCCAAGGTTGTTTTGACTTTCATATAAACTAAATCAGTCCTCGTCATGATAATTTTTTTTCTTTTTCGGTTTTTACGCATTTTTCTTCTTCTGTTCTTTTCCTCTTTTCTTCCTTGCACTAACATTTTATTCAGTTTCTAAGTGAGTACAGAATATGGTTTTAGAGGAAACCGAAAAAAGATGAAAGGTAAAATGTTTATTTGACACATTAGTGTGATGAAACCTACAGTGCGTTAAGGTATGAAGTGATTGACCAAACAGATATTGCCATGACATCTTGTTAGCCGTTTCTGCTACCTTTGCTTCAGTTTACAGGGTTTAATGTATTTTGCAATTATTAATTTGGTTTCCAAGTTTGTGAGTGCATTTGAAAATGACGACACAGGGCGTCGGACAACCTTTTAAAAATTTTATTGTTTTCGTTACTGTAGCTTGACAACCGTTTCTGGTGTCAAATATACATTTTAAACTCCATTCAGTCACACACCTTGATGACAATTATGTCGGAAAGAAGACGAAAGTAATGAGAAATAGCAGAAACGAGTGGAGCGAGAAACCTAAGATTAGAATTAATGGTCACGAAGTAGATGAAGTTAAGGAATTCTGGTACCAAGGCACCAAAATAACCCGTGACGACGAAGCAAGGAGGACATAAAACGCCGATTAGTATAGGCAAAGAGGACGTTTCTGGCCAAGAGAAGGCTACTAATACCATTTCTGCGAATGTACGTTTGGAGCACAATGTAGTATGGTAGTGAAAGGTGGACTGTGGGAATGCCAGAACAGAAGAGAATCGAAGCATTTGACATGTACTGCAGAAGAGTGTTGAAAATTAGGTGGACTGATAAGGCATGGAATGAGGAGTTTCTCCGCAGAATCGGCAAGGAATGGAACATATGGAAAACACTGACAAGAGGAGGGGACAGGCTAATAAGACACCTGTTGAGACATGAGGGCATGGCTTCCATGGTACTAGAGGGAGCTGTAGGGGAAGACAGAGATTTGAATACATCCAGCAAATAATTTCGGACGTACGTTGCAGGTTCTACTGTGGGTTGAAGAAGTCGACACAAGAAAGGAATTCGTGGTGGACCGCATCATACCAGTCGCAAGACTGATGAATTATTTAATGAAGAAAGTGACTTATATTACCGTCTTCCTGTCTTTCCTAAGCATTTTTGCGCTTCGTTCTTTAGCTTTCGACTTGATTGTTTCCAGACCAGGGTCCCCTACCTCAAATAGGTCCATTTACCCTTCTACATCATCACTGAAAGTGTAACACCATCACAGGAATACCCGTAGAGGTCACAGATGCTTGTGGGATACGCACGTAATTGAAGCAGACGTGTGTGCCAGAAAGAGCACGAGCAAGAGTTGTGCGATCGATATCTATTGGACGGCAACAGATCGGCAGTGCTGGAGGCTGGTCGGCCGGACAATTAGGTGCCGGCCGCTGCTCCCCTGCCGCCCAAACCTCCCACGCCGCTACCGGCCGGCGCCGGTGTCCCGTGGCCGGGAGGATGGAGAACATAATCTGATGTCGTGCGCCGTAATTGCGAGCATCCGGCCGGGAACCGCGGCCCTTCCTGGGCCGTCCCACGGGGCCCGGTCCGTCCCCCACCGCTAAACTCATTAGGCCGTTCCTTCTGCTCCGCTGGGAGGACCGCCCCCACCCCCGCCCGCCCTGGTGTACCATCCGCCGGTTCTGCTCCCCCCCGCCCCACCTGTCGCAAAGTGGTGGCGTGCACCCGCCGTCGACAAATGTATTCCACCAACAGCGCTAAATATGTTTGGGCCTGTGAACGAGGTGAGAGGTTCTCGGTAATGCCGAGACAGCGATTTGTAAATCAAAATGGCCTGATTTCTCAAAGTGGTCCTGTTTTAGTTCAGTGGGCTGTGTTAGACACCTTTGTTTTCCGTGAGCGGCCGTGGCCGTGGCCGTGGCGTTCTAGGCGCTTCAGTCTGGAACCGCGCGACCGCTACGGTCGCAGGTTCGAATCCTGCCTCGAGCATGCTGCTCAGAGGGAACTGGGTTCGGTTGCGGCGGCGGCCGATTTAAAGACCCTCCGCCCGCGGCGCACTCCCTCCGCTGTCCGCGCCCCGCGCCACGGTCGCACAGTGAAACAGATTGCGACGGCGTCTGTAATGACGTCGGTGTGATGGCTCAACCCAATCGCTGGTTCCCAAGCCTTGCTAAGATTATAGCCACAGTCACGGCTTATGAGGTCGTCATTGGTGCGAATTTCGATGGCCTCTCTAACAACGCTGTCCCACTATCTCGACGTCTGTACCAGAATCCTCGTGCGTCCATACTCCATAGCGTGATATTCCGACAAACAAAGTTCAGCGACCGCCGACTCGCTCGGATACATCAGTCGAGTGTGCCTCTGGTGTTCACGGCATCGGTCCTCGACGGTACGCATCGTCTGACCAATATACAACTTGCCACATTGACACGGAATCTGGAACACGCCGGCCTTCCTCAAACCGAGGTCATCTTGTCGCTCCCCACCTGTGCACGAGTTTTATTCGGAGGACAAAACACAGTTCCGACCCGGTGATTTTTTTTTTTCCATGAGCGGATTCCATCCTTGAAGTGCGAAATAAAAATGCAGCAAATGAGCCACACATGACTTGAATAGCATGGAATTAGATAATTTCGGTGCATTATACTGCCTACAGGAAAATTAAAGAGACCTTTGGAGAAAAGAGAAACACTTGCATGAATATCAAGAGCTCAGATGGAAACCCAGTTCTAAGCAAAGAAGGAAAGTTGGAAGGAGCATATAGAGGGTCAACACAAGGGCGATGTTCTAGAGGCCTATATTATAGAAATGGAAGAGGATGTAGATGAACATGAAATGGGAGATATGATACTGCGTGAAGAGTTTGACAGAGCCCTGAAAGACCTAAGTCGAAACAAGGCCCCGGGAATAGACAACACTCCATTAGAACCACTGACAGCCTTGGGTGAGCCAGGCCTAACAAAACTCTACCATGTGGTGAGCAAGATATATGACACAGGCGAAATACCCTCAGAATTCAAGAAGAATATAATAATTCCAATCCCAAAGAAATCAGGTGTTGACAGATGTGAAAATCACCAACTATCAGTTTAATAAGTCACGGTTGCAAAATACTAACACGAATTCCTTACAGACGAATGGAAAAACTGGTAGAAGCCGACCTCGGGGAAGTTAAGTTTGGATTCCGTAGAAATGTTGGAACACGTCAGGCAATACTGACCCAACGACTTATCTTAGAAAATAGATTTAGGTAAGGCAAACCTACGTTTCTAGCATTTGTAGAAAGCTTTTGACAATGTTGACTGGAATACTCTCTTTCAACTTCTGAAGGTGGCAGGGGTAAAATACAGGGAGCGAAAGGCTATTTACAATTTGTACAGAAACCAGATGGCAGTTATAAGAGTCGAGGGACATGAAAGGGAAGCGGAGGTTGGGAAGGGAGTGAAACAGGGTTGTAGCCTCTCCCCGATGTTATTCAATCTGTATATTGAGCAAGCAGTAAAGGAAACAAAAGAAAAATTTGGAGTAGGAATTAATATCCATGGAGAAGAAATAAAAACTTTGAGGTTCGCCGATGACATTGTAATTCTCTCAGAGACAGCAAAGCACCTGGAAGAGCAGCTGAACGGAATGGACAGTGTCTTGAAAGGAGGATATAAGATGGACATCAACAAAAGCAAAACGAGAATAATGGAATGTGGTCGAATTAAATCGGGTGATGCTGCGGGAATTAGATTAGGTAGTGAGATGCTTAAAGTAGTAGAGGAGTTTTAAATAGTTTAGACAAGAAGAGAATAGAAGCTTTCGAAATGTGGTGCTACAGAAGAATGCTGAAGATTAGATGGGTAGATCACATAACTAATGAGGAGGTATTGAATAGAATTGGAGAGAAGAGAAATTTGTGGCACAACTTGTCTAGAAGAGGGGATCGGTTGGTAGGGCATATTCTGAGGCATCAAGGGATCACCAATTTAGTATTGGTGGGCAGCGTGGAGGGTAAAAATAGCAGAGGGAGACCAAGAGATGAATACACTAAACAGATTCAGAGGGATGTAGGTTGCAGTAGATACTGGGAGATGAAGAAGCTTGCACAGGATAGAGTAGCATGGAGAGCTGCATCAAACCAGTCTCTGGACCGAAGACCACAACAACAACATATTGCTTAAGTTTAGAATCTTCCATCAGATCAGTACCCATTGGCTACACTAACATTCCAGAAGACTGCCTTAATCGAAGTTTCATCACTGTTTAAGAAAGAGGATCGCAGCAAAACTTCAAATTATATATGTACCAATATGTCAAACAATGCCTACAAAATACAAATTATCATCATTATTATTATCATCATCACCATCATCTCAAATAGTTTACAGCCTCAGGCTGGGTCTGTTTGCAACATGAGCCTCACTATCTAGTTCTGTTTTCCCTGCATACTTCTGTGTTTACTTTGGTTCAGTCGTTGCCGCTTTTTTCAACATACTCCTCCACAACTTTGAGCCATCTAGCTCTTGGTCCTCCTCTGGGCCGTTTCCTTTCCATCTCCATTTCGTGTTTCTTCTTGGGAATCCTCTTGTTTCCTATTCCTTGCAGTGTTCAAGGTTGTTTCTATCCTGCTCTGTAAGCGTTCCTCTTTGACAGTTTCCCTTACCCTTTCATTCCTCATCCTATCTCTCCTTGTTATTCCTAACCTACTTCTGAGGAACTTCATTTCATATGCTTGCATCTCTCTTCTTTATAGCCATGTTTCAGATGCAGAAGTGAGTATCCTCATGCAGTAACTTCTGTATATTACTTCTTTGCTTTTTTTTGGGACATGGGACGTCTTCGTTCCAAACGAGGCTCCTGACATTTCACAAGCATGCTTGCGCCTGTGTGCCACATTCACTGATCTCTCTCTCATTTCTTCCATTTTTGTCTATCACACTTCCCAAATGCTTAAAACTTTCCACCTTCTTCAGTTGCTCACCTCCAACCCTTATTCCGCTAGTTGGTCTATCTTCTTTTCTAATTTTAACCAGGGTCGCACATTCGTTTACATTAAATTTCACTGCATACTGTCTCACAGTCTTTTTCCAATCGTCCAGTTGTTCCTTAATCTCTTCTTCCCTGTTTCCTCAGATTATGAAGTCATTTGTGAACAACATTGTTTTCATCTTGACTTTTCCAGTTTTTTCTGCTACCTTATTCATTATGTCACTCAAGACCACAAGAAGAGGAAAGGTGACACTCTGATTCATACCACTTTTTTGGTGGGACCAGCCCATCCTTTCATTTCCCACCTTCACACCACTCAGACACCCACAGTACATATCCTACAGCTGTTGTCTCTTTTTACACTCAATTCTTTTCTAGTGCTTCTCTGACCTTTCTTCCAATGACGCTATCAAATGCATTTTCTAACTCGAGAAAGTCTTCCCCAAATTCATAGTGGTGCTCTGGACCTGCCTCACTGGAAATATGAGGTCAACAGTTGACCTCCTAGGTCTGAAGCCATGCTGTTCCTTCCTCAGCTCGTTCTCGACCCCTTTTCGACTTCTGCTCTTCAGATTAAAGATTATTACAGAAGTGTTACTTCTAGAAGAACGAAGCGTCCTCATAAGAAAAAGGTAATGCAGCTATAATATAGTTGCTGTCTGACAAATAACACAGAAAGAAAATAATATTTTGAATAATCCAACCAGAAAACAAATTTTCATTTAATTCTTAATTGCGATCCTACTGTTATTTCGTGTAGAGCAACTCAACTTTTCAGCTTGAGCTTCTTCGAAGCTATCCGCTTATCAACCCCTTCAATAGCAACTATTTGACGTTTTAATGTTTTATTTTATGTTTTTAATGGCGCTATCCAGTATTTTAGGTAAAAGTATTAAATCTTTGGTGTAATGACTGAAAGTAGAATGAAGGCCACTGCGGAGTATTGTGATAATAGCGCTGGCCATCAGCCACGCTATGTCGATATGTAGGGCACAATAACAAATGCACAAGTGAGTTGCGAAGCGAGGATAGCTGAATGCAGCAGTAAAGTGGCCCACACAGCAGAGAACGATGTAGTAAGAGGGTCGTTGCCACCACACTCGAGTGAATCTCATTGCTACGGGCGACATGATTAGACACCAGGTTTTAGAGAAACAAATGGACAGTAACGGAGTATAAACGAGACTGAATCTGAGGACAGGACGCATTCGATTGGGGAACTTAGTCGTCGCTGAGTAGCTGTACCATGTGCACCGCCGGACCGCGAGACTGGGCAGCGTCAGCAGCAGGCTCCAGTTCGAGACCAGGCTGGGTCTGCTGCTGCAATGGGTCCTTCACGGGACTCGATGCCACAGCGCGACTGGCCTGCTGGCTGTGCTTGCTGCCGCCTATGCTGCCGAGGAGTTCGGGTCGAGGCCAGCGCACGGCAGCCTTCGCCATCGCGGCGAAGTTCTAGGCACAGGGAGATGTTTGGTGAAACGTAGTGTTGTACCCATATAGATAAGGCACATAAGAAAGTGGTACTCGTCAATGTGAATAATTTTAGTGACGAAGACGTACTGTTGTTCAAGGGAACGTTATTAGATACACTAGATATTCTGGATGAGGACGATTGCTACGCAGGAGGTGTGAGCTATAAGGGGGCACAGGACGCTGCTCGGGCTGCATTTCGTGAGAAGTTGAAGCATTTGAAAGGAGCAGAAAGAGCATAGTAGGAAGACCTGTAGCCGGAATTCCAAGATCTGTTTCTTCCGAGAAGGCCATTGCCTGCCCTGCCAGCAACAAAACACAGGATTCCAGCAGGAAATGTACCACCGGTACAGCAAGGACCATATAGAACACCACGGTCGTTGCAACCAGTTATAGAAGAGTTCATAGATTAACAATTAGCTGACGGAATAATAGCAAAAGTAGTAGTGCAAGGGGGCAGGAATTGTGATTGTACCTAAGACGTCTATGGATGGTTCACGGAAGAATCGGTTTTGGTGTGACTACCGCCATTTGAATAGCATGTCTACAATAGGTGCATACTCTATTTCAAATATCACAGAGACCATATATGGCCTAGGCAAAAGCAAGTATTTCTCGAGATTCGAGCTAAAGAGTAGACACCATAAGTTAGAGGTGGCTTCTGAAGATAGACCAAAAACAGCTTTTTCAGCAAATGGGAGACACTACCAATATAGGAGGATGCTTTTTGGCTTGAAAAATTCGCCGGCGACATTCCAACGGTTGCTGGACGCAGTACTGAGAAGACTGAAACCACGCAAGGGGGATATAATCTTCCATTCAAGGGATATGCAGCAACATAGGCAATATCTAAAAGAAGTATTCAGCAGATTACAGGCAGAACCTTTCACACTCAACACTGGAGGAAGTTAGCTTTTTGGACCATGTTATGAGTAAGGATGTTTAATGGTTGATCCGAGGTTGGTGCAAGCAATGTATGGTTTTCCGGCACCACAAATTACTAGGGAGTTAAAATCTTTCCTTGGTCTCGCGAATTATTATAGGAGGTTCGTGAAGGGCTTTGCGGATGTTGCAAGATCGCTTACATAATTGTTGAGGAAAGGGATTAAGTTCGTGTGATCGGAAGACTGTCCAGGAGCATTTGATGAGTTAAAGAAGGTGTTGGCATCCAGTCCCGTTTTGGTGTTTCCAGAGTTTCTGAAAGAATATATATTGATATGTGATGTATCGAACTACATCCTTGGCTATGTTTTGAGCCAAGAGGTCGATGGTCAAGACATCCAGTTGCCTCTGCATCAAGGCAATTGATGGACGGAGAAAGAAATTATTCTACAATGACGAGAGAGAGAGAGGGAGAGATGCTTAGTCTGGTTTACGGAATAAGGTACTGTTGTTGTGGTCTTCAGTCCTGAGACTGGTTTGATGCAGCTCTCCACGTTACTCTGTCCTGTACAAGCTTCTTCATCTCCCAGAACTTACTGCAAACTACTTCCTTCTGAATCTGTTTAGTGTATTCATACCTTGGTCTCCCTCTGCGATTTTTACCCTCCACACTGCCCTCCAAAGCTAAATTTGTGATCCCTTGATGCCTCAGAACATGTCCTACCAACCGGTCCCTTCTTCTTGTCAAGTTGTACCACAAACTCCTCTTCTCCCCAATTCTATTCAATACCACCTCATTAGTTATGTGATCTACCTATCTAATCTTCAGCATTCTCCCGTAGCACCACATTTCGAAAGCTTGAGTTTTCTTGTCCAAACTATTTATCGTCCATGTTTCACTTCCATACATGGCTACGCTCCATACAAATACTTTCAGAACCGACTTTCTGACACTTAAATCTATACTCGATGTTAACAACTTTCTCTTCTTCAGAAACGCTTTCCTTGCCATTGCCAGTCTACATTTTATGTCCTCTCTACTTCGACCAACATCATTTATTTTGCTCCCCAAATAGCAAAACTCCTTTACACTGTCCATTCTGTTCAACTGCTCTTCGAAGTCCTTTGCTGTCTCTGACAGAATTACAATGTCATCGGCAAACCTCAAAGTTTTTATTTCTTCTTCCTGGATTTTAATTCCTACTACAAATTTTTCTTTTGTTTTCATTACTGCTTTCTCAATATGCAGATTGAATAACATCGGGGATAGGCTACAAGCCTGTCTCACTTCCGTCTCAACCACTGCTTCCCTTTCATGCCCCTCAACTCTTATAAGTGGAAATCTGGTTTCTGTACAAATTGTTAACAGCCATTCGCTCCCTGTATTTTACCCCTGTTACCTGCAGAATTTGAAAGAGAGTATTCCAGTCAACATTGTCAAAAGCTTTCTCTAAGTCTACAAATGCTAGAAACGCAGGTTTGCCTTTCCTTTATCTTTCTTCTAAGATAAGTCATAAGGTCAGTATTGCCTCACATGTGCCAATATTTCTACGGAATCCAAACTGATCTTCCCAGAGGTCGGCTTCTACCAGTTTTTCCATTCGTCTGTAAAGAATTCGCGTTAGTATTTTGCAGCTGTGACTTATTAAACTAATAGTTCGGTAATTTTCACATCTGTCAACACCTGCTTTTTTTGGGATTGGAATTATTGTACTCTTCTTGAAGTCTGAGGGTATTTCGCCTGTCTCATACATCTTGCTCAAGAGATGGTAGAGTTTTGTCATGACTGGCTGTCCCAACGCCGTCAGTAGTTCTGGTACTATCGATGTATGGGATGTAGTTTAAGGTGATAGCGCGCCGTGCAACTTTAAAGTAGTTACTAGGCTTGAAGGCCCCATTTAGTAGAGTAACGAGATGTGCATGGAAATCAGTGAATTTGAATACGAAGTAATCCACAATCCGGAAGGAAACGCAGAAATGCGGATGGGCTAAGTCAAGAGAGAGCTGTAATACAAGCACTGGGTCACGATCTTGCGGAGTGGCCAGCAGCACAGAACACCGACGAGGAATGTAGGCAGTACATGAAACAGCAGCAGTTTGGTATGCATGACGGATTATTGTACAGAGATACAAACTTACGACCATTAGTGGTGGTGCCGGCCAAGTTAAAACTGGAAGCATTGCGTGAGATGGGTGATGACATTTTTTCAGACCATGGTGGATGCAGGTCTATGACTAGAAGGGTGCCAGAAAATTATTCGTAGAAAGAAAGGAGGGATGATGTGGATCAGTACATCAAGAAGTTGAAACATCGCCTTAGAAAAATTAATGAATTACTGTGTTGATAAACCCCTTACGTTATTTGATTTTCAAACAGCTGAGCAGAACTGAACGTACTCAGACATTTCTCTCTTTACTTATTCTGATCAACACTAAACTGACAGAATATTTTTAGCGCAACGCAATCTAACTTTCAACAATCCCTACAAAAGAATGGCCCTGACTAACCTATACCTTTCACGAATCACTTACCTCACAAAAATCTTCGTTACTCGAACTACTGCAATACAGCGAGCGCCACTACTGCCAGCTAAATAAAAGATTCTAACTACTGAAGTCACTAACTACTGATAGGCATAGGTAGCAAATGAAAGATTTTGATAGAGAACGAACAATGTATTTAATAGCGTTCAAAAAAAAAAATATATATATATATATCAGCTCATGGCATCCAGTCTTACAAATTTACTCTCTCTGATGGACACACGTCCACATCATCCTCTGTCAAAACTCCGCCATCTCACTCCCCACAGCCGGCCAGAGTGGCCGAGCGGTTCTACGCGCGTCAGTTTGGAACCGCGCGACCGCTACGGTCGCAGGTTCGAATCCTGCCTCGGGCGTGGATGTGTGTGGTGTCCTTAGGTTAGTTAGGTTTAAGTAGTTCGAAGTTCTAGGGGACTGATGACCTCAGATGTTAAGTCCCATAGTGCTCAGAGACATCATCAGACATCACTCCCCACATCCACCACTGCTGGCGGCTCACCTCCAACTGCGCAACGCTACGCGCTGTTCACATCCAGCTGCCCAACACTACAGTAGTGACTATTCCAACAATGCAAATCAGCCACAGACTGCACACAGCACAGCCAGTGATTTTCATACAGAGTGCTACTTGGCGCTACCAGCATAAAAACCTAAACAGGCTACTTACAAAGTGTGTGAATTGTACACATAGGGCCAATTTGAGTCGGAAACAGCTATTGTTGCAAAGATTGGCATAAGCTTTTGGTTTCATTGCCGTGGACGTGTTAGGACCTTTCAACAGAACACCAGCAGGTAAACGTTCTGTGTTGAGCTGATACGCTGCCAATGCCAGACCAACAGCGAATCACAGTCGCGCAGGCGTTAGCTAATAGGTACATTCTGAAGTTTGGAGTGCCACCGACCACGATAACGGACCAGGAGACGAATTTCATGTCAGACCCGATGATGGAATTGAGTCGATTACTGAGAGTGAAGAAGATGACATCGAAAGATCTTTCAATTTGTCTTTTATAGTAAACGGGGTACTATCGCAAGTGGTTTTACAAACTCCTGAACTGTGTATAGGAGCAGCTGTAGACTTGAGACTGTGAATAAGATTTTTTTTGCGAGTTATTATTTGTGGAAAAGAGACCTTTGCATCTATATTTTTTTAACTAGAAGACGACGAATTATATAAGAAATAGGGTCTAAAAATGGAATCGAAAAAACTTTTTTATGCTCGTTTCTGTCAGAAACAGCACTAGTGCTTAAAGTGGTCACTTTAGCGTCAGTTTTAACTTTGAAGAGCTTTGCAACTCACGAGGTATCACAGGTGATATTAACTGCAATAGTTTTTATTAAATTCATCTCCTCATTAAGTTTGTCAAATGCAAAGGTACAGAAACTGCATGATGAATGGCTTTTTTATGGGAATGAGGATGCAGTGAACCAGCGGGCACAATCTGTTCTGAACTAGTGGCTTTTCGAAAAATATCGAAGGGAAGTTTATCTTTGTCAGTAGCAACACTAAGGTCCAAGTAATGTAGCTGACGATCGTTACTTTCTAATTCACGAGTGTCAGGTATGAGGGATATTTATTGGGAAGAAGAGGCACTAATGTAATAATTCCACTTCTGCTGATATCCGTTGATTTCCGGTCACAAACCGAAATGTGTTGAAGAAACTTACAATTTACGTAGGGAAAAGAAAGGTCATCGGCTCGATGTACTCGACGAGCTGGAGATTTTCAAGCATATTTCCAAGAAAGATGGTTTCATCCTTAATGAACAGTTGCAACCACATTACAAAAATTTTCTCATTAGCTTTAATCCACTACTCGCGGAATTTTGAGTCCTTTATTTTCTACTATGTTTTCCTGCCTCTGGTTTCGAAACATCTTTTTTTCCGAGTCTCATGGACGAGTACTACTGAAGTTACGTCCATGCAGATAGTTTTTGGATTGTACTGCTGTTTGTGTAAATATTCTATAATATTGTGCGCTTTACATAAAGGGGATTTCTGTAAAGTCTAATAAATAATTCTTAGTTATACTTCATTTGCTTGACAACTTTGTATTTTCAAAAATACTTTAAGCTCTCTTCCTTCGTATTTTGTTTTTATAATTAAATGTTGTTTAATTCAATTATTTCTGTTATAATACCTCAAATGAACACATGCCACTGTCCGCGCCGGACAGGTGACGTAACTTGTGTTGTTTTCGTGACAGCAGTGTAAGCAACTGGGCCGATCAGTCTGATGTCGTTCAGAGCAAGGCATACGTGTCAAAGGCTGGATCGTGTTTAATTTTAATTTTTGACTTGAGCATGTCTGTTGTAAGCTTTGACCACTGCCTTCTCGCATTGTAGCTTTACGTTAGTAACCTTTGTATGTTATGACAATTGACATCTTACTTAATGTTTTTGTTAAACTTAATTTTCTATATATTATTTTATATGGTTTCTTAAAATTTCATTCTGATGACGGCATCCTCAGAGGGGTCGAAACCTAGGTCGATGTACCAAACAGTTATTTGCAACCGATTGGTAGTGTGATTCCTATGTTGAAACTTATATAAGGTTGCTGAGAGACAGCCATGTGTAAGACTTCAATGAACAATGTCCTTAGGCATATATATAATGCATCAATGGCACAGGAAATTTTTCTATATTAATGTATGAAATTGTTAATCTATTTATAAGAAAGGTGACAAGAAAGAATAAAATAATTATTGCTCAGTTTCGGTATCGCTGCCATTATTAAAATAAGTATGTGCCCAGTAGTCTCACATTTAAGTAACAACGATCTGCTTAGCACGCCACAGTGTGGATTCCAGAAGGGTTGCTCGACTGAGAATGTATAGAATGTCTTTATAAACTTTCTCTCCAAATACCTCAAACCTTAAATAATGAAATACCGCCAGCTGTTAAGTTTAATGATCTTTCCAAGGCATTTGACTGTGCAGATCACGTCGCCCTCTAATGATGGCTTCACACATAGTTGGTTTGAACCCTACTAAACAGAATGGAAAAAAAGGGCTGAGTAATTTAAAGAATGTCGAAAGGCGAGAAAATTTTAGCGACTGAGGATAAGTCACAAGAGTCCCGCATGGTTCGATTTTGGACCACTCCTATTCCTTATATATGTGAATGACCGTCTACTCAGCATTCATCAATGAGAACTAGTACTTTTTTGCAGACGTGCTTGTTTTATAATAAATCCCACCACAGAGGAAACAACAGAACAGGTTGTTAGTTACGTTTTTCAAAGGATTCTTATGAAGTTCTCCAGTTATGGACTCTACCTAAATTATGTGAAAAAACAGACTATATGCAATAGTTGCTGTACAACAGGTAGTGATACCAACAATTTCTGTATAATGATCCAAATTTCTGGATACAGATACTGATGACAACTTGAACTGCAAGAAGCATATTACTGAGGTGCTGAAACGATTAAGATCAGATACTTTTGGCATTCGTATAATTGTTAGTCTTGAAAACAAATTAACCTAATAACATGTTACGCGTATTTCCACTCAATAATGATTTGTGGGATAATTTTATGGAGAAACTTGTCACTTAGGAAGAAAGTATTGATTGCACAAAAGTCAACGATGAAAATAATATGTGGTGTTTACCTGTGGTCGCCTTATAGGTACCTCTTCAAGGAGTTGGGCAGTTTAATGACACCATCACAAAACATTTATTCGCTAATGAAAATCGTCATAAAAAATCCTTCATAATTTGAGAAGAACTGTAACGTCTGTAACGACAGCACTAGAGAAAGAAGTGACATTTGTAACCCATTACTAAAGCTGTTAAGAGTTAAATATCCAGCAACGAAAGTTTACGATCATTTGCCCAATAACATAAAGTGTCTGACAGGCAGTAAAACAAGTTTTGAATGTAAGCTGAAATCATTTCTTCCGGACAGCTCCTCCTATTCAATGGCTGAATTTGTATTTAAAAACTGCTCGTAAAAATCTGGTTTTTGAATGTAATTGCATAAGCAGGACTAAGAAATTGCCTGTTTCCGATACAGTAGATACTGTCAAGATATCGGTCGCGGGAATTACAAGCCTGTATCAAAATCTCTACAGTAGCTTCTCAGACTAGCTCGGACACAAAAAGAAGCGAGCATGGGAAGTCAGTTTATATATGCAGATACAGAAGATTTTATAAAATATTTTTACTTACTTACTAAAACACGATTACAGCTCAGATTTTATATTTGCATACTGTAATGTTCGTCTAATATGCTTTTGATGGATGCTGGCTGGTTGGTTGATTTGCGGGAAGTGGCCACACAGCGAGGTCATCGGTCCCATACGATTAGGCAAGTCGGTCGTTTCCGTTTCAGGGGAACCATCCCGGCATTTTTCTGAAGCGATCTAGGAAATCGAGGGAAATCTAAATCAGGATGGCCGGACGCGGGTTTGAACCGTCGTCCTCCCGAACGCGAGTCCAGTGTGCTAACCACTGCGCCATCTCGCTCGGTGACGGATGATGAATGCAATGTATGTTGTAAAGGCAAAAAATATTTTTTTTATTGATGTAATTGCAATTTAAGAATTTTCCATTTGTTTTACTTTACTTCTACAGCGAAATCTTGCTTCTTACCAAACCCCATCATTCTACATAACGGGAAGTACCCAATAGATTTTGATGATCAGTTTGCGAGTTTTGAAATATGTAACATAAATGGCATTTAGGGTATGGTTCCAGAAGATAACAGTAGAGACAAAGGCAAGAAAGAAAGAAGCAAAAAGCGTGGTGGTGGAGGAAAGAAGAAAGTGGATGGCAGAGTGGACCAGAATGATGGAGGAAGATAGTGAAAGTTTAAAAAAGGTGTTATGTGGGATGATTAAAAGTAAGAGGAAGAACGGTACGACAGATTATGCTCGAATGGTGAACAAAAGTGGACAGGACGTAGAGAATGAGGAACTCAAGAATATGTGGAAGGATTATTTTGATAAACTCCTGGACCCAAATGGAGACCTAGATGAGGAGAAACAAGCCGATGAGAAAAAAGACGTGGAACAGCAAATAGAAAAAGACCTTACATGGGAGGAGTGGAAGAGGCATTGAGAAAGATGAAGGGAGGGAAGCCACCAGGTCTGGATTAGCTAAGTGTAGAGACGGTGAGTGCAGCAGGAGAGTTTGGGATACAATGGCTATATCGAGTAATGAAAATTGTGTGGAGACAGAAGCTGATCCCAGAAGGCTGGAAGAAGGGAATAATTGTCCCGATCTTTAAGAAGGAAAATAGAAAAGAGCGCAAGAACTATCGGGAGATAACGTTGACGAGTCAATGCGCAAAGATTTTTGAGAAAATTTTGGAACCGCGAATTCGTGCAAAATTAGAAGGAAGAATGGCAGAAGAGCAACATGGCTTCAGAACAGGAAGGTCCACGGTGGATCTAATTTTTGCTGTAAGACAACTGCAGGAACAGCACTATGAATATGGAATATATCTACTAATGACCTTCCCGGACAATAAAAAAGTGTATGATAGTGTACGTAGAAGCAAAGTGTGGAAAGCCCTGGAGAGCAGAAGAGCAGCAGAACAGATTATTTGGAGGATAAGGGAAATGTACAATGCAAGAGTGAGCTGTGTGAAAGTGGGAGGAGGGAGATCAGCTTGGATTGAACAGAACAATAGCTTGGGGTAGGGAAGTGCACATTCACCATTACTCTTAAGTGTAGTGATGGATGATATAATGAGTACAGTAGCACAAGTAATTGGTGAAAGGAAGATGAAAGCTACGGTGTTTGCAGAATATATGATGATTTGGGGAAATAAGGAGGAGGAAAGTATAATAGCAGTTGGACGTATGGGCAAGGGACAATAGATCTTAATATGCGACATTAATTTAAATTTGATACGTTCACCCGTTCCAGAGGAAAAGTATTCTTAAAAGTTGGACAGACCTACAAATAGACATGCAGAGACTCAGACAGACGGAAAAAAAGCGATCATATTAAGTGCTCCATTTTTACAGATTGAGAGGAGGAACCGTAAAAAGAATATGTTGCTTAACATCAAAACTAATCATGTATTCATATCCTCTAAACGCACTTGATAGAAGAATCGCTCAAATGTCAGTGGAACATGTATCTACCTAATTACAGGAGTCGCTGGCTTTTCAGGAGAATGGGGTGGCGAGCTAGGAATTCAGCGTCACGTTTGGACTGAAAGTGATCCTGAGGTGATTTTCAGTATGTCGGCTGTCTGAAAATTTGTTCAGTTTCTCGCCAAGGACTGTCAACTGTCAGAGAGACGTGAGGGGCAACCCAAATGGGAAAACCCTGTGGCCACGCGGGAGGCGAGTATTTGTAAACGTCAGCTGTCTCACTGTAAGACAGTGATGGCTATTCAGGCGGATGCGCCAGCTGATTTGCCTAGAACCTACTGCATCTTCTTCTCGCTCTGGGATAATAAAACACCTGTGAAAATAAAAAAAATCGCCAGGTCCTGATGGGATTCCAATTCGGTTTTACAGAGAGTACTCTACTCCACTGGCTCCTTACTTAGCTTCCATTTATCTCGAATCTCTTGCCCAACGTAAAGTCCCGAGCGACTGGAAAAAAGCGCAGGTGACGCCTGCATATAAGGAGGGTAGAAGGACGGATCCTCAAAATTACAGACCAATATCCTTAACATCGGTTTGTTGCAGGATTCTTGAAAATATTCTCAGTTCGAATATAATGAATTTCCTTGAGACAGAGAAGTTGCTGTCCATGCATCAACACGGCTTTAGAAAGCATAGCTCCTGCGAAACGAAACTCGCCCTTTTTTCACATGATATCTTGCGAACAATGGATGAAGGGTATCAGACGGATGCTATATTGCTTCACTTCCGGAAAGCGTTTGAATCGGTACCCCACTGCAGACTCCTAACTAAGATACGAGCATATGGAATAGGTTCCCAAGTATTTGAGTGGCTCGAAGACTTCTTAGAACCCAGTACGTTGTCCTCGATGGTAAGTGTTCGTCGGAGGTGAGGGTATCATCTGGAGTGCCCCAGGGAAGTGTGGTAGGTCCACTGTTGTTTTCTATCTACATAAATGATCTTTTGGATAGGGTGGATAGAAATGTGCGGCTGTTTGCTGATGATGCTATGGTTTACGGAAAGGTGTCGTCGTTGAGTGACTGTAGGAGGATACAAGATGACTTGGACAGGATTTGTGATTCGTGTAAAGAATGGCAGCTGAGTCTAAATATAGATAAATGTAAATTAATGCAGATGAATAGGAAAAAGAATCCTGTAATGTTTGAATACTCAATTAGTAGTGTAGCGCTTGACACAGTCACGTCGATTAAATATTTGGGCGTAACATTGCAGAGCGATATGAAGTGGGACAAGCATGTAATGGCAGTTGTGGGGAAGGTGGATAGTAGTCTTCAGTTCATTGGTAGTATTTTGGGAAGATGTGGTTCATCTGTAAAGGAGACCGGTTATAAAACACTAATACGACCTATTCTTGAGTACCGCTCGAGCGTTTGGGATCCCTATCAGGTCGGATTGAGGGAGGACATAGAAGCAATTCAGAGGCGGGCTGCTAGATTTGTTACTGGTAGGTTTGATCATCACGCGAATGTTACGGAAATGCTTCAGGAACTCGGGTGGGAGTCTCTAGAGGAAAGGAGTCGTTCTTTTCGTGAATAGCTACTGAGGAAATTTAGAGAACCAGCATTTGAGACTGACTGCAATACAATTTTACTGCCGCCAACTTACATTTCGCGGAAAGACCACCAAGATAAGATAAGAGAGATTAGGGCTCGTACACAGGCATATAGGCGGTCATTTTTCCCCCGTTCTGTTTGGGAGTGGAACAGGGAGAGAAGATGCTAGTTGTGGTACGAGGTACCCTCCGCCACGCACCGTATGGTGGATTGCGGAGTATCTATGTAGATGTAGACGTAGAACCAGTCACATACCGGTCGATTCTTTGAAATAAATCCACGGGTGGATAGCCGCTAACCACATCTAGCTTCCAGAAGATATCAAGGGTCAACAGAAGCGTCCGATCTTACCCGTCGGCTTTGACCCGTGACGTAAGCGTGTTGTGGTGTGTGACGTCATTACGGCGCGGAGTTTGATTTGCGATTGTGGCGTGTTTGTAGATGTCTTGTTTTTGTTTGTCGTGCTCTCTGGTGGTGTGTTCATGGTTTTCGTTTGTTTCGTTTGTTTCGTGTGGTGGGGTCAGTTTTCTGTTGCTCAGGTGTTGGATTTGAAGCGGAATTTCTATTAGTGAGTTAATGGTTAATTTAATGCTCATTGCTGTACGTCGGGTGAGTTTGTTATTGAGTGTATTTGGTTGTGGTTTTTTGTTCAGGAATGGATATGAAAGACCGCCTTAACAGTGTTCGGTTGAGGGCGATGATGGGGGAGACAGCTTTAGAGCTGATTAAATTTCTTCAGCTATTTGGCTTAATTGCCGAGGTCGTGAAGTGCGGGGGACCTACACATTGATCTGTAGCGTAGCCCTGAATACGAGGTTAGGTTGGGAGTTTTTTTTTGGAATGCGGCCGCGGCAGCGGCCGCCTATGATTCGAAAATATTGATTTGACACTAATGAACATGTATACGTAATATGAAGCAATTTGATGAACATATTGATCTGTAGCGTAGCCCACTTGAGGTTAGGTTGGGAGTTTTTTTTTTTGGAATGCGGCCGCGGCAGCGGCCGCCTATGATTCGAAAATATTGATTTGACACTAATGAACATGTATACGTAATATGAAGCAATTTGATGAACATATTGATCTGTAGCGTAGCCGACTTGAGGTTAGGTTGGGAGTTTTTTTTTGGAATGCGGCCGCGGCAGCGGCCGTCTATGATTCGAAAATATTGATTTGACACTAATGAAGCCTGTGGGGGGATGGGGGGGCACTGCAGACTCCCCCCACCGCATAACGACACATGATGATCAAATTTTGAAAAAAAATGAAAAATTTTTTCCGTACCTGCTAAACTGCATAAGTGCCGATGTATGTAGGTGTAAGGGAAGCTTTCGTTTCTTAGTTTTCTATTGGGGGATGTGATCGGTAGGTTCTGTTGAGCTATATAGGTTAAGGGAAGTGTCCGATTACGGATAGGAATGTGTTTTTTGGTATTTGGTCAGTTTTGTGATGTTGATTTATTTCGTTGTTTTGCGTGGTTTTGAATGGCGGTCGGTGGCTACATTTCTGTATATTTAGTTTCTCCGCACCCAAAAACCCCTAATTTCCCACGCTTGTCCCGTTACAGTCATTAGGCTTTTTGTGAAACTTGTGTATTTCAGTGTTTACAATACGTATGCGATGTTTTTATATCCGCCATATTGGAATTGTTTATAGTCGTTTCCGCGGTATTTGTGACGTCATCGGTCAAAGCCGACGGGTAAGATCGGACGCTTCTGTATTTCCGATATCAAGATGACCTACGCGGTCGCAGAATTTCTGAAGGTCGGGCGCCATTAAAATGGGGAATGCGGTGACCGAGGCTTGTCGACGACACCCTCGCTAAAAGAGGAGATCAAGGCTTAATCTGCAGTACGCCGATACCAGACGCATTGTAGTGCGTGACCTCCGAGGGCGCGGACCACCCACGGCCGACAGCGCCAGTAATAAATACAATAAGAACGAGACGCACAGTGAAGAGGCGCCCCTCGCCTGGGAAGGCCACACAATGGCACAATCTATCACCGCCCGCCCGGGCCCGGAGTGACGACTGGGAGGGGGTGGGGCTGTGGGGGTGGTCAGCGGCGCGGGGAACAGCGTCTCCGGTGTCTGCAGGCGCCACGTGCCGTGCACATAGACACACACACAAACAAACACACACGTGTCTCTGTTTGCCGCCATCCGTTAATGTCACCGCCGTCCTCGCCTACTTGCTTTCCTTATCAGTCACACGTTTCCCCTAGTTCCAGGAAGCTGGAGAGTCTCACGAAACGCGACTAACCCTCTGTTCCTCGGCTCACGGTGAGCTGCTGAATGACCAGCTAGAAAAGGGGATAGTGGTGCAGAGTACCCTGTAGCTGGAGAAGAGGCGGGCACGTCTTCCAGCTACCGTGCAATTCCTACGCCAGACACAGGGTAATGTACGTCTTGTTCGATCATTTAGAGCTTCGTAAATTGTTATAGCATGTGAGTCGTTGCCTTGTAATACCAGATACGAGATCTCAATTCGACGTGTCGTTAGAATTATTTGATTTAATATTCTCTAATGAAATAATTCTAGCAACATGTCGAAATGAGATCTCGAATCTGGTGTCACAAGGCAACAATTTAATATTCTCGAATGATGTATTCGAATTAAGTCGGGTGATGCTGAGGGAATTAGACTAGGAAATGAGAGACTTAAAGTAGTAAAGGAGTTTTGCTATTTGGGGAGCAAAATAACTGATGATGGTCGAAGTAGAGAGGATATAAAATGTAGACTGGCTATGACAAGGAAAGCGTTTCTGAAGAAGAGAAATACTTAACATCGAGTATAGATTTAAGTGTCAGGAAGTAGTTTCTGAAAGTATTTTTATGGAGTGTAGCCATCATGTATGGAAGTGAAACATGGACGATAAATACACTCCTGGAAATTGAAATAAGAACACCGTGAATTCATTGTCCCAGGAAGGGGAAACTTTATTGACACATTCCTGGGGTCAGATACATCACATGATCACACTGACAGAACCACAGGCACGTAGACACAGGCAACAGAGCATGCACAATGTCGGCACTAGTACAGTGTATATCCACCTTTCGCAGCAATGCAGGCTGCTATTCTCCCATGGAGACGATCGTAGAGATGCTGGATGTAGTCCTGTGGAACGGCTTACCATGCCATTTCCACCTGGCGCCTCAGTTGGACCAGCGTTCGTGCTGGACGTGCAGACCGCGTGAGACGACGCTTCATCCAGTCCCAAACATGCTCAATGGGGGACAGATCCGGAGATCTTGCTGGCCAGGGTAGTTGACTTACACCTTCTAGAGCACGTTGGGTGGCACTGGATACATGCGGACGTGCATTGTCCTGTTGGAACAGCAAGTTCCCTTGCCGGTCTAGGAATGGTAGAACGATGGGTTCGATGACGGTTTGGAGGTACCGTGCACTATTCAGTGTCCCCTCGACGATCACCAGTGGTGTACGGCCAGTGTAGGAGATCGCTCCCCACACCATGATGCCGGGTGTTGGCCCTGTGTGCCTCGGTCGTATGCAGTCCTGATTGTGGCGCTCACCTGCACGGCGCCAAACACGCATACGACCATCATTGGCACCAAGGCAGAAGCGACTCTCATCGCTGAAGACGACACGTCTCCATTCGTCCCTCCATTCACGCCTGTCGCGACACCACTGGAGGCGGGCTGCACGATGTTGGGGCGTGAGCGGAAGACGGCCTAACGGTGTGCGGGACCGTAGCCCAGCTTCATGGAGACGGTTGCGAATGGTCCTCGCCGATACCCCAGGAGCAACAGTGTCCCTAATTTGCTGGGAAGTGGCGGTGCGGTCCCCTACGGCACTGCTTAGGATCCTACGGTCTTGGCGTGCATCCGTGCGTCGGTGCGGTCCGGTCCCAGGTCGACGGGCACGTGCACATTCCGCCGACCACTGGCGACAACATCGATGTACTGTGGAGACCTCACGCCCCACGTGTTGAGCAATTCGGCGGTACGTCCACCCGGCCTCCCGCATGCCCACTATACGCCCTCGCTCAAAGTCCGTCAACTGCACATACGGTTCACGTCCACGCTGTCGCGGCATGCTACCAGTGTTAAAGACTGCGATGGAGCTCCGTATGCCACGGCAAACTGGCTGACACTGACGGCGGCGGTGCACAAATGCTGCGCAGCTAGCGCCATTCGACGGCCAACACCGCAGTTTCTGGTGTGTCCGCTGTGCCGTGCGTGTGATCATTGCTTGTACAGCCCTCTCGCAGTGTCCGGAGCAAGTATGGTGGGTCTGACACACCGGTGTCAATGTGTTCTTTTTTCCATTTCCAGGAGTGTAGTTTGGACAAGAAGAGAATAGAAGCTTTCGAAATGTGGTGCTACAGAAGAATGCTGAAGATTAGATGGGTAGATCACATAACTAATGAGGAGGCATTGAATAGAATTGGGGAGAAGAGGAGTTTGTGGCACAACTTGTTCAAAGAATGTTAAAAAATGTTCAAATGTGTGTGAAATCGTATGGGACTTAACTGCTAAGGTCATCAGTCCCCAAGCTTACACATTACTTAACACACACACTCATGCCCGAGGGAGCACTCGAACCTCCGCTGGGACCAGCAGCACAGTCCATGACTGGAGCGCCATAGACCACTCGGCTAACCCCCCCCCCCCCCCCCCCGCCCCCCGGCGGCACAACTTGGCTAGAAGAAGGAATCGGTTGGTAGGACATGTTCTGAGGCATCAAGGGATCACCAATTCAGTATTGGAGGGCAGCGTGGAGGGTAAAAATCGTAGACGGAGACCGAGAGATGAATACACTAAGCAGATTCAGAAGGATGTAGGTTGCAGTAGGTACTGGGAGATGAAGAAGGTTGCACAGGATAGAGTAGCATGGAGAGCTGCATCAAACCACAGGACTGAAGACCACAACAACAACAACAACAACATTCTCGAATGCTCGCCACTAAAACAGTAACTCCAGAAATGACAACAAATAACGAATTATGCAGATGCATTACGGTGAAGTAGGTGATTTGCGGTAACAAACTGAATCCACAGAACAGTAACCTCTCACAAACAACAGTAGCTCTACCACGGCTAGGGACCGAGCTGAGTTCCTCAAAAAGTGATACACTGCAAACGAAACTATGCCGCATTATAAATGATTATGTTACAGTTTATTACTCAAAGGTTGATCGTTAGCTAAAATGTTCACGCTGCCGATTTCAGCAACTGAGAGCCATTTTCGGATGTGACTTATCCAGTAACAGCTTCGTCATTATGTGTAAGAAGTTCAGATATGCACTTCCACCGTCATAAAATCGTCTAAAATATCTCTTTTACTATGTGACGACACGATAACATCAAAGATATGTTTTAGACGACTTCGTGGTTTCTAATTACATTTCTTCTGTACCACGACGAAGTTGTTTGTAGTTTTAATTCTGCCAGAGACGTTCACGAATGGTTCAAATGGCTCTGGGCACTATGGCACTTAACATCTGAGGTCATCAGTCCACTAGAACTTAGAACTACTTAAACCTAACTAACCTAAGGACATCTCACACATCCATGCCCGAGGCAGGATTCGAACCTGCGACCGTAGCAGTCGCGCGGTTCCGGACTGAAGCGCTTAGAACCGCTCGGCCACCACGGCCGGCGCCAGAGAGGTAAAACGGATTGAAACGTAGTTGAACGGAATTAATAGTTTCTTGAATACAGATTAGAAGACGAACATCGCCAAAAGTAAAACAAAGATAAAGGAATGTAGTCAAATTAAACCAGTCGATGCTGAGGGAATTAGATTTCTATGCTAGATGCTAAAAATGGTAGAGGAGTTTCGTTATTTGGGCACTAAAAATGGTAGAAAAGTTTCGTTATTTGGGCAGCAATGTAACTGATGGTGACCGAAGTAGGGATGATATAAAATGTGGATTGGCAACAGCGAAAGAAACATTCCTGAAAAGAGGAATTTGTTAAACATCTTCAGGTGTTTTGTCAAGTCTGATCTGAAGATATTTGGCTGGACTGCAGCCTCGTAGACCATAAGAAGTTCAGATAATAAGAGGCGAGAAGCTATTGAAATGTGGTGCTACAGAAGACTGCTGAAGATTGGATGAAAGATCGAATGACTAGAGGAGGCAGTGGACTGAACTGGGGAGGAAAGAAATTTATGACATAGCGTGACTAAAAGATGGAATCAGTTGATGGAACACATCTGAAGGCATCAAGCAGTTTTTAGTCTGGTGTCGGAGGGAAATGTGGGGGTAGATAAATTATGTATCCCGCCTGGAAAGGCTGCGCGTGGGTTTGCTCCTGTAAACTGAAGGGTAGGCCGAATGTAGGAAGTTAGTAGGAGCAGGAAAAGGTGAAAATCTCTCGGTACTGCTCTTAGAAATGGTTTTGCTTTATCACAATATTAACTGAATACATAACTTTGCACTGAGGTGCGAAGCCTTAGACCCGTCGTAAGTAGTACATAGCCTCAATAGCAAGCTGAGGTTGAAGCGATGTTTCCAGGCCGTCTGCTCTTGATGAAATGGGCTGAATCTCGAGCGTAGCTCGTGGAACTCCACAGCACCGGCTAGAGGGCGTTGCCTTCGGTGTCTGTCATAGTGCCAACCTAAGAACTTTCACCTAAGCCGTGGCATCGTAGCTATCGATGCCACAATAAAAGTTCTGGATGGAGGCCAAGCCTTGATACAACAAACAACTTCAAATGGTTGTAGGGTGCGGAAGTTCTGCACAGATGAAGAGCCTTGCACAGGACAGACTGCCGTGGAAAGATGCTTCAAAACTCAGTCTTTGGATTGAAGAACAAGAGCATATTCGCTCGTGGCGACCATTAATTTCATAGCGTTTCTTCCTGGTGTGCATCTGTTCCATTACATAAAATATATAAAGAATTAACATACTGAGAGAACTGTTGCTAAGGCCAAGTTGTAGAGGCAGTCTCTGCACTGCAGAAACGTCGATTATTGTAATATTACGAGGGAGATACCGACGTCAGTTGGAAATTGTGCCGGACTAGGACTCGACCAGGATTTAACGCATAACGCGTTTCCTGTATTCCCGCAGAGATTGGGACCCTACTGTGCATCCGCACTGAAGATATTGCAGCAGCCAAGCTTACAGATATAATATACATGTGTTGGTGGCCGTCCTATCGGCCATATCTGAGAGAACGTGTACCAGACATATACACCGAAGAGCCAAAGAAACTCGTACACGTGCCTAATATAGTGCACGGCCCCCACTAGCACGCAGAAGTGCCGCAACACGACGTGACATGGACGCGACTAATTTCTGAAGTAGTGCTGGAGGGAACTGACATAATGAATCCTACAAGGCTATCCATAAATCCGTAAGAGTACGAGGGGATGGAGATCTCTTCTAAACAGCACATTGCAAGGCATCCCAGATACGCTCAATAATGTTCACGTTTGGGGAGTTCGCTGGCCAGCGGAAGTGTTTTACGATACAGACATTAAAAAAAGTTTTGCAGCACCTCGGTTCCAAGAGTTCCGGAACCTGTACAGAAAATTGGGTAGAGATCAACATAAACATTGTTTCCGCTCTTTTTATTGCTCATCAAAACCACTCATTGCATGTTGTACCACCATACAGCGAGACCTTCAGAGAAGGTGGTCCAGACTGCTGTACACACAGCTACCTCCAACACCGAGTAGCACGTCCACTTGCATTCACGGATGCCTGTGTTCGTCGTGGCATACTATCCACAAGTTCATCAAGGGGCTCTTGGTCCAGAATGTCCCACTCCCCAACGGCGATTCAGCGTAGAGTGGTTGGTGGGTCACGTCGTCCATAAACAGACGTTTTCAGTCTAGCCCACACATGATGGATAGGGTTCATGCCTGGAGAACATGCTGGGCACTCTAGTCGAGCGATGTCGTTATCCTGAAGGAAGTCATTCACAAGATGTGCACGATGGGGACTCGAATTGTCGTCCATGAAGACGAATGCCTCGCCAGTATGCTGCCAATATGATTGCACTGTCGGTCGCAGGATGGCATTCCCGGACCGTATAGCCGTTACGGCGCCTTCCACGACCACCAGCGGCGTACGTCGGCCCCACATAATCGGTCCCACATAATGACACCCCAAAACAGCAGGGAATCTCCATCTTGCTGCACTTGCTGGACAGTGTGTCTAAGGCGTTCAGCCTCACCGGGTTACCTCCAAACACGTTTCCGGCGACTGTCTCGTTGAAGGCATATGCGACACTCATCGGTGAAGAGAACTTGACGCCAATCCTGAACGGTCGATTTGGCATGTTGTTGGGCCCATCTGTACCGCGCTACATGGTGTCATGGTTGCAATGATGGACCTCGACATGGATGTCGGGAGTGAAGTTGCGCATCATGCGGCCTATTGTGCACATTTTGAGTCGTAACACGACGTCGTGTGGCCGCACGAAATGCATTATCCAACATGTTGGTGTTACTGTCAGCGTTCCTCCGAGCCATAATCCGTAGGTAGCGGTCATCCGCTGCCCTTGACCGGCCTGAGCGAGGCATGTCATCGACAGTTCCTGTCTCTCTGTATCTTCTCTATGTCCGAACAACATCGCTTTGGTTCACTCCGAGACGCCTGGACACTTCCCTTGTTGAGAGCCCTTCATGGTTGTACTACAGACAACACGAGCCGTGTACCTCCTTCCTGGTGGAATGACTGGAACTGATCGGCTGTCGGACACCCTCCGTCTGATAGGCGGTTCTCATACATTATTGTTTACATGTTTGAGCGGGTTTAGTGACATCCCTGAACAGTCAAAAGAGACTGTGTCTGTGATAACAATATTCACAGTCAAATTCTATCTTCAGGAGTACTGGGAACTGGGGTGATGCAAAATTTTTGTAGTTGTGTGTATTATGGTTCAAAAGAAGAAATTAATGTTTTTAAGCTGGTAGTGTAAAACTCGTTGTTATTGAACTACAGAAGAATGCTGAAGATTAGATGGGTAGATCACATAACTAATGATGAAGTATTGAATAGAATTGGGGAGAAGAGGAGTTTGTGGCACAACTTGACAAAAAGAAGGGACCGGTTAGTAGGACATGTTCTGAGGCAGCAAGGGATCATAAATTTAGCATTGGAGGGCAGCGTGGAGGGTAAAAATCGTAGAGGAAGACCAAGAGACGAATACACTAAGCAGATTCAATAGGATGTAGGCTGCAGTAAGTACTGGGAGATGAAGAAGCTTGCACAGGATAGGGTAGCATGGAGCTGCATCAAACCAGTCTCAGGACTGAAGATCACAACAGCAACAACATAGGTAATTTAATAAGTCATATATTCCCTTATTTACATTGTCATAATTCTTAGCTTGCTTCACTGGAAGCCCATTTTCCTCATGTAATACAAACATTTAACCACTAACAGATGGTAATCTAACATAACTCAGCCTACCCACCGTTAGTTTACCTTTTACAAGACACTGAAAATTTAGCGATATAGCAAACGTCCACCTAATAGTAGTAAAGTCAACCACAAGATGTCATGCACACCTCTGCTATTTGTTGTCTAGTATCCCCAGATAATTACTCCACCTTAGCATACTTCTCAGACAAGTGCGTGAAGTTCAATGTCCAGAGCTACTTGGACTCATTTCCCATCAAAATATTTGCTTCCAGTAATTACTGACACTATCGTTCATAAATTACTTTTCACTTTATACTTAATCTAGGACATGAATACATACAAAATTAAATAAACACAAAAATTATTCATACACACATAAAAGTATACAATCAGCATCAAGTCTCCTTCTGTGGCTCTGCTGAAAACAAACATCAATACACTTACTAGTCCAACTAAACCTACCTACACCTAAAAACTCATTGAAATGAACTCTCCTTAATGTATACAATCATTACTAGAGACTGGAGTAATTATAATTTTCACTTCGCATAGTACATGGTGAGGACAGAGCCCCTTCACCTTTCCCATAACGGGGCAGGCCAATAGATATGCCCCAGGATGTGGAACTAGTATTTCAAACGGTCCAACAAATAACGATTGCCATTTCTTGTCCCTCTTCTTCAATAAAGATGTCTGTGGATGAGTGCGCAACAAGACTCTATTCCCTACACCAAAGGCTTGTAATTTCCTTAACATATTGTCATATTTTATCTTGCTCTTTCTGGCTTTTTAGTCCATGTTCACTAAAGCCAACTTAATCTTTTCTTCCCAAGCGGGCTTATCATGTGACACCTTTAGTAGACTGCTCATCCACTCATTCCTTTCTTCCTTTTGAAACAATTCCTCTAGTGTGAAAACCGTTGATGTTTGTGGTAAATTATTTACAATGTCTTCGAACTCTTGCACATATTCTATTCACAATGTTGGCCTATTCGGAAAATATGTCCTCATAAATCGATTTAGCTTGCGAAAACCCCTCGCAATCGGACTCGCTTCTGCATTATATCTTGATGTTAGTATTTGTTCAATTCCATTTTGCTCCCGTGCGTTCCTCTAGGTATATGAGGTAAAATTACTGCCATTATCTGATATAATAGCTTGTGGTTTCCCTACTTGCGGTATATATTCTAGCAATAATATTCTTAAGATAGTTTCACTCGTTGTGGTTTTCATTGGATATAACTTCACATGTTTTGTAAATACATCCAAGAAGCCTACAATGTATCTACATTCTCCTCGCGCTATGGGTAATGCCCCGCAGACATCTGCGGATATCAAGGCTAGTAGTTTCTCTAGCAATATAGAATGGAGGAAACCTCTGCTATATTTATTATAAGGTTTTAGTTTTTGACATATTGCACACATTCTAACGACCTTCTGTACTTTCCGTCGAAAATTAGAAAAGTAGCAATATATTCGTAGCTTATTGGCACACTTATTCACTCCAAAGTGGCCCCATGTCAGATGTATATATTGTATCAACTTGACTTCATGGCTTTCAGGAATACATACACACCAATTATCTCCCTTTGTATTCCTCCGCTGGAATAAAATTCAATTATCACCTTAAAATAATCTTTCAGGTTGGCATACTCAGGCTGTTCCAATTTCTGTTGGAGACCACATCAGCGTATATACTTTTTCTGTAACTTCTCTATCACCTGGCATTATTCCAAATAATACCTTCTTGCCGTTGGTTCTTTCATTAATATGACAGTAAATTCTTCTCTGCGCTCACGTAATTGTTCTGCCTGATCTAATCCTTCTGGTAGCCTAGATAGGGCGTCTGCGATTTTATTGTTCTTTCCTTTAATGTGTAGTATGTGAAATCGATACTCCTGTAACCCCATTGTCCACCATAATAATCTCGGTGTGAGCATCTTGGACAACTGCTTTGCATTCATGACTTGATCCTCCATGAACCGTCGAAAAAATGAGGCTAAACCCAAAAATACATTAATTTGTTTCTTATACCTCGTTGTAGAAAAATTCTTAATAGTGCTTATCTTGGCACTGTCCAGCAAAATTCCTTTGTCATCAATTGAATGATCCAAAAATTTTATCCTCTTCCTCTCAAAGTGAGACTTTTACAGGTTTGCAGTTATTCCAGATCTCCTGAACATTTCCAGTAATCTCTCTAATAAGCAGATATGCTGTTCCCATATTGCAGTAGCGAATAAGATGTCATCGACGAAGAGGGTCGACTGACTTCTTAGTTCTGGTTCTAACACTGCATCTAATGCCATTATGAAAACTCCTGAGCTCACATTCAAACCGAAAGGCAATACTTTAAACTGATAACTTCTTCTGGCATATATGAAGGCTGTATATTGTCTTGATTGTTCATCCAATTTGATCTCCCAATAGGAAGCCTCTAGGTCAATACTGGTAAAGTACTTGGCTCTGTGAAACTTCTGAATGAGTTCACCTATATTTTCTGGGTGAGTTCTCACTGGTACAGTAATTGTATTGATGACTCTTGCATCGAACACCAATCTTACTTTTCCCCATCGTTTAGGTACAACTAATAGCAGACTGCAATATGGACTGATGACCAATAGTTCTATCAGGTCCTTTTTATTTCTTCACTTACTGATTTCTTCAGTCTCCACAGAATAGGATATCATTTATTACAATACATCTCATGAGGAAACACCTCCAAATGGCTTCTAAACCCCTTAATAATTCCTGGCCTTTCTTCAAAACAAAAAAATGTTCAAATGTGTGTGATATCTTATGGGAGTTAACTGCTTTGGGCATCAGTCCCTAAGCTTACACACTACTTAACCTAAATTATCCTAAGGACGAACACACACACCCATGCCCGAGGGAGGACTCGAACCTCCGCCAGGACCAGCCGCACAGTCCATGACTGCAGCGCCTTAGCCCGCTCAGCTAATCCCGTGCGGCGGCATTTCTTCAAAAACCTTTATATATTTGTTCGTTTTCCAGCCCATCAGTTTCCTTTGCCTTTTCTTCCACTTGTTTTGCTATCCCTAGTGTCTTGCTTTCCTCTACCTCTTCTGTACGTTTACATCTCCTTTACTTTCTAATGATCTTAATACCATGTCCAGGACAGTAATTTCCAATGCTCCTTTCTTCCATGATCAGATCAACTTGTGCCATTTCCCCATTATCACAGAAACTGAAGTTACTGGACGAGAAGTCCGTTTTTAAGTCCTTCTCCCTCATAGTCTCTAATCTGATGATACAATCTTCTATTAATTTTTGAATTATTAGTAGGAACACCCATCTTATCTCTGTTTTTCCTATTTTTACATCCAGCAAAGTTTGTATTCAGACTGGTTGCGAGCAGGTACCTAAGACTCCAATGATCTTACAGTCTCGTATCGCCAACGTCGTTAACTCTGTCTTCTGGGATAGCTGCTTAAATAAATTGTTGGAGATCGCATTTATCGAAGCTCCAGTATCCAAGATTCCCCTGATAGGTATTTCTAATATTTCCGCACTGGCCGCTGATACTGGCACTTTATTAACAACCTGTTCCATTAACTCATGATTGATCCTCATTCCATCGTTGTACCTAAAACAGTTTACAGGTGATTGCTGCCCCCATTACCCTTTTATTGGCCGTACCTCTGGGGTGTAATACGGTCGGATCTGGTTTAAATTGCCCGGTCTAGCCAGTCCGTTGTTGTCATCGATTGCTTCGACAATGACCAGTGGTTTTTCTCGCCAGGCTTGATTATTTGTTGGCCTTAGTCTCGCCGCGTATATGGTTTGATTACTTTGTCCTTGATTCCTACAATCATTATATACGGGATTGTACCTCCTTTCAAATCGCCTTGTTTCTGTTCGGCTCATAATATCTTCCGTTATTCTGCAGTTCCATACAGTTTGCTCCATTGTTGTAACCATTATTAATACTAGTTTGATGAAAATTATCCATTTGTCTCCTATTAATTCTTCCGTTATTACTGTTATAATCTGTCTGCCTATTTTCCATTTCATAGGATTTATTGTAATTATTTCTTCCTCCTTGTTCCTCCTGTAGCAAATCGATTGAATCTACTGCAGACATGAATTTTCCAGATTAACATGAAGCAGTTTTTCCCTTATCTCCATCGGAAGCTGAGCTTTGATGATCTATTAATTGATCCCAGTATCTTGCTTTACTCAAATAACTTTCGAAGTATCTTCTTAAGTTCCCGTTTTGGTAAGAGAAGGGTTCTGGGTTATGTACTTTCTTCTTCAGTCTGTCCTGTATGCCTCTTGACCAATATCTATTGAGGAATGCATTTTCGAATTTTTCGTAGGTGTGATACTTGTCTATTACATCAGTCACCCACAGACTACCATCGCCTTGGATGTAACAGGATGCATATTCGATTTTCTGTCAATCAGACCAAACTCGTGGTAACACTCCTCTGAATCGTCTGATAGATACGACAGGATTTAATGTCTTCTTCCCCGGAAAAAAATTTGGAATTGCCTATGCTTTAACATTTTCTCTTTCATGATAGATCTGGTATAGTCATTCATAGGTGACATACTTCCACACATCTGTTCGTTTATACATCGAGCTCTGATTTCTGCCTTTAGATCTCCACTCTGGGCTGGCTTCCTGTCTTTCTTCAGTAGCCGCGCCCAACAGTTCTGCTATCCTTTGAGTGAGTGTACGTTTGCAAATTTGTGTAACTTCTCCTTTCCATCTTTGGGACTCGGTTCCTATCTGCTCGCAAACTTCCTTCAACTCTTAATCTGTTTGGCGAGGTAACGGTAGGCCTTCAGTCACTATATTATCTACCACTTCCTTGATATCTTTATTAACAGATAATATCACTTGCTGCTCCTTATCCACTACCCAGACATCTAATTGTTGCTTAAACTGCTGCTTTTTTTCTTGGAACTTTTGTTCCATTCGCCCTTCACATCCGGACGCTATTTCCTTTACTGTTGAGCCCAGTTTTTGTACCTCTGCTTCTACCGTTTGTTGTCTCCCCCACACGATTTCAATTTCAGTTTTTTTCTCTGTTTATTTCGATCGGAAGTTGTTCACGGGTTTGCTTCATACTATTTATTTATTTCCTGATTTCTGCCTGTTCATTTGTCAAAGTACTCACATCAGCTAATACTGCAACAAAATCTTCCCTTGTGGGCAGTTCGTTCACTTTATTCGATATACTCTTTAATATACTCTTGCTGTTCTGTAACTAAATTGCTCACAGTGGTGGTCAGATTTGTTACTTTAGCCACTATATTTGCCAGTTCCATAGCTATGATTTCTACATTTAAAGAAATAGCCGCCTGCGCAGCAGACATATTCGCTTGAGCAGCAGACCTATTCTCTTGCTCAGCTAACAGTTTCGTCTGAGTAGGAGTAATGTTGGACTGTTCCGAAGCTAAATTTTCAACTGTTGTTGAAATATTCACTTGAACAGCAGACATGTGAGACTGTTCTGCACCTAAAATAGCTACGGTATTCATCAAAAGTTTCATTTGATTTAAGAGCTCAGCCATAGGATCTTTGGATTCTCCTTGGCCAGCATCTACCGTTTGCCCTGGGTTTTGTTCATCACCACAGTGCTACACATTGGCTTCCTGTTCCCTCTGCACTTTAAACTGTGACCTGGTTTTAACCATAGGAATTCAATTGTTCACTATTCTTTCAGTTTACTCTAGACACAATTTAGCTTTACCCTACGAAAACACACATCAGATTCTATACCCCAGAATACGTCTCCAAAATTTGAACAAATCAACAAAAAAACACGAATCACTCTGAGTATACTAAAACATATAATAACTAAAACTACAAATACTCCTATCACAGTCGTTACCTACAAATACCAGACTAATGTGTGCAATGACTTAGCATGTCATTCTTATGCTTGCCTTTACTGCAGAGTAGAACCGCATGAAGTTCATATGTGATGGACCCGCATTGTCGTGTTTGATGTCGCATGTAGCTCACATTGAATAAATCCATCATTCGTGCATGAAATTATACAAAGCACAACTTTAGTACATATACATAACGTAAAATACACATTTATCACAACAAATCACAATATACACTCCGGAAATGGAAAAAAGAACACATTGACACCGGTGTGTCAGACCCACCATACTTGCTCCGGACACTGCGAGAGGGCTGTACAAGCAATGATCACACGCACGGCACAGCGGACACACCAGGAACCGCGGTGTTGGCCGTCGAATGGCGCTAGCTGCGCAGCATTTGTGCACCGCCGCCGTCAGTGTCAGCCAGTTTGCCGTGGCATACGGAGCTCCATCGCAGTCTTTAACACTGCTAGCATGCCGCGACAGCGTGGACGTGAACCGTATGTGCAGTTGACGGACTTTGAGCGAGGGTGTATAGTGGGCATGCGGGAGGCCGGGTGGACGTACCGCCGAATTGCTCAACACGTGGGGCGTGAGGTCTCCACAGTACATCGATGTTGTCGCCAGTGGTCGGCGGAAGGTGCACGTGCCCGTCGACCTGGGACCGGACCGCACCGACGCACGGATGCACGCCAACACCGTAGGATCCTACGCAGTGCCGTAGGGGACCGCACCGCCACTTCCCAGCAAATTAGGGACACTGTTGCTCTTGGGGTATCGGCGAGGACCATTCGCAACCGTCTCCATGAAGCTGGGCTACGGTCCCGCACACCGTTAGGCCGTCTTCCGCTCACGCCCCAACATCGTGCAGCCCGCCTCCAGTGGTGTCGCGACAGGCGTGAATGGAGGGACGAATGGAGACGTGTCGTCTTCAGCGATGAGAGTCGCTTCTGCCTTGGTGCCAATGATGGTCGTATGCGTGTTTGGCCCCGTGCAGGTGAGCGCCACAATCAGGACTGCATACGACCGAGGCACACAGGGCCAACATCTGGCATCATGGTGTGGGGAGCGATCTCCTACACTGGCCGTACACCACTGGTGATCGTCGAGGGGACACTGAATAGTGCACGGTACATCCAAACCGTCATCGAACCCATCGTTCTACCATTCCTAGACCAGCAAGGGAACTTGCTGTTCCAACAGGACAATGCACGTCCGCATGTATCCCGTGCCACCCAACGTGCTCTAGAAGGTGTAAGTCAACTACCCTGGCCAGCAAGATCTCCAGATCTGTCCCCCATTGAGCATGTTTGGGACTGGATGAAGCGTCGTCTCACGCGGTCTGCACGTCCAGCACGAACGCTGGTCCAACTGAGGCGCCAGGTGGAAATGGCATGGCAAGCCGTTCCACAGGACTACATCCAGCATCTCTACGATCGTCTCCATGGGAGAATAGCAGTCTGCATTGCTGCGAAAGGTGGATATACACTGTACTAGTGCCGACATTGTGCATGCTCTGTTGCCTGTGTCTATGTGCCTGTGGTTCTGTCAGTGTGATCATGTGATGTATCTGACCCCAGGAATGCGTCAATAAAGTTTCCTCTTCCTGGGACAATGAATTCACGGTGTTCTTATTTCAATTTCCAGGAGTGTACATACTGAATACATGTAAAAGGATGATCGTGAATTAATTTGTTTTTGGTCATGAAATACTTGACAGTGTCTATGTTTCACTCCTTGTGGGTCCTGTCAGGTTTTAGCCATTTTTATTATGTTATGGCTCAAAAGATGAAATTAATTTTTTTAATCTGGTAATATTAAACTCGTTGTTATTGAACTAGTGTGTATAGCGTCTCTGTTTGTATGACTATGAAGGACAAAATCAATTTCCAGAGCGGCGTCGACTACTCCCACAGCGTGCGTAATTTCGTACACGTAGACAAGTTACTCTCGTGGTGCAGACTCCGACGGTCGCCGGTAAAATTCTAGAAATGTAAGAGAAAGAAAACTTACATAAGATCTTCTCGAATTGGGATACTGCCATTCGTGTTTGGTCATTCGATGACTGTCTGCAAGTGAGTTCGTTTTAGCCGAGAAAACTTCCTCAATGCTTTTGACCGTGATTGACATGTTGTACAGCAGAGATCGACCACTAAATGCCTCGAAGTCCTATACATGCTTCTCGTACGTTACAGTTCATCATAGAATCGTTTGATCAAAAATAAATACGCGAAATTACCTTTGAAATTAACCATACTGTATTATGGCTGTTACTAAGCTCCACATTAAAGTTTCATATTGCCTGTGAAACTCAGAAACCATAAATTATACAATATGGCGGCTAACAATTACTGTTTCATTGCACACACTTCATACACGTCCTCTCGTTATCCTATCTCGCAACAAAGTCCGGTCACATACCGACTTTCTTACATTTCTTCGCTCGCCATGGAGCAACGCTAAGTCAAGAAATAAATACGGGTATTCCGCTCGCTCAGGCGAAACGCGCCGCCCCGCGATATATATTGACTTTGGATGGTTTTAAGATTGACCCTCCGTTAGCTCCACAAGTCAGTACTGGCCAAGGGTCATCGAAGTTCAATCTTAAAAGAGGGTTCCCGAAGTCGGTGTGCAGCATCTCTGGACATGTAGAGTGACGCATTGTCCTACCAGAATTGCCGGAGTCTGTAGGAATGCATAATGGGCGTGAATGGATGCAGATGATCAAACAGGATGCTAACGTACGTGTCCCCTGCCAGAGACCTATCTAGACGTATCAGGGGTCCCACATCACTCCAACCGCACTCGCCCCACCAGCCTGAACAGTCCTACTGACATGCAGGGTCCATGGATTCATGAGACTTCCCCATACCCGCACAAGACCATCCGATTTATACAATTTGCACTTCTGTCACGTTGAACGATTCTCTTCCATTGTTGTCGGTCCCGCTCTTCCAGGATCCCTTTTTGGCTGCAGCGATATCAGTTTTGATATTTTATCGGATTCCTGACATTCACGTCCACTCGTGAAGTGGTCGTATGGGAAAATTCCGACTTCATCGCTAGCTCGGAGATGCTGTGTCCCATCGCTCTTACACCCTGCCACGTTCGGATTCAAATCTTGATAATCAGCCATTGTAGCAGCAGTAACAGATCTAACAGCCGCACGGGATTAGCCGTGCGGTCTAAGGCGCTGCAATCATGGACTGTGCGGCTGGTCCCGGCGGAGGTTCGAGTCCTCCCTCGAGCATGTGTGTGTGTGTGTTTGTCCTTAGGACAATTTAGGTTAAGTAGTGTGTAAGATTAGGGACTGATGACCTTAGCAGTTAAGTCCCATAAGATTTCACACACATTTGAACATTTTTTGAACCGATCTAACAACTGCACCAGACCCTTGTTGTCATATAGGCGTTGCCGACCGTAGCGCTGTATTCTGCCTGTTTGATATTTCTGTGTATTTGAATAATCATGCCTATACCAGTTTCTTTGGCAACGGCCTTGCCGCAATGGATACACCGATTCCCGTGAGATCACTGAAGTTAAGCGCTGTAGGGCGTGGCCGGCACTAGGATGGGGGACCATCCAGCCGCCATTTTTCGGGTTGCACTCAGGCTCGTGATGCCAATTGAGGAGCTACTCGACCGAATAGTAGCGGCTTTGGTCAAGAATACCATCATAACGACCGGGAGAGCAGTATGCTGACCCCACGCCCCTCCTATCCGCATCCTCCTCTGAGGATGACACGGCAGTCGGATGGTTCCGGTGGGCCACTCGTGGCCTGAAGACGTAGTGCTTTATACCAGTTTCTTTGGCGCTTCAGTGTGTATATACGTATATTAATTTAATATCTTAGTATTCTGTGTATTGTCACGGCAGTATATAGAGAACGACTTCAAAATATTTCTGGTATTATACACTTATTTGGGGCATTATTGTTGGGAGGGAGGTCTGATACTGTGCACAAATTAGTGAAATGTACGTATCTACACAACGGTGATGTCATTCAGAGAGATTCCTTTCAGAAATAACATTTTATGTATTTAGTTTATGGCATACCTGACACAAAGGCTGTTGAAATATGTACGTATAAAAGAGAATACTTAGACGTATCTAACGTGAAAAAGAAACGTCAATACCCATAAAACTGGAAATTAGTGTACAAAGAACAAGGAGCAGATAGCTTTTAAAGTGTTCGTAAGTTGATACCTAGATAGCCAGTCGAGTTGACAGGTTGTCGTGTAGCTCCAATGTAATTATTCCGTACCACTCTTTCCTTCCCTCTTCCTTCCTGTAGGTGAAGTTCTGAGGACATATTCTACCAGTTGCGCCAAAGAACGACTTGTTGCTATTGTTGTTCTGGTTGTGCGTTTCTGATTTCCTGCGACTTTCAGAACGTCGAGTCATAGAACCATCCTGAAGAGATAGGCATAAATAACAAAAAGAACAGTAATGTTGAAAGCATGTCACTGGTAATTATAACATTTTGTCGTCGTAGAATGTGATGGACTAGACTGTTATATGTTATTTTCATTTGATAAAACCACAAAAATTTGAAGACGTTAATCGATTACACTACTAAGCAGAATTTTTTTGAAGAGAGGTCCATTATTATTCTTGGTGCTTGTTACACGGGATTCCGTAGATTGAATACATTTATTAACACTTAGTGTTATCATGAGGTCAAAGAAAAAGCAATAACAGATACCATGTGCAGTATCTGATCGAAACTATCAGGACAAAACTGTGTAATGCGGAACTGATCGTCAGATGTCACGAGAGCGAACCTGCCAGTATAAATTAAAGGAGGCGGCGAGTATTAAGTTGTCAGCAGAGAAGAAGCGACAGCAGAGCAGGTTGGTCAGTGACTTCAAAAGATGACGCGTCATGGGATGTCAGCCGAATAACAAATTCACCAGAGACATTTCAAACGCTTCTGAAATTTGGCGATGTGATTGCAAAGTGCTGTAACATCCCACCCGTCACTTATCTGGTTTTGACGTGTGTTCACCCCAGCTAATTGACTAACAGATCAACAGAGAGTGAGAGTGCAAAACTGCCGCAATATCGGATAACGCAAAGAAAGTAATAAGGCCCTGTGACTCCCGATTGAACTGCGGTGGCAGTGTTGACATCAATTGATTCAGAACTGATCACTTTTCATTAAAAAGAGGTGCACATTAATGTTATATTCAGCTACTGAACAGCAGATGCAAATGTTGAACATAAAATTAATTAAGAAAGTGACTTGGGATTTCAACTACATGATTGACTGTCGAGCATTGCAGAGGGTGGTAAAATTAATTGTGGTGTGGCTAGGGCCTCCCGTCGCGTAGATCGGCAGCCTGGTGCAAATCTTTTTAGATGACGCCACTTCGGTGAAGCCAGCCGGGAATCGAACCCGGACTCCTTGGCATGACAGTCCCTCGCGCTGACCACCCAGCTATCGGGGCGGACGCGGAAGGTGGTTGTAAAAAGTAGCGAGAAGTCAGCGGAAGGAATCAGTCGAGAGTTCCGAAGTGCTGTCAGCAGTTCAGTTAGTAAAACGACTCTACATATGTCGTTAAAAAGAGTGGTGTACAACGGTAGGGCAGCTGCACATAAGCCTTATATTTCTGTAGTCAGTGGTAAGTGACGCTTGAGGTTGTGTAAAGAGCAAGTCTGTTGGACAGTGGATGACTGGAAACGAGTCATGTGGAGTGACGAATCACGCTGTACCCACTGATGTAGGGGTTTGGGTTTAGCGAATGCCTATGAGATATCTTCCATCATGTGTCGTGCCAACAGTGGACTACAGAGAAGATGGTGTTCGATCTCGTGGTGTTTTTCTTGGTTTAAATATGGTTCCCATATTGCGCTAAATAAACCACTAAATTCTAAAGTAATTGTTTATGTCAATAAAATTCACGAACAGCCGTGTCCTTAAAGATATTAATTTATTTTATTGTGAAGGCCACCAGTTTTGGTATTTCATTACGCCATTTTCAGGCTCCATACGCATCTATCCAAATAAAAGAACTTGTTACGTAGGAATGTAGGGGAATGTTACTTAGGAATGTTACGTAGGAATACATAGGAATGTAACGATTGAATTCACCATATCCAGAGGTTTATGGCGCTATACGACAATTTCGTTTATTTGGATAGATGCGTATGGGGCCTGAAGATGGGATAATGAAATGCCGAAACTGACAGCATTCACAGTAAAATAAAATAATACCTTGAAGTATACGGCTGTTGTTGAATTTTATTGACACTGAAAATTACTTAACCAGCCGATGTCCCCTGGCCATGATGGACCAACATGGATTGTAATACGAAAGTATCTAAATACTTCTCGCACTAATCGTTTTGTGGTCGAAGCTCTTCCCTTGGCCCCGTTTGCTTCGTAATATGTAACAGGGAAATGCGGTTTTGTCTTGAGCAAAAGCAGTTTTTCTTGTTTTAGTACTCATACACGTTTCGGAGAAGTTTCTCTATCTTCAGTGGGTTTTATTCGTTATCTATCAACATGAAATAATAAGGAAATAAATTTTTTTTTTTCATTTTGGTGTACTGCGTACAGTAGAGGTACAGGTAGCAGTCGGTGATCGTATCAGGAAGACAAGACACCCTACCATAAAGCACCATCTGTCAGGTAATAGTTTGTGGACAATAACAGTCCTGAAACAGCCAGCCTACCATGGACCTGAGCCCAATGCAACACGTTTGGAATGAGACCACAGCGTCCGACATTACTACCTCCTCTGGCTTCTATTCTTGATGAAGAGTGGGATGCCATTTCTCCAACGTATTTAGAACGTCATTGAAAGTAGCCCCAGCAGGATAAAAGCCGTCATAAATAGCTCTGAGCACTGTGGGACTTAAGAGCTGTGGTCATCAGTCCCCTAGAACTTAGAACTACTTAAACCTAACTAACCTAAGGACATCACACACATCCATGCCCGAGGCAGGATTCGAACCTGCGACCGTAGCAGCCGGGCGGTTCCGGACTGCGCGCCTAGAAAAAAGCCGTCATAAAGGCGAGCGGTGGGCATAGTCCTCGTTCATGTCAACTAATAAATATCCAGATGCTTTTCATCATAAAGTGTAGCTCGTCAGGTAGTGAAGCGATCGTAAGGTAGTAAAGAGTTAAAGTCCGTAAATTCAGTACATTAGTGAGGAAGTATATTGCATTCATTCTTGATTTTTCCTTCGTCTGATGATGGCAAGATGTCGAAACGCGTCATAAAGAGAATTAATAAATATATGTCATACACACGAATCTGTGTATATACGAGGGGCGTTCAATAAGTAGCGAAACACATTTTTTTCCTCGGCCAGTTTGGATTCGGAAAATGCGGAATTTGTTGTGGGTTATCATGGAATACTCCAGCTTTGGCTCGTATAGTTTCACGAAGTTCCGATAGGTGGCGGCGTTAAACGCAACCTTGAAAATGGCGCCTGGAACGGAGGTGCGTTCCAGGCAGACAGCTGTTACTGCGTTTCTTTTGGCGGAATGTCAGAGCATCGCAGATAGGCGCTTGCCGAGATCTAGCTGTGAACAGAAGCACGGTGAGTCTTTGAGCGAGGCGTCTGTCATCACTGCAATTAACTCGCACCCACGGCTGTGACGCCTGCAATGTCGGAACGTGCGGACACTCTCATTCGAGGTGATCGACAGATCACAATCAAACACCTTGCCGCTCAACTGACACACTTGTCCACCTAGTGGGGTTCTGAAACGTGTGAGCGCGCTGGCGTGTATTAGAAGATCATAAAGAGCAACGAAGGACCACCTCTGCGCAATTATTTGCGCGTTATGAGGTAATTTTTATCGAACATCGTCACAGGTGATGAAACACGGGTTCACCAGTTCAAACGGTAAGCGAAACGGCAATCAACGGAGTGGCGCCACACCACCTTTCCTCCGAAAGAAAAATTCAAAGCCACACCTTCAGCTGGTAAAGTCAGGGCGGTATTCTTCTGGATTTCTGAAGCGGATAATTCTGTTTGATGTCCTCCCTCGCGGTACAACGATCAGTTCTGGAATGCATTGTGCTACCATCAGGAAATTGAAGGAACGGCTTCAACGTGTTTGTCGCCACAACAATACACACGAACTTCCGCTTCTCCACGAGGACGCAAGGGCTCATGCAGGACTGTGCACCAGAGAGGAGCTCACAAAACTCCACTGGACTGTTCCTTCTCTTCCATCTTACAACCCAGATCTCGCACCTTCGCATCTTGATGCAGAGAAGGATGCACTCTGCGGGAAGCAGTACGTCGATGATGGGGAGGTTATTGATGCAGCCAGACGTTGGCTCCGACATCGACCAACAGAGTGCGATGTGGGCACACACTTCCTCACAGTAAAGTGGAATAAGGCCGTCTCCTTGAACGGAGATTATCATGAAAAATTGGGTTTTATACTTAAAAGAGTGGAGAATTACATTGTGTACTAGAAACCTGAATAAAATCAACCTGCTTTCAGAAAATATTGAACGCCAATCGTACTAACAGTTCCGCTGTTTTCACTGCACAGCTTTGATGATGGACAGCGTAGGTCGATATCATTTAGCATTTTGTGATTGTGCCGGCCAGAGTGGCCGAGCTATTCTAGGCGCTACAGTCTGGAGCCGCGCGACCGCTACGGTCGCAGGTTGGAATCCTGCCTCGGGCATGGATGTGTGTGATGTCCTTAGGTTAGTTAGGTTTAAGTAGTTCAAAGTTCTAGGGGACTGATGGCCTCAGCTGTTAAGTCCCATAGTGCTCAGAGCCATTTTGTGATTATGTGTGTATAAAAAAAAGCATGTTTACTATGCAGCCGTCATTTTGACCTGTCACTAACCCGAAACAACTGCCGGCGCAGATTCTTCTCAGCCGGTAGTGATATCATGTCTCGGTGAGCGTTGCAGACTAGGCGAGTTACCCGACCAGATTCGCGAGCCGCGTGCGCAACAGCAGCGTGGGTAACCGAGAGCATTGTTCGAGGCCGCCTGTGACGTCACGTGTGCGGGGCCGGCCTCCGGTGGGCGGCGCCGCCCAGCTGTCTCGCCTTACTGCCGACCGTGGGAGGCGAGGGGGCGGCGCCGCCCACGCCAAAGGAGCGCCGCCGGCCTTCCCGACGGCCGCGTGTGACGCCGACACCGACAGCGTGTATCATTCATCTCTCTGATGATGTCGTAGTGTACTTGACACTCGTCAGTCCTGGGGAAGAATTAGTACGCACACCATGTTGCTTCATGTACTTTAGCTAGCAGATTGAAGACTCTGTTAACCAATGTTGCGAGCTCTTTAGCGTTATCCGGAATGCATCATGTGGAGGCGAACCGACGTTGTAGTCTTTGGCTACTAGAAGCATCTGGGAAACACCGCAGCCAAGATACGAACTAGGAACCTGCGCGGAACAACCTGCGGCTCCGCAAAACTCTGCGGACTTCGGCACTTGGACTATTCTGCTTTATTGAGGAATATGGTAGTCTTGCATGACTCAACAGAGAACACTCATAAATGCTTGACGCACAGCCGAACAACACAAAGAGGGTGGCAGGGGTAAAATACAGGGAGCGAAATGCTATTTACAATATGTACAGAAACCAGATGGCAGTTATAAGAGTCGAAGGACATGAAAGGGAAGCAGTGGTTGGGAAGGGAGTGAGACAGGGTTGTAGCCTCTCCCTGATGTTATTCAATCTGTATATTGAGCAAGCAGTGAAGGAAACAAAAGAAAAAGTCGGAGTAGGTATTAAAATCCATGGAGAAGATATAAAAACTTTGAGGTTCGTCGATGACATTGTAATTCTGTCAGAGACAGCAAAGGACTTGGAAGAGCAGTTGAACGGAATGGATAGTGTCTTGAAAGGAGTATATAGGGTGAACATCAACAAAAGCAAAACGAGGATAATGGAATGTAGACGAATTAAGTCGGGTGATGCTGAGGGAATTAGATTAGGAAATGAGACATTTAAAGTAGTGAAGGAGTTTTGCTGTTTGGGGAGCACAATAACTGATGATGGTCGGAATAGAGAGGATATAAAATGTAGACGGGCAATGGCAAGGAAAGCGTTTCTGAAGAAGAGAAATTTGTTAACATCGAGTATAGATTTAAGTGTCAGGAAGTCGTTTCTGAAAGTATTTGTTTGGAGTGGAGCCATGTATGGAAGTGAAACATGGACAATAAATAGTTTGGACAAGAAGAGAATAGAAGCTTTCGAAATGTGGTGCTACAGATGTAAGTAGGTTGTTTAGGTTTTTCTATTTGTAACGCCACGTAGCGCTCTGTATGAAAATCACTGGCTGTGCTGTGTGCAGTCTGTGGCTGGTTTGCATTGTTGTTTGCTACTGTAGTGTTGGGCTGCTGGATGTTAACAGCGCATAGCGTTGCGCAGTTGGAGGTGAGCCGCCAGCAGTGGTGGATGTGAGGAGAGAGATGGCGGAGTTTTGAGAGCGGATGATCTGGACAGAGACAGTAAATTTGTAAGACTGGATGTCATGAACTGATATATATATTACGACTTTTCAACGCTATTAAGGTAAATACGTTGTTTGTTCTCTATCAAATTCTTTTATTTGCTAACTATGCCTGTCAGTAGTTATGCCTTCAGTAGTTTGAATCTTTTATTTAGCTGGCAGTAGTGGCGCTCGCTGTATTGCAGTAGTTCGAGAAACGAAGATTTTTGTGAGGTAAGTGATTTGTGAAAGTTATAGTTTAATGTAGGTCAGGGCCATTGTTTTGTAGGGATTATTGAAAGTCAGATTGCGTTGCGCTAAAAAAATATTGTGTGTCAGTTCAGTGTTGATCAGAATAGGTAAAGAGCGAAATGTCTGAGTACGTTCAGTTCTGCTCATCTGTTTGAAAATCAAATATTGTATGAGGTTTATCAGCACAGTCATTCATTAATTTTTCAAAGGGGACGTTTCACAGAAGAATGCTGGAGATTAGATGGGTAGATCACGTAACTAATAAGGAGGTATTGAATAGGATTGGGGAGAAGAGGAGTTTGTGGCACAACGTGACTAGAAGAAGGGATCGATTGTTAGGACGCATTCTGAGGCACCAGCGGATCACCAATTTAGTATTGGAGGGCAGCGTGGAGAGTAAAAATCGTAGAGGGAGACCAAGAGATGACTACAATAAACAGATTCAGAAGGATGTAGGTTGCGGTAGGTACTGGGAGATGAAGAAGCTTGGATAGAGTAGCATGGAGAGCTGCATCAAACCAGTCTCAGGACTGAAGACCACAACAACAACAACACTAAGATCAACGCCCGTTGAATGGCTGTCCATACTGAGCCGCATTCCGCCTACTGGCCTTCGACAAACGGCACCTCTTGTCCGTGAGTTTAAACACAAGGCAACCCACATCTCCCTATCCCTCAAGACGGGGTTATCCAAGAAACAAACCGGCTTTTATGAAGAAATCCATTCTCGAAAATAGCTATGTAACAGCACAACGTCTCATTTCAACTTAGCAGACTCATGGAACGAGATTGGACGTAGACTTGCCCTCCGCATTGCCAGAAATTGCCGTGCATAAGAAAGAAACCACCTACCTTCGACCAATCGCGCAGAATACGGACAACGATTGACAGAGCAGCCATCAACCGTGGCAGAAAGCGTGGACTCTCTTTAGAGATGGGGTAAGGCTCCATCTGCAAAACGCAGTTGTGGAGCAGTCATACAAACCGTTGACCACATTGTTACAAAATGTTCCAGCAGGGCATTTCGTGGAGCTTTCAATGATTTCCTGATGGCGACGAACATTAAAATTTAGATGTTTCCGTGCTTCAAAAAATACGAAGTGAATGAGCACGACTACAGTAGATCTTGGACAGTTCCTCAGAGTTTCTGTCACGGATAATAATGTAGTGGCAGGAAGTCGTTGCGGGTGTACCTTGCCCACAGACAAATTGTGGAGTACTGTTGTGATTAAGTTGTGCGATAAGTGGGACGAGGTGTCTTGTAGGAATTGGATACTGATGTCGGGCACGTATAATGCAGCCATGTCGGTATTGTGCTGGGTACCGGCAGCTTAATGTGCGCAGCAGTACACTGGAGAAGTTTCCTGCAGCCTGATAAGCGCTGTACGGGGAAACGACAGAGCAAGGATAGGGAAAGGTTACGTGAAGGGTCGCATCCACCTTGACCGCAGGATACCGCTGAAACTACCGCTGCGCCATGGAAACGCGTCGTTTCTTGCAAACAGCGTTTCAGCCAAACAAAACCAAGTGCTGAATCTGAGGTGTAATAAACCACAGTCATTTCTATTAATGGGTGAGAAGTCTGTAAGGAACAAAAGATCTTGCCCTCGTTTGCCGCTCTTCAATAAATGGTTCAAATGACTCTAAGCACTACGGGACTTAAAATCTGAGGTCATCAGTCCCGTAGACTTAGAACTACTTAAACCTAACTAACCTAAAGACATCACACACGTCCATGCCCGAGGCAGGATTCGAACCAGCGACCGTAGCAGCAGCGCGGTTCCGGACTGAAGCCCCTAGAAGCGCCGGTCACAGCGGCCGGCTTGCCGCTCTTCCTAACGTCTGTGGACAGAACTAAGTTCTTTTTTTCTTTGTAAGAGGTGTTACCTAATAAAGACTGTTTCTACAACTTAACACTCAGTGCGGTACCTTTTGAGACGAGGAGATGAATCGGAGCCAGGCACAATCCGCACAGTCGGTTAGCAACCGTTGACCAGCTTGTGATTTTCAGTAGTTTTCTTCGCTTGTTTAGAAAAATGCTAGGCTGTCCCTAACCTTCGCCTCAGATAATGTTTTATACAAGCAGATGAAATGAAACACCACACAGGACAAAGTTCACACGATCTTCAGACCTATGGTGCTCATGAGTTCCCTCGTCACACGTGTAAACGTATGTGACCAGTCGCCGTGCGCCTGTATTTGCCTCACAGGCAAGAAGAGGCGTGCAGCCCTTTCTCGACATGCACGCACGTGTGATTCCATCAACAATAGGCAGAACCATGCACGCTGTTCCAGTGATGAAGTTGTCCGCTTTGCTAACAGCAACTCTCATAGCAGCCGGTATGTTTTGCGAAAAAGACGAAATCGCATTGGAAAATTACTTGCTGGGATAATTAACACATTTTGCGAAATGCTTATGTGAGTGCGACCAGTGAGATAAATGTGACAATGAGAATTGTGTTTAAACTGTATTCGTATTTTCGATATAGTACTTCATCCCATTGGGCCACGGACAAAGAAGAAAAATACAGAGCCGCTATAGAGTGGCGTTAAGGTTAACTCTGACATTTCGAATTCTTGCTACTGGGAACAGACACCTCAGTTTGAAGTTTCATTTCCTGGTATCATCTATGATCGGAACGTATATCATCCCAGAAGTATCCTAGACTCTAACGAAATATGTGGAAAACTACATTACGTTAGTTTGCTGACCACTTAACGTTTGCTTCTGTGAAAAAAAAAAAAAAAAAAAAAAAAAAAAAAAAAAAAAAAAAAAAAAAACGTATTTCATACTTTACTTCTGCAGTCAATAGACTACGAATATAGGAATAAAGAGTTTATCTGTGAACAAATAAAACCGTGGAGGTATTTTGTTCTACCTTCAGCCTCCAGTGAACACTGAGTTATAGCGCAAGATTTTACTCGATATTTCTGAGTTTTCGATGACAAACGCATTGTCCTGTAGTACCCATATAACAACAAAAGCAGACATTTCAATTATGAGCACGATTTCAGTGTTCGTTTACTAGCCCCTGTTGGCGCAACCAGTTTATTAGTTGAAGAAACCTGGCTGCATTACGTGTTTCCACATATTTCCACATGAGGATACGTCCAGCGTTGTGGGATATGATCGTTTTGGTCCTCTAGGCTGTTGTGATGTGGAGAGCCATAATGCCGCAAGGACGTACTGGCCTCGCAATTTTTAACACGCTTCACTCACCGGCCCATGTTACTGTTACACCGTACTGCTTTCCGATGTGCGTCTCTTCAGGGGTGCATTCGGCCTTCAGTTCACTGTTGTGGGTGGCTGTACGCGACCGTATCTAATGTGCAGGTAGATTAGTTCCTGGAACGAGACGATATTCTGCGAATATACTAGCCCGTCCGTTCTCCAGACTTAAATCCCATCGAACACGTGTGGGGTGCGCTGGGGGGACGAATTGGAGATCCTCCACGTGCACCAGTGACCACTCAGCAGTAGCCAAACGCGCTGGTGGAGCAATGTAGAGCCCTACCACAAGAACTCGTCGAACACCCAATTAAAATCCATGTCGCACCGTCTGTACTGTCGAGGAGACCTTCATAAAACGCGGTGATTTCAGTGTAACTGTTGTCATTGCATAAAAGTCTCATTCTGTTCATCTAATTGTGTATTTCTTTCAGTTACTTTCTGTAGTATACTGTAGGAGTTCTTTCTGTGTAGGGTCCAAGCTTCATAGAGCTATGTAACTTGGCAGTGGCACGTTATGCGAAAGCTACTCTCGTCTTTAAGTTTTGCACATCAGTGTATTTTGAAGACGTGGTGTTCTGTGATCTGGATACACCTGAACATTTCGTTATTAACCGCAGGTGTGGCATCCCAAATTTTTCACTTTTGCGAGTGAAGAAGTTCCCACGTTTGGAATGCCTAGACTCTTGCACTATTAGGAGAAAATATACAGTTACATATTATTTTGTATTTCAGTTATGAAGGAAGCCTCTTGGAAACCTGGGTCAGACTGACGTATGGAATGTATTTTTAATTTCTGTTGTCCATCGACCGTTATTCCATACAAAAAAAAGTATGCGTATTTCATGGTTAAGCTGTAGCTATTTCGTAGGAGCTAAACAGCTACAAGAGATATGCAAATTTTATTGCCTGTTTTTTAAAATATAAAACAACAAAAAGACTCTTGGATTGTGATGTTCCAGTGCATTCCTTCTCGGTGTACACTGCATCGCTATTCTGTCAGCGTCTAACCACACAGCTCAAAAGTATCATCTCTTCGTCCTCAAATCTGAAATTCACAATTAGCTCATCCATTGTGAAAACATTACTGTTGAGAGCTAGTTTCCCAGGAAGAGGCAGGATAAGGTTACGATTGTGGATGCGGCCATAATCAGTTACTCTCGGTTGCACAACAAATACCTAACTTAATTTAAGGAAATTAAAAATTTAACAATCTCTTAAAAACACAATTGACTGTATGACGGCTAAAGGACTTATCACAGAAAAAAAATTCCACAATTTTAGGGCTGAAGGCCACCAACAATAACCTCAAACAACCAACGGCTGAAGGCCTGAATTAGAAGTCAGAAGAATAATTCGATATAGCTTGTGGCTTTTCTAGTGTTTCATTGGGTAATTTTATTATATATATATATATATAGGTTTTATGCATACATATGATGATATTGTACTATAACGTTGGGTAGTGCTAAGCGCAGTGATGAAGGGAATTGTGTTGATAGGTGAGTGTAGCGTTACAATTGTACAAAGGATTTCATTCGGAAAATGATGGAAACGCGTAGTCAAACTAAGAGTGGTAACTGGGAAATCTGCGAAAGAAGTAGGGAGGAAGATCAAAGTACTAGTGTTACTGCAAGAAGCGATAGTCGTGTGAATACAGAAACCGCGAAAACCAGCACAGTAAATAACGGGGCAGGGGCTGGTAGTTTAGTATCAGATGCTAGGAGTGTGGAAGACGTAGAAAGAATACAAAATCCAGAACAGAACGCTGATTCGGATAATAGAGGGAGTGAGCCCGGTGCTATTCACAATAGCAATGAGCCGATGGATATGAATAGGCTCTCGCAGTTTCTCACCGTAATGCAAGGTCAATTAGAAACTAAAATGAAGGAGCAGTCGGGTGGAATCCGAACCGAGATGATTAGGCTGTTTGAGGAAGTAGCCGGAGGAACAAATAGTATTCTAAACAACGTAGAGCAGGGGCTTGGAGATATAGAAAATGAGCAACTGCGCTTGAGGGAAAGCCTGCTAGAACAAGAATGAACAATAGAAGCGAGGTTTCAGGCCATTACACAGTCTCGGAAAGACAGGGAAAACCTACTGTCTCGGCTGCAGAAGGAGGGCAAACATTGCTCGGATTCCTTTAGCGAGCGCGTCGACCAGAATACCTCGGCGATACAGGCTTGTTAAGCGACGTCGCCCCCCCACAAGCAGCAGGTAGCTGCAGAAACACGGGAACACCGAGACGATTTAGCGCGGCTTGTTGAGCTAGTGAATAACCGCTCTGCTATGAGCAGTAGAAAGCGCACGTTGCCGGTGGAAGTAAACCACGTTAAGTAAACACAGTCGGCAACAAAAATTAAGCACCGAGAATACGGAAACGCGGAGAGAAATGCGGGCGCAGAAAAAGAATTTAGCGCGCCCGTGGCTTCACTAGAGGCCCCTGTAAAGTGTAGACGTGGAATGACGGCGAAGGATGGTAGGTACCCCGGAAAAAGTGAGGAGAAGGACTCATGTCACGAGGAAGAATCGAATTATGAGGATCATGAGACTGCTAGGTGCTCGTGGGGCCGGAGAAGTCGTTCTCGCGAGCGTTTCTCGCGGTACGAAACGGAGGAGTTTGACCACAAACACTTACTCTCGTTAAGAAAATTCGAGTTATTCGAGTATACGAGCGACGGTATCTATCCCGTAGCTTGGGTGGAACAATTCCGTCTCAGCCTCTCTCCAACGTGGGCTAGTACACACAAGACAGAATTCATGTGTGGTTTTCTGGCAGGGGAGCCCGCCTCTAGAATGTGAATGGTTGCGCGCCAGTGTACTTACGTGTGCGAGATTAAACAGGTGATCCTCGCAGCGCATTGGTCGGAGGGGTGCAAGATCGCATAAAACGCAGTATATTTATGATGCCTGCTGTGAAACTCTCCGGGTTTACGAGTACTGTACGTTTGTTTGAATATATGGTGCAGACAAATCAGCATCTTGACGAGCCATTTGGGCCTCCGGAACTCATACCTATATGTACACTACTGGCCATTAAAATTGCTACACCACGAAGATGACGTGCTACAGACGTGAAATTTAACCGACAGGAAGAAGATGTTTTGATATGCAAATGATTAGCTTTTCAGAGCATTTACACTAGGTTGGCGCCGGTGGCGACACCTACAACGTGCTGACATGACGAAAGTTTCCAACCGATTTCTCATACACAAACAGCAGATGACCGACGTTGCCTGGTGAAACGTTGTTGTGATGCCTCGTGTAAGGAGGAGAAATGCGTACCACCGCGTTTCCGACTTTGATAAAGATCGGATTGTAGCGTAGCGCGATTGCGGTTTATCGTATCGCGACATTGCTGCTCGCGTTGGTCGAGATCCAATGACTGTTAGCAGAATATGGAATCGGTGGGTTCACGAGGGTAATTCGGAACGCCGTGCTGGATCCCAACAGTCTCGCAACACTAGCAGTCGAGATGACACATCTCATCCGCATTGCTGTAACGGATCGTGCAGCCACGTCTCGATCCCTGAGTCTACAGAACAGAGTCTGCACGAACAGTTCGACGACGTTTGCAGCAGCATGGACTGCCAGCTCGGAGACCATGGCAGCAGTTACCCTTGACGCTGCATTACAGACAGGAGCGTCTGCGATGGTGTACTTAACGACGAACCTGGGTGCACGAATGGCAAAACGTCATTTTTTTCGGTTGAATCCAGGTTCTGTTTACAGCATCATGATGGTCGCATCAGCCGGCCGGTGTGGCCGTGCAGTTCTAGGCGCTTCAGTCCGGAACCGCGTGACCGCTACGGTCGCAGGTTCGAATCCTGCCTGGGGCATGGATGTGTGTGATGTCCTTAGATTAGTTAGGTTTAAGTAGTTCTAAGTTATAGGGGACTGATGACCGCAGATGTTAAGTCCCATAGTGCTCAGAGCCATTTTAACCATTTTTGATGGTCGCGTCCTTGTTTGGCGACATCGCGGTGAACGCACATTGGAAGCGTGTGCTCCTCATCGTCATACTAGCGTATCACCCGGCGTGATGGTATGGGGTGCCATTGGTTACACGTCTCGGTCACCTCTTGTTCGCATTGGCGGGACTTTGAACAGTGGACGTTACATTTCAGCTGTGTTACGACCCGTGGTGCTAACCTTCATTCGATCCCTGCGAAACCCTATATTTCAGCAGGATAATGCACGACCCCATGTTGCAGGTCCTGTACAGGCCTTTCTGAATACAGAAAATGTTCGATTGCTGCCCTGGCCAGCACATTCTCCAGATCTCTCACCAACTGAAAACGTCTGATCAGTGGTGGCCGAGCAACTGGCTCGTCACAGTACGCCAGTCAGTAATCTTGATGAACTGTGGTATCTTGTTGAAGCTGAATGGGCAACTGTACCTGTACACGCCATCCAAGCTCTGTTTGACTCCATGCCCAAGCGTATCAAGGCCGTTATTACGGCCAGAGGTGGTTGTTGTGGGTACTAACTTCTCAGTTTCTATGCAGCGAAACTGCGTGAAAATGTAATCACATGTCAGTTCTAGTATAATATATTTGTCCAATGAATACCCGTTTATCATCTGCATTTCTTCTTGGTGTAGCAATGTTAATTGCCAGTAGTGTATGACTAAGCTGCCTTCGCACGTGTGTCACTTCGTACTGGCTGCAGGGTGCAAGCATGATATGGACGGCTTCAAAGTCATTCTACAAGAATTAGAATACGAAGCTGGGCCATACGCACAGAATCACGCGACGGAGCAGCATGGCGTGGATCGCGCTATGCCAGTCGCGGGCACAGTAGGTGGCGCAGGAGAGAGGTGTCGAGAGGGCGCTAGATTCAACGCTCCCGGGACCGTGACTGGCCCAATAGAAACGGGAACAATGGCTGGCAAAACCGTGGAAGTTGGAGAAATGGTCAGGACCCCGTCCGTCAATATGGTAACAATAGCGACCGTGAGGATAGGTATGGAAACCGAGGTGAACGACTTACGGAAAATTACGAGCAAATGTAAGGAGGGAAAGATAACAACAAGGATGCTAGAAACAGTGCCGATACTCCGCCAGCGGGTGTATAAATTCGTCCTGGAAACTCCCGAGATAATTTGCCTAATGCCTCTAAACAAATGGAACAATGACAGTTGACTGACGCAAAAGGCGTCTACTTAGTGAGGACCAGTGCTATTGTCGATATTGGAGTACATATGATAGAGGAAGACGACATTAGGGAAGATTTGTTGAGAGGGGGCCACAGTATTTGTGTGCCAGCAGTAATCCCGGGTGTGTCTGTTTCCATTCGAGAAGTCAGCCTTATGTGTGTCCTCAATACTGGCAGCCCCTTTTCGCTTATTAGTGAGGCAGTGCTTCGAAGGTGTGAAGAGACGGGGAGTTTTTCCAGGTGAGAGGAACCACGGTCAGGTGCGCGATATGCGGAAAAAGTGTCAAAATTAGAATACAGGCTCGAGTACATTTCATTTGTCAAGGTCATGAGTGTGATTTCATTTTTTTTTGTGATGCCACTAATGAACGTGTCCATGATATTGGGGATTGACTTTATGAATGCACACCGCGCCGTAATTGATGTGGCTGGATGTGTTGTGACTGTTGTCACCAGGAGCAACCCGTCAGTCTAATTTTTGAGGAATGTGTTTTGCACAAGAAGTCTGAGGTGAGCTGTCTGATATTTCATGTTAGAACTGAGTCGCGACCTGGACCAGGACTCACGATGCAGTGAGCATGAGAGGAATGCTGCTTTCATGAGCATTGTGAACAGATGCATTGCCGGTGCGGGAGCCACGGATGCTAATCAAGTGGAACTGTGTCATGTTCTGAAAAGCTATGCTGGAGTATTTTCGGACTCACTGGGGGCGATCTGTGGATTTCTGTACTGCTTTATGGTGCACAAACATCTACCATTTTTTGTTAAACCCTACCCAATTCCACTGGGGTACAAGAGTAGTGTGGAAAGCTGAAATAAGTAGGACACTGGAACAGGATGTAATAGGGCAAGAAAGGAGCTCCTATAACTCGGTATCCCTCGTAGTACCAAAGTGGGACAAGTCCGTGCGTTTGGTGTTGAACTTGCAACAATTAAATACGATTATTATATGTGAGATAAATAGGCCAGAAGGACTGGAGGAACTTTTGCAACGCTTTCAGGTTGTGAAGTTTTATCATCTATTGACCTCTGGTCTAGCTACTGGGAAATAATGCTTGATTCATCTTCCAGGCAATACACTGCATTCCTCTGTTATGGAAGTTGCTACCAGTTTAAACGCCTCCTTTTTGGTTTGAATGTTTCTTCAGCCACCTTCATAAGAGACCTGAATAGCATACTACCTGACGACCTGAAAGCGTTCATAACCGTGTCCGTGGACAACATTCTCATTGCAGAGAAGTCATGGGAGGAACACAACCGGATTCTAAATCGATTGCTCGAGGTATTCGAGAAAGCGGGGATGACTGGGAATCTGGCCAAATCACTGTTTGAGGGTGAAAGTATGAAGTTTCTGGGTCATATTGTGTCAGCGGATGGGTTTCATACAGACCCTGACAAAATTGCAGTCACTGCGGAGTGTGCAACACCTACCTCCATGTGTCAGCTCAAGGGTTATTTGGGGCTCTGCAACTTCTACAAAAGATTTGTAAACCTCACTGTTTTCTCAAACCCTCATTTGTGTGCACTGACGGGAAAGAACACTGTTTGGATGTGCCGAGCAAGTACATAGTGAATTTGATGGGCTAAAAAAGGGCAATGGTTAACGCTCTACTGCTCACGCACCTGGATCTGAATCAAGAGTTTTGCCTGATGACAGATAGCTCACTGACTGGGCTGGGAGCATTGTTGTTCCAAACGGATGGTGGAAAGGACCTGTCCACCTGGAAATCTATTTCGCTCGCCAGCAATGTGAACGGCTTTGGTCCGTAAGAAGAACGTAGCATTAAGGTGTTGCATAAGTTGAAGCGATCTCACGTAGGAAGTGTGCCCTCAGTTCAGTGGAATGTTTCTGTACCTGCGACTGCATGTATATACATTCTATATCTTTTCCGAATCTTGATAAATTCTGCCTCTTTGTGGATTTCCTTTGTTTCATATTTATATGTCCATTGGAAACCATCAACGTGGGTTAATATTAGAGTTTCTTAGCTGTCTGCAGTTACCCTATGTCTTTGTGTCCTCTGTAAAATGTTAATTGTTTGCGGCTGCGTGGTTTAATGTTGCTAAAATTTGGTCACGGTATGTAGAAATTGTGATTCCGTGAACTACGTGGTTACTATCCTGTGGACCCCGTCTCTGTCCTAGAATTAACTTATTGCTCTGATTTTGGAATATTAAATGTATCCTGTCCAGATTATTCAATTGTATTTGTAGTTTGTGATTTCATGTTAAGCGCGGAAGCGTGTATGTGTGACACTCATTGAGGTGGTTTCTCCAAACAGAGGTTCAACTTTAAATGCAACTGTGATATTCATATTTACTCTTTTACTTAATAATTTCTCAACACAGCGGAACAAACCTCCTAGCTTCGTTGCAGGTTGGTTTTGGGGCTGTCCTTGCTGTCTTTGAGTAAATGTGGGTCTGAATGCGAGTATTAACCTTTCCCAAAAAAAAAAAAAAAAAAAAAATGGTTCAAATGGCTCTGAGCACTATGGGACTTAACATCTGAGGTCATCAGTCCCCTAGAACTTAGAACTACTTAAACCTAACTAATCTAAGGACATCACACACATCCATGCCCCAGGCAGGATTCGAACCTGCGACCGTAGCGGTCACGCGGTTCCAGACTGAAGGGCCTAGGACCGCACGGCCACACCGGCCGGCTTAACCTTCCCAGTTCCCCTCCAATTTCGACCGCGATTCTAAATTAAGAGATTCTGTTGTGAATCGTACAGCGTTTCACAAGCAGTCATACATAGTTTCCAGGCAACAGCAGTTATATACATGTCTTAAATCAATGTCTTAAGAAATAAATAAATTTGTTTCAATCCTTTTCCATTGTACCGATGTTACGTCTCCTTTACCTACGTCATTTTCCTTGTAATTTCCTTGTTAGCCCATTCATAGTGTTTCTATGCTCACAGGTTCAATAATTAGTGTTCCCTTTTTATTTAAACCAAATTCTTTAGAATAGATCTTGTTTTCAAGAATGTTGCCGCAAGCTGCTGTTATTCACAGTGTTCACACACTTTTTACTTTATTTTAATATTTGATTCGTGTGAACAGTTCCTGGATCATATTAATAATTCATCCCATTTTTTATGAGTGACATTTCTATGAGTGTTCTTTTATAAATTTGTGCTTATGACTAAATTAATAAATTTTCCAACTCAGTCGAACCTCAGTGTGGCTAGAGTTGGTGGCAGACCCAATTTTCTACTTTGATTTTAATGTCAGAGAGCATTTCCATTTACGCGTAGCTCTTTTAGACGTCTGGATATAGCTCAGTGCTCCACTCATTTCATAAACGCTACTTAAGTGCACGTCACCTTCAACTGTGGATAATTTATCACAGACACAGTCCCTTTGACTGTTCAGATATGTCACTAAACCCTCCTAAAGGTGTAAACAACCATGCATGAGCAGCGCCTATTGGACGGAGGGGCTCCGACAGCCTATCAGTTTAAGTCATTGCTCCAGGAAGGATGTACACGGCTAGTGTTGTCTGCGGTTCAACCATGCCTAGACGATCGCATCCACATTGTTACTTTGTGCCTGGAAGGGTTCTCAACAAAGGCAGTGTCCAGATGTCTAGGAGTAAAACAAAGCGATGCTGTTCGAACGTGGAGGAGGTACAGAAAGACAGGAACTGTCGATGACATGCTTCGCTCAGGTCGCCAAAGGGCGACTACTGCAGTGGATGGCCGCTACCTACGGATAATGTCTTGGAGGAACCCCGACAGCAACGTCACTATGTTGAATAATGCTTTTCGTGCACCACAGGACATCGTGTTACGACTCAAACTGTGCGCAATATGCTGCATGATACGCAACTTCGCTCCCGTCGTCTATGGCGAGGTCCATCTTTGCAACCACGACACCGTGCAGCGCGGTGCAGATGTACCCAACCACATGCCGAATCGACCGCTCAGCGTTGGCATCACGTTCTCTTCACCGATGAGTGTCGCATATGCCTTCAACCAGAATATCATCGGAGACATGTTTGGAGGAAACCCAGTCAGGCTGTGTGCCTTAGACACACTGTCCACCAAGTGCCGCAAGGTGAAGGATCCCTGCTGTTTTGGGGTGGCATTATGTGGGACCGACGAAGGGCGCTGATGCTCATGGAAGGCGCTGTAACGGCTGTACGTTACGTGAATGCCATCCTCCGACCGACAGTGGAACCATATCGGCAGCATATTGGCAAGACATTCGTCTTCATGGACGACAATTCGGGCCACCATTGTGCACATCTTGTGAATGATTTCCTTCAGGAAACGACATCTCTCCACTGGAGTGGCCAGCGTGTTCTCCAGACATGAAACCCATCTAACATGCCTGGGATGGATTGAAAAGGGCTGTTTATGGATTTATGGATTACGTGATCCACCAACCACTCTGAGGGATCGGCACCGAATCGCCTTTGAGGAGTGGGACAATCAGGACCAACAGTGGTTGATGAACTTGTGGATAGTGTGCCATGACCAATACAGGTATGCATCAATGCAAGAGGACGTGCTACTGTGTATTAGAGGTACCGGTGTGTACAGAAATCTGGACAACCACCTCTGAAGGTCTCGCTGTATGGTGGTACAATATGCAATGTATGGTTTTCATGAGCAATAAGAAGGGCGGAAATGATGTTTATCTTGATCTCTATTGCAGTTTTCCGTACAGGTTCTGGAACTCTCGGAACCGAAGGGATGCATAACTTATTTTGATGTTTGTACATGAGACAATATTTCAAGCGGCTTTTGGGCGTTCTTGTGAGCATGGGTCCTTTCAGACAGACGAACGTGCAGGGAGGCGGCGGACCGTGCGTTCACCAGATTTGGAGGACAATATCCTACAGGATATTGAGACGAACCCTAGCACAAGCTCCAGTCAAGTAGCACACTAACATGGTGTAAGCCAAAGTACAATTACTTGCATCCTGCATGACAACCGCTACTAACCCTACCATTTGCAACGACTGCAAGGATTATCAGCAATGGTTTTCCATCTACAGGAGGGATTCTGTCAATCGTTTTTGCAGCAGACCATCACCATTTTGGGATTTCTGTCATCAGTTCTCTTTACCGATGAAGCAACCTTTACCGGAACTACGGTCATCAGTCTGCTTAATTGTCATTAGCGGGCTACTGGCACAGCACGTGGTCAGGGGAACGTATACATTCGTCAGCGCCATCTACCGTGGCAACGATGCATTTCCGGACACGTGTTCGTAGGACCGTTTTCGTCCATTTCTAGTCAGGAATCTTACCTGCTACATCTACATCTACGTTTATACTCCGCAAGCCACCCAATGGTGTGAGGCGGAGGGCACTTTACGTACCACTGACATTGAACGACTGCCGGAAAGCCTTCGATCGCGCTCGAATCTCTCTAATTTTACATTTGTTATCTCCTAGGGAGGGAAGCAATATATTCGATACCTCATCCAGAAACGCACCCTCTTGAAACCTGGACAGCAAGCTACACCGCAATGCAGTACGCCTCTCTTGTAGACTGTGCCACTTGAGTTTGCTAAACATCTCCGTAACGCTATCACGCTTACCAAATAACCCTGTGACGAAATGCGCCGCTCTTCTTTGGATCTTCTCCATCTCCTCTGTCAACCCGACCTGGTACGGATCCCACAGTGATCAACAATACTCACGTACAGGACGAACGAGTGATTTGTAAGCTACCTCCTTTGTTGATGGACTACATTTTCTAAGGACTCTCCCAATGAATCTCGACCTGGTACCCGCCTTACCAACAATAAATTTTATATGATCATTCCACTTCAAATCGTTCCGTCCGCAAACCCCCAGATATTTTACAGAAGTAACTGCTACTAGTGTTTGTTCCGCTTTCATATAGTCAAACAATAAAGGTTCCCTCTTTCTATGTATTCGCAATACATTACAGTTGTCTATGTTAAGGCTCAGTTGCCACTCCCTGCTCCAAGGACCTATCCGCTGCAGATCTTTCTGCATTTCGCTGCAATTTTCTAATGCTGCAACTTCTCTGTATACTACAGCATCATCCGCGAAAAGCCACATGGAACTTCTGACACTATCTACTAGGTCATTAATATATATTGTAAAAATCAATGGTCCCATAACACTCCCCTGTGGCACGCAAGAGGTTACTCTAACGTCTGTAGACGTCTCTCCATTGAGAACAACATGCTGTGTTCTGTTTGCTAAAAACTCTTCAATCCAGCCATACAACTGGTCTGATATTCCGTAGGCTCTTGCTTTGTTTATCAGGCGACAGTACGGAACTGTATCGAACGGCTTCCGGAAGCCTGTATCTAATGTTTTCTGGGTCTCATGAAAAAATAAAGCGAGTTGGGTCTCCCACGATCCTGGGTTTCCTGAAATGACGCCGCGGGGGATTAGCCGAGCGATCTTAGGCGCTGCAGTCATGAACTGTGCGGCTGGTTCGAGTCCTCCTTCGGGCATGGGTGTGTGTGTTTGTCCTTAGGATAATTTAGGTTAAGTAGTGTGTAAGCTTAGGGACTGATGATCTTAGCAGTTAAGCCCCATAAGATTTCACACACATTTGAACATTTGAACCAGAAATGACATACAAGAGCAAAAAACATTTCTAAAAAAATGGTTCAAATGGCTCTGAGCACTATGGGACTTAACATCTGTGGTCATCAGTCCCCTAGAACTTAGAACTACTTAAACCTAACTAACCTAAGGACATCACATACATCCATGCCCGAGGCAGGATTCGAACCTGCGACCGTAGCAGTCGCGCGGTTCCGGACTGAGCGCCTGAACCGCTAGACCACCGCGGCCGGCAAAAACATTTCTAAAATTCTACAACAGATCGATGTCAGAGATATAGGCCTATGGTTTTGCGCATGTTCTCGACGACCCTTCTTCAAAACTGGGACTACCTGTGCTCTTTTCCGATCATTTGGAACCTTCCGTTTCTCTAGAGACTTGCGGTACACGGCTGTTAGAAGGGGGGCAAGTTCTTTCGCGACTCTGTGTAGAATCGAATTGGTATCCCGTCAGGACCAGTGGACTTTCCTCTGTTGAGTGATTTCAGTTGCTTTTCTATTCCTTTGACACTTATTTCGTTGTCAGTTGTTTTTTCGTTCGTACGAGGATTTAGAGAATGAACTGCAGTGCGGTCTTCATCTGTGAAACAGCTTTGGAAAAAGGTGTTTAGTATTTCAGCCTTAGGCGTGTCATTCTCTGTTTCAATGCCATCGTCATCCCAGAGTGTCTGGATATGCTGAATTTTGTCGGATTAATTGACGTTCACCCTGTATGATATTGCATCCATCATAATACTATATACTAAAATGAATTCTCATTCATTGGCAAGTGAGTTAGATTCTTTAAAATTTTTTTATATGTAGTAAGGTAATTTCTTCCTTTTATTCCGTTCGAATTTTGATGTTGATTATGGAGATACGGTGTATATAGGCATTTTCTGCAAATAGTGATTTTCTGTTACAATTCATTATTAACAAATCTGGTGTTGATGAGCTCGTTTGTTTTAAATTCTTCCTTTTTACGTTCGAAACCACTTGGTTATGTAATTTCTTGGTCAGCAACTGTGAAAGTGTTGTTAATAAAAATTCTCTATTTACACTAGACTGAACTGCATGTGACTGCTTTAGTCTTTAATAACACTTGCATCTGACTGCGTGTTTAACTGAACTGAACTTTATCTGACTGCATGAAAATATTGTTGGAAAATTAATACTCAAAATACACATCTGACTGCATGAAAGTTTAGTGGTAAAAAATAAATGAAAGTCACCAACCTGCATCTGACTGCGTCTGTGGACTTAGCTCGTGCACTCCTTCGCGTTTAGCCGATAATAAAACATATATTCAACTCAGCCGTAGTGCAATGGCATAAAAATGTCATTCTAGATAACTTTACTCATTTTGGCCCTGTTTGTTACTTAATAAAAATTCTGTCCTGATCTGAATAATTTGCCAACTGTGCAATGGCATATAGATTATTTTACTCTGATAAATGCAATTATTAGTTTTACTCATGGGAACTTTACTTTAATGTACCTTTTGGTTCAATGCAAGCACAGGATGCGGAGAACGCCATAAGGTGTGAGATGAAACTCTAATTTTATCTAAAAAGTATTTATTGTTCAAACTTTAAAGGCACATGAGAAAAACTAAAAAAAAAAACTTCTATAGCATGGATTTACGAGAAAGTTTCACAAAACGCTTATTGCATCAACAATGGGTATTTGTATCTAGCTTTTAGACATTATTTAACCAAAGAAAACCTATTTTATTAATTATACTTTCTAGTTTCCCCAGGTATGTGCCGAGTTTCGCTCAATATATAGCTTATTATGTGCGTAGCGCCAATTCTTACTTTGATGCAGATCTCCTCAAACTTTCACCGCGTGCACCTAGCTCTGTTAGCTGTCAAAGATCTTACTACTCGAAGATGTACTACTCGTCCAACCTTGCGGTTGGGAACTATCGACATTTTTCACTGGCTCTATCCTGATCGAATCTCAGCACATGCCTTTCAAATGGCCAAATAATGACTTTATACCCTTTTTAAATGCACTGTCATTTATAAAAATAGCTAGTATATTTCATTCCACCACGAGTATTATTTTGCATTACATGATTTTTTAGCGTCTCTGGGGCGAGTGGACAGCAGACTCAAGACAGATACAGCGGTACCACCTGCACGCGTTGCTGGTCAGCTTCCACCAGACGCCCAGACAAAAACTCCTTTTGTGTATTCAAATGTCAGGGTTTTTGCATTTATGTTGGGTTCAGGGTTGCTTCAGACCATAAAATCTGCATAAACATGTCCAGTGCACTAAAGAACGTCAATCAGGAGAGTTTCGTTACATTCATTCCATAATAAACGTTTGCACTTTCGTTCTCTCCAGTTATTGCCCTTGCAGTACTCAATAATTGTTTCTTTCTTAGATAAACGAGTCGGTTTCCCGTTGTGCTTGCGAAGGTTAACTACTTTCGAAAGACAGTTTAGAGTCAGATGCGTTTTCCACTAGAGTAAACGGAGGTATTTCTTACGCGTATGCAGATTCTGTTTGTTGAGTAATTTAAAAATGACAAAAGTTAGCTTCCAAGTTTTTATTACGTAAATAAGCAAAGCATTTAGAAAAGGTCATGTCACGTTGTGGCGAGGAAGCCCAATAAGAAGCTGTTTGTGGTAACTGTGTGTTTTTAATCACCTTCTGCTGCATATAGTACTGGCCAGACGTTACCGTCAGAGCCGCATGTCGGAGTAAATATGTATTTAATGCAGGAGTAAACACTGAAGCGCCCACAACGCAAACCGGACAAGTAGTTAAATTCGCGCGCTCGCGTCACAGAAAAAGGTTCACAGGTCACGCCCTGAAAGTATGGAGTACACTAACGTGGCGTTACCCTCAGTTTCTAGATGGTATGAAATGTCGAGTGTGACGTATTAAGAAGCGCTGTAATCACCAGAAAGTCTTATACGAACTGTCGCGTCAGCACTGGACTTAAGTAATCAAGTAGAACAGAACAGTGTGAAATTTTCGCGCTTTTACTTATGCTTGTTTGATTTATGACTGGTAACTGAAAATAGATTGTTGTACTTCTACTTGATTATGGAGACTAGAGACTGCCTCTGCTATTGGTTGACGCCTGTAACGTATGTGAGTTAACAATGCAGCGACATACTTACTTACGTACGCTGAAAGAAAGAACATCTATGTTGCAAGTGTAAACAATGGTGCACACAAGTAGCTCAGTCTATCACAAAAAGGCAAATTCGTCACCGTGGGAAAGCTAGAAGAGGATTACGGAAGATTATGCAGTGGGTTTGTGGAGTAAGTAACCACAGTTCCAAATTAATCTGTAGTGAGTCAAATATAAGCGAGTTGGGGATTGCAATCATAACGCAAGAATTCCTATGGCCGAATACTGAAGACACATTATGTGTGAGTACGTGCTACAGCAAATGCACGACTCTCGAGCTCTTTATAATTACAAATAGTCATTGAAAAACGCAGTCTTCTAAATGGTTCAAATGGCTCTGAGCACTATGGGACTTAACATCTGAGGTCATAAGTCCGCTAGAACTTAGAACTACTTAAGCCTAACTAAGGACATCACACACATCTATGCCCGAGGCAGGATTCGACCCTGCGACTGTAGCAGTCGCGCGGTTCCGCTCGGCCACAGCGGCCGGCCGCAGTCTTCTACTGAAGCCTCAGTGGTACTTATAAATAATCCGGTGCAGATATTTCATTTATCAGTTTCAGTTCCTGGCGATAGAACGTCTCAGGAAGCTGTTCCGCACAACGATTTTCAGAAACTTTTTCAGAATGATTTTTTTGAAAGCAGTCCCCAAGCTTATGACTAAGCCACTTCTTTGCTCCACCTTTTCTAGTCCCTCAAGGCATGCAGCAGAAATTTGGAAGGTAGG